>NC_067479.1:5037245-6415727 GCF_947179515.1 Apodemus sylvaticus | reverse complement strand
GATCACAGACAGCTGTGAGCCACGGCCCCTGGGATCACAGACAGCTGTGGGCCATGGCCCCTGGGATCACAGACAGCTGTGGGCCACGGCACCTGGGATCACAGACAGCTGTGGGCCACGGCACCTGGGATCACAGACAGCTGTGGGCCATGGCTCCTGGGATCACAGACAGCTGTGGGCCACGGCACCTGGGATCACAGACAGCTGTGGGCCACGGCACCTGGGATCACAGACAGCTGTGGGCCACGGCACCTGGGATCACAGACAGCTGTGGGCCACGGCACCTGGGATCACAGACAGCTGTGGGCCACGGCACCTGGGATCACAGACAGCTGTGGGCCACGGCACCTGGGATCATAGACAGCTGTGGGCCATGGCCCCTGGGATCACAGACAGCTGTGGGCCATGGCCCCTGGGATCACAGACAGCTGTGAGCCACGGCCCCTGGGATCACAGACAGCTGTGGGCCATGGCCCCTGGGATCACAGACAGCTGTGGGCCACGGCACCTGGGATCACAGACAGCTGTGGGCCACGGCACCTGGGATCACAGACAGCTGTGGGCCATGGCTCCTGGGATCACAGACAGCTGTGGGCCACGGCACCTGGGATCACAGACAGCTGTGGGCCACGGCACCTGGGATCACAGACAGCTGTGGGCCACGGCACCTGGGATCACAGACAGCTGTGGGCCATGGCACCTGGGATCACAGACAGCTGTGGGCCACGGCACCTGGGATCACAGACAGCTGTGGGCCACGGCACCTGGGATCATAGACAGCTGTGGGCCATGGCACCTGGGATCACAGACAGCTGTGGGCCACGGCACCTGGGATCATAGACAGCTGTGAGCCACGGCACCTGGGATCATAGCTGTGAGCCACCACTCTGGTTTGCAGTGTCTGGAGGAACAATCCCGTTGCTTGGGGCATGCGAGGCAAGAGTTCGGCCAACTGAGCTATGTTCCAGGCATCTGTCTTTGTCCTCAAGAAGTAACATAACTGGGCATGGTTTGCCCATCGCCAGCGTCCACCGTCCTCAGTGCTAACCCACACTCGGGACAAGTAAGTTAACATATGCCTGTGCCATCCATCCCACAACAGCAACAGCACCGTCTGAGGAATGGAGACTCCTCAGAGAGGAACTCGATGGCTGGTCACATGCTCCCGATCTGAGGTGAACACTGACCCGTCAGAGAAATTACATGGCTTGGCCCTGGCCGGAGGCAGCCGTGCTGGGACTCCTGCCCATCTGGGTGTCCAGAACATAACATTTATTATCAGATGTAAAGTAACAGCAGGAAAAAGGAAAACGATTCTTATCATACCTCTTCATTTGGATAATATAACTCTGCCTGATTCAAGAAAACACACCTCTAATCAGAAACTTGTCACCTGTTCAGTTCAGTGAAATTTTATCATACTGAGGATTTAGATTATATCCTGTATGCCTGGTATATGGTCCCAAATGGAAAAAAAGCAATTTTTATTCCTCTTTTCAGGATCAACAATGAATGAGTTACGTGCAGGCAAAATGTTTGGGAAGATAATTCAGGTTACCTCAGAGCTGGGTATTTATGGTCAGCATGGTTATCACACACTTAGTGACCCACGTCATTAAGGATCTGTGCAAGAGGCAGAGAAGGAGCCTTCCTTCCAGAGTCTGTTCTTAAAGACAGGTAAGATATTTAAACAACTCTCACAAAAGATAAAAAACAAAACCACTGAGACAAGAAAGCTGGAGCTAGCAGAGGAAGGCTCGAGGGAGACCTTCAGGGAGGACGGGCAGAGGAACGGGGAGGACGGACAGAGGAACGGGGAGGACGGGCAGAGGAACAGAGAGGATGGGCAGAGGAACAGAGAGGACGGAGAGAGGAACAGGGAGGACGGGCAGAGAAACAGAGAGGATGGGCAGAGGAACAGGGAGGACGGGCAGAGGAACAGGGAGGACGGGCAGAGGAACGGGGAGGACAGGCAGAGGAACGGGGAGGACAGGCAGAGGAACGGGGAGGACGGGCAGAGGAACGGGGAGGACGGGAAGAGGAACAGAGAGGATGGGCAGAGGAACAGGGAGGACGGGCAAAGGAACGGGGAGGACGGGCAGAGGAACAGAGAGGATGGACAGAGGAACAGGGAGGACGGGGAGAGGAACAGGGAGGACGGGCAGAGGAACGGGGAGGACGGGCAGAGGAACGGAGAGGACTGGTAAACAGGCTCATCAGACAGGGAAAACTCAGATGGGAGGACATGCGCATTCAAGACACAAACAGCATGAGCCCTGACTGGAGACATGATGTCGCCTATCCCAGGAGCCCGCCCCACTAGCTCACTGCTGAGTCTCCAAAGCCGGGCCCCACCCAGCATACCAAGTTCTTAAAGTGCAGGGGCAGAAAACCAGTCAAAGGACTGGACCCCGGGCACAGCTGGGCCACGCCCACTCGTGGGAGTGTGAGGAGACTAGAAGGAAAGGGTCCGGAATGCGCTGGGAGCCCTGCATGAGGGTGGGAAGACAGAAGGGAAGACAAGGCCTCAGAAGTCACAGGCTTCAAACCGACATCTGCGGGCAGGACAGAGTTTAAAAGCAGACCCAAGGCACGGCCCTGTAAACATTTGGGAAGAGAAAGGACAGAGGACGAGGCAGCTACTGTAGAGTCACATCTGGATGCACGCGGTTGGGAGTGGGTGTTTACAGCCAGGCACATAACTTTTTACATACTCAGCCATGGTGATCAAACAATCTAGATTTCTTTTCAGAACACACACACATAAAGCCGATCCAAACGTTTAAATGTTCTCTGTGCGTAGAGAGAACAGTGAGTCTTCCATTCCTCACTTGATATGCTTAACAAGAAAAGCCTCCTCCCTCCCTGGACCAAATAAACTGTAAAGCAATCCCCACATTCATGCTTATATGACAGCCACGCTTCACACCCGGATCTCTCCAGGAACAACAACCTCAAATTGCTCAGTGCTGTCTAGCAGGTCAAAGACAAATATATTGGGTGAGTCAACTAGTTACATAAGCGAGGCCAGGTTATCAGATCTGCGTCTCTGCAGGGGCCAGGGAGTTGACCCAGATGTGAAAATTGGATGGACCCATTTCAAAATAATTTAATCCAGTTTGTCCACAGGGCATAGCCACTCCTGACATTGAAAAGGAGATTGCAGCTTTAAAATACCGGTCTCTCCCATGCAAAAGACTGAGGGAGTAAATCAAACTGCTTTATGAAATGATCTATCTTCTATTCCGCAGGAGCAACATGTAACCTCCATCTTCACCCCTCGCCTCTCGCTCTTGCGTTTCTTCCTCTGGAGTCTGGACTTCCATGTTAGTTATTTGCACCCGGAACATCTGACTTGAAAGAGTAAGCGTATTGCTGACGGGACAATACGCTTTTTCTTTTCTCGCCTTTTTCAACAGCCTAGTTTTGGCCAGGCAGGCTCACCGAAGAAGAAAAGTTCCACAAAGGTGAAGAAGAGACTTAAGTAAAAGTTTAGTCCAGAGCTGCTCTGCTTTCCAAGCTGGGTGTGTGACTGTAGTGACTGGTTTTACTTTATCTAGGAAAACAACTAAGAAGAAAGGTAAAGATTATGAGACCACAGTGTGGCCTGTCAACAGGGAGCCACAACTCGAGTCTCTGAGCCTGTGGTTCTCTATAATTTAATTCCCTAGAATTCCCTGATTGCAGACAGGGACAGCCTCTCACCCAGGCGGTGCTAACAGCTGTGGAGCCTAGGCAAGCACCTCTTGCTCTCAGTCCTGGGAGAGCCCAGAGCTGTGTGGACAGAAAACGCCGACCCTGGAAAGAAGCACTGCTATCAGCTGAAGGGAAACAGAAGCCAGGTGTCCAGGTGAGCCTAAGAACAGGCGGGAAAAGTCTAACGTGGAGATAGATGGTGCTGATAGATAGTGCGGAGAAGGAGGTTTTCCAATTTGTCGGCCTTGCTCCATTGTTTTGTGGCAACTGAACAAATGAGAGTGATTAAATTAGCTGTCATAAAGACTACAGCACTATGCTTAATAAAGTTAAAACTGAGAGAACATCTTCACAGAATAGAATTCTGAGCCTAACAAATTGACGGTGCTTAATGACCCAAAACTGGTTTAAAAAATTCCCTTTGGAAAGCCAACACTTAAACAAAGCCATTAATTAGGTCACAGCTGTTTCCCAACAAGTCTTTTGTTTGATTTACTTACAACAAAACCATTCCCATCCGCCTCCCCGGTGAAGTGTTCACAAGGCAAGGGAGAATAATCACTGCGCCTTAAGCACTTGTAATCACTCAACTCTACGGCGACTGGTGATGGCTGCTGCTTACGGCCTTCATTAGCATCACTTCCTTAGCCACTCCCTGAGCCTGGCCCCTGGCCTCTGGCACATCAGGCTTTGCAGCTGATGGGCATGCTGTGGTGGTTTGAATGAGAATGCCCCCCACAGGCTCATATGTTTGAAAGATGGGGTCCTCAATCATAGACCAATTTGGGAAGGATTTTAGGAGGTGTGGCCTTGTTATATGAAACCTCAAAACCCAGACCAGACCCAGTTCCCCTGCCCTCACCCACCTCTGCTGCAGACTAAGATATAAAGCCCTCACCCACCTCTGCTGCAGACTAGGATATAAAGCCCTCACCCACCTCTGCTGCAGACTAGGATATAAAGCCCTCACCCACCTCTGCTGCAGACTAGGATATAAAGCCCTCACCCACCTCTGCTGCAGACTAGGATATAAAGCCCTCACCCACCTCTGCTGCAGACTAGGATATAAAGCCCTCACCCACCTCTGCTGCAGACTAGGATATAAAGCCCTCACCCACCTCTGCTGCAGACTAGGATATAAAGCCCTCACCCACCTCTGCTGCAGACTAGGATATAAAGCCCTCACCCACCTCTGCTGCAGACTAGGATATAAAGCCCTCACCCACCTCTGCTGCAGACTAGGATATAAAGCCCTCACCCACCTCTGCTGCAGACTAGGATATAAAGCCCTCACCCACCTCTGCTGCAGACTAGGATATAAAGCCCTCACCCACCTCTGCTGCAGACTAGGATATAAAGCCCTCACCCACCTCTGCTGCAGACTAGGATATAAAGCCCTCACCCACCTCTGCTGCAGACTAGGATATAAAGCCCTCACCCACCTCTCCAGCGCCATGCCTGTCTGCTTCTCACCATGATGGTCAGGGACTAACCCTCTGAAAATGTAAGCAAGCCTCTAGTTAAATGCCTTCCTTCCAAGAGTTGCCTTGGTCATGGTGTCTCTTCACGGCAATAGAGCACTGACTAAGACACATGTGTATGTCTGTAGTGCTTTATAGGACACGACAGGACAGAACTCTTGTTTTCTACAAGAGGACCAGGCGTATCTAAAGCAGAAACTGCTTCAAACTTTAAAGGCTAGACAAAGAATACCCACTGTAGTTTGATTCTGAAAGTCTCTAAAGACCTCTGCCTTGTTCAAAGCCTGGTGGCCACAGTAGTATTAACCAGTAGTATTAACTACTGGAGCCAGTAGAACCTTTAAGAGGTGGGGCCAATTGGGAGTTTTTAGGACAATGTGGTTGTGCCTTGATGGGATCTTGGCTCCTCCTTTTCTCTTTTGCATTCTGGCCATGGTTGAAGAGCTCTGCCCTTGTTACACATCCTCCCATGATGCACCACTTCACCACAGAACCAGATGATTGTAGACAGAAACTTCCAAATTCTGGAGCAGAACTTATCTTTTCTTTTAAAAAGCTGGTTATTTTTGGTATCTTGTTACAGTAACAGAAAACTGGCAGGCACACTGGTGTTCTACCAAGCTGAAAGTCGGGGGAGGATCAGAAGTTCTAAAATACAACAGAAGCTTCATCCTGGCTGGATATATCCGAATCTAACTCCCTAACTTTGAAAGAAGAGGATGCGTGTCTTTTGGGTCCCCTGTGCCATTCTTACAACAGAAAGCAGCTCAACTAACCATATTTCCACTTCTTGGGGGAATCTCCTCTGATGTTGCTTTGTCTCTGGTATCTCCATGGCCGGGGACATGATCTAAAGACTTCCCCCACACTGGAGTTCCAAGGGAGAGGGCCATTGTCACAGGGAAATGAAAAGTCATGTGTTCAAAGACAACTCTTTCCAAGCTGACTTCACCCTGGTCTCACCCACAAATCCCAGTGCTTGCTGTTCACCTTGGAAACCAACACAGAGTCCTCTTTCCTCCCACAACCTGCATTCAATCAAAGTCTAGTCACACTGTTTGCCACCTCACCCCAATCCACTCGTTTCTCTCTTTACACTGCTAGCCTTGGTCCAAGCTGCCAACATTCAGGAGGAAGAAAGCACAGCTGTCAGACAGTAGCCACTCGCCGAAGGACAAGGGGAACACCACCATGGCTTCATCCACAGCAGTGGCTTCATCCGTAGCAAAGAGAGGGACGGGGCAGTGGGCTGAGGTCAGGACGTGAGGGAAGGGCCAGATTGTAACCTGCCATGTCAAACCACACTAAGGATTTAGATGTAGATAATGAGAGAAAACACAGGCCCTGAAGATTTACCAGGAGACACTAGAAAACCAAACACTAAACACCACTGACAATAACAGAGACGCTTGGTGAAAGGGATACTCAAGAACTAGATGTTCATACATACAAAACCACAAGTGGGTTACATAGTGATTAGAGTTAATACTGGTAAGAGTTAGAAATGATTGTCTGACATTCTTTAAGACTCTGTCCTTCCCTGCTGCGGGTAGGTGAACCCCAGGGAGCACACATAGGATCTGCAGGTCATGCAGGTGGCCCTGGGTGTGTGGAAAAGCAGACTGAGCAAGGCATGAAGAACGAACCAGTGAGAAGCATTCTTCAAGGGCTTCTGCTTTAGTTTCTGCCCTGTATTCCCCCAGCGATAGACCATAAAGTATAGGATGAAATGAAATAAAGCATTATTCTAAGGTGTGTTTGGTCCTGGTGTTTCCCAGAGCAACAGAGAGCAAACTAGGAAAAGCCCTAAGATAATCACACAAGGGATTTTTCTTGACCCTTAACCTTCCTCTTCTTCTCTATGTGGGTGCTGGGAACTGAGGTTGGAGTTCTCGGCAAGGGGTGTGTGGCAAAAGCTAAAAGCACAGGAGCTCCTGACTATCGCGTCATCTGTCCACTCCCAGAAAGATTGGTTTCTGATCAAGGGAAGCGGTGACAAGGGAGGTGTACTGGCTGGTTTTGTGTCAACTTGACACAGGCTGGAGTTATCACAGAGAAAGGAGCGTTAGGTGAGGAAATGTCTCCATGGGATCCAGATGTGGGGCATTTTCTCAATTAAGTGATCAAGTGGAGGAGGACCCATTGTGGGTGGTGCCATCCCTGGTCTGGTATTCTTGGGTTTTATAAGAAAGCAGGCTGAGCAAGCCAGGGGAAGCAAGCCAGTAAGGAACATCCCTCCATGGCCACTGTATCAGCTCCTGCTTCCTGACTTGCTTGAGTCCCTGTCCTGACTTCTTTTGCTGATGAACAGCAATGTGGAAGTGTAAGCTCAATAAACCCTTTCCTCCCCCAACTTGCTTCTTGGTTGTGATGTTTGTGCAGAAATACAAACCTCCGACTACAACAGGTGGCATGACAAAATGTCCTACTACCACAGAGTATGAAACAAAATTGTGATGCATTGCCTGGTTTGGGACATTTCGTCTTTAGATGGTCCTGCAGATACATTTAAAGAAACAGCAGACAAAGGTGTCCATCAAAGGTAGGTGTGTCCAGTAGGACTCAGTGCACACATAGCGCTTGAGGCGCTGCTGGGAACACAAGAGCTGGGGGCTTAGCTTACTGGGACTTCTTAATGTTGTTTAGAAGGAAGGATAAAGGAGGGTGCTGCGAGCACCTGTGGGCACCTCCAGGGGAGGACTCACCATTATCTTGTCACTGTCAATGATGGTGTTCAGTCTGTGTGCAATGGTGAGCACTGTGCACTGGGCAAACTTCTCCCGGATTTTCTGCTGTATTAACTCATCGGTTCTGGAATCACAGAGGTTGGCAAAGGTGAGGAAACATCTCATGACGCTTAACAACATTTGTAAAACCCTTTTTAACATCATCATTATTATAGGGAACTCAGGCTAGCTTTGAACCCACTATGCTAATTCAGGTGGTTCTGTACCCCAGAGCTCCAGTTACAGGCATGCACAACCACCCTGCACACCCTCCCCTCTTAGAAAGCTGAAATCTAAACGGTCTAGTTAGAGACAACACAAATGATTCTTCTTTCCTCCAAACTGCTTGAAACAGATTGGGAACCTGGGAGTCTAATTCCCTCGGGGGATGGGGGGATGACTAGGATACAAGCTAAGCACCCCACTTCTGAACGGCTGAAGGCTTGGGGCTGAAATGCCTGGAGTTAGGTTTTAGATGCCGGACTCTGGTGCGTTTGCATGTGCATAATGAGATATGCGCAGCCAGAAGATGATTTTAAAAAATATATACACTAGCACACCACACATCTGAAGTGCTGGTACACCCTGTCATCCCTTAGTGTTGTCAAAACCTTCCTGTGAGCCACATTTAGAATTCATGCTCAACAGCACATCCACGTCAGCCTTGGCTCTGTACCACGCCCACGGCAGCTTTAGGTCTGTACCACGCCCATGGCAGCCTTGGCTCTGTACTGTGAAGTCAGCCTTAGGTTCTTACCTTGGATCCACATTTGCAGTTGCTTCATCAATGATCAGTATCCGGTTTTTCTTTAGAATTGCCCTCGCGAGGCACACTAACTGTCTCTGTCCAACACTGAAATTGGATCCTGATTCTGCTAATTCAGTATCCATTTTACCAGGAAGATCTTCAATGGCCTCTTTAAGTTGTACCTACAGAGGTAGACAGAAGAATGAACTATTAGGCAAATCATGACCAGAGCTTTGAAGCACTTCTTCCTGGGAGCTCTGTAAAGATCACGTAACCAGTGATAAGCATGGTCTGTTGGTCCTGGGTAAGAGTAACACTGCTTATGCCGTTAACTGTGTCAGGGAAGACTGACTACCCCTTGGTGAAACAGGGCAAGACAGGGAACATCCCTTTAACAAGATTTAATTTTGTTTTTTAAAATGTGTGTCTGTGGTGTGCCTGTGTGAATATCTGTGTGCTTTTGTTTATCTGTGTGTATATGTGTGTCTGTGTATCTCTATGTATTTGTGTATGTGTATGTTTATGTGTGTGTATATGTGCCTCTGTTTATATCTGTGTTTATGTGTCTGCCTGTGTGTTTTTGTATGTCTGTGTATTTATTTATCTATTTATTTTTGGTTTTTTGGATTTGGTTTTTGGAGACAGGGTTTCTCTGTATAGCTCTGGCTGTCCTGGAACTCACTCTGTAGACCAGGCTGGCCTCGAACTCAGAAATCTGCCTGCCTCTGCCTCCCTGTATGCTGGGATTACAGGCATGCGCCACCACCGCCCGGTTGTCTGTGTATTTATATGTGTGTATATATGTGTCTGTGCTTGTGTGTGTATCTATTTGTCTGTATGTATGTATGTGTATCTATGTGTGTGCCTGTGTGTGTATCTATGTGTGCCTGTATGTGTCTGCGTCTCTGTGTGTGTGTGTATATGTCCATGCATGTGAATTCCCATGGAGGCATAAAGAGGGCATCAGATGGCTGGAGCTGTAGTTATGGGTGCAGTGAGCTGCCTGGTGTGGAAAAGACGTGGGTTCTCTGCAAGAGCAGCATGTGCTCTCTGCTGATTCGCCGTCTACACAATGACCTGAAGATGCCTCTTCTCAATGGTTAGTGAAGAGACAGCTTTAAGAGTTCACAGTGACAAAATGCAGGACAGATTAGTGACTGAGAATCATGAACTCTATGAATTAAAATGAGGTGACAGATAAAAACCCTAATCACTGTGATGACCCTTATCTAAATTATACCTCAGTGAAGCTGGTGCATCTCAGAGCCACCCACCTTACCACCCTAACTCCCTTCCTGCTACATGACACCCACCATGGTCCTCTGCCGGGCAATCGTGGGAGTCTCAGAAATGAAGCTCTTCCCCTATATAAGATGGACTCTAGAAAATGTAAAGTGCATCTACATAAATCATTTACATAAATGTAATTTATGCAAATAATTCTGCATAGGAGTTATTGTAGGAAACTTGGCCCCCTGAAGAAATAATCCTGTAGGTACCCCACCATTTTGGAAATTTTAACTAACGGGAAGAGTGTGGAGCAGCCCAGCAGCTGTGACTCACTTCTTCCATGTCAGGGCCCTGGTGTGTGCTCCTCCTAAGTTAGCAGTCTGGTATCACTAAAGCTATGAAGTGCCTTGATTCCAGCGTAACAGACGTCCTACCGGGGGTGGACATATGTCTTCCTCTAGAGAAATTTTACAGAACTCAGGCCAAACTCGGGTTATCCCCGAGAGATTTAGAACAAAGTGTCAGGACACTTCAGCACCAGAGCAGCAGATTGAAGAGTGGGCTCCGGGACTTGATCTCAGGTCCTTGCGCTTGTAAGGAAGCCTGCTGTCAACTGAGCCTTCCCCCTGTGCCAGGCCGTACATTTGTGAAATGAAAAGCACAGCCCTGCGATGCCTGCGCTCACGTCCTGCCTGGCTTCTCCCCGTGTTTGCTTTCTCACTGGCAAATGAGACGCAGTGTTGTCACGGCCAAGATGCCTTTGCTCGCGATGAGTCAGTACATGTAAGTATTTAGAGCGGTGCTTGCTACAAAGAGATCAATCGGCCTTGTCTGTTACCAGTCCTGCCCTCATCCAGGTCTCTTCATGTTGTTTTTCTTTACTGCGCTTATCAGTCTTAATTTTGTATGCATAAGCATTTGGTGGTGTCCTAACTTCTCCACAAGAATTTCATTTCCAAGTGGGAGTGTTTTGTCTATCTGATGACTATCTAACAGCTTAGGAATCTGCAATAAGCTCTCAACAAATAACTGTTCAAACCTATGACGGAGCCGTAAGAATGTCTCATCCATACCTGTTTCTACAAGTTAGAAAATAAATTCATATGAATATACTCTTATGTAGAATACAATCACATTATTAAATGATTGTAAAAGATATATATCACTTATAAAAATTAATGGGCCCCAGGATGTCACAGCAGTGATACTTAAAACAGGGAAATCATTTAAAATTTAAAATTTCAGGAAAGTTAATGCAGCTATAGTATTCTAAACTATTTCAGTACAGAACAGTTCAGACTGCATCCCTCGCTTGCCTGAGTAAGGAATCCCCAAGAAGCGGGACACACTAGACAAATAACAGGAAAATCCTCCAAAATTAAAGGTATCAATACAGCAAGTTAACCACGGCTCCAGGAGTCTGCCTGCTGGACTCTGCTGCGGCGTTACAATGACAGGTTTGTCAGTAAACAGCACTCTCATATTCTGTGTAATCTGCTTTTATAAACACTTTCTCATGAGACTCAAGCGTTCTGTGGAAGTATGACGTCGTTTTCCCCTTTGGTTAATAATGAAAACAGATGCCTCATTTCCCCAGGTGTCTCCTACCCCCGAAAAGCAGTAAGATAAAGGGCTGCCGCACAGCACTACCTTCTGAGCTGCACAGCCCATCTCATGAGCGCCTGTGCCTCTGTGCACCTGTCAATCACAACAGACTGTTGACATGCCCCCTTGATGTGTATGCACTTCTGCCCTGACTGCACACGGCCTTGGGGTCTTGCGGTGGAGCTAGAGTGTACAGCGTAGGGAAGGCTTATGGAAGGGGACGCCCTCAACAAAGCTAGTATTTAACATACACATCACACCCATTCACAGACAGCAATGCTCCCCAAGCTTTAGCGGCAACTAAAGCTAGTTCAAGCCCTAGCCCCTGCTGCCCTCAAATGCTCGGGGCACACAGACGCTGGTGACGAACCTTACCTCCTCCAAGGCACTCCACAGCTCCTCGTCCGTGTGCTCGTTGAAGGGGTCCAGGTTCTTCCTCATCGTCCCAGTGAACAGGACGGGTTCCTAAGAGCCCAAGAGAGTCAGTGTCACCACTATGTTCTGACTCCCAGGACAGAACAGACAGGAAGACAAAGGCACCAGGTTCACAACAACCACTGATTCTAAGGTCTCACGTGCTTGCTCACAAAATGTCACTGCTCTTAAATTTCCCATCCTACAGATGTGCTCCAAAATACCTTCCCAGCGTGCGAACGCTGACAAAAGCAGCCACGGCAGTGCTCCATCTTAAGAATAAAACGGGGAAGGTGAGCTCCTGTTGTTAAAAACATTTTCCTGGTCCTAAACAGCAGATATTGGAGTAACTTGAAGAATTACTTTCCAGTGGTGACAGGACTCTGGAAAACCACACGTGGCATGGACAGTTTGTGCTTGAGTGGAACCTGTTACTTCCTCCTCTGGTGAGGAGCCTTCTGGGACACGTTCTATTCTTCACTCAGGGAGGATGGCGGCTAACGAAGCTGGTGGCTCCTCCATTTGTGGGAAAGGCCCCTGCGGCCACATCAGCCAATCCCCACGTTACCTCGCCTATGCATCGGACTGCCAGTCTGGGGAACCTCGTTACTAACTACGAGGGCCAGGCAGCCGAGGCCCTTTGTGAAGCTCGGACAGCAGGTAGCACGTTGTCCATTCTTCTGCTTCAGGAGTCACTCACGGTTAAACGGCTCCTGACTCACATGCCGCCTTCTAGGTTTTAAGGCAGTGTCGTGTGTGTGTGTGCGTGTGCGTGTGTGTGTGTGTGTATGTGTGTGTGTGTGTGTGTGTGTATGCTTAGCGAGGCTGCATGGATTTTCTTCTGGGAGTTTTAACAAGCCAGGCCCTGAGACATGAGCAGGGGGAAGGCCCAGCTGGCTGTTAAGAATCGTGAGGTCACAGATGTGAGGAACACAGGAGTCACACACGCCTTTCCCAAGGGTCCTGGAGAACTGTTCCTGGGCTGCACGTGTGGGGTGTCACCTAGCCTAGAGGCAGGGCCATGAACAGAGGAGGGCTTTTCTTCAAAGATTAATACTGCTATTGCTTCTTAGTTTTAGATTAGTGATAGAAAAAAAATTTGTAGAAGACTAGGGCTGTGCTCCTCCGATTCCCTCACAGCACCCCAATGCGTACCCTCACAGCATCCCAATGTGTACCCCCACAGCACCCCAATGTGTACCCCCACAGTACCCCAATGTGTACCCCCACAGTACCCCAATGTGTACCCTCACAGAACCCCAATGTGTACCCTCACAGCACCCCAATGTGTACCCTCACAGAACCCCCAAACTATGACCACCTTGTTGAATTTTATTTGTGCAATGTTGATTGTGAAGTCATAAGAAATTTGAAAATGAAGGAGTTCAAAAGGCTTATCTAAGGTTATGCTTAAAATTACAGAATTTAAGATGAAAGATAAATGGCCATCTACATGTGGTGGGGCTTTCTTAGCAGAATAAACATTCTTCAGACTTCAGATTTAAAACACACACACACACACACACACACACACCACATACACGCACACGCACACCACACACACACACACCACACACACACCATACACCACACACACCACATACACGCACACGCACACCACACACACACACACCACACATACACCACACACGCACACCACACACGCGCACACACACACACACACACACACACGCACACCACACACGCACACCACACACACACCACACACACACACACACACACACACACACACACACATGGAAGAAGGGAAGGAGAGGGAGGGAGGCCGAGCAAGCACAACTCAGAGTCTAACAAGACAGATAACCTGTCCTGTTGCTTCTGTGAGGTTCACAGAAGGCAAACTGCTGTCTGCCAGCCGTCCTCTCTTTGATGCTCCTCTGACCTCTCCTCACAGGCTCAGCACCATGGCCAAAATGCTATGCAGGGGCCCTGACTGAGTGGCTCTAAGGATGTGTGTATGAGGGAGGGCCTTGAGGTAACCATGGTCAGGAATGAGCCCATGTGAGGAGTGAGGGACGGCTTCGTTGTCCATGTTAAGGTCAGGTCACTTTCCTTGTCCAGGAGATCTGATATTACCTCAGCTTTTCTTCCTCCAGGTTCCTCTCAGATAGCAAAATCACATCCAGGATGTCAGGCCTAGGCTCTGAAGAGACCCCCTAGACTTTCACAGTGCCCACCCTGGACACTAAGGCAACTGACTGCTGGCGATACAAGGTTCATAACATTAGCACAGTAGCAATGGTGGCCTGCTGCTCTAGCAACAGCCTTAGGAATGACAGTTCTGGCCCGATGCCGCATCTCATGAGCAGTACTCACGCCTGCCCTATCCCTACCTTCTCCCGTCAGAAACTCCTTCCTATTATATACACCAGCCACAGAACCTGCTTCATCTTGTATCCTAAATGCCGGCCTCACACAGGAGGCCCTTGGGAGGTTTGGCTAATTATCCCCAGACCACCATTCACTAAAAGAAGGGTCTCTGTTAAATCTATACTGCCAATCACTCACGTTTATTTAGCAATGTTAGAAGAAAATTAGGTAAACAAGAGCAGTTTTCTTTGTTGCAACATGCCAGATACACGTTTCCTAAGTAAAGTTTCATCAAGGTTTGTTGGACAAGGAGAGCGATTTAATAAAACGCTAACTGGCTAAAGTCTCTTTCCTTTAAAAGTAGCAGGCAATTTGTCCACAGTGCTGCCTTGACCAGGGCAAGCGCGGTGTGTGCCCTGCTCATTTCCTTCATCCAGGGTGCCAAACAGAATCCTAACATTATCTTCAGAAGGTAGGAAAGGGCGCTCACAGCAGACCACACTGAGAGAGGCATAGATAAGGGTCAAGGTAATTATCATCTCTGATAGGTATTATTATTTAATGTACCCTCCTCTAGGCAATGAAGTTCACAAACTAGTCTTATAAGTAAGTGCTATAAAAACTGCAGGCAGAAGATTTCAGTGTGTGTGTATGGGGGGGAATCAATGGAGGAACCAATGACCTAATTTATTAGCCTCCGTATTTCCTCTGATGATATAGGCTTTAATAAGAGTAAAATCAGTAAAATAAATGTGTTCAATACAGCAATGAAGTCGGAAGCCTGGTGTCAACGTGTTCTTCTTCATCCAGTGACCGCCGTAAGCCTTGGGCCCATGTTCAGTGGCGAGCTTCTGGGTGGTACTAACATAACACACGCTCTTAGGAGGCACGTCACCGTGAAGCGGCCAGTCAAAGCATCCGGGGTAGCAAGCTGATAATCCCGGTCCTCAAAACTAGAGACGTTCCTAGGCCTTTTGAATGTAAGGCTACAAGCTGGGCCTCCATTATGCTAAGGAGAAACTCACCCCCTCGACTTCAGACACTTAAGCCAACCAGGGACCAAGAAGAAAAGTACAAACAGACAGAAATTAAGTTCAATGCTTGTTCTCATCTTTTGAGGGCATCGACTTGGAAACATCCCTCTCCTAAAATATCCACGCATCGGGGCCTGGATTGTGTCTACCCTGATCCTTAGGCAGGGCAGGGGTTTCTGGTATCAAAGGTGGCGTCTCCTCAGTCTCGGTTTCACTTTTCTTCTTCCCTTAGCCCCATAGCCTCTGAACGCACAGGGTCATCATGCATTTTCAGAAGAAGACAACATTGTTCGCTCACAAGGAGAGAAGAATTTAAGTCCTGTAAAGTCGTCTTTAAACACCAAAAGGTCACCAGCTCCAGGGAGCAGTGCTGTGGGTTTTAATGAAGACTTCAGTGTGCAGAACAAAGAGACTGCATTAGGCTGGGATCCAATTGTACTTCTTTACTAATAACAGCACACCTACACTCTTGTCTCTTTGAAACACACACACACACAAACGCACACACACACACAAACGCACACACACACACACACACACACACCCCAGGGTGCTCAGAAAGGGGCCTTAAAGAGGCATAGCAGCTAGCAGCTCTGGCTAACCTTTTAAACTCATTAGAAGCTCAGGGGAATTTTTAAAAAGAAGTGGGTTGTTTAAAAAAACACCTGGCTTTTTGTTTTGGTACAAACAAAGGGAATCTATTAAACATACACAAAGAATCTGTTTGATCACGATAAAGATTACAGATGTCGGTACACATCAGCCCCTGTGAGCCGTTGTAAATGGGAATTTGCTGTGAATTGCTCTTTGATTGAGAACATTTCCTTGGTGCCAAAACGACGGGGCTCTGCTTGTAAGGAGATTCTGCCCTGAGAAAACATGGAAATTCACATTTGCAGATGCTTTCTGATGAGCTATTCCCTGAAGCCAGGCTCCTCCTGGGCTTCTCTTCCGGGCAGTGGTGGTGGGGGATACAGAGGAAGTACAGGTGTCAGCCATTCTGCTCAAGGAAACTACACAGGCCGCTCGCTAGCGTGGGGCTCTGTCTCCCTTCACTTGTTCCTTAAAGGAGCTCGGGATCCCGCCCAGACCTGTTCACAGATCTTGGGAAGCCTCTGTTCCTTAAACCCTACTTCTGAACAGCCCCTGGGAGGTGGACAAAGACTTCTGCTAAGGGGAGGAGCTTAGACGAGAGCAGGAAGCTGCGGCTCCCCACCCAGGCTGCTGGCTTGGTTCTTGTAGACCTGCAGCTTGGTAGCAGAACTTGATTTCTCTTTTGCTTCCTGTGCAACACAACCAGCTTTGGCTCCTGCTCTCTTCGGGACGCGGGATGCTTGACCCATGCAGCTCTGCTGATTGTTTCTCTACCTCCATCGAGACCCTAGGCATGCAAGGATGGGCTCTGCGGCCACGGCAGAGCATCGTGGTGCCCCGTCAGCTCAGGGCACCCAGCGAGTCCATGGATCTACGGTGATTTCCTATGTGCCACTTGTGTCCTTCTGGCAAGGCCACCTTCACAAGCCAGTCTTCCCAAGCCCCTGACTAAGCCAAGAGCCTCAGGGAAAGATGCCTACCAGCTTTCCCTTACTTCGACTTTACTCTGAGTTTATTCATCTTCTTTGGCTATCGTTTTAGGAACCCTTCCTAGGCAGGGTGGATAGAAAGGACAGTGACTAAAATATCTGATGGGATGTCATTTGCTTATAAACATTCACAAGAAAGATAACGTAGAGCCTAGTTGGTGCTAAGTTCTGATGCCACCGTGTTAGCTAAAGATTAGTTATAAATCTCCAGGCTCCTTTCCTCCCTGCCTTCCAGGACTGCTATAACAAAGGTTCTCCCTTCCCAGGATGTTGACAGTCAGCAGGCACCAAGCCACAAGGCAGGGCAGTGGGCACTGCATTTTCGAAGGGCAGGCGTGAGACCAGTGGCTCATGAAATCAATTTTGTGGCTCCTGACTGTCATTCATTTTGTCTTTTATATAAACTGGACTGAGATAAACGGAATAAAAAATATCACAGCACAGACTGGAGTGATAGCGCTTATGAGATGTTTGTTTCTGAGCATGTGGGTGTGTGGAGGTGAACACATGACCCACGAGGCATCAGGATATAGTGTGGAGTTCACATGGTTGGCCACCAGAGCATCAGGAGGTGGCATGCATGGGGAATTTTGGCTATGCAGCTGCCAGGCCTGAGTCTTTGGCAAATGAGGGCATGCAGCAGTGTCTGGGGATGGTTGAGGGGGGGAAGGAGGTAAACACAGAGGCTCCCACAGTAACCAAGCATCTAGAGAAGCGGATGGAGGAAAATCATTAAGAAATGTGTGCAGGGAGGAGCACAAACACACTAGAACTTCACTGAGGCCGTGCTACGGCGTCCATGGCTACAGTCCGACTGTCAGGAAAAGCTGTTCTGTGAGAAAAACATTAGACTTATCAGGTTTACGTGGGCGGCACGTATGTGCGGTTTTGGTATGTCTCGGAGGAATGTCTGTAAAGTTTGGGAGGTTTTGTTTGTTTTGTTTCTGCTTCCTGTTTCACTAACTTTAATTTACGTAAATAATTTGATTTAAAGAAAATCACCAGGGACTACAAAAACATAAATGGAAATTAATGACCCAAGTCTTTCTAGAATGGGTTATATACCTATAGGACTGTACTACAGTCCTTAATGACAGTTACTATTTATTGAATAGTTACTATTTATTGTTAAGAACCGCAAATCGGGCCTTTCCCATTTTCTCATGCACTGATCCTTCATGAAGAATCCAAGGAAATAATTACAGGAGCTCAGCCTGGGGAGCTAGGAGACCTCATCAGAGCCACTCCCTCCCAGCAGTCGGAGAAAGATGAAAACATGGGCCAGGTTGACAGTAAGCACATGCACTGCATGGTCTATCCTGGGGTCTTTACACACTGGACAGTCTATCCTGGGGTCTTTACACACTGCATGGTCTATCCTGAGGTCTCTGCACACTGCATAGTCTATCCTGAGGTCTCTGCACACTGCACAGTCTATCCTGGGGTCTTTACACACTGGACAGTCTATCCTGGGGTCTTTACACACTGCATGGTCTATCCTGAGGTCTCTGCATACTGCACAGTCTATCCTGAGGTCTCTGTACACTGCACAGTCTATCCTGAGGTCTCTGCACACTGCACAGTCTATCCTGAGGTCTTTGCACACTGCACAGTCTATCCTGAGGTCTCTGCACACTGCACGGTCTATCCTGAGATCTCTACACACTGCATGGTCTATCCTGGGGTCTTTACACACTGCACGGTCTATCCTGGGGTCTTTACACACTGCATAGTCTATCCTGAAGTCTTTACACACTGCACAGACTATCCTGAGGTCTCTGCACACTGCACAGTCTATCCTGAGGTCTTTAACACTGCAAGTCTATCCTGAGGTCTCTGCACACTGCATAGTCTATCCTGAGGTCTCTTCACACTGCACAGTCTATCCTGAGGTCTCTTCACACTGCACAGTCTATCCTGAGGTCTCTGCACACTGCACAGTCTATTCTGAGGTCTTTACACACTGCACAGTCTATCCTGAGGTCTCTGCACACTGCACAGTCTATCCTGAGGTCTTTAACACTGCAAGTCTATCCTGAGGTCTTTACACACTGCACAGTCTATCCTGAGGTCTTTGCACACTGCACAGTCTATCCTGAGGTCTCTACACACTGCGCAGTCTATCCTGGGGTCTTTGCACACTGCACAGTCTATCCTGGGGTCTTTGCACACTGCACAGTCTATCCTGAGGTCTTTACACACTGCACAGTCTATCCTGGGGTCTTTGCACACTGTACAGTCTATCCTGGGGTCTTTACACACTGCACAGACTATCCTGAGGTCTTTGCACACTGCACAGACTATCCTGAGGTCTTTGCACACTGCACAGTCTATCCTGAGGTCTCTGCACACTGCAGTCTATCCCAGGGTCTTCACACATGTGCAGTTCTATGTCAACCAGCTAGCACCCAGGAGCCAGGCACAAGAAGGCTCCATGCTTGCAGTGCCTGGTGACCATGTTCTACAAGGACACAAATCTAAGCACTGTTTTATGAACACATTCCTGGGAGCAGATCCACGGGGCATTTGTACTAAAGGAGGTGGGAACTCAGGGAACAGCACCAAGCCCTGCGACGTCAAGGTGTGTCAGTCTTTGCTCAGATGTGCTTCCAGACCATTTCCAGAGAGCCAAGAATTGTCTCAACACTGCTTCTTTATTTAGAGTTCTTTTATTTACACAAGCACACACCATCTCTTAGTAAGAAATATTAAAAGTAGCATGGGGCATATTTCTAGATCCTACCATCCAAGGATGTGAGCATATTTTACAGACACACTGGTGTCTTCTCGGGCCCATTTCTGAGATTCAAAGCCCTTGGGATTTGAGCTCTTATTTCTCCTATAACCAGGCTTCTCATGCTCAGAGGGGCTTTATGTGATACAAGATTTCTTCCTTTATTTCTCTTAAAAGTGTTGTCTTTTGATGTTTAAAAACACTTGTCAGAATATAAGTACAAGAAATCTATGATCTATGTCTTAATCATTTACTACTACGACGACTACTACTACTACATTTACTTACTAGACGGTGCGCGTACATGCAAGAGCCAGAGTTTACTTGTGGAGCTAAGAGAACAACTTTCTGGTCAGTTTCCTCCTACTACCAAGTGGTAACTTGGATCTAACTCAGGTCACTGGGCCTGGCAGGGTGGGCCTTTCCTCACTGAGCCTCCCAGTCTCTCCCCTCTCCATCATTTTAAATCTCTGAACAGTGGTGCTAAGTGTTCTTACGATCGTCTGTGGTGGTCATCACCAATCACAGGGCTTTTATTTTTCTTAAAACCTTAATCCCCACATCCATTAAACAAAACCACTTCCCATCGTCCACCGGTCCGTAATGGATGCCGTGGACTGTGTCTCCGTGAATTTAAACGCTCTTCATATGATCAGAGCCTTTCACTCTCTGTCATTCTGTGAACAGTTTCAAGCTGCTAGAGGCTTTTAGAGGTTGCTCATGTTGTAGCACGCGTCAGAATTTCCTCCCTTCTTAATGCCAGGTGACGTCCCACTGTTTGTATAAACCACATTTGTCTTTAGCTATTTATCTGCTGACGGACACTTAGGTGGCTTCCACCTCCAGGCTACTGTGAACACCACTGCTATCAATTGGGATGGACAAATATCTCTGCTGTCCCCTGCTTTTGGTTCATATGTGCGTGTGTGCGTGAGTATATACTCACATACACGCTCCTACACTCATAATAAAACAGCTGGAAGAAATTGTAGTCCTATTATCAGTCTCGTAGGGAGTCCCATGCTTGTGTGTAAAATGGTGGCTGTACCATTTTACATTCCCATTAGTAAAACACAGAGTTTTAATTTCTCCACAACCTCATCACAGTGGGGTGGTGCTCTCTTATGACCTGTACCCTCAATGTCAGGGTGGGAAGCGCTAGCCTTCGGAGGCCACAGGCTCAGAGGCCACATTCCCCTTCTCTCAGGGTGCTAGGTTCTCAGTACTCTATAACACATGAGCCCATGCTGGAAGGCCCGTTACAGGCACACGCTCAGAAAGCACAGCTGCTTGGCCCCTTCTCCTGTCTGTCTGTCTGTCTGTCTGTCTCTGTATTTCTCACGTCAGGAATGAGTGTGCGTGTGTGTGGGCTCCCCAGCTCCCCTTGGGGGCCACATGATTACAGAGTATGAAAACGCCCCCCCCCCCCCAAAAAAAAAGCAAGCCTGGAGCTGAATCCTTGTGAGGACGAGGCCGCCGGGCTGCACAGCTGCAGGCTGCAGGCCTGTGGGGTCAGGTCCTATGCTGCCTGCGGCTGTCTAACTAGAAGACAGTTATTACTTGATAAAAACTTTCTGAATTATACTGGGTAAGACTAAAAGCAACTCAACAAGACACTAAACTAAAAGCTTCTAGTAAGTACGTCATCCAGTCTCTAGACACTGCCTGGACATCTTCAGCTATGGAATATCAAGAAAGAACAATGGGCCGACACAAGCCTCTGCCGCCTCGTCAGCCACATCCTGGGCCCTGCAAGAAGCACTCAACCGTAGCAGTTCTCAGCACCAGTCATGCACAGAGATGTGACCCTTCCCGAGTCTCCCCAGAGCTCTGTGCCCCTTCCCTAGTTAAAGGCACATCCTAAATGTCCAGATTTGGAGAGTGTCTACAAAGGAGCTATAGCTTCTTAACTCGCACGGCCTGCCTCAGCACCACAGAAGACATTGCATGGAGATGATTACCCCCAAAGGGTCCGGGGAGCCTCCCTGCCTACAGCAAACGTCCCTCAGCACACTTGCAAGCACGCTTCCTTATTCACTCTTGCTCACTAAATATTATGCAATTATCATTGGACAAAAGTGTAACACCAGGGAAGATGAATCCAGAGTGATTATTATTATTATTACTATTATTATGGAATCTTCCCCTTTCTGTCTCTCTGTCTCTGTCTCTCTCATATGCACACACAGAGGATATGCATGCACTCAAGTCATCTATGAAAATACATGTTGAAAATATCTGCTGAAGCATGTATGCCCTATTGGCTATTGGTTAATGGTTCCACCCTTCCATCCAATTAAAGAGAAACGGCAATAAAATCAAAAGCAATTAAATTTCAGAGCTCCCACAGAAGAAGCGTGTATGTGGACGCTCAAACTTGCATACCTGAGGTATGATTGACATTTTCTTCCTTAAATCGTGAAGTCCAATTTCAGTTGTCAAGATCTTATCGATCCAGATCTTCCCTTCAGGTTCCGACAGCCTGAAGAGGGCTGAGATGAGGGAGCTTTTTCCAGCTCCAGTTCTCCCCACAATCCCAACCTGTGAAGAAATTAAAGACACATCATCTGCTGCCGACCCAGGTGAGAATGCTCATCTTCAGAGGTGACTTAAGCTTTTCCTAAGTTCCTGGCCTTGGTTCTGCTGACCTGGGAGGGAGGCAGGGCAGTTCCTCCTGGTGGGTGCTGACCTGGTCTTGGGGGATGTTCAGTAGCACCCCTCGGTCAGCCTTTCCAGAACCCAGAGTGGCCTCCAAACTGTGGCAACCTAAAATGGCAAGTCTTGGCAAATGTTCTCTGGGGAGCAAAGTGTCTCTGGGTAAGACCCGCTGGGCATACAAAAGTCACATGAATGGCAGGGACAAGCCTTCAGTTTCCTTAGTAGCTAAAGAGAAGATGGCTTTTCATGAGCACCACTCTGGAACCTTGAGAACGGCTTGGATAATTCTAGAGGAGTTAACGGCGCACTCTGGAAGGGTTAAGAATCACC
Source organism: Apodemus sylvaticus (assembly GCF_947179515.1). Lineage (NCBI taxonomy): Eukaryota > Metazoa > Chordata > Mammalia > Rodentia > Muridae > Apodemus > Apodemus sylvaticus. The sequence goes on along the minus strand of NC_067479.1, from coordinate 6,393,157 downwards.
ATTTCTCCCAGCATCCTATCATTTACAACGAATTCATCATTGCTTGTGGTTATTAACTATCTGATTATATTGTGGCTCTAGAGGAAATACCTTCTTCACGTTTGCAAATTCGGGTCTTCGCATCTTAAAAGACAGCAACAAGCAGCCCAAACATGCATAATGAGATCAACAAAAGTACCACCACAAATAGCTTCTGCTATTTACACGGGGCCTTTCATCTGAGCAGTTCAAAAGGCACTTTACAAACCAATTAATACTTACAATTGCCCCTTGGGAAAGATTTGTGTGAAGAATCATCCCTCTTATTAAAGTCAGAGCAGAGAGAAATGAAGTGTGCAGACAATGAGATCAAAGAATCAATATAATGCAGGTGAATGCTGGTGAGGGGGAAAAACTGAACTGTAAAAACTGCTCTTGGGAGTATATGCTTAAACCTATGAACAGAAAACCAGCCTTTTCTCCAGTGGGCTGGCTCAACAGGTGGGAGTGTCCAAAGAGATGACATCATCCTTATTGAAAATCTGGAGTCAGCGAAGGACACAGACATGCTTCCTATCACTTGTAAATTAATTCAGTGGATTGAAAAAGAAAACCTCACCATTTTAAACAGTGAGGAGACAAACTCAACCATATGCTGGGAATTATGTTATATCATTTAAATGTCTTTGAATACCATCAGCAATGGTCCTTCAAAAAAGAGTGACAGAGAACAACCATGAGAAAGCTGGCTTTAGTTTTAAAACTCTGTGGATGTCATCCACCTTATGGGCAACAGTAACCTACACCTGGCAGAAGGGCTGGATTCTATATGTAGGTGTGTCTCTGCATACACATTTACGTTTCTCTCATCTCTGGATATTCTCCTATACAAACTGCCACATGTGAAGGCAGAGGTAAGCCCATGTTTGCGATATCTGGAAAACTGATGCATTGGTGATGACCCAAACGGCTGTAGTGAGGGACCGTCTGGATGTGCCCATAAAGACGGAGAAGGCCCACTGTCTGTGAGGGACCGTCTGGATGTGCCCATAAAGACGGAGAAGGCCCACTGTCTGTGAGGGACCGTCTGGATGTGCCCATAAAGACGGAGAAGGCCCACTGTCTGTGAGGGACCGTCTGGATGTGCCCATAAAGACGGAGAAGCCTGAGAGCAGCCAATCTACAGAACAAAACAAACTAAACAAAAACAATGACTTGTGCCTACATAAGCCAACTATCATCTGAAAGACTTTTCTCCAGTAACTGACGGATTTTTCACAGATGCCGAAGAAGACTATCACCAGGTTCAGGGTCACACCACGAGGTGACACATGGAGGAGAAGATCTGGTTTCAGCTCGTTCAATTGCCTCTGTTTCCTCAATTTAGACAAGGCTCATCCACAACAATCACGGCAGCAGCATGTTAGACTTTTTAAAAAGATTATGTGTAGATGTGTATCTGTGTGTTCACAAGTGTGGGTATGTGCACATGAGCATGCCTATCTGAGGGGGCGGAGCCCTGGCAGCTGGACTTACAAGCAGTTGTGAGCTGCCTATTGTGGGTGCTAGGAATTGAACTGGGGTCCAGAACAGGCCTGCCTGGGCCTGTGATTGTCAAGAGACGGACTAGGGCTTGGGTCAGTCTCTGTGCTATCCATGTATGGGGAGATAGAACAGCATTAGGGTTCTTGCCAAAGCAAAAATTAGTTATTCACAGGATACACTGGCACCACGCACGGCACGGGCTCAGAGAGAAGTCTGAGGCTGAGAGACGCCCTGGAAAGCAGAAGAGAGCTGGTGTCCAGTCTAGGGCAGGGAAATTACTTTTAAACGTGTGAGTGTTGGGGGTGGGGGAGTGTGCACCACATATCACGTGTGCGTGGTCAGAGCACAGTTTGTATCACATGTGTGGTCAGAGCACAGCTTGTATCACATGTGTGGTCAGAGCACAGCTTGTATCACATGTGTGGTCAGAGCACAGCTTGTATCACATGTGTGGTCAGAGCACAGCTTGTATCACATGTGTGGTCAGAGCACAACTTGTAAGTGTCTTATCGTTCAACCGCTGGAGTCCAGGGTCATCAGGAAGAGCACATACTGTTCCGGCCGAACCATCTCACCAGCCCTTGGATACCATGAAGTAATGAAAAGACCCTAAATCTGGAAGTTCATGGGCTGGTAGGTAACAGAGACTGCTCCCAAGGAATGCACGGACTGCAGGAGAAACCAGTCTGCGACCACGAGAAAGATGCAAACCCATGCATCACCATGTGATCAGGAAGAATTTTATTACCTCGTGATGGACAGAATTTAACAGTTAAAAATAAGGAGGGGGGCCTGGGCAGTTTGATAAAAGCACTTAGGAGGCAGAGGCAGGAGGAGCTCTGAGTTCAAGGCCAGCTTGGTCTACAGAACAGGTTCTGGGACAGCCAGGGCTACAGAGAGAAAACCTTAATCTCCCTCTCTCTCCTTCTCTCTACCCCCTCTTCTCTCCTCTACTCACCTTTCCCCCCTCCCCCCTCTTTGCCATTTCCAGGAGAGGGTTAGGTAGCCACGACATCATTTTTAAGGTGTAAAAGTAGGTTTCACAGAAATCAAGAAAAATGACCCGAGAGATGGGAAGCTTGGCTGGAGGGCTCACTGAAATGCCAGTGTCTGTGTCCCTACCGAGTTCCTGGCTGTGATGCCCCAGGCCTAACTAGGACTGAGGGACAGGCTGGGGAAGTGGAGACCCACCCGTGACAGAGAGGACGGCTCTCGGAGAAAACATGTAAAAAGGGAGAAAAGGTAGGAAACTAATATTTTTGCACATTATAGCAAGGCCTAGCACACATGTGTAAAAATGTATTATCAAAGTAATAGCTTTGAGCAAGAAAAAAATAAAAAGATAACACACCCAAATCAATCTACTTCTAGATCTAGAAAATGCTTTCGAATGGCCCAGTACTCTCTCAAGTGATCAAATCAACCACAAAATCACCTCCATGAAAACGGCAGCCAATGCTCAGAAGCTATGGAGACCCAGGCGCTCCTGAGCTCACTTTGTTCTTTCCAGAAATTAGGAACCTGGTTAGTCATGGTTACAGTTTCCGTTTTCCCATAACTTCCAGGGATCTTGAGGAAGTCATGGAAGAGAACAAATCTGTGGTGGTGGCACATTCCCCTAAATCCAGCACTGAAGGGGTAGCCAGCAAGTGGGGGACTGGGAATAGATGTGAGGCGGCAGGTGAACCCCACAGACACAGGCGAAAGGGACCATCCCGTGGTGCCCCTAAAGACCATAAGCTATGGCAGCAGACACTGGGGGAGGGGTGTGCAAGACTCAGGTCGAAAAAGGAAGTTATTACAGATATAATTCAGCCTTCAAATTCAATTTCTTGTCCAGCCCTTTAGCATCCCAGGTAATCCTAGAGTCTGGGATTATTTTTAGGATGTCAGGACACAAGTTCAGGGCTACACATTGTTTTCCAACTTGTTCAACAGAGTTTCTCATAAAATTCGTCTTCTGTGGCTTCCAAGGAAATGGAAGACACGTGCAAATTAAGAGAACTGCGCCTGCCACGTCAGATCTGATAAGCATGTTATTTGCAAGCAAGCATCCTACGGCGCTGTCAGGGCAACACTGAGAGGCTCTGCTTCCATCAGAGCTGCGAGTTACCCACACAGTCCTCCACCCGTCTGCGGACCTACAGGGAAGCTGAGGAAATAATTAGGGTCGGGCTTTTGCCAAGTGACTTGCTAAGGCTGCACATTGCACACCCTTCGGCACCACACTGTACATTTATTCTTTCATGTCCCAAGGGTATCACTCGTTAAATCACAGCTGTGATTAGGCCATTAGACGGGCCGGTGGTAGGGAGAGTTTAAAGGGGAGGCTTGTGAAGTATTTCACACTCCAGGGCCCGGGTATAGAGCAGTGGCTGAACGTTTGCCGTTCCCAAGTTAGTGCCCGCGCTCAGTGCACAGGAGCTAAAGATGGAGACAAAGGGCATGGGGAGGGGTGGGTCCCCATGCTGGGCTGCTGACAGAGTTGTCTTCTGACGTGTTTTGTTCAACTCTGAGGATTCATCTTATAACCCATCAGAATGGCTAAGATCAAAGACTCAAGAGACCGTTCCTGCTGGAGAGGATGGAGGGGAAGGGAACACGCCTCATTGCTGGCGGGAGTGCGAACTTGTGCAACCATTGTGGAAACCAATTTGGCAGTTTCTCAGAAAATGGGGAATAGTTCTACCTCAAGACCCAGCAATATCATCACTCCTGGGAATATATCCAAAAGATGCACCACCACACCACAAACTCAACTATGTTCATAGCAGCTTTATTTGTAATAGCCAGACTAGAACCAGCCCAGGCGTCCCTCAACGGAAGAATGGATAAAGTAACTGTGGCACATCCACACAACGGAAAGCTACCCAGCTAGTAAACACAGGCACATCGTGCATGGTGCAGGCAAATGGATGGAACTTGAGAATATCATCCTGAGTGAGGTAATCCAGTCCCCAAAGGACACGCATGGAATGTACTCACTTATAAGAGGATATTAGCCATATACAAGATATCAACACTCCACTCCAAAGAACCAAAGAAGCTAAACGAGAAGGAGGGACCAAGGAAGGATGCTTGGATGACACTTAGAAGGGGGAATAAAATAGTCATAAGAGACGGATGGAGGGAGGGAAGGGGGGGCGGGTGTGAGAAGGTGTCTTAGCCAGGGTTTCTATTCCTGCACAAACATCATGACCAAGAAGCAAGTTGGGGAGGAAAGGGTTTATTGAGCTTACACTTCCACATTGCTGTTCATCACCAAAGGAAGTCAGGACTGGAACTCAACCAGGTCAAGAAGCAGGAGCTGATGCAGAGGCCATGGAGGGATGTTTCTTACTGGCTTGCTTCCCCTGGCTTGCACAGCCTGCTCTCTTATAGAACCCAAGAACACCAGGCCAAAGGTGGTACCACCCACAAGGGGCCTTCTCCACTTGATCACTAATTGAGAAAATGCCCCACAACTGGATCTCATGGAGACACTTCCCCAACTGAAGCTCTTTTCTCTGTGATAACTCCAGCCTGTGTCAAGTTGACACATAAAACCAGCCAGTACAGAAGGAGAATGGGGGGTTCAGGATCACATGTGGGGAAGGACAAGAGAAATGGCTAGATTGCTATGAAAATGAATGGAAATCTGCAGCTGACAGGGGTGAGGAGGTGGGGGCATTTCCAGTAGGAGACAGAGACCTGGGATAAAGGAGACACCCAAGAATCGATGGGAGTGACCTTAGCTGTGACTCACAACACTGAGGATACGAAACCTGAAGAGGCCACCTCCTGTAGCCTGGCAGGAACCTAATGGAGCAATAGGGACACAAAGCTTGCAACCAAAACTTTATCCTGTCTATGAGAAACGCAGGGATGGAGGATGGAGCAGAGACTGAGGGAATGACCATCTGATAAACAGCCCAGCTTGAGACCCATCCCTGACACTATTAATGGTACTCTGTTTTGCTTGTAGACAGGAATAAGGTGTGCTCTGAGAGGCTCCACCCAGCCTCAGACCGATGCAGATACCCACAACCAAACAGTGGATGGAGCTTGGGGACTCTTATGGAAGAATAGGAGGAAGGACTGTGGGCCCCAAAGGGGATAGGAACTCCATAGGACGACCAACAGAGTCAACTAACCTGGGCCCTTGGTGCTCTCAGAGACTAAATCACCATACAATGGACACACATGGGCTGGACCTAGGCCTCCCTGAACATATGTAGCAGATGTGCAGCTTGGTCTTCATATGAGTCCTGAACAACTAGAGTGGAAGTTATCCTAAAAGCTGTTGCCTGCATATGGAATATGCTTTTCTCGTCAGGCTGCCTTGTCTGGCCTCAATAGGAGAGGAAGCAGGGAGCCTTGCAGAGATTTGAAGTGCCTGTGTGTGTGTGTGCACGCGAGCGCACACTGATACCCATAGGGGCCCCCACCAAGTCGGGAGAGCACAGACCTAGACAGGCTAGGACTGCAGGTACCCACTGGGAGGCCATGGGCTTCATGTCTGAGGGTGTGTTACTGTCGGGAAAGCCAAGGCTGGAGAGGCATGTGGAGAGGCATGTGGAGAGGCATGTGGAGAGGCATGTGGAGAGGCATGTGGAGAGACATGTGGAGAGACATGTGGAGAGGCATGTGGAGAGGCATGTGGAGAGGCATGTGGAGAGGCATGTGGAGAGACATGTGGAGAGGCATGTGGAGAGACATGTGGAGAGGCATGTGGAGAGACATGTGGAGAGGCATGTGGAGAGGCATGTGGAGAGACATGTGGAGAGGCATGTGGAGAGACATGTGGAGAGACATGTGGAGAGACATGTGGAGAGGCATGTGGAGGAAGTGCTCTGTTATAGTCTGGGTTCCAAGGGTCTGGCCTGGTCCTGGCCCAGGATCCCAGACTTGAGTACCAAAGCATTGACTCACTTGTCCATCAGTCCGCGGCCTCCACACAGAAAACACCTGGAGCCTGACTTCTGGCTACTTTGTGGGTTCTTCTTTCGTCCACCTTTCTCCAACCGTCTTCTTCCACCCTTTTAACCCCCTAACACTAGGTAGGAAAGAAAGAAGGATCAAGGGGAGAGGGAGCATCCTTACACTTCTTCCTGCTGATTGGGGGTATCAAGTTCCTTGGGGCAAGTTTGATCCTCAAACTTTGATCCTCGCCCTCAGGATATCTAATTTCTTCTTTTTGTCTCTTTGCAAACGATTACTCATCAATAGCAACCAATAGCATCCAACAACCAACCAGCCAATCAGCCCCTTCTCCTGGGGCCCTAGAATTTATATATCCTCTGAAAAGTCCCCAGCATTCCAAATGTCACACAGTCCTAAAAACTATCTGCAGGCAGCAAAACCACGCCCCTGACAGAGCACAGGGCAGAGCACTGTCAGCTCTGTGGCGGCTCTGAAGCAGCCACATATCCCACACCTGGGATTGAAACAAAAACGCACTCCCATAGCAGTTTTTTTAAGGAAACCACAACTATAAAATCCTTACTACAAACACCTGCAAGTTTTCTGCGCATCTATAGTTTTACGATGGGCTGCTTTCATAGCTAACTGGGCCTCTTGCAGCCCGTTGGTGACGAGTTGGACACACCTGGAGGAAAGCGGGAAAGGCTGAGGAAAAGCAAGGGGGTAGGGCACCAGTAAGAGAGATGGATCAGAAAAAGAAATCTAATCCAACAGAGGAATAAAAGCAATGGAAGGAGATGCACAGGAAGCTTTAGGGAGGAGGATCCGGGCTAACTTTCCCATGACTGAACCATTAGATCAGATATATTATCTCTGGGGTATATTGAATGCTAGTCCAGTTAAATCCCAGCTGTGGTGCAGAAGGTACCTCAACCCAGGGTACTTCACTGTACAAAGAAAGACTTGTTTCCTCCTCAAACAATGAGAAAGTTTTTGATTAAAAAAAAAAAAATCAAAACTATTACATAATATTCAGAATAATTGAAAATATTAAGAAGTGGATATTATTTTTTTTAAAGTAATATTAGTTTCCCATCAGTTGGTCCATTTCCAAAGAAGACTTATCTGTATCAACACTGGACTGATTGGCATCCACGTATGAACAGATTCAGCAGGAAACCAGCATGTACATCCAGGCCTATACCTTTAGTCAAAAGTCTAGAGGAGTGAGACGGATCAAACCAACCTTTTCTCTGGACTTGATGAGTGCAGTCAGGTGCTTCAGAACCAGAGGCCCATCTAAGCTGTAGGTGAAGTTCACGTTGTCAAAGACGATTACTCCTTCATGTGGCCAGCCTGGGGGTGGGCGCTTCTTGCATTCCCAAGGCGCCTCCTTCTCTAGGTCTGTGTATTCAATCACCCTCTCCACAGAAATCATCTAACGAAGAAAAGGCATTCACACAGTCAGGGGCTAGGGGCTTGACCGCAGGTACATTTCACCTACACACAACTGGGCAAGGGTCACTGGGGTCTGCACGCTAACCAATGCTATTGAAGACCGTGATGATTTACAATCTTCTTATCCCTCCCCAGCAGCCTCGAGTATAGACAATCCCTTCAACCTTGTAACACTGAGAGAAAAAAGCAAGAGGAGGGGCTGAGGAGATAGATGGTCCAGTGTGTAAGCGGAATGCTATGTAAGCACGAAGACCTTCGGGTTTGGATCCCAGCGTCTAAGTCTCAAAATATAAGGTGAAGGGTGACTGATTAAGTCACCTGTACAAACCTCTAGCCTCTGTACATGTGCATACACACGCAACATGTACACATAACAGACATACACACAAGTACCTTCAACAAACACAAAGAAAGGTTGTCAATATCAATTAACCAGACCCCACAGAGCTCCCAGGGACTAAACCACCAATCAAAGAGTACACATGGAGGGACCCATGGCTCCAGCCGCATATGTAGTAGAGGATGGCTTTGTTGGGCATCAATGGGAGGAGAGGCCCTTGGTCCTGAGAAGGCTCAATGCCCCAGTGTAGGGGAATGCCAGGACAGGGAAACAGGTATGGGAAGCAGGGGGAAGGGATAGGGGATTTTCAGAAGGGAAACCAGGAAAGGGGATAACATTGACATGTAAATAAAGAAATAACCGATTTTTTTTTAAAAAGGGGGTTTTGTAAGAATAGTTTATGACCTCTTATCAATAATCTCTAGCTCCAGAAGTATACTTATTCTAGACCAGTCACCCCCACATCCTCAACGTTCCCTGTAACCATCGTGTGAGAAGGGACAAATGGAAGTATCTCTGTCATTAGCAGGAATAAATATTTTGAAGAGGGAGCAATTCACATGTTGATTAACCCTGCAATGCCCACAACCTGCTACCTTTGAGATGCATTTTAGAGATGGGAGCTGCCCCCCTCCCCCAGGAGGAACAGCAGTAACCCGGGGGCCTCCACCTTCTGCTCCAGGCATGGAGAAGAGAGGCTAAAACTGGTGATGAGCGGGTAGGAGCCGGAGTGGGGAGAGCTATTAATTAAACCAACAGCCTCAAAATACTGAATTCTTCTCTTACCAAGAACGAGGAATTACCCATTAAGAAACAAAAATAAACAGGCCTCTGAGAAATTAGCTTATATCCTCTCTAGGATTTCAGAACTTCCCTCCTACAGAGGCATTTATTACATTTGAAGACAGCTTGTGATGAATCTAAAACCTGCTGACATGGCATACATGAGACAGAAAAAGATGTATACATTTTATTTTACATTAACATTAAACAGATGGGAGTGGGATCTTAAAAAAAAAATAAAAACCTCTGTTAGCCGAGATGCAAAATATAAGTTTTAATATTTTACATAAGAATTGCTTTTATGTCGTTTAATGGCAAAGAGAACTTTAAAAGGCTGAGAACTCTCAGATAAACATTACCATATTCTCTACTTCGGCGCTCTGCCGCACGGACCACTGGAACATCCCCATGAGCGTGAGGGCGTAGGACAAGGCCAGGCCAACCTGCCCAGCATCCAAAGCTTTGAGGGAGGAAGAAGACGGTCAATCTCAGTCCTAACAGGAGCCTGCTGCCTTCTGCTGCCTTCCCAGAAGACCCAACAAGTTGTACGCAGCTGTAGTCTTCATATTTCTACTTGGTGACTGCGATTATGATGCAATTTTAAAAACCCATTAAGAATTCTGGAGGACTATTAGACGAGTTTATTAATCTCAGTTGGACTGGCATACATTGAAGAAAGGGCACTGCGTGTGTGAGGTGTAGTACCATTATTCAGATCCGCCATTATGGCTTGAAGCCTGTTACGTAACCCTGCTGTCTATCTCCCCTGCAACCGCAGCTGGGAACCACTTCAGACAAGATGGTGTTTTCTAAGAACTGACCCTTCTGACAGTAAAATACGAACCCCATGGCTCTATGAATAAACATTGTGATTCAGGTGTCACTGCGGAGAGATTGTGCACAGAGAACTCATGCCACATGCGCTGACACCTGCTCCTCTGGTGCCCGTCTGGCTGTGAGCACAGTGTTCTGTCCATGTGGTCACCTCGTGCACTGGCATATCAACAAACCAGGAGGTTTCCAGGCTCAGGTTTCCATGGCCAGTCCAGGGCTGAGCCCAAAATGCTAGAGGCAAACTTGGTTCTCATCTCCTGGCTACCAGACCAGGGATTTTCAAAGATGTCATCTGTATAGATCTCAGCTCATTCTAACAAGGTATAAAGAAGCTAAGCAGTCACTCTCACTGGGCTGCTCTGTGTGACCCTGTGCAACCCGACATATAGTATGAGCTTTAACACGCTTTATTAGAACCACACCGAACGTGCCATTAGACAAGGTGGCAAGAGGTTAATTTAATAACCGTAAACACGGCTATAAATTGTAATCATTCCATAAATAGTTACTCGCATCTGCACTTACTTTTTGCCAGAATGAGGGACCCGAAGGCAACGACGATGACAAAGATGGCGCAGATGGCATCCAGACGCACAGCAAACCATCTCGATGTTGTCAGGAACAAGAACCACGCCTCTGGATTACAAACCAGAACAAACAATGTGAGTGAGCATGGAAGCTGTTAGCTGCAGAGAAGCAGCCACACTGGGTGCAGAATGAGGGTGGTGGGTACTAAGATGTTGATACTGATACTGAGTAGGGCAGCAAGGTTGCAGACTTAAAATTTCCAGAAAGTCAGGAAATTCAGATCAATGTTTGATACATACGCTACCCCACACAGTACAGAGGCTTCAAAAAGAGAAAAGAGAAAAAAAAAAGAACTGAAAGTCACAACTAAGGTATATATTATTATATATAATCATAATGAAGAGCATGGAGAAATGGTCTTCATCAGCTTATAGGTTGACTGTTTCTAGTCCTTCTACAGCAAAGGACACACTTCCCAGTTTGCTACCCTTACCTGAGTGCTCTGCACACGCTGGTGTGGGGATGGAACATGGCTTGGGGGCTGTATCTAAATAACTAGCATGTTAGAAAGAGCCACATGCGGTTTTGTAAGTGCCTCTGAGTCACCAAAACACTGAAAAGGCCGGGCCTTTTACAAAAATACGTCTGTTGACCCTGGCTGTTAAGCAAGGCAACCCGGAAAGCCAGACATGAGCAATCCTGAGAGGGTTCGGAGCCTAAGAGCAGATGCAGGAGGCCTGAGTCAGAACAGTCAGAGGTGCTGGCCGGAGAGGCTGACTGCCGCTCAAACCCGCTCGATCGCTCGCTCGCTCGCTCGCTCAGCAGCACCCAGCTTTTGAAAGTTCTGTGATAAATGTACGGACCTGAATGCAAGTCCTGGTGTGCATCAAACAGCTCCTGACACCTCTCTTCGGCTTTGTAAGCCCGGATGGTCCAGAGTCCCTGGAGGGAGGACGATAAATGGGAGAACACCGGGCTCCGCGCTGCGAGAACAGAAAGCTCAGTGAGGCTGGATTGCCCAAAACACTTGGGGCAAGCCAGAAAACCCTGTCCACCCACCCTCAAACCTGGGTCAGCGATGCCTCATTTTCAAGATGGAGTGTTTCAGTTCAGTGCATCAAAGTCAAACGTGGTCATAGTTCCTTTCCCTAACCCATCCTTCAAGGTCTCATCCTCCCTGTACTTCATAGCTACTTCTTCGGAAAAAATGAGCTTTCACTGATTAATTAATTAATTAATTTATTGGCCAGTAAAAAGTAACTTCATTAGAGCATTTATCACAGCACATTAAAGTGAGCTCTGTGTGCTTGCCTCCCCATTTTAGATTGCTAATTTAAGCACTAGCAAATGGCTACTGTTTCCCAGTAATTAAGAGTGCCCAATATAGCCAGTTAGCTAAAAAGTAAGCCAAATGCACAAGGATCTCCTCTGTGCATCCCAGAGAAGCCTTCCTCTTCCCAGTGGCGTGAGAACAGCCCGTAATGGCTACCATGTGCCTGGGTGTCACTGCGCCTGCGCCCATACCACTGGCCCAGAGGGGACATTGTTGGCCTGGCCTTGACTTCAACCTTCATGACTCCCCAGTTGGCTCCCCATCATGGTCCAAGGCTCGGGAGACAAGCTCACTGTTCTCAAACCTCCAGATTCTCTCTATAGTCTCAGTGGCTTCATCTTATCAGAATTTAAAGGACAATTCCTCTTTGTCCATCTCTGAGTATGAGGGAATATCTGTCCTGCAACTGTGTCTCCAGAGGACTGCATCATGACCACGAGGTCCTAGCATACCTGGGGTGACAGGTGGGCTGACCGCTGCCAGGCAAGGGGAGTTTCCTGACAGGATCCTTCTGCATCGTGGAAAAGACTGTCCAGGCCAGAGTAGATCAGGAGTTGTGACCCAGGAAACCAACAAGTCATTAATTTACGTTTTCCCTGAAAGAAGGTCTCAGCCCAGGCTTGCTGCAAATACACTACACAGTTGAGTGTGACCTTGAACTGGTCCTCTTACCTCTGCCAACAAAGGACTGGGACGATAGGTATGTACCACCTTGCTAGTTTAACATGGTGTTGGGGATTGAACCCGGAGCTTAGCGGGTGCTAGCACACCTCCAGCCCTTGCACATGTTTTATGATGGGGGCACCAATGACTCATATTGTCACATGCCCACGGTCTTCTAGAAAGAACTGTTTGGTAAAGCATGGAGACTCTGGGAGACATGAGATTCATCTTATAGCTGGCTGCATGTAGTTTATAAAACAAGGAAAACAATGAACAGAAAATCCATGCTTACTCGCTGGGACATCCCTGCCTGCCTGCATGACCACACCATCTCACACTGACATGGTTACACTGCTACAACCAGTGGATGGACTGGTGGCGAGGTGTGTGTGAGGGTATATATGTACCAAGATAAAGAACTGCAGCAGGACTTTCCCTGTCCAGTACATTAGTACAGAGGAGGCCTGTGATTGGACAGTGAAAAGGGAGGCGGAGCTAAGAGTTGGGGAGGGGGGGGAGAAGGGGAGAGAGGGAGAGGGGGAGAGAAGGGGGGAGAGAGAGAAAGGGCGTGAGGGAGAGAGGGAGAGATGGACAGAGGGAGAGAAGGAGAGAGGGAGAGGGGGAGAGGGGGAGAGAGAGAGGGAGAGGGAGAGAAGGAGAGAGAGAAAGGGAGAGAGAGGGAGAGAGGGGAGAGAGAGGGGAGAGAGGGTGGAAAGAGGGGGAGAGAAGAAGAAGGAAGGGAGGGAGGGAGGGAGGGTAGGAGGAAGGGAGGGAGGGAGGGAGGGAGGGAGGGAGAGAGAGAGAGAGAGGGAGGGAGGAAGGGAGGGAGGGAGGGAGGGAGGGAGAGAGAGAGAGAGAGGGAGGGAGGAAGGGAGGGAGGGAGGGAGGGAGGGAGGGAGGGAGGGAGGGAGAAAGGGAGGGAGGGAGGGAGGGAGGGAGAGAGAGAGAGAGAGAGAGAGAGAGAGAGAGAGAGAGAGAGAGAGAGAGAAGGGAAGAAGCCAAGATGGAGGCAGACGGACAGGAAGAAGATCCTGACCCTGCATGGTTTTACCAGCCACAAGTAGCTATGATGTCACAAGGTTAGAAACACTGGAATAAAGTTTCTATCACTTTCAATTGGCTCTGAAATTACTGTACTGGCATCTTGTAAATTGTGATTTTATTGATATATAAATCTGATTGGTTAATTAAGCTTTAAGCGTCTTGATTCTATTGGGTAACTGGATATTGTCTTATGCAACTGTGAGGTTGGCAGTTCTATTTGGTTACTGGAGTGCGGGACCACGCTGGCTATGGGGGATTGTGACAGACAGGGAACTCGTGGCTCACGGGACAAGCGAGCCAGATGAGGCAGGGGGCCAGCTCCAGAGAGTTGGCAGCAGCAGCAGGAGCGCAAGAGCGTGGTCTGGCCCCACAGAGGGCTGGCGGGAACCATGTTATAGGTCAGAGCTCACTGATGGATAGTTGAGGAAGGAATACCGTCCCGGGGACAAGACACGAGCTGGAGACAACGCCAGCCTCCTCAGGAACGTGTGGCTGCCTGCTTTGTTTGCTCCGAGGCTTTCCTGACCAGGCACCTGACTGTGGACAACATGAAAGACACCTTTCCTTTTGATATTCCTTTCAGAAAGGAGACATTCCCTGAATAAACACCTGGCAACCAGGACTGGTGTGTTTGAAGAACCCCAGGCAACTTGGGGGTGGTTCCGAAGCCCTTTAAAAAGGGATCCGGTTTCTTCTGAGCCCTGACTATCTGCTTAGGAACCACAGGTCAGTTGGGTAAGGGAAGGACTGCAGAACCCCGACAAGTATGCCACACTCTGGGGGCCATCTGGTCTCCCCACAGTTACAAGGATATCGTGAAGTAGACCCTATGACAAGGACGTCATCTGTCAACAATTTCAGGAACGTGTCCTCCTACATGTCTTAATACCGTGGCATTCTCCAGGACTCTGAGGACTCTCTGGGACACAACCTAAGGGACTATGTTTCTTCTCAGAGAAGCGTACAGAACGCCTGCAGAACACGGTCCTGCCCTGCCAGGATAGCTTCAGGATATCATGGGAGGCTTGTCATAAGTGGTTTAATTTTCTTCTGTACAAAATTCTATCAGCCACTGGTAGCAGCCAGCAAGGACTTCCAAGCTTTACCTCAAGCACAGGGAACCCTACAGGGCAGACATTAAGAGCCCTCACAAAGGGAAGACCACACTGGAGGCACTGAGACCATGACATACAGCTCTGTTTTATTTCCAAAATTCTTTTCATCTGAGCCAGAGTCTCAACAGGAGAATAATCTGAGTTAAGTATGCTGTGCGTCGTCAGATATATTTTTCTCTAGACTTTGTCACAAAGAGAACCCACAGATCTCACTTTCCTACTATCTGGTCAGTAACCCCAATACCGAAGTCTTATTAAGCAGCTCAACTGTGAACAATATTCTAGAGAATCTGACGTGGCCCTCTTTGGAAGAACAGACTCCGGAATCTACGTTCTAAAATAATGTGGCACAAACTAATACTCTGCCAGCTGACGCCCATGGCAGACATTGCTAATCGATCACAGCACCCTGACAGGAATGGCAATATGCCTTTACAATCTAGGCACTACTAAATGTCAGCTTGAGACATGCATCCAAGTACTGTTGTGGTTTTATGCAATTGTGTACCAGTGGTCATTGCAATGTTTGCTTTTACAAACAAACAAAAAACAAAAACCCAAAAAACAAAATAAAAAGATATTGTGATAAAACTCTCACTAAACCCAACAATGGTTCCAGATGCAGCTAGGGAGTGAAATCTGAAAATAAACTCCCGGGCTCTAAAAATCTATTGAGGCACAGGATAGGGCAGGGCAGGTTTAAGCCTCTTGCCAAAGCAATAAGGCAGCTCCTTTAGTTAGAGGCTATGGCCGTGGCCGCCCAAGCAACAGTGGAACTGTACACAGCCCCTGACTCAGTTATCTTTGTGGGAAATATTAAAATGAGATGGGCGACAGGTCCCCGCGGTGGCATGTTCTCACTGAGCTGCCCTCCCCAGCTGGCCCCTGCTGTGTCCTAGCGCTGTGTTCCCAGCTCTCAATCCCTTGTCCCGGGAGCCGCTAGTTCTTCCTCAGCCAGGAACCCGTGTAGTGGGTGATCCCACATCCTAGTAACTAAATGGAACTGCCAACCTCGCAGTTGCATTAACACAATACCCAATAACCAGGTAGAATCATGACTCTTAAAGCTTACTTAACCAGTCAGATTTATGTATCAATAATATCACAATTTACAAGATGCCAACACAATAATTTCAGAGCCAACTGATAATGATAAAAGCTTTATCCCAGTATTTCTAACCTTGTGAAATCATAGCTACTTGTGGCAGGGACGTATCAGCAGCCATCTTGGTTCAGTCATCTTGGTTCTTCCTGTCTCTGGACAGTCCCTGTCTCTGCAACCTTAGCTCCACCCCTTTCCCCTGCCCAATCACAGGCCTCCCACTGCCTTAATATGATTGGACAAGGAAAATCCGGCAACAGTTAACATTAGCTTATGGTTGCAGCCAGCTAGGTCACTGAGACCCAAGAATCCAGCAGGGGACCAGACAAAGTTATGAGCATCTCTAGGTCAAAGCAATACCAAGGTTCAAGAAAAGGGCTCCGGGACCCATGAGAATGACACACATCTATGCCACAGTACTGCTTGTGGGACCACTAGCCTTTCTCTGAATGCTCACAGCTTCCTTTGCAATAAGACTTGTGAACTAAATCCACGAGGATGCAAAAAGGAGGCTCGCCCAGCGCCATGCCTTTATTCTCAGATTCCCCTTACTTCCTTTTTAAATTATTTCTAGCCTATGGTGAAATCTTTCATTTATCAGAAATGTTTGTGTGCCTCTGGTGTCCTTGGGAGGTAAACCATGAACAACAGAGAGGAGGCCCTGTCCTTGGGGGAGTATTATAGTCCGCAGGACATCTACTCCTTTCTCAGGTTAAGCTAAAAAAAAAAAAAAATCACACTTGGGAGGTCACCCACTCAAATGATCCCTATGGATGTAACCACCAGGTTCAACTGCCGAATGAAGGCTAACCAGGCAGGAACTGCTGCAGGGCGGTCAGCCTGCAGAATCTCACAGATCTTAACTACAGTTCCCCTCGATTAGGGACACACTCCACATACTCAGCTATTACTAATTCCATCCAGGACCCCCGGTACTCACTTGTGGACTCCAGGCGCTTGACATCCCGTGAAGTCTCTAAGAAGTATCTCCGAAGAAACAGGAAGACGACTGAGAGTGGAACCAAAGGTATGATGATCCAAGGGATCACGGCCGCCGCCACTGCGATCACGCTTATGACGAGGAGCAATGTCTAGAGCAGCGAAGACAGAGAGAGACCCTCCTCAGCAGCGAGTTCTGCTTTTCAGAACCACACTGCAATGTGTTGCCTCTCTTGCTTCGCTGCTGGGCCTCACAGAAGCGCTAAGAAACCTTTCCCTTCCCAGGAGGCAAGGACCACCTGGACGTTAGGAGGCAAGGACCACCGGGACGTTAGGAGGCATGCCAGGGACGCTAGGCCCAACGAGCCTACCCCAGGCGCAGAGTGCTTTATGGACTTCTTCTCTGACACGTTCATTAGCACAGCACATCGAGCACAGAACCTGAGTTCAGATTCCCCAACGACTATGCTAGAAACTGGGTGTAACATGCATGCCTGTGATCTCAGTGGATTCTGGGAGTTTGCTGAATCAGAGTTGAGTTCCAGGTTCAGTGAAAGACTGTCTCTAAAAATAAGGTGGAAATCAGATTGAGAAAGGAATATATTTTGAGTTCTGGTCTGTGCACACATGCACAAACACACACACACACACACAGAGAAAGAGAGAGAGAGAGAGACAGACAGAGCGTGAAACATAAAGATTCATACTTATAAATCAATATATAAGCACGGTCCTATTGGTCCTATTTTTCATTGGTCCCTGTGCTGGCTGGTTTTGTGTCAACTTGATACAAACTGGAGTTATCACAGAGAAAGGAGCCTCCCTTAAGACCTTGGACCTCCATGAGATCCAGCTGTGGGGCATTTTCTCAATTAGTGATCAAGGGTTGGAGGGCCCATTGTGGGTGGGGCCATCCCTGGGCTGGTGGTCTTGGGTTCTATAAGAGAGCAGGCTGAGCAAGCCTGAGGAAGCAAGCCAGTAAGAAACATCCCTCCATGGCCTCTGCATCAGCTCCTGCTTCCTGCCCTGTGTGAGTTCCTGTCCTGACTTCCTTGGTGATGGACAACTTTATGGAAGTGTAAGATGAGTAAACCCTTTCCTCCCCAACTTGCTTCTTGGTCAGGATGTTTGTGCAGGAAGAGAAACCCTAAGACAGTCCAGTCCCCCTTTCACAGCATTTCTTTTTTAAGATTTATTTATTTATGTCGTCAGACACACCAGATCGGATGGCATTACAGATGAGTGTGAGCCACCATGTGGTTGCTGGGATTTGAACTCAGAACTTTCAGGAGAGCAGTCAGTACTCTTAACCACTGAGCCATCTCTCCAGCTCCTTTCTCAGCATTTTAAAACGTTGTTTGTTTCCTAGGGTTAAACCAGTCTGAGCCATGAGGTGGCTGGTGCTTACCCCAGCTGAGAGACTAATTCCCAGACAGCTCATGAAGCGAACGTTTAAAAAGTTCAAAGTGCTAGCTAACACAGTATACCAATTCTTGCTCACTGAGTTAAATTGTTTAAGTTAAAATACAAAATTTCCTAAGAAAAATGACTTTTAATCCTCCAAAGCAACATGGCTTAAGGGAAAAATTGTGAACTTAATTTTAACGAATATGAAAACTCTTGGAGCATGACATGTGAAGGTTGGCTATTTACATTCTGTGGACTTGCACTCACAGGAGTAAAGCCCACAGAACCTCCTCAGGATGACTTTCCTTCAAGGCTGGGTGTGGTAGCGCATAAGAGTAACCTTAGCCCTTGGCAGGCTGAGACAGGAGAGTCACTACAGGTCTGGGCCAGCCTGGGCTACAAAGTGATTTCCAGGCCATCCTGAGTTATTTATATGGAGTGTGCCTCTAAAAAGCAAAGAACTGGAATGAAATGTAGAGAGGTTCCTTTAGAAATCACACTTCACTTATACAGATTTTAAAACCAATTTCTTCATAGGAACACTTTTAATTACGAGGACCTGTTTGGGGTTCTGGTACCTATCACCCCAGCTGCCTTCAGTTCTGGGGGCTCTCCTAGGCACCCCCCTGCAGTTTACCTTAAACTTAACTCCTTGGTGATGTCTTGCCACTGCTCTGGAGCATGCAGGTGCCAAAGAGCATGCCAGCTTTACGTGAACCATCGTACTATGTATGCGGCTGGCTCACTCCATGCCTCATGTGACCGCTCATGCCGGTCTACTCAAAAGGCCACGCAATCTGTACGAGGCACGTTCTACCATTTGGTGTCAAGAAGGAAACCAGCCTCAAACTGATCACACCTCAGTGCCAGTGAAAGCTTTGCCTTCGGCTGCCAGTGAGACTGAGCAGCCCGTTCCACGCGGTCAGAGCGTGCAGAGCCCGTCGGCCTCCCTCCCTGGCTGATCTTCAGATAATAATATCTCCAACGCGGTGAGCAAAGCAGGATTCACCTCTTGCCAAAATTTTCCTGATTTAGTGAGGGGAAAATGATGATGAGGTTTTATTCTGTAAGCTGTTTACTGATATGTGTTTAAAGGGGGATCTTTACTATTTTATCTACTATTTTATCTACTATTTTGGGAAGAGGTGAGATAAAAGAAGCTGATCTCTGAGTGGAAAAAAAGAACCTAACAAATTATGCTGCTGGGCGACACAGGATTCCTGGAGGGCGTTCAAAGTTTGAAGAGCGCGTAGGCTTTGGAAAGCATTAAGAAGTAAACACGTAATTCCTATCGGATTAGACTCATCGCCCTCACCTACAGGGTGTGTGCAGGCAAAGGGGCCACACTGAGAGCTTTGCATGTAAGACCCCACTCCTGAAACACTGAGATGTCTGCATGTTGTCAATGGGTCAGCTCAGGTCCCCAGTCTATGGTCAGGCATTAGACCCACTCTGGGGTCTTTTCACTTACATTGTTGTCTCCTGAGCTCTGCTAACTCAGGCATCTCTGGTAAGTCAGAGCTTTAAGGCGACTGGCATAGGGATTTGTATGTGGCATTCCATAAACCTCTCTACGATGAAGATTTTAAACCTGCAGACAGCTATGGTTCCCTCTATTTGCCACGTGGCTGGCGTGACCGGTTCACATCCACAGCTAATCTGGGTCCTACGTTACCACTCTTTTAGCTCTTGAGTCAAAGTTAGCAGCACTGAATCTATTTGCTCACGAAAAGTTTCCTTTTGCCTGGGTTAATGCTTACTATAAAACTCAAGGGTTCAGCCTAAAAAAAAAAATCAATGTCACACTTTGGATACTAGTTAAAAATAAAGGTATATAAAATACACTGATCAGAAAAAAAAAAAAAACTGCCACTAGCACTGTGAACACCAAAGCTTTTAATTCAAGAAATCATAAAGGAAAATATTTCATCAGAAAAAAAGGGTCAGATGCCTGGAGAGATGGCTCAGGGGTGGAAAGCTCTTCCTGCTCTCAAAGAGGAGAGCTTGGGTGAGCCTCCTGGAACTCCAGCTCCAGGGGATCTGACCCCCACGCTGGCCTCCACAGGCATCTACCCTCACAGGTGCCCAGAGTCCCCCAGGGAAACATACACAAAAACACACACAAATCTTGGAAGGTGAAGGAAAAACTGGGTCACATTATCCAGGAGAGAAACACAAACCAGTTTATATGAACCTCAACTACACCTTCAGAATGTTAAAGCAAAATCTGACCAGTCACAGTCGTACAGTACAAAAGGAGGACGTGTTCACTCTAACAGCTGACAAAGAACCGGCGGGAAAACAAGAGTATGTGATGAGCAAATGCTGACAATGGCTGTGGCGGCAAGGACAGTTCTCTTCAAGCACAACCCCGCCACGCCACAGAGCACACACCCAAAAACCCCAACAAAGAGATGCAGAACAGATTTGATCTAAGGGGATTTAACAACAATACAAAAACAAGTAAACTAGAAAAATGGCTATCAGGAAATTCCACTATACAGTTCTCAATAATACCGGGTTTGCAAAAACACAACAAAATGGAAGTATTTGGGGGAGGGGGTGAAGAGATGAAAATCAGATACTATCAAAATCTCAAAGTTGCAGCTAATGCTGTGTTTAGAGGTAAATGTATAGCTTTAACTTTTTAAAACAGGAAAGTCTAAGTGTCAAAGGTCTAAAACCAGATTTTAAGATACAAAGAGAGTGGAGAGACGGCTCTGTGGTAAGAGCACTTACTACTTTCTGAGGACAATGGTCCAATCCCAACACCCACGTGGTAGCTCATGGCTGCCCACAGCACCAGCTCCAGGGTATCTGGCACTCACTTCTGACCACTTCATGCATCGAGCACGTTTTTGGTGCACATACATGTGTATGTATGTATACACATAAAATAAGTAAATCTACAGGAGGATCTGAAAACAAATTAGCAGAAATAACAACCAAGAGGAAAAAAGAAACCAAAAGGAAGCAGGCACACTGGCTCAGGCCGGTGAAGGTGTTACCTGGGAGGTAGGGACAGGAGGATTGCAGCAAGTCTGAGAGGAGAGCTTCATCTACATAGAGAGTTCCGGGCCAATCAAGGCTATGTAATGAGAGGCCATAAAAAAATGACAGCAAAAAAGAGAATGAAAAAATATTAGACAGAAAAACGACAAAAGGTGGGTCTTTTGAAACCCTACGAGTTAGGAAGCTTCAAGGCCGGTGAAGAAAGGAGAACTGGCTGTATCGCAAGAAGTAAGATGGGCATTAAAAGGGCTGACTCAACATGCCGAGTTAGCATGTTTCATGTAGACGGCTAATGTCTTGAGAAATGGTGGCTAAAGAAACAGCACCCAGAGTAGCTCCATTTCAATTTGAGAATCAGAATTCACGGTCTGAAAGGAATTTAGTGACTAGTCAAATTTCTTGGCTTATAAGTGCTCCACTCTTAGGCTATAGTGCTCCATTCTTAGGCTATAGTCCTCTACTTTTGGACTACAGTGCTCCACTCTTAAGCTATAGTCCTCCACTCTTAGACTACAGTACTCCACTCTTGGGCTATAGTCTTCCACTTTTGGACTATAGTACTTCACTCTTAAGCTATAGTATTCCCCTCTTTAGCTATAGTCCTCCACTCCTGGACTACAGTCCTCCACTTTTGGACTATAGTGCTCTACTCTTGGACTATAGTCCTCAACTCTTGACCTATACTGTTCCACTCTTAATCTACGGTGCTCCACTCTTGAACTATGTTGCTCCACTCTTAGGCTACAGTGATCTACTCTTGGGCAATAGTGCTCCACTCTTGGACTATAGTGTTCCACTCCTGGGCTCTAGTTCTCCACTCTTGGGCAATACTCCTCCACTTTTAGGCTATAGTGTTCCACTCTTTAAATACAGTGTTCCAGTCTTATACTATAGTGCTCCACTCTTAGGCAATAGTGTTCCACTGGTAAATTCTATGAAACACTATTCTATGAAAGAAAAAAATGCCAACCTTAGAAAATTTTTGGTTTTCTTTTAGAAAAGAGGACTGACAGTTGTGTGGTGGTGCATTCCTTTAGTAGCAGCACTCGGAGGCTGAGGCAGGTGGGTATCTGTGGGTTGGAGGCCAGTCTGGTCTACACAGGGAGCTCAGGTCAGCCACAGCTACACAGTGAGATCCTGTCTCCCAACCCCCTGCAAAAGAGAAAGGGGGAAGAGGGAGGGAGAGAGGGAGAGAAAGAAAAGAAAAAAAAAGAAAAGAAAAGAAAAGGAAGAGGACTATAGAGAAATACAAATAGCTTAAAAAAAACATTTTGAGAAGATCACCGCTGGCGACTGGCCTCTGTGATACAGGGCAGGGCAGGATCTGCAAGGGGGGGGGGGAGGTGTCAGACAGCCATAGTTCCTTCTGCTTCTGTCTTAAGACCTTTTAATCCACATGCCCTGATATGATCTCACTTACTTGAAACCAACCAATTATAAACCAGTAATCACATTTTCAAAATACCTTTCAATCAACACCTTGGTTTCTGTTTGAGTAAACTATTTGGGTTGGGAACCTTAATCTAGCCAAGTTGACACATAACATTGACTACCACAGACAGAAATCCCTTGCCAACTCTTTTATTTTCATGAGGTCAGTATAACTCTAATACTGAATGTTTACAAAATACCAAAAGGATACAAAGGATAGACCCAACTCTCTGCTGAACGAGAGACAAAAAGCTGAGGTAACCACAGATACACCAGTGACCTTCGACCCTGAGGGTAAGGAGAATGGTTAGGGACAATATTAACCAACATAAGTAAGGCTTTTATAAAAAAAAAAAAATGGTAGGGTGAATTTAAAGCTTAAATAAAAGAGGTTTAACAGAGGAGAGGTGAGTGGGAAGGGTCAAACTGCTCCTGGGTTTCCAGTCTTTCTAAAAGGAACAGTAGCCAAACCCCTGCAGGATCCACGAAAGAAGACAGATCATGTGGGGCAAAGCCATCGGCCCAGCAGCTCACACGCAGGCAGCCAAGACATCAAGGCCATTTAATGCACACGGGTCTTAACACATGTAGGGGAAAATTAAAGGAGAAACAAACCTCAAAGAGCAAGCACTCCTTCCACACACCCAGACTACCTGAAAATACATGAGGCCTTTGAAAATGTAGAAAAGATTAAGCAGGGCATTGCTGGTGTAGCAGGCCTGGGCCACAACCCAGGCACCTTAGTCTGCATAGCAAGTTCCAGCAGTCAGGGCCACCCTCTTGGGGGTGGGGGGGGGAATCAAAGAATGGTGTGAAGAGATATCTCAAACAGTAAATTACCTGCCACCCATGCTAGTGGGAAGAGAGAGTCCAGTGTCCCAGAAGCAGAATAAAGAGCTGACCAGAGCATTGAGGGCATAACACCCCCAGTGCTGGGGAGAAAGACACGGGGGGGGGGGGGGGGGCGCGTCGGGGTGGTGAGCAGGGGGTTGGTGAAAGATGTCTGCTCACTCAGTCTGGCCGAATTGGAAAGCTCTGGACTCACTGAGAGGCCATATTTCATAAAGTAAAGGTAGGACTGAGGGCCG
Organism: Apodemus sylvaticus; assembly: GCF_947179515.1. Lineage (NCBI taxonomy): Eukaryota > Metazoa > Chordata > Mammalia > Rodentia > Muridae > Apodemus > Apodemus sylvaticus. The sequence goes on along the minus strand of NC_067479.1, from coordinate 6,369,654 downwards.
AGGAGATGGCTCAGGAACTAAAGATTGTGCTGTGCCAGGTGAGGGCTGCCTTTTACAACGCCAGGTGGCTATGGGAACTGGCCTGTAATCCTACCATGTTGGAGGCTGACACAGCAGTCCCCAGAAGAAGTAGGCCAGCTAGACCAGCTCACGAGGTGAGCTCTGGGTTCAGTTAGTAGACCCTGCCTCTATGTATAAGGTGGACAGTGATAAAGTAAGACATGACATCAACCTGCAGTCTCCAGAGGCATGTGCGTACATATATGCACACATGGACAGTCACATACATACACATACACCCTACACATAAATAATGTGGGCAGTGACTGAGAAAGATGTTCAACATCGACTCTGGATTCCATCTTCATACACACACATGTATGTGCGTGCAGATATAAACACACCCATAAAAACAAAGTACCTCCATACGGCTTAGGACACACAAAAATAACTGTGAAATACACAAAGGAAAAAAGGTCATTATCAGACTTCATCAAAATCAGAGTCTGCTGGAAAAAAGATAGTTAAAAAGCAATACACACACACACACACACAGAGAGAGAGAGAGAGAGAGAGAGAGAGAGAGAGAGAGAGAGAGAGAGAGAGAGAGAGAGAGAGAAAGAAAATCACAAAGTGGGGAAAATGAGAAATTATTAGAATTAAACATATAAACATTCCAATAAATCTACCTGTAGCAAGATTTTTATTTTCTTTTTTTTCTTTTTGGTTTTTCGAGACAAGGTTTCTCTGTGTAGCCCTTGCTGTCCTGGAACTCACTCTGTAGACCAGGCTGGCTTCAAACTCAGAAATCCGCCTGCCTCTGCCTCTGCCTCCCAAGTGCTGGGATTAAAGGCATGCGCCACCACTGCCTGGCTACAAGATTTTTAAGAATAAATTCATAAAAAATAAGCAAGAGATTTGAACTAAAAAAGTTCATTCACACACACGAAAGTTCCAATTGACTGATAAATGTGCACAAAAAAAGCTCAGTATCACCAATCGCCAGGGAAACACAAGCTAAAACCATAGCGAGATCAGCTGTACCTATAGTTGAAGTCAAATCAAGACAACTGGTGATGCTAAGCCCCATGGGCACTAGATGCAGGGCACCCCCAGTCCCCAAGCACCCACCCCACCCCCAGCCCCGGGTATTTGATGCGTGAGTAGAATGGCAGTTTGAAAACTTTTTGGTGGGTTTTCTTTTTTCTTAATAAACATATACCTACCCGAAGCACAGAAATTCCATCCCGGATATTTTAATCTCAAGGAATGAAAATATACTTGCACATAAATACTGATACAAGAAGGGTACCGCAAAACGAGGCAACAGTCCAAATGCCCATCAACCAACGGATGAATAAAATATGCTATCTTCTGACACAGGGTCATCACTCAGTGACAGTGATGGGGAAGGAACTTGGAGGGGTAGACGGAGGATAAATGGACAAAATCAATCCATGAAAGGCTCATGGAACAAGACATAGATAATCAAAAGAATTCAACCACAGAAAAGTACATCGCCAGGGCCCCACTCCCATCTATGCGCAGGTATGTGCTAAAAATTTTATAGAGTCACAGTGTTGAGAAGGATTTATCTCGGGTGCTTCTAGAGTAGGGAAAAGGACCCCATGTGGAGACTAGAAACCGTGTTTAGATGTGACTAGAAGACTAGCAAAAATGTGTCTCCGAACAAACTTTGCTCCCAAGCCCTGGGTGATCGCTCCCACGGCGTCAGAGCCCTGCACCATGAGGCAGAGGCTGCACCATCTACTTCAAGGCAGGATTAAGACACTCAGCAAATTCCCCTTCAGGAGGCAGAGAAAGGGCTTGGGGAAACAAGAAATCCGGAAGCAGGAGAAACTCCAAGACAGGACTGATGATGACAAGCCATGATCCAGATTGAATTAAAAAGACACATCATATGTCAAACGGAAAATGCTCGGGTCAGTGAGATGGCTAATGGGGTGGAATGTGTTCTGTGCGCGCGTGCGCGCGCACACACGCGCACACACACACACACACACACACACACAGAGCAATAAATACGTGTTAAAAAAAAAAACAGTAAAAGTCCAGTAAGTCCAGTAGCCCAACCATTTCTTATTCATCTCGCTACAAGACACCAGAACTTAAACAAAAATAGATACAAGCCAGAACGTGAGATTAGGAACTCCAGGGGTTTCCACAGAAGTAACAATGTCACCACCAAACTCTCTATGCATTAACTATGGAGGGTGGCTGACTGTGGGAGATCGCCCTTGGGAGGGGGAGAGGCAGGGGGAATGACCTCTATTCCCTGACCACACACTCCACCCAGCAATGCTAGCTTCCAAGGGTCTGCACTCTTGTCCAACACCACCAGGCTGGAGAAGAACAAGATTGTTCGGGTTTTTGTTCTTTAGTTCTTAATTGCCTTCTTGCTACTACAGCCATTATCGCCAGAGCGCACATGCTGGGACACATTGCCTACACGCCTGGGAGAATCCCCAGTGGCTGTAGCACACCACACTACTGAGTGTGCTAACTATCTGACTGGCAACATCCCAAACACCTCCTCTCTCATTAAGGAAACAGTCCAGGCACAGTAGGCAAGGGGCCTCTTGAACGCTACCAGCCAATCACACGGATCCCCAGGTCATGTGTTGGTCGATATTCTGGGACCTGCTATCATCAACACTGCTGTCTACAACCAGGGGGCCCTGCTGGCTTTTCCAGACGACGCCCTCCTTGCAAATGCACTGAGTAAAACTCTTTTGTTAATTCCCCAAAGCATGAAAAACACTGTGATTCAGTTAAAATGGATGAGTTTACTTTTAAAGACAGAGATCTTTGAAGACCAGGGCAAGGCAACCTACCTAACACCGTCCTTTGTCTGAGAGGGATTGGAAGGTGGGACTGGGGTGAGCAAACCGTAGAAATCTCCAAATGACAAGTCATTGTTTGGGGTGCTTTCTACACACTTCACCTGACATCTCCACACAAAGCCATGCAAGGGTCAGTGGGACCAGACAAGTCTGGGCAGTTCCACCCCTGTGCTCCTATAGAAGCCGGTGACCCAGCCTATTATCCCCAAGTCTTAGGCTGGCTTTGTTCCCCATATCCAGATGCAGCAGCTTTTTCAAACCCCGCACCCCCAGGAAGACGGGGCTGGGGACAGCTCCTCACGTCCTTTGGCTTGGCATTTTCACTTCATAAAGCAGAAGTCAATGTGTCTGCGTGCAGGGAGGAGAGGTCCGCACGTTCCGTGGTGGTCCGCACTACGTCTGCACTGGTGGCTCAAGTAGCCTCAGGATTAGCCCTTTGTGTGCCGTGAAAGGCTGTGGAAAGTCCGTTATTTAAGCTCAGTTGAGCTGTTGGCTTGCTTTCTTTTTCTTTTTTTCTTTCTTTTTTTTTCTGTTTTTGATGAGGGTGTGAAGTGAAGAAGAATGGTTTTGCAACTCAGCTCTAAATCACTGGCAGCATTTTGCAGAGGGCCAGCTGTGTGCAAGTTTGCACATTCAGAGAGAAGTACACCCCCAGCCCCACTAAATAATGCCAAGTGACTTCATTTTCGATTGTTTCATTTGGAGGTGGGGTTGTTAGCTGCCAGAATTCCAGATAAGTGAGACACTTTGGGTGCTACCGGGGACCACGGAAGCTTTGGGAATAGTACAGAGATTACATTAGTATGAAGTATTTCCTGCTCAATGGTCTATTCTAAAAACAACAGACCCTGATAGCGTGGCATGGAATGGAAAATAGCCACTAAAATCATAAGCACTAACAAACCCAACACCTGTGATACAAGCTCAGGAGCTGGTATTTGGGTCTGGTATGTGTTAGATAGTTATCTTAATGGAAGACAAGGGACCATAAGATGATGACCATTATCAAGTTATTTGTGTCGCTTACAGATAATATTATATTTAAAAAGCATATCCTTTATTACTTGAATGAATTGTGTTGGAATGTCACTGGCAGGGAGTGGGGCGGTACCTCAGTGGTGGAACAGGTACCCAGCTCTGGGTTAGATCCCCAGACCAGGGGGGGAGTGAGCCACATGGGGAACAGGGTCGTGGGTGTTCAGCCAAAGACCTGTCGCTCTCGCTCTAGCCACCTGAGAAAATAAGGCAGAAAGGCTATTTGAGCCCAGGAGTTCCAAGCCAGCCTGTACAATATATCAGGATCTGACTTCCAAAACAAAACTAAACCAAAGGAAGACAATTTTGTTGTCATGTTGGCAATTATCTCTCCTGCAACCTGTATGAAGTAGGGACTTTTCTCCCACTGTTACAGCTCTATACTATGTAGCTTTGTGAGGATAGAGTGGATCAGTGGTAAGGGTTGGGAATTAGAAGGAAGTCTCCAGATTCCCTAACGCTGTCATAAATCACATGTGAATCTTATGCTTTAAGTGCCACTCTGTCACGCACAGTCACCTCACAGCATGTAAGCTTGAAACTTTTCTTGAAGAAGCAAGAGCACAGTCTGAAGTGAATTTTTTAGGGCTCTGTGACCACAGGTAGGAAGACACAGAAGAGAATCTACACATTTACTTTTTAAACAGCCTGTCTTCATCTAGAATGGAGAACAGCTCAATTTTTCCAGCTGCTATGATGTGAGGAAACATAGCCACATCTGGTGGCCTTCAGGGTAATCAGTTGGTAGAGCTGGCCTAACACGTACAAAGGTTCGACTCCCAATACCACATAAACTGGGCATGGTGGCATAGACCTCCTAATCCCAGAACTCGGGGAAGACAAGAGGATCAGAAGTGCAAGGTCATCCTTGGCTACGGAGTGAGTTCAAGGCCATTCTGGAATACCTGAGAACCTATTGCCTAAAACAGAAATGGCTTGTGATTGACGCCTTCCTGAGGGATGAAGTGCCCTGCACTACAGTCAGGATTTGCCATAACCACGACATTCTTATGGTTAATGCTGCATGGTTAATGTCTTCGGTACTTACACAATCCTCTGCTTTCAGTGCCTGTTCTCTGTATCCTACCAACCTCTACAACGTCAAGGCCTGCTTCTCAAGACACAGTCTCTCCAGGATCTGTCCCCACTGCCTTTGTCTTGTCTGAAGCCTTTGTCTCAACACTATGTGCTGAGACCATACAGTAGTCTCATGACAAATATCACACACCCTGGAGTCTTGACAAGTATGCCTTCTCTTCCTGGGGTTCGGGGACTATCCCCACAGAAGAATCCCAAAAGCAATGACTTAAGACTGTAAGTCAGCTCAGAAATAAAGCCTTGAAGCTTAGTTTTAATTTTAAAACATGTACAATGTACAGGCTTGACCTAGAACTTGCGACCTAGACCAAGCCTTGGATTCATAGAGCTCTACCTGCTTCTTCCTCCTGAAGTCTTATATATAATGAGTCTTCAACAACTCTCAAGACACTGGGAAGCTCTTTGTACAGGGTCTTCATGTATTCCTCCAGGACCCCCGCCCCCAAGTGCTGGCTGGGGCTATCGGTGTGCACCACCTAGTCTTAGAGAAGTCCTTACTGAGTCTTTCCAAAGCTTTCAGCCTGTCAAACTGCTCCTTACATAGTATCAGTTTTGTTGGTAAGAATGTCATCATTAAATTACAATGACAAGAATCCTGAGAAAATTTAGTAAGACGTATGGGGTAACTATGGGGCAGAGCACAGGATGCATCACAGCATCCTGGCCTGCTGCATCCCTCACTGCATCATAGATAGCATCCTAGGCTACTGCATTCCCCACTGTAGCACAGTATCCTGGCCTGCTGCATCCCCCACTGTAGCACAGCATCCTGGCCTGCTGCATCCCCCACTGCAGCACAGCATCCTGGCCTGCTGTATCCCTCATTGCAGCACAGCATCCTGGCCTGCTGTATCCCTCACTGTAGCACAGCATCTTGACCTGCTGCATCCCTCACTGCATCATAGATAGCATCCTAGGCTACTGCATTCCCCACTGCATCACAGCATCCCGGCCTGCTGCATCCCTCACTGCAGCACAGCATCCTGACCTGCTGCATCCCTCACTGCAGCACAGCATCCTGGCCTGCTGTATCCCTCATTGCAGCACAGCATCCTGGCCTGCTGTATCCCTCACTGTAGCACAGCATCTTGACCTGCTGCATCCCTCACTGCAGCACAGCATCCTGGCCTACTGCATCCCTCACTGCAGCACAGCATCCTGACCTGCTGTATCCTTCACTGCAGCACAGCATCCTGGGCTGCTGCATCCCTCACTGTAGCACAGCATCCTGGGCTGCTGCATCCATCACTGTAGCACAGCATCCTGGCCTGCTGCATCCATCACTGCATCACAAACATACTGGGCTGCTGCATCCCTCACTGTAGCACAGCATCCTGACCTGCTGCATCCCTCACTGCAGCACAGCATCCTAGCCTGCTGCATCCCTCACTGCAGCACAGCATCCTAGCCTGCTGCATCCCTCACTGCAGCACAGCATCCTGGCCTGCTGCATCCCTCACTGCAGCACAGCATCCTGGCCTGCTGCATCCCTCACTGTAGCACAGCATCCTGACCTGCTGCATCCATCACTGCATCACAAACATACTGGGCTGCTGCATCCCTCACTGTAGCACAGCATCCTGACCTGCTGCATCCCTCACTGCAGCACAGCATCCTGGGCTGCTGCATCCCTCACTGCAGCACAGCATCCTAGCCTGCTGCATCCCTCACTGCATCACAGCATCCTGGTCTGCTGCATCCCTCACTGCATCACAGCATCCTGGGCTGCTGCATCCCTCACTGTAGCACAGCATCCTAGCCTGCTGCATCCCTCACTGCAGCACAGCATCCTAGCCTGCTGCATCCCTCACTGCAGCACAGCATCCTGACCTGCTGCATCCCTCACTGCAGCACAGCATCCTGACCTGCTGCATCCCTCACTGCAGCACAGCATCCTGACCTGCTGCATCCCTCACTGCAGCACAGCATCCTAGCCCGCTGCATCCCTCACTGCAGCACAGCATCCTAGCCCGCTGCCTCTCTCACTGCAGCACAGCGTCCTGGTCTGCTGCATTTCTCACTGCATCACAGCGTCCTGGCCTGCTGCATTTCTTACTGCATCACAGCATCCTGGCCTGCTGCATCCCTCACTGCAGCACGGCATCTTGGCCTGCTGCATCCCTCACTGCAGCACGGCATCTTGGCCTGTTGCATCCCTCACTGTATCACAGCATCCTGGCCTGCTGCATTTCTTACTGCATCACAGCATCCTGGCCTGCTGCATCCCTCACTGCAGCACAGCATCTTGGCCTGCTGCATCCCTCACTGCAGCACAGTATCCTGACCTGTTGCATCCCTCACTGTATCACAGAATCCTAGCCTGTTGCATCCCTCACTGCATCACAGCATCCTGGTCTGATGCATCCCTCACTGCATCATAAATAACATCCTGGGCTGCTGCATCCCTCATTGAAGCACAGCATCCTGACCTGCTGCATCCCTCACTGCAGCACAGCATCCTGACCTGCTGCATCCCTCACTGCAGCACAGCATCCTGACCTGCTGCATCCCTCACTGCAGCACAGCATCCTGACCTGCTGCATCCCTCACTGCAGCACAGCATCCTGACCTGCTGCATCCCTCACTGCAGCACAGCATCCTGACCTACCCAGCAGCATCCTGCAGGTGTTGATGTAGCCCTGAAGAGAACATGAGTGAAGCAGAAGGGATTTCTTTACCTGCTAAGTGTTCTTCAGGTATGCAGAGGCAGGACCCTTGGAGAAAGCAAGCATGGAAAGCAAGCACAACATGTGTGCAAACCAGATCAGTGGCCCTGCTTGTTAGCGAGAAAAGCCCATGAGCTGAGAAAGACAGTGTTCTCAGAGGAGAGAGATGTATACTTCACATATCTTTATATTCCCTAAACCTGCAAGGTAGGACTCACTTAATCAGTTATGATGAACTTTGTACAGCCTTAACTGAGCATATGTGTAGTGTGCACGTGCATATGTGCGCTTGTGAATGAAGATGAGAGATTAATGTCGGGCCTCGTCCTCAATCCTTACTTCAAGACAAGGTTTCTCACTGATCTGGCTAGGCTAGGCTGGCCCGCCATTTAGTCTCGAGGAAGCTCCTGGTTCCATCCCCCACTTCTGCGACTCTAAGACTGGCCTTTTCAATATGAACTCTAGGAGTTTGAACTCAGTTCCTCATGTCTGCATGGCGAGCTCTTTACCATTTTCCCTGCCCTGTCACAAATATTAATTATCTTCCGAATACAGTTCCCCAAACAACAGTTTTGTGGAAAAATCACATACAGAAGCTACAATTGCTCCTTGAGGAAATTTATGGGCACACACCTGTTACATACACATACTACATATATATATATATATATATACATTATATACACACATTACTTATAGACATACACACACACATACACACACACACACACCATGTGGTTGGTGGATAGTTTCCCTCTAGTAGTCAGATCAAGGGGGGTTTAACCAGAACGAGCCCGGCCCTTTACAACGCAATTATGGGCAAGCAAAGTAGCATACATCTTGGGATCAGAGTCTGAGGGTCACTGTCCTGTGAGCTTCAAGCCCTCGCTCCAGTGCTGGGCATTCCCACACTGGCCTAAGAGGAGGCTATAATCTCACTATCCACTGATCAGACTCATCTGCTGCAATATAGTAAAGTCTTGGGTTCAGGAGAGAAATCTTAGTTCAGTGCTAGAGTCAGAGGAGATGCTGACATTTCAAGCGGAGAGTGGCGGTGTCTGCTGCGTTCAGAAGCTCCGATGGTTTGCTCCCTGCCCCGCGTGGCTCAGACAGCAAAGCAGACAGAACAAAGAACTGGAGACAGGCAGGTCAGTAGGAATTACAGACGCTGAATGCTGTACCCCAGATTTTATTTAAGAGCATGAGAAAGTAGTAGATGAGAAAAATGTTCTCTGAATAAATTAGTGAGGAGGGATAAAAACTAAAATGACTGAGGCTTATCGCACATGCCAAGGCCAGGCAGAATCATCAAACCTTGGTTACAACACACTTGGCACTCAGTATGCCCTAGAAGAAGAGATCAGAATACTCCTGCCAGCCTCCTTCATCTTCCTCAGTTGAGGAAAGGAAAGTGGTGACCAGGACTTCGGCCGCACCCTTCCCTCTCCTGCTCACAGGTCTCTCCTCCAGCCCTGTCGACCTCCTCTGCTGTAACCACCACCTGCCTCGGTTTCAGGCCCTTCAGGTATGAGTATGCATAACATGTATGTATGTATGTATGTATGTATATATGTATGATATACAAAGTTGTATGATGATCAGCTTTTAAATCAGGAGGGGAGTGGGCTCCGGGAAGAGGCTTTTAGTTTTGCCCGCTGTTTGATTCGGGCCAGTCCCAGTGATCCCATTTTCTGGGAGGAAGGAGGCAGCCCTGACCCTATTTTCTCGCACCCAGGCCCAGCTTTCTCCACCCAGTCTCACAGGTCAGAGGAGTGTTCCCTGTATACATGGGACTCCTCTTATTCCCCCTGCAAGCCCTCCATAAAAACTAAACAGCTCAAGGGCCCAGCCAAACCTCTTGCCCTGAATTCGAAACAGGACTCTCTCAACTACGGGCAGCTGCTACCTGGACCGTGCTGGGCGGGATCCACACCTTCCCTCTTACCACCAACAGGCCTGCTTGCCTGTGGCTCTGCAACACCCATTTTCCTGTTCTTCTGCGTCTTTTGTTTTGTTTTCTCTTTAGATATGGGAGCTTCCTTGTAACTAAAATGCTTCCTGTGGCTGGGTGAGGCTGGTCATCCCACTCACCCTCAGAGAACCAAGGAGCCACCACCTGCTGGGTGAAGGGAGCTCAGGCCCAACCTCTGCACCCTCTCTCTGGAACACAGTCCCACCTGACAGGAACCTCTCAGGAAATCCTGACAGCCACTGCACACAAAACATTGTCCTGTGCACACAGTCTTTGCTATTAACTGCTCTTGATACCAGGTAAGCAAGGAGTTAGACATGACACAACCAAGGGAAACCTGGCTCTACTTCTGTGTGCATGCGTGTGGGTACCCAGGACGTGTCTGGGCATGCGTGGAAGCCAGAAGCTAATCTCGGGGGTAGTCAGGAATCAACCACTTCGTTTTTCAAGACACGCTCTTGTGTTGGCTTGGAGCTCCTCCCAAGCAGCCTCCCATAGTCTGACTTTTCTTTTTAAGTTTTATCACGGGTACTGGGGGATCAAACTCAGTCTTCATGCTTGCAGGGAAGGCCCTTGTGGGATAAGCTGTCTCCTCAGGCCCTGCAGCTGTTTCTGTCGCTTGAGGTCTGGATGTCTTCGGTGTTAACAATCGACCTGGAAGCTGCACTTAGGCTCTCCGTGCTCTACCAGACACCAAGGCAACGGGGATTTCCCCAATGCCCATACATGGGCAGCATCTCCCTGTTTTCTGATTTCATTGCCACCACACTCTGGGTATAACTCCTGTTGTGGGCTTTTACAGAGGATCATGTGAGGAACACAGACATCTGGGCCACTATAATCAGAGAAGGAAAAAGTGGTCACCTTATCTCATGAATATGACACACATCTCATAAGTATTCATAAAATATCTTTAAAATCCGCAATACAGAACCTACTGGGTTACTTGCCCAATTTGGGACAAGCCACGCCAGTTTCGCTTTGGGCTGCACACTTTATTCTACTCTGCTAAATGGACTACGGCTTACACTGTGGGAGGCCTTTCCTCAGAAAAGATAAGACCCATGTGGTCCACACCACCCTCATCCCACAAACTCCAACTGCTCCTTCCTACCTGCCCTTCCCAACATCCCAGAATCCCATGGGATTCTGTTCTATTTGGACCCATATCCCCAAGCACAGAGTGGGGCTGTTCTTAGATAAAGACTTACCAGAGGATGGAGACTAAATCTCCCTATACCAACACGTTCTATGAGCTCCCTAACAGATCAGTGGTGCTGGCTGGGAGGAGAGAGACACTCTATAGGAAGGGGAAACGGTTCATCCCAAGTTACGGATTTATATAAAAACAATGTTCTCCTTTGGGGAAAAAAGTCAAGATGGTTTGTGAAATGTGTATTTACAAATATAGTCATTCAACATCTTCCCATCAAATATTATAAATATATTTATCTTACTAAAGTTATTACTAAAAAATGAGTTCTATTTTAATTAAAATGCTACCAAAAATTTGAAACATGATGTCTATTAAATTATTAATAACCACTTTGGGGAAATGTAGGACTATGGGCTGGTAGAGAGCTTGGTAGAAGGAGAGAACTGATTCCCACAGGCTGTCCCTGGGCTTCTACATGAATTCTGTGATGCTTGAAAAAACACAGAATGAGAGAGAATGTGTATTAAAAGAGAAAACGAAATAAATCAATGCTGCTGAAGATAGTGCTGATGATAAGACATCAAAGAGTTAATGACCTTGTCTACACATGTATATAATATATGTATACATATATAAATATATATACATATACAAATATATATACATATACAAACACACACACACACACAGACACTCAAAGTGCTTGCAATTTCTTGAAAAGGCCAAGAAATGAAACACATTTGAACAACACTTTTTAAGCCAGAAGTATACTGTAAGCCACTGGCCACTCCAATGTAAGTTGGCATTTTATGTTATTATTTCCAGTCATGTATTTATATTTTCTTCAGAATACCTGTCAGGTCTGTTCCACCCCTTGCAGCAGGCTGTCAGTAATCTCTCGTTAGTCACTAATGATCCGCTCATGTGCCCACAGACGGCCTAGTCTCCCAGACAGCTCTTCTTACCCTGTTCCACTAATGCCTCTCAGTGATTCACAACAGCGATCCAGGACACGGATTTTAGAAACTGTCACTGCACTGTGCCCCAGTACCACAAACAACAACAGTGAGTACTTTAAAACAAACCCATCCATGTTCACATAAATATCAATCTTTTGTTGAAGTCTAAGGGACAATATTAGACTTCTATGTGGCAGGAAATTTGTTCATATTTTAAACAAAATTTCCTTCATTCAGTCATCCCATCAGTAGAGTGACAGATCTCTGTCCCAACTCTGAACAGAGGCACTCCAGGCACAAGGCCTGTCTCAGGCCCCATCCACTCAATTCTTCAGAATTACACTCAGGAAGATACTCAAGTTCTGGGCGGACTTAGAAAACTAACTGAACTGCCTTCATCTTTTAGAAAAGGTGATGAGTGAGGCAGCCATGCTCTGGATCAAACAGGTCACAGAAGTGATTGTAATTGCATCACCTACTTCTATAGCTACCCAATCGTAATCATCCAGAAAAGCACGTGCACATGCGTAGCTTTTATAAGGAAGGACTGTGAGCCTCACAGCCTTCCTCTTTCGCTTTCTGTCACTTCAGCTGTGAACGCTGGTTTCTAAGATGTGCGGCCATGCTGACTTCCCTGAAGATCAGATCCAGCTGAACTTAACTGGTTCGGGCAAGTGGAGCAGAGGACCATCCCAGGAAATCCCTGTACACAGTAGGAGCTTGCTGGTGGCTTCCTGGTGTCAGCAGCAGGGTTTGTTGAGACATTAAGAACAACAAAGGTAGACAGGAAGTTTGCTACTAAGGTCAGTTTTGAAAGGCAATAAGAAAACCCTTCTGGGAGCACACACCAGTGAGGCCTGAGAAAAATTCCACCCACGTCAGAAGTCCACACTAGAAAGTAGGTGCTACTATTGACAGCAGGGTCGGTGGTCTGGTGACCTGAATAGTTTTCTCTGATGGCTAACTCTCACATTTCTGTTGTTGTTACCATCATTGGCCCTTTTTTGTTTGTTCATTTTGGTGATGTTAGGAATAGAACAACCAAATGGAATGGTCTCAGAAATGCAAGGTCCAGAGAGCTACATTTTTAGTCAAAAGGTTTTTCTTTCTTTCTTTTTTTTTTAATGTATTAAAAGATTGAATTAGAGTAGATGAAACTTTTTTGCAAAGCAAAGCACCCCATGCCAAACTCCCCCGCCAACACACACCAAAAAGATCAAGTACTAAGCCCACACCTAAGGTGAGCCCATGGGACCGTCATTGTGACCTTGCCACACTGTAATTCCAGAGACTACTTATATATGTAAGGAGCGACCCTGCCATCCGCCTGAGCTAGCAGAGCTAATAGGCTTCTAATTAATTTCCAGGAGATTGCTGTTATAACTAACAGGTTTTAAACATTTGGTTGATTGGGGAAAATGAATTGAATATAATGTATTTGATTTGGAAAATTAGTTTTCATTCTATGTGCTTACCATAATAGTGTTTATTTTAAGTTTACATGATTCTATTAAGAGTCCCAGAACACCACCGGGTTGTTTTTGTCCTGACAGAGCCCAAGCCTACTTAAAAAAGGGGGGGAAATCACATTTAGATTTTTTTGTTGGCCTTTCTTTAAGGGCAGGTTAAATTCATTTTTTTGCAGTTCTCATAAAAAAAAATCTTTGCTCTGTCATAAAGCCAACAAGCACCAAATACTTCAAAACGATGCCAGTGATTCCTCAGTAAGAAGCCCACTCAGCCATCAGATGCAAATCCTCCACAGCAAAGTCTGCACACTTGGTCCGAGGAAGCCGCTCTGTTTGCTAAGTTTCACTTGATTCCTCTTGACAACCATTTAAACAATGAATGTTGGGAAATGTCCCTCAGAGAACCCACGACAATGGCAGGAGATCAGTGCTTTTATATTTAGCTAATACTATTTTTAAAAGGAGAAATATTTCTTCCTGAAAGGATTATGGGAAGGCTTATTAAAGACACCTGCAAACTAAGTGAGCGACTACAGATCTGAATCACGCTTGATAAGTGAGTTATTCTTCACGGAAAAACTCCTTCTGGGGAGGGACAACAGCGCCAAGATTCACTAGAAACTGGCTAACAGGAACCAGAAGTCAACAGTGCTCAAGTGCACCAAGAGTGCTTGGTGGGTGGGGTATCTGGTTAAATACAAGTACGAGGCTAGAATTTTCTCTCCTCATAATGCGGAGAATGCTTTACTGAAATCAAGAAGCACCCGTCAGATATCTTCCCTTCATAGGCGCTACAAAAAACAAGTGACGGTTCTAATTAGCAGGGCTCACCCCGCTAAACGCACAGTGGGCCAGCCAGCCAGCTTGGCCTGACTGGTGGTTGTGGAGAGAGCCCTTGATAATTCTTCTAGAAGTAACTAATCACTGTCAAAGACGTGCTTAAAGTTATTTGTATTGTATGGGGCAGGGACTGGACAGCAAAGGGTTGCTTCCAGCAGATGAGAGCACAGCCAAAGCCAGTGGGAGACATTTTTAAAATAAGTTCGCAGAACCAAGAGTCTGGAGCGCTCATCTGCGGTGCAGGCTCCACCTGCGGCCCGGGTGGGTGTAAGGTAAAGTCTTCATCTGTGGGTCATGCTGCTTGCAGTCAGACAACACCCTGGGCTCCCTTTCTGTGTGACTAACAGGGATTCCAACGCAACTGAGGACCCCAGGGGCCCAGAGAGACTCCGGCACAACTGAACCCCCCTGTGCCAATTCCACTTTCTGCCTGCAACTTGGCTTCCGGTTAGAACAGCTGTAAACTGGCGGGTGGGAAGAGGGCACGGGTTTAATCTCATGGCAAGTGAGCCACAGGCATCTGGGATTTTAAAATCTGCACAGCTTTGGAGAGATGCATTTCTTCTCCAAAATAAACGCTTAGGGGGAAACAAAAAAGATCCCCTGCCTGAGTCACTGAAAAGCAGACAGAATTAAAAGAGAGAAGAAAGCAAAACAAAACAAATCAAACCGCAGGGGCAATGACACTGAATGAGAGATGAGAGACAGGTGACCCAACATGATTCTTTTGGCCCTCAAGTTCACAGACAAACAACATGCTAAAAGCACGCATTTCTGTGGGATCCTTTGTTCAAAAGACACCTAAGACAGAGCAATCAACGTGTGAAAACAAAAGCTGCCAAAAAAACAAAAACAGACATTTTCTGAGAAGACTTTGATCCCTTACTATTATTGGCTTAAACATGCCTGCATTTAAAGCTTTGAATCTGCAATAAGCACTCTCTATTGTCCTTGCTAACAAAGTATTATTTTCACCTTATTATTGCTAATCTGTTCTTTGTAAGTAACCACACCTGGTTTTACCCCACCCCCTTCAAAAGCAAAACAAAACAAAACAAAAAAACCCACAGTGCAGTAAATATTTGCCCTTTGTGGCAATACAATGCATAATTTTGTTAATCTGGGCTATCTTTCCGTGAGAGGCGATTGTTTCTATATTATGAAATGTGTTCACAGTAAGTCGAATCCACGCCAGATACCTGGGAGGCAGACAGAAAGCCACTTAGCAGCATGTAGCTGCCATGAACCATCCCTGACACAAACGCACAGCCACTCCTACACAGGGCATTACTCATGCTAAGTCAGCCTCCAAAGCATAGCCACACCTTTCTTCAACAAACATGGCCTTTGGTTAAGATAACAACATCACACCACCGCAGCCCACTGCCACCCCAAACGCTCAAGGAAAGGCCTTGAAAAACAGGAAGAAAATAAAAAGGTACAGTTCTGCATTCAAGAACATAAAGTGGTGTTACAGACCTGGATGAAGTCTAGAAACGTGAGGGGGAGCAGGTCATCCATGTGTCCAATGTCCTTGGAGAAACGATTCAGAATTCTCCCTGCAAGCACAGGATGTGAGAAATTACACATCTCCCCAGACAGACCCTTCGGAGAAACAACTTGCAAACAAATCAAAACAATATTTTAAATGCATATGTATTTAATATATTATGCATTCATATAAAATAAGCTGATGTCAACGACGAAGAGAAAAAGAATATAGAATGATACCTAAAGAAAATATAATACCACCAAATGCTGCTGGACAGAGAATTACAATGAGGCCTTCATTTTAAAAACTACACGTAATGTACATGTACACGCACACGCATACGCACAGGTGGAGGAAATGGGAAGAGCTCATGACAGAGCTGGGTTAGTGTGGTTTAAGCGTGTCCTTTAACTTTTAGGTCTTATCTAGGTCAATCAAAGTACAAAAAAAATGTACTAAACACAAAAATTAATTCCAATTCTATGTTTTTATTTAATCTTGAGAATTAATTCTCCTAAGTGTAAATTATAGTATCAGTGTTCTACCCTCACAGATGGCTGATCAGACCTACTATCACAGGAAAACTCCAGATGCTGCGCGGTGAGGAGGCCCTGTGAGCACACTCACACCATGTCCACGTCATGCCCGTCAGACAGGCGTGAGCAGGAAGGGAGGCAAGAGGGAAGCAGATGGGAAACAGAAGCAGTGCACCATAGGTTCCTACCATTCACTGCAGTTCCCGCGGTGAAGATCCCAAGAAAATGGGGTAATGACGAAGGCTTCAGAGGGGACCAGTCAAAACTGGTTTCTATCAAGCATGTTTTACAGAGACAGATAGGTAACAGACAGACAGAGGGATAGAGGATAGATGATGATAGATACATATATACATAAATGATAAGATAGATATGATAGATACATTCATAAATGACAGATAAGACAATGATAGATGATAGAATATATATACATAAATGATAGATATGATAGATACATACACTCATAAATGGCAGATGAGACAGACTGATGATAGATAAGATACATTCATAAATGACAGATAAGACAGATTGATGACAGATAAGATGATAGGTAGATACATACATATATTTATAGACAGACAGACAGACAGACAGAATGACAGAAGACAGTTTATTTTGAGGCAGGTAACTCCCTGTGCAATTTTCTGGCTGATGATTTTGTAGCCCATGGTTCCAGAACACCTAGGTTCTACCAGAAAGCCCAGAGCATGCACACCAGAAACAAGCAGGCATCAACTGTCCTGTCCTCCAGCTCGGGACATGCAGACTCCAGAAAGTGTCTCCTCATGACCTCTTTGGCAGGCCCAGTGACACCCCCTTTAGAGCCTCATCCTGAGGTTCAAATGAGCCCACTGTATGAAGGAATCCTGTCAGGATGCCAGGTACTTTTTAACAAGAGTTCAAAAAAACAAACAAAAGGCTGCGATAGTAACTGTCAGCCAAATTTTGAAGCATACCATTGGGGCAGGATGTTCTGCCATTAAACTGTGGATTCTGGTCCGACAGCTGGGGGTGGAGTCTAAGGTAAGTCTAAGTGCCCAGGGATCCCAAGGATGCCCTGTCTACAGTTCCCTAGACCAGGCCTGGAGGGGAGAGAGGCTGGTTCAGATACATCTGAGAAAACACTACACTTAGCCAGATTTCCCCTGTATATCCTATAGGTTGTATGAACTAATTTTTAAGTTCATGAAGAAACAATACTGAATGAAGAGGTTCCATGGGTGGGAGCCTTCGCTCAGCAAGTGTAAGGTCCTGAAGTAGAATCCCTGGACCCCAGGCAGAAAGCCAGGGGTGTCTAGGAGGGAGACATGAGCTTGCTAGCCAGACGGCCTAGGCTAAGCTGCAATGTTCTGGTTCAGGGAGAGAACCCATCTTAAAGACACACAAACCAAACTAAACTAAAATCATTAAATATATGATTAAAACAAAGGGAAAGTTACACCTTTAAACACAGGCAAGATCCAGACATACCAGATAGATGCTTCAGCTTTAAAAGCAGTATTGATAAAATGGCTCACTAAAGGTGACCTTACATGGAAGAAAGCCACTCCTTTGTCCTTTAAGGTTTATTTATTTTATTTATGAGTTCTTTATAGCTGTCTTCAGACACACCAGAGCAGGGTATTGGATCCCCATTACAGATGATTGTGAGCCACCATGTGATTGCTGAGAATTGAACTCAGGTCCTCTGGGTGAGTGCTCTTAACCCGAGCCATCTCTCCAGCCCCAAAACTACACTTTTATGCTTTACTGGATTCAAGAATCTTCAGTTCTGAGGAAAACACTGAGAAAAGCCATCTTCATACAGCTTCAAAAGGACCTGAGTTGGAATTCCCGATACCTAATAGAAGACCGGGCATGTCTGAGGGGGGAGAGGGGTGGATCACATACGCTTGCTGGCCGGCCAGCCGGGCCAACCTGCAATGTTCTGGTTCAGTAAGAGACGTCTCAAGGCAATAACGCAAGTGGTACAGGAAGAGCCTGGAGGCCTTGTTCTATCCTCCGCTGTGCCCCTCACACTCACAACAGGCACCACAACTGTCAACAATCCCCCATAGCCCTCACTCCTATCTACCAGTGGTCACGGATAGCGGGAGACAAGAGGGGCTCAGAGTAACTTTTAAGAAATGATTGAAAGAATGAACAATGTTTTCAGGAGAGTTTCTGCCTCACAGCCAACATCGAATTCGGGACTATGAGGCGCTCAAGGCCTCCAAGTCACTTGCTCAGAAGTCTCCAAATCAAACCCTTATGGCAAGTGAGTGCCCCCCATACAGTGCCTCTTCATCCTGATGACATGTGGTCCCCACAGGAATGTCTCAGGGGAGTCGAGCGGGAGGGGAGCGTGATCCCTGGGAGAATCCAGGCCAAGCAAGCTGTTCTGTTAGAGCACTTTTGCGTACATTAAGCCGAATCTTCCTTCTAGAACACCCAAATGCTACTGTGCCTTCTCTGCCTACAGAACCACTAACTTCTCTTGCCACGACGGTCCCCCAGCCTTTCCAGACTTCTCACAAGGGACCTGTCGATGCTACAGGTATCTCTCCGACAACTGGGTTCTCCCTCCGCAAGGGTCTCTGCACTCATTCTGATGTCCTGTCTTCCTTGAAGCCAGATACGGGACTCAAGGCTAGGTCCCCAGGGATTACCTGCATGCCTCTGTGTGAAGCAGAGCCCCAGAGCCCGGTTTTGCACACTCACCTGGCCCAGAATCAGAGGCCAAATACCATGCTCTGTAACAACTTAAAAAAGAAGAAGAAGAAGAAAAAAAAGAAAGAAACGAAAAAAAAACCTGGGTCAACAATTTTCTTCCTTTCTAAGCCGTCTTTTCATTCTGGTGAGTATTGATCTCCCTCACTGTGTAAACCTTTTAGTTTCATGCAATCCTATTTTTCAATTCTTCTCATTTCCTGAGACACAACAGTTGTTCTCAAAGAGCCTGTAGCTATGCCTATGTCTTGAGTGCCCATCCACCCCCCCCCCTTTATCAGACTTGGGTCTCAAATGAAGTCCTTTTTTTTTTCCTTCACACAGAGTGGAGAACCTGTGCCTTCAGTTACGTGTGGATATCCGCTCTTCCCAGAACCACACTGCTCTAAAGCAACAGTTCTCAACCTGTGGGTCGGACCCTCTTGGTGGTCACATATCAGGTATCCTACACATGGGGTATTTATACTGTGATTTGTAACAGCAGAAAAATTACAGTCATAAAGTAGCAATGAAAAGAGTTTCATAGTTGGGGGTCACCACAGCGTGACGAACTGTATTAAAGGGTCACGGCATTAGGAAGGCTGGAACCCACTGCTGTAAAGTATGTTTAGACAGAGGATTAACATCTAGAAAATATAAATAACTGAAAAAAAAAAAACACCCTAAATACCAAAAGAAGCAAACAAAACAGCCAGGAAATGAGGAGACGGTTCTTCTGGTAAAGCACTCTTCCATGCAAGCACAAGGATGTGAGCCCAGACCCAGCGTCCCCAGAACTCATAAAACTACAGGGTCAACAGCACGTACGTGCATAGCAATACTAGGGAGCAAAGACAAGAGAACTGATGGGCTGGCTCATTGACGGGCCAAGATAGCTGAAGTGACGAGCTTCAAGTTAAGTGAGAGTCTCAATTAATAATAATAATAATAATAATAATAATAATAATGACAAGCAGCCTTGGCCTCTGGCATCCACACACATACATGCAATAAACACACACCTGCGCACATGGATATACACACATAAACATGTATAATATACAAGAAGTAACAGCGAAGGAAAATATGACATATATAATACATGATTGTCAAATTATGAAAGACAAGTAGCCAGAAAACATGAAAAAGTCCAAACTGTTCAGCTGCAGAGTAAATGAAAACTAGAACACACTGAGATTCTACTGAGATGGTTATAGCAAGGGTAACCTGCTGGCGAAGGTATCACATGCTGGGAAGAAGACGGGAACCTTTATACATTGCTGGCGGGAATATAAACTCATGTTGCCATTATGAAAACCAGCATGAAGGTGCCTTTCAAAACCAAACCCAGAATTCCAATTTGACCTAAGGCACCACTCCTACATAATACGCCCAAAGACACTTACTCAACACACCAGGTACCTGCATACCCACTCTGGCCTCACTATTCACAAAAGTCAAAATGTAAAACACAAAATCAGCCCAGGTGTTCATCAACACATGAATGATTAAAGAAGATGGGGCATATTACACAAACGGAGTCTCAGCCAGCCACAAAGAATGATGTTAAAGTTTGCTAGAAAACAGAAACAAGTGAAAATTATCACATTATGTAAAGCAAGCCAGACTCAGACAAATGCTGTGTTTTTTCTCATTGGAGAACCCTAGATTGTCCATACATATTTATAAAAGCCATATGTATGAGACATGAACACAGAAGAGGGATCAAAAAAAGGAGACCAGGAAGACAGGAGAGGGTGACAGAAATGGGGACACAGGGTAGGGAGTTCCCTTGAAGGACACGCTACACTTGAAAGCAACTGTTCTCATAAAAGATATTACTATGGACAAGGAATAAATGCCAATTTCCAAAGAAAGGAACCTCCCATGCCACCCTAACACTATGCTGCACAGGCAGACTGCGGGGAAAGTAGGGACACGAACAACTCTGAGCGGTTAACCCTTATGAAGCCTTAAATTCTATCCCTTGGAACTACCGCAGCTCCACAAGCAGATGTGACCAGTATGACATTATTTGGGAACCAAATAATCATCTACAAGGAGACCCTAACCTGGTCTGAGTATTTTCCCAGGTCACATGATTTGTAAGAACGGAGACATGGCAAGGACCAAGTATGAGAAACGGGGACAGGCTGGCTACTCTCAAGTCCACGCTGTCACACTGGGTCCTCGCACGTAGCTCCGCTTCTCTGTCTTGTCCAGAGAAAATTTCATAGATGCAGTCATCAAACTTCTTTTCAAAATGCAAAGTTATGAGGGGCTATACTTCAGGAACATATTGTAGAATATATTCTGGGACTACTGCCACAGCTAGAATTCTGACCTCTTGATTAGTCAGATTCTCTTATAGGTACATGAAGTACCGACATCTAGCTGGAATGAGAGAGAGAGTGTGTGTTTTAGTATGTGAATGTGTATATGTGTGTTAGTGTATATGAGTGTATGAGTATATATATGTGTGTATATATATGTGAATGTGAATGTTAGTGTATATGTGTATTAATGTGTGTTAAGTCTGTGTATTTGTATGTATATGAATGTGTTAGCATGTGTATGAATGTGTGAATGTATGTATGTTAGTGAATATATTAGTGTGTGAATGTGTATGTGTGCTAGTGTCTATGTGAATGTATGTTAGTGTATGTGTGTGAATGTGTATAAATGTGTATATACGTATGCTAATGTGTATGTGTGTTAATATGTGTGTTAGTATCTTAATACGTGTCCATTAGTGTGCGTGTTTGTATGTGTGTGAATGTGCGTTAGTGCCAGTGTGAACATGTCTGGGTGAATGCATGTATCTTAGTGTGTGTGGTGGGGCATACATGTGTGGAAGTCAGGGGTCAACATGAATGTTCCCCGGCGTCAGCCTTCACCTCACTTGTTGTGTTAGATTCTCTTGCAGAGTCTGGAACATGTCTGCTCATCTGGACTAAGTGGTCAGTGGGTCTTACACATTTTCCTTTCTCCTAGGATGCCAGGTCTCCACGGGCACCGAGTGAGGGTGGTCTCCATGGGCACCGAGTGAGGGTGGTCTCCACGGGCACCGAGTGAGGGTGGTCTCCCATGGCCCTGCAGCCAACGGCAGGGAGACTGGAGAAGAGAGGACTGAGCAAATGAAGCAGCCTCATGTAATCTGAGCACCCTCCAGAGTGCACTGTCACAGCACAGACAGGACGGATGACACTGTTCTAGGCACAATGACTCATGCATGGCTGGGCAAAGGACAGTCCAAGGCAGAGAGCGCTGGGCAGAGTCCAGCTGAGTCATTAAGGTAACCAGGACAGCTGTGGTCATGAGATAAGGAAGCCATTTTTAGGGTGGGTCAGCCTAGACTCTCTAAAACAAAATTCAGCCAACCTAATGTGAGAACAGAGCAGGAGCTGTGGAGGGCATCCTCCCTCTCCTCTGGAGGCCCTCTGCTCTGGCTCATTTCCTGTCGGAACAGGCCACCAACACGGTGACAGTCAACAATGTTCTCCCCCTCTGCCCATGGAAGCAAGAGGACAGCAGAGGACTCATTCGATGTTGGCGACAACTTGATGACAGATGGATGTGTGTGCCTTTCTCTGGCTCAGAGGTCAGACATCGGGAGAATAGATGGGAACATGGCCAGAAGCCTTCTACTGAGTTCGGGAGGAGTGTACACATGCGGGGTGCTACGCATTGTCACAGGAGTTCAAAACTGAAAGTCAGGGCGTGAAAGACCCTCACGGCTGGCAACCTCCAAATAACAGTACGAATATCCCGAGACTATGAGGAGTCTTCATGAAACAGGGAGGAAGAGGATGCTGGGCAGACTCCACTCCACACATCTGTCCAAATCCTAAGACTGCCTGTCATCTACTTAGTAGGGCCTCCCCTACCTACTACAGTAGGTTCAGGTCTAGGAGGTTTCCAAAGAAGTCTGGAGTTTTGCCCACACTGCTTGCGTTAGAGGAGACAATGACCAGTAATTATGCGCTGCTTCATTATGGGATTGGGGCCACCTGCCCAGTCTTTGGGGACATCTTATGCCACGGTAGAAAGAAGCGTGACAAACCTCCTCCTTCAAGCTAGCGTCCTTCAGCAGCTTTTGCTGGCCCTTTATTCAAGGACAGAGCTACTTAATGAATGTGCTGATTTTTCTGGTTTGTTCTTTCTCACTCTCTCCCCCCCCCCCACAGAACTTCCCTTTTTTTGGCTTCCTGTTTCTTGAGCATCCCAAATCTTACCTACTCAGTTCTTCCTAGCCTTACTCAATACACATGAGTAATACTCACTTCACAAAGCATTTCAAACTCAACAAGGCGAGACTAAACACAGACCTTTGAAACTGATCTATGACTACTCCCACCCAACTTCTCGAACCCTGTCCTAGACCAGTGCCCAAACAGCAGTATGAAAATATGAAAGGCGCTTTTGCCTTATCTTGATTTCTCATAATTACCGGCATGTCTTAGTCTCTTTTCATTTGAAATTACCTAATCTGCACTTAACTACTCTATCAGTTCTACTGGACTTTAGGAACACTAGGGAAGGAAGACAGAGATCCCAGGACTCCCTCCTGGCTGCATAAGCCTACTCTGATCCGAACCTCTGCTCTTTAGGCATCTTCTCCAGAAGTGTCTCAGTCCTGCCTCAGCTCCATCTACCAGGGCCTTAGTCCTTCCCGCCTTGCTAACAAACATAGCTCTGGGAAACTTCCTATCAACTTGAACTGCTTTATCCATGGAGCAGGCATTGGATACTGTATAGCTCTTCTTAGAGGCACATAGATATCAGTGGCCACAGTTAACATACCAAAAGTGACTGAAGGTAAATCCTATGAGGAACTCTAATCTGGAAAGGTGGCAGGCACTCAGGGCACAGGAGAGATGCTCAGGGTGTGGCACATACGTTCCCTCTAACACAGCCTTCCAGCTTCAAGGAGCAGCACATGCTCAGCCTATATCACAGGGCAGTCACCTCCCCAACCACCATTCAGTCCACCTGCCCTTTTCAGAGCCACCATGAATTCTCCACCCTCAGCAACCAGCAACCATGACTTGACTACAGCAGTCACACACACACACACACACACACACACACACACACGACAGGCTTCCTAAAACTGGTAAGTGTGTTGAACTTTGCAAATTCTAAATAACTAATGCTTTATTATCAAAACTCTGAAACAAATCATACTATTTTGGCAGAAACTATTTGAGTGGATCACAAGCTTTTGATTTCGTAAAAGACAGACATTGCATATGTCTTTTCTTGACCTACGACTAGTATTTTTGGGGACCGAACAATTCGAAATTGTTTTTAACTGCTGCTCTGTCTTGCTTCCTTGAGTGCAGGTTGTACCCCGAGGACTTGGCTCTGTATGACTGAATGGTACATGTTTCTTGTCTCAAGCTATTACCACTTCCATTTATGTTAGTGATGTGAAGAAAGAAAACCTTCTAGCTAAATACTTAAAACAGAGCCTGAAATGAGTATCTGCAAGCGAGCCTCCATTTCCTCTGGCAAAGGGATACTCAGCTCCTGGCTGGGATAGTGGCTCGGTTGACGGAGTGCTAGTCTAGCCTGCAGAGAACACTGGGTTAGATCCCTAGTATCCATAAACTGGTCCTGGTGGTACATGGCTACAATCCCAGCACCAGGCTGGTGGGGAAGACAGATCACAATGTAAAGTTAGCTTTGGTTACACAGTAAGTCCATGGATAATTGAACAACATCAGACTTTGCCGAAAGAAAGAAGGAAGGAAGGAAGGAAGGAAGGAAGGAAGGAAGGAAGGAAGGAAGGAAGGAAGGAAGGAAGGAAGGAAGGAAGGAAGGAAGGAAGGAAGGAAGGAAGGAAAGAGAGAGGGGGGGCAGGAAGAAGGAAGATCTACCTAATCTTCATGTATTAAGACAGACTTCTTACACTATTTGATAAGACACAATTTTGTTTTGCTTCCTGGCACCCCCAAGGTCCTGGATACTTTTTCAGAATACACTGTGGTGGATCTGCTAAGCTTCAATCTGCTCGGTAGCTTAACTGCTTTACACATCCCTTACTCTTAAATTCACATTCATATGTATGCAGCACATATATGGGCTATGATTCACCCACCTCCTGGGGTGTTGGTGAGGAGCTCAGGGTGCACTTGTTTATGACGTACCATAAACCCAACCCATCTTCTTGAAAAGATGTGAAATTTGAGTGAAACAATACAAACCAAACCTCTAAAATAAAGCAAGGAAAGTGACTGGGGAGTGATGAAGGCGGGGAGTCTGCGCCAGGGTCATGACGCCTCCTGGGACAAAGTCGGAAGCTGACTTCCAGCTGCCAGGATAGGAGCTGCAATCCCTGGCTTCCTTCAGTCTACAGACATGTTAGGGAACTCACCACGCCATTGAAGACCAAGGACCTAAGTCAGCAATAATTCACCATTCACTAAAACAAGGTTTCTCACTCACCTGCACATTTCCCCTTGGGATCTGACAAAACAAATGCTCGGTGTTGGTGGTAACCCTGCCATTTTCCATCCCTCACAGTCCACAACCTTGCTCTCCGTGACAAGGAAGAATCTGGAAATCCCCAAGAATATTTCTTCCACCTCAGATCATCTTCATGCAATGACGGTTCTTACAATTCTCTTCTGAGCTTCCGCAAGCCAAAGGCTTATTATTCACATAATTCAAAAGGGAGGACTTTTTTAGGATGGGCTTTTTGTTTGGTTTGTTCTGTAAAACTCCCCTGCCCAAATCAATGGCTAACATGCACAAATACTTCCTGTGCAATATATATATAGAGAGAGAGATAGAGAGATATAGATATATAGATATAGATATAGATATATAGATAGATATAGATATAGATATAGATATAGATATAGATATATAGATATATAGATATATAGATATATAGATATATAGATGGAGATAGAGATGGAGATGGAGATGGAGATGGAGATGGAGATGGAGAGGGGCAGAGTAGCTAACTGGCCATCCCTGTCACTTCCTTTGCATTGCTACCAAATCTATCTGTGTTCCAGAAAACTATATTTAATGTTTCTGACAACAGGCTGAGTCTGGGTACAACAACCCAAAGACACTGGCAGGATGGGGTTCAAGCTCTCTATAGCGTCTAGATATCACAACAGCCCCAGTCAGACTGGAAGAGCTGGAGATGCAGCGATGGGCTCTGGTGCAGCTGACAGACAGAGGAGGCAGTGGGGGTGGGGGGGTGGGGGGGTTTGAGTTGCAGTAGATACATGAGAAAGGTCCATGAGAGGATGTGAAGGGTGAAGGCAGACCAGAAAGGAGACACAAGGCACCATGGTAGCAGGTTATCAGCAGGGATGCGTGCATTCCAAGGTTCTCAACAGAACCACAACCAGCGTCAAACCCTCTATGTGTTATTTCAAACACACAGGGACCATAGCACCACGAAGCTTATAGATTAGGCACAGTAAGAGACTACCAAGAAGCAATAAAAATAGAAAACTATTGCAGTATCGCTAGTAGACACTGTATGAATGCATTCTCTTAGACTTGCAAAGAGCCGACACAAACAGCTTGAGAAGACTCAAGTCAAAGGAAGAGCACTGTGTGTGAAAAAGACATTGCTGACAGTCCACACACACTACACACACACACACACACACACACACACACACACACCACGGCCACCGCCACCATGAAAACAAGAAAGCATGGACAATACACCACACATTGCGGCAATGCAGAAACTGTAATACTGAGGACCACTACCAGAGCGGGTGGGAGAGATACCCGAGTCAGGCTGTGTCAGCCTGATAGATTCACAAAGGAAGAAGACGTGAGAATCTGAATGGAGGGCCAAGAACAGGGTGGTGCAGACAGGATCTGGGTGGGGAAAGGACCAGGAATCAGGAAAGGTCCAGACAGACCAGTGTTTGCCTGGGTGAGAGAAAATGCCTGGCCCTTGGTATGTGACGAGAGAGACAGTCCTGAGGGTAGAACAGAAATGAAGAAGAGGAAGCACTGAGAGGGCTCACTGGATCTTCCTACAGTAGGGAGGATACCACATTTGTGTCCTTTATCCGTGGTTCTCCAATGCTATGTCTGTAAGGAGGGAGTATGGAAGGGCCAGGGGAGGGGGCACCGGGATAAGAGGACATGGTCTACCTCCAAGCCAGCTCCAGACACAGCTGGAAGGTTCCACAGAAAATGGCCAGAGAGATCGCTCCCACCTCTGACTCTGTGATAGAGCCCATGCCAGTTCACATTGCGCCCTCACCATGCAGTAATGGATCCTGTGACAATTCGCACTGTACCCTCTCCATGCAGTAATGGAGCCCATGCCAGTTCACACTGCACCCTCACCGTGCACTGATGCAACCCATGCCGATTCACACCACACCCTCACATGCAGTGATGGAGCCCATGCCGATTCACACCACATCCTCACCATACGTGATGGAGCCCGTGCCAGTTCACACAGCACCCTCACCATGCACTGATGCAACCCATGCTGATTCACACCACATCCTCACCATACGTGATGGAGCCTGTGCCAGTTCACACAGCACCCTCACCGTGCACTGATGCAACCCATACTGATTCACACCACACCCTCACATGCAGTGATGGAGCCCATGCCAGTTCACACTGCACCCTCACCTTGCACTGATGCAAACCATGCTGATTCACACCACACCCTCACCGAGCAGTGACAGAGCCCATGCCCATTCACACTGCACCCTCACCATATAGTAATGGAGCCTGTGCCAGTTCACACTGTACCCTCACTGTGCACTGATGCAACCCATGCCGATTCACACCACACCCTCACTGTGCAGTGATGGAGCCCATGCTGATTCACACTGCACCCTCATGATATAGTGATGGAGCCTGTGCCAGTTCACACGGCACCCTCCCCATGCAGTAATGGAGACTGTGCCAATTCGCACTGTACCCTCACCATGCAGGACTGATGCAAGACTTTCTTATGGTCATTTGGGCTCACTCTTAGTTTCTAAAGCACCAAGACCTACCAGATACTGAAGGTCAGAGACTGCTAAACAGGACACACACACACACACACACACACACACTCACTGCACTAAAACAAAGATACTGTCCCCATTTAAAGACGAGGCAGCCGAGACTTTTAGATGAAGACTTTAGCTCAAGGAAATTAACTCCAAGTTACTAAGTAGCCACGCTGGACCCACACCCAGTATTATGGGGATTCAGAAGGCGTGTTCTTGTCAACACATCTATGACACGTTGCTGCTTTACGGAACACCTCGGCGAGCTCTATTAAATACCTGCTGGGAGGAAGGAGCCAGGAAGGTGTCAGGCTGGGCAGGCGTTACACTGGCAAGAATGGTTATGAACAAACCTGCTGTGGACGCCTCTGTCCCGATTGACGAATGGCAGCTACATTGGATGCTAAATACTTTTAACTATCACCCCAGGTCAGAAGAGTTTCGGGAAGGCTCTCTTGGCTAACAGCAATTGAAATAAATGATTTAAAATAACTCCACCTCAAGATGAAGTGACTTAAGTCACTGTGAGCGAAGAGAATAACAGGTGAGCCAAAGCATGACCACAACAGACATTCTAGTAAGTCACACGAAGCAGCAGGTGCCTTCTCTTCCGGCCTCGCTGGGAGAAGCAAGGTAAGAACGTCACTCTTTGGAAAGTGTCACAATAAGATGCAGACGCTGTGCTACAGCCATGGCTCCAAGGCCTACCACCCTCAGAATCACCCGGTGGGCAAAGGTGGGACCCTGCCAAGCATGAGAGAAAAGTCTACCCGGAGTGCCAAGGCTAAGAGATGACACACCACTGGCACCTGAAAGTTGTCTAATCACAGACCAGGCATGGATTCCAGGAAGGCACAACACCTAACCCAAGAGGCCAGATGCAGCCACACCAATTCATTTGGAGGATTTAAGTCATAAATGTTCTGGTTTTTAAAGAGAGGCTGAGACAAAGACATAATTGATTAGGTAAGTGTAGGGACTTGTGGTCCACCTCATTCCAGCCCTTGCCATGGTCATGTGATCCATAGCAAGTCCGACTGCGCTTCACAAGTTACCTAGGGGAACCTTGGTGTTGGAGCAACCATTAAATGCTTCTCTAAGCCGTAGGGAGAAGAAACGGCAGGAAGATAATTCAGGCTACTTCCTTATCCATGAATTTCAACGCTATTGCACATAACCATGTACCCGTGTACACTACAGAAAGAGCACATCTCTAGAAGATTCTCCCAGACGGGAACTCTAGAATAAGTCAGGTCTGATGAAAGACTACAGAGCCTGTGTGTTGAAAAATTTCCACATGATTTTAGGGGATTCTTCGATTGTGAACCACTCAGGAAGCTGACAGCCATGTGACCTCTCCTGCTGTAGGGACACACTGGCTGCTTGTCAGCCAGCATCCCTGGACTATCATTGGTGGACAAATGCTCATGAATTAGTTCAGAAGATATGAATATTAAGGGGACAAAACCAAAGGCCTGAAAATACCCAGCCATCTCAAGAAAGTGATAGCGCCAGGATGGCAAGCAGCTACCCAAAGCACTCACGGAGTCAAGGAATTCTACTTCCACAAAGGTCAGCGTCCAACTCAGCGAGATTACCCTGACTGGCAATTGCCACCTGACGTGCAAAATCAGCTCCTTCCATTTCCAGCGCTTACATGAGCTCACGCAATGCTCAAAAAAAAAAAAAAAAAAAAAAAATAGGACAGCAAAACCTCTGGCGTGAGGACATGAGGGAACTTGAAGACAATGGGCCCTCCCACTACCCCGCCCTACGTAAAACAACTGAAGGTGTGCTGGAAACAGATCAACCAACACCCAAATCTGATCTTCACCTCTATCTTCAGTGCATCATTTTAATACCAGAGAATTGCCAACAGATGTTACGCCAAGTTGCCTCAGCTATTAACTGTAAATATATATATACACCTTTGTTAGGATTTTAAAAAATGCTTATAAGGAGCGGCCTCTTCAACTACTGAATTACTTCTAAGTCTTGATAAGCTTTGCTACAATAAGACCTGGTGCTGTAATGGCTTTAACTTACTTGTCAGGAAACACTTGTTAGTTAAACCATCACCCTGTCCTAACAGAGAATTCTGAACTATTAAAATACCACAGCCCACCCCAGCCCCCAGGTCTGCCCCAGTCCCACCATATCCTTCCTCCCCACCTCAGCATCCCTAGCTGAGTCTAAGACTTCAAGGGTTCCTAAAGCCGGCAGCCACGATGCTCAGTCCTCACGCTTCTTGACTTCTTCAACAGCATCTGAGACCGCAGTGCCCTCTTTTGAAATGCCACCCCAGCTTCAGGGTGCCACTATTTCTTCTTTCAATGATCTGCCCCTTTCCGCTCCTCAACCTTGCCTTGTCTCATGATTTAAGTGTCTCCCTTATATGGTGTGAGCCCATCCCAAACTCTACCACCATAAGGATGGTTTTCACTAGGTCAGCCATTCCTAAGCCAAAACCACACCCAGGCCCTGATGTTTTTCTAAATGTGTGTGAAGCTATTAATTGGCTAGTGTTAAACACTTGAGGCAAGAAGGCATGAGGCTGTCCCTCCCTACAGTCCAAACCCTTCACAGTTATGCCCCTTGGCAACATCGAGGGGGGAGAAGGCCACCAGCTTCACACACATTTTAATGTAAGCTTTACTTACAATGTAAGTTCACAATTGTCAAACATGCATATATATTCTAAGTAAAATTCTACATTTGTGATTCTTGGTTTTTAATACTTTGGAGACCTTTTGTGAGTTTCGAGCAACAGAAGTTGGGCCTCCTTGGTGGCAAGTTGTCCCAGCGACTGGGCTGACCTTCCCAGCTCCAAGACTTGTTGTTACATCAAATAACTTAATCAGAACACAAGCTGTTCTTAGATTTCTGCAGAGGTAATTAAATAACAATTCGATGCCAATTAATCATAGTCAAGTGAGAAGTCTGTGAGAGGAGAACTCTATACACACTGGAGACTATTTAATGGTCAAATACTTGGCAAGCCCTTAGTTAAACAATGATTCATTAAACCTCCTTTGCCACACAATGGCTAAGCTAAACTCAACGTGAAAGAATCGAAACTCCTTTGTTCTCCCATAAAAAGACATCAAACCTCTGTGCGTGATAGTGATAGTCTTTTCTCCCTCCCTTAGCAGGCTGCTCAACTGCATGATTCACCAGGATTCAGCTGCTCCTGTGCCCAGAGGCATCTGCGAGTCCTCCCAGGACGCTAGAGTGCAGCTTGTCTCTTCCCAGCTGTCTGCATGTGGAGTCGGACGCTGACGCCACCTTCCTGGATATTCTGCTCACACTGAGCAAGGTAGACTCAGAACCACCTTCCACCATGCCCCTTTCCCCCTCAAAACACACACACACACACACACACACAGAAGCTGGGACCATCTCCTTAGAAGGAAGTGATTTCCCGCTATACAAACCCACACAACTTGCCAGCCCAGCAAAAACCCATAGGGCAATTTTGGTTCCCCATGACTCTCTTATCAACGAGGCTCTTTTAAATTAAGTGTCCCATTATAACACAGTGCCCTGTGAAAACCCGCGGACCTACTTTGAGTTCAGCTGATAATTCCCAAAGGCTGCTGAGCACTGCTTGGGACTCTGAGACTGCCCGGCAAGCTCACTTCTTCCTGTGGAGAAGCCGTGAAGCAGAGAGCCATGCTGGGCATCTGCTGAGGCGTGAGGCCCCGGGGCTGGACATGCCGCAGGTCCACAGGCTGCTGTCTGGTTAAAGCAGGACCTTCGCACTTACTTCGCTGTGTGTTTGAATCTGATTAGCAATCCCTGCAGCGGATGAGCTGGGTTCCAGGCTGTGACAACACAGAGGAATCGTCTATTTGCCTTAGTCTAACCCAAGCAGAATCAAGCACTAGGTTATCACTGGATTTATCATGAAGGTTAAAAATAAAATTTTACTTGGAAGTGCAGTTCGGTGGTAGAGTGTTTGGACATGGAGGAGGTGCTGGGTCCCATCCATAATGTGGGAATAAATACATTAATTAAAATAAACTAACTAAATAAAAATTATAGTTCTCTTCATTGAAGAAGAAAGTGTGTACTAAGAAATTTTGTGGAAAGGGAATGTGTGTGTGTGTGTGTGTGTGTGTGTGTGTGTGTATACATATGTCAGTTCATACCTCAAAATTGCATTCATTAAAACACATCAAAGCTAACTAGATAACAACATTTAAATGAAAAGTTAGGAAGTCTCATAGGAAATTTATTTTAGCTCCATTCATATGCTGAGCAATGGGAAATAAAGTCCCCATTTCACTGGCTCCTGTACGCAAAATACTGAAATTATGTATAGATTATTATAACCGTAAAATTAGGATATACTAGGTATTTACTTTATCATACATGTATGTATATATCTATGTATGATGTATGTATGATATATGTGTGTAAACTGTGAGGCAAACGCTGTGACATCTTCACACAACAGTAAAAATTAAAGCATCAGAACCATCCATGTGAAACTGTGATCTCTCCGCGGTGAGCGCCTCAACAGCACCTGATGTGAGCAGGCCCGACTGCGTCTATTTCGCAGCTAAGCTATGACATAAAATGAATTCCAGGAGGGGAAAAAAGTCACACCACATCTAACATAAACGCACCGTGGCAAAACAAATTTCCCTGCAAATATAAGCAGTTTTACAGTCTATCAACGTGGTGCCAGAAGTAGATTTATGCGTATTAAAGTGCTGACGGGGACACAGCGTTCCAGCAATAAATACAGCTCGTTGTAAACCAATCGTCAAATCAATAAAGTCATTAAAAATAGACTGCATTCTTCAAGGAAATGGTGGGGTTAAGGGGGGAGAGAATCTTCGCTGGCATTGGAGGGCACATCGTGAGGCCCAGCTGTCGATTAGCCGGCCTGCCCTGCATCTCCTCTGTGGGCTGTGAGACAGCCTCCTCTCCGCCTTATCTCCCACCACGTGCCTTGTAAACTGCCAAACAGCAGTTCCTGATTCCCCATAGGCGTCTTATAAATACAAATAAGAAAACACACCCTGGATTTTTCCTCTTACCGGCTCCTTCCCTGCCCCAGACTGACAGAATATCACTATTGTAGCATCTCCCGTGTCAGCACGGGCCTGTTGGACCAGAATGCTCAGTGATCATAATATCCATTTATCTAAACTGCTAACACGTAACAAAATTCAGGTGGGGTACGTGCCACTTAAATTAATTTACTACTTGAAAAAGACTTCTTATGGCAATCCTGTCAAAAGAAAGCAGGAAAGGTGTTGAGAGGCTCTGAATAAATCTAAATACAGTTTCCATTCGATCTAAATTTCAAGCATAGGGCAATAAAAGAGAAGGTGCCTGAGGGAGCAGGGTGTGAGGAGCCACACTCCCAATAGAGGAACCCGGGGTCCCTAGCGCTTGTTTCAGGGACCCCCTAACTCGGGGGATCTAGCACTCCCCCTCACCAAGGGCACCAAAAGGCACCACATCATCTACGAAACTGAAGAAAGGATTCTGCACTTCACAGCCAGGAGGAAGGAGCAGCGGCTGAGGGCTGGCAGCCACGCGGGCACTAGACCACCGGTGGGTAAGATGTTGTAATGACTACAGAAAACAGGAAACGGATATGATCCAGCAATTCTGTCTCTGGGGAGACACCCAAAAGAAACAGACATGGGGATACGGGTGTCAGAAGAGCCATTAGCACAGAAGCAGCACTGACACAGAGTCAAGCAACCCAACCGTCCCACAGGGGGTGAACAGATAGACCAGAGCATGTTGTGCAGACACAACAGCATACTACCCAGCCATTAAGAGGAGGGGGATTCTGACCTTTGCTATGACATGCATGATGCCAGAAGACATTCGTCACAAAGGGAAAACTATTTTAGATTCCATTTACAGGAAGCACCTAGACTCAAAGGGACATGAAGCAACAGAGCACGTGCCAGCAGCTGAGGCAGGGGATGGACAGGAGTTAGGGTTTCCTGGGGTAGAATCAGTTTGGAAGATGTACGGTTCTGACGATGCATGCACGCATGTGAGCGCACGCGCGCGAAGGCTGTACAGAGAAGGTCTCGTACTTAGTGCCGCTGGGCGTAAAACTGGGTGTCACGGCAAAATCTGCTTTGTCTTTCATCACAATAATGAAAACAGAGTCCAAGCCTTCTGGTTCTTCACCCCCCTAGAAGCCACATTGTCCCACACTCGTCCATTCTGAGCTAGACCATTCGTCTTGCCAGCGCTAAGGAGAAGTCCCAGTTCCAGCAGCCTTGGCTGGGACAGAATCTTACTCTCAGAAGGGGACTGGAGGTCACGGGCAAAACCAAAGGCCTAGGAACGAAAGCCTAGGTGCTGCCTAGGCAGACAAAGAGGGCCGCCCACTGAGGGCGGAGCCCCAGAAGGACACTGGTGGCACCCAACCTGCAAAGGAAAAGGGGATCTGAGTTCTGAATCACCTGCTGAGGAGCCAGGGCTGCCCTTCAGCAGAGCACTGGCAATTCTCCTGTCTCAAAAACACATCACGCAGTCCACACTCCGGGCCTGCTGCACGCCTGCTTTCCAGGGCCTTGTAAACACCTCCAAGTTAAAGATGTAAAATATCAACATATTTTACAATACAAACAGAACTGCCCCGTGAGTGACGTGGCTAAATCGACACAATCATAGAGTCACAAAAGCCTCCTATTTTTCTAACACAATCTCAAGTCAGGGAGCCCCATCAGAACCCAGTAATTAGTGGGTGCCCGTAACCAAAAGCATGATTAGCAGCCTTTAGGAGGCGCCAATGGTCCGTTCCCACCGAGACTTGTGTGACCTAAAAGCAAAAAGCCAAACAGCTGCCAGAGACATGCGAGGGTTTATAAAGGGGTGGGGAGGGATGTGTGACGGAGAGAAGGCTGAACTGGGACTTCCTCTGCACATCTAAGAAATGGGTTTCCTGTGATGAGAAACGGGGCCAGAGGGCAGGGGTGGGGGCAGCTCTTAAATCTAGAGCAGGGAAGCACTCCACACATTAGGCTAGAAAGTGACTTCTAAGACAAGTGTTGATGGCAGGACATGCTTTAAATGACAAGGTCCTTGATGTGGGCTGAACAGGAACAGATGCTCCAGGTAAACATGGGGCCCACATAGAACATGGTAGGGAAGAAGAGGTGGACTTGAACTCCTTAAAGGGAGCCCCAATCATCCCTCCAGGGCTGGGTCTCATTCTCAGTGTATCTGCAAGTGGTCAACTACACCTCAACTTAAGGCCAAAACCAAGTTCCAAACGATCTCAACCTGTATGAAGTGTCTGCCCTCGGGACGCTGGTGTTAACACACTGCATGCCTTCGTCTTTCCTTTTTAAAAGACAGTAAATGAAAATAACCGGGTAAATACTTTCTCCTCAAGGCAGAAGCTGTTTGTAAATCTCAACCGGTCAGGTCAGGAAGATCCAGACCCTACTTACTTGTCCTGCTCAGACAGTGTGAGGCTGGCCGGGTTACCCTGGAAAAATGTTTTCATTCACAATTTAGGAATTCCCTAAAGAGCTGCCACAGAAGGGAGCAGTGATAGTAAAACTGTAGTTAGTGAGAGCGCTGGGACACGGCTCAGTTGGTGGTGTCCGTGGTCAGGGCCCTGGGATTGAACCTCAGCACTGCATAAAGGTGCATGGCCACAATGCCAGCCGCCTCGGAGGCAGGAGTATGAGGAACACTCGTGGCTGCACTGCAAGTCCGAAGTCAATTCAGGCTACAGGAGGTCCCGTCTCAAAAAAAAAAAAAAAATTAAAATGTTCTCCAGCTCAATCCATGATAAGTGGATTGAGCCTAGAAACTTGGAATACCCAAGGCATAATCCACATATTAAATGATGTCCAAGAAGAATGGAGGAGTGGCCCCCTGGTTCTGGAAAGACTCAGTGCAGCAGTATAGGGGAATACGAGAACAGGGAAGTGGGAAGGGGTGGATGGGGGAACAGGGGGAGGGAAGAGGGCTTATGGGACTTGTGGGGAGTGGGGACCCAGAAAAGGGGAAAACACTTGAAATGTAAATAAAAAATAAATCGACTAAATAAAAAAAATTAAATAGAAGGAAGAGTATTTTTAAAAAATGTAATTTTCAGACTAAGTTTCTTTCCTTGAACCCTGTATTCCTGGATCTGATTATAATCGAGCAATTCTCATGTAAAAGTTAAGACACCATTCATGTTCTAATGAATGACATAACCAATGGGGTAGTCTAGGGATGTAGTTCTGTGGCAAACTGCTTGTCTGGTGTGCCTCGTCTCATCCCTGGTACCTACCAAAAATAAATAAAAAATAAATAAGTTAAAGAAAAAAACAATGGAGCAAAAAAAGATATTCTGACAACTGTATGTTGGCTTGTTTCACTTAACTTTGTAAGTTTCAATTTTTGTTCATAAACAGTAGCCATAAGTAGTTACAGGAAATGAGCTATAACTAGAAGCCCCAAAAACATTATAGCTACAAAATGCAGAAATACGAGTGTCAGCTAGCCCGAGAGAATTCCGAATGTTCACTCAGGGAGGCAACATTTATCTCTAGTTAAATTTCAGCCTGACCCAACAGAATGAAATCAGAGATGATAATGGACCTGTTTAAAACATCAACCATAATATGATTTTTTCAGACTAATTTAATATAAAGTCTTGTGAGAGAAAATTTTATTAATATTTAAAGGACATCTCAGTTTTTCAAGGGAGTGTTATCTAACCATAGTCTGTCTGTGGCACCGGCTGCCTTGCTAAGGGTGTTCTCAGTGCTACTGGTGGGGAAAGGAATCCAGGAAAAGTTCCATTTGTCAGGTAACAAGTAGCAGCCAGGATGGGGGTATGGGGCGGGTGAGCCTGGCTCTCACTAACACTAGGCCTGTCTGGAGAAGACAGGTGCTGGCCGAAGACTCACCTCACAGTGCGGGTGCAGTTTCTTTCTGCCCTCTCACCTAAGGGTAGAAGACACACTGGACAGAAGAGAACTGTTAAATCAAACGCCGCAGGTGCCAGAGGCTCCAGAGAGAACCCGGGAACATGCCTGCCATGCGCCCACCTCATAGCCACTAACTGAGTTTTGATCCTGTCAGTAGGCTCAACTAACGCTTCTATCTTAAGGGTCTTTCTCCTTTATAGAAACTAGTCAGCACCATTAGCCAATCACAGTAAGAAGTCTGTTCCCTGTGCTGATGTAGATAATACATATTCTTAAAATATAGAAAAAATAAAATCCATACTTGCAGTGATCAGCTAAGGTTCTACACAGCAGAATCAATATTTGAGATTAAAAAAATAGTTCATTTCCATATTTTAAAGGAAGAAATAGCAAGTACATAAATAACAACCCACAGAAAACTGGTAGTGACATTGTGATGGTGACGTTGTGATGGTGCACGCTTGTATCCATCTTGCATTTAAGAGTCTGAGACAGGATCACAAGTTAGAGTCCAGCCCAGGCTACTCGGAGAGTTCCATGCACCCTGGACTGCATCATGAGACTCTGTGTCAATATAACAACAGAATATACAGAAAGAGAAGTGAGTCTGTGGATGCCAGGAGGGTGGGGCCCTGCGCTGCTGGGATGCTTCCAAGTAAAACCCTCCCTCAGTAGAGGGCAAAGTCTGTAAGAGGGCAGGTCCTTCAGGCCAGGTTCTGCCAGGTCCTGCAGTCCCCATCCAGAATGCTCCACAAGACACGCCATGAACACTGAGAGCTTTCATTCTCTCCTCTTAATACAAATCATTTTAGGGGCCGTCCCAACCCGATGTGCCTGCAAAGAGTTCGCAAGACACAGGTCTTTGATCTTTGTGGCTTTACCATGTATGTTTTTAAAATTTCTGGAATGCACCCAGGGAGGCAAGCTGCTTTGACAAAGACACTATAAATATCCGAATAAATAAATACATACAAACATCTGGAACCCTGATTAAGCACCAAAGTCTTATTATTTGTGAAGGAAGGAGGAGTCAGGGGAGAGAACACTAAGCAGCGTTGGTATTTTTTAAGGGAAAATGTCGCATCTTTTCCTTATGATAAAGCCCTCATGATATAAAAAGCAGAGGGGCAGGCCTCTGCAGCTGCTCTCCACGGCACAGCAGACTCTGCAAGACTTCACACTCTGATTCAGTGTTAACGAAAGATAGAAGAATACTTAAGTATCAGCCAGTATTCATAATAAAAGTAAATGCAGGCAATGCACTCATCGGTTGTACCGGTTTCAGCACAAGTGCGCATGTGCACGGATCTTATTTCACTCTCTATGAAATCATCTGTGGGTTAAAGCCCTAGCAGGCTGGTGAGTGCCTCTTTGCAAGGCACTCACAACACTACAAACCGAGAGGACAAGCAGAGCTGACCCCGTGTTAGCCAGGTCACAAACAGGGTAGTTAAACAGAGACCAGCTGTAACATACTTGCAAAGCTGTGATGTCTTACAACACCTTCCTGTTTAGGATACACAGAAATGAAACTGTGGACGAGGGCCTTCTAGTCCACTATGGACTATTATTACTCTGGTCCATCGTGGAATTCTCCAATAAAATGGAGCTGGACAAGCACAGAGAGGTCAGGTCCACGGGCATCGTACCACACGGAAAGGCATCCTATTTCTCCAGGGACACAGCAACAGAGTGGCCCTGCACTCCTGACCCTCTCCCCTGGTCTGTGTTTGCTATCCTTCCTCCATTCTTGTCAACCATTCAGGACTAATCAACCACACCCTTCCCCTGTCCGAGGCTCATCCTCAAGCCGACCACGCACTGCCGTCTCGGCTTTACCATAGACCGGATGTCCACGTTCTCCAATCTGCTCCTGTTTCCTGCTCTTCTGGATTCCTGGCCCTCCCACACACAGTCCTTCCGTCCATATTCTCCAAGGCCTAATGTCTGCTTTCCCCATCCAAGGTGCATGAGAACAAAGGACCTGAAGTCTTTGAAGACTTCTTGACCTAGTTCGAGACACAGTGCCAACTTGATTCAGTACCAGACTCCATAAGCATCTCTTCACAGACGGATGAAAGATAGTGACTGTGGAGACAAGCCATCACTTCCGGTATTTACCCTTCAAGAAAAGTGACTCCGTGGGAGACTCATCCTCAGAACTGTGACCAAGGCTGTGTCTGGCTGGCACCTGACCACCCAGACGAAGGCTGAAAAGGGACCGCCAAGCCTGGGTGTCAGTAAGGGTGAGAAGACAAGCAAATCACCAGTGGTCAAGCTCAGAACAAGAGGAATATCCCAGCCTGTGCCTGCGGCAGCTGCAACACAGAAACTTGGTGCTGATACAAAACCATGAGTGAAAGATTGTAGGGGGTAGCGAAAACACACACACACACACACACACACACACCCCGCCGCGGGAGCCCCCAGCCTCGGCACCAATGGGCCGTGCACAGAAAAGACACGCGCATGTATATGGTTCTGGTTTGCCTCTCCCTCAAGGAAGGTGGGATAAATGTAACAAATGGAAGAATTCATCCTGCTCTTCCTTCTGCGTTCCTTCTTTCCAGCATCAAGATATTTAACCTCCCAGTCGTGTTCAACTGCTCTGCTCCTCTCACCCACGACCCTAGTACAACACGCTAAATCAGTGGGGGGGGGGGGCTCCACTGGGGAAAAAAAAAGCCTTAGAGCTGAATATTTGCTGGTCGATTGCATTTGCACCAGTATATGCCTCCAAGACTGCTGGCACAGCCCTCGGCACAGAGCCGGCGACTGCACAAATGGAAACCCATGGATTCCACGTGGACTTCCGATCTGTTCTACAAGCCATGCCCAAGTTGCGTCCCTGACTATTTCCACGCCCCAGCCCCAACTTGTGGGACAGCTCCTCTTCCTCAGCCTTTGCACCAGTGACATCTCCCGAGTCTCCCCTCATGGCTGCCGTCAGCCACAGAAAGCCTGTCTCTGCACTCCTACTCTGGCACGTGCCCGCCACTCAGCACACTCGGTGTTCCAATGGGGCTCTTTGATCCCACGGTGGAGATGGAGGAAGGACTCTACGCTGAGAACCAAGGATGGCAAGAGTCAGCAGAGGGTCCCAGCTAGGGGCAGGCCACCAAGGAATTCACGCACACAGTAAAGCCTGGCAAGTGATTCAGTTTTTTCTTGGGGGGCTAGAGAGATGTCTTGGTAGGAAAGAGCTTGACACGCAGGTGTAAGGACCTCCGTCGGATCCTCAACACTCCAGTACATAAGCTAAGTGTGGCAGCGTGCTCGCCATGCAAGGCAGGAGAGGCGGGAGAAGGATCCCTGCGTTGTGCTGCTGAGACAGCCTGGCTACACTGGTGATATCCAGGTTTCTGAAACTCTGGGGAAGAAGTCAGCCAATATGGACCTCTGGTCTCCACATACTCACTCCCTCACAACCGCCCTGCAGCTGTGCAAAGGCTCCTCTTGCAAAAACAAGCAAAATGACTCCCAAACTATTTCATTAATTCAGGTGACCAAAGCCTGTTCCGGAACAGTGGTTCTAAGAATCAATGTCTTTGGTGCGTTCCCACCCCAACAGAATCTGTGCGCTAAAGGAGAGAGTATGGCTTCAGGCGTGAGGAGAAAGGGTTTGACTGCAAAGTCATTTGGTTAAAAAAACTTTTTTTTTTTTAATCAGAAATTCTCCATTTGCAGGGTGTGGGCCGAGCCTGCCGTGACTGGTAAGGGCCCACTGACAAGGCTGCAGGAATATTCTTGGCCCCGTATTTGTAGATTTCCATGGCTAATTTTTTCAGACTCATTCCTGCCCCTTTTCCTCCAAATCCATATTCTACCCCACACTTCCCATCACTCACAGGTCGTGTCCGCTACTGTAACCCACAGGAACAAATATTCATCCCCTGAGAGCCATACTGCACAAGCTTTTCATGCATATTAGGGGAAAATCAGGCGTCTGCAGGACATCAAAGTCCTTTCAGACCATGACCTTAGCTGTGTTCTCTACTGGCATTCAAAACTTGGTTGCATTAAATAATACCAGTGTAGGCTCAGAATGAAATGAAATCCAATCTCTCCGGCTGTCATGGACTCCACGCCCTTAGATGAAAGTCCTGTGGCTCGTCTCTGAAAGGGTCCCTCAAAGCTGAATGAACCTACTCATCACAATTGGAAACTGTTAATATTTTCATCAGAAAGGGGTAAGAGAGTTTTAATTCACCAAGACATTACAACCAGGAGGCAAAGGTGACAAGCCAGCTAGCTCAGGCTGTACAGGTTGCTGGACCCAGCGCTGCACGGTGGGGCTAGCTATGCAGCTCACTTAGTACAGCATGTGCCAGGCTCACAGGAAACATTTCAAACCAGGTGAGGCAGACCGTGAGCTAGCACACGGGAATCCAGAGTTCAAAGCAATCCTTGGCTCCAGAGTTTAAGGCCCATAAACAAACAAAATTAACAAGACAAACAAAAGTGCTAAGAGGTGGAATCAAGACTGGAGTGGGGAGAGCAGACCAGCATAGAGTTTCCCTGACCAGACCAGAACACCTTTTGGACCTTTAAGGGCATTCTTTCCAGTGAGGCCTCACCTCTTTATAATCTTCCACTGAGACGCATGGATACTTCTATTTGCTTCCTGTTGTGATAAAATACTCTGAACAAAAAACAACTCGAGGAGGGAGGGGTTAATTTTTATTATTTTCACATTAAACTTCCCGGTCACAGTCCATCATTGAGGACAGAAACTTAAGGCAGGAACCGCAAAGGAAATCTGCTTACTAGCTTGCTAATCTCTCCTGTGCATCCTGCTACCGTTTTTTTAATACAGCCTAGATGGGCCTGCCCCGGGATGTGCCGCCCACAGTGGGCTGGGCCCTCCCACCTCTAACACCTGCCAAGGCAACTCCTCACAGACATGACCAAAGGCCAATAGGATTGAGGCAATTCTTCAGTCGAGGCTCCTCCTTCCCAGGTAGCTTTAGGCCATGTCAAGTTGACAATAACTAATCAGGAAAGTCACCTGGCTTTTATCCAGGTCTAGTGTGTGTCCACTAACTTGTCGAAGAAAGCAAAAAAGGCTCAAAGGGTCAAAGAACTGAAGACCTCTGAGGCTTCTGTTGAGAGAGAGACACAAATTGAGGATGAATGAAGAAGCTCTGCATATACATCCAACCTCTCCAGCCAAACTGTGGACTGACGGTAGAAGGCCTTCTTCTCAGCCCTATCAGCCCATTTGCTAATGAATTTTAGTAAATACATGAAAGGACTCTCAGGAGGGAGGCTGACGGGGAGAAAAGAAGTCTCACACAGGTATGCTTCCTCAGGTTAACATATGAGACACTGGCTGTTCACCTGCTAATGGCGCATTTAGAACTTAGGAATCCATAATTTTAAAACGGACACTATTTTCTTACTATCTTTTTCTGTTGCTGTGATAAAAACACCCCAGCAAAGGCAACTTACTTGGTTAAGAGCGCATTTGTGCTTGCAGTTTAAGGGTTTAGTCCAGCAGCACGAGGGAGCCAGGGGGCAGAAGCCCAAAGCACGGGGTCACACCACATCCACCATCAAGGAGCCAGCACAGTTCAGGATTCTAGCCAGAGAACAGTGCCTCCTACAGAGGGAGGAGCCTTCCATTTCTATTGATGGAATCAAGATAAACCCCATAGACATGCCCAGAGGTCTGTCTCCAAGGTTGGTTCTTGATTCTATCAGCTGGGCAAAGAGCACTAATGTGTGGTCATCTGAATGAGAAATGTCCCGCACAGGCTCATGGATTTAAATATTTGGTCCCTGTTGGTGGTGCAGTTTGGACACAGTCATGGGACCTTAAGAAGAGATAATCTTGACGGCGATCACATGGGGCAAGCTTTAAAAGCTGTAACCCCAACCCACTTCCTGTTTTCCGTTCCTATGTGCTGATAAAACAGGCTCCCATGCTCTCTGCTCCTGCCATCTGCAGTTTCCACCCTCAGACTGCTGTCATGGGGTTTATCACAGCGACAACAAGTAATACAATACCAAAACATAAAAGAAACTCAAATGGGCTTTTCAAAAGCACAAAAAAGTAGCAATTAAGTCATGTACCTATGTTCTCTAAATAAGAAGAAGTAGCTAATATTAGCTTTCTATCCCATCATTTACTGCTTATGAAAAACAGCAGGGGGAAAAAAAAGAGTCTAAATTATCTACCTATGAACACCTGGCTTTCTGAGGGCTAATGTTCCAGAGACTTCTGTCCTATAGCTTCCCCCCTCCGCCTCACCCCTACCCCAAACATGGAGACCTCTCCAGAGCACAGAACAGGGAGGACAGAGAGCTCTGAGCCTCACCCTCATCAGTGGTTTTAATAACCTACAGTCTGAAAACTTTAAATGGAACATTCCAGAAGCAAAAAATTCACAATTTTAAATGCATTTAGTCATAGTACATTATCACTCTTCTGTGTCAGTGTTCATGATTATTGCCTATCTCTCTCAGTCCGGATTACACGAATTAAACCTTATTGTAAATATAAAATAAGGGAGTGACCAGCCAGCAAAAGGAGTAATGAGATAATTTGTTCTCTGAACTCTGCCACAAAGCCCAGTTCCACAAGCAAATGAAGGAGCTGTGTCTGTCTGTGGGAATCCTTCTGTCTGTCCACTTTGACTCTCGGCTGCCATCACCTTGAGCATCTGACATCAAAATATCTGGACTAATGAGGTTCACCCTGGCCAGACAGAGAAGTGCATCCGCCCTGTCTTTCTCCCATTTCTATTGACCTAGGGAACAGATGGATGGAACTCCCACATGACGTCAGTGTTTGACCTCAGTTCTTCCAATAAGGACCGTCTGAATTCTCCATTCTGTGTCAGCTGCTGGGCTGAGTTCAGTCTCCAGGACCCACATGATGAAAAGAGAGAGCCAAGTACTGGAAGTTATCTTCTGAACTTCACACATTTCCCCCCAATACAAAATAAATAATATAATAACAATAGATGAAAATTAATCATATTAAGCATTAAACTGCATTTCTAATAGACCACTTAAAGAGCTCTAGATGAATATGTGATTGTGCTTAATTTGTCTTTATAGATGTTTTATAACAGTTACTAATAACACTTTAGTAAGATTTGAGATTCTTTTTCCTGTTTCCCTCCCCTGATCTCTGAGTGCGTGTGCACACAGGTTGGGCAATATACTGGGGAATGACCACAAGAAAATGGAGAGGCATGACATAGAAGTTGTCATCTGTCATTCAGAAACAGTAGTGGCTCTTCCCAGACAGTCTTCTTTCTCTCATGGTTTTGGAAATAATTCA
The DNA here is from genome assembly GCF_947179515.1 of Apodemus sylvaticus. Taxonomy (NCBI): domain Eukaryota; kingdom Metazoa; phylum Chordata; class Mammalia; order Rodentia; family Muridae; genus Apodemus; species Apodemus sylvaticus. Next base: position 6,325,662 of record NC_067479.1, on the reverse strand, counting down.
TTTCCAAATATAAAATCCTTTCAAAGACTGATACAAACAAGAAAGTAAGAGTTGACTGAACAGAATAAGGAAGGCAAGAAAAGAGAGGCTGAAATACCCTTCACTCGCTTTCACACTAGACTCAAGCTAGACTTTGTAATGTCAACAAACATCACATTCTGACACCCATCCTGTAGACTCCCAGTGGGCAAGCGGCAGACTGTCAAGTCCACACAAGTTTAGAGAATGTTAATATATTTCTGATTGCTATGACGCCCAACCTCACTCAAGAAGAAATAATTCAATTTTTACCTGAAAAGCTAAATGTTACTACGGCTTGAACGTGGTGGTCTAGGTGAACACAGGAGGGGCTGAGACTGTTGGGCACTAAACCACCTGTCAGTCAGGCACAAGGATGGACTCCAGGTCCCCAGAACCATGTACAAGCCAAGCACAGGCCAGTGCACCAGACACTCCAGCATCAGAGGGTGGGCGGGGCCAAGGCACAGCCATGTGCTCCCCTGGGGCTTTGCTGGCTAGACAAGGTGGCCAATGTTACCAAACCCAAACGGGTAAGCTCTCCAGGCTTAGTGAAAGATTGCCTCAAAAAATAAGATAGAGAACAACTGACCTCTGATCACCACACATACTCGACACACATATACAACCATGGTACATACACCACACATGTATATGCCCAGAATAAATAGAAAAAAGATGTCCGTGGAGAACAGAGAATTCACTATCCCATATTCTCCAGATTCCAAGGGCACAGACATTCTGAGGGGTTAGGAAGTGCTGAGCTGAGATCCTCACTCTAATCAACCATTCGCGGGCATCTTGCTCAGCCCCAGCAGAAATGGACAGCACGGGGTCACTACCAAGAGGGACAGCACGGGGACACAACCAAGAGGCCTGGAGAAGAAAACAAGGGGATTGTGGACCCGCATGGCAGATGCTGGGACGTGGGGAGCAGAGGGAGTGTTCTGTTTTCTGCTTTCATTGTAAGACAGCAGGTAAAGGGAGACAATGATACTGACAACATTTGGCTCAGTTTAAAGTTGCCAAAAGAAATAAAGGAAGCTGCCGTTCAGTTACGGGGCACAGGGAAGGAGGCCAAATCTGTGCGACTCTTGGCTGATCCACGGTTTGATAAGAAGCTAGATCCTTAACTGCCAACAGACATGACCCATCTATGACTGATCTCTGAGGCATCAAAGGAGTGGACAAAGAGACGATGTGAAACCCTTTGATATCTTTCCACAAGCTGTTGGCTCTAGGGGTTTCTAAGTTTTCCCTTGAGTTAAAAAAAACTTCTTTCCAATTATTTCTAAACAAATCCGATAGTGTGGCAGGGTCACCAAATAAATGACAGCACAGAGCCTTGGCATGTAGGAGCCGCTGACATGACTAGTGCTGACTCCCCTCTTGAAGGGACTGGCCAGGGGCTCCCCACCTGCAGACACACCTCCAGCAGTTGCAGTAGACAACAAGCACTTCTGTTAGGTGTCTCCACCCAAGGCTATGTACCTCCCAGGGTATTAGAATCAGCCTGTAATTTATAGCATTTAAATTGTTGGTTTATTAATGCTAATGGGGCAATCGACATAATAGAAAGTTTTATTTGTCCCGTTTGATTTATTACACCCTTCAATGTTCTAAAAAGATAACCCAAGGCTTCGAAGAACCAACAAGAAATCTCATTTTCTCCTCAGGCTGCAGTAGCTGTATTTTTGGTGCAAGAGGAAGTTTTGAAGTCTCAGACTGTCCACCTGACAGACATGGAGCAGGACTGCCCAGAATTAACTGAACAAACCACAGAACGTCTCTAAAAACATCCCATGAATAAAATCTGAAGGTTCAACAATCTAAAACTGCCTTGGGTCAACTTTAAATTTCACTTGTGAAATTTGTCATTTTTCACGCTTTTTGCGAAAGGTGTATGAATATACGGAAGTTCTACATTTTGACCAGCAATAGCATTTAAAAAAAATAATAAGTTTCTCCCACTCCAAGGAAGCACAACCATCCTCTAACCTGAAATAATTCCAGAGTGCCATTTAAGTAGAACTCAATTTACAGAATTTCAAACTGTGTTTCCTTAATTACAAATAGACTTCTGTACTGAGCTTCAGTCATATCGTTTTTCGAGCAAAAAGGAAAGCAGATGTTTGGTACTTACATGCGAAATTGAGCTCTCATTGTAAAACCAAATTAAGTTTAAAATGAACTCTGGAATGAGGCTGAGCTGAAAACAGAGACAAAAACGAAACACGGGCGAGACCAGCCGCACAGTGCTGGCTTTGTCCGAGGCTGTCCGGCTTGGGTGACTGATTTGCTTCTCCACAAAGCCAAGACGGCGGCCTTGCCACAAACCCGCAAACCCGTTGCTTATCGAAAAGTGTATAACGGTTTCAAGGAGAAATGTCCACAACAGACCCTGGTATTTAAATGCTTGGGCCCCCATTGGTGGCACTATTTGGGGAGGAAGTGCGTCACTAGGGGTGGGCTTTGGGAATTTAAAACAAAAGCCACTTCCGGTCTCTGCTTCAAACCTGCCATGAGGATGTGAACTCTCAGCTTCCCCTTCCGGCCGCCACGCCCCTGCTGCTGCTGCCATGCTCCCCCACTCCACTCCCCTCTCACGCCTGACCTGACCCTAAAGTCAAAATAGGCTCACTCTTCCCTAAGTTCCAGGCGGTTCTGGTGTTTATTCACAGTAACAGAAAAATAGCTACGCTATCTATTTAGGATATTGATTTAGAATTTGTAAATCTGAGGGAGAAGAAAAACCCTAAAATTTTATCATGTCATTTAAACAGTCAAAAAAAGAAAAATCCAACCAATCAATGTTAATTACCTATGTGCCAGGCAGTGTCTTACATCACACACACACACACACACATGCACACACATGCACATACACACACACACATACACATACATACACACACATGCACATACACACACACATACATATAACCATACATACACACACACACACATGCACATACACACACACGTATAACCATACATACACACAAATACACACACACACACACATATACATATACACACTCATACACACACACATGCACATACACACACATACATATACACATACATACACACACGTACACACATATATATATACACACTCATACACACACACACACACACACACACACACACGAGTTGGTTCTACCAATCCCATGCTACTTACAGTGTTGGGAGGAGTTTGACAAGGCCCCACAGTCTGGCATGAATGAGGCTGTGATCGGCAGACAGGTAGGTAGGTAAGCCTCCAAAGTTATGTTCTTTACCACAGACCACCTTGGCTCACAACCACCACAGGGAAATAAGGGAGGGAGCCATTGTAGTTCCTGCTGGGTAAACCTTCCAATCCGTTCATTTCCAAGCTTTCTGTCTTGTGTTATACCCCTCTAAGAGGAGACGATATAAAATACACAGTAATCCAAGAATTGAAATCTCACACACACATAGGAACATGAGTACTGCTGGAGACAGCTGCTTCAACCCAGAGCATCCTAGTCGACAGCCAGAGTTCTGCCGACCCTGACGCCCAATTAAAAGCCACTGTGAGAAGTAAGGGGTTAAAAGATGATGCACCATGTCTATCCAAAACTATAAGGTGCCCCTGTGCTGCAGCACAAAAGCTCACACGTTAACCTCTCATCTTAGCACTTAGTAATTCTAATAAAAAATACCCTAGAAACATTCCTGAAAGTTAAGTCAATTAAATAGCTTTACTCTCCTACAGCTTCTGGAGTGTGGATGAAGAATGCTCAGACAACGTGGCATCAAGGAGATCTTAACATTTTCACTTGCCTGGACTACAGACCGGATGACTCGTTAAGAAACAGGAGTCGATCTGAATTTGTGATAACCAGCTGATGTCTAGATTACACAGTGTTCCCTCTCATCACGCTGGCTGGTGATGTCAACACCCACTCATTTAGTCTGAAAGTCAAGGGAGAATGACTTTACAGTACCCACCACATGATCACCACCACAGGGAATGGGTCACTTTACCGCCCAACAACATGGCCACATTAAGACCAGCTTTGAGAAGTTGGCACCACGGGCTTACGTTGGCAGCACATGTGCTAAAATTGGAACAATATGGAGAATTGTATTGTTCGGCATGGCCCCTGTGCAAGGAAGAAGTGCAAATTCGTGAAGTGGTCCATATTCTTTTCTATTTAACTACAGCACTCAGGCGTCCAAGGCCAGGCCAGTCAAAAAGCTGTTCCAGGACAGCCAAGACTACACAGAAAAACTGTCTCAAACAAACAAACAAAAAAAACAAAAAAAAAAAAAAAAAAAAAAACGGGAAGGATGGGCAGACGGATGGACGGACGGAAGACGGACGGGCGGGCGGGAAAGGCAAAAGTTGGTACTGATGAGAACTTTAGTCTATGGTACATGTTTAACTTTCATCTTTATGATAATAAGGAGATTAGAGAGATATATACTAAAATGAGATACAGTTTTTAAGATGCGATCATGTTCTCCAAAAAGGAAAAATAAATTTACAGTCCACATATTGCCCTGTCCCCAATTATTTCATGATTCTAGACCATTCTGACTCTAACAGAAGAATTTTATTTTAATTATTTAAAGATATTATGTGCATGTGTGTTTGGCCTGCGCTTATGTAAGCAACACCTGCAGAGGTCAGAAGCAAGCACTGAAGACCCTAGAACTGGAGTCAGAGAGGTTTGTGAGTCAGTCACAGAAGTCTGCTGGACACCATTCCCAGGTCCTCTGCGGGAGCCACTGATGCATCAGCTGCAGAGACATCGCTCCAGCCCCCTTTAAAATTGGTCACGGTGACTTACAAGAAAGCAGTATCTGCTTGTGCATCCACTCTTGGTTGGCTGTTTTGTTTTGTTCTGTTTTGAGACTGGGTTGTTCTACTCCTAAGCACTGAGAAGTAATGAAGACATATTAACCACGGTTCTGACTCTGCCATAAGTCACAGCTGATCTGTGTGTGTGCAATTAGACTCAAGACAAAATATAAGTCAGAACAAATACCCTGACACTGAAGTATCTTTGCAAATGCCTCAGAGCCACGGGTACCGGGTGCTGCTGCTCCTAACCGGGTCTCCGCTCTCTAGATCAGGTCGTAGGCTGAGAGCAAAAGGAGTCCAGCCAGGGAGTCAAAGATCTCTAAACTTCTGCTTCGAGTTCAGAGAGAAATCCCAAACTATCCACTAATCCCAAAGTGAGGGAGAGGGCTGCCTCAGCCCAGGGCAGAGCTCCCTTTTCTAAGGATGTTTTCCCACAGAGGGGGCAGGGCTACCTTCGTAAGGATGTTTTCCACAAGCTAGCTGTGTTCCACTTTCCAGCAAGGGCAGACCTGCAGGCAGGATTTTCCCACCATGATGAGACTGACGGCATGCTGAATAACGTCTGGCTAAAGATTTCCAAACACCCAGAACAAGTCTAAAATAGACTTTCCAGGTGTTCAGGAGGTTGAAACATTTGCCCACGTGATACAATCTATTAAAATGCAAATGTAAGAGAAAAAAAAAAGAAAGAAATGAAAGCAAAGAATTTCCAGACCGGAGAACCTGATTCTGCGATAGCTTTCTACACAACCACAGCATTTTAATAAACTTCCACTCAAAATGCACTTTGAAGCTTGTCGAGTCTTTCTTCTAGATATTAAAGGGCTTCTACTTAAAGAGGGGGATTTTTTTCCCTCAGAGATTAATCCTGGTTTCCAAGAATGAGAACACTCAATGGATTATGGCTGATTGCAAGATAATATTACTAAGAGAGAAAATATCATTGCTTGTATTCTATTTCCTGTGCACAGAGTGCACATAAGTCTACATAAAGGGATGCCCCTGCCCAGTTTCTGGGTTGAGCTGTTGCATGATGACTTCTCTGGTGAGTCAGGAAGTGTCTGGATCAGAGTAGAGCCTTCTGAGTCTGCTGTAACTCAGCAATTGTGATCTTAAATACAGTATCAAGTTTTCAAACTCCTTCACCTCCCCCCCCCCCCCCAGTACTGTGGTTCCAGTTTGAAAACAATTCACCCTGCAGTACCAGGAGAAGAACTTTTGGAACTCTTATGACATCAGAGCCAGTCACTGATGTCACGGATGCTGAAGAGATCCACTCTGAGGCTATGGATGGGAATGAGTTAGGGGGAGGGGGTGTCTGTGGGAATCTAGAGCTCCCCCCACAACTCTGGGAATTCCCAATTGTGTCAGTTCTACGCAGAGTCAAAGAACAATGCTGTGAGATGAAGTCTGGCTTATTTTTATGCTTTTAAGGAGTGCACGTATGCCTAGCTCTAAATTAGCCAGGAATTTGAACAGCAGATTCCAGATCATTGGATGTCTCACATAGAACACACACTTAACATCATAGGCAAACAACTATCTACCTTGACAGGAGACATATTCACAAGGCTAGCATTAAACTCAGATACTAAATACAAATCTGCTATAAAGGGTAACTATCATTTTTACAAGAGCTATGGTAAAATGGATAGAAGCAGACCAAAGAAAATGTATACTTTATGTGAGATAGAGTGTCACGGGCTCAATGATGTCAATACTGAAATTCCACCCCCCCCCCAGTTCGCTCATTGCAAAATGAAGAATAACATTTATGATAGAGTGAACAAGGATGAAATATAAATCTGCATGCAACATTTAATCTGTGTCTTAGTAGAAAGTAGCTTGAAATAATTAAGCAGAATGTCATCCTTTTAACCTTCTGTAATAGAACACAATTATCATTTTTAACAAGTTAGCAACTTCCCAAATCTTATGTTTTAGATGTTCTACTGGACAACTGTGAACACAAAGCTATTGCCCTCTCTCTCAGTCTCTGTGTGTGTGTGTGTGTGTGTGTGTGTGTGTGTGTGTGTTTGTGTGTGTGTGTGTGTGTGTGTGTTACTGAGCTGCCAGTATTTCCATGCCCAATTTATTATGGAGAAAAAAACACAAGTAAGGAGCAATAAGAACATCCTAGCAGATTTAAACACATACACTAAACTGTGATATTCACTAAACACATATTAAACACATACACTAAACTGTGATATTCACCAAACACATATTAAACACATACACTAAACTGTGATATTCACTAAACACATATTAAAAACATACACTAAACTGTGATATTCACTAAACACATATTAAACACATACACTAAACTGTGATATTCACTAAACACATATTAAACACATACACTAAACTGTGATATTCACTAAACACATACACTAAACTGTGATATTCACTAAACACATATTAAACACATACACTAAACTGTGATGTTCACTAAACACATATTAAACACATACACTAAACTGTGATATTCACTAAACACATATTTAACACATACACTAAACTATGATATTCACTAAACAGTGTAATATTTACCAGCTGTAGAAAAGTACTATAATCATCTCATCTAGAGAGATTACTGAGGAAAAAACAACGGCAATCAAATGTATGTAACTATGTAACTATTTAAACTCATAACAAAGGCTTTTATTATGCTATTAGCAGTAAATGGACAACGCCCATAAAATATCACTTAATATCACCCCCGATAAGAGTTTAAGTACATATAACCATTGTTATGTGAAAAAACATTATTTTTAATACGTGACAACTTGACAGGAATTAATTGCCACACCTACTTCAAACCATTAGCTATTTCATTCAAACCAGAAAAAATAATATTTACGTAGCTATTGAGGATCACGATGATTAACGCGATCTTTTATGTAATCCTTTTGTACTCACTCACGTTTGTTATTATTAACAAGGAAAAACCAGAGGAGACAGGGAATGTGTGTTTTTGTTTTGCAACAAAGCTTTTCTGAGGATGACTAAGTTCTTCCTTTGAACAGAAAAGGCCTCTTTACTTAACTCATACATGTAAATATATCCTTTACAATGTGCATAAAGCAAGAAAAGGGGTTGTTTGGGATTTTTTTTTAACCTATAGGCCAATGTGGGCAGGACGAGTCCACAGGACGAGTCCACAGGACTCGCTGTTGGGATGCCTGTTATTCTTATTTTCAACTTCTTACAGCTCATCTGCTCTCAAGGAAGAGAAAGCGTCATCTCTTGTAGCCAATATCCACGGCCGATCTCACTTGAAAGGAAACACGCGGAAGGATCTGGCCCAGCCGGGCATCTCCCCTGCTTCCAGCACCATGGCTGAATATTTACGCTGGTGCCAAATGATGACTCCGGCGAGATATTTTAACACGAAGCCGTGCCTTGTAAATCGCCTGAATGATGCTGTGTCAAAACACCTACCATAAATCAGAGGTTTGAGGACCAGCATTTCTTGTTTAAACATGCTACCTGCTGAGCAGAAGCACTTGTGTGAACAGGCATAGATTAATGTGTGCTAAGCAGGGCCGTTTTACCTCCACATGCATAGAGCTATAATTTAACAGGCCTATTATTGTCAAGGTAATTTTGACAGTGCTGTATTATACTTGTTAAAATGTGCATTTAGCACTAACTCCAGTGGTCACTGGGACTGAATAAACACACAGGTATCCTGCAATTAGACTTCTTCTCTATTGAGGACTTTCTACTCTTGCTTTTCTGGCAGAGGCAAGGTGTGTTGACAATTGGTTTTATAAACGCTCCAGCACTGCAGCCCTCTGACAGTACAAAGTGCTTCAACTCTTCTTTTCACTTCTCCAGGAGTTCTTTAGCAACTTGCCCTGATTCCAAGCACTCCCTTTCCGGGCTGGAGAGGGAGAGCAGGCGTGAGGTCCCTCCTCCCCGCCCTCCTCCCAGCCCTGCTAGGATGCACAGCCTAATTCAGAAGAGTTTATCTTTGTGGCGTCATCTACAAGACCAATTTTCCACTCAGTCGAGCTGTGTATCTTAATCATTATGCAATCTCTAGATTTTACTAAGATGAGTATGAGAGGGTCTGTCTTAAAGTCTGGGATTATTGGTGACATTCTCAATTTAATATAATTATGCTAAATATAGAGATATATAATATAAATATATACTTAAACAACAGAAGTCAATATACTTCTTTTCCCTGTTTTCCAGTATTTTCTTTCTCGCATACTTAACCAAACATGATGACAAGAATTGATACCTTTTTAAAAGCATTGTGTAGGGCACACAACCTGCACGCACACAATGTTGCAGAAAAATCTCTCACGTGAATAAACATACTGACTACCACCCAAGATTAACTGTGTGTCTCCCAGGGAAAACACAAGCACGCCAGCCTGCACCTGCAACTCTATTTCTCCCAGGCAGATTAGCAAACTAATGCCAAATGAACGTTTTTATGAATCTGAAGTTAATGCAGCCAGCCATGTGCAATGTGACCAAAACTGACCAGCAGAAGACAGGACGACTACCAGCCACTCTGTCTGCAAAAGCAAAAGGGGAAGATGGGTCACTGGATAGAAAAAAGACTGTGGCTTCAGTCATCGTGGAAATAACCCTCAGGCTCAGTGATCATCTCCCCCTGCCTCAGGTAGGAAAGCAGCAGTAAGTCAGAACTGACCCTATAGAAATAGCATATATGCAGCCAAGAGGACACTTTCTGCCTTTTCCAGAGTCTAGTCCAAAAGGTGTTGAGTGGATAGGTGTTCCCAAGCAACATGTAAAGATTTCTTTAATGCAACTTAGGGAAACTGGGCTCATAGGTGACTTCACAATAAAACCTCTTCTGAATTAGGCTGTGCATCCCGGAGAGGCTGGAAGGAGGGATATCAGTTTCTGTCACAATAAACAGCCAAAAAAGCAAAAGCCTTTTAACATTTTCAGTCAAGTGCAACAAAGTACAAAGACACAAACCAGGAAGGGAGAATTTTCCAAGAGGCAATCCCAGGTCTCTTGGTGCAGTGTAGTGCATGCGAGTGCTCTGGGCTCTAGGCTCTGGGCCTGCAATTCTGCAGCACATGCTGCCCTCTTGTGCCCGGCATCAGAAGTGGCCCGGCTCCAGAAGTGGCCGGGCTCCCTGCAAGGCAGCCCTGTTGGCTGTTACTTGTGTTAACACCCTTGACCCAGGGTTTGTTTATTGAGATCTTCTCAAACTGCAGTGCTAACACAAAAGGTAAATGTTGACGCGGAAGATCAGGGCTGCAACTGAGATGTGAGTCCCTGTAATCGATGTAAGAGCTACCTCCAAGTCACCTCAAAGGAGAAGGGGTCAGGAGAGGAGAGGCTAAGAAGAAGGAGGAGAAAATAAATGAAGAGGAAAGGGCAGGGCCACAGCTCTTGGCAATCTAAGGCCACACACCATTTTGGTTTGAAATTATGAACTTAAATCAAGATTAAATAGTTAGGGGCCAAAGTATATAAATCCACCACGAGTAACTTTGCACACTCACACACAGATCCCACAGACAGAGTGATTTCACATCTTATGGCTGAGAGGGGGTGGGCCTTGGTTATCAGCCGTAGAGGATGCTGACGTGAGTTCTGCAATGTCAGCAGACAGGAGAAACCTGTACCTTCAGGTCTGACCCCACTCTCTCCTTTAGGTTCCACTCAGTGATCTTGGGGCGAAAACTCGGTAGCCAGTGTTCCAAGCAGCCTCCACGGACAGACTGCAACTCTGTCAAGGGCAAAGGTCACCAGAGGGGACAGTCTGGCGGACACAGGTCAAGAGACACTCCTAGGTAGAGAGTATGCATGGCAAGTGCCGTGACCGCAAGACCAAGACACATTTAAATTCCAGCACACGGTCTCGGAGAACATTCTGGCACAGGTAGAAACCAGAACAGACAGACAGGCCAGACCTCAGGTCCCAGCTGGTTTAAGACACTTCAGAGGTGGTGAGGGGCAGAGCTATGAGGCTCCACCTCACGGTTCGGTACCAGTGTCCTCCCGTGTCTCACTGGCTCGACACTGGATGCTGGTAAACATCTTCCTAGTCCCCTCAAGTTATCTAAAATCTGGGAGGATGCTGGGATGCAGAGATGGTAAGGCTCTCCGCTGACCCCGGAGCTCCTGAGAGCTGTCTCTGAGGCAACAGCTTTTGAAGACATGTTCCTTATGTCTTTACACTGCTCAGTAAACACGCTGTGGAACCTAGAGGGCATGACATAATACGGACGCTTCTGTACCCATTATATGTTACATAACCACTACAGTCCATAAATAATTCATGGTATAGACTATAGCATAAATCCATAGACTGTATCTCTCCACCATTTTAAAGTATGCAGAATTTTGCTCAAATGAGGACATAAGTATTAGAAAGTTTTAATGTGTCTTAAGTACTCCACTAAAAAGGTGAACAGATCATGTTTACTTTTTCTGTCATGTGAGGACTATATTTGGGGTACATTCGGGCTCTGTTTTCACTGAAGGAGGAAAGACTTGCTAATAGACACAGGACGGAGAAGCAAAATGAAAGCTTCTGACTTGATGTGAACACTGGAAGCTATGCAGGGAGCTCTGTGAGCCACGCGACAACTCGATTCGCAAGTCATGCTGCAAACTGAATGTCCCTGTGTGGATCCAGAACCCACACACACCGAGATAACCATATGCAGCTGATACTTAGATTTCCTTTGGTGGAGACAAGTAATAGGGAAAGCTTACTGCAGAGAATGAACAGACTTGCAGAGTGATTGTCTCCATTTTCCAAAGATCAAACTGTCATCAGATCCTCACTGCGTGCGTGCGTGCGTGCGTGCGTGCGTGCGAGCTTGCTTGCTTGCGTGCCTTAACAAGACACATTTACAGGGCAGCTCAGCAGCTGACTTACCTATTGGATTTCTATCGAAGAACAACACCGGAGCCTTCAGGATGGACTCAAACATCCTGTTGTGCAAAGTCTGGGAAGCGTTCACGAGGATATAGAACACCAGTAGGGATCTCGCTATGCCAAAAAGGACGGTGACTCCAGTTAAACCTGGCATAAAGGAAGACCGGGATTCTGAGGAAAGGATACATTTCCTTCAACAATGCTATAGTAGGCTATGCAGTTTATACAGATATTATTGATCTTTTCCATAAACATCTAGGTCCCACACAAATGCAATGTGCATTTATAAGACACACTGACAAAAATTAAAGTGGCTTTTTTTCGTCGCTGACCGGGAGATTCTATGCAGGGTGGGGCAGATAAAGTATAAACTGCAGGCTTTAAAAACTAATGGCATGTCCTGCTGAAGACTCAGAAGAAAGATCCCTGCCTTCACACCCAGCTGTTACTTTCAGGGCCCCAAATCTAACCCAGTGGTGGGTTCCGATGCCAACGTGTGTGCTTGCGGAAAAGAGGCTCGAAATGGTTTACCCGAGTGGCCTTAAAGAATTTGAAAATACCACGCTGGGTTGCACATAGGAAAACTTTTAAACGGTTGAATTTCGAGAACATTTACATCTTGTTTTACCATAAGATAAGTAATCGCTCCACATGGGTCTCACATACACCTACCACATTTTAAACTATGTGTTTAGTGAAGGTGTTCTTGAATAACCACTCTGCACAGACGTGTGTGTGTGTGTGTGTGTGTGTGTGTGTGTGTGTGTGTGTGTATGTGTGGTTGGTTGGTGAGGCACGGTGTATTGTACAATTTTGCAATGCTGGAGATGCTACATCTTTACACACAGGAGGCAAGCATTCTGCCTTGAGCCACACACCCTGCCCTGACCTCTGCTTTCCTAGTATCTATTAACTTTTACCTTACATTGCCACAAAGACAGGGAAGAACTGATGTGGTAAACTTGTTGCCTTCTCACAAAGCAGCGTTAACCCCTGAAAGCATCTTAATTCTAAAACTCCATACGCAGGGGATTTCCTTGGCCGTCCATGCTACTTGAATAGATAATGGATCTATTTCCCTTTAGGTTTTTGCAGAGTCTGCCAGCTGGGATGGTAACCAGTCACTGGCTTTAGGTTTCTTAGCAAGAGTTCAACAAAATAAGTTCCAAACCTCGGTGAATGGGTTCTAACAGAGATAATTCCTTCAAGTCAAGGAAAGCCTGAATGAGAGTCTCCTGTAGGAATACTTAAAATTTTAGATGAGGATTTCCTTTTTAAAAGCAGTTCTACACTTACTCCAGACACTCCTGTGAAAACAGAGTGTGGTGTTAATGTTGGTCTGGCAAACCAAATGTTAAATTAATCACACAGTTGGAGACATGATAGCACTGTTGGTCCCTAGGGAGGACGAGAAGGAGTTTTCATCCCTACACACCGGGTTCTCCCTGCTTAGCTTCCCTCTTGGGTAATTAGTGAACCAGAGAGGAGCAGTGTGCTGCAGGGAGCTTTGCATACCTGTGAGGGGATAATGCTTTGATTTGGGGGGGCCTTGCTGCCAGCCAGAGGATTCCATCCAAGTTCAATAAAGGCCTGGGCTTATTCAGTCAGAATTGGAACAATCCAAAGCACAGGGTGGGGATCCGTTTCTAATCCCCCTGCCCATTCATATAATGATATAAGATTTAGCTAAAGCGACCTATTAGAATAGACAATAGCCACATATTTCCAGTGGCTGGTTTTCTGAACGCTCAATCCTAGTTTAACTTTCAAAATCCAGTACAGAGCAAATTAAGAGTCTTCAACCTCTTTCTCCTGGTAGATTTTTTTTTAAAGTAATAATTATTCTAATTAATTCACAGAGTAAATGCTACAGAGTCTCCTAATCTGCTAAGGCCTTACTGAATTCCTCCTAGGAGCTCTGGTTACTCACACAGGCTCACTGTAAGCACCTCAGGCCCTCATATAATAGACCAAACGGCAAAAATTTACCTGCGTAAATCCCTAAGTACCAGCTGAGATCCAGGGTCTCCGTTACATTTCCGTTTGCATTTTTGGTGCTGTTCAGTGCGCCTTGCTTGTTCGCCCTATGGAAGGAACACGGGAGGAAAACAATTATGAAGGCATAGATTTAAGCAAAAACAAAACAAAAGGAACCTCGGCTTAAGAGAAATGTCTTGTGCCCGCACAATGCTTTATGCATTTGAATCTTCGCATTCAGTTCTCCAGGCCCATCTGAGGCTAGACGTGGATAAGGAGTGGTGCAGGTCACACCCACCAGCAAGAAAACACTTTTTCTCTTCAGGTGATGAAGGTTAGAATAGAAGGCCTAACAGACCCCACCTCTTCCTAAAACCTATGGGGAAATGAAGCTACACCAGTGGATAGCACAGCCTTCGATTCCGACCAGAAGAACTTACCAGTGGGAAAGCCACCAGTCCTGGAGAACATAGAAAACCTGTGGAGGGAATCGAGACACCGAGTTGGCGTGACTTGCATGACTTCCAAACTCAAAAGTCAAAAATTACTTAAAGACATGGAATGCAGAGGTGGCTTCCGGAGCCGCCAGTACAATGCTCAGCTGGCTCGGGCTGTGCCAAGTCCAACTTCCCAGACAAGAATGTCACCCACGAAGCTCTTACAAGGTAACCCTGCTTTTTTCTTTCTTCTATACAATTCTCGACTTCTGGTTAGCAACACTCTGCCTGCTCCCCGCCAGACAGCGCACCCTGTCAGTAAACCCTGATGCAATGGCTCCCCGCATCGGACGTGTGAAATGGCACGCTGAGGGCACAGCTGTCGTCATGTACCTGGCCCGCCATGTTAAGTAGAACTAGGAAGATGATGAAAAACCAGGACGCGCCCGCGGCGAAGTAATTCTTGTAGGCCTTGAGGCCGATTCTCCCTTCTGAACGGCTCTCCTCGGGCTGCACTGCCTGTGTGTTGTCTGCCTGTGAAGGGAAGAGGGGTGGAAAGTGGAAGGGAAGCACAAGAGCCTCCACCGAGGGCTGCTGACGACGGACGCTGCAGTAGGGCCCACGCGGAACCCATGCACAGCTCCGAGCTCACAGCAGCACCAAAACCACCAGGAAGAGGAAGAATGACCGCGTGGCTCAAACTGCAAGCCAAGTGAGGCAGCAGAGTGGAAGCCTCTACAAGGGAGGGAGGACAACATAGCCACTGTGTGGAGCGGAGTGGAGTGGACTGGAGATTCGGGGTGCAGAGAGCAAAGACAGAAAGACAGCCTCTGGTCAGACGCTGCTCATTTGGCTTCTGCTCTCACAAACTGAAAATAGTCAGGGTTGGGGGAGGAGGGAGGGAGGAGATGGCCGTCTGTAACATGTACGGACCCTTTCCTAGGCAGCTATCCCCTAGTAATTCCACGTATGAAGTGTTGATACAGTATTTATATTGTATTGTGAACTGTAAGTAATCTAGAGAGAAATATGCAGAAGTACCCAGGTTATCTGCACACATGTTGCTTTTAGATAAGCAACTTGAACTCCCTTGAACCTTGCTATCCCTGGGGACCTAGACCCAACGCCATGCCGTGCCAATGCCAAGGGATGGCCGGCCTGCCTGCCTGCCTTCCTTCCTTCCTTCCTTCCTTCCTCCACTATTCCTCCCTCTATTCCTTCCTTCCTTCTTTCCCCAGACATGGCTTCTGTGTGTAACCTTGGCTATCCTAGAACTGCCCAGGCTGGCCTCAAATTCAGTGAGCCTCTTGCCCCTGCCTCTGGTGCACCACCAGCTGGCCAGGGTGACTTTCTTTTTAAAGAAGCACTAGGGGCTGGAGAGGTGGCTCAGCAGTTAAGAGCACTGACTACTCTTCCAAAGGTCCTGAGTTCAAATCCCAGCAACCACATGGTGGCTCACAACCATCCATAATGAGATCTGACATCCTCTTCCGGGGTGTCTGAAGACAGCTATAGTGTACTCACATATAAATCTTAAAAAAAAAAAAAAGAAAGAAAGAAACACTAGTGTGTACTTGCTTGAAAGGCTTCGGTGTGGTATAGACATATGCACTGAATATATACATGGATCTATGCTGACAACGGGACTCTCAGTTAAGAATAAGATGTGGCCCTCAGGCTCATAAGGGAGGAAGGGAGCTAACGTTAAAAGTCTGTCAAGGGCTACATTAGCAGCTCTGTGTCCTCTCTGACTAAAAAAAAAAAAAAAAGAAAAAAAAGAAAAAATAGGCCAAGTAACTGCTGTCAGCCACCTACATTGTTAATGTCCTACAAATAACAGAAGTAGTGGAAGTCACGTGAACACAGCAAGACCCTAAGTCAGTGGTACTCACCTCCGTGGGTGACCCTTTTAGGGGTCGCCTAAGACCGTCAGAAAACACAGGTACATGCATTATGATTTGTAACAGTAGCAAAATTACAGTTGTGAAGTAGTAATGAAAATGGTTGGGGGTCACCATGACATGAGGAACTGTGTGAAAGAGTCGCACAGCGTTGGGACAGTTGAGAAGCGCTGCTCGAAGGTGTTCTTCATGTTCAGTCTCTGCATGCAACAGCTATGACTTGCCTGTGGTAAATCCTAAACTTCAGACATCCACCAGCCACACAGACCTTTGGAACTTCTAGTAGCATACCCCGTGGATGCCTGTGAGGTCCTCAGGCCACACCCAAGGCAAGGCCACAGTCAGGGATGCTCCCCTTTACTCTATTTTAATCCTACCAATGACATTTGATGGCACTTCAGAATCGCAGGCCCAACTCCAGGACAAATGCAATTGCCACCAGCGGAGCGACTGGAAGGATTACAAGGTCTGTAACACAAAAGAGAACCAGGGAACTAACACAGGGTGAACTCACGTCTTGGCCCTCTGGGGCCCCGTCTTTCAACGAGGGTCTGGATGACTGTTGAGACCAAATCGAGGCCTCGGAGAAGGTCCGGTTCCTAAGTGTCGGGGTTCCTGGGGCTGGGGATGGCTCCGCCTCCTCATTTTCTTTCTTTAACAGGGAGCCAAAATCTACACCAGATTTCAGAAACTCCGTGTAGGTTCCCTTCTGCACCATTTCACCCTAAAACAAAAGGAATTTCAGAGGCAGGTATCTGTACTTGATAATTCCAATCAACTGGCCAAAGCCAACTGCCAAAGTCAACTGGCCAAAGTCAACTGCCAAAGTCAACTGCCAAAGTCAACTGCCAAAGTCAACTGGCCTTAAGTTATGATTGCTTTTGGGTCTGTGGTCCCGGTTGACAAGTGTGTAGTAGCTCAACCTGGCTACCCAAGTGAGAACTCTGCTTTCTGGCAAATTCTCGGTGCTCAGCAATATAAAACCAGCTTGTCATTGTGCTTTACGGCCCAATACAATGGGCACAGAAGGAAGCAGAAAGCACAGATGACGGGAGAATCCAGTCAGGGCAGTGCAGTGAGAATCTCTGCCTAGGTTGAATGAACTTGCCCAGCCTTAGCTGGCGGCCCGCTCTGAGACAAGACACATGCAAACTTCCTGGTCTTGGACTAAATAAAACTTGCCCACAAATTTAAGATCCTCACCAAAGACACAACATTTCCACTGGACATCTAATCAGGTGGCTTCTTCCAGACCAAGGGAGATAATGTGCAAATGTCTTTACAATGTTTTATTCCAAGAGACTCAAGTGACTTATCTAATGTTACAAATGAATACTGGGCAAAATCCTGGGGCACTGAATCAAAGGAGAGTAGCTCTGAAGTAAGAACTGGTCAGGCTATAGAAAATGGCCCTGGGCCCCACCTACTCTTCCACCCACCCCACCCCAATCATGGCACTCCACTGAGGAAAATCCCAGGGCTGTTGGGCTTTTAATAGTCTGAGAGCTAAAAAATTAGGACGTTATTCCTGATGCACCATGCCCTGTGGCACTTAGAAGATAAGATTCTACTTACACACTTGTTAACACAATTACGCCCTTCCTCTTAGGATCAGTAAGACACACAAGGAAACTATTGATAGACAGGGCATTTCCAGAGAGGGGGCTAAAGGGGCAGCCATCCCCGTGCTGTTAGACAAGGGACACACTAATAACAAGATCAGGGCTTCCTTCTCCAGGGTCCTGCTAGTGGGTGAGTAAGTTGTTGAGAACTGAAAACAAAACTCAGAATATGCAGGAGGCAGGATCTCAGAAAACGGCCGGCACATGCAGACAGGCGGCAAAGCTATCCTATACCTACTGGCTCTGCAGGCAGAATATCCAGCTCTGTGCACATGAAATTAATTGTTTTTTAGCTTGAGGAATCTGAGCTCCTCTTCCCAGGTGAACAGGAAATGGTTGACACACTAAGTTGTTGCTAAGGGGGTACTCATCCTGCCTTCTATAATCTTCTTTGTGGTGAGATTCTATTTGGTGGGACTTCGATTGACAGCTTCCATGCCTCTCTTTGGTAGCCGCCTGAAGTATCAAGGAAGCACTAAAGGACCTCTGCAGACTCTCTACCATCACCACACAGCCTATGTGCCATAATACTGTGTAATCTATCTCTCTGAGAATTAATGGCACACAAACATGGTGAACTCCAGGTAACATGCATTTGTCATCTGTATCATTGCAGAGGAGAATATGGAAGGATCCTACCGTTTAGATGTAGCTTAGTTAGTTGTGTTCTTTGTTGTAAAAGGCTTGGTCCTAAGGGTGGCACTCCTGGGAAGTTCTGGAGCCTCTGGGAAGTGGGGTCTCAGTGTGTCTGGTGTTAGGTCTCTCCTGTAAGTTCTTCCTTGTACCCTTCCACAGCTGCAGCCGGAAGGGCTTTTCAGCACAAATCCACACAGACACTGAGTTCTGACCCTTTCTGCTTATAAAGTAACTTGTCCTCTCCATCAAATCCCTCCCCCAGGGCTCAGGCAAGTCATGGATGAGGCCACATTCCCTCCCTGCTACATATAAAACAACAGGGGCCATGGCCAGTCAAGGCCACGGTCCTGAGCTCTAACCCCAGCTCGCTCTAGGCCCGTATCACTCAGCACAAACATGGAGCCGCCATGCTGTTCATCCAAACATGCCAGGTAATCTCTTTCTCTAGCACCTGCCTCAGAAGCCCCTCCTCCATCATTTTAGGTTCCTGTCACTGTCCCGTGAGCCTCATCACCCCTACTCTAAGTATAACGGAGGCCCTACGGTGGCAAGGAGTCACCTGGCACACTACTGGGTCCTGAATCAGCACTGCAAAGCACCTGTGTGGGGTTCCATTGTGTGGCCACCGTGGCCAGGCAGCTTGGGGGTGGGGGAGTGCTCACACCTTCACCGGTTTTGTTGTGAAAGATACATTTTAGGCAAACAGTAGATGACAATCCAGGACACATGGAAGATGTAACTTCCAAATTATCTACTGTCCCTTAGGACTTGAAAAGACAAAACGAAAACCTCTAAGAAAACAGTACCTTCATCATCATTAATCTCCCTAGAGCACCTTGCAAATCTGAGGGAACAATTTTATTATCTGTGTGTGTGTGAGGACTAATACAACTGACGTTCCTGCTTCCTGCTAGGATCTGCCTGCTGCCTGCCTGCTGCCTGCCTGCCTGCCTGCTGCCTGCCTGCTGCCTGCCTGCCTGCCTGCTGCCTGCCTGCTGCCTGCCTGCCTGCCGCCTGCCTGTCTGTTGCCTGCCTGCTGCCTGCCTGCTGCCTGCCTGCCGCCTGCCTGCCGCCTGCCTGCCTGCTGCCTGCCTGTCTGTTGCCTGCCTGCTGCCTGCCTGCCTGCTGCCTGCCTGCTGCCTGCCTGCCTGCCTGCTGCTTGCCTGTCTATTGCCTGTCTGCTGCCTGCCTGCCTGCCGCCTGCCTGCCTGCCTGCCTGCCTGCTGCCTGCCTGCCTGCCTGCCTGCTGCCTGCCTGCCTGCCTGCCTGCTGCCTGTCTGCTGCCTGCCTGCCTGCCTGCCTGCCTGCTTGGGGAAGTACAGGAAAGAGGGTTCATGTATCCCAATCTGGCCTTGAACTGTCTACCTAAGAAAACCTTGAACTTCTAACCCTCCTGTTTCTACCTCAGGGAATATGGGGGTGCACCAGAACACCTAGTGTATGGCATGCTGGAGATACGACCCAGGCTTTTGTGCATGCCAGGCAGACTCTCTGCCAACGGGGCCACACCCCCAGACCTCATACTGGTATCTCTAGAAGTCCTTCGGATATACTCAAAAGATGAATGGCAACTCTAGAAAACAGACATGAAATTGAGGAAGGGAGGGGAGTTTCCCAAGTTCCCGAGGGATCCCTGGAGCACAGCATGATGGGAAACCCCAGTTTCAACGCACCTGAGGTTCTAGCTGGTTCAGTGGACATCCAAGTTACTCACACCCACTCTTGACGAGCCTTCAAGAAACCTGTAACCTCACCCTTGGGTCTGATCTACTTTCTTCTCAAAGGTGTTGTTTCTTTCTCTGAATGCCACTGCTTAGGAATCTGTATTAAAATCTCCCAAAACACTCCAAGTCTACTTTTAAAAAAGGAATTACTCACATCTTTGAGGATGAGGATATGGCTTGCAGCTTTGAGGTACTGTAACTGGTGAGTCACTAAGATGGTGATCTTCTCGTGCAAAGTCTGGCAGATACACCTGCAAGCGGAAGCCACCAGAGGAGAGAGCTCATTAGCGGGGTCATCCCGACCACAAACAAAGGCTCAGCGGTAATGAGAAAACAACAACACAGCAACAGTGTGCACTTTAAAAGTTGTTTAAAGGCAAATTAGATACAAACTGGAGAGACAGGGTAGCAGTTAACAGTATATACTGCTCTCCCAGAGGAACCAAGTTCTGATCTCACCACCCACACTGGGTAGCTCACAACAGCTATAATAACTTCAACATCAGGTCATCCAAGGTCCTCTTTGGGACTCGGAAGGGACTTACATTTATGGCATATACCCACACGGAGACACACATATAGGACTGAAAAGTAATAAAACTTGAATCTTAAAAATTACAAACAAAAATAAATTAATAACCTGTTCTAAGTGTTCAATCCCACTAGCAAGCACCTTAACCTTGCCCTAACAGACTCTGAAAAGTAGCCAAATGAAATCTCTGTGTCACATGATAAAAGTAGTTTAAACAAAAAGTACTCCAAAACACGACTTGAATGAACTTCTAGGTATCTAACTATGATACAAGAATTGAAGAAGCAGGCTTACATCACATGAAAAGGGAGCTATCTTGCTTAGATTGCTGCATAGGTGATTGCTTACAATGTGTACACTAATTAATAAACATTCTTAGGGGCTAGGCATAGATCTCAGCTGGGAGAGCACATGCCTAGCATGGACAACACCCTGGGTTCAAACTCCAGCACCACATAAACTGTGGCGGTGCATCCCTGCAATCCCAGTACTGAGGTGGTAAAGAGAGAGACGTTAGGCATTCAAGGGCATCCTCCACTAGATAGCAAGTTGGAATCCTGCTGTGGCGTCATGGTGTAAGTACAAGAAGCAGCAAGGGTGAATTGCTATTTTGGAAAGTGTGGGAGGAGAAGGCCCCTCTGCAAGGACAGAACCATGGTGATGCAGAGGGTTCATCTCTAATTCTGAGACTTCCTCCAATGCAGAATCCACAGCTAGATCAGATTGGCATCAGTCCAGAGTCCCCAGCCTTCCAGTAACTCTGTTTGCAACATAGAGTTGTAAAACTCACAAACCGTAATGACCTTGGATGTATATTCGTGATTGGAGTGAAACATTAATGACAAACAGAAGAGTGACTCATTTGCGTTTAACACAAAACACTTCAAATTTCTGAGCCCCGGCACGGCCGCCATCTTTCATAGCACATTGTTCGATCCAATTTTCTAACTCGTTGAGAACATTCTCCAGCTGCTGCTGAGTGATTTGCTAAATTGCATCCCTGCTCCCTGCTCCAAGTTTCCCCCCAAAGAACGTGGTTCTGATTAGCAAGCACCAGTTTTAACAACCTTGCTTCTGTGAGTGTCTATCCAGGGCCATAAGAACATTAAAGGTTGGAGGAGAGCTTGGGAGCACCCTGGTTCAGAGGGGAACGTGGGAGCACCCTTGTGATCTGCACACTGACACACAGCTATTCAAATGCATTCCTCTCTCCTCCCTAGAGGCTCCAGTACAGCATCCCAGTGAGAATTTGTCTCCAAGTGATGGGGAACATAAATAGATCCCCTCAGGGCTCACCCATGTGACAAAGGGTTGATTCTGCACAGAATCCATCAAGTCAGAAAAAGAGCTCAGTCAAAGCCAAACCGCCAGCTGCTCTTGCTTTCTGCATGCTGAAAGACTAAACACTACCAGGCATGCATTTTTATTTTTCTCATGGTAAAATGTACATGCCATCAAAGTCACTGCTTTAACCATTTTAAGTACCTCATTCAATCAGCAGGCATGTGTGGGCCCTGTGTTGGTGCAGAAGCAGTTGCTCTCCTCGGAACACCAAGGCTCAGAGAGCCGTGCTCAGTGGATGGCCTTGTGTGCCAGTCCTAGAGTCCAGAGGCTGGGCACCTGTTATCTAGACTCTGCTTGAAATCTGTTCTAAACCGAACACCATCCACATACTATAGTATAGTTCGTATACTAAAGCTCAACACCCAATGATTTACAGAGTCTTTAGAGAGAAAGGTAAGAGTGGCTATGAGGGCCAACCGACCTGACTGGTGTCCTTTGAAGAGGAGAGATACACAAGAAAGAAATGTGAAAACTTGCTGGGCCGGAAGTGTCCGCTCACCTCAGACTTCCACGTTCCATGGCTCAGAAAGTTGGAAGTTCTGCGGTATGAGGCACTCGGTCTGCTGCCGTTCAGTCTGGCACACAGAGCCAAAGAATCCAGGGCCTGCGTGTTGGCATTTCTGGGGCTCTCAGTCACTGTATGACTTCCCTCGAGGGAAATGTGTTTGCTGCTCTTTCCTAGTGCCCTGCTTGGCTATGCCTTCAGACCTCTGTCTACTGCTCTTTCTACAAGGAGTGTAATGAATCCCCCGTCACTGTCCCCAAATCGCCCAGCCTACTGATTACTGTAAATTAATAAGGCCTGTCTGTGGGGCCCTATGCTCCTCTGCCACTGAAATCCCCTCCTCACACGTCAAGAAAAAGGAGGGGTTGGAGAGACGGCCAGTTAAGAGTTGCAGAGGGCAAGAGTTCAGATCCCAGCACCCGTGTCGAGTGGCTCATAATCCTCTCTAACTCCAGCTCCAAAAATTCAGCGCCCTCTCTGACGCCTCCTGCAGCTGCACACTGTGGCATTCACTTACCAGACACACACTGAAATCAGATAAATCTTATTTTTAAATTACGGAGGAAATGTGCTGACTCCCCACTACCAACCTGCTAAGCCCTTCCTTCCTTCTAAACCTGCACATCTTTCTTCTTGCCGGGGCACAGGCTGTCCAGTCTCCTAGCAGAAAGCCTTACCGGACAAGCCTGCTGTTTTGAAACTCTAACACACGGGCTCTGTGCTCGTCCCCGCACCGGCAGCACCTGCTCTATTTTTCTACCTTGACCTTGCATTTGTAAAACAGGTCATCTGGAGGGGAACAGAGCAGGGAAGTTGTAGAAACTGAAAATCCCTCACGGGGCCGCGGAACACAGAGCTGACATGAGACAGAATGAACTCACAGCTGGAACAGGTGCTTGCCCACTTCCGCATCGACAGCACTGAGCGGGTCATCGAGGAGGTAGATGTCAGCGTCCTGGTACACTGCCCTGGAAAGAGAGGTCAGGCGGGAGAGCTCGGTGTTAGTCACTGCCAGGGGACTAAGGCTCGTTGCAACTGGGTGCTCATTCCAAGGATTTGAGGAATTACTAAAATCCGATGCAGCACACGGTACTGAGGTGCTGAGTAGACACCACACGGCCCCTCCTGAAGCTTCATCGAGGCACACACAGAACTCTGTAGAAAGGAAATCGAGTTACCGTGCCAAGTTCACCCGCGCCTTCTGGCCGCCGCTCAGCGTGGCTCCCCGGTCTCCTATGACGGTCAGATCTCCGTCCTCCAGAAGCTGCAAATCCTGCATGAAGAGGACAGCAACCATGAGACCACGGAGTTGGAGCAGTGCTAGCTAAGAGATGAGGGTGAGGAGAGACAGACCCCAGTTTCACGCCTCTGAAATTCACGGGATGACATGATCTGACTCATGCTGTACAAGGAATCCCTCTCAGGGCCGAGCAGGGCACACCTAAGGATCTGTCACCACAGCCTGAGCACTGTGAGCAAGCGGTTAGGTCCCCGGGCCACAGGAGCATGGACAGAAAGGAGCACACTAGACAAGTTCCAAAGCCACAGCAGTCAGGACTTGCTTACGGAAGACCATGACGCTTTGGGCACAGAAGGAGCAGGTCCTAAATGACTGAGGGGGAAGGTGGTAGATACAGACTTGGAGGATAAGTCAGCCACCAGTGATGGCCAAACGGAGATGCCCGCTGCCCCAGAGCTGGCAAGTCTGAATGCCTTCCCTGAAGAGCAGACACAAGAGCTACGGGAACATAATGAAGCTCCCGAAACTACAGATTTACCTCACCAGGGAATGCTGTGCCTTCACGACTGTCTCACTAATCTCTGACTCAGCCTACCTCTTGAACCCTGCATTCACACGCAAGGTAGAGCGGTAGACAACGTTTACGTGAGGCGCGGACCAGGTGAGATAAGGACACCGGGACACGCAAGCCAAGAAACAAAGGAAAGAAAACTCAACTTTCATTAGGGAATCTAGAAAGGTATCCAAATCAACATTCTTTATATGAATATTAAACTGACAAATTACAGAATCTTGGAGGGAAATCAAAAAAAATCACCCCAAATAACAGGGTAACAATCAGGTCTAAAACCACTCCACATATAAGAAATATCTACTATATCTGCAACAACCAATGTCACAGGAACTGTGCCGTAGCCAGGCCCACATGCAGGCTTAGCCCGCATAAAAGCACACAGCAGCCCTGTGCCAAGGAATGGGAAGGAGAACGGCACAGCACAGCCATTGGTGCTAACAGAGAACAGGAAAGCCACCAACCGTCCTCGATGGCGGAGGCAGCCGAGCCCCAGGGGAGTTCATCCTCTCCTGACAGGCAAAAGCACCAAGAGGGTGAGGCCTGGGCTACTGGGTCTGCGGTACTGGTCTAGTTCTCCCAGGTGGCGTTAGGAGAAGCAGCCCTGGGCCCCAGCCCTGTTCTTCTGCACAGATGTCCAAAGTACAGTAAGGGGAAAAGGCAAGGCAGGCTACCCTGGGAACACGGAGGCAGAGGCTGGGCTGGTGAGTGTTGAGGGTTGGACGCTTTCTGCCTCTCACATTCACCCGCATCCGGCAATGCTCCAGACGTGCGCTCCTGTAAAGCAATCTCAACCAAGGAGTAGCTGAACGCAGGGAAGAAGGCGATGGCGTCAGGAGTCACCCGATAGGTTTCAGCTTGATCTAGGAGTGCTTATGCTCTGTCTTCCAGACCCTGGCTGGATTAATAGTAAAAGATTCCAGATGTGTGTGTGTGTGTGTGTGTGTGTGAGAGAGAGAGAGAGAGAGAGAGAGAGAGAGAGAGAGAGAGAGAGAGAGAGAACGCATAAAAAAGTGAGTGGGAGAACTAGAGAGAGAATCAAGATAAAGGTTGTGACAGGTACGCAGACCGTGAATGAGAGAGAGCAGCAGACTGAGTACAGAAGATCGATTATTCTGTGGTTGGGTCCCTTTCTTATTCAATGTGTATATTCACTACTTAATACAAACCCAGTTTTTGTTATTACTATTATTATTATTAATTATCATTATTATTACAAATGACCTGATGTCATTTATAAAGACACAAAATCCCTCACTATTTTCTCCTACGCCATCCTAAAAAGCCACTGACCAATACAATCTATGACAGTCCAGCTACTGTTCAAGTGACATGACACTGTCCTTAGAGGGCCGACTAGAAAGCCTTCAGCAGAATTACACCTCTGAGAGCTCTGTCTGGCCAGGATGACTACTTTTTACAGCCAACGTGAGGCAGGGTGTCTGCAGGCTCCCGTCTCCTGTCTTCCCGCTCGCTCGGATTCCCCTAATAGGTATGCACAGCTTTAGTCAATCATCTCTCAGATTTACTAAAATCGTCGTGTGTGATATAAATATTTCATCTCATTTTCTGGGCAGCTCAAAGTCATTTCTGAAAATCTTCCTTCTCATGATGAAGTGCTATAGAATTAAAAAAAAAAAAAAGAAACCTCTGAAACAATTTTTCTAAGAAAGAAAGAAAGAAAGAAAGAAGGAAGGAAGGAAGGAAGGAAGGAAGGAAGGAAGGAAGGAAGGAAGGAAGGAAGGAAGGAAGGAAGGAAGGAAGGAAGGAAGGAAGGAAAGAAAGAAAGAAAGAAAGAAAGAAAGAAAGAAAGAAAGAAAGAAAGAAAGAAAGAAAGAAAGAAAGAAGGAAGGGAAAGGAAGGGAAAGGAAGGGAAAGGAAAGGAAACGAAAGAAAACAAAAGAAAACAAAAGAAAAGAGAATTTGTAAATTAAAATAAAAAGCTATACATGAATACCCTTTTCTAAAGAAAAGAAAAGAAAAGAAAAGAAAAGAAAAGAAAAGAAAAGAAAAGAAAAGAAAAGAAAAGAGAAAAAAATCTAGGCCCAGGCTGCAGCCTCTCTTTCAGGTTGTGCAAACTGACAATTGGAACTCAGCACCACAGGCTGGCCAGAATATGGACGCCTCAAGCAATTTTGTCATTTCTTTACAGGTGATACAGTTGCGGTAACCATAGCTCCACAACCCCTCCACCCTAAGGCAGCTCTTCTAAACACAAATTCACAAAGTTCACAGATGAAATACAAAGAGTCCAGAATCACTCCGATGATAATGTAGAATGGGGGCAGGTGGGGCTTCAAAACTTCAGCTAGAAAAGACAAGGACTCGTCACCAGCTGACTGTTGATGAAGCTGTGTGACGGACATGAGGGCGCCATACGTTAATGTCTGCAACTGTTCGATGTGTTATAAACGAAAAGAGAAGGCTCCCCGGTTAGGAGCACTGCTGCTGGGAGCCAAGTTTGAATCCCAGCATCCTCATAGTGGCTCACGGCCATCTATAACTTCAGTTGGAAGGGATCCAACAACCCCCCACCTCTGTAAGCACCGGATGGATGTATAGAGGCATGCATGCAGGCAGAACACCAAACACATGATGAAAATAAATACATCTTTTTTTAAAGTTAAGCTTGCAGATACGGGTTGGGAGAGGCGCCCCTAGGGAGCAAGGCCATGGCTCTGACACTGCAGCAGCACACGCAGACGGTTAAAACTGAACAGAACTGAATGAAGCCAAACCCACGGGGTGATGGATGGGGACGGGGAAGCTTCCGAAAGCTTAGCTGAAGAATCCTAATAACTTAGAAAACGTCCCGAAGTCGGGCTTTTAAACAGAGTACAGGAAACCCATGAGTCATCACCTTCTTCAGAGCGCAGGCCTTGATCACTTTCTCGTATCGTTCCTTCTCATATTTCTTCCCAAATAAAATATTGCTCCTCACGGTTCCCGAGAACACCCAGGGCTGCTGAGAAACGTAGGCGATTCTTCCGTGCACGGTGACCAGCCCACTGGTGGGGGGCAGCTCACCCAGCACTGCGCTCAGCAGCGATGACTGAAACAGAGTTCACAACACACACAGGCTGTTAACGAGGGCGCAGAATAAACCAAGTTCTGGGCACTGCCCAGCCGTGGTGGTTTGACAAGCACCAGCTTCTCAAGTAAAAGGGCACTGGATGCTATAGTTAATTTAAGACAAGAAAACAAAATGGGGGTAGCACCGCTGGCCACAGTAAAATGATGTTTATTAAAAACAAAACAGAAGCAAAGCTTACAGAAATAGGTTGTGACAACCTACCCTCCCAAATGACTTTGCTCCTAATGCAATTAATGTTGGCTATATGCAATTAAGAATAGAATAATATAAAATACTACCTATAATGAAGTGTCTGCTAGGCACTGTGGTGCATGCCTATAATCTCAGTACTAGGGACACAGAGGCAAGACAATCAAAATCTTTCTAGGCTACGAGGTTGAGGCCAGAGTGGGCATTTTGAGATCCAGTCTAATCAATCAATCAATCAATCACCAATCATAAACAAAAAAGAACAATGGCAGCAATAGAGCCCCAGAATAATAGACACTTCACCCATCCAATACTGAGTGAAGCCGCGGCCGCATCCTAATAATAATCAAGATCTCTTCTGTTTTATGTGCTTTCCCCAGAAAGGCCATGCGCCAAGTATGCATCTGATGCACTCAGATTCTGGGGAACAAACTCTGATCAAACACAGACGGATCCTCTACCAGTTTAACGGGTGTGTACCCTCCATGATCAGAGGGCTTCAGACGCTGCCTAGAGACCATCTGTCTGCCTGGCCCAGGGCCCACGGCTACCTGGGCCTGGGCCTCTCTGTGCATCTTTTAGTTCAAACATAGCAGAAACCATGGTTGTGCTTGAGCTAAATATGTACCGACATGACTTGGGTACGTGCTAAGAACTGTTTAAAGCCGGAAAGCCGGGACCACAATGGCAAAAAGAAGCGCCCCGCTCCCATAGTCCTTCCATCCTGACTAGTGGTCACATAAGCAACTCCCAGTGAACCAACCTGAAGACAAGACAAAACAAGAAACTTACCTTGCCTGCTCCGACTGGGCCAACCACGGCTAACAACTCTCCAGGTCTGGCAGTAAAGGAAAGACCTTGTAGGGTAGGAGTGTCTAATGCCTGTGAGGTAAAGTTTAAAAGTGTCTCATTTTAAAGAAATAGCACAATCTTTAAACAGAAGAAATAAAACAACGGGTACCGGATACACAAACACAGCCCAGACACACTATATAGGCTGATACACAAACACAGCCCATACACACTCTATAGGCTGATACACAAACACAGCCCAGACACACTCTATAGGCTGATACACAAACACAGCCCAGACACACTCTATAGGCTGATACACAAACACAGCCCAGACACACTATATAGGCTGATACACAAACACAGCCCAGACACACTATATAGGCTGATACACAAACACAGCCCATACACACTATATAGGCTGATACACAAACACAGCCCCCATGTTTCCTCCTCAAAGTAGATGTTGTGTCTTGACAGCCTTTTCACACTTTTTATTTAAATAAACTCAACCTTTCCATATGAATACAGAATTTAATCAGTAGAAAGGACTAGCTGTGCTAAGAGACTCTGGGCTCATACTGATGCACTAAAACAAATACTTTAAATAGAACAATACACATAGGAGGATTTTAATCATTGCTAAATTTTCACTAGGACTGTAGTGAAGTTTTAATCTTCTATGTCATTAACTCCCACGAGGTGGCAGCAGAAGAATGTGGCATGCCCAGCCGTGATGAGCAGTTTGGTACCATCCCTAACTGCCGCTTGCCAACGAGTCCTGGCAATGCACTCAGGACACAGGACTGCATTTGATGTCATGAAATCAATCACAGAGAAGAAGTGCCCATATACAGTCAATACTTGAGTTTAACGGCAAAAATTAAGTCATTAAAGCCAGTAGAGGTTAGTAGGTCAAAGTGATGTGGTGTGCCTTTCTTACACCATGCTGAACAGGGACGACACAGTCCTGCTACTGTAACCGTTGTGGAGGTATAAACTGCGACACAGCGGGTGGGGGAGGAGGACACATTATACTATCAGAAACCACATCCATGAGCAACCTACACATTTCTGCAAAGTGTAAGACTCTATGTATGTTTTATTTAAGTACTCCAAATTCAAACACTTAACACTGGGTTCTTTGAATGTGTAATGTACTGACAGCCCAAGTGTGAGACTCCGTCTGTGAATTCACTGATAAATCACATTAAGGCCATGTGTGTAAGGCAGATAGGAGGCCGCATGATTTTCATGTTTATACTCGGATCTCATCGTCTGGGTTTCTGACTATGTACATGGAAATATCAAAAATCTGCAACAGGTGACTCGAACATTTCAGATAAGGTAAATTTCAAGAAACTAATCACTGGTCAATTTTAAGGTGTCTTATAGTTTCTCAGTTAAATTTCAAGAAGCCAAATCAAACTCACATCTCTATAGAACTTCCATATGCTGCAAAATCGATAGAGAGGTGTGTGCTACAGGGGTCTTAATGGAGTAGCACGGAGCAGAACCAGAATGGGGGTGCCTTTCCAATCAGCACCCTGGCTTGGCCAGTCTTCAGTGGAACCGAGGGGTATGGAAGAGAGGAGGCTGGCTGACATCGGAAGCACAGACCTTCAGAGTGTCACGAAAGGGTAAGAGCTTTCGTCTAAATCTAACACCAACACATTGGACAGCATAACACACTCGACGAACAGTAACTGTGGAGCATGACACTGAGATGCTGCCGCCTGTGCATTGATCTAAGAAGGTTGATTCCTAAATCTGATACCACCCTCCCTGCCCGTGAGGTACATCTGTGGGTACCACACAGCTAAAGCTGTAGTAGATTCATCGGAATTCATCACCCTAACCCTTTCTTAAGGCACTCTCTTAAAGGGCCCGTGCTCTCCACAGCACACTGAGGGAAATGGTTATCCATATCATAGCGAAGAAGAGGAGGAGGAGGAGGAGGAGGAGGAGGAGGAGGAGGAGGAGGAGGAGGAGGAGGAGGAGGAGGAAGGGGAGGAGGAGGAGGAGGAGGAGGAGGAGGAGGAGGAGGAGGAGGAGGAGGAGGAGGAGAAAGTCGAAGACTATATGGCCATCTGAACTCTAGAAAATGAGTTTCTGAAGAGACAGATCTGCTTTGCACAGAAGACAAAATTTATAAGTCACAGACTCCATGTTAGGACAAAGAACAAACCCCATCCCCACCCTGCCCAGGCTCAGGCCTGAGCACTGCTCCATTGTGTGCAGAAGCAGACAGACAGGACAGGACAGGACAGGACAGGACGGAAGGAAGGAAGGAAGGAAGGAAGGAAGGAAGGAAGGAAGGAAGGAAGGAAGGAAGGAAGGAAGGAAGGAAGGACAGGAAAGGCAGACAGACAGGACAGGCAGGCAGGCGGGCAGCTTAGGGGGCTTTGGCCCTCCACCCTCAGGGTGCCAACACTGATGAGCCCTCACTGCAAGCAGTGCCACGCCCTGGGGATGCAGTGGTGACCACAGCAGAGAGCAGTAGTGAGCTGATCCCCTGAAGATGTGCAGACCCCGGGGACCACAAACTGAAGCCGGAAGGGCCGAGATTGTAAATGGGAACCGGGTTAATGAGAAGAGCTTTTCCTAGCAGAAGTCGTCTGATCTTCCGGTGGGCTGTGATACAATCCAGTATGTCTCAACTGCCAGCCCAGTGTGTTCTTCCTTCTACTCCAGCTTCGCCCAGGAAACCCCCGAGGTCTGTGCCCCCACCCACCCACCCAATGGTCTATCCGGACCAAAGGGAATCCCTAGCAAGGCTCATAATCATCCCACAGACAAATCCAGGGAGAAGAAACAGAAGCATGAGGAAAAACTGGAAGAACAGAATAACTGCAATGTTGCAGAGACAGAGAGGCAAAACTTGGTTAACAGATCCCCGCGAGTGCTGTGTCCAGTCCAGCAGCGTTCACTGGGATACTTCACAGTGGCACGGGGCCGTGGTTCCCATCAGCACTTTAGATGCACTGGGCTGGGATGTGCTGGGCAGCTAAAGAGAAACTTCCAGGCCAGGCAAAGAACCTTGAAAGAACGCCCATGTGTAAAGAACGCAAAGATGTGTTTTTCCACGTCTGGAAACCCACGGTTGGTCTGTGGGCAGAGCTGCCAGTGAGGCAAAGTTCAGGGAGTGGGCTCAGGCCACACAGCGTTCAAACAGAGAGGGAAGTCTGTGGTTTGAATGTGTACCACGGGGCCAGAGGAGGGGAAACAGAGTCAGGGAGGACCTTTTCTTAGCTTCTAACTGGCTCACACCAGTATTCCAAACTCAAGGGAACCTCCCAGCTGACAGAGGCTGGGCTCCCCTTGAGTGCTGTCTCCTTCGCCCTGGGGTTGGCAGCACCTTCCTGTCAATCTCTGGGCAGCCCCGCCTACCACAGCCTCCTCCTGGCTTCTACCATCTACCATCAAAGCCATGCGTCCATCGGTGGCTCAGTTTCTCAGACGGAGAGGACATTCTGCACAGCAAAGCCAATGCTGAGAGGCAGGAGGCCCTAAGCAGTGGGCAGTGGACACACGAAGGCTACAGACCAAGCGCTTCCTCCAGGCCTTCCCTGTTAGTCTTCCTATCAGCTCCAGTGTCCCACGTGAACCGATGAGGGAAACCCTTCTGGCCGCTTGGCACCTGTGAAACTGAAACCTACGCCTAGAACCCATGGAGCTTACTGCCTTGGCTGCTACCTCCTCCCTGTAGGAAGCCACTCAGGGACTCTATCCAGAGGCACAGAATACTGGGTGCTCAGTGTGACCCCCAGGAAAAACACAAATCACAGACTCTGTTCAAGTGCTACGAGATGATGTTAAAACAAGATAGAAATCTAGGGCAGTTTAGAATGCACGCAGGTAAACTATAGAATGTGCACAGTTAACCTATAAAATATATGCAGGTAATCTACAGAATGTATACAGTTAACATATAGAATGTATATGGTTAACCTATAAAATGTATTCACTTAACCTATAGTATGTACACAAAGTATAGAATGTGCAGTTAGTCTATAGAATATAAACAGTTAACATATAGAACATAGTCAATCTATAGTATAAACAGTTAACCTATAGAATGTGAAGTTAGTCTGTAGAATATTCAGTTAACCTATAGAATGTGCAGTTAATCTATAGAATAAGCAGTTAACCTATAGAATATATGCAGTTAACCTATAGAATGTGCACAGTTAGCCTACAGAATGTGCAGTTAGCCCATAGACTATGCAGTTAACGGATCACATACTGACCCCATACATTCTGACATTACCAGTATCAACACAATTAGTTCAAACCACGGCAATGATCAAAGCCTTTGTGATTAACAACAAGCTTCAGGAGCTGGGAAACGGCTCAGCAGTCAGGAGCCCCGGCTGCTCTTCCAGAGACCTGGGGTTTGGCTTCCAGCACCCACAGGGTGACTTGTAGCCACCTGTAAGTCCAGCTCCAGAGGATCTGATGCTCTCTCCTGACCTCTGCAGGCAACTCCACGCAAACATGTACACAGACCCACACTCACGCGCAGACCTACACACGCATGCACGCACGCACGCAGCATGAGTGCACACATGCACATAAAGTAAAATAATATTTTTTTACCTTAAAAATGTCAACTCAGAACGTGCTGTTAATAGATTATATACTATACACACATGTTTTCATGCACACACGTTTCAGACGGGAGCAATGTCTTTGCAAGGTTTTGGACTTTAAGAACTTTTATAAAATGTTCAGTAGATGAACTGAGTTTTTACTGATTTTGTAAAACTCTCAGAATTCACTGATTGATCAATGTCACCATTGGTGTCTCTCACAGGAAGATTACCTTGTCCCAGAAAGCGGTAAAATCCTGCACGTGAACGATGGCTTTGCCATCAGATGGTTCCTGAACTTTTCGCTGCGGTAGTTCATCAAGCAACAAGAAGTTCTAGAGAAAAGAAAAGCACGGGTTGTTTTAACTACAGAAATAAAACATAAATGAAAACCAGTGTTTCCGTGGAACACTGGATTATTTACCCAACTCTATTTAAAGTGTCAACACATGGGACTGGGGCACTAGGGGGGCTGCCTCAGCAGTGAGGGGGTCTGCCACAAGGCTGCCCATCTGACTCAATCCTAGGATGCATGGGGTAAAGAGGGAGACTGACCACCACATACATGCCTGCACATGGTGTGTCCCCTCACTCACAGTAAATAAAGCTGTAACAAAAATGCCTTAAAAGTGACAAATCATCTCAGAACGTGCTAGGTATTAATAGATTACATACTATACTCACATGTTTTCATGCACACAAGTTTCAGACCTGAACAACATCTTTGCCATGTTCTCAACATGTATACCAGTTCCTCCATAAAATGAAAATATTGATAAGAAATTGAACACACATAGAACTGGACACTGGACATTGCTTTGATTTCGTTTTGTTTTGTTTTTAATAGAAAACACATGGAAGATGGTAGGAATGACTTGATAAACATTTACTGGGTGCTCATCATATGCCAGACATCATGCTAAAAGCCAGAAGAAAGGCAGGGGCTGCTCCCAGGATGAATGTAATCAGGCTACAAATGCAGGCAGAGCCTGGGACCCACAGCAGAGTGGGGAAAGGTCATCTCTGCCCATCTTCCTGCTATGCCCTGCCATGTCCTGACATGGCCTGGTCACCACCTGCTTCCCCCTTTATTGCACACCACGGCTTGCCATGGCTTGAGGAGTTGCCTCAAAGTCTCTGGTCTGAAATATGTTTGGAAAGCATCTTCCCTCCCCATCTGCTGTGTTCCACCCAGTTAGCAGCTAGTCGGTGCGGTCTAAGGGAGCCCTGCTAACTGCTGAAATCTAAAGACAGCAAGAAGAGGCCATCCCGGTCCTCAAATGCGAGGCATAACTCAGTCAGAACAAACTACAGTGGAAACCTATTCAAACTGGATCAAAGACCTCAAGGCCAGGCCTGTAACTCTGAAACTGCTAGAGAAAACAGAGAGTACTTCAAATTGCAAGCATGGACAAGGACTTTCTGAAAAGGACTCTGGGAAAAATTAATGATGAGAACTGACAATTAAAAAGCTTTGGCAAAGAAAACTGCAGTGGTAAAAACCGGAAGGAGGGGAGAAAAGGCTTGCCAGCCCTGCCCCTGACAGGGGATAAAGATCTACAATGCAGAAAGGGCTCAAATAAGTTAAATACCAAAGCCTCAAACCATCCTAACGAGTGAGCAACAAGCAGTTCTCAGAAGATGACATACACAGGGCTGGAAGAGCAGCTCAGTGGTCGGCCGGGTCTGCTTTCTATTGCTGGGGTAACCATCACGGCCAAAAGCAACTTGGAGAGGAGAGGGTTGATGTCACCTGAGAGTTGTCACTGGTGGAAGTCAGGTCATGAACTCAGGGCTGTCAGTAGCCATAATAGGACAAGCTAATAACTAGCAGGTGATCTTCCTGAGGTGGCCTATTTCGGATTATTATATAATCTGTGACAGGTGCACTCTCATAGGAAAGGCACAAGAGAATTCATTTAAGGAAAGATTCCTGCTATTAATATGCATTTTTGGTTATTTATTAAACATATATAACAATCACTAAGTAGTAGCACACCCCTTTGGAGCAGATCTATGAAGATGTACTGTCTACGTAGTGATGCTATATAGACAAATAGGTGACTTCTTAAGTCTTAATGATGATCCTATAAGAATTCCTAAAATTCTATCTGTGAGTATTAGGCTCTTTTATAGTGTGACTGCTATTAGATCCTTTTCTGATAGTCAAAACTGCAATGAGAACTCTGCCAGGAAAGCAGGTGGAGCCAGACATGATCCTACCTAGCAAAGTAAACTCAGAAAGACAAATACCATGTCTTGGTTCACCTATGGAGATTAGATTTCACATGCACACATACATGCACACTCACATGCATGTGCACCAAACACATACACACCACATGCATGCATACACACACTACACACACAAATACCACACAGACACACACACCACACACACAAACACACACACACATATACACAGCTGACACGTACACACTACACACACACGCACACATGCATAAACACCACAATACTCCTCTCACACACACACATACACCACACACACAAACACACATATACACAGCTGATACATATACACTATACACACACACCCCACACATACTCATTTCACACACACATACACAACAAATACACACATAGCACACACACACATACACACACACACAAATATAAAACATACAAATCTCATTCTAAGGGAACAAACCAAAAGAAAGACCAAAGATTAACAAAAGGGAAAAAACAAACCAAACAATATTACCAGATATACCTGAAAGATATACCTGAAAGTAGATAATACCTGAAAGTAACAGGGGACTGGGAGGTAGAGCAAGCAGGAAACAAAAGTAAGAAACTGAAGATGACCAAAGTGAAATATATATACATACACATACATATGAACGATCCTAATGACAGGAATTGTTTTGTAAAAATTAATAATGATGGAAAATGATGTAGTCTTTGGGATGAACCTATAACTGAGTATTAATTCACTTATATAGCCTAAGCAGTGTCCTGAGTTTGAGCCCTAACATGGAAAAACAAAATTTTAAGAGGTGGCTTTCTTAAAGAGGTGATTAAACTAAAATACAGGCTCTGCACTGTGAATGGGGCCAGAGCTCTTATGGGGGAAGGGTCACACAGCGTCCGGCTCTCGCCCACTTCAGCCGTATGAGGACACAATGCCCCTGCCCTCCAGAGCAAAAGGCAGAGGCACCATCCTGGAAGCAGAGAGCAGACAGCCAAACCTGCCTGAGCCTTGCCTGGCCTCGCCCCTTCCGCATCCAAACTGAGAAAAACAAATGTCCATTCTTCATCTACTGTGGAGTTTTGTTATGGGAGCACAAACAGATTAAGCCACCCCTTCAGAAACACACCTTGAGGTCCTTACCACCCCAAGACTGAAATGTGTCTTTATCTGAAAACAGGATCATTTCAGATACATCAGAGACAAGGCCACGTGTAGACCCTAAATCCAATACAGCTGGATTCTTTAGATGAGATTACAGGTACAAACCAACCATGTGGCAACACAGACTGGAACGGTACCCAGCAGCCCTTGGAGAGGAAAAGCTTTCTCCTACTGGCTTCTGAAGGAGCATGGCCCTGCTGTCCCTGTAGCATCCACAACTGCAACCCAGCAGGGATCTTTTGCTTTAGACATCAATTTGTACACAAAGCCTCACAAATAGCTTGCACGAGATCAATACAGTATCTTCGAGAAGGTCTGTACTGTGGGTGTTCTTCAGCCACACCTATCACTAAGCAGGCATCTGAGCATACCTGGAAGGAAACACCATTTCATGTTCCACTCTAAAGTTTAAAAATCCTTTAAGCCCTTAGCATCCTAACCTACCGATAAGTCCGAAAAGCTACAGACCTGGACAGGACACTCGGCGGCCGTGGTCACTTTTCACATCGGAGAAAACAACTTGACTTATTGTGTCATGGTACACAGTTAACTGGTTCAAAGATGGGCAAAACTATCATGCTGTCAGGAACAAATGATGGGAAGGCAGCTGACCCCACAGCATCCAGAAAGTAGAGCTCTAAGAACAGCTCCCACAGGATCCCCTCTCCTCTAGGTAGGCTCACGCTAGAAGATCCCCACCACCACCTCTCAGCTGCGCCATCAAAGGGTGAGTCCACCAATGACCTAATGCATTGATTAGGTCAAGCCCTCCTCATCCAGTCACTTTTCTATGACTCGTCTGGTCCCACTCGTAGGAGACCAGGCCTTAAACAGGTGTGTCTTTGGGGACAGAACAATTTATACTCCAACCTTAACACTTTTTTTTTTAATTCTTGGGGAAAACGTGAACTATTTTGTTTTCTTTTCTGTGTATGGAAACTTCTTCCTAGGAATCTCTCTCCAAGACCCCAGCAGTTATGAAGTAGCAATGAAAATAAATAAATGTTAGGGCTGGGGGGGGATCCCCACAATATGGGGAGCTGTATTAAAGAATCGTAGCAATAGGAAGGCTGAGAACCGGTGGTCTAGAAATAAAAGCTGCCAGTCACCATTATATATCAAGAGCCCTGTGCTGGCTGTTGGTATGTATACCGTGCCCATGAAAGATCAGAAATTCTTCTGGACTTTCAGTGTACTGAACCTAAGACTCCAACATGTGTACACCACTTTAAATTAACTAGTAGTTTGGAGACACAAGGGGATATAGCAACCAAAAAAAAATATCATTTCACTCAAAAGATATCTTCAACTTTAAAACTGTACTGTACACAAACCTTGATCCTCCGAATGCTGACAATGGCCTCAGACCCTCTCTCAATGGCTGACGGGAAGAAGAGGGTGACCGTCAACCGGACAGCACCGTACAGGGTCATGGCCACGAACACGTGACTAGCGGAAATCTGATTGCCAAGCAGCACGTAGGTGGTAAAGGTCACAAACAGGATGACTTTGTTGGCGATGAAGAATGATGCCATGTTCATCCCTCGGAGGTAGGAGCTGCCCAGAATCTTGGAGATCTCCTTCCTGGGAAAAAGAAGAACAGATTTTCATACAGAGAAGTCAACATCGTTGTCCTATGCATGAGGACCCTGTTAGGTGGCACACAGTCAAGGTGAACTGACTGTGGGGATGGGAGATGGCTCAGCCTGCAAAGAGTTTACAGGCGAACATGAAACCCTTAGTTTGATCACAGCATCCACATGAAGACCAGGTGTATGCAGAGTCTACACTTCTCCGTGCTCCGGACACTCTGTGCAGGATGTTTCTGCCTATGGTCTTGGGGGAGAGTTCTATAGTTTTAGGGTTTCTCTTCTCTCCTCCAGCAGGCTGCTGGGCTCACAGAGAGGACTGTCTCAGTCATCTGTGGGTCACAGATGCTCTTAGGTGACCCAGAGGGGTCCTGATCCATAGATTGAGAACTACTGTTCTAGACTCACTGGATAACTAGGCAGGGACCGAGTAGAGGCCTGAGCTGACTGGGATCCCTTTTGGGCAGGATCTGCCCCTCAGAGCAACAGGGGCCCAGGACTGACCGTAAGTACACTAATAGAATGCATTTGTTCATCTTCTTGATAAAATCTACTCAGAGTAATGCAACCCTGCACCTCTAGCACTGGGAAGACAAAGGTAAGCAGGTCCCGCAGCTCAGTGGCTACCAGCCTAGCTGAATCACTGGGACCCCAGTTCCCAGTGAGCAAGCCTGTCTCAAAAAGTTAAGGTGGATGGCTCCTGAGGCATCGCCTCTGGCCTCTGCACATGGGCGGGTATACACATGTGCACACATTCCTACATACATGTGAACATGCACACCCAGGATAAACAGTTTTGATTGCTCGGTGATAGTAAAGCAACAGTTGCTAGCACATACCATGGGGACAGCTTCAGTAGCCATACAGGACACCAAGAAACCACTTTCCTCATTCAGCCAAACAATGGTAGAGGTGCAGGGTTATTCTGGGGGTCACTGACTGGATTTTATCAAGGGCTCAAACAAATGCTTTTACCCAGCATTTATACAGGTTAAGCCCTGGGCCAGGAACCTCACAGGTGACCAAAGTGTGGGTGAGACACAGCTCTCCCCTCCTCGAGCTCAGGAGAGAACTGTACCCCTGGAATTGCTATTTTCCCCCAAAATTCTAGACAGGAGAGTGCAGAGGTGGGAGTGGTGTGACTGCTAGAAACTGGAGACAAAGAACAGAAAGGTCTCTCCATATGGAGGGCGTTTCTGATACAGAGGTCACGGAAATCCAGGGCTGCAGGAGACTAAGTGTCTGTGCCAGAGTGGAAAGGAAGAAAGCTCGAATGTTTACAACAAACAGGAAAATATTTCGCATAATTATCTGGAGTGAGTGGTCCCGGGCATCAAGTCCGGCTCAACAAGGTGATGCCCAGGTGCTGCCCAGGCCATATACCTTCTCAATGTACACTGACAGCAAGTAGAGCTTTACTAAGGCTAATTTCCTCAAGTTCTAACATCTGGGAATCATTATTTGTAGGAATTTGAAGCATCCATAAAGTTTGGTCAGACTTCATTTGACTATGAAAGTACATCTGCAGGCTGGGCATGCGGCTTACGGTGTGTGATGACACTGGCCTAGAACAGGTGAATCCCTGGGTTCGATTCCCAGCACCATCCAAAACCAAAATGAGAGGAGAAAGACAGAAGACAGACAGGCACATGCAGCAAGACAAAGGGGGATGAAGTCTGGCCTGGGATAATGGCACAGACACACCATGTTGAAGAGATGTCCCAGATCGTTACACTTAACACTTCCGCCACATGCAGGTGACAATGTCATATCTGAGGTGAGTTACCGGGGTAACAAAAGAGAACTCCAGATTCATTCGGTAAAACTAGGAAATAGAAGAGGGCACAACACAGGTCAGTCTACGCCAAGCCTTACTTTCTCAGATTGGTGATGAGTTCGGCGAACGACTTCTCCCATGCATACATCTTTATTATCCTCATGCCCGTGATGACCTCATTCATGGTCCGGATCCTGGCATCCGTGAAAGCCGCAGTTTTGCTCCTGAGGGGGACAGATGTGACAGATGAGCCACAGCGAAGGCAGCCAACCTGTGTGTATCAATCACAGGCACAGATGGAGTCAAAGGCAGTCCTACACGGGTGGGTCCTGCACGAGTGGGTCCTGTGTACAGCACATGCAGGGAAGGCCAAACGGACCACCGGCCACTCTTGAACGTTTGCTGAGGAAAACCCAAAATGATTCTGATATACTGAGGGGCACCCAGGAGGGAGAGGAAGGCAGTGACATCACCCAAGTCTGGCAGGACGCAGTTAGCAGAGGTGGGAAGAGACAGATCAGAAAGGCTGTGGAGCAGAGAAGGGCCTGCTCATCCCGCCGGGAAAAGAGCGAGCAAGCAGACTCGGCGAGCCAGGAGCATTAGAACCCACGCAAGTATAACTCACGTCTAACAACAAAGATAACAGGAAGTAATAATCACTTTTCCTTAATATCTCTTAATATGAAAATTAATATTACCAATATATCCTAATTGATTGAAATTTACAAATATGAGGAATTAGAAATTTGTTGGCTATCACCCAGTGGTCTCTCTAATTTGGTAATTGGAGAGATATATCCAATATTGTACAATCCATATACACTTTCTGCTTGTTTGTACGTGGCAGTGTCTTGCTGTGTGCCACATAATGGTCTTGTAATCATGATTCTCCTATCTCAGCCTATTAGTGGGATTGTTTATTTGATGTTTTTACACTATATACTATGGTTTTACATATTTCAAAATTATTTATACAGCCAAAAGAAACATTGCCAATTAATTTGGAAGGTGGCTTGTAAGAGAACATCAAAAAGTGAGACTGAATGTTTTCTGTGATATTTAAAATTATTATATCAATTCTGAAGAAGATGACCTTATAAGCTACTCTTTTTCTGAGATGAATGCTCTTCAAAATCATCATAGCCAATGAGCCAGAATTTTACCCTCACCTAATGTCTGTGCCACCCTCCTAATGTCTGTGCCACCCTCCTAATGTCTGTGCCACCCTCCTAATGTCTGTGCCACACTCCTAATGTCTGTGCCACCCTCCTAATGTCTGTGCCACCCTCCTAATGTCTGTGCCACCCTCCTAATGTCTGTGCCACCTTCCTAATGTCTGCGCCACCCTCCAAGCAGAACCATTGTTCACTGAAACAGTTGATGAATGACTTCATGGATATGACTTCATCCTAACACACACACCATTTCTTACATGAATGTAACCTGTTCGCTGTGGGCTGAGAGTGATGATAATCACTCAAGTCAAATAGCCTTGACCAGAGCAGGAAATGTGTATCCAAATAATTGTGCTTACAATTCCTTCCCTGGTGCAGCAGAGCTGTCAACTCTTAGCTACAATGGAGGTAAATTCCTTTGGTGACACTGAAGTACAGTCTTATTACAATGAATTCCAATGTCTAAAAATTGTTCTTATTTTGGGTTTCTACCACAGTCAGAGCCAAGATTTTAAGCTCTACTAAAAACAGAATAAAAAACAAACAAAAAGACTTTATCTTTTTATGTTCACTTAATAACATGTCCATTATTTTTATGATTGGTATAAAAATATATATTGTGTTGAATATAATATAAATAATTAAATAAAAAAAAAAGAATAGGGTCTCCTTAGCCAAGAAGGCAGAGGACATTCAACAGAGAGGAAACCATGCAGAGCACAGACTCAGACAGAAAGGGCCTGACGCCATCACGCGTGCGACATCTCTGCCAGAGGCCTCTGTGGAGCCTCGCTTCAGGCCATGGTCCCTTCACGATCAAGTTAGGCTTCCGTTAGCAGCCATGTTTCTAACACACACCCTGCTAGGATGGTGAGAATTCCACAAGGTTCTGTTAAGGTTGATCCCGTACCCCGAGAGCTTGTACTTCAATGGAGTAAAATCAAAGAATACATATGCATATGTGAGCAGCTCCATAAATGCGGTGTGGGTGAATCTATAAAACATATGGATTGGGACCCTGAGATGGCTCCTGCCAACTGTCCTCTGACCTCTCAGCCCACTGTGGCATATGTGCACCGCCCCCATAGATATACGATGGATGGATGGATGGATGGATGGATGGATGGACGGGTGGACGGGTGGGCGGATGGATGGAAAGGGGGCTGGTGTTACCATACGGGATGTGTTTTCAGCCCGGCATCCCCCTTACCTCAGCGACGAGAACAGTTTCCCGATGCAGCTTTGCAGAGGCAGAAGAATAACCAGGACGGCCAGGCCCGCCAGACAGGAGATTCCTATCTCCATCCAGAGAAGGATGGTTACCGCGATGGCCTGCAGTGGCCCTGCCCACAGAAAGTGCAAGAAGATTGTCACCTGCAGATACAAAGCCCACACATGCTTAGGACTGTAAATCAAACAAGACCGGTAGGGACTCGTGCCAGCAACATCACACTCCAAACGGGAAGAATGCAAACAGAATCGGGTCTCAGCCGGTTTGCCTCTGCTGAGACAGAACTGCGGGTCTCACTGCAGATGCTATGCCTGTGCCATGAACAGTAGGCCGTGGGCCCTATTATAGGATGGACGACCTGCACCATCCCAGAGACGGTCCTCGTGTGTGGGAGCAGACTCCCCAGAGCGCCCTGTATGTGAACCACATCTCCCCTGGGTCTCCCTAGAAAAGTCTGTGCCTTGGAGCCTACCACACTCCACAGCCGCTGCTAACGTGGTGAAACTCTGAACAGAAAGAACAACCTCTCCAGGACAGAAAGAACAACCTCTCCGGGATAAAGTATCTTGTTTATCCCAAATCTAAGTAGGGGTGAGGTTCATGTGTGATGAATGAACATCTGAACAGGGAAGGGCTGCTGGGCTTATCTGACCTGGAGCTAGAATGATCAATCCATAAGGAATAAAAAGGGGTGTGGGCAGGAGAGCGGTAAATCCGTGCGGCCTGCCTTACCAAGCTGTTCCTGTGTACAGGTACCACACGGAGGGGAGCTGCACAGCACTCCTGCCCTCCAAGACTCGAGTCCTTTAGAAAAGGGGGCAGACAGTCAGCTGGCTGCCCTGCTGTCATGTGCTAAAGATTACGAGGAGGCGGCCCCTCCAGACTCTCACTGCATTAACCAAGTCAGGGAGGAATATTGCTCTCTGCCCGCTTACTGTAGAGGCGTGTTGCAGGCAACATCAGAAAAGCGAAACTGGACTCTACAGGATAGGCGCATCTTACCACTCCTATGCCGCACACAGAACTGAGATGTGGCTTTCAAGTGCCCACGTCACAGCTTCAGAAAAATCCGAGTCTACACCAAATCCCCGTCAAATTAAAGAGGGGGAAAACCCGCCAGAGACGGAACGTACTTGGTCAAATTTGTTCACATCGTTGGACAGCAGGTTGACGATCTGACCCGTGGTTGTCTTCCCCATGGCCGAGTTACTTAGCCGGAGTGCCTGGAAAAAATGAGCAGAGTGGAGAACTGTATCCTGTCGGACACTCTACCAAGTGTAGGAAATAAACGTGTTTCCATGGCGCCTTCAGTGGTGTAAAAGCCACGCTGCCAGTCCTAATGTCTGGCACCGACGGCAGTATCTCCGAAGACAGTGATGGAGGTGAGGGAAGCAGGAGAAAATCAACTCATTTTTATTGATGAGTGACCACATGCCCTGTGTATGTCAGCTGACACTCCATAGCCTACCGAAGCAAATGTTCAGAAGGAAGATGGTGAAAGGAGAGGAAAATGCAGGATTTGAACTATAAACCCTGAATACACTATTAATCCTCGGCCAGATTATCACTTAAGTGCACATGTCATGGCTTCCGTCTTCTGTATATGGAAATGGGTCCTCGCTTGTCTCCGAGAGTCACAGTGAAAGAGCAGCAGCAGTGTGTGCCAGGGACAGGCCCGGGAGGCCCAGGAGGACCCACAATTGGTGAGACACGGTTTTGTGTCTGCAGAGGCCTGTGCAGAAGCACCTGTGATTCAGATGAGGTCACAGGCAACAGAGCAGTGGACAGACACTGGGGAAGGTCCCTTCCCCAGCATGGCGGGCAGGAGAACACAGGATAAGGAACAGTTTCAGGGGACAGAGGAAGGGGGCCATGGGGCAATGAGCAGCTCGTGGGACATACAGAGGACAGAAAGGTGGGGCGGCCAAGTAGAGAAGACCCAAAGCTGATCTCTGAGGGAGACAGAAGTAGCTACAGTCTGCAAGGGAACCTGGAACAGTGAAGATGGTTTGTCTTGGATTTCGTTTTTGTTTTGTTGTTGTTGTTGTTTTTAAAGGTTTATTTATTCTATATGAGTACACTGTAGCTATCTTCAAATGTACCAAAAGGCGGCATTGGATCCCCCACTAAAGATGGTTATGAACCACCATGTGGTTGCTGGGACTTGAACTCAGGACCTCTGGAAGAGCAGTCTGTGCTCTAAACCACTGAGCCATCTCTCCAGTCCTCGTTTTAGCCTTTCAGCCGGAATGCGCCACATTCCCAGATGGAG
Source organism: Apodemus sylvaticus (assembly GCF_947179515.1). Classification (NCBI taxonomy): domain Eukaryota; kingdom Metazoa; phylum Chordata; class Mammalia; order Rodentia; family Muridae; genus Apodemus; species Apodemus sylvaticus. The sequence goes on along the minus strand of NC_067479.1, from coordinate 6,281,345 downwards.
AAAACGAAGAGACTGCGGTAGGCACCGAGGCAACAAGAAGCAGCCGAACAGTTACATAAAGGCAAAGGAGAATCAGACACAAACAACGCTAAAACACAGGCAACTCCACGCAACACGAGTCACCACCCACAGATGTCCCAGCAAAGCAGGGCCTCCCTGTAATCCCAACAGTGGGAAGGCAGAGGAAGGAGGATCACAGAAAGTTCAGGGCCAGCCTAGGCTGCAGAACAAGGGACAGACCAGTGAGGCAAGACAGAGAAAAGACATACTCTAGTGGATGGCACCAGAGGCCACCAGAAAACAAAACCCAGGGCATGAAGTCAGGAGAGGGCAGGAATGGATGTGGGAGGAGCTAGAGCCGGGTGGGCGGGGATATGGTAAAGGTACGCAGTATGCACATCCGAAGTTCTTAAAAAAAGTGATAAAGATGCTATACTTAAAACTTATGGGAGGCGTGGTCCTGTACAGGTCTGCATGAGACAGGGTCTAAATAAAGCTGAGAGGAGAAGCGAACACACGTCCCCGTCCCCCACTCCACACCTCCCACCAACCCCACCCCACCCCACACCCCACACCCCCTAGTCCGGAGAAATCAATTCATAACCACTTGCACATGAAAATTTAGTTTTCTTCAAGGGAGCCTCACAGGGAAAACAAACTACTCTTAGGGGCAAGCCACGTGGCCAGCAGGAACACAACCTAACCCCACATCTCTGGAGGGTCCTTGTCTCATAATGTCCTGCTGGGAATTTGTTTTGTTTTGTTTACTCTTTTCTTTTTCTCTTCTTAACCCTCTACATCGTGTGTGTGTGTGTGTGTGTGTGTGTGTGTGTGTGTGTGTGATGGCTTCTAGTGTTGCTTCTAAGGGATTCCTTATTATGTGAACCAGTGGTCCCTGTGTCTTTATCTGTTTCCTGTGCCTTTCTTGGTTTTTTGCCTTCTCTTTGTTCTATCCTATTCCAGAGTTTGTTTTGTTTTATATTATTATTATTATTATTATTATTCCTTAGAATCCTCTTTGTTTTCTAATGAGAGACAGAGGGTGCATATGGATGTGAGGGGAGGAGGGGAAGGACTATGGAGGGAGGAAAAATTATAATTAGAATATATTATATAAGAAAACTATATTCAAGAAAAATTCTAATAAAAATAAATCTAATTAAAATCTAATTAAATCTAAATAAAATCTAATAAAATTTTGGTTCAAATTGTACCATTTTCTGTTTAATGTTCTCTCTCACCTTGAGGCTAAAACACTCCCTCAAACCCCTTTCTTCCCACTTCTGAAAGGAAAACACAACACACAAAAACACACACACACACATGTGCCTATATAATAATAGAGAAAGAAAAACAACAGCAGCCTATATATTATCAAGTGAGTACACAGGTACCACAGAAAAAAAACAGAACTCAGTGACTTTGGCCACTGAAGCTATCTGTCAAACCTGTATGCAGAAAATATACTGTATATTTTAAGAATGGATATTTGATTTTATTTAGTTTTTTGTTATTTTGGGTCTATGTAGCCTTGGCTGTCCTAGAACTCACTATGTAGGTCAGGCTGGCCTTGAACTCACAAAGACCCACCTGCCTCTGCCTCCCAAATACTGGGATTAAAGGCATGTGGCATCACAGCCAGCCTTGATGCCTATTTCTAGTAGTTAAAGTAAAATGACAACCAGGCACGGTCCCCCATGCCTGTAACCCCAATACTCCACAGGTAAAGTGGGGGTTGAGTTAGAGGTCGGACTGTGCTATAAAGACAGACCTTGAAAAAAAAGCCTAAATGAATGAATAAAGAATGAAATGAAGCACAAAAAAAAAAAAAAAGGCATACCATATTCTAATCCTAAATTGATCATAAAAAATAAAGAAAAAACAAAAGTCAGAACAACAGCACACAACATGTCTCCTTAGCACCACGGTCAGAGGGCACACAGTGATGAGACCCCAGTGGCCATCCCTGAGAGACACAGAGCCTCGCATGCGGGACTACCTGTCTGAGCACATCTGTACCACAGGGAAGGAAAGCCAGGCTGTGGGGCCTCACACACCAGCTGGATCAGAAGCTACCAGAACTATACAATCAGTACAAAAATTAGTATGGTTTGCTTCATTTTTAAAAACCCATCTCACTAGAGTGAGATCAGAAAAACAAAACAAAACAGTGACATGTCTTTAAGACAGTTACAGACACAACTGGCAGATTCTGGCCTCGGTCACCAAAGAGTAGTTAATTGGTGCCAGTCTGCTGGCCTTGCCCGCTGGTACGCAACCATCGGCTTGGACGGGACAGGAAGCAGCTGTCCCCAGGCTCTGACCGCAGGCTCTGCAGGACTGGGAGCCCCGAGGGAAGGAAACTCGGACTGGCCGAGACTCTCCTGGCTTTCTGCCCACGCAGAGTGCATTTCCCCGACCAACAAAAAAAAAAGATGCCCGCTCTGAATGGAGGAGCACCTGGGGCTTGAGGGTCACAGCCTCAGAGGCTAGACCTGGCATTTTCTGTGGGGATTTACCAAGTGCCCTTTGCCAAGGCCTTCACTGTCCTGGGGCAGAGCTGAGTGCCAGAGTGGGAGTCTGAGGTCAGAATGGCTACGAAACGCCAGGGTTCGCCCAGACAGAGCTAAGGTTCTTCCTAACTGCTCTGGCCATTCAGTAACGATGCCAGGAAGGCCATGCATTAGTGATAAAGATCTGTCCACAGAGTCGGCCAGGCGCTTGGACTGAGTTCAGAATGGAAATAGCTGCCTTGCAGCCGAGATACACAGACAGACAAAACCATACTGGTAGGACCAACCTCAGAAACAGAAACCAGCACCCTGTAATCCAGACTCCCTACAGTATAGCACCCCCAACTCAACATGGTGAAGATCATTACAACAGGCAGAGGAGAAAAATAAAAATAAAAAAGCAGCGACCACAGTCACCGAGGGTGAGTGCCAATAGAAAGATGCATAGATATCCAGCTTGTGGAATTAGCAAAGGAAGATAAAAACAACTTCTGTGATTATGTTTGTGGAGCTAAAGAAAAACAAAATCACGGCGAATAGATGATAGATGATTTTAGGAGAGAAATGGACACCATCAAAAGGAGCAAGCACTATGCTAGAGACGGGGATGCTAGGGTTCAGACGGAGAGCCATACACAGGCTCGGCAACCTCCTCGTCTCTATGTTGACTTGCATTCCTAAACCTTCATTTTGCATTGTATTTTGTTGCCCAGGCTGGCCTTGAACTTGTGACAACACCCTGCTCTGGCCTTTCGAATATCTAGTATTACAAAACCATGCTCTCTTAATTTTTAAGATTTATTTACTATATGTGAGTATACTGTAGCTCTCTTCAGATACCCCAAAAGGGGCATCTGATCTCATTACAGAGGTTGTGAGCTGGGATTTGAACTCAGGACCTTCAGAAGAGCAGTCAGTGCTCTTAACTGCTGAGCCAACCTTCCAACCCCAAAACCATATTCTTCTTTCTGTAATTTACAATCTGAAGAGCAACGTGAGCATGCGATGGGAGACTATGATGCAATGCCAGTCAAAATCCTGGAGAACAGGTGAGAAGCCATCCACAAAAACCATAACGAAGGCTGGGGCCACGGCTCTGCCCAGACTACAGCAGCCAGTCACGTACACAGCTTTGATTTGATCCCAGCACTGCAGCTGGTGCACCCAGGAGGTGACTCGGTGGGTGTGGACCTGGGTTCAATCACCAGAACACAGAAGGCAGAAAAGAGAACTGACTTCTGCTGTCCTCTGACTACTTATGAGTGGTCACTCACACACACACACACACACACACACACACACACTCATGATTGGGAGCACTAGTTACTCTTGCAGAGAACCCAGATTCAGCTCCTGGAATGGCCCATAACCATCTACACCTCCAGTTCGGAAGGCCGTGGTGCTCTCTTCCGGCCTCTGGGGGCTTGTGCATGAGGTACCACACAGACAAGTAGGTACAATCTAAATAAAAATAAATCAAAAAGAATTAAAAATCAAACAGTATTCCCCCCCCCATTCATTCGTTAAACTATTTTTTGTATCTGGATTATTTCTAGCAGGAATCATAAGAACTAAGCATACATACACAAATGCCATTCAACGTAGGTAACACGGAGGGCAATGGGGGCGGGGGTGGGGGGGGGAGGGGACAGGACAAGTGTCCTTCATTCTCATGGAAGTGACTTTTGTGGACTGGTGGGATGTGCTTTCCCTTCAAGGAATCTGTGAGGACTCATCCTGTTTGACAGGATTTGGAATTCCGTGGGGAAACATCTGGGCTTGCTGTGACAGATTTGCTAGGCTGGGGTAACAGATATGGGCCATCTTCCACGTGAGTGGCACCGTCCTACGGTGCAGCCAGAGATACTTAAAAAGGAAAGTCCTGACTGAGCGCCGCACTCATCTCTCCCTGTTCCCTGACACCAGCTCCACGCACCTCAGGTCACCCTCATCACCGGGCAGTTCCTTCAGGACAGACTCCACTCTCTAACCTTCCCTTTGTCCTCATGTTGCTGTAGTCAGGCACTCTGTTGCAGCAGAAGACACATAACTAATGAAGTATTCAGCTGCTATTTTCACAGAAACCTTCTAAAGACCCCTGTCTAACCGTCCTGCCGAATCAGGTGTGAACGCCTCCTGGTCACACTGCAGGTCCCCACCAACTCACTCTTGCTAGTGTCGATGACCCTCAGTGTGAGGCTCCTCCCAGAGTGCCTCGTGCCTGTGAGTTCCGATTCCTCACGGTCTGTTCTCTCTGGTCCCTTGTCACCAGGCTGGCAGCTGTCCTTCTGACTCAGCACACTGGTCCCCATGACTCCCTATTCTTTTGAGACTACTGGGTCAAGGCAGAGCAGCATGTAAACCCCCAAGGGACTCTCAGAGTGCAGAGTTCATGACCCGCCCCCAGTCTGTCAGATAAGGCGGCTTCCTGTAAGCAGGGCATTACTGGGGCAGGCAGCCATGAAGGGCACGCTTAGCTCACTAAGGCAGAGCGCAGAGTGCCACCTGGATTTCTCCAGGGCCATTGGCTGGAGATGCTTAGTGCTGCCACGCCCTCTTCGTGATTGCACAATCTAAAAGTGGCTGTGTTGTTTTTCAGAGGGAGGCAGCAGGGACCGCCCAATATCCTCCCGCAATATGAGCCTCGTGTGGGAAGAAGGGCTGCACCAGGCCAGCCTTATGCCCTCTCATTCTGGGGATGGAAACTGGTTGAGGGAAATGAAAAGCCATGGGCAAAACCCACAACCTCTCTATAATCTCATAGTCTGACACCTCGAGGGTTTCCTTTCTGTTTTGCTTTATCTGACTGTCTATGGCTAGCAAATCTGTCCAGCTCTGAAGGATGACACAACATTAACCTGCATGAGGCACCGATGGCTCTCCGTTCGCCCCACTTCTATCAGAGGCCACAGCTAAGGCATCAGACATGCACAGGCTGACTAGCCCCGTCTGTCTGGCCCTATGGACATGCGCCTATCCAAGCACAGTGTTACCATGTGAAACCCATTTGCCCTGCCCCCCACACCCACACCCAACCCCACCCCCGTTTGGAGGAGGACCCTGAGATCCTTGTCCTGAGGTCATGATGAGAGTCTGGCACACACAAAGATCCCAGGGAGTCAGATTCATCAAGAGCCTCCACATTCCCTCACCACCACCACCACCACCACCACCACCACCACCACCCCTGCTTTCAAGGACAGAGATTAGGTTTGCTCAAGGCCACCGTGGGTCCCTGAGGTCATAGCCTTGGGAGCCCAGGTGGAGGCAAGGACAACCAGGTTCAGCAACCGTGGGATGTCAGAAAAGATGCGAGATGCAGTATCTCAGGGCTCCCCTAGTGTCCGGGGTACTTGGGAATGAACTAAGAAGAAGTGCTCTGGCGAGCAAGAGGCATGGGCACAGGGCTCCAGGAAACCCGCCCCACTTCACCAGCACCACAGAGAACACCATGGGAAGGGACGAGAGGCAAGAGGGAAGGAGGGCGCACAGGAAGGAGGTGAAGCCTCGTTGGCGAACAGCAGTGTGGGAAGCCCAAGAAAGAGAGCATTGGTGAGAACAGATCTTCCTGGGGGGACAAGAAGACAACCTAAAACATGAAACTACAAAATGTGCTTAGAACTTATATCTTCTGAAAAACGGCATGTTTAATAAACGAAAATTTACATGTAAGCCCAAAGCCGACTCACTCCTGTCTAACAACGATGCACACAATCATTTTGGACCATAAGGTTTTTCAGTATTTTTTCATCACGTGCCCTCTTTCAGGCCAAAAGATCAACTGGAGAAAGCAATATGATATCACCAGACTTACCATGGCGTACAATGGCATTTGATTTTACTGAAATTCAATCAAAAGGAAAACACCGGGCCTGAGAGGTGGCTTGTGGGTAAAAGCGGCTGTATCGAAGCCTGACAAACTGAATGAGCCGTAGGACCTCAACTCGAGTCTGGAAATTGTACTCTAACCTCCAAACATGCACGGTTATGTGAGTGTGTGTGTGTGTGTGTCTGTGTCTCTGTGTAGCTCTGTGACTCTGTGTACACACATGTGAGTGCATGTATGTGTGTGTGTCTCTCTGTCTCTGTGTGTTTATGTCTCTGTGTATGTGCACATGAGTGTGTATGTGTCTCTCTTTGTGTATGTCTGTGTGTGACTCTGTTTGTGTACATGTGAGTGTGTGATGTATGTATGCAGTGTGTGCATGTGTGTGTATGTGTGTGCATGTGTTTTGTGAGTGCACACATGCGCATGGCATGTGTGAGTCTCTGTATATGTGTGTGTGTGTGTGTGTGTATACACGTGTATATGTGTGTGTGTATGAATGAATTTTACTTTTCACCCTAAGGTTGTGTGTTTACCAAAGTATCACCCTTGAGCGGGTGGCTGGTCACCATCATAACCCATAAACAACAATGCAGCCTTTTTAATATTGAAAAATTAGTTCTCTCACTCATTTCTGTCCCCCAAGGCCACATTTGAAGCTTTGAAGACACCTGTAAGTAGTAAATCTGTAGGTAGCATTCCTTCTGCCAAGAGAAAAAATAACAACGGACTTAAGGCCATGCGGTCTAAGAAATGCACACTGCGCCACGTACCAAACTTCTCGGAGGCACCAGGGCCTAGCCTTTGCCATGACAAAGAACACGGCCATGAGGCAAAGGCGCCGCACAGGGTGACTCTACAGGAAACAGTCATTTTCAGGTTACTTCTTCCAACCCTACATCTCCCCACTCCTTCGGGTTCAAAGACGAGCTGGTCAAGCAGATGTAGATCAACACCTGCAACCTCCAGGAGACGGGGACAGAGAAAATAACTGTCTGCTACTAATGAGTCTCTGGGGAGGTGGGGGTGCAGGGGAGGAACCGAGGACACAAACACAGGTGAGATGGCGCTTTCTCAGAGCTGCAAGCAGACAGGGAGAATCGCTGAAACTCTTCCCTTTTTCTCTAAGGAGCAGCCGACACAACCATTTTTCCACAGACTTGGTCCTGGAGAGTCCCGACCTTTGTCATTACTCAAAGTGACATAAACCAGCTGTAAAAGGCCAACCGTTCCAGGAGTCCATTCAATCAGGGGCTTGGAGTGTGGTCCAGCTCACAGAGCCAGAAATCAGGATGGTGGTTGCTAGGTCCCAGGGTGGAATGGTGAGCGGGCCTCGGTATCTAAGCCTACAGAGATTTGGTTTTGCAAGATGACAGGGATTCCAGAGACAATGGCAGGCAGTGGTGGCTACAGAATAAGGTGAGTGCGGCTGATACGGTGGGCTGGGTTTGAAAAGATCCGTCTGGTGCGTTGTGTACTGTATCACGGCTTTGTTTTGTGCTTTAAATGCTCCAAAAACAAGCCAGTTGCCTTTGAAAACTGGAAAGGAGATAGCCACCCGCTACAAACGTTACACCCAGAAAGATGCCTTAAGAACTGGAACAGGGTAGAAATTCAACTCAGTCAGTCAAGCAACTTTACTATCAGAGATTTTTTTTAACATCAATTGCTGTGACTTCAGCATGCACACAGGTTAAAAAAAAAAAAGGCAGAGTTCTTCATGCTGTATTGTCTGTCCTTTCAAGGAGGCCATATCTGTCCCCACACGACCCTCAACTATTGTGCCTGTAGCCCTCTTCTACAACAGCGTATTCCAAACGTTCCCTGGGACACGACTTCAATATACGGATTTGCAAGGCCTTGCCTTGAACTAACAGAGGAGGCTGGAGAAGCCTGCTCGACCCCCACCCCGGGCAGGGGTTGGGCGGGGGTGGGGTACTAGCATGTTTTATGAAACACTGATGTGACCCAAGACAAAACCTATGGACCCTCTTCTGACACATGCGGTCACTCTGTCTGCCCAGCGAGGGAGGTAAGGACTATGACCAACAGGCCCCACCACCACACCCGGCACTGCACATACAGAGCTTCCAGCTCTGGAGCTCATAAACATCCAGGTTAACAACCCCCACCACACCAGCCCACTCCTCCTGCTCCACCATAAACGGCAACAGAGCAGAGCAGTTATGAGGCCAATGCTTGCAGAGAACAGAGAACTGGGAGCGTGCAGGACTGACTCCATGAAAAAGGAGCTCTGGTGTGTAGCATCCCACAATGCACAGGGCAGCGCCGCCTCAGCAAAGAACATTAATGACGTGCCTTAGAGGCTCACGGGTTGTCTCCAGAGAGTGGTACGTTTCTGATATTCTGCAAGCTGTGGATGTGGCCTCGCTCAAGGAACAAGGTCACAGGGAGAGGTCATGCAGGGGAGGCCTCTCGTCCCAGGACCCTGCTTCCCTGTCTGCTTCCTACCTAGCATCCGGTGCACAGCTCTGCGCTACCACACAACTTCATCACTAGGATGTTCACAGCAGCTGCAGAAACACCGAGACAGATGACTATGACCAAACTCATAAGCCAAAACAAATCCCCCACGCTTGAATCTGTTCCTAACAGACATTCAGCACAACATGACAAACCTTGCAGACAGAGCTGACATAAAGGAACCCTCCTGGAAAACAAACTAACCTTGTCCCAGAAAAACTAAGGCCAGGCCTCCAGAGACCCTCAAACACAGTGGCTGGAAAGTGGAGTCCTATCCAGTTACCGCTGGTGAAGGGTCACCATAGGATTTCCAACGCTCTGCCACACTGAAGTGCAGAATAGCGCTTACTGAGGTCCAAGTGCCCAGTCAGTGAGGGCAGTGCCCCATCCCTACGAAAGCCCAAAGCTCTTCAGAAGGAAAGGGTTACAAACACGGGAACCCCTTCTAAGTACTAGCTAACTTCAAGAACCTAAAATACTAAAAGAAAGAGCCACTAGCCAAATATTTTCTGATTTCTGTAAGTAAATACCAGAGCCCCCAAACCACAAGCAGGATCACGAGCAGTCTCTGAAAGAAAAACCAGCCAGAGAAAGACTTGCTAAGACCTCAGCTGGCACCGCTCGGAACACAGACTACAGAGACATGCTAAATGATTGGGCACAGTCGACAGACACCAGATGCCTCACTGTCAGCCACCAAGAAATAAAGACCAACCCCGGCTGGGCGGTGGTGGCGCATGTCTTTAATCCCAGCACTTGGGAGGTAGAGGCAGATGGATTTCTAAGTTCAAGGCCGGCCTGGTCTACTGAGTGAGTTCCAGGACAGCCAGGGCTACACAGAGAAACCCTGTCTCAAAAAACCAGAAAGACCAACCCCTGAGATTCTAAAGAAGAAACTAAAAACCAATGCCTGTGATTCTATAGAAGAAATATCTCAAAATCGCTCAGCAGTTTCTTTCGAAATGGAAGCATGCTCAGGGCAGGACCCTTCAATCCAACTCTGAAGTGTTAATCTAAATGAAATGATGTCTACTAACAGACTCATAAGACCATTAACAGGACCTTTAGTATTAACAGACTCATAACACCATTGTCACCACCTTTACTAACAGATTCAAAAGACCACTGATAGGACCTTTACCAACCAACTCATAAGACCATTCATCGACAGCGCCTTTACCAACCAACTCATAAGACCATTCATCGACAGCGCCTTTACTTACCAACTCATAAGACCACTGACGGGACCTTTACTTCTGGTAGCCAAAGCCAGGAAGGAAGCTGAGGTCCAGCAGCATAAGAGAGAATCCTACAATCAGGAAACTATCCACCACCCTGGACTGGTGTCTCACGCCTACAACCTTAGCTAGCGCTTGGCATTCTAAGATGAGAAGGTTCAGCTTGGGTTGGAGGCTAACACAGGTTACAAAGTGAGATCTTTTCTCACAAAATAAATCAAAAACAGTCAATCACCATACACAACGATTTGAAAAAGGAAAAAAACCTCAAAAGGGTTCTACAAAGAGGAGAGGTCAGAGGTCCACAGCATGGATCAACCACTCTGTCGCAGCAGAAGCGAAAGTCAATCAATGATGACAAATTTAATCAATGGTGATCTGGAGTGGGACAAGGAAGCAAGGCTGACAAGAAAGAGCAGAAAGGGACATTGCAAGCAAGAGAACTTTTCAAGGCCTCAATGACAAGAAGTACTGTTTATACATACGTCAAAACTCAGACACTAGAGATACACACATTCGACCCAAGTAACCCTTACTCTTGAGTTGACTCTAAAATAGTCAAGCAAAAGGGAACTTCATATGAAAACAGAAGACTCTCAACATTAAATGGTATTTCATATATTCAAAACATAGGAAAACTTCTTTTGGGAGGATATACTAACTTTTGGTTGAAATGTACGATTTTTATAGAAACCCTTGGCAGAGAGAGAGAGAGAGAGAGAGAGAGAGAGAGAGAGAGAGAGAGAGAGAAAATACTGGCATTTTCTTTGATGCTAGCAATTAGTAAACTCTTAATAGAGTCTACCTTCAGGGGTGTCGCAATTCATAGTGGTAACTAAGGGATCAGCTCCCAAGAAGTGGCTAAGTGCACTGTTATAGTCAACCATCGGATGATGAGCCCCAAACCCAAATGAAGATGAGTTTGGGTGTAAATACCTCAAAGCATGAGCCAGGGAGGGAACTTGGTGTCAGTGAAAGGCAGACCATGATAACAGGTGTCTTTTGCCCTGAGACTAGAATGCAATGCACAGGCACTCTCCCCTAACGGCCTGTCAGGAGCAGAGAGATGGCAGGGTGTATGTGAATAATATGTCAACACAGTGACAAACCTGCGGTCTGAATGCACAGTAATCTGGTAACTGTATAAAACGTGTGTGGATAGACAAACGTGGGAAGAGAACCTGTACAGATAATTAATTTTGAGATGACAGACTTGGGGGCATTTCTACACAAATTTCTGGGAGAATAGTAACAGGAAAATGGCAGGCTAAAGGAAATCCAAGGTTTCAACAATGACTGGCACATGTATGTTTTCCTGTGTACATATATGTGCACATGCATGTAGAGGGCAGAGGGCAGGCCAACATGGGATGTCCTCTCTTGTTCTGCCCAAGGTCTACGGCAACACTGGAGCTCGCTGATTCAACAAGCTCCAGGGACCGCCTGTCTCTGATCCTCCCAGCAGTGGGATCACACACCTAATGCCATGAAGCCACCGAGTATGGATGCCACTAGGGGCCCAAACTCAGGCGCTCATGATTGTGAATCAAAAATTTAACCAGCAGAGTCATCCTCCTAGTACTTCATGTAACTTATTATACATTTATTCCGCATGTCACTACACTGGGCGTTAGACGAAATGAAACTCTTTCTCACACAGTCACTCACAAGCTCCGCCTTGAAGGACATCAGGAGCCGTTCCTGAGAACTATTTGCCTCATCGAATGGGTAGCACAGTGAATGTGACTGCATTGATAAAGGCCTGTAAGAGACTCCGCTGCAACTCCTATTTGAATTCTGTTTGTCCCCAAGATCATTATCCTGGATTTCCTCACACAGCCAGAAAGCTACCAATAGATGAAGATGATTCTAATCATTCAGTCCCCTTCTCACAAGTCAATGACCGCCATTTTTTACCTAAAGGCACACCCTCCGCTCCACTCCGCTCCATACCTTACCTACCCCACCCCTACCTATCCACCACTCTCCTCACCAAACCCTGCCTATGACCGGGGTCTTCCATCAGAGCCTGATGTGATACTGGCCTTAAATTTCTTCTCCATCCTTCTGTTGCATGTAATTTTAAAAATCACGCTACCTCCTTTCCCAGGAGCTGCAACCCTGCCCATCTTCAGACCCCTCCCAGTTCCCTTTGGTTCCTCCCAGAGTCCCGGCAACAAGCCGCCATCAGGGACCTGGCTTCTCTCTCTACCCACCTTTGCTCCAAGGATGAGAAATACCCAGGCAGCCTTATTACTTTAAAACTTGCCAGCTAGTACAATTGCTGAGCACAGAATTTATTTAAAGCCCTAAATTTATCAGCTAGCCCGTATCAGCCGCCTCCACCGACCTCCTGGTTCCGCCAGTGTCACCCTTCTATCACAAAGTGTTCAAAATGTCCTACCTGGGTGCTGCCACCCACTGCCACCAACCATCAGGACGTTTCCGTAAGCAAGTCTACCCCTTGTATGCCGCTTTGCGCCTTGCCAACGTCTACCCAATTATGTGTCTTCGAACCTCCCAGGACTGAGTGCCAATAAGAGAAATAACAGGGATGTGGGAGCAGTCGCTGCATGTCAGAGTCCACCCTAACTGCCCTCCACAGACAGACCCTTCATGAGTCCTTGTGAGGCAGGAACTAATGACTTCGAGCAGTTTCCCTGAGGAAAAGAACTAGAATGAGATCGCCAATCAGAGCTTCAGACATGCTTCAAGAACCCCGCACAGAGCCTGGCAACCACATGGTTACTCTGCATCAAGTGCTATTTTATCCTGGGGACAAGACACCCATGAAGCAAGTCTATTTTGTGCAATTTTAAAGATTGGGAAACTGAGGCTGTGAGGAACTAATGCACTTCCCTATCTAAAATTTTACAGCTTGAAAAAGCGGGAAAAAAAAAGAGAGAGAGACTGAAATTCAGGTCTAATAACCTTGGCATCCCAGGTTTACAATGTCCACCGCCTGATGTGCCTCTGTGCCTCTTATCAGGACCTAGCTGCCTGACTCAACTCCTAGGTGCTCCTCCACGGGAGAAGCAGCCCATCTAAGACTCTCCATCCAGGCTGATAGAACAGCACGACTGAGTTATGAGCCCACCATTGGCACTGTCCCTCACTGCTGAGGAGGCTGAACCTGTATACCACAGGCTACACCACGAGCTAAGTTAAGATGAATGTATAAGGCTGATTAGCATTATCTGGGAGACATTAAACAGTCACCCTAAATAATATCTGCAGGGAGAAGCCAGAATTGGCGTGGGGTTAAAGATTCACACACACACACACACAATCAAACAGCACAATTTAGGACACTGATCTACACACAGCATTCCCTCACAGGTGACCTCGCACAGGTCCGATTACCAGCTGGCAGGAGGCAGCTGCCATGCACGTCAATCACAGACACAGCAGCAGTAATGTCCCTTAGAGAAAAGGTCTCCTCGTCTTTCTGGCTTATGTCTCTAACCACAGAAATTAAAACGGTCCCCTTAGCATTCTCTTAGAAGATTGATAGGATTAAACATGTCCTCCCCGAAAAAAAAAATCACTCAGGCCAGATGCATGCTCACATTAGAAACGAAATAATAAAAGATTTAGAAGAACAATGTCAAACTCCCACGACAGTGTACATAGCACTGCTAGTCCATTCTAACTGTCAAATGTTAAAATAATAACACGAGGACAGAAAGTCCTGCCAAAGTGTCAGTTACTATAAACACCACATGGTTTCACGTTGACAACAGCCTCAGGGTCCCCCTAAACAGCTTCAGAAAAAGAGGCTAGCTACAGACCCACAGACATAATATCAGATCAAGCCGCCTAATGTCCCTCGCTTTGGGAAGGCCAAAGTATTTGAGGATTGGGCATTCCATACTGTCCCGTCTAAATACAAGGCAGTATTGTCTACTCTGAACTAAAACTAGTTCAAAATAAAAACAAAATCCAATTTGATCTGAGAATCATGGATCTGACGTCATAGACAGCCAAACTTTACACCAATCTCCTTTCCCCAATCTCCGGGGGAGGCCCAGGACTTAAGTTGTCAATCAACTGAGCACAAGCACAGTTAAATATATCCTGGGAAGGCAGAGATATGACCACAGCCAAAGTGTGTGCAGAGCCAGCTCACCTCAGAAATCAGTCCTCACAGGGAACTGCTGTGGCTCCTCGGGGACACACAATCAGGAGGTCCCCCGCTGACTAAATCAGCGATCTGAGGGGAGAAAGATCTGAGGGGAGAAACGCTCTGAGCCTTGCATATTCCATAATGAAAAGCGTAATAGTAAGACCTCTTTGATGTTGAGACTATTATCCTGTGTGTATGCAGTGTACACTTAAGCCCTTTGCTAAGTGAAATTCTGTGGAGACCGGAGCCAAGGTCTGAGAAAAGGAGAGACCCAGACCCAGGAGGCCCTGGGATGGAGGGTCTCAGCGTCTTCAACTCGTTCTCACCTTGACTAGGTCTGCCATCTTTGTCCAACTTGGCTTTCTCTCACGATGACCCTATGCGACCTGAAGCTGCAAAAGTCCCTTCCTTCTGCATGTCAGTCAACTAGTAAAGAAAGGACACCAGTCTCCTCATAGGGGTAATAGCGATTCTCCCAGGAGTGGGGCAGGCAACTCAGGGTAACTTTCCAAAATGAGTGAATGTGAGATTACAGTACTAGTGTGACTTTATTAACGCTGTGAAAGTAAATACATGACCAGTCCTCCCTCTCTCTCTCTCTCTCTCTCTCTCTCTCTGTGTGTGTGTGTGTGTGTGTGTGTGTGTGTGTATGTGTATGTGTATGTGTGTGTGTGTGTTGCACATGCATGTACACAGGGAGACTAGACACTAGGTTTTTTATGAATTCTTCTTTACCTAATTTACTAAGGCATGGTCTCTCAGTGTCATGGTTTATATATACTCAGCCCAGGGAGAGGCACTATTAGGAGCTGTGGCCCTGATGAAATAGGTGTGTCACTGTGGGTGTGGGCTTTAAGACCCTCATCCTAGCTGCCTGGAAGCCAGTACTCTACTAGCAGCCTTCAGATGGAGATGTAGAACCCTCAGCTTCTCCTGCACCATGCCTGTCTGGATGCTGCCTTGATGATAATGGAGCATCCAGGCAGGGGGACGATCTAAATTCTGGTCTTTATGCTTGTAGGTGAAGCCGGTTCTCGTTATCCACCAAGTCATCTCTCCAGATCCACACACCATTTTATATAAGATCCATCCCACAAGGTCATTCAGCAACACACACCACCGTGATGGTATTAACGGTCACTCCATTTATACCAATTTATATCGATTTCTCCTTGGATCATGACTGGGCTCTGAAGCCTCGCGTGAGCTACAAGCACATGCAGAAGGGCCTTCCAGACACACACCCAGGCTCGCTTCGGCCCCACAGACACAGTCCTCCCGACACAGTCCTCCCGAGATGAAGAGGCTTGTGCCTCACCTCGGCATGTTTCCTATACAAGGCAGGCAAGAGGAAATTCATCTTTCCCACGTTTCTAGGGTTTCGGGCTAAGTCTCTGACCACCCCTCTGAACCTGTAAGCCAGCCCCAATTAAATGTTGTCCTTGTAAGAGTTGCCTTGGTCATGGTGTCTGCTCACAGCAGTAAAACCCTAACTGAGACACTCAGTAAACCCAAAGGTTCCCAATTCAACCTGTCTAACCAGGTAAGTTGCTCAGAGGGTTCCCTGTCTACCTCCTAAATGTTAAGGTTACAGAGGGGCCAAGCTGCCATGCCCCTGGCTTTTATATGGAGCCCGGGGGACGATCTAAATTCTGGTCTTTATGTTTGTAGGTGAAGCCGGTTCTCGTTATCCACCAAGTCATCTCTCCAGATCCACACACCATTTTATATAAGATCCATCCCACAAGGTCATTCAGCAACACACACCACCGTGATGGTATTAACGGTCACTCCATTTATACCAATTTATATCGATTTCTCCTTGGATCATGACTGGGCTCTGAAGCCTCGCGTGAGCTACAAGCACATGCAGAAGGGCCTTCCAGACACACACCCAGGCTCGCTTCGGCCCCACAGACACAGTCCTCCCGACACAGTCCTCCCGAGATGAAGAGGCTTGTGCCTCACCTCGGCATGCTTCCTATACAAGGCAGGCAAGAGGAAATTCATCTTTCCCACGTTTCTAGGGTTTCGGGCTAAGTCTCTGACCACAGCAACTCTGGAGTTCATAAAGAGATTTTCCTGGGACAACCACACTGACAAATGAATACCTTTGGGAGCCGTTACTTACAGTCAGGTGAACAAATCTGCCAAGGTAGATCAGATTTCCCAGAGGCCAGCCCCAAAGTGTTGACAGAGGAACTAAGAAGAAAAACAGGTGGACTCACTGGCACAGGAGCCCTGACTGCCAGAGCGGACACCCCACACCTCACTGTGTAATTACAGTGTGGAATGAAAATTCCTAAGTACGTGGGGGGCTAATCGGCATCTAAGAAGATTAAAACCCTGATAATTTATAGAGAAACGTCAACATTTTCCTGCATGGTACAGAGTAAACTTCAGACGTGGTGGTGGTGGTAGTGAAGGCCCCCTGGTGAAGACCTAAGCCACCCTTACCAGCTCCATGTCACGGATCAAGAAAACACTGCCTTTGCTAGAGCCTAAAATAGATGCTCAGGTGCTGGGCCTCCATGAGCCGCATCACTCCAAGATAAAAAAGGCCGCTCAAAGGGAAAGGCGTCGGGGATACTTCATACTTGCCGAGAAAGTCTGTGGGTGCTCTAGATACACACAGAGGCGGACAAACCATGGTGTGTTATCCAAGTGTCATCTCAACTAAATAAAATCAGCAAAGCGGCTCAGCAATTGTGACCACTTGCTGCTCTAGCAGAAGATCTGGGTGTTCGGGCAAAAAGTACCAAGTGTGTGTGTGTGTGTGTGTGTGTGTGTGTGTGTACACATGGAGGGAAAGCACATAAAATAAAATCAATATTTTTTAAAATAAGTAAAAACGGGTAGAGTGCCGGCGTACCACAGCCTTGACACTTCCTATGAGGCCCACACATCCTTCTGATGGTGGAGGACAGAGGGTGATGGGCGGCTTCCTATTGTCATCCTTTGCAGCTCTGCTGATCAGCATAAACCAGGAGTGATGTGGCAGCCCCAGCACAAAGCATATCACACCAGGCCCTAACGTTACCTCAGTAGGAGAAAGACACAGACAGTTTAAGAATCAGAACAAGGTACATGGAAACTTTTCTCCAAAACTACTTTTTTTTAATTTAATGTACATTGGTGTTTTGTCTGTATGTCTGTCTGTGTGAAGGTGAGTCCCACTGGAACAGGAGTTACAGACAGTTGTGATCTGCCATGTGGTTGCTAGGAATTGAACCCGGGACCTCTGGACAAGCAGCCAATACTCTTAACCACTGAGCCATTTCTTCTTCCCCCCAAAACTACTTTTCTAAGTTTGAAATACATATGCTAAACCAAGCCATATAGCTATAATATGCCTGGTACTTATATATTTCCTTGAAAACCTTAGGTTTAACATAAGCATTTCACAACTACACACACGCACATATTCACACAGAGAAAGGCGGGACATGCAGACAGAAAAAGACACAGGTGGGCACACAGGTATAGGCCCCCCGCGCCCGCCTACACATCTGGAGGCATGTGAAAGATAAAAGTCCAGAATTTCCTTTCTCAGAGACAGTGTGTTCTCCTAGGTTTAGTTCTGAAGACCCGGCTTCCCCCAAGGTCACTGCTTGAAACAACATTGATGCTGTAAAGACTTTAGTGAACAGCACAGGGCTTTTCGAAGGAAAAGCTATGAGATTTAGCTGTGAAAAAAATCAATTCTACATTTATTTTTTTAACCTAGATTTCACCAAAAATCCAACAGACTGCCTGTGCACCGGTAAGCAACTACAGTCTGATAGGGAGAAGAGACGTCCATGTGGGAAAGTTTGCAGAATAAATAATGACAACAATAAATTCTAAAGCTCAAGCCAAACAGCAAGCATCGCAAGTGTGGTTCAAATAGTTTGTCTCTATGACCAGGTTCTGTCAGGTAATGTGAGGGAGCCTCGAACTTGTAATCTTCCCGTTTCTGGTCCCTTGGCACTGAGAGTGCAGGCCTGGGCCACAACACCCAGTTCATTACGTGACTAGCAAACGTCCAGGTGAAGGACGTGTCCGACAAGCTGGGTGTCTTACCTTGCGGTAAATCATGTGGCACATGGCGACCCGCAGCCTCATCCCTGTGCACTGCACATGGTAGAAGTACAAGTGATGGAGGATGGCCAGGATGAGCGTGCACACGGACAGCACCGCCGCGTAGCCATAAGCCGTGTGCAGAGCCACCGAGTCGTCGGGGTCATACTTCTCAAAATAATCAATAATTTTCCCTAAAAATATAGGCTGAACTACTCGGGTGCTCTCCTAGAAGAAAAAACAAATAGCATCCATTAGAACTATAAACCACACCAACGTTCCTCGGTAAGAGCTTCGCATCTGTATGTCACTTGCCCCTCGCAAGCAAGGGGAGCGAAACTGCATTCAACAAGAAGTGAGCATTCTAGCCTGCCTGAACTCAAAATCACGGGCTCACAGACTTCAGCGCTCTGTGATTGGTCCGTGTAGGATGCTCAAGGCACAAAGCATCAGCTCACTGTGATTGGACCATGTGGATGCTCAACACAGGCTCAAAGACCGCAGTGTACTATGATTGGTCCGTGTAGGATGCTCAAGGCACAAAGCATCATCAGCTCACTGTGATTGGACCGTGTGGATGCTCAACAAGGCTCAAAGACAGCAGTGCACTGTGATTGGTCCGTGTAGGATGCTCAAGGCGCAAAGCATCATCAGCTCTCTGTGATTGGACCGTGTGGATGCTCAACACAGGCTCAAAGACCGCAGTGCACTATGATTGGTTCAGGCACATGTTCAACACAAGTTAGAATCAACTTTAAAACACAACTGGTAGACTGCCAAAATAAAACAAACAAACAAACAAAATCCTGTCAGGAAGTGAATAAAGGTGGGAGTGGAGGGTAAATAGCCAAATAGGAAAAGGGCTTAAATGCAGACGTGCCAGCTCTTGCCCCACCCCTCCGCCCCATCCCTGTTTCCATAGACCTCTCCATGTTCCACCCAGCCTACCAGGAAGTGCCACCACTACCATCACCACCAACACCACCTCCTCCTCCTCCTCCTCCTCCTCCTCCTCCTCCTCCTCCTCCTCCTCCTCCTCCTCCTCCTGCTCCTCCTCCTCCTGCTCCTCCTTCTCCTCTTCCTCCTCCTCCTCTTCCCCCCCTCCTCCTCTTCCTCCTCCTCCTCCTCGCCATCAGCTAAAGTATCTGCACAACCCAAGTCAAAACAGAGACCCTTCTCAGCCCAGGCTCTGCATGTCAGTGCACGGCAGACCTTCTGCTGAGTGTGTTAAAAGGCACAAGGCTTGCAAGGTCCCCGGGGAGACGTACGGCCTGGCTCCGTGCCCTAGGCACTGAGGTGTGTGCCCAGTGTACCGCCTTCACTGGGGCAGCCTGGAGTCAAAACTTAAACATGTCATAGATAGCTGGATAAAAGATATCAGCATGGGTGGTATTCTACCAGCCTTATAGCACTAGGGGCTGATTATAAATCAATATTAATAACCATCTATTCTCTGGGCTTAGCGACAGCTCAGCAAAGGCCATTTTCTGGCCAGCATGGAGGAGTCTGAGCCCTCAGGACCCAACAGGTTGAGTTTCCTGACTCACAGGCCGCTCACACTCCTTAACCCACTTCCCCCATGAAAGAAAACCAAACACTCACTGCAAATACAAGTCACCAAAAGTAAACACGCAGACCACACCATTTCCTCCTCCTCAAGGACAAAGAGCCAGGCTTGGAAACCTTTCAAACACTTAACTCTGAACTCCTTTTCCTTTCAGGCAACATAGACATGCAAACAGCCGGCAAGTTTGCTTTTGATGGCCATTTTCTACGCATACGGAGTGAGGAGCCTGACCCATACCCAGCATGGAAAGAGAAGAGGAGGAACAGAAACAGAAAGTTAGCAGGTCATCCCACTGGTCCCCAGTCAGGACGGTTAACAGGAGATGCCTCAGCCCCACACCAAATATCACGATCTGTATATACATGTGCGTGAGCACCTGTACACACACACACACATACACACCACACACACACCACACACACACACATACCACATACATACACACAACACACACTCCACACATCACACACACACACACACATACCAAACACACACACCACACATGCCACACACCACACATATGCACAACAAACACACACACACTCACGTACACACACACACAGCCTTCCAGAAGTCACAAAAGTTCTATGAGTCATATGGAAAGACATTCTACTCAATGGAAGAGTTACAGTGAAGGTCACAAAGTCATCAGACCCAAGGGACTCAGGCTCTTTGTCACATCTGTCACTAAATCAGGACACAAAGAGAATTAACCCAAGAGTGCCTGACACCGTGATCACACTGGCTGGATAGTCACACTAAGACACTACCCTGCAAGTCAAGGAGGCCCTGCTGTTCACACGGAACCCTAGGCCTAGGCTAAGCCTGGGCAGCTTAGGCTAACAGCACACTAACCTGGGCCTGCCAACCACACTAGCCTGGACCCTCCATCAGGAGCCCAGGGGAAACTCCTTCCACATTTGCTGAGACTCCAAATGCAGCCATGGAGTTGCTGTCTGCTGCACAATTCTCCTGACTGGGTAAGACTCATGGACCATTAGAGTGTCAGAGAAAACAACAGAAGGCTTGGTAAATACAGGAAAAGAGGTAGCCACTGAGAGACAGGTCTTCATGGTAGAATTGTTTGTGTGTCCCAGCTGGGTGGTGCCTTCTAACAATTCCCTTATGTCTATAGGCTCTTAAGAGTGGGTTTTGGCCAATGCTTACACTCCTCCAAAGAGCCTGCCCTCTCTAACCCCAACCCTCACCAGGAAGAAACTAGGAAGCAACTACAAAACACTGCTGGTGGGATTTCAAGATGGTACAACCACTTTGGAAATCAGTCTGGCAGTTCCTCAGAAATCTGGGCATGACACTTCCGGAGGACCCTGCTATACCACTCCTGGCATATACCCAGAGAATTCCCTGGCAAGCAATAAGGACACATGCTCCACTATGTTCATAGCAGCCCTGTTTGTAATAGCCAGAAGCTAGAAAGAACCCAGGTATCCCTCAACAGATGAATGGATACAAAAAATGTGGTATATATACACAATGGAGTACTATTCAGCCATCAGAAACAATGAATTCATGAAATTCTTAGACAAATGGATGGAGTTGGAGAACATCATACTAAGTGAGGTAACCTAGTCTCAAAAGATCAATCATGGTATGCACTCACTAATAAGTGGATATTAGCCTAGAAATGTGGAATACCCAAGACATAATCCACATATTAATTTATGTCCACGAGGAACGGAGGAGTGGCCCCTGGTTCTGGAAAGACTCAGTGTAGCAGTATAGGGCAAAACCAGAACAGGGAAGTGGGAAGGGGTGGATGGGGGAATAGGGGGAGGGCTTATGGGACTTTCGGGGAGTGGGGAGCCAGAAAAGGGGAAATCATTGAAATGTAAATAAAAAATATATTGAATAAATAAAAAAAAAAAGAAAAGAAAAGAAAGTGTTTATCACTTAACAGAATTAAGCATACTGGAACCTGGAGAGGGGACAGTGAAACTGTAGCTGGGCTGACATAAGCCCTTAACCCCAGAACATGGAGGTGGAGGCAGGAAGGTAAGAGATTGGAGCTAGCCTGAACTACAGTGGAGGTGGAGGCAGGAAGGTAAGAGATTGGAGCTAGCCTGAACTACACAGAGAAGGCTATCTCAAAGAAAGTCCTGCCTTCATCTTAAAATCCATTCTGCACCCTACCAACCAAGCTTCCTGCCCTTTGTCACCACCAAGACTCTCAACTGAATTCTCGTGGAAGTGTTAGGAGTCCAAGATGGCCCCTCGAGGCCCCGGGTCCACACTGGTCCTCACTGTCCACACTGTCATCTACAAAATTTGGTTAGAAACATACAGTCCTGTCTCCCCGTCCTCCCATCCCATTTATAAAGAAAAAATTTCATATATAGAAAAAAAATGAACGTTTTCACTAAGTTTACAATTTTGTGTTGGGACACAGGCATGGCTATTCAGAGCCACATGTGGTGCAAGGCCTGGGTTTGGACACTGCTGGGCCAGCCTCTGAGCCCTTGAAGGAAGCTGTTTCTCAGTGGAGCATCTGGTTGTCAGCCTGAACACATCACTTGGCACCTGGGCATACCACTCTGCTTTACAGGGTAACTTACTCTACAGGGTTTGACATAGTCCCCCGGGGCCTGGGGCCTCTTTCATGTTCCCTTAGGAGCTTCTGCCTGTCCAATTTCACAGTCCCTGATCTTTGTCATTAAAAGGTAAATAAAGGCGCTGTCAGAGAAAACCACTCCCGAACACAGAAAACAAGGAGCCTGTGGGAGAAAAGAGTGGGCGGTAGACTTTAGAATGGAGGGAAGAGGAAACAAAGGGTAAGTGGAAGATCAGAGACAGTGAGGGGTACAGTGGATCTGGGGAACGAGCGTGCCTTGGAGGTGCACGGTTGATTCACTGTGAGACCGCAAAGCAGGTGTGAGCATCCGTGGATGCGCATAAACCGCTAATCACAGATTCAGACAGCAGTGTGTGTGTAGCCTGAGCTCCTGCCATAGGAGCTCATGAAGGCAGAGACCAGTCACAGGCAAGCATCACTATGGTCCGGTCCACCCCACCACGCCATGCCACGCCACGCCACACCCCACCACGCCTCTGTGGCCAAGATGGAAGGGATGGATGTGGGAGATGCTGTGTGGAAATTGTAAGACCACAGTTAGTTTCAACGAGAAATGCTTCCATGTGGCACGCACACGGGAACCCAGCCATCTCAAAGCCACAGAATGAAAGCACCGCAGCTCGGCCCAGCAGGGGAAAAGTCCGTGTCCAGGAAGCACTGTGCTCGTTAAAGGAAAGGATGATTCATAACTGGGTGTTCAAGTGCCCTCTCACCACCTGCTCACTGGGTAAGAGCGCTTGCCCTGCAAGCATGGTGACCTGAGCTTGATCCCTGGAACCCATGGGGGAAGGAGCAAACTGACTCTCTCACCTGCGCACACACACACGCGCACACACACACGGCCATAACTACAATATGATCGCCTCTCAAAGGGGAGTAGGGATGCAGCATAGAAGACAAGAACAGCAGCCTTCTTCTCGTCTGGACCGTCATTCTTTAATACTATAACTGCTAAGTTATTGTTTATTCCTCAGGCTTCTGACTACATTGACAGTTATCTCCTTACCTAAACTCTGTTTCCATTAAATTCTTCATATTTCCTCTTCTTGCTCTGTCACTGTCTCAACCTTCAATTCTATTCCTTCTGATCCACAAAGGCTCATCTTAAAAACTGTTCATGTGGTTAACTCATGTTGTTATCTCTTTAATAAACTTGTTAGCTACAGGAAACCTACCCAGATCTACTGCTCAGGGACCAAGAAGGCTCCATCCAGATAAGTACATCTGCCCAGGTTCCCACTTTACCTTTCCAAAGGGTGGGATTCCTCTGGGTTTCAATTGTACATCTTAAAAAAAAAATTTCCTTTCTCCCAAATGTACTTAGTCTTATTCCCTAACTATACTAATGTGTTCCAACATCTTGTTAAGTCCAGGCCCTTGCCATATCCAGGACAGCTCCAGAGAAGCAACCTTCAGATGCTCCAATCTCCTCTCAGCTTCTCCAGACGCAGACAGCTTCTACTGGACCTGTTCTCCTGACCTATCCTCAAATGGCTCTACAAACTCTGGACAGCAAGAAAGCAGCCAGTCCTCCTGAAACTGGACAATCACCCCCCATACCCCTTTCTCTAGGTTCCCCAGAGACACGCCGCCCCAATGTCAGCATGAAGCAGCCAGATCTCAACAACGACCCTATTCCTGCTTCGCCATATTCGCCGTCATTTCTTTTCTTTTTTTCTTTTTCTTTTATTAATTAATCAAATATTGGGGTATGTTGATGTTCTGTCTAAGCTCCACCCCACACCTACCTGGCAATGGCCAGGTATGCCCCGCCCCAGAGATCTGGCCCACTATAAGAGGGGCTACTTGCTCCTCCTCTCCCTCTTTGCTCTCTGCTCTCCCACATTGTCTCACCTCTCTGCCCCTTGGGCTCTTCCCCCCTCCATGTGGTCATGGCCGGCCTCCACTCCACTTCTTTCTCTCTCTCTCTCTCTCTCTCTCTCTCTCTCTCTCTCTCTCTCTCTCTCTCTCTCTGCCTCTCTCTACCACTAACTCCCATCCCCTACTCTGAATAAACTCTATTCTATACTATGCCTGTGTGTGTGTGTGTGGTCCCTCAGGGGCAGAGGTGCCCAGGCAAGGGCCCGCCTGGACACCTTCCCCCATGCCACCTAGCCACACTCCCCTAACCCCCTATACTCTCCCCTTTTAAGCCCCTTCACCAACAAAAAGCTCATCAGCCTCGGTGGAGAATGTTAAAGAGCCACTCGCAGTTTGAAAACTAGTCTCAGGAGAAAAGAAGTAAGAAATTCCCTTGCTTTTTCTATACATGTTGTACCCCAGGCTGTTCAGGGCAGACATGCCAATTATGAAAATATTTAGACTAATAAGCCAGGTGGGAAAATAATTGACACGTCACCATGAGGCAGCCAGGCCCCCTTATCATGAACATCTCCTAGTAACACACAAATGAAACCAGCAAGCACATGATAGGTCCCTTGTAATGATGATAGCTCATGTTAAGTCCCTCACAGTGATGGTAGCACACACAGTAGGTCCCTTGTAGTGATGGTAGCACACACAGTAGGCCCCTTATAGTGATGGTAGCACACACAATAGGTCCCTTGCAGTGATGGTAGCACACACAGTAGGTCCCTTGCAGTGATGGTAGCACACAGTAGGTCCCTTGCAGTGATGGTAGCACACAGTAGGTCCCTTGCAGTAATGGTAGCACACAGTAGGTCCCTTGCAGTGGTGATAGCGCACCCTAGGTCCCTTGCAGTAATGGTACACAGCATTGGAGATTAAGTCATACTGCAGGGTAGGGAGGAGTCGCTTCACTTCTTATCGACAACTCCTGGTACAGGGAACATGTTCAATGGCTCGGGCGGGCAACACCACTGGGCCAACCCAGGCTATGGGAACTCTGCAAAGCAGGCAACTCAGTGTTCTCAATTCCAAAACAGCAATACAGTAAAAGCAACTGTAGAGTGAAGGGCAGACAGGAAGTTGGAAAGATCCAAAGCCAGCTTTGTAAACAAGATGCATCTCACTGGACCAGTCCATAGCCTAGGAAAAACGGTGTTTGAGAATTGGGCTGGCAGCTAAGAGAGCATAAGGTTGTGCTGAGGCCTCAACTCAAGCTCCAGCACCCACGTCGGGAGATTCACGGCCATCTGCACCTCTCCACGCCCTCTTCTGACACTGTACACAGGTGGACACACTCCCACACTCATGCATGTACCTACAAACACAGTCACAAGAAAAGAGGCGTCGAATGAATGAATGACTGACTGAATGTCGGGGACAGTGGTGCCTGCCCTGGTAATCCCAGCTATCTAAGATGCTGAGAGGCAGGGAGGACACGTGAGCCCCAAAGTCCTAGTTGGCCGCATAGTGGTATTTAAAAGAATCAATAAAATGTAGGTCAAAACCCTACGAGAGGGAAATGAGCCGTGGCTGACGGCATGGACACTTGAGCTAATGTGTCTGCGGAACAACTGTGCTGTGATTGTGCAGGGAAAGCACAGCTGTTAAAGGTACAAACTGAACTGTTCTTAGATAGAGGACCTGATATGTGGGAATAGCTTCAAAACGAAAGGGCTAAGGACCCTGGGTGACTGAAGTCTCAACGGTGAGCTGATGCCGGGCTTAGAGACAAACGGGGCTTCTGACTAAACAGGATCTATTGGTGTGGTTTTGGGATGTTCTTAAGTCTAAGCAAGAAAATGTCCCCTGACCCTTGGCCCTGACAGCAAGCAGTTGAGCAAGAAATAAAACAGTGAAGACAAGCAAGTTCCCCTCCTCTCGCCGTCCCTCTGAGGAGTGTGCGCAGGAGACTAAAACCCCTTCTCAGCCCACCATCTGCAGCTGAGGTCATCTGTCTACCTCGGAAGGGCCCCAGAGATGTGAGCTGTGACTGCGTTCATCAGATTACAGGGGAGGCTGCTTCAGTGCCGGGGGGGGGGGGGGGGGGGGGGACCTGACTCACTCAAAGCCATGGGTTCAATCCTCTGCACATGTTCAAAAATTGATCTGAATCCAAAGGCTGGAGGAAACACTGTGATTAGTGGCCAAGACATCAGCGTTCCCAAATGGCTCTCAAATCCCACAGTCACAGCAGAACACAAGTCTTGACCAGAGATGCTTCTGAAAGCGGGAGTTTCCACTTTCAGAAACTGATTGGAGAACCCCATCTGAGGATAGTGTCTTAACGGCTGCTCTCGGTTTCCTAACATCATGAATACAATCTTTCTCCAGTGAAGCAATTGATCCTCTGACTTTTTAAAGAAAGTATTTAAAAGCACTTTCTCTTGGTTCTCACTTAGAGTCATCACTGTCAACATTACTAAGCTAGTGCTAGCGACCCGCAGGGCACACAAAACGGACCACAGCTGCTGCAAGGCTTGTTCTGCCTCTCCTGCCTGGGCCATTCCGCCCTTGGTCTCAGTCACTGGCATCCTAGGTTGAGCTGAAAGCTAGAGCCACCTAGGAAAAAGACCAGGGAGTGCATACCTGGACATATCTCAGGAATCAACCCCAAGCAAAGGCACAGATGGAACTGACTGCTGACCTCTGACCTTGGATCTGAGCCCCACGGTAGGATGGCAGCCTCCAGGCCCCCCTATAGCCTCCACACAGACAAGTGACAATCAAAGTAAATGCATTAACCACGCTAGAAACAGTCTCCAACTCCATTTCCAGAAGAGCCAATGCCCTCTTTGGCTTCGGTGGATACTACATACATACATACATACATACATACATACATACATACATACATAAATACATACATACAACAGGTAAAACACTCATACAAATATAGGGAAACTAAACCTTAAAAGGAGAAGTCAGGCAGTGGCCAACCCTCAGAGGACAGAGGCAGGAGATCTCTGAGTTCAAGGACAGCATGTTCTAAAGAATGGGTTCCAGGACAGCCAGAGGTACATAGAGAGAGGTACATAGAGACACACTGTCTTAAAAAAATTTAAAAAAAATACAATACAAAACAAAACAAAAAACCAAAAGTCTTAGCCAAAGGCCAACCTCACCGATGTGGCTGGCAGACTATAGACTATTGACCAGGAGACTTAACCAAGCCCTGCCGTGCCGTGCCGTGCCGTGCCGTGCCTCTGACAGGCTCCACAAGCAGGAGAGCCCACTGAGGAGGCCCCCACCTCACTCTCCCACAGGCAAAAAAACCCCTCAGAACTCAAAATCCAGGCCTGAGATGACATGAGGGGCAGGCTATGCAGACTCTCCCCAGAATGCTCTCTTTACAGCAAGGCTCCAGATGGAGAGTCATCAGTGTCCCCAGGTCATTTCCCAGGAGGGGCACACAAGGGACAGACATGCTGGGAACTCATGGTGTGCTCTGAGTTGGCTTTCTCTGTCCTGCAGAGGTGTGTTCAGGGTCACTATCATACCTGTTTCTCAACAATCTTCAGTCTCACAGAACAAGGTGGAGCACTACCTAGAAATCACAAGCAGTCTTCTGCACTAGCGCCACAGTCTCTTCTCGGGCAGTGCTCTGTTAGCACCTAGGGAAGGCCAAGCTGGGATGGGTAGGTCACACACAGCCTTGTTGTCTTCCTAGAGGAGTTCCCTGTGCTTTTGAGGCACCAAAGAAACAAGATGCCACACTGAGTTCATCCTTCCACTATCTGAAACTCAAAGTCCAATGAACACGGAACCAAGATCACTAAATGAGTGATCGCCTTGTTAAACTAATGCTTATCCCATCTGGCTCACAAAACCTGCAGCAGCTAATAGTGACTGACAACCAGACGGGATACAAAATTACTTACCCAGCAGACAAACTTCTGGGCAAGCCTGTGAGGGATTTTAGACTTGGTCAGCTGTGGCGGGAAGACAAAATGAGCAGAGTGCTAAGTTCGTTCATTACCCTGCTTCCTGACTATGATGCAGTATGACCAACTGTCTGTCCCCTGTTTCTGGCCAACACCCTCACCCACTGTGATAAGCTATGTGTTCCCTCAAACTGTGAGCGGCAGTACCAAGCCAGAGGAAGCACTTCTGCTTTGTGTTGCTTGTATCAGGAGTGGGAGCACAGCCGTATAAAGAAAGGAACATGGATAGCATGTAGAAAACCTTAAGCATCATCTGAAGGTGATATCTTAGAGACAGGCTTCACTCTGTAGCCCAGGCTGGCCTTGAACTCTCTCTTCCTCTTGTTCAACCTCCCAGCTAATTGGGTAACGGGCATCTGCTACCACACCCACCCACCCATCCATCAGGATGTGGATTTTCAAACATAGCTGGATCCCTACTAGCTACCCCGTATAAAATTATTTCTGGCTTCTCCAAATCAGCCGCGTCAATAGGCCAGTCAGTCCATGAAAATGAAAGTATTTGTATTGGACTGCACACTTCCTTTTGCTGGCAGGGGGTAGGAAAAAAAAGGTTTTTCTATCAGAACAGAGGTGACTCTCGGCTCCCCAGAAGGTCTGCTAGTCGTCATGGTAGAGACACAATGTCACTGTAACCTCCGGCACTGGTCACTATGTCCTTCAAGGGAATCAAGCATCCATGTCCAATATTAGACAAACCAACAAAGAGATGATCTAAACGCAGTGCAAGGGAAGAGGTCTGACAGGGAGAGCCTGGCCACACCAGCTCCAGTGCTGCACTACCAAACTGGTCACCCTAACCCCAGTGCCGACCCAGCAAATAGGACAGCGTGTCAGATGCAGCTGATCCAGGTCCCAGCAAACAGTGCGTGCTCTGTGACCCTGGGCTCAATAAAATCAGAGCTGTCAGCCTCTGCCCAGGGCAGCAGGACGTCCTAATCCCATTGTCATCCCAGAGCACACCAGTCGCTGAGTGCAGAAACAGAGGGTGCTGAACAGGTGGTGGAGACAAGCACAGGTGGTGGTGGGTGTCCAGCCAGGCACACGGCAACACTCTGACTCACCAGGGACAGCCACTTTCCTGTACTGCATCTGACTTTGTGACCCCAGGAGACACTGTAACCCGGACTGTATCCTAACTGACACACATGTGCCGCCACCGCTGCCACCGCAGCCCTGGGCCACCTGGGTACCATTATCCCTGGGTTTAAGGTCAAGCAGCAGCCACATGGGATGCTAAGGGCAAAGTTTGTGACCTTAGACTAGCCCCAGTCTAGAAGGCTTGTTCCTGAAACAGAAACTCAGCTCTGTCATTTGTTTCTGGATTGGCCCGGGGCACGAGACACTGACAGCCCGTAGTCAGGAGCTGACTGATAAGAAGAATACCTCCCACCTCATCAAATTTCCAAAAGGAATGAAAGTAGCATCAAGTATAAATGACACACATGTGGTTCCTGATAGGTAGCATTTATTCAACAACATTCTATTATTAGTAAACTAGGACGCACTGAATGTGGGTCCTAGTAATGCTGCCATCACCACTACTACCACTGCGAGAAATTACTCCATTGCCACCGTTGAGTGGTGCTTGTCCTCGTCAGGGATAAAAACCAAAAGCAACTTGGGGAGGAAAGGGTTTGTGTAGCTCACACTGCCATACCCGTACTCTGTCGGAGAAGTCAGGGAAGGAACTCAACCAGGGAAGGAACGAGAGGCGGGGCTGATGGAGGCGTAGAAAGGTGCTCCTCGCTGGCTGGCTTGGCCGATTCCTCCATCTGCTTACAGAACTCAGGGCTATGGGCCCAGGCATGGCAGCCCTCACAAGGCCCTGGGCCCTCCCGCATTAACCAATAACTAAGAAAATGCCCTATGGGCGGAACTTACGAGGAATCCTTAATTGAGGGTCCCTCCTTTCAGAAGATGCTAGTGTGCCAAGTTACCATAAACTATCCAGCACAGAGGAGTACTGAGTACTACAGCTAGTAACACCAAGGAGTACTGCAGCGTCAGAGCGTGAACACTTCTGATGCTGCGGATAGGTAATGTCACTGCTCCGGCCCGGCTGCAACTCCTGAGGAGAACCTCCGCTGTGCTGTCGCAAGCTTTCCTGTCTTCCTACCCTTCCCGGCTCCAACAGCGATCACCACAGGACAAAGCTGGCATCCCTTCAGCAGCGGTGATGTCCGCTGTTGCCCAGCTGCTGCCTACTAAGCAGGACCCACACTCACTGTGAAAGGTCAGCTGGGTAACATCTGGGGCTCGGGACACCGCGGACAATCACAAGCTAGGGCAGACCCAGACTCCGGGTGCTTCCAGGGCACCCTGCTTCCAGGATGTAAGGCATCTGGTTACAGAGGTACAAACTACAGCACAAAGGAACAGAGGCTCCAAGAGATGGCACACCTACGTGAAGCCACCCTGAGGCTCCTGGTTCCTGTGCTGCTTACAAGACATCTGCTTTGTGCCTGAGCACATATTGAGAATCCAGAACTTCCTGGAGGAATTCTACTCGCCATGGTTGCAAAATGCATTTGGCCAGGAAACTCCGCACATGCGGCTGGGACAGCGGCTTACCATGTTATTAATTTTAAACTCAGACTTTCCGCAGCCATGAAAAAAATACCATCCCTGTGACACTCAAACACAAGTAAAACAAAAGGAAAGCTCGGCAGAGGAGACTCTTCTCCTACCCTCAGGGTACCCCCACTTGCAGGGCACCCCCACTTGCAGGGCACCCCCACTTGCAGGGCACCCCCACTTGCAGGGCACCCCCACTTGCAGGGCACCCCCACTTGCAGGGCACCCCCACTTGCAGGGCCAGGAGATGGTGGGATGGGGATGGGGACGGCCCCGGAGCAAGAGTGGGGTTGAGGTGTGTCCAAACCCCTAAATCTTATCCTGAAATTAGCAGGTGTAGGATCTCCACCCCCACCAGGGCCTGTATGCCCCAGTGCATATAGTCCTGTACCCTATCTGAGGAGGTCATGTGGCCTAAAAACTTGTTTCCCCTTATAAGGTCATGTCAGCAGCACCTGGAATTCTTTCTTATGCAAATGAGGTATCCCCAGCATCTGCAAGCCCCGGGTAACGATGTCCACTCATCTCATCTGGATGGCCCCTACTCACCCCACAAAGGTTTAAATAGGCCCTTGTCCACATCCATCCGTCCCCACTACCCCATCCCCACCCCACCCCACCCCACCCGGGCCAGTCAGCTGAGCCAGTTCTCCAAAGCTGTTCCACAGTGTGTGTTCTTTGCCAGTGTACTGCCCACCAAGATCCTGCCTGCACCCACCTGCCTGGCTAACCTTCCCTCGCTCTAGCCCAGCCTGGTGCACTGTGGGCCTCACTACCCTGAGGGAAAAGAGGACACAGGGCAGCACCCAACGGTCTGCATCACAAGGCTGCCTTTCTCCAAGCTACAAACAGCCCCCAAGCCGTGGGCACCGCCCCCTCAACAAGAGCACTCAGTCTGGAACAAGGGCAGTGGCACCTCTGTAACCTCAGGGTCAATCTCTGGAACCAAGTGCCTCGTTACCTTTCTCCAAGCCCGCTCTCCTGATTGGATGGTCACTCGCCTCGCCCCATCAAAGGCACCCGGGACAACCTTCATCTCACGGCACCTAAGGCTACCCTGCCACAGATAGGACATCCAACCACCTGTGAGACTCTTAAGCCTGTTGTAGGGTACCAGGGATGGCACGGTGATTAAGAGTGCTTGCTGCATTTCTGAGTTCGAGGCCAGCCTGGTCTGCAGAGTGACTTTCAGGACAGCCAGGCAACACAGAGAAACCCTGTCTCAAAAAAAAAAAAAAAAAAAAAAAAAAAAAAAAAAAAACAAAAACAAAAACAAAAAAAACAAAAAAAAGGAGTGCTTGCTGCTCTCCCAGAGATCCTAGCATCCCTGTCAGGAAGTCCATACCCGCCTTGTGACTCCAGGTCTAAGCACACATATAGGTAAATGAAAATGCAAATAACATCTTTCTCTTAAAGACACCCCCAGAAGGACAAGCCACACAGTCAGGCATTCAGGCTCCCCCCTGGCAGGCCACTGACCAGCACGGGCACTGCCCCCTGTTCAGCCGAGTAGCTGTCTTGACAGACAACCCTGAAAGGGCTCATGGCTTTCCGCCTTTGGTTCACCAGTGAATGTAGCTCGCTCAAGTCCACACTACCAGGACTCAACGTTAGACCAGCAATCTACTCCCCAAGAACGAGAGCCCAGGATGAAGGTAGAGGAGGTCACTACAGTTTAAGCAGATTCAGCTCTCGGTGCCCAGCCATCGGCAGGAGGGTGAGGGACTCCTGGGCTCCAGTGAGCTCTGGCCTCTGGGTCACCACGGCAAGCCCGGGCACACAGCACCAGGTCGTGCTTACCTGGGAAGGAAAGTGTTGGCAATACCCTCCCAGGAAGGCATTTATCAGATCTGGCACGGTGAAGTTAACAATTACTTGTTGGGCACTGGTTATTCTGGGCTCTGATCCAAATGTACTTCCTTCTAAACCACAGGACATGCCTTCTCAAGAGCATCAGAGATGACAAGGTGCATCTACACACCAGCACTCACAAGTGCAGGGCAAAACACACCAAACACCAGCACTCACAGATACAGAGTAAAACACTGCCGGCTTCCTGTGACACTGGACTTCAAACATTTGTTAAGATTTATGTATTTGGTGTGTATGTGTGTGTGCCTGCGTATGACCTGTGTGCACTGCGTATATGCTGGAGCCCATGGATGTCATAGTCTCCCCTTGAACTGGCCCCAGGCAGGGTTGTGAGCTGCCGCCACGCAGGTGTTGGGAACTGAACTCCAGATGTCTGCAAAAGCAGTAAGTGATCTTAACGCTGAGCGGCCGCACTGCTCCGTAATTAGTTAGAAGAAAGGCCATGTCTTCAGCTTCCGTCACTGAAGCATCGCCAATCCCAAAGATGTGGTAGTGAGCCTCACCCGGCTGCATCCCTGAGCTCGACACACTTTCCTTTTTTTGTTTGTTTGTTTGTTTTTCGAGTCAGGGTTTCTCTGTGTAGCCCTGGTTGTCCTGGAACTCACTCTGTAGACCAGGCTGGCCTCGAACTCAGAAATCCGCCTGCCTCTGCCTCCCAAGTACTGGACTTAAAGGCGTGTGCCACCGCTGCCCGGCCTCGACACACTTTCAAATCTCATCTTCAACAGTGATGGACAGCCTCCTGCCAGCACACCCACACCCACTCAGAGACAGCAGCCAGGATGTGACTAACATTTACCTCGATTAACGTAAAAATGCCCAAAATCACGTAAGATTTCCAGTAGCACTTTATGATTGCCTTCGTTAAGGAAGGCTTCCGTGCATCCTTCTTGGCGCGAAGAACTTCTTTATCCCAGTACCTACAGTAAGACAAAAGCGGAGTCAGGAACAGTGTGACTGTCCGAGTAAAACGGAAGCACAGAAGGACGCAGGTAACTCTGCGGATGCTGCACAAACATTGGCTAATCGTCCCCAGGGACCCAGAAAGATGTGTGAGGCAGACTCTGCTGCACCCGGAAAATAGGCCTCAAGGGGGAACACCTCAGGGGACAGGTCACTGCCAAGCTCTGGATTACGACAGCCCTGGCAGCCAGAGAAGGCGGGTTACTGCTTCGGTGAAACCGTCCCCAGGGCCAGATCTCGGGCATCAGGACCTAGGGAGCCCCAACAAAGGTTCTTTCCCCAGGTCACTGAGTCAGACCCCGCCAGGGCAACCTGACTGGAGGTGGGAGGCGGGTCACGTTGGAAGGACTAAGCTCCAGACAGAGCAAGGGGCCCGGGAAGGGGCCAGGCATCCCCCAGCCGTCCGCTCGGCCTGCATTCTCCGCCTCTCGCTGCTTCCGGCTTACCCTTGCAGCTCCTCTCCAAGGTGCTTTGAGCGATCTTCCGGAAGCACTGAGAACATGTCATCTTCCTCCAACCTCCGCTTGTGACCAGTTTTAAACAACGGGTTGAGCCACCTGTTAAAGATTTAAAGGGACGACACATCAGACCCGCACGGCTGTGTTTAAGAAGGCTCTCGCCTCGGCGCGTTTCATCACCCTCCACATTCTAGATATACAAAGACGAGAAAGGTTTAAATCTGTGCTTTGGGCGCATGCCATACACACACACACACACACACACACACACCCTCCTCCTTCTACACACCTGAGAGCACTCTGACATCAAGACACCATATCTTTTTTTTTTTTTTTTTGGATTTTCAAGACCGGGTTTTTTCTGTGTAGCCCTGGCTGTCCTGGAACTCACTCTGTAGACCAGGCTGGCCTCGAACTCAGAAATCCGCCTGCCTTTGCCTCCCAAGTGCTGGGATTACATGTGTGCGCCACCACTGCCCAGCAAGACACCTTATTTTAATACTGGCTTCTGTCAACCTCCTCTCTACCAGCTCAGGACCTCTGTGACCTATCACTACATATCTCTAAGTGTCAACTACCTTCCCTAGTACAGACGCACGTATGTATGTATGTATGTATGTATGAATGTATGTATGAATGTGTGTATGAATGTATGTATGAATGTATGTATGAATGTATGTATGTATGAGTGAGATTTACCACTAACCAGTATGGAAACCTGCTTGGTCCTATATTCCACAGTTTTTCTACACTTGGGTCCTTTGTGCTGCAGCTGGCTGGTGACAGAGCCCTGAAAAGCACTCTCCAGTGAGTGACCCTAAATGTTCTGTGGCTGGAAACCCTCCAGTCTCAGAGTCTACATAGATATGGCTGCTTTCTGGATATATGACTGTTAACCAGTGAATGTTCTCTGTCTCTCTGTCTCTCTCAGCCTTGGGCAAATGGAAGGACATCTGAAGATGCTGAAGATCCTCTGGGGCGTAGCTATGAACATTCCAGAAGATGAAAGTCAGCCACTGTCTGAGGGAGCTCAGCCCTCCCCTGACCCCTTCCCCGCTCGCAGGATCAATCAATCCGCCATCTTTCCTGGGCCAAGCTTCAGAAGGCCAAGGAATATACATGCGTCCCTCTCGGGCAATCAAATGCGGATCCTTCTAGAAAGCTTCGATAGACGACGAGATTACTGACTCAAGCCAATGGCTTTCCTCTTGTCTCTCTTCAGTGGCCACACTTTACAGGGGACGTGTACCATGGGAAGCTCTCCCCTCGGAGAAGCTGCTCGGGGCTTCCTGTGGAGGTGGGCGCTCAGCAGCTGCAGGAAGCAAGGTGTGCAGTCAACTCCACACAACCCCCTCAGGACACTCAGAGGCACAGACTTCTGACTGGGAGCTACGGCGGCTCCCCAAGACCATAGCAGACATTATGAGGAGGGCTCCCAAGGTAACCTGGGGTTCCAAGAAGTGCCAATGCCCCTGCCTCGTCCACCCAGTAGATGGTGGGAGATCACTGAGAAGGACCAACCAGCTCACCTCTCTCTTAGCACCCTCCCTGAGGGGTTTGCAGGACACTTGTCACCCTGCAAGCCTTGGATCAACGGAGGTGGCCCCCAGACACGTCTGAGATGCTACCGATGTGCTTGAGCGCTTTCTTCCAGTTCTATCAGATATTCTCCAGGTGGTGCTTCTAAGTGGAATCCATTGGCATTTTTTAGGCTTAAAAAGGCTTGATAGGGTTTGTGGCGAGTTTTGTTTTCAATCAGCAGGAGAAATAGAATAGTTAAGAAAGGTTCTTGGGGTATAGAAAAGTAGCCAAATAACTGCTTAGCATGTACAGGCCCGAGTTCAGACTCAAGAACCACGCCCCATGAAGTAGGAAAGCACTGATAACCCTGTCCAATGAGACTGCACAGTTAACTGCATGTGCATCGTATGTAACAACATAATAAAGAGGGAGTGATGTTAAGTTAAATAAATGAACTCAACACAGGCTCAAAGTTCTCTTCAGAAGACGCCACAGACTGACGCTCCTAGGCTCTCTCACCAACCACACCTCAAAAACCCAGGCTGAGATACACGGTTTAATTTGCTGTCAAGCAAAGCACACCGGGATACGAGACTATCTTTGATCATCTGTGTATTACATCATATGTGGTCATGCGCAACATAAAGACATTCTGGTGGACAATACCTGGTTATACTATGGTAATCCCTAAGATATATGACGCCAAGTGGTACCATTGGCCATCTTGCTTTGTGTAAGCACACACAGGGCTCAGAATGACAAAACTTCCTGGTGACAGTTTCTCAGAATACTCTGAGGTTAAACAGTTAGGTAGTTGATACATGGTCAAACGGTGCGTTCATTCTGAGAGAATTTATCTCTGAGAGAGTTTAGTCAACAATCCCAGGCCGCTGCCAGATGAGCCATGCTCAACTCCAGAGCTCCCGCTCCCAGCATTCCCTTCTCTCTTGCTACAGCTTCGCTTCATCCTTGCCTGACACAACTCCTTCAGAGCAGTGAGAGCAGTGACTACCCCCAGCAAGGCACAGCCTCTGCTACCAAACACCGCGCTTGGTGGGACAGGCAGGCAGTCCACAGCTGCTGAAGGGAGGAGAGCTTGTATAAGACAGATGGCCACATCACTCTGAGAGGGGGCCTGAAGTGCGCTTCACTGGAAAGTCAACCTAATGATTCTTGCTGCAGGCCAAACACAGGCAGCCACCCACGAGCTCAGAGGGACAGGAGCCTCTGGATGAGTCTCTGGTCCATCATCACAGCCCTCAGCATCACTTCCAGACTTCCATGAAGATGTTTACAGTAGGTTAAGGACCTCTAATCTAGTGTTGTGGTTGTTGTTCTTGTTGCTTTTCCTAAAAGTGTGAGTGATTCTGAAAACTGTTTTCTCAGTGTGCTAGAGGGAAGGAATGCCAACTCAGACGTTCAGTGTCCTAGGAAACAGTTTATGAGCCTTTCTCCATCACCCAGACTCGAGTGCTCAAGTGTCTATGAGCTTCACATTTACCACGTATACAGGAAGAAGGCACAAACACCAAGCCCCCCCCCCCAGAGAGAGTAAGTCCTCTCCATTCTCCATCCTCAGTATCCTGAATGCCATTCCCACCTCTTACCCTCTCCTTCCTGTGTTGCATCTAACTATGATGAAACTAAAATATTATTTCGTTCCTTGATAGCTACTGATGTATGGCTCAGAGCGTTAGGGTTGGGATGGCTGTGGACACTTGAGAGTTGTTCAGTCAGTCTCTCTCTCTCTCTCTCTCTCTCTCTCTCTCTCTCTCTCTCTCTCTCTGGTGAACCAGCTTGATATTTCATACTTTTTTCAGAAGCCAAACCTAATAAACCCAACAATTATAATCTATTAAAAAGAAAAGCCTCCACCCTGGAAATAAATATTTAAAAAGAACAGCCCTGGGAGTGGTTTGTCTCTGTTCCTGCCCTTGAGCCCAGGGGATGTCGTATCCTGTGTATGAGTGGGACGCGGGTCTGTGTTCACACCTGTAAAGATAATGAATGCTCAGGCCCACAACAAGATTGTGCATGGGAAAGAGGGGCGAAGACACCTAGATGTTAGACTCCCACAGCAGCCCACGTAAGGGAGAGTGCAAGTCTTGGAAGGTTAGTTTCATATCAGAGGGAGAGGGAGGGGGAAGGGAAAGGAAGGGAGAGGGGAGGGGGAAGGGAGAGGGAGGGGGGGGAGGAGAGGGGAGGGAGAGGGAGGAGAGGGAGAAGGAAGAGAGGGAGAGGGAGAAGGAGGGGGAGGGAAGGGGGAGAGGGGACAGGGAGAGGGAGAGGGAGGAGAGGGAGGAGAGGGAGGAGAGGGAGAGCCAGGGTGTCAGCATGTGCCTGTAATCCTGGCACTCAGGAGGGAGAGGCAAGAGGTCTGGAAATAAAGGATATCTTTGGCTACACAATAAATATGAGGCCAGGCTGGGCTATATATAACCCTGCTAGAGACAGGGAGGGAGGGAGAGAGGGAGGGAAGGAGTAAGGGAGGGAGGGAAGGAGGGAGGGAGGGAGGGAAGAAGGAATTGATTGATGTCTGGACCAAAAAGAGAGCTCCAGCAATAAAAGCACTTGAACCCTAACAATTGAGTTGAGCCCCAGAACCCACATGAAGGTAAAAAGCAAGAAGAAATTTCACAAAGCGCCCTCTACACACATGCTGCAGCATACATACATGCACACCACATACACATGTGCACACACACACACACTATAATGACTTGAGGGTTGCTGATACATCGAACAATGGAGACTTCACACCCCACCCTGAACCATCTGGAAACAACAAAGCAGAAAGAAGAAAAGTTCAGAGCGATCATCATCATCTCATCATCATCATCATCATCATCGGCAGTTTCTCTGAATATGACCTAAGGCTGTCCTTTGGATTCTTAAATACCCTGTAACGACCCAGTCCCCAGGCAGAGTCAGAGGCTGTAAGGGGACAAAGATGGGTCACTGGGAGTACGCAGGAGTTGTCAGAAACCTGACCCCTGTTCTCCCTCTCCCTCTCTCTGCTCTGCTACAGATGTGTACTGACCACCACAGAGCCACAGCCAGGGAATGAGACCTCCAGAACCGGGGTCTGATGTAGCCCTTCCCTCTGTAGGTGGCTGTCTCCAGACATCTGTTACAGTAACAAGATTGTGCCCTCAACTCTGACCCCTGACCTCAGATCCTAAAGCAGCCTCGTGGCTGGTGGCTCCTCATTTGATCCCCAGTTCGTGTGTTCCTCGGGGACATGTCTGAGGAAGCTTCCTGTGTTCGCCACGCCCACACGTGGAAGGGTTTAGTGTGCAGCCTGCCTTTCCCTTTCAGTGTTCCTCTGAAATGGCTCCACTGAAGAAATGGCACCACGGGAAGTTTCGGGTGCACAGGAGGAGATAAGTCCCCTTAGTGAGCAAGACACTAGTGTCATTTGGGTCCAAACAAACTTTTTTTTTTTTTCGAGACAGGGTTTCTCTGTGTAGCCCTGGCTGTCCTGGAACTCACTCTGTAGACCAGGCTGGCCTCGAACTCAGAAATCCATGTGCTGCCTCTGTCTCCTATGTGCTGTGATTAAAGGCGTGCGCCACCACTGCCCGGTTCCAAACTTTTATTAACAGCATCAAATCAAACCTTACCTCTCAAGGCACTGCTAACAGAACTTCTCAGAATACTGATGCATAATTTCCTGCAATGGACCTAATTTTATTTAGAAATAAATAAGACACCTGACTCATACAAGCAATTGTTTGTCCCACACTCTTCCTCGCGTGCATTGGATAAGGCCCTTGAATTTTTAAAATGCCCCAATCAATTGCTTTCTATTCTCTGAAGCCCCGCCCTTGCTTTCTGTTCTCTGAAGCCCCGCCCTTCCCATGGCCTCACCTCCCGTCCTTGGTAAACTGATCCAGCTGCCCAGGTTAGAAACCCCTGAGAGCCATCCCAGCTGTCTGCTCAAGACTGTCTACCTGCAAACACCCATCACTTGGACCTCAAAGCAGCCACACCGACCCACCTCTGAGGCAGTCTTTCCTTTACCCATGCTTAGATTTCCCACTCATGGAAAACATTTCAAAGGCTATCATGCCTCACCATTTTAAGACAAGGTTTTTCTCCATAGCATGTAAGCAAGCCCCCAACCTAGAACAAGGTGGGCACACAGATTTGCCCAATACTGTGACTGGGAGTGCTCTCTGCAAGCCCTCGGCTTTGATTTATTTCCATTCAAAACCCATGATCAGTCTGTGGTACGGTGGGTAAATGAATCTAAATGGTGGAGGTTTCCCAGGGCCAAAAGCGCTTCCAGCCTGGAGACAGCACCCAGGCGAAATGAAGAACTGACAGGCAGAAGTCTGTTTCCCAGTTGGTCGGTGACTAAATGTTGCCAGGGAAGAGCTGGGGCAAACCGCCAACATCGACTTCTCCTCTGGCGTGCCAGTCGATTGGCTCTGACCTCATGCCCATCCAGTAAGCAACAGAATAACCAAACAAAACCCTGCAAGTTCCCCAGGGCCTCCCTCATCACAAAGTAAAGTTCCCGGTGGCCTGGCCCGCCCGCACGCCCGCCCGCCCGCACGCACGCACGCCCGCACGCACGCCCCACTCCCTCGCTCTCCCTGTGCTGCGGCCCAGCACTCCCTCGGCACAGGTGTCCATGTGATCACCAGTGTGTGATGTGCACAAGCGTGCCCGCGCTCTCAGGGACGATCAGCACTTGGCCTCCGTGGACTCTGGGCCCACACACAAACCACATTAAACACATACATGAGGCGTCTACCAAGCTGCCATCTTCCCCAACATTCTCAAGACACAACTGCTAAGGGATGTGGTGGGCCAGGCCTATAATCCCAGCTCAAGAGAGGTAGCAGGAATTCAAGGTCATCTTACACATAACTAGTTCAAGTCCAGCCTAGGGCTACTCTGTCTCAAGCAAACAAAGTCCAAAGTTATCCCAAAGTTAATACACTCCAGCCTGCTGTGTATTAAAATAACCAGGCTCCCTTTCTTCCTACCTGATGTCCCAGCCCCCACATCCTCCACACCTAGCTACATCCTCACATGCTATATGCTACATCCTCACATGCTGCATCCTCGCATGCTGCATCCTCGCATGCTGCATCCTCGCATGCTGCATCCTCGCATGCTGCATCCTCGCATGCTGCATCCTCGCATGCTGCATCCTCGCATGCTGCATCCTCGCATGCTACATGCTACTGTGATGCTTTCGTAAATGGATGGTTGGCTCCGTTGATTTTGGCCTGTTGTGAGACAGTACATCAGTGTAGGAGTGTGTGGTGTGCAAAGATGCTCACTTCAAGGGAGCCAAGAGAGACAAAAAGAACAGGGCGAAGGCACGTCCTCCCCAGGGGCTCAGGCCTGCAGGTTCCCCGGATCTCCTAGCGTCCCTTCCCTCCCAAGAGTGAATCCATGCTGTTCACAGCTCCTCAGCGCCCCCCCCCACCTCACCTCCACCTCCTCCCAAATAACCAAGTCCAAGAACAGCACTGCGAGGGACAGACAGACAAATGTCCCCCCTCCTTCACCAAGTGAAGAGTCACACTTACAATGCCCTTCTCACAGCGGGAGTCACATTATTGGGATGGGGAAAGAGAGCCAGGTCCCTTCAACCAATCAACCAGAGGATCTTCTAAGAAGCAGGGGCACCCTACTCTTACAAGGTGGCTCCTCTGAGGCCCCCTGCAAGGCAGTGCAAGGCTAAATCACCTTGATAAATCACCTAAGTCACCGAGATCCTCTCTGAGCTGCCAAGCACGCTATCCCGACCCTGAGAAGCTGGTTAGCCCTGCCTGTTTGAATCAAACACTTGCTTCCAAATGATCAAACCTGATCACCCATAGGGTGTGACTTGTCTCTTGCTCCCAAGCTCAAAGAGCCTCAAGGGACAGAGAGGGAGGGAGGGGAGAAGAAGGGAGGGAGGGAGAAAAGGAGGGAAGGAGGGAGGAAAGGAGGAGGGAGGGAGGGAGGGAAGGGTGTGAACATCCGATGCCCTTCACTGGGGTTTGTGCACCAAGAAGCACCAGAGAAGAACATGCTTCGTGTGGGCTGGAAGAGTGGATCACAAGGATGCAAACACTCACATCCGTTAGGATTCCTACTGCAGGCTCAACGTTGCCATGGGAAATAAACACACGTGCGTTCAGGTTAACTAACTGAAGTCATGTGTATTTGTGGTGGCCCCAACCGGCTTTTCTAGTCACAGCAAGATCCCCACCTCACAACCAATCTGGTCGCCAACTTGTGCAGTAACATGCCTTGATATGCCTGGTTTCATCCCCACCCAGTAGGCTTCCACCCTTTGGTTCTTCTCTTGTTAAAATTTTAGGGACAGTTTAGGTTTTGGAGTGCTTTGGGGTTCACAGCAAAGCCCAGTCCGTGTGTCCCCAAACGCTGTACAGACACAGCCTTGCCCACTCTTAAAACTCACCATCTCCAGAGCGGCCTGCCTCCTTCCCCGGGTGGCCAGGGTCCACACGTGTGCGTCTCAGCAGACTCCACAGCCAACTCGGAATGCTGTGGACTCTCAAAGCTCACACAACCGCGTAATGATGTGTATCCACCACGGCAGGGTCACGGGATGGTTTTCACAACCCCAAGTCCACGTTTGGGCTTTCCAGCCCTTTAGTCCATACCCTGTGCAATCGCTCATCTTTGTTTGACTGTACCCAGAACATCACGGACTCAGCTCCTGTAGGAGCGCCCTTGCCAACTGACCTTGCTCCGTTAGCAGCCAGTATTCAAAATATGTAGCTCTGGGTCTTCTGTCTTGAGTGCCTATCACTGGCTTCTGCTCTGAATGTAGCAGTTATGTATCTGTTCACCAGCTAAGCATCCTGACTGCTTCCAAGTGAGGCCACCACGAATACAGCTGCTATAATTCCCTATTCGCCGGGTTTTAAGCTCATTCGGGTAAAATACCAGTGCCTGCGACGTCATGTAAGAGTGTGCTCCCCTTTTCAGGAAAATGCTAGCCCTTCTAGCCTCCAAGCAGGGGTTTTGCACGCCCACCAGCCATGCACGTGAGTGTAGGTAGCTCTTTTCCCTTGAATGGCTGCTTCAGTTCCAGCTCCTTCGGGACCCCCTGACCTCTGACCTCGCTCTCCAGCAAGGCCCTCCATTCCTGGATTCGTGGGGAGCGTAGGTGGTGTTCACAAAAAGTACCAGGCACGGTGAAAATGCCATCGTGGGTGGGGGAGGGGCTCAGCTGCCGGCTGGAGATTGGTTC
Source organism: Apodemus sylvaticus (assembly GCF_947179515.1). Lineage (NCBI taxonomy): Eukaryota > Metazoa > Chordata > Mammalia > Rodentia > Muridae > Apodemus > Apodemus sylvaticus. The sequence goes on along the minus strand of NC_067479.1, from coordinate 6,238,513 downwards.
TGATGTTCTGATTTAATCGGGAATCTGCGTGTCCAAACGCTAAGGGTCCTTGTCTTCAATCAAAAGGTAAAGATGTCAACGGCCAATGGCTGGGCAGAGAGGAGACGGGTGGGACCCTTAGTGTAGCGAGGGCGAGGAAAAGGACAGGTTGCCATGAAGCGGTGGGACGTGGATGGAGCTACAAGACAAAAAGCCGAGCCCTGTGAGAATAAAGTGCCGCCGGCCACTTCCCCGGTTGGGCCTGGGACGGCAGGGGAAGGTTTCGAAGAGTCCAGCCTCTGAGGCAGCCAAGGCATTTTAAAGTTAACTGGCATATATGTGCGTCTTCCATTCGAAAAATCCAAATAGCTCCTGGGCAGGTGCGTGCGTGCGTGCGTGCGTGCGTGCGTGCGTGCGTGGTGCATGCGTGGGATCCACCGGGAGCCAAAGCAGCGTAGCCCACCTCCCTCACTGCTACAATATGGCCATCTGAAGAGCCTGAAGGATGCAGCCACAAGCCAACAATCACCAAAGCCAGAGGCTTCAAATACTCAGGAGAATTTTCCAGTGCGGTATCCAGAGGGAGCAAGACCTGCCTATGCCCCAGTGTAGACGCCTGGTCTCCAGAACGGTGTAGAATCTCTGTGGTCTTAAACCATCAACTGTGTGTAGTCACTTATAGGACAGCCACAGGACACTTGATTGGACGTCATTGTTTATATCTCCAGGAAGAGGGAAAGTGGCAGACAGAAGACGGCTTGTCCAGGGCCATACAGCTCATGAGTGCTGGCGGCAGGGTCTCACCCAGTGGGGGATGGGGCTACAAGCCCCGATGGTATGGCCAGAGTGCCTTCCACCAGGAGATGGAGCATCCACCCTTTGGCCAGGAGCTCTGAGCCAGCATCGGCCTCCTGAACTCTGTGGCTGTTCAGGACTGTGTCCCTGGCTTTTCCAACCAGACTCTAGAATGTTCTCCAAGTCAGTGGAGAGGGCTGGAGGAGGGGGAGCCATGTAGGGGGATTTAGATGGCAGGGGGGGGGGGGGAACTTACGCAATGAAGACTTTGGCTGGACTTTGACCCTAGTTTTTCCTAAGTCTTGGGAATTTTCCAAGTCACGGGGTCTGATGGTTTATGCTAACAAGGTGACTCACATCAGGTCTCCTGGAAAGTTTATACTTGCAGTGACCACAAATGGAAGCTGTCCGGGGAAGACGAATCATGCATTGACAGGCAGGGGCTTTGCCTAGCCTCAGGGGCTTAGAGGGCACAAAGTCTGAGCTGGATCCTGTGACCCACATGCACATCAATCCCGCCCGCAGAACAAAAGCCGGAGCGGTGAGGCATTTATGAGCTTTCTCGGTTGGCAATGCTCTGAGTATCATTATAAGACAATGTGCCAGAAATTAGCATGTCCAGAAAGTGGCAAATCCCAACTCACGGGATAGGACAAGAAAGGTGTGCACTTGGGATCCAGCCAGACCCTGCCCTCTAGGACCCTCCCTCTGACTGACTTCAACCGGTATGCGTGTGCTGTAGAAAAATCATAGTTCTGTGTACAGCACTTTCCTGAGTCCAGTGAGACATTGTTTTTGAACCCAAACAAGTCCTAGGAGATCTTGAACGTATACTCTGTGGGTCAGAAGTGTCTTTAGGACCCTGATCTTATAAAGACGTTCTGAAGGGAAGATGGTCTTGAAGCCATCTAAGGCGACCCTGTGAAGTTCTGATCAACTCTGGAACTGTTGACTTCCCACTAAATTCAAGACACGATGGCCTCAGCTTCTGACAGTCAACATGTCAGCGTCTCCGCTCTAATGGCTTCTCCCCCTCGCGGCTTCCACTATATGCACCTCAGTCAAATATGAGACTGCAGGTCTCAGCGCAGTGCCCACCAGCCATCACTGTCCCTCTCAGAACTTCCGCTGCCAGCACCGTGAGGAAAAGACAGGGCTTGAAATCTCCCTCCTACTTTGTAGCCACGCTCTCTAACATTCAAGCAGGGGCCTTGAATGTTGAGCTACAGGAAAACATCTGTGCAGCCCGTGAGCTGGCAAGCCCCGCTGCTGGGCTTCTAGTCTGTGAGCTCAGGACTCGGAGAACGGCAGGTTTTACAGGTGAGAGAGCCACACTGAGGTGACTGGTTAGTCACAGCCGGTCCCACCTGCGCCAGCAAGATGGCTCCGCAAGCAAAGACACTGGCCAGCAAGCCTGACAACCGGATTTAATCCCTCGGACCCATGTGGTGGAGGGAGGCACAACTCCTCCAAGTTGCCCCCTCCCGTACCCCCCACATCATCACCATCATCATCATCATCACCATCACCATCATCATCATCATCATCATCATCATCATCATCATCATCATCATCATCATCCATAGCATTGTGTGCCTATAATCCCAGTGCTAGGGAGACACAGAAGAAACCCTGAGGATTCCTGGATTGCTGTCCAGCTGAATCTGTTGTTTGTTCCAGGTTCAATGAGAGAAACTACCTCAAAAACTAAGGTGGAGAGGGATTGAAGAAGACACCTAGCGTCAACATCTGGCCTGCACACACACTCACACACAGATGTGTATCCACAAACTCATACAGACACACAGAAAGGGACAAGATGGACGGTGTGGTGTTCACGGTTAATTTAACAGTTGCTATATGGTCATAGTTAAGCATCTCCTAGAATACTCATGGAGATTACAACAAATGCACAACTTTAACAAACAAACCAAGGTTCATGCATCCCTTTACAGATGAAAAGAAACCAAACGCTACTTTTCAGTCACCGTGCTCCAAACACAAGTGTGTGTACAAGTGTCCATGTGGGGAAGAGAGTGGGACAGAGCAGATAAGACTGGTTGGGAGCCAGTCGATCATGGCTGATACTCAGGGGAGGCTGCTTGGGACTTGGTTAGACTGCTCTGCTCAGGGGAGGCTGCATGGGACTTGGTTAGACTGTTCTCCTCAGAGGAGGCTGCTTGGGACTTGGTTAGACCATTCTGTTCACTCTACTGCATACATAACTTGTCATTTCCACAGCCAAAAGAAGACATGAAGGAGAAGGGAAGGTTGGGAGGAAACCCATACTTGTATGGTCTTATGTTAGGTGTGCAATAAGCCTTGAGCTGACTATGAGGCCAGTAACCCAAGTGTCGTTCGTGGTAACAAATCTAATTACTGTACACCACTCATCCACAGTGGCTATATGTCTTCCATCTTCCATTTAGCATCGTGATCCCAGGTAGACAAACAGGCAAGCCACAGCCTCACGTGAGCCCACTTCAAGTGAGCTAAGCACTTGAAGCTTCTAGACTCATCATCCAACCTCTTCTGAGCACCCGTGCATTCAGGTAAGATCTCAAGGCAAAGAAGACTTAGAAATAACACATCATAAGCACACCTCTACCCTTCCATCTTCCTGTCCTCAGAATAAGGCTTTGACCAGCTTTATCTAGACAGACAACGATGGTAGTCGATCTGGGTTCTAGCCCTGATCCCCAACCCTTCAGTTCCCCGGAGATCTCATTGATGATTGTGTTGATGGATGAGCTGTTGATAGAGCTGAAGACTCCACATTTCTCCCAGGACGCAGGGAACAGCCATTCTCAAGGCCTACGAACCACATCTGAAGCAGTGAGACTCCAGGCAGAGCCACCACGGAAGTTCCTCTGTGTCTGTTTCACCGGAGAATAAACAAAAATACAGGGGTGGAAGGACCCAAAAAGAAAGGACCAGCTGCCTCCTCTTCTCTCGACCCAGGCCAAGTTTAACTTGGGTCTGTGCTTTACTCGAGCCTTAAAGAAGCAGCAAGCAAATGAATCTGGAGACAGCAGTGGACAGATCTAATGTTCAATCCAAGAGCCTAGGGATTGGCTGAGCGCTATCTAAAACGGTATCTACCACACTGAGTCACACAGCCCGGCTGTAAACAGATCACCAAAGGCCACCATGGCCACAGCACTGAGACCCTGGCCTGAAAGGCGGAGAGCACAAGAAAGCAGATCCAGTGTTGGCTGTTGGCTCATATAGCTCCTCACCCACCGGCCCCCACTATACAAAGGCCATAGCTCAGTTTAAGAGATTATTAATCTACAAATCCTCAAAACGATTTGCATCACTTTAGGCCTCAGCAGATGAGGAGTCTGTGTTTATTAATACTACCCCATTGATCCAAATGTATTAGTAAGTATATAATGACTTGTAATGGCTCTCATAAAACCTTGTGAAGCTCTGCTTTGGACTAGAACCATCTGATTCGCTCAACCTTAGGTTCCTGTCTATATAGCAGTCATTGGTCCTATCAGAAGCTGAGTATACTGTGTGACAAGACAGCACACAGAACTGAAGAAGGAGCAGGGTTCTCACGGCCTCCGACTGACTCACTGACAGCTCGAAAACCAGGCTGACCTCCATCCAGGAAGTTCCTCTTGCCCAAGAACAGTGCCTGTATGCCTCTATCTACCAACTGCATCCATTAAAAATCTAAATTAGCAGATATATGCAAACTTGTCTCAAGTATATGAGGTAACTCCTTGTGGGAAAGGTCTCCGGCCATCTGCTAAACAGCCAACCACTTTGGGTATGATGGACTCGCACTAGTCAGTTACTCAACGGTAAAATATATTTACAACTTTCCCAAGCAGTCTAATCTATCCTGCTCTGCTGACAACTCCCGCTGACCAGACGCCTTGGCGCACACCTTTAATCCCACCACTCAGGAGGCAGAGGCAGGAGGATCTCTGTGAGTGCAAGGCCAGCCTCTTTTACAAAGTGAGTTCCAGGACATCCAGAGCTACAAAAAGAAATCCTGTCTTGCCTCACCCCCCCCCCCCAAAAAAAAACTCAGTCACAGGACTGAGATTCAGAGGTACTTTACAGCACATTCTGACTTTCCACAAGTTTCAGAGTCAACACAAAATCTAACCCAGTCCACTCTGCTTTCCATAGGGTACAAAGTCCATGGGAGGACTAATCATTTTTGAGAGTTTTATTTTCCAAAGCTTCTAGCATAAAAGGAACCACATGCCTAGCCAAGCTAAATTCCTGCTACTTAGAGCCACAAACTCTAACTCACTCACTCACTCCTTCTCTCTCTCTCTCTCTCTCTCTCTCTCTCTCTCTCTCTCTCTCACACACACACACACACACACACATACACCTTGAAACCCTATTAAGTTAATGTCTTCAAGCAACACAGGGGTAAAAAAGACATCTGGTCTTTCCTTTTTATGACATCTCTGTCTGGCTTGTCACAGTGCAACAGCATCACAGTGAACTTAGCTTGGGTCAGGCAGGGCTCCAAGGGATTTCGTAGCCCTGCTTCCATCCAGTTATGGGTTTAGGCCCACAGGCAGCCTCGTGGCTGTGCCATCAAAGCCCTTCAGCAGCAAAGACCTCAAGGCAGCCTTTTGGTGAACTTTCCTCAACTGTATGAGAGTTAACAGTAAGACCTGACTAAGCAGCACGGACTCCCCGGCGCCTTCCTCCGAGTTCCAGCTGAATCCCAAGATGCCTGCTCCACATTTTGCCCAAGCAACTTTCTCCTCTGCCTGGGCAGGCCATCGGGCTGTCCTGCCAATCATCACGCAGCGGAAACCGTATTCCATTTATCATTTCTGCTTTCTACACATGATGGTGTTCTAGTGTCTTAAATCCTTTTCCAGCTAGGAGGATGCCAACCACGATGGAGCTAGCCAGCTCTCGGAGACAGTGACGATCCAATAGGAATGTGCCTGTCCTGATTCACGGCCTGTCCACCCTCGGAAGCAGCATCCCTTTACATGAATCGTCCCAGAGCCAGATGCGAGGCAAACGGGGCTCTCCTGATAGCTGACACCTAGCCAATCCTAACCTGCACAGCTTACCTTTCTGTCCTGCCCCAGACCACAGGCGTAATCTACGCCCCTCCCTTTCTGTCTCCTGACCGCACTGGTGTCACCCCAGTGGCTCTGCACTGTGCCTCTAAACCCTTGAGAGTGTTGACTTCACCTCTGGTCTCTCCTCAGTCTCCTCTGATAGACTACCTTGATGCTTTGCATGAGAATGCCCCCTATGGGCTCAAACTTTGAAAACCTGGTCTCCAGATGATGGATCTATTTAAGGATTAGGAGGTGTGGCCTTGTTGGAGGATGTGTCACTAGGAATGGGCTTTGAGATGTCAAAAGCCCATGCCAGTCCCAGTTAGTTCTCTCTGCCTCAGACTTGTGGATCAAGATGCAAGCTCTCAGCTACAGTCACAGCACCGGTCTGCCTGCCCCTGCCACCATGCTCCCCACCGTGATGCCATGCTCCCCACCGTGATGGCTGGGGACAGACCCCCTAACCCTCTAAAAGCAAGAACTGCAAATAAACTCTCTCCTCTCTAAGTTGCTTTAGTCACTGGCTTTGCTCGTCATGTCTTGTCACACCAACTGGGAAGTGGCTAAGCCCGCTGGCTAGACTGTGGGTCACGTAAAGGAGCACAGGACAACTTGTTCTTCGTGCCGGGCTGGGGACTCAAGCTCTGACCCTTGTCTGTGCAGGACACACATGACCCTCGGCATTCCACCAGACTCCCTGTTTAGATTTTAATGTTTCAGGAGCATTTTTGACTCAAGAGACTTCTGACCCCCAGCCTAGGCCACCCTATAATTCAGATTTTTTGGAAGATGGTATAAAGTCTAGAGAAGAAGAACGCTTAGTTCTGTATACTATGGATTAACTATAAGTATGAACAATTGATGTTAGTATGGTCGAGCCTAGGTTTTCATTTAGGTTTAGGTAACCCTGCACTCTCAGGAGAAAAGACAAATGGCTAAATAAGCGCCGATCTGAGTTTGGACTCTGGTAATTCTCTATGCCGCACGGTCGAGCTTACTTAAGCTCCGGAAGCAGGAAGCAGAGTCTGCCAGGCCCTCACCTGCTCTACCACAAAGCTGAAGGTGCCGACCCAAACACCCACCGAGACAGCTTAGAACGTGACACCCATTCTCCACACACATTACCCGAACTTTCCTATAAGCAAGTACACTACCTCCAGGGCTTACACCCAGAATGAGCTTTGTTACCATCACTCTGACAACCAAATACAATTGAACTTCAAAGCTCAGGACACCGCACTCTGTGCACCGCCTTGAGAACGCATGTATGCACTAACATGTCTATTATTCAGCGTTAAAGGGGAGAGAGAATTCCAAACCACGGGCTTTTCTAGGTGGGCAGCCCTGCGTCAGTGAGGCAGAACTGAGGAAAATTCCAGCCAGGCCAGTTCAGCTCTGAAGCAACAGGGCAGTCACAAACATACCAACCCTCGGCCAGAAGAGCTGCAGATTCAGAGGACAAAAAAATCCTTTGATAAGTCTCCTTCTGCAGTCTACTAAAGGGTTTATGTGTTAGGAAATAAAGAGAAAAACTCTACAATGAGTTCCGGGGCATTTTCTGAAAGGGCTTTCATTAAAATAACAACAACAACAACGAAGATGATGCCTTCTCCAATTTCACTGTAAATTATTCCATGGAACCACAACTGCTCACAGAGCTGGAAAAACTAAAGCGACTAAGAAGGGACACAAACCGGGACTGTCAGACAGAAGCAATGGAGTGAGGGAGACCTTGACTCACTAGTGGTCGTCAGACAGAAGCAATGGAGTGAGGGAGACCTTGACTCACTAGTGGTCGTCAGACAGAAGCAATGGAGTAAGGGAGACCTTGATTCATGCCTGGGCTGTCATCCCCAGGGCTGCTTGCCTACCTAGTCCCCACCATCCCACCAGCAACCCGGCTTTCTGAATGGCATCCCAAGCCAATCCAGAGGGAACTCTAGCCAGGCTTCTGGCCCAGCGTGCCTGTGCCTCACTGGAAAGAGGAGGAAGACAGCACAGATGCAGCCCCCACCTGCCTTGGACAAGAACAGTGGAAGACATCGCCCCTCCCTAACCCACAAAAGGCAGTGCCACCTATGCAGTGTCCCTTCAAGTTGTCCTAAGTCAGATGGGCACTTTTTCCTGAGCCCTAGGACAGGGCCCTCAGCGGCCCACCCCACAGCACGTGATAACAAGTAGCCCAGCATCTCATATCTCCTCCAGGAATCTCAAGGCAGGCTCCAGGAAGCTGGAATCATAACAATTCATTCAAATTGACGCCTTAAGCATTTACTATGCGAAAGGCTCTTTCCAAAGGTTCTAGATCACAGACTATGGTGTGTATGCAACTCGCATTCCAGGATATGAAGATAGCCAGGCTCAGAAAGACGGGGTCTAAAACACAGTTAACAGCCACACAGTAAACCAACAGGGAGCCAGCCACGGGGTGGGGAGGGGAGACAGCTTAGACAGCAAGAGACAGGGCTCCCTACGTGATAAGCCGGAGGCCTGTGTGTTCCAATCAAAGGCAGCACAGCGGCAGAAGCCCGGGGTCCACTGCTTTCCTGGGAGCTCCTTTACCAACCCCCGTGCTGACTGTGTCGGCAGTGGGGCTGCGAGAAGCAAGGGTAACCAGGTCTTGGAGGAAAACATCAAATGTCCGTCATCTCTCATCCATGCTGCAGGATGAATAGTCAGTCCTCTGAGAGATGAAGACACCATGTCAGGGCCCTGCCAGCAGCTGACTGGGACAGATGCAGAGACTCACAGCCAACCCCTGGACTGAGGCAGGGGACTCTGTGGAAGAGTTAGGGGAAGGACTGAAGGAGCTGAAGGGGATGGCGACCCCGTAGGAAGACCAACAAAAGCACCTAGCCCAGGCCTCTGGGAGCTCCCAGGGACTAAGCCACCAACCAAAGAAAGAGCACCCATGGGCTGGCTGAGCCCCACTCCCATGCCCCACCCCACACATATGTGGCAGAGAACTGCCTTGTCTGACCTCAGGGGGAGAGGATGCGCCTAATCCTGTAGAGACGTAAGGCCCCAGGAAGGGGGTAATGTCCCTCTCAGAGACAAAGGGGAAGGGGAAGGGGAAGGGGGGAAGAACTATGAGAAGAGGCGGCACCAAGAAGGGGGCATCGTCTGCAATGTAAATAAATAAAACAATTAATTTAAAAAGAGATACTACTCCAGGGTGGGTAGAGAGATGACTCAGCTGTGATTCTCGGCACACACGTGGCAACTCACAGAGGGCACACCTCCAGTTCCCGGGGATCTAATGTCCTCTTCTGGCTTCTACAGGCAATGCACATACACACCACATGTGGCGCACAGACACACATGTAGACGCAACAACAAAACGAGACCCTAGCTCAAATGAGAACATGACCAAGAAGGAAGGACTGCTCACCCCGAGCAAACCCCACAGCGCATCCCCAGCCTCTCAGACACGGGCTTCCCACACACCACATGGCAGAAAATACCAAGTAAGAGGCTCTTCTGTCAAATGCTATAAAACGTGTGTTTAGGACACAAGATACAAGTCATTTTATCTCTCCTGCCTGGTAAGACTTTTACGCAAATATTTTAAACACACACTCACACACACACACACACACACACACACACTCACTCACTGCTCACTGCTATATTCTGCAGGAGTACCCTTTTCTCTTTGCAGCAGTGAGTGACCCCCCTTCTCTCCATCACCTGGATGCAGCTTTTTCAGACTACCTGGCTGGGAGGTTGGCCCCAGCCAAAGGGGAAAGTACAGCCACAGCCTGCATTACAATAAAATCGAAATGCACTTCTTGACTGTATGTGTTTGCCTCCGGAGAGCACTCTCCTGATCAAGAGGACAGCTAGCCTTGTCCTCCTGCACTGGGATGTGGTCTCCTTTTTGATCCAAAACTAACACCGAACATCAGAATCCACTGCGGACTCTGCCTCCTGAGCAGAGCCCAAGGCTTCAGGAGTCTCTTACTGCAGGACAGTCAAGTGTTGACAGCAGACATGTCACCCCAACGGAAGAACCAGGTGGTTCAGATATGAACAGAGACCTCCTGGCCTCTTGGTGTCTTTGGAACCTAGACTCTTGGCAATTCCCTGAGTTTGGCTGCACAATGCGCCTGCCCTGCCTCTGGTCTCTAAATGGAGCTGCTTACGTCTAACCACTGTCTGCACTCTCACACACACACACACACCACCACCACCACCACCACCACCACCACCACCACCACCACCACATCTACCCCCATCTCCAGGAGACAGATGTGGCCTCCTGAACTGGACCACATGTGGATGTCTTAGGTACCTGTCAACAACCCCCACCACCACCACCCACCCCATGTTCCACTGACCCTCATGACTGACTGATACAGAACTCTACTATAAATGGTCAGCCATTATCTACATTAAAAAGCAGTGGTTACAGTTCATTTTTGAGGATACCTGCTCAAAAAGCTCCAAGTTGCTACTTATTGTTAATCTGGGTAAAGCACATCAAATATCTACACGCCCTGTCCACTCCCAAGACACATGGGTCACCTGGCAGGCGAGAGAGAAGGGCTTTTAATAGTAAGCAAAAGCCGGGTGTGCTGCTCCTCACCTTTAACCTTTAACCTTTAACCTTTAACCCCAGCAGTTAGGAGGTGAAGGCACAAAGAAAAGGTCAAAGCCGGGCTCAGCTACAGATCACTCTCATGGCCAGCCTGGAAGATATAGTATGGAAGAAGGCAGAGGGGAGGGAAGGAGGGAGGCAGGGAGGGAGGGAGGGAGGGAGGGAGGGAGGGAGAGAGGGAGGAAGGGAGATGAGCTCTCATCTCAGATAACCATACATTCCATGGTCCTCGGATTTCCTGGTCAATCGGGGTAGGAGGGTCTTCCTCCTTTGTGGGGAAGGGGCATGGGAGAGAAGCTGTCAGTGACCACGTCCTTTTAAAAGGGTGAGTAACTGTTGGGGTGTGGCTCAGTGGTAGGACACTCTTCCAGCACTAGGAAGTCCATAGGTATAATCCCTAATACACACACACACACACACAAAGCAAAGGCATCACATAAGAACACGGACCCACAGGAGACTCTGGTACAGAAAGCACTGACCCTTCCCCCTACCATCAAAACAGAAGGCAAATCTCTTAGGAATCTGGCAACATGTGAGAAACTGAGTTGCTGTTTGTGCAGTGTGGTGTGTATGCTCAGGAACTGTACTTTGCGGGGACTCGGGGCAGGAAAGCACACAGTAAGCACCACCACACCCCACAGGAAGCTGTTCCCTGACTGTGAGTGAAGCCCACTCGGAATCTGCCTCTCTCCTGGCCTTGGACTCTGGGCTGCTGCTGGTGGGAACTGGACACACACACCCCGCCCACTGCTCCGGTTCAGCCTCTGTGCCCAGGGTCCTCAGCTGGAGACAGAAGAGTGCTAACCAGGTGACGATGGCACTCTCCCTTCTCTCAGGAGGGCTGCCTGCAGGGTCTGGATCCCCTGCAGATCTCGGAAGCCAGTCCTGAGGGGTCAGAATGGCTACGGCTAGATGCCTCTGACCTCAGAGAAAGGGTGAGTCCCAATCTAAAGCCCGACAGCCTCACCGGGCATGGGTTTTTGTGGCTGTTGGTACATGGGTCAATTTGCTGGCCATCAAGGAAGGAAAAAAGCCTCGAGTACAGAGAAGGGAGACAGGAGACGCCTGGGGCAGAGAAGGCAGGCCTACTTAAGGCCCAGGGAGGAAGTCCGGGCTGACACTTGCCAAATGCCAGTGCCAGCTCCTGGGAAGCTGCAGGACACACAGGGCCAGGTTGTTTCTTGCCTGGGACTCCAAATTCCTCCTCAGGAAGGACACTGCGGGCACCACACCTCTACCAGGATCCTTACGTTTTCCATTCAAGTTCAGCTTTCTCTTCCCTTGGAATGCTGACCAGGAAATGGATCTACATACCAGAGAGAGATGAAATGAAATGCATGGGGGGGGGGTGTCTGGAGACCCTAAAAGAGCTGCCTCTGGCAGCCTTCCACAAGGACTCGAAATGGCTTCAGAGTCATCTAAAGTTTGCCAGTCAGGGCTCAAAAAGCTGCCCACCATCCCCACATTCTGATAATGTTCAGTACTAGCTGACGCTAAGGCACCTTGGTTTGCCTTTAAAAAAAAAGTCAATTCCCAGAAATCAAAGGCCACTAATTCCCTCTCCAAAGCCCCTAAGCTAGCTGCTCCGTGGGATCCCTTCCGGCTGCACCCTATCCTTCCTGGAAGGGACTCTTAGAAAATGTGACTCCTCCTCACAATCCCTCCCAAGGAGCAGTGAGGCTGAGGCGGCTGTGTGGAATTTCCCTCAGAAAGCCTTAGTCTTCCTAGCTGGGCAGTTGCTAGCAGAAGTGGAGAGAGGGAAGAAGAGGAAGAGGAGACAGTTTTGGCTTAATCCAAAACCTAATCTCCCTTTGACAAACACTTCTAGGAAAAACAAGTGCTGTACTATAACTTAAAGGAGCAGAGGAGAGGACTTGGAGGTGGCTGAGGAGAACAATGGAGCCATCTCTTTCTTTCCTCTCCCCTAATATCTGATTCCCCAAGGATTTGCCTGGGGTTTTCCCCCCAAAGCAAAGCAGTCTGGGGCATTTGCATGTGGAAGAGCCCGTGTTAGTTCACAGCCTGTAAGAACACAAAATCATACACCGGACAGCCTCCTGCCAAAGACACACCCCAGCGGGGGACCAAGACCAACAAAAACAGCGACCCAAGTTCAAAAGCTATAATTTGCTTAGAAGGCCAAGACTGCTTGTCCCGGAGACAGAGCGTGCTTTCCTGCTTAATCCACAACAGCATTCTGAAGGGTTTATGGGAATCAGTTCCACATCTGAAGACATTTTGGAATTAAAGCTGAGCCCAACTTGCTAACTCTGAGGGGAAAGGGAAGGGAAGCCCAGTGGTGAGAGCTGCTGAGACAGAGTGAGACTCTCGGGCTAGCTCAGTGGACAGAGGGCAGGCGAGAACAGCGGCCCCGCCTGAGGACAATGGAGCACTTCATGTATCAGACGTGGTTTGCATTTGTCTGCCCTGGCTACCGAGAACAACAATCCAAGTGGCTACAAACAACGGGAAGTTACTCCCTCCCAGCTGGAGAAGCTGGAGAAGCTGGAGAAGCTGGAGAAGCTGGAGAAGCTGGAGAAGCTGGAGAAGCAGTATGGCATGGCGTCTGAGCCGGTTTCTTCTGGGGCTCTAGTTCCTGTTAGATGTGGTTTCTCGCTGTGTGGTCCACTCCACTTCCCTGCCTCCAAATAAATGCCCACGTATGGAAAAAAAAAAGTGTCTACAAAGAGGAAATCTGGACACTAACCTTATGGAGTTAAAGTCCATCCCAATCAGCTAATTCATTCTTAATTACCTATTTTAGAGACCTTATCTCAAAGTACAGTCACAGTCTACAACATTAGGTGGCCAGGCTGGCTGGCTTGCTTGCTTGCTCTTTCTTTCTTTCTTTGGTTTTTTTCGAGACAGGGTTTCTCTTTGTAGCCCTAGCTGTCCTGGAACTCACTCTGTAGACCAGGCTGGCCTCGAACTCAGAAATCCGCCTGCCTCTGCCTCCCAAGTGCTGGGATTAAAGGCGTGCGCCACCACTGCCCGGCTAGGGGCTAGGCTTTCAACTTCTAGATTCTAGGAGTCCCCTGTCCCATAGAATAACAAGCTGCAAGAGAGACAGAGCCAGGCCTATAGTGGGGATGCGTGCGTGGGGGGGGGGGGGAAATGTGTGCGGGGGAGGGGGGAGCACGGAGCAGACTCTATGGATCTAAGATTTGAAACTGAGAGACTGAAAGATGGGAAGACGGGTGGCCGGCCAGGGGTCCTCAGGGGTGCATTCGCACAGCAGAGGGGACTGACTGATTAATGTTCTCAGAAGTGGGGCTATGGCTCACCATGGCCCCTAAATCAACCAAACAGGTCTTGACCGTGACTGGTGGGCTGTTAGTGGACAGAGGAGAGCGTACCAGAGTGCTGTCGTTGTGAAAGAGTCTTCTCCTTTGGAAATTTCGCCTGTTAGCATGTGTATAAAGCAAGTGCTGTGCAGAGACAGGAGAATACGGACATCTTGGTTACTTGTGTGACATTTTCTAAAGTGTGTGTGTGTGTGTGTATGTGTGATTCTACCAAGTGCTTGTTTAATGCATAGCTGTGAGGTCATTGCAGCAGGCCCTGACTGACCAAGGTGCAGAGATGCCCTCAATACCACAAGGGAAGCCATTTTTAGTTAGGAGGAGAGAGCAGAGGGGAAGGAGCAAGGGGGAAAGGTCAGGGGAGCAGATGAAGAAAAGCTTTCGATTTTTTTTTAAACATGTATTCATTTAAAATAAATTTTGTGTGTGGAGGGTGGAGGTCAAAAAAGAACCTTCAGGAGTCAGTTCTCTCTCTCCGTGGTAGGTCGTGGACACCTTTTGGGGTTTTTGTTCTTGTTGTTGCTTTGATGATTGTTTGTTTGGGTACTGCTTTGTTTTGAGGCAGAAATCTTCTGCCAAGCATGCGCACTGCCTCCTGCGGCTCCTGAGCCTTCCGGTGTGCAGCAGTCACCTGGGAGGCTGACCACAGACTGGGGCGCCACTCCCAGAGCCCAGCTCCCTCGCCAGGCCCTAGAGCCTCAGCATCCGCGACCCTTCTGGTGCCAGGAGCTGTTTGAGAACCACCGCTCTGGAGCCTACACCTCCCGGTGCAGCAGCCCTAGCCGCATGCGACCACAGCACAGACCGATGGAGGGCGGCGTGCTCAGCTCTGAGAGACGCTCCGAGTCCCCCTCCCTTAATCTCAAAATGCTCTGATCTTCTTGAAGACAAGGGGCTTCTTCACAGCCCCGCTAAGTGGCTGCATCGGCTCCACGGTCAGGGGGCTCTTTCCAGACTGGGTCTTAGGAGAACCCACCCACTACTCCTGGTCACCCTCCCTCCAACATCTCCCATCTCCGGTCTTCGTGTGCACTCTTCCCGTCAGGCCAGCCAGTGTCCGGTGTCTGCCCATATCTCACGTAGACAAACAGTAGATTAGATTAGCATGAAGCTCTCTGGGTCCGGGTAACTTGTGTCTCTCACTCTGCTGCAGTTTAGCTGTGACTGCAGACAAAGGTCTTAACATCTCCAGAGTTGTAAACATTAACCTATGATGGGGCTTTGGTGGAAGAGGTGACCCCGCTCAGTCCCTGGTGGCAGCACAGGTGGCTCACTCGCTCTGCTGCAGCTCAATATTCCCTTCGGGTTATTTGTGCTGGGGTAAGGGGGTGGCTAAACCTGGACACCACGATGCGCTTCAGCAGAGGATGCTGGGCCTGAGTTGAGTCTGTTGCTCATTCTGCCTCACCCTGGAAAATAGCAGTATTCACCACACCAAAGGTCGGTGGTAGAGGTACCTATGCCAATATTTAGAAGACACTTACACAAGCCCTACCTAAACCATGGTTCCCCTGGACAGAGGGATTCCTTTCCGCTATAAAGACAAAGTAAATCATGAAGTTTTCAGGAAGGTGCATAGGTCGGACTGTATTTTATTTAGGTATCTCAGACCCAGAAGGAAAAATACATTACTTTAGTTTGCTTCTGTTACTTTAATTAAACACTGTAACCAAAAGTAACTTGGGGGAGAAAAGGTTTCAGTGGGCTACAGGTCACAGTCCAGCGTGGAGGGACATCGAGGCAGAGGTGTCACAGGCAACCCTGGAGGAACACTGCTTAGGGGGTTGCTCAGATCCCTTTCCTGTACAACCCGGTCCCCCAGCCTAGGGATGGTACCGCCCACAGTGGGCTGGGCCCTGCCCCCACCACCGTGAAGGAAACGCCCCTCAGGCAAGTCAGCTGGCCGACCAGACAAGGGCAGTTCCTCACTGGGGAGTCCCTCCTTCAGGTGAGTCAGGTTGGCACCTGTGTATACACACGTGTGCAGATCCTAGCTTTACATCGTTCTATATGTGCACGTGTGGGATAGTGTGGGCAGAGGCCCAAACCTGGAAAGAGGACTATGGGACGGAGGGAAAGGTCTGGGAGGGTACGGTGGAAATGGGACGGCAGGGAATGACAGAGACATGGCGGGGACAAGGGGATAGAGGAGAGGGATGGATGGATGGATGGATGTGGCATAATGAAATTTGTTTCTATGTTGCTTTAAAGAAAAATAGAAATAGGAACTCAGCAAATAAGTAGCTAAGGGGGGAACCAAAAGAAAAAAAGCAATAGTGAGCTCTACCCAAGGAAAAGAAGACAGACAGCAGGTCCCCATGCACAGCCCACATACACACACACACACACACACACACACACACACACACACCAGGTCCACAACACTGAGTAAGAGACTCGGCCTGGCTTCTCCGGCAGCATTTCAGCAGTGGCGCTAAGAGGAGGATCCCTGGACACAGACAGAGCCTGTGCGTGGAAGGGATGGACAGCGAAGGCTGGGAGTGATTGGGAAACCTCACACCAAGTACCAGGAGCTACAGGATCAGAGAGGGCATGTCAAGTAGGGCTCAGGCCACTGAGGGCCTCAAATCTCAGTGAAGATGGTATCGAAGCCTCAAGGTGGTGGAGGCGGAACAGAGGCAGCACGGTGGCAGCAAAGGCGGCAGCGTGGGTGTCAGCAGCGCGGCTGACTGTCTAAAGATCAGGCCTGAGGTGTGCAGTGTGAGCTGGAACAGAGTCACAGTCAAGAGGTGGCAATGGGGCGGGGGAGGAGGGGGGTAACCTGGAGAATTGACTGAGCAGTTAAGAGCACTGACTGCTCTTCCAGAGGTTCTGAGTTCAAATCCCAAAACCACATGGTGGCTCACAACCATCTGCAATGGGGTCTGATGCCCTCTTCTGGTGTGTGTGAAGACAGCAATGGTGAATACATAGGATAGATAAATAAACTTTCAAAAAAGAAAAAGAAAAGAGGTGGCAATGGACCAACCCAGAGGTCAAAACCAGGCCCCTCCTAGATTCAGACAACAGGGAGGCGTGGTTGCCAGGTGCCAGGTGCAATGCAGCTTGAGGAAGCAGGAAGCTGGCCAGCAGAAGGCAAATGGTGGAGACCGGCTCACTTTACAGCCGGCCAGGGGTGAGGCAGGCACTGGGTTGCCATGATGCCAGCTCTAGACTGGTTTTCCTTCTCCGTTACCTCACCCAAGCTCACGTGGATGGCAATAGCATGTGGAGGCGTAACCACACCTCTGGGAATGCCTGTCCCCAGAGATACAACCTCAGGGGCCTCCCCGATCTACAGTGAAGATCAATTATCTCACAAAGAGTGTTCCATGACAGAGTTTAACTCTACCACCTCACGGAGGGCAAGGCCCAACACGGTCTCAGAATTGTCCAGGATCACAGGTATCAAGAGAGATCTCACGGATGGACGAGAACTCATGTTTCCTAGCTCGGGTGAGGCACTAAGCTATCCAGCTCCTCACTTCTATGGTCAGGAATCAGCAACTGTAAATCCAGGCAGCCCCAGATTAAGACTAAAGCCGTTCTTTGCAATCATTCTTTGGAATCAGCGATAAAGCACAAGACAGGCACATGGCTCAACTGCGTACCGAGAGGTCAAAGAGAGGAAACACCAGTCTCTTGTATTTTCTTGTTAAGTCACAAAGATTCCAAAAAGACTCAGTCCCTTGGGGCAGCTAGGAAGACTCATATCATGTGGGACTGAGGGTCTAGGTCAGTGGTGGAGGGTTTAGTATGCACAAGGTCCTGGGTTCAATTCCCAGCACCATATCAACGGGGACGGGGAAAGTTAATTTTGCAGCAATCCTTCCTACATACACACCTGTGCATACTCTACCAGGATGACTCCTATCAGGACGTCAGGGTCTGTCTTACAATTGAAAACTGTACTGTCTCCTCTGACTGAGCAGCAGATCTCCTCCAGTACACTTGGAGACTAGAGAAGCAGCCCACCAGCTATATTGGTCAATTGGCTCCCTTCTGTTATTTAAAAGAGGACAGGGCTGTAGATGGCAGAGCTCACAATGGTAGGCAGTTCCTGGGAAATTCAAGGTCAGTCTGATCTACAGTGAGTGAGTTACGGGATAGCCTGGGCTGCGCTCAGAGATCTGCTCTCAAGAATAAACTAATAAATCTCACTTAAATTCTAATATATACATTTTATAAGAATGAAACAAAAGACAAGACAAACAGGGCTGGAGAGATGGCTCGGCAGCCAGCCGGGACCCTGTGCAGAGGACAGGAATGGAGGGGCCCCAGGGGCCCACAGGAATCCACACCCCCGGCTTCCCAGGCACCAGAACTCCTGTGCACACACCCACTCACAGAAACATTTTTTTAATAATGTTGGGCAGTGGTGGCCTGCGCCTTTAATCCCAGCACTTGGGAGGCAGAGGCAAGTCTCTGAATTTGGTTCCAGCCTGGTCTCCAGGGTGAGTTCCAGGACAGTCCCGGCTAACTAGAGAAACCCCGACTTTAAAAAAAAAAAAAAAAGAAAGAAGAAATCTTTAAAACATAAAAATAAAAGGATGCACGCCTTGTATATGTTCTTGTGAGAGGGGTGCACACTGGCTGGCTGGTGAGGGATCTTTTAAGATCCACCTTAGGCGGGTGGTGGTGGCGCACACCTTTAATCCTGGCACTTGAGAGGCAGAGGCAGGTGGATTTCTGAGTTCGAGGCCAGCCTGGTCTATAGAGTGAGTTCCAAGACAGCCAGGGGTAGCCAGAGAAACCCTGTCGAAAGAAAGAAAGAAAGGAAGGAAGGAAGGAAGGAAGGAAGGAAGGAAGGAAGGAGGGAGGGAGGGAGGGAGGGAGGGAGGGAGGGAGGGAGGGGAGGGGAGGGGAGGGGAGGGGAGGGGAGAGGAGAGAAGAGAAGAGAAGTGGCATTAACAGGGATGGTCAGTTGGATCTCAGTCACACCCTAACCAACAAGACTTAATAAAGAGCTACAGATTAAGAGCAATGTATTAGATGAGCAACTTTATGCTCGTTGTATATAAGAAAACATATATATATTGTTTGGCTGGCATTTCCTCTCCACCGAGCTCCTCCCAACCTTGGTCTCTGACCCTTTTACTGAGACGTCACCTAGAAACAGCAGTACAGATTGAGGGAATCGTCACAGAGACACAGGACGGCACGCGTGCCCTAGAGTGAGTTCCCTGACTCAGCCCAACTTCATCTTGCCCACCGGATGTTTCCGGGTCGCTCCAGACTCAGTTTCCTCACTGTGAGTAGGAGCCATTCTCCACACGCTGTTCCTATAAGGATCAAATAGCCCACCACCCCAAGACCCCGAGATGTGGGCCCCTGCACCACCTGCTGAGCACCACAGGGCTAATTGAAGCCACAGTCCCCACACCCTGAGGTCTCGGGAGAGTCAGCTGCGAAGGAATGGGGGTGAGGTGACACAGGCAGCTCACTGACCCTGGGGAGGCTGCGGCCTGTGCTTCTTGGGTCTTACTGTCCATCAGAAACTGAAGGAGCCTTCTAAAATTATTCATGCCTAGATGATACTTCCCAAAATTAGGATCCAAACCGGCCTAGGGATGAGCTGGGCTTGGACTTTTCTTTAGTTTTCTTTTGTTATGGTCTGTTTGGGACTACCCAGGTGGTGCAGCCGTAGTGCAGACTGTCAGCGTCAACTACAAAGAACTTAAGCAGGGTTGGAGCTGCAGCCCAGTACAGAGCGTGTGGTCAGCTGTGTGAAGCCCTCTGTTATTCCCACTGCCACCAGAAGGGAAAGGGAAATGTTGTCAAAACATGCTGGTAACCTTCAGAAAAGTAATGTCCCTCCGCAGGCATACAAGTAGACCTTTGTAATCCCACAAGGTGGAGGCAGGAGGATCAGAAAGAAGCTCAAGGCCAGCCTGGGCTCCATTAAAAAGGCCCAGGCCACCAGGCATTGATAGTGCACGCCTTTAATCCTAGCACTTGGAAGGCAGCATACCTTTAATCCCAGCACTTGGGAGGCAGAGGCAGGTGGATTTCTGAGTTCGAGGCCAGCCTGGTCTACAGAGTGAGTTCCAGGACAGCCAGGGCTACACAGAGAAACCCTGTCTTGGAAAAAAACATAAATAAATAAATATAAATAAATAAATAAATAAATAGTCCCAAACCAGCCTGGGCAAATAAGACCCTATCTCAAAAAACCTAAACAAGAAGAAATAATTTCCATCATTAGCCAACTGAAGGAGACAATCTGAGGACATGAAATCCAACACCAACAACCAGACTCCATTTGTACAAAGTAAATCCTGCCAACACGCCAACCCTTTCCTCATGGGGAAGGACCGACCAGGAGACCTGATACCTCTGGAAGCCCATGGGGCAGGCGATGTGATCTCTCCTGACACTTGCAGAAACCGTAATCTCCCATACAGTACTGGCAAGTGGTTCGGCCACGCCTTATAGGACAATCTCTAAACCTGATCCTTTCTAGGGTTCAAACTAAAAACCTCCGAATGGCAGCAACGAACTGCTCAACTCTGATACCAATGTCTTGTCATAGAGATAAAGCAGGTGTTATGTGAGGACAAACCCCGAAGACGGAGCAGCCAGTGAACAGTTTTCCACATGTCTACACCCTGTTGACACTGCACACAATCCCACATGTCTGCACACAGTGCACACGCTGCTGACAACGCCCCGACCGTTCCTCTCCAGACTTCATCATCTCTCTCAGCCGCACCACCATCCTGCCCTCGGAGAAACCCTGGAACCTCTTCCTGCCGGATCCTGAAGTAAATCTGTCATCAGACCTCCCGGCTCAGTGATCAAATAAGATCAAATAAGGAGTCCTTCACTGCAAGAGGGGCTGACGCGGCAAAGCCTGAAACGGACCGGGTACCCTCTGCAGAGGTGCCTGGGGAGCCTGCTCTAAGCCACAGCTTAACTGTGGGTCACAGCCCCATCTGGAGTCACAGAGCTGAATGTGAATTATGGTCTGTTCTTGAGAGCAGCAGGAGGAGGCGGCCTGGGAGGTTTTTTCAGCAGGATGGCCCCGATTTGTTTTAGGGGGTTTTTCCTTCCATGTAAATTTTAAAAAAGAAAAAGCTAAAGCCATAGCCAGGCTTGAGGAAATACCGGGCTTCCCTGAGGATCCCCAAACAACTGCATTCAGTGGGCATTTGGTGAGCGTGTGAAGGAAGCGGTAGATGAATGAATGGCTCACGGGAGTCCAAAGCTCAGCCGTAGACTCTGATGCCAGAGGATGCGGTTTAGCAAGGAGAACCGGAGAGTTTATGGCCTTAATAACTAGACAGATAATGATGCTAACAACCAAACAGCAATTCAACCTTGCAGGTGGACAGGCGGTGTCCTAGTCAGGGTTTCTACTGCTGCAATGAAACAAAACCAAAGGGTAGGAAAGGGTTTGTTTAGTTCACGCCTCCACATCACTGTTGAGCACTGCAGAAGTCAGGACAGGGACTCACACAGGGCAGGGACCTGGAGGCAGGAGCTGATGCAGGGGCCATGGGGGAGTGCTGCTCACTGGCTTGCTCAGTCTGCTTTCTTATAGAACCAGGAGCAACAGCCCAGGGATGGCCCCACCCACAATGGGCTGGGCCCTTCCCTGTGAATCACTCCTTAAGAAAATGCCCTCCCTATAGGCTAGCCCACAGCCTAACCTTAATGAAGGCATTTTTTTCAATGGGACTCCCCTGTCTCTGATGACTACAACTTGTGTCAGTCAAATTGACATAAAACAAGCCCGGCACAGGAGGAAACACGCCAAAGACAAGCATGCACATAAAAACCATATTCATTCGCTAACAACCAAAAGGCCTGCTTGATCAAGTCAGCACGCACATCCATTCAGCCAGCCAGCATTTCTGGCTGCCGGTTGCTAGAGCCCGGCAGACAGATGCTGAGCGCCTCTGCTTTCAATGGGGCACACCTACGATGGGATCTGAAGATGGAGATAGCATCTCAGCTGAGACACACCCACCTCCACGCAGTCTCCCAAGCCCTCCGGACCTCAATTTGTCTCCCCTAAAAAGGACAATAATGTCTGCCTGGGAGACTGAGGATTAATCTTCTGGAAGCTAACAAGCAAAATGGAACAAAATGTGTACGTGCTAGTGACATGGCCTCTCAATGTGCCATCTGAGAATATTAGAAGTAGCAGCTATCAAAAGAGATCTCCAGGACACACGGAGACTCGCAAGGGCCAGAGAGCCTGAGGATCTCTCTGTGGAGACCATCACCTACACTTTCTTTTTCTTTTTTATTATAAATTTTTATTTTTATTTTTTATTATATCCAATACAATATATATTTTTATACCAACCATAAAAATGATAGACATGTTACTAAATAACATAAAAAAGGTAAAGTCTTATTGTTTGGTTTGTTTTTAGTAGAGCTTAAAATTTGTCTCTGACTGTGGTAGAAACCCAAAATAAGAACATTTTTTAGACACTGGAGTTCATTGTAATAAGACTGTACTTCAATGTCACCAAAGGAATTTACCTCCATTGTAGCTAAGAGTTGACAGTTCTGCTGCACCAGGGAAGGAATTGTAGGCACAATGATTTGGATACAGATTTCCTGCTATGGTCAGAGCTATTTGACTTGAGTGATTGTCATCATTCTCAGCCCATAGCGAACAGGTTTCATTCATTTAAGAAATAGTATGAGCGGTGGTGGCGCACGCCTGTAATCCCAGCACTCGGGAGGCAGAGGCAGATGGATTTCTGAGTTCGAGGCCAGCCTGGTCTACAAAGTGAGTTCCAGGACAGCCAGGGCTAAACAGAGAAACCCTGTCTCAAAAAAAAAACCAAATCCAAAAAACAAAAAACAAGGAAAGAAATGGTGTGTGTATGAAGATGGTCTATCCATGAAGTCATTCATCCACTGTTTTTTATGTTTTGTTTTGTTTTTTGTTTGTTTTTTTTTTTCCGTTTTGGTTTTTTTTTAGTTTTTGGTTTTTCGAGACAGGGTTTCTCTGTGTAGCCCTGGCTGTCCTGGAACTCACTCTGTAGACCAGGCTGGCCTCGGAACTCAGAAATCCGCCTACCTTAGGTTCAGCCCAAGACTCACTCAGCAGGCAGAGTTTGCCTCTAACCTCCACAAAGGTGCCACAGCAAGGGTGGGTGTGTATGTGTGTGTGTGTGTGTGTGTGTGTGTGTGTGTGTGTGTGTCAGGGGTTGGGAGTTATACATACATGTGTGCAGTGTGTGTTCATGTATGTGTGTGTATTGTATGTGGGAAGGGATGTTGTCTGTGTGTGCTCCTGAGTATATGGGATGTGTGTGTGTGTGTGTGTGTGTGTATACACACACACATATATATGAATGTGTGGGTGTGCATGTGTATAGGTGTGGGTATTGTGTATGCTCATGGGTGTATGTGTGTTTATGTACTCATGTGTGTATGTTTGTGTGCCTCATGTGTATGTATTTCTGCATGTGTGTGTTTGTGCATGTGTGTAACATATGTGTGTGGTGTGTGGGTGATGCATGCATGTGATTAAAAAAAAAATACTCAAAATATGGTACCAAAATGCCTCTGGGTTAAGATTAAACACCACCAAGCCAGATATGGCTCACCCCTATAATACCAGCACTCAAGACAGTGAGGCAGGAGAGTTCTCTACCTATAATACTCTGCACTGCTGTCCCGTGATGGGGGTGCCCCTGCGCCACCTGCATTTCTGCCCTCATGTCCTAAGCCTGTTCTAAGCCAAGTCCCCAGAGAGTCTAATGTCACATGGGCTTTGCAGCCTGACATCTCTCAGCAGAGACACAGCCAGCTATAGGAGGAGGAGGACTTAACTACTCTCTGGGGTCAGGTGTGTCAGTCCCCTGGAGCCCCCACACTGGCAGCCTGGGAAAGCGCCTCTCTGGTTACCTTCCACCTGCACCCCAAGACCTCCTGGGTAGGAGGAGGCCTGGCCTAGGAATAGAGGATGCTCACAGGCCTTCCTAGAGGTTGGTGACAACACCAGGGGGCAGCAGGGAGGACTCCCTTGGAAGAGACTGGGGCTTGGACATTCTCACAGCCAGCTAGACACAGTAAGCATTCCATCCACCCATTTGTCATTTATTCATTCATTTGGTTTTTCCAGACAGGGTTTCTCTGTGTAGCCCTGGCTGTCTAGGAACTATCTCTCTGTAGACCAGGCTGGCCTCCAACTCACAGATATCCACCTTCCTCCGCCTCAAGGGTACTGGGACCAAAGGTGTGCACAGCCACAGCCTGGCTAGACACAGTATTTCACAAGTTATACCATTTGTTTCTAATGACAGGTATGACAAACTACTCAACCAACAGTAGTAGGAAAATGTGCTGTCTTGGAAAAAAAACTGGTGCCTATTTTATATCAGCTGCGAAAACGAACCTCTAGCATCCTTCATCATTAACACAATAGCTAAAAAATATGCACAGGAAATCTAGATGATCCTGGGAGTGGAAAGAGAGCTGTCGATGGGGCCGGGGTGTGAGCAGGGGCAGAGCGTGGGTTTAACCTGTACAGTGCCTTACTCCAATGCCCCTGCACCAACAGCCTGAGACGGGAGAAGAGAGGACACCAGAAGATATGGCAACAGACACATACTACGAAACCATTGGATGCACTGTGTCCAACAACAGCGAAAATTACAGTCAGAAAATACCATGTCTTAAAGGCAACAGAGATCCTGCCATACAGGTTAGGATCCACGGCAGGTCACAGCTTTACTCAGCCTCTATGTGCTCCTGTGAACACTGTGTGAACACTGTGTGCATTGAAAGAACAGGTGTACAAAAGACATCTGCAATGCCAGCAGGTGTCCTAGGCTGACTGACAGCCCACATTCAAACTGTGTTACAATGTCACCAAAACCCTAGGAAGGCATAGTGCAAGGGCTGTCAGCATCTGGCCTGGCAGCTACCAACTCAAGAGTCTAGGAAGCAGACCAAGAGTGGGAGGGAAAGCGAACACCCCACAAAAAAGGTAAAATATCGGGCTTGCTCCTTGCTCTATAAGGCGGGAGACTGTGGGGGGGGGGGGGGGCACCCACCTGGCTTTCCCATCTGCTGCAAGGCAGCTGCAAGAGAGACAGAGAAATGGCACACTGGATAAGCAGATACAGATGTCGTCATCGCTGGCCACAGGTGGCTTCACCAAGGCACAGCCCTCCTGCAAAGCGTAGCCCTGGAGAGCCAAGGCTAACTGGAGGAGGTACGCCACAGTGCAGTGGTCTAGCCTCAGCCATCATCAGCATCACCTGGGCCTCTGTGAAAAGCACAGGATCGTATCGGGCACCCCCATGCTTCTGACAGTCCTGGTGGCCAGTCTGCAGGGACACTGGAGATCCCACATCTTCTGATAAGCCCCAGGTGATGTGATGCAGCCCTTCTGGCTGCCCTGCTGTGAGAGCCAATGCCATAGTGTGACTGCGGACGCTTCACGTGCATCCTCAATGACCGGAATTGTAAGGACACTCTTAGGGACCTTGGCCTGTACGAAAGGAGCAATGGTGTACCTTCTCCATGCGTGGGAGGAGGAGCGCACAGCCCAGCGGCTCCTGGGAGCCAGCCTGCCCAGCTTGGCCATCCCAGACAGGTTACTCAGAGCACCTCAGCTGAAACCCTTCACAAGGGATAAACTAGAGGCAACTGCTAATTTCTCCCCAACCAGGAAGTAGAAATGGGGCCCACCCAAGCCAGCAATGTAAAATAATTACCTTTGGGTTTTTTTTCGAGACAGGGTTTCTCTGTGTAGCTCTGGCTGTCCTGGATCTCACTCTGTAGACCAAGCTGGCCTCGAACTCAGAAATCCGCCTGCCTCTGCCTCCAAGTGCTGGGATTACAGGCGTGCACCACAACGGTCCAGCTACCTTTTGTTGTTGTTGTTGTTGTTGTTGTTTGTTTGTTTGTTTTTTGGATTTGGGTTTTTGGAGACAGGGTTTCTCTGTGTAGCCCTGGCTGTCCTGGAACTCACTCTGTAGACCAAGTTGGCCTCAAACTCAGAAATCTGCCTGCCTCTGCCTCCAAGTGCTGGGATTACAAGCGTGTGCCACCACCGCCCGGCCTTTTTTTTTTTTAAGACAGGATCTATCTAAGAGCCTTACTGTAGACTCACACACTATGTACACCAGGCTGGCTTGGAACTCAGAGATCCACCTGCCTCTGCCTACTCAGGGCTGGTATGGAGGCTTGAAGGCTGTGACGCCACACTCAGCTATTACGTATATTGTTTAAGACTGTGTGTAGACAGACATGGTGGTTCATACCTATAATCCTAGCACTGTGGAAACTGAGGCAGTAAGGAAGATTGCTGAGCATTCGAGGACTTCAAGGCCAGCCTGTGCTACAGGGTGAGGCTGTCTCAAGCAAGCAGACAACAGCAGATTGTGTCTGCTACCTTATCCTGGCTGGTCTCTGCTCCATGGGCTGCTCAAGTCATTATCCCATCTTAGCCTTCCAAGAAACAGACTGAAGGCATGTGCCACCCACCCACACCCACCCCTCCCTTCACCTACATTTTGAAGGTCCACTCACACAAAAGTCATCAGGAGATCCGTGTGTTGCCAAAAGCTCAGGAGACCAAGACAGCCCACCTGCTTCGAGTCATTTTTTTTAATTCAATCCACCACATTCCTTCTCCCTCCTAGCTCCTCTTTACCACCTGTCCAAAATTGGATCCTGGACACACTGCACCCTCAGTTAAAACAACAGCAAATGACTCTGAAACTCCCTGGGAGTTCCCGTTTTCAAAAGGTAACATTAGAATGTGAGAAAGATGAAATGGCAAAGGTCAAGAAATAAAAACTATTCTAGTTAGCCAAGCCTGTGCTAGCCAGCCCAGGCTACTAGGTGGAAAACTACTTAGGAATGTCATGTATCTAAGCCTCTTCACCTGTTTACTACAATAAGAGGGGCGGGGCTGGGGCCAGATCAGGGAACCCACCCATCAGTGGTTTTAGGCATCGAGACCATGGATCCTGTCTCCGAGGACTACAGTTCTTGGTAAGAGCCTCAACAGGCTTCAGAACCTCACATATGATCATCAAAGGCAGAAAGGAAAAGTCCATCTAATGGGGGAAAACATATTCCACTATGACTGCATTTCAGTCAAGAGGGAAACATCATGTAGATCTTGCTCAAGAGTAGTATCCCCATTCATAACTAATTAAGATATGGTAATAAAGTGACCTTTTAACCCACAGCCATACTTAGGTACTAGGACACACACAGAGGGGCCAAAAAGAGACAGGGTCCTAGAAGTTATTACACTTACACACACACACACACACACAGTGGCAATCAATGGACCTGAAAGACATAAGGTAAGGTGTTTCCAAAGGCAGTGGGGACATTATAGTTTGGCGTTGGTCCAAGACTCTCTCTAGCCTCAGCTGCGATTAGATAAGGCCAGCTGTTCACAGCTGCTTAAAGAGAAATAAAGAGGTGCAGTTTGGGCGAGGGAGTTGTGCAAGCCCTGAGCCCGGATGGGAGGCTAGCGAAGGTGGGCATACAGGGCCCACCCTCCAGGGCATCCCCGCACCTCCCATGAATTCCCCACGATTTCGGGTGGGCGCCACCTGTGTCTGCCACGGGTCCCCCGCGTGCTCCTCCCGGCAGAGCGGCGCGGGCGTGGAGTGCGGGCGAGGACCGCAGGCCGCGTGGCGCACGCGCGACAAGGAGCCCGGTGTGGCTGTGCAGGGAACGCACCCTCCGACCGTCCGGGACCCGCGCTGGGCATCAGACACGCGGCTAAGCCGACGCGGAGCATCTCGTGGACCGCGGAACGGGCCCAGGCGGGGCACTCACCAGAAGAACACGCGCGAGCAGAGGTTGGCGTCCTGCAGCGGGTTGGGCTTCACCTCGGTGTGCACGGGCAGCATCTCGCTGGCGGTGCGCGCGGCCGGGCGGCAGCTCCGGGAAGCGCGGGTGAGGATGCTGGAGCTCCGGCCCCCGCGCCGGTCCGCTCGGCGGGAGCCTAGCAGGCAGGCAGCGGCTTCCGGGAACCGAGCGCCGGCCCGCCCTGACCCCGCCTCCCGGGGCTCCTCCGGGCGCCCGCTACGCGCTGTCGCCGCCGCCTCCTGAAGCCTCTTGGAGCGGCGGGTCGCGTGAGAGCGCAGGGGGCACGGCGGCTGGGGAAACGACGAAGACCAACCGCACGCTGGTGACCGGCTGCCGCTCAGGGAGCTCGGAGCCGGGCGGGGAAGCCGCACGTGTTTGCCCCGTTGCAAACTTTGCTGAAGTTTAAGATCAGCGCCCAAGCACCACCCTGAAGGTGGCGGGGGCGGTACGGACTGGGCCCGCCCCCCGAGCTCGGAAACGCCCCCCTCCCTAGGCTGTGCGCTCCTGGAGATCTAAAGAAAAGCCTCCGGGCCTTCCCTGGCTTGCTGCCCTCATCAGGACCAAATAGGGTGGGAGATTCTCCCACCTGCAGGCCAAGAGTCTGAGCTGGAACAACAGCAAGGTTTTATCGGATTGCCTTCCACAGACCTTAAAGCCGTGAGGACGGCCAGGCCACCCGATATTAGGACGCAAGGGTTTGGGGAAATGAATGAGTGCTGCCATTTCAGGCGGCTTCTTGTTTTTCCTACATTGCTTGGCATGGAGGACCTGTGTAAGCAGTTGGCTGGCCTCTTAGATTGGATGAGGGAAATCAGATAATGCACTGCCTGCCATGTTTCTTTCACGGAGCCCTGAGAGGCTCGCAGAGGATCAGTGGCAAAGGGAACCAATATTACAAGACACCTTGGTGTGGTGCCTTTCTGTAGGCCTACTCACTTGTAATTTACTTTTCGAAATGGGTATTACTATTTTACTGAGTAAATTCAGATTCAAAAGACCCAGCTCATCCGAGATCTGTTTTTTAAACATTTCTTTTTTGTTTGTTTAGTTGTTTTGGGGTTTTTTTTTTGTTTTCACTGGATTTTCTATTTTATTTATTTATTTATTTATTTATTTTTATTTACATTGCAAATGATTTCCACTTTTCTGGGTTGTTTTTGGTTTCTCGAGACAGGATTTCTCTGTAGCCCTGGCTGTCCTGGAACTCTCTCTGTAAACCAGGCTGGCCTTGAACTCAGAAATCCACCTGCCTCTGCCTCCCAAGTTAAAGGATTAAAGGCGTGTGCCACCACTGTCCAGGCTTTAAGGTTAGTGATGATGACATTTGATTTGTACTCAAGTTGGCATGTGACCTTGGACTGCTTCAGGGATGGTTGGTCGGTCGGTAAGCGTGAGAAGTGCCAGGCTGCACTGACACAGCGAGGAAGAGTGGGTCCTGGCTTTTGCACTACTGCCCAAGCCCTGGGTTCTCTCGTGGCCATGTTAACTGCCTCTCCCGGCTCCATTCACCTCAGCGCTTGGTAAGAAAAGAAGAATGGTTTCGAATTCATGGTGC
This sequence comes from Apodemus sylvaticus, assembly GCF_947179515.1. Classification (NCBI taxonomy): domain Eukaryota; kingdom Metazoa; phylum Chordata; class Mammalia; order Rodentia; family Muridae; genus Apodemus; species Apodemus sylvaticus. The sequence goes on along the minus strand of NC_067479.1, from coordinate 6,209,404 downwards.
TAGTGACAACTTCTTTCACCTGTACTCTTGCTGTGAGAAAAAAACTCCAACCAGAAGCAGCTTGGGGAGGAAAGGGTTATATCAGGCTTGCACTTGCAGGTAACAATGCATGGCAGGGAGAGTCAGGCCAGGAGCTGAAGCTACAAGGCTGTTGGATTGCTGGTGCTGACCCCAGCCTGCACTGGGCTGGGTCCTCATGCTCTCTCCAGTGGGACATTCTCTCACAGCAGCCAAGGCCATCTGGGCAGTTCTTTAGTTCAAGTTCCAGATTTTCTGGTGACTCTAGGTTGTGTCTGTTTGACAATAAAAAAATTTATAAAAAAAAATTAACTAAATTTTGTTTGGTCATTTCCCGTATGTGCTCATTTAAATATATAACAATAGTTTGTTCAGAGAGTCTTGGTATAAATAAGCATTTGTTTAGAAGTCACGTCATAGGTGGTGCCCACGGCTTTAAGTCCCTTAGTTTGGAAGTAGAGAAAGGAGAAACAACAACTCCAGGCCATCTCTGGTGGAATAGAGAGCTCCTCCCCCGCAGGACGGATGGACGTGAGAGGCCTTGTCTCATCAAAAATAAATAGATACAGATAAAAGTACTTAGCCAGGCACTCAGAAGGCTGAGGCAGGAAGAGATGACGTTCAGGATCAGTGGGTTACCTCGGGAGCTCCAGGTCTAACGCGATATACACGGAGACTGTTGTAGAGTGAAGAATTGAGACAGCGTCTCTTGTATCCCAGGTTAGCCCCTAAACCATTAACCAAGGAGGACCTTGCTCCGCCCTTCACCTCCCTCCCAGCTGCTGGATTCACAGACATGCGCCGACATGCCTTGTAATAGATGATTTGAGCCCGTAGGTAGGACATCCCGGAGGCAAACTGCTTATCTTACAAGCACAAATTCTTTCCACTCTCCAAAAGACAGGCCTGGTGGCACACATTCCCAGCTTGGGAATGAAGGCAAGGATCCCTGAGGCCCCTGGCCCTCCCGGTTACCCTGATTCACAAGTTCCAGGACAATTAGAAACCCTGTTCCAAGCAAAACATAGAAAATAGATAGCGGCAGGTGCAACCTTTAATCCCAGCACTTGGGAGGCAGAAGCAGGTGGATTTCTGAGTTCAAGGCCACCCTGGTCTACAGTACAGAGTGAATTCCAGGACAGCCAAGGCTACACAGAGAAACCCTGTCTCCAGTGGGGGGTGTAGGGGGTGGGGGGGGTGAAGAACTCTAGGACCAACCTGAACAAACCTGCCTTTTTAAAATTAATTAATTAATTAATCAATTAAAACTCAGGTACATAAGGTAGTAGCAAAAGGTTGATGGTTTTGAACTGAATGAAGTTTATGATATGCGTTTTGGAGCATTCTCTGCATGTTTTCAAACTTCTTATTGCAGGAAGGGAAGAGTGTCCATTGGAACACAGAGCGGACCCGTGGCCTCCCTCTCCGTGGTTTCTCAGTGAAGGCATATGTCAAAAGCTACAGGCCTTACCTAATTTCTGGTGCTCTTTAAAATGTCCTGCATTTTCTAGCCCAGGTGTTTGATTGTCTGCCAGTTCTACTTCGAAGCCTGAAAATTAGTTTGTGAATTTAGAAGTCTACTGACTTGCCCTATGTCTGCCCTGTCCCCTGTGACAGCAGTCCGTGTTGGCACTGCAATTCGAAGGCTCCAGGCCCTCAAGGAGCCCAGTCCTGGTTCCTTCAGCATCGACGGAGTAGCATACTGGCTTTTCATTTTTAAAACTAAGCTATTTTGAAACTTCTTAACATTCTTTTCTGAACATTAATTAACTAATGAGGCATTTAGAAGAAACACTGAGACCCGTTGTCTCAATAAAGAGAAGGGACTTATGGGAATGGAGTTTCCACTCTTCCTTTATCTCCTGCCTTCCTTGCTCCTACTTTTCTCAGGTCTGCAATAAGACTGTGAACCCTGTCGGGCAGTGGTGGCACATGCATGCCTTTAATCCTAGCACTCTGGGAGGCAGAGGCAGGCGGATTTCTGAGTTTGAGGCCAGCCTGGTCTACAGAGTGAGTTCCAGGACAGTCAGGGCTATACAGAGAAACCCTGTCTCAAAAACAAACAAACAAACAAAAAACAAAACAACAACAACAAAAGGTTGTGAACTCTTGCTTTGTCAGGTCACTGGGAGCCTCTCAACTCCTCAATGCATTCTGAAGACAGCATACAAATGAAAGGGGCTGTTCTCATTTGTTTACAAATCTAGGGGACTGGGGTATAGTTCTTGGTGAGTGTTTGCTTAGCATGAGAGCCTGGGTTGAATCCTCAGCACCACAAAAAAAAATGTGGACATATGTGTGTGCGTGAGTATAGATGTGTGGGTGTGTGCAGGTGTGAGGGTGTGTGTATAGATGTGCGGGTGGGGCAGGTGTGAGGGTGTGTGTGGAGAGAGAGCCTGGGTGTTTTCATTTAGTGAATGTCTTCTTAGTACTTCACATTTAGGTCAAACACTAGAAGGCAAGGGTGGAAGGAGAGCCTCTATTTGCAGTTGTTTGCTTGCTTAAGTACTCGAGCACTATGAGTAAAAACAGAAACAATCACGAGTGTCTGAGCAGAAGAAGCTGGAACTCCAGACATCACTGACAGAGTGGTGTAACTGGCAGCGCCTAAGGCGGGCGGGCAGGCAGGCTGTCCTTCAAGAAGCTGAAGAGTCAAGAGTGACTCAGCAGCAGCCCTGCTGGGAACACAGCCAAGAGAAATGAAAGTGCACATCAGCAGGGAAGCTCGCTCTGGGGAACACAACAGCCGGGCTCAGAAAAGAGGAGAAAAGCACATACCCAGGAGGGGCACATACCCACGAGGGGCACATACCCACGAGGGGCACATACCCACGAGGGGCACATCAGAGTGGCATGTCCATACGACGAAGTGGTATTTGGCACTTCCTAAAGAACATTCATTTATGTGTGTTAACTATGTGAATGAACATGTTAAAAATACCATGCTTGGGAAGCTGCAGAGATGGGCCAGTGGTTAAGTGCACTTGTTTCTTCAGAGGACCAGGGCTCCGTTCCCAGCACCCACATGTTGGCTCAACCATCTTTAACTCCAGTTCTATGTGATTGAACTCTCGTTTGATCTCCGCTGGAACTGGGCATGAATGTGGTATCCGCACATAAAGGCAAAACATTCCTATGTGTAAAATTTAAGTTTTTTAAAATACATAGATATTTTTTTAAATGTGGGTAGGTGGGGTTTGGTCTGTGTGTACCACATGCATATAAACCAAGCTGGGGCCACCAAAATGTCTTAGTGGATGGGGGCACTTGCCACCAAGCCCTATAACCGGAGTTCAGTCCCTAGCTCTGCGGGGTGAAGGAGAGCATTGTCTCGCACCAGTTGTCTTCTGAGTTCCACAGTGAGCACACAAGGGCACACACACACCACACAGAAACACAGTAAACAAAACACAAGTTCTTACAAAGCAGTGAAATAACGGGAAAAATAGCACACAGAGAGACCCATTGCTCTGAGGAAAAACAAACAGACCAAGGAAGTCAGTTCAAAGGTCTGTTTGGCTCAGACTCCCTGAGTTTCTGTCCAGGATCGCTTGGTCCAGTTGCTTTGCTCTGTGGTAACCTCAGGATGATCCCAGCTTGAGGCAGAGGGAGACTTTCAACTCAGCCCTTTTTATTTTTTAGGGAAGCAAGTGAGGAGGGATATCCCAACACCCACTTCAAAAGCAAATGACCGAGCTCTTCCAGTAGGGAAGCGGTAAATAAGGTCTTCTGGGTGATCCTAATATGCAGACAGTTGAAAGATCTTAGACTTGATGAAAAGACTTCTGTGTGCACAGCAGCTATCACAGGTGTGTGCTCCTTCTGAAGGAACAGCAGGCCAGGGCATAAGTCAGTGGAGTTCTTGCTGCCTTTGCCGAGGGGGTAGAGGGCCTTGGATTCCATCCCCAGCACTAAATAATAATAATAATAATAATAATAATAATAATAATAATAAAAAAAGAAGAAGAAGAAGAGACGGGTGGTGGTGGCACACCTGTAATCCCAGCACTTGGGAGGCAGAGGCAGGCGGATTTCTGAGTTCGAGGCCAGCCCGGTCTACAAGTGAGTTCCAGGACAGCCAGGGCTACACAGAGAAACCCTGTCTCAAAAAAACCAAATCCAAAAAAAACAAAGAAGAAGAAGAAGAAGAAGAAGAAGAAGAAGAAGAAGAAGAAGAAGAAGAAGAAGAGGAAATAGAGAAGAAGAAGAAGAGGAAGAAGAAGAAGAGGAAATAATAATGCTGGAGATCACTAATAAAAATTTCTACACAGAGGGGTTGATGGAAGTCATATAGAGAAATTAGTAAAGAGTTTGAACATTCAGAATGTCACCAGATGATCATGGTTCCAAGGGGCCGACAAAGGCCAGTGTCCAGCTAACAAACAAGACTGTAAGATGCTACAGTGTGACCCTGCCTGATTAGAACAGATGCTTGAAAGTAAGTTATTGGGTTATAGAACTCTGATCTACTAAGGAGTTGAGCTTCATTCTCTCTTTTTAAATTTTATTTAATTTGAGACAAGGTTTCATGAATCCTAGGCTGGCCTTCGCCTCATTATGTATCTGAATATCGCCTTGAACTTCTGGTCTCTGTCTTCTGATGGCTGGGACAACAGGTGTGCAATACCACATCTGGTTTGTGCAGCGCTAGAGATCGAAATGGAGCTTTATAAGTGATCGACAGCACTCCCACTGAGCCACATCTCCAGACCCACATCTCCAGCCCCAAGGAAAAGAGTTTTTGTTGGAGGTTTCTGTTCTCTTAGGAGACTTGGGGAGAAGAGTTGAGACAAGTCTCACATAGCCTGGCTAGCCTCAGTATGTAGCCGAATTTCCCGTGTAACCAAGGATGGCTTTGAACTTCTGATCCTCCGACTGTATTCTTTGAATGTACTCTCTATTTCTGAAAGAGAAAATTGATGTAAGTGTCTATTATATGATTCTGATTAAGGCATTCCAGGGTGTGTCCAGGGAAAGTAGTCTGACTGTTCACTGGGCTTTGGCTCCTCTGCTCAGGCGGATGGGCGAGTCACCTGCTTAATTCAGGAATTCGTAGACCTAGAAGAAGAGGGACTTCACCTTGAACGATCCCTGATCCGCCCCTGGTGAAGGGGATTATGGGCTAAGACTGGAGTTCCTGCTCAAAGGCTGGGAGAGCAACTTCACCTTGGTCAATGTCAAGTTCCTGCCAGGTGGCGCGGCTCCCCAGTAAGGCTCTCTACAACTGGTCACCCAGTCACCAGTAAAGGCCGGCCAGCCTGGGCCTCCCAAGACAGTATAGGTACAGAGTGGGCAGAGTGTAGACTAGGGGAAGCTGTGAGACCTGAACCGACGGTAGTAAGTGGCCGGCCAACTCTCAGGTCTCCATGCTCTGAGGGCCTCTGACGGGAAAGTTTCCATCCTGTACCTATGACTGGCTGCCAAGCAAATGTGTGCCTCGACAGACTATAAAGTACTAGTGTGGAAGACCAAAATTACCATTTAGACATCTTACTTGGCTTTTTTTTCCCCCATAAAATAGAGTCACTGTTCCCATGGTCTCAACAAAAGAGATTGCTTTTATAGACAAGAGACAGACAGAAAGAAACCGAAACAAGGAACAAAAGAATCAAAACTGCAATGGCCACGTCGAGCAATGGGAATCCTTGTCAAGGGGGCGCCGAATGACCTCAGGTTAACCGTGCTTGTGTAAGAATTAACGCGGGCAGATCAGAGAAAAGCAAATTAAAGCTGTTCCGAGATTTCGTCTTCAGTCAGAGCAGCCAAGGTCAATAAGGCAAGCGATAGCTCGTGCTGACAAGGGATCTGGAGCAAGAGGAAAAGGCGTCCTTTGCCGGTGGGCGAGCGAACGCACAGCCACTGTGGGAACCTGTGGCCGCTCCCAGGAAAGCTGGGACCAGATCCATCTCAAGATCGTGCGCAGAGACGCTAGTGCGCCCAAGCGATCGATGCTGCGCTGTACTTCAGGAGCCAGAAGCCGGAAAATACCTGCCTGTCCTGGAAGCATCAGGTCTCAGCATCGGAGGCTCAGAACAGGATCTCCTCGCAGCCCCCTCACCCTACAGTGGCAGAGTGTCACTTTCAGGCCGGTTTTGTCTCCGTGCGGGTCAAGAGTTGGAAAAGTTTGCGGCTCATTAGCATCTCTTTGCTTAAGGGTCTTTTCTGGGGCTTGGTGCCAGTCAAAATACCTCAGCCTGGGACCAGCGCCGAACTGGGAAGAAGCCTGAATATCCCAAATCCTCCTTGCCTCTTCATCGGACTGTTCTGTCTGCCAGTGATGTTGGCAGGGGAGGATCCCCTGCTCCCCCACCCCTTACTGGGTTGTTTATCTCCCTTCTGTCCTCCCTCCAAGTTTTTCAGAGGATTAAGGAAATACAAAAAGAAAGGGAAAGTTTTAAGGCGACATGGGAAGGAGGCCGGAACCCTTAAGTACAGTTGAAGCCTCCCAATCCTGATTTTTTTTACAATGAGTGTAGATTTAAATGGCAATATTTAGACACATTGTTTTTGTTGTTGTTGGTGGTGGTGGGTTTTTTGTTTGTTTGTTTAATGTCTTATTAAAATTTAAAATTACGGATCTGGGTCGTTTTATATTTCAATGGACATTGGCCTCACCAGCAGCTGACTTTTGACACCACCCATTTCAGCTCCAGAAGCATGTGAAGGTCATGTGACCATCCTGTTTGATCAGGGGTTATAAGCAATGGCTGCCCTTCCCCAGGACCTGGTATTGATTGCAGCACCCACATCCCTGACAAACTGCCTGTCACTCCAATTCTTGGGGATCCAACACCCTCTTCTGACCTCTGCCTGGACCAAGAATTCACATCATACACATTTAGGCAAAACTCTCACACCCTAATCATAAAACTAAATCTTTAGGATAAATAAACTAGGCTTTCCAGGGCCACCGGAGGCCCATTACTTTTCTGCCGCCTTAGAGAATCAGTACCAAGTGTCTCTTCAGAAAACAGTTTGGCAGGATTTACTAGAGTCTTGGTTCAACCATTTCACTTTGGGAATTTTAATGACATTCAGGTGAGAAGTCGAACAGGATCACTAACCTCTGTGTCTGTGAGCACCTGGAAAAGGCTCCTTGGAGGATGGACTAGAAACAGCCAATCAGGAGCAAAGAGCTTCCAGCTCAAAGGGCAAGGAAGATCATGAGGCAACCAGGAGTGCGGCAAGACCGCAGCAAGGCTGGAAGACAGCCGCGTTCAGTTCACAGCTCCTCTGAGATCCTCTCCTAAATAAAGTATACCCTTCAAATGGCCCAGGCCCACCCTCAGTGCCGAGGACCCAGCTAAGGCCTTTTACTGTAGCTGCTCTGCCTGTTTATAAGACAGCACCATCGCTGTACTTTCTAAGATTGCCCTAGAACTCCCAACCTTGAGCTGGCCGCTGCTTTCCCAGTTCCTTAAACAGCTAGGACTGCAGGCAGAGCCCGCCACGCCCAGTTTAGCATTCAGAGGCTTGTCTCTGGGTTTGCTTTCAAGTCCCAAAACAATAAAATTAGAAAAATATTCATATGAGGACCCAAAACCACCAAGCCAGAATGCATGAAACTAAACAAGACCGGAACAAAATGTCCCAGAACTTTAACAGTGAATACTGTGAGATTATATATAGGTGATTAAAACTCAAAGCAAATAGAGATCCTTCCAAGTTTTTTAAATTGACCTTATAAGAAAGAAAGATGACGTGTTTTTTGTTTATTAAGGAAGTAGTATAATTATTCCATATGACTGAAAGAGCAGCAGGCCGAGGAGATGGCGTGGTCGGAAGAGTGCTTTTGGAGCAGGACCGAGGCCCACATTTTATCCTCAGTACCCTACAAACCCAGCCTGGTGGGGCACACTGTCATCCAATAATAATAATAATAATAATAATAATAATTTTAAATTATTAATTATCATTAAATTGTTAATAGTAATTTAAAATAAATAATTGTCGATTTATAATAATAATTATTATTGCTGTTGTTGTTGTTGTTGTTATGGTTTTTGGAGACAGGGTTTCTCTGTATAGCCCTGGCTGTCCTGGAACTCACTCTGTAGACCAGACTGGCCTCAAACTCAGAAATCTACCTTCCTCTGCTTCCCAAGTGCTGGGATTAAAGACATGCACCACCATTGCCCGGCTACATTATTTTTATTATACTTCTTTATTTGGTGTATGTGAGAGAGAACATATGTGTGCACATGTGTGTGCCCAGTGGCGCACGTGGGGGATCAGAAGACAGCTTGCAGGACTTGGATCTTCCCTAGGGCTCCAGCTCAGAGTTTCTGGCTTGCAGTCAGGTGTCTTTACCTAATCAGCCAACCTGTTGACCCCAAAATAATTTTGTTTTCTTCCATAATATTTACCTTCCACTGAGAGGGAACTGCATTTTTTTTTTTTAAGCCTCGCCAATTCCTCACAGTAGTATTTGGAATCTCACAAGTTTAGAACAAACTGACATACACTCTCCATGGCGGAGTTCTTGCTTACTCTGGCACCTCAGTCTTGCAGGACACCCCCACCCCCACCCCCACATACGTTAGAGTTACCAAGCAGAAGTCAGGGATTACAGTCGGTGAGTCAACAGTCCTGCTGTACCTGATGTAACCTCACACCACAAGGCTGTGCATGAACAAAGAGACCAAGGACAGGTGCCGAGGGCTGTCTCAGTGGAGGTTGGCACAGGGTCACCAGAGTCAAGTCGGTGACATGGTTGGCAGGAAAGCTGTGGCCCTGTAAACCCTGAAGTGTAGATAGCGCCACCAGAGCAGCAGAGAAGTCACCTTGCCCAGCACCCAGAGATGCCATTTCAAAAACAAAACAAAACAGTTCCTACCATATAAAGTTCAATTTTAAAGCACAGACATCTCAATGGGCAAGGGGTAAAGAGCCTGCTGTGGTAACGTGAGGCCCGACATCCAGGTCCCCATGCTAAGGATGTGGACCTGGGGGTAAGCATCAGTCACCCCAGTGCTGATCAGGATGGATGGATGGAGACAGGGATTCTGGGCCAGCAGGACCTGGTAACCCCTGAGCTAGAACCAAGGGCGCAGACTCAGTGAGAGCCCCTGTCTCAGAAAGACGGAGAGAGATCGAGACAACCAGAGTTGACCACTAGACCCCATATGCACGTGCATGAACAGACGAATGTTCCCACATATATGTGCACAGACATACAATACACATACATGTACACACACGAACAGATGAGTGAATAGCCAGAACTTTTTAAAACCGAGGCACATCGTAACACTGAAAGTGGCAGCTTACGTAAGTGGGAAAGTAAATTCCGAATCAGAATTAGATTTTTCTAATTCGTACGCTTTATATGAGAACAGCAATCCTTGTTTTCCCACCCATCTGCTGTATATGCAGAGTGAGTATTACAAGCCTTTCTTCACTCCTGTTTACATATGAAATGCTAATTCTTCTTCAGAATGGACATTGCTCCATTAGGTTGGTCTGCTGCCTTACAAAACAAAGCTAATGAAAGAACATTTGTACAGTGTGATGGTTTGAATATGCTTGGCCAAGGGAGTGGCACTATTAGGAGGTGTGGCCTTGTTGGAGGAAGTGTGTCTCAGTGGGGATGGACAATGAGATCCTCCTCTGAACCAGGAGGTAATCTCCTGGCAGCCTTCAGATGAAGATGTAGAACCCTTAGCTCCTCCTGCACCATGCCTGCCTGGATGCTGCTAGGCTCCTGCCTTGATGATAATGGGCTGAACCTCTGAACCTGTAAGCCAGCCCCAATTAAATGCTGTCCTTATAAGAGTCGCCTTGGTTATGGTGTCTGTTCATGGCAGTAAAACCCTAACTAAGACACAGGATGAAACTAAGTAACAGTAGGTGTTATTATTCCCAGATATCATCTCCATGAGGGCGAGTGAGTGAGTGAGTGTGTGTGTGTGTGTGTGTGTGTGTGTGTGTATTGATCTGAAGAAAATAAACACGAGAGTGTTAACTTGCGTAGATACACAAATTGCAACATGTAACTACCACAGTGGAACACTATTCAGTCTTTATAAAGGAATGGCTGCATGGTTAAGCAGGCTTGCTGCTCTTGCACAGGGGTTGAGTTTAGCTCCCAGCACCCACATCAGCTGCCTCACAACTGCCTGAGGCTGCACCTCCACAGGATCTGGAGCCGTTGCTGCTTCCAGGGGACCCAGGTATGATTCCCAGCTCCAAAGGCTTCAACTCCCTCTTCTGACCTCCACACACACCAGGAATGCTCGTGATACAGACATTCATGCAGGCAAAACATCCATACATAAACACTTTTTAAATTTTTAAATAATCCTTATTAGCACATCAGTAATGCTGGGATAAAACTTGAGAGAAATCCTAATCCTCATCCGATCAAATATGTTTTATGTGGGACAAAAGTTGCAAGAATTACAAACACACGAAGGTTAGGCAGAATAAACTATGGAAATGAAATCGTATAAGGTGCCAGTGCAGGACATGGCCTAGTGGTGCCCAGTATACACGCGTCCCCAGACACTGCCTCAAGCATCCTCACTGCAGAAAGCCAGGTTGACAATTCAGAGAAGAAATACAACAAGCTATACTTTTTTAAAAATAGTTAAAATACTCAGGCACTTAAAGAGTGATGAAACACAATGTACTCCAATTTTAGATACCATGATATAAGAAACCTCAGGGCAGGAATTCAAATTAATAAAGAATGGACCTATTACTCCACAAGCGGTACCGAGACATCTTGTTAGTGATTTGGAAAAGATGACTAGCATGTTTGAAAGAACATGCCAAATCCTATTCATACTAAAAACTGTGGAAGTAAAACTGCTTTCAGACTTACCTCTGTTTCACAGTCCAAAATAAGGCATTTATTCTGCGCCTCCAAAACTACTCTCTTTGCTAGGAACGGGGCGTGAATCTTCCTTGCCACGCTGGAAACAGGCAGGCGCAGCGCCATGGTGTCTTGAAGAAACACTATAAACAGAGGAGAAACTCTTCTCAACCTTTCTGGCCAAGTCTTTCCAGGCCAAATGGACACCACCCTGTGTGAGAAGGAGATCAGACTCAAATACGTCTGATTATTTGATCATTCAACATTTCTCTAACAACTAGAATTACAGGTCATTGCTTCTTGCCATGTTTCTATGTTTCCTGAATTTCCTAGGATGAGCATACATATATTTTTTTTAAGTATGCCATCAAGTTAAAATAAGTTTAGTAATGAAACCGATGGTGGGCAGCAGCTCCCAGCGGCCACACTGTCCTGGGAGCCCTGGGAGCCACGTTCTCTTGGGGAAGTGTGTGTGCCTGCTCACCAGGCCACAGTGCAGCCGTCTCTTTCATGTCCCACAAACGGCAACGTCCTCACCTGACCCTGGTGGCTTGGGCATGGAGGAAAAGGGAGGCTGAGAGCCTGGTGGCTTGCTGCCCTGTGCGCTCTGAGCCTTATCCTGCCTTTGAGCCTCCTAGGATATCAACAGGATACGGCCTGGATATTTTCCTCCCCTGGCTTCCTAAAACACGGAATGCAGTCTTTTGTCTAGGCAGCACATTTCAATGGACTGTGGATAGGACCATTTTTAAGCTTTCTCTCTTTAGATGAAAATGTCCTGCAGACCAGTTAAAATTTAATCTGTGCAGTCTAGGCCCAGAGCCTGCCCAGGACCAGTTTGACTTCTGATACTTCTCTAGTACTTAGCCTGGATTTGGTACTGAAGGACCATTTTATTGTTAATAAATTCCTAGCACCATGTATGCGGCCTTCTAGTTTGGTCTTGCCTTTGGTTAATAGGAGATCTGGTTCTTTTTAGTTAGCAGAATACTTTACCAACCTTCAAGATCTAGCTGCTGCCTCACTCCATTTTCAGATGTTTTACACTAGATTAGAGGATTGTAAAGGAACGGCAGCACACATGTGTCTTGTGGTCTTAGAAGCTGGGACATCAAAGATCAAGGGGCCACGTCCAGTGTGGACCTTCTCACTGATAGGGACTCCGCAGAGTCCTGAGGTTATACAAAGCATGGCAGGGTGAAGGAGCAAGTTCACCGACAGCAAACCTGGCTTTAGAATACATCCAATCCTCTGTTAACTTCATTCATCTGTAACAGTTAATCCACTGGTCCACATATAGATCAATCCATTCATGAACGCAGTCTTCCCTGACCCATTCACCTCCTAAGGATCATATCTAAATACCTTTAAATATGACCTTGGGGGATTAAGTTTCAACTCGAAAATTCTGGGGATAAGCAGCCAAGCCATAGCAGCTACCTTGTCAGGGGCACAAAATGAATCTCACAGGTTTTCAAAGGAATTAAGCCCTCTGAAAGCAAGCCCTTGTAACAGGGAGCAGCAGCTCCTTACAGTTCTGGAATGGTACAGAGTTCTCACCAGGGCTTTATCTGTGGAAGGTCTGGGCAGTATCAGCTGCTTAATTTGTAAAACAAAAACCTGGGGCTTATTGCTTAAAATTTATGAAGACTTCTCAGGTGACGGCAGCTGCTCTTGAAGCAAGTCTCAAGGCCGCTCTAACAACTGCACTAGTCACATGTCCTCGATGCTAGTATCTGTGAGGAAATTATACCATACGTCAAAATGCACTTATAGACTGCACAACTATATTTTTAATGAAAATCATCCTTGAAAACACTTTGCTTTCAAACTTAGGTGGCTACACGTAAGTCCCTTATTTTGCCAGAGGCTCTGATAGTGCTATAAATAGTGATCTGTGTGTTTGGGAATTCTTGGACAGTGAGAAAGTCATGCCTTTCAAGTCACCTTCAAAGGCAGCAAGCCTTATGAGTACAAAATTGGCCATGAAGGGAGTTGTCATCAGTTATTTTGTTAAACAGCTATTATATGTGATTATGATTTCTTTTGATATTTTGAAACTGATTTTTTTTTTTACCCAAGTATTTTCATAGGCATTTGAGACATTCATGGGGCCCATGTACTATGATGAGGGCACTTACTGGGAGAAAGCACAGCATTAAGCCCTGTCTCCCACTCTGATGTGCCCTCTCCCTAGAGAAGACAATGCCTCTCACCTGCCACACAAGAAAAGGGTCACAGACAAAGCACACACCTGCCACCAACCTCTCTGTCCAATAAAGAGATAATTTAAGGTCTTGCTGCTGCTTTTTCTTCTTCTTCTTCTTCTTCCTTCTTCTTCTTCTTCTTCTTCTTCTTCTTCTTCTTCTTCTTCTTCTTCTTCTTCTTCTTCTTCTTCTTCTTCTTCTTCCACCTCCTCCTCTTCTTCTCTTCCTCCTCTTCCTCCTCCTTCTCCTTTTTTAAACTGAAACTCAAAACTGAGTGTCTTGGTGTCCATAAAATTTTCTTTCTTTATGAAGTGAGCTATGGCCAGCTGAAATCATCAGATTTAAATGAGATATGGTAAGGCATTGCACGAATGCAAATGGTTCGGCCACCCTCCTCACCGTGCCTTTGTCCTGTTAGACTCTGAACTGGAGTTGATCTGGGGAGAAAGGTCTTGTCTCTATGCATGGTGTCTGTTATGGCTGAGGTCTTTAATGTCTTCAGCAGGTGCAGATGTTCAAGGATTCAGAGGTGTGAGACCCATGTAAGTATGATTTAGTAGAAGAAAACTTCCTAGCGTCCTCTGGACGGGCATGTGAGGACTCTTGCTTCCTGCCCCTGTGAAGCAGGACTATTTCTCCCACAGTGCACTTCTCCCACAGGCCCAAAAGTAACAGGGCTGAGCAATGTGGACTGAAAACTGAGAAGACTGAGACAGACCCTGAGCCCACATAAACATGTCCTCTGGCTCTGGCTCCTCAGTCATTTGGTCACAGTGAAGGAAACAAACACACTGTCCATCCCTCTGTGGTCTCTAAGTAGATACAGGCAGCAGAGATGAAGCCGTGTGCATGTGCAAGAGGGCAAGTGTGGCCTTTGAGCCAAGTGGACACATGGGTATTTTTAAAGATCTGAGGTGTGTGTGTGTGTGTGTGTGTCTGTCTGTCTGTCTATAGAATATGCACCACACACACATGAACCCATAGAGGTTAGAAAAAGGAATCATATTCCCTTAAACTGAAATTACAGGTGGCTGCACACCCCGTGTGGGTGCTGTGAGCTGAACCTAGACCCTCTGCAGGCACCCAGTGCTCTTAACCACTGAGCCATCTCTCTAGCTCAAGGGCACATACCATTTAATTGAATTTAGACACTATATTTGCCCTCTTCGGTTAAGCTACACTTTCAAAGGTTTCTTTACTTGTCAAGTGGGGATTTTTAATATTTATAAAAGTGTCATGAGAATTAAAGATTATTTGCATGTATAGATACTCACATATATAAACATGCATATAGCTACATTGCACATACATGTAAAGTTTGACTTACTGACATTAAGTAAATGGCCATTTCTGCTGTTGTTAGAATGTTCGTTTACTCATTTATTTTTCTGATAGCTGTAATATTGTCTCACTAAGTCATTCAGAATGGTTATGAATTTATGGTGCTCCTGCTTCAGCTTCTCAAGTGCTAGGATTGTAAGTATATAACATCATGCCCAGCTATAATTTTTATTATTACTAACTATTCAAGCAAGAATTTTGCAAGACAGCATCCTTAATGGGAAAAGAAAGAAAACTCTATACAGTCTTAAGTTATTTATATTATCTTCACAGGATTAAATTTGAGGACAAAGATGAACATCTGAAAATCAAGTAGAAAAATAATAAAACCCAGTGTGGATCTGACTATTAATTAAATGTCGCTCATTAGGGTTCTAGGTCTGTTTTCTCTCTGTGTCTCTGTTCTCCGTGTGTGTGTGTCTCTCTATCTCTCTGTCTCTGTTCTGTGTCTCTCTCTGAGTCTCTATATCTCTTCTCTCTGTGTCTCTATGTGTATCTCTCTCCCCTCATCTCTCCCTCTCCTTGTCTCCCTCCTTCTTCCTTTCCTATTCAGAGGTCTTCTATGTGTTAAGCACAAGTCCTACCCCCGAGCTACATCCCAAACCTCTAGACTTTAATAAAGATGTTAACAAGAGGACCAAATATTCCTAGAAATTTTGCATAAAACAGCCATGCATACATCTCTGTGAAGAGAATTTGCGGCAGTGGGTAAGGCTCAGCAATAGAACACTTGGTTGACCTGCACAGGGTCTTAGGTTCAATGTCTAGCATTTAAAAAATGTGCATGATTTTAGAAACTTATTGAACTCATTTCAAGCATCATTCTTTCCCCCCCACCCTGTGTGTGTTCACATGTGTGTGTGTGTGTGTGTGTGTGTGTGTGTGTATACCAAGTAAAAATAGTATTCTTACATATAAGATTGGTGGTTTTGGCCACAGTGTACTCTATCTCCATTAACTGACTCTAACACAATGAAGTATATTCTCTCCAAAGGCATAATTATTACAAGGGTAGTTGAATAATATTAGGGGTTGGTCTGGGTCCTTTCTATATATCTGTCCTGACTTCTTTGGAATGTCAGTAATTTTGTCTCCCAGTGATGATGAGACTACAAACACCATCTCCTCCCACAGACTATAAAACAGTTGAAAATAGTCAAAGGAATGGAAAGAAGACAAGAATTCTATCCCTGATTTGTGTCTTATTTTAAGAACAAAAAATAAATAAACTTTTCTCATAAGCTTCCCCATTACAGACTTATCTTCATATATCATTAAAGTCATATCACATGCTCTGTCCCAAGCCATTCAAAGGCTCCTCATCGTTTGAGGAGGCTAGAGCCGCCTCTCCAGAAACACAGGGGAGCTGTACAGAGTACAGGCACTAGAAGGAAGTGGGAGGTGGGACCAGTGGGTAAGAAGGTGGCACCCAGCAGTGATTTCTCAGAACCCTAGGCTTCCTGTGAAAATGAGTGAAACTGTTCACTAGGAAAGCTTTAATCCCCTAACAATGGGCACTGTTCAGGACGCTGCCTTCCCTTCCACCGCAGGGGCATGATTACCCTCTGGAGACTGTCAACAAGATTGGGCTTGCCGGTGTTGTCTGTAGAAGGAGGCTTGAGGGGATTCATCGGACCATCTCTGAGAATGCAGTCACTCCCTCTTGTGCCTGCCTCTGCCACCGTTGCTGGAGATCTGGGCCAGGTGTTTCCAGACTCTCGTCCTCTTATCCAAAGAACTGAAAACAGGAGCTCATGCAGATCTGCAAAAGAAGCCAGGTCTGTTTATTTGGAACAAAGCAGTAATGCAGATTAAGGATGCCAAGGATGGAAGCGGGCCAGATGAGAAACAGTACTCAAGGCCTTCAGTCTACAGCCTAGGATGACATTTTAGAGAAGGAGTTGGTTACTATGGGGATGCCATTTCAGTGGTTCCCTGCTTTGGTTGGCAAATGAGGTCATGCATTCTTTATTCCCACTGAACATGACCCTTCCCATAATGCATCTGATTTTAATAATATGTATATCCGGTTATACATATAAGATGGTGTGATGGTCTCAATTAGCAATGTCCCCCACAGGTGCTGTTGGGGATGTTGTGGAACCTTTAGAGGGCGGAGCCTTGGTAGAGGAAATACCTCCCTGGAGGTGGGCTCTGAGATTTTATACCCTGGCCCCACTTCTTGCTCTCACATTCTGCTTCCTGTTCGTGTGCAGTGCAGAGGGGTATCTCTGCTTCCTGCCTACAAGGCTGTCCTCACGCTCCTGCATGCCTTCTCTACCGTGACGGACGAGGTCTCCTCTGGAGCAGTGAGCTAAGAGAGCCTGTTCTTCTATGGGTTGCTTTTGGTCATTAAACATTATCACAGGAACAGGGAAGTAAATGATGTGGATAGTAAACAGGAAATTCTCCTAAAATTTTACGAGACCTGGTTTTGCCTCATTGCATAAGCACCCAAAACCAATCATCAGATCAGCTCTTTTGTTCTTCATACCTTGGTACACTGGGAATACGCAGGAGGGAAACCGGCTAAATTTGACTTGTTACTAGGGGTGGGAAACCTATGTTATTGCTCAGAGACAGGAGTAGTGCAGGCGGCTGCTGGAGGGCTGAGGGTATGCTGAGGTTTCTAGGCAGTTTTGTTTTTGCTTTGTTTTGTTTTGTTTTTTCAAGACAAGGTTTCTCTGTGTAGCCCTGGCTGTCCTGGAACTCACTCTATAGACTGGGCTGGCCTTGAACTCAGGGATCCACCTGCCTCTGCCTCCCAAGTGCTGGGATTAAAGGCATGCGCCACCACTGCTGGGCCCTAGGTGTGTTGTTTTAAGAGAGTGTGTTGTTTTAAGAGTGTATGTGTGTGTGCGCATGCAGGTGAAGTAACTAGGATGCTAAAATCATTAATTTTTTTAAGATTTACTTTATTATATGTAAGTATACTATAGCTGTCTTCAGACACACCAGAAGAAGGCATCCAATCCCATTACAGATGGTTGTGAGTCACCGTGTGGTTTGAACTCAAGACCTCTGGAAGAGCAGTCAGTGTTCTTAACTGCTGAGCCATCTCTCCAGCCCCCACTAAAATCATTGATAGAGAAGGCGGTTGTGCATAACCCCTAACATAGCAGGGTCACATGACCTCTCAAGAGTCCCTCAGCAGTCCTGTCTGTACGTAACCCTGCCCCTGACATACCAATCTTTCATGGCTGCTGGAATACATAGGAGACAGAACATTAGCTGAAGGGAGAGAGGGCTCTGCAGCAGTGTTCATGCACGTGAGGGTGGAAATTTCCACAATGCACAAACAGTCTCAGGGATCACCCGCATTCTTGTGTGTGACCACCACATTCCTGTAAATATTTACAATAGACCCATCTGTTCATCGAGCTGAGTGGAGTGGGAGCCTTCCTCTGGTCTTTCCTTGATGTCATATCTGAGGCAAACAGACGATTGCTGGGAGAAATCAAAGGGACTGATAAATGAGTAAGTCCTTCACTTTGAAAAATGTGTGATCCCTGCATCCATTCCAGGCCATTTAATCGCCTGTGACTCCAGCTCCAGAGGCACCAGCAGTCACACCCACGGATTTATACATAACTAAAATAATAAATCTTTTAAAAAGGAAACCAATAAATCAAACAACACACTCACACACATGCACTCACACTTAGCCCAACTAGTGCAACACCCACAATTATCCTTCTAGCTCATCTTGCTTTCCCTAGAGCTCACTTCAGGAGAAGTCAGTCTGTCCTATCCACCGCATTCGAAGCTCTGACACAGCCCCCACGGTCCTGCCCCACCTGACGGCCTCTGTTGATTGTAGGCTGGACTTAGTCATTAGTCTGTCAAACGGAGCAGGCGAAGTTCTGGAATACAACCTCCAAGGTTAGGCAATACAAGAGTGTGACTCCTGTCTTGTTCACTACGTTATCATCCTCTTATTTGTTACACACAGCTGAAGGAAGATGCCATGTGGGAAGAGGCGCCTGTGGCCAGGGGCTGAGGGTGGCCTTCTGCCAAGGCTGTGTGAGGAACTAAGCCCCTTGAAAAACTACACGTGAGTGAGGAAGGACCTCATTCTCCCTGCAAGTTTTGAAGTGAGATTCCCATGCCAACTGATGTCTTGACAAGACCAAAAGGAGACTATCCAGCCAGGCCCCACTGGATCCTCACCCAAGAGCAGTGTGAGATAAGAAAGGTATTTCCAGCCACTACAGTTTGAAGTACTTGTGCTGGTCAGCTCTGGGTGCTAACTTGAACAGGTTAAAGGATGCTTAGGGAACCAGTAACTATTTTTCAGCATTTCTAAATGTGTTTCCTGAAGAGATTGATATGTGAATCCAGAGCTGTCTCCACCTCTATGGAAGGTGTTATCCAGTCTACTGCGGGCTCCCACAGAACAAAAAGGCAGGCTGGGGGCCGTTCCCTCTTTTCTGCTCTCAACTCTGGCTCTCCTCAGTCTCCGAACCTCAGATGCAGGCTGGAATGACACCACCACAACACCACCACAACACCACCACAACACCACCACGACACCACCACGACACCACCATGACACCACCAGGTTCCCTGACTCTCCAGCTTAGTGAAACTGCAAGTGGTGTCTCCCCATTCAGCAGCCATATATGTGATCTGAGGTTTGATTCCCTTGATAAATCTCCATATATGTGCATATACATAGGCACACACACTGCCTGTCACACGATATACGCATATATTTATATATAAGTAGCAAATATACCTACCTAGATGAACATAGGTGTTAGGTTATTTTAATCACCTACCCATCTATTATTTTTTATTGGGGGATTGTGTGTGTGCTGCAGGGCCTGTGTGGAAGTCAGCAAGGAACCTGCAGGAGTCAGGTTCGTCCAGCACGCCAGCTGCGGGTTCCTGAACCGGAACTCATTTATCAGACTTAAGAACAAGTGCATTTACTTGTTGAGTCATCTCATCCCCACCACCCCCTTGTTCTAAAAGACAAGATCTAAATAGCCTAGGTTGGTCCCTGACTTGCTAAGAAGGACACTGACTTTCTAACCTCCTGTCTCAGCCTCCCGGGTGCTGGACATAGAGGCATGTGGGAGATATTACTCAGGGTTAAATGTGGAACCCAGGGGTCTTAGTTCAGGTTTTACTGCTGTGAACAGACACAATGACAAGGGCAACTCCTATAAAGACAACATTTAATTGGGGCTGGCTTACAGGTTCAGAGGTTCAGTCCATTATCATCAAGGCAGGAGCAGGGCAGCATCCAGGCAGGCATGGTGCAGGAGGAGTTGAGAGGTCCACATCTTCATCTGAAGGCTGCTAGCAGAACACTGGCTTCCAGGCAACTAGGAAGAGGGTCTTAAAGCCCACACCCACAGTGACACACCCACTCCAACAGGGCCACACCTTCTAATAGTGCCACTCCCTGGCCCAAGCATATACAAACCATCACACCAAGTCTTCCTGCATGCTAAGCACGTACTCTACTAATTGAGATGCATCTCCAACCCGCAAATATTAAATTCTTTAAGAGAAGAAAATCTAGCTGCATGTGATGGAATACACCGCTGATCCCAGCTGTGATGAGAGGACCGAGAGATACGGACCAGCCTGGGTTACACAAAGGGATTCCCTCATGAAATTTCAGGAAGGGACGGAGACTAGGATTGTATCCGGATGTGGCTTTACCTGGGAAAAGCTAACACTGATTGATGCCACCGTGTGCTGATTATGTGCTGGGCACTTTAACGTGCCACACATTCACTAGGTTGCTACAGCAACCCCATGCGATGGGTGGTGGAGCTCTCCATTACAAATGGAGGCAGCAGCGCCAACAGAGTTAAGAACCTTGTCTAAGGTCACTTAACGACTAGCAGGGTTTGAACACCGTCCAGCTCCCTAGTTATCACTAGATTTGGTTGGTTGGTTGGTTTAGTTTTTTGAGACAGGGTTTCTCTGTATAGCCCTGGCTGTCCTAGACTTACTCTGTAGACCAGGCTGGCCTTGAACTCAGAAATCTGCCTGCCTCTGCCTCCCAGAGTGCTAGGATTAAAGACGTGCTACACCAGTCCCCGGGCGCTAGATTGTTTGTTTTTGTTGATAGGTTGTTGTTGTTGTTATTGTTGTTGTTTGATTTTGTTTTGACATGATTGTGCTGTGCTGGCCTCAGACTCTTGGATCCAAGTCACCCTCCCACCACGGCTTCCAGGGTAATTGGGTCTCTGGGTATACACCATTGCTCTAGGCTTGTCAGTGCTGTAGATGGATACCTGCCAACTGAGAGCACAGAGGCAAAACACCCAGGTAAGGCAAGCAGGCACACACACAGTTTAGGCTGGCACCTTATTTGGATTTGGCTATATACACCTGCCCCTCTTATAGCAGTGGACTTGGCACACAGTCCCTTCCCTGGCTTGGGCATGCATGCCCACCTCTCTCCATCCAAGCACTGTACCAGCAACCTCAGACCCTTGTGGTCCCCACCACCCTCCACCCGCATTGAGCTACATGTGCTCCCATCTCTGAGCAGTAATCGTGAGCGTCACCATCCCTAGTAACAACCAAATCTAGGCAGATTCTACTCAAGACTATTCCCGATGTATTAAGATAAAATGAATTAATAAATAAAGGCAGAGCTATGGTAAATTCTCATTTCCTTCTGCTTTTGTTAGTAAGTTTGCTCTCTTACAATTGTGGACCGTGGTTACTGGGTGCTCCCCTATACCCTCTCTCAGCTCCTCCCCAGACTACAATAACTTAAGTCTTTACAAATATACAAATATCTTTCCTGTAATATTTGACCAGGGCCGTCTGTTTGAGCCAGACTTTGGAACCACAGCAGCCTGGTGGCTCACCTGTGGGTATATAACAGAATGCTATGGCTCACCTGTGGGTATATAACAGAATGCTATGCCTCCCCGCCCCCAGAATCTGTTGTTGCTCAGAAGTGAATGGCAGTCCCTATAGGTCCCACCTCCCTAATAGTTACTGTTAGGAGGTCCCAGCTTCTATGAACCCAGTTTCAGTGTTCACGACCGCTGTAAATTCACAGTTGGCACGACCTTGTCATGCTCAGAAGACAGTATTTTACAACCTCCCTCCCCTGTGACTCTTACATTCTTTCCACAACTTCTTCCTCAATGTTTCTTGAGCCTTAACATGATGTATAAATATTTTGTCTAAAGCTAAGCCTTGTCTAGGCTCAACCAGCCTTTATTCCCGGCATCTTGTGCCATAATAGGACTTTGAATGTATCTCTTCATTGCAAGAAGAAATATCTCTGTGGAAGAATGAGAGAAACCTCTGTTGGTGGGCATACACAGGTAGTGGGGGGGTTAATGCTATATCAATTCTGCTAAGCACCCATCTTAGGTACCCCCATTCCCCCACCCACCCATCCTCAGCTCCCAGGACCTGAGACCTCTTCACATACCAATTTTGGACCAATTGTACAGAGCAAACCTTCAGTCTAATCTGGGAGCAGTTGGTTATCCCCATGACAGTAATGCCCCACCATGTCACTGATGGGCACCTGTTTCTAGTATTAGTTTGTAGAGTTTACATCTGGTTTAGACTATTGATACTTTTATCCTACAGCAGCCTGCATAGAGCCGTGTCACACTGTGAGAGGAAACTAGCAAGGATGAATCTTCCAACCCAGTTGATCTGCTTTGGGATTTACACTGTGTCCTTTAGTAAATGTTTAGGGTGTATCCCCTATTTACCACCTTATGTCTACGAATAATTGGGCACACATGTGACTGAAATGCACTATGAGAAGAGATATGTGCTATAAGAAAAATAATATTGAATATTAATATAATATGGAAGTGGAGAACTACCCAAACTATGCCCCTTAGTACTTAGCCACTTCTTTTGAACTTCAAAGAAGGCACAAACAACAATTGGGGAGTTTGGGTCCTTCCCCTCTCTGCCCCTCTTTTGATAGTATATCCCTTTCTAGCCTGTGCTGTTATTTTGTTCTGAATAAAATTATCTTTTCACTTTTGTAAATCTGTGTGAGTCCTTGTTTTCAATCCTTTGGACAAAGGGTTGAAAACATCTGGTCCTGCGCACATTCACTGACACCATACCTTTTCCAGTAACATCGGCAGCTCCTCCTTGGAGCAATGACCACAGCTCCAGGGATACGCTGGACTATTCTCTGCAGCCCAGAGCAGACCACAGGCTGTATTTGCTACAGTTCATGGCCACCAAGTCATGCTAGCCTTGGGGAAGACATGGTTAAAGTTATCACATTTTCAAAAATAGGAAAACTAAGTAAACACATTCTAAAACTCTAAAATTTTAACTGCCCAGTTCAGTGGCGTTGAAAACTCTTTCGGTGAAGCCTGGGAGTGTAGCTCAGTTGGTAGAATCCCTCCCTGCCTAGCTTGTTTGAAGCCCTGGCCTTAATCCCAGCACTGAGGGAAAAAAAACTGCCTTGTAATTACAGTGCTTAGAAGGCACAGGCAGGAAGATCAGAAGTTTAAGGTCATCCTTGGCTACGTAGCAACTTTGAAGCCAGAGTGGGATATGTGAATCCCTGTTTCCCGCCTCCGTTTACCTCTCCCCACCCCACACCCCCCACCAAAAACAGAGCTGGGGAGATGGCTTGGCCAATAAAGTGCCTGCCGTGCAAGCAAGAGGTCCCAAGTTTAGATCCCCAGTATCCATGTAAAGGCAACAGCACACATCTGTCAACAGCACACATCTGTAATCCTCAGTTGAAGAAGAACAGAGACTGGCAGATCTCTGGAGCTCACCAGACAGCAATCTAGTTGACCAGCAATCTCCGGCTCAGTGAGAGACCTTGTCTCAAAAAAACCAAACTTGCTAAAAACCAAACGAGCGGAGAGCGATAGAAGACACCCATGCCTCTACTCTCCATAAATCACACACATACAGGCATGTTCCTGGCATGCACACACACTCATAAATACACACATACACTTAGGTACTCACACATACACATAATTTTAAGAACATTACCAATGCTGTGTATTCATCATTATTGTCCATTGCATAATTAAATATGACAAGAAAGCTTGTTTAGTCCTCAAAATGCTGTCTGGAACTTTATGGCTAACTAATGCTACGTTATATTTGGAAGGACTGCCGGGCAGTGGTGACACACACCTTTAGTCCCCTCATTTGGGAGGCAGGGGCAGGCAGATCCCTGAGTGCAAGACCAGCCTGGTCTACAGAACGAGTTCTAGAACAGCCAGGGCTACACAGAGAAACCCTGTCACAATAAACAAAATAAAGCAAACAAGAAAAGGACTAGGAATCACGTTGTTTTTTTTAAAGACAGAGATTGGATATACCTACTTCCATAAGGAGGCAATAGTTTGCCTTACCTTTACTCCCTGGGGTGAGTAGCAGGAGTGGCTTTTCCTGTTCTCCTCTACCACTTAGCATCACAGCCTCTTATCCCGTGTGAAAGGTCGGGGCTGATGCAGGGACCGCCTTCCTAAATGGAAACCGGATGTTTCCCACCCCCCACTCCAGCTTCCTTTGCAGCTAAGACAGTTCCAATCTAGAGTGGGGAGCAAACCCTACAGCCATCTTCAGAGTGTGGCTAGCATTTCTCACCACGAGGCTCTGGGAACAGTCCCCAAAGACACAGAGTCTGTGCTTGTGCTTAAGGACAACAGCAAAGATATCTTTACAGACGCAGCCCAGCTCCTGCTCACTCTGATCCTCTGCAGAGCTGTGGGCCTACAGACTTAAGACGAGGACTGGAAGTGGGGCTAGGAGTGGACAGACTCTCTGGTATGCAGACACATAGGGAAAGGGGCCATGACCTGGTAAAAAAAGATGGCATACCACCAAGATGGCTGGTGGCTTCCTCATCTTCAGACCTCAAGCAAAGGCTGTGAACTTTAAAACAAAGGCCTTCTGGGCTGTTTCTTCTGCTGATGGTTCCTTGGTGTTTAAGGCTGCCTCAGGACCTAGTTACACAACGGATTGTGGGCCAATCAACCACCCTTTCTTTTTTCAAATTGACCAACCCTAAATTAAGGGGAGGAAGACCCTTTGAAGACTTTTAAAACTCCCAGCCCTCAAGGAGAAGCCAAGATTTGGCTTCATGAGTCCACCACCATCCTACCCCCGCCCCACCACATACCTGTTTTATGTTGGGGCTTTATCTCTGTATGTCTGCTGTACACATGTTCTTCCTCAAAACACCCTTAGTCAAAGGTTTTCTTCAGCTACTGACCTGTTTGTTATATTTTATATTTTGAATTTCTCTGCCTGCTACCTGCCATGTGGAGATTTCCCTGCCTTTTAAGTCTTTAACTGGCAGACAAAACAAACCCAATCCAGACCCCAAGAGGAGCATCTCAGGATGTGATTGATTAGTTGGGATGTAGTTGATGCAGGCTGAAGATATTGCTGTACTGATAACAGTACCAGGAAGTCTCTACTGACTGGTGACATTTGTCCTCAAGAATTTTGAGTTATGGTCTTGTTTCAGGGTTCTTGGGTGACCTCAAGTGACTGTCCTGAGTGTGGGACAATGACTTAATACTCTCATGAAGAAGCGCCCCTGAGAGTGGGGCTCTAGGTCTATGGGCCTGCGAACCGGAAGCTTTCCATGGAGACCTCTGGCCCGGCTGGGTGTGAGAGTTCCAGTGCGAGCAGGGAGGGGAACTCACTTCTGCTCCTTCTGCTGCTGAAGTTGGCTCCACCCCTGTCTCCCCAGTCTGCTGCAGTCTTGGTTATGTCATACTCTGCAGAGTTGGGTCTGGCTGGGCCAACGAGAGGACAACTAGCCAGTGAGGAGTGCAGTGGAGATTCAGGTGGCATCTTGGGAGAGCGGACCTCTTCCCAAGTTTTACGGCTCTTATGACAGAAGCTCTCGGATGACAAATTAGTTTTCACACACCTTTAATCAGGATAGAATTCTTATATACAGTTTTGGGGTGGGTCAGGGTCTGACAGCAGGTACTTCTCATTGGCTAGGTCTGGGGAAACCTTATTTGCATGTGGGAAGGCTTGGTAAGGCTCCTATGTGACTGATGGCCACACACCTCTCTTCCCGGGAACTGTGGAAGGCTGTAGCTGCAAAGGAGCCAGGGGCCCAAGGGGCGTGGCCGAATACCCGCTGTTCCTTTGAAGGTGACAGGCACCTGCCTGGTCTCGAGGGTTCTAAGCCTGAGCTCAACCAAGGACCACAGCTCACCACCCCACGTGGGTCTGCAGGGCAAGCAAACTTGTACGGGGTGTAAAGGCAGCATCCTGGGACTGCATCTTTCCTAGACCAGGGTCCTTATTATTGCTGCACTGTTTATCCATTGGATTACTTCAACCCAAGGACATCATGGATCCTCTTTTCACCAGTTTGGATGATGCTCACTGACTGGTTACTGCATCTCCTCCTGCTCTGCAGTAGCTGTGTGCAAAACCAGCTGTGAGATTGGAGTCCTCCTTGAATAAACTGTGCAGCGTGTGGTCAGGTATGGACATGAGGCAAAGATCTGTGTTGGAGCTTGGAATCCCAGAAGCGTTCTTAGTCTTCATATACCCAGTTTCAAAGCCTTAACCAAGGAAGAATCACGTAATCATTGGAAATTAAAGTCTAGCAAACCCATGTCTAGTGCTAATACATTCTTGACACTCTAGGGTGTAAGACTCTACATACGTGTAGGAGCTGGGCGATCTTTCTTTTTGCTGACGAACTGACAGAGAAACTTAGAAGCTTCCCTCTAATCTTCAAGGCCATTTTCTTTCACTTATGTATTTATTTGTTGATCTGCAGGGTATAAATTGAACCCAGGACTGCCTGCCCTCCAAGCTAGGAGTCACTGCTCCCCTATATTCCCAGTCCCTTTTGCTTCTTCCCCATCAGAGATGGAACCCTTTGTGCTTTCTTTGTTCCTTTTCTAAATTTAGCATTTACAGTCCCCAAGCAATGTGAGTCTGTGTGTTGACATCATGTCTAAGGCCAGCCGATAATGCCTTCAGAATCAACTCCCTCATGGTTTAAGATTGAGAGTTCTTTAAACTAAAATTATAGAACCCGGGGGTGGCATTCATTTATATTTCTTGTGACATTCTGAAAGTTCTACCAAATAATACTGTGAGATAGGAGATAGCATCAAAATATATATAGAAAAAAATAAGAACCGAGATACTACCTGTGTATGGTAGCAAGGACTCAGTTCCGGCCTTGTAGGGACTGGGGCAAGAGGTTTTCATGAGCTCAGAAATTTGAAGTTAGCCTGGGTAATGTGAGATTAGGTGTAAAAGAAATAAATTTGAGTTTCAAAGAAGACAGGCCACACAAGACACTGATAGTGACAGAACTGGGCACATACCAGAGTTCTCTGACTCAACCCTCTAGGTTTTTGACCAGACAATAATCAGCTGTTCTCCATGTAAACACGATTGCCTCAGTGAAGGTGGGTTTCCAAACTACTCACAGTGTATGGCCCAGCTGTCAATGGTCTGTCTGTCTACAGCTCAGTGTCTGTGGAGCATCTATGGCCCAGATGTCAATGGTCTGTCTGTCTACAGCTCAGTGTCTGTGGAGCGTCTGCGACCTGGTGTCTTGGCCTCAGCCTGGCTTCTTCAGTTTGCAGTCACTTGTGTGTCCTGCAGTGCAGTTGCCATATGATTAATGACACACAAGGCAAGGATGCAGCTCATGGCCGGGAACCTTCTCTGTGCTGGTGTACCCTGCTCTCAAGCACAACAAACTTCATTTCTATTTAGTGTCAGAATGGCTTCTACCCACCCAGGAGCTGTGTCAGTGTGTGGCCGCCTACCCTCACCCTGCAAAGCTTATTAAGGTCAGAACTATGTCACACCCTCAATCCTTATGCTGCTCTCAAGGGAAAGCAGAATTGTCATTTTTCTTCACATTAAACTGCAGGAAATAAAAAATGTTTATTTTCTCAATATTTTCTCAATGTATCAATGATCCCACACTGAAAGTAAATGTTTATCTGGAATGGAATTCAAAGGGAATCACTTTTATTTGTTTGTTTGCTTGTCTATATATTCAGTTATCTTGAGGCAGGATCTTATTCTGTAGCCCTCGCTAGCCTAGAACCCACTTATGTAGACCCGGTTGTTGGGCTTCAACTTGCAGCAAATCCTCCTGCCTCAACTTCCAAGTGTGATTCCAATCACAGGCCTATCTGAAGTGGAAAGCCCCAGGTTCAGTGAGAAAAGCTGTCTCCAAAAATAAAATCAGGTGGCAAAGAGATTGAGAAAGATGTCCGACATTATCTCAGACCTACACACACACACACACACACACACATACACATGCATGCACACATACACTCACACTCACATACATACACATATACACACACAAATGCACACATACACATGCATGCACACATACACTCACATACATATACATATACACACAAAAATGCACACATACACATGCATGCACACATACACTCACACTCACATACATACACATATACACACACAAATGCACACATACACATGCATGCACACATAACACTCACACTCACATACATACACATATACACACAAATGCACACACATACACACATACATACACATATGCACACACAAATGCACACACATACACATACATACACATATGCACACACAAATGCACACACATACACATACAAATGCACACACATACATATATACACATACACACACTCATATGCACACACATCTATACACACATCCACACATCCACACACTCATACACATATACACATGCATACACACTCACACATACTCATACACACATGCACATGCGTGCACACATACACTCACACTCACATACATGCACACATATACACACAAATGCACACACACATACACATATATATACACACATACACACAAATGCACACACA
Organism: Apodemus sylvaticus; assembly: GCF_947179515.1. Taxonomy (NCBI): domain Eukaryota; kingdom Metazoa; phylum Chordata; class Mammalia; order Rodentia; family Muridae; genus Apodemus; species Apodemus sylvaticus. The sequence goes on along the minus strand of NC_067479.1, from coordinate 6,181,172 downwards.
TACATATATACACATACACACACATACACACACATCTACACACACTCTCTCTCTCTCTCTCTCTCTCTCTATATATATATATATATATATATATAAACAATCACACAAGTTGGCATGCTGTCTATCACACCAAGCAGGCACGCTGATTATCATAGCAAGCAGATGTGCAATTACATCAAGTAGGTGTGCAATCACACAAAGTGGGCAGGTTGAGTGTGACCCCAAAAGAGGGATGACTACTGAAGCTGACAACATCAAAGTTGTCAGTGTCTTGTCTGTTATTTACTAAGGATTAAGTTCAAAGCCATGTATTTTGGACAAGAATACCAAAGAACTGTCAGGCATGGTGGTCTACGCCTATAACGCCAGTTCTAGGGAAACAGGGTTAGAAGGTTGTTGACTGCATCGTAAATTGGAGGACACACTGGGCTCTCTGAGATGCTGTCATAACAACAAAATAAAACAAACAACAACAAAACAAAAACCAAAAGCCTGCAGAAATGATGCTGTGACCATCTTCTCAGTATGCCCTATAAGGAGCTACATAATGTTGATACGTTTTGATTGTGATGATATTAACTCAATCATGCATTTTTCCAGTGTTAATTTTGTAGTTTCCCGTTGGAGTTAGCCTTGTGGGGTATATTTTGAGTCTATGACAATGTCCTCCTTGTACTCTGATCTGCTAATGTTAGCATCTCTACTTGCCTGTGATCATTATTTCTGATGTGTGTTATGGGCAATTTTAGGTTTTCTGTTTTTCCTCAGTCATTAGCTAGAATTCACCACGAAGAAAGAAATTTTCCTGGTTGCTGTTGGAAACAGGCTCCCTGGTGTCCTGGCTTCTGGCTGGGTGGTTTGTCTGTGATTTGAGGTCACCTTTATCCAGAGAGAAACCAGCAGGTCCAGGGAAAGGTGACAACATCTTGACCCTGGAGAAAAACATTGCGTGTCGGTCTCTCCCATCACTCTCTAGGTCTGGACATGCTAACACTATTGTGAACTAATGAGAACACTTCGAGGTAAGAGAGTGCCCACAGTGTGACTGGCTGACTACATTTTGGGTGAGAATGTTCATCAGGACAGAAGAGAAGGAGTGGGGGCTGGTAATGGGGCTGGTATTGAAGACTGGGCACTCATTTCTGGTCCACCTTTGAAACAGCAAAAGGCCACGGTCACAAGCCCAGCGGGAGTGAGATGGCGGCCTTCATGGACTCTGATGGCTTCAGATAACCAAACAAAGCCTTTTCAACAGGCCTGGCAGGAGGCTCCCCATGTGCCTGTGACCCGAGAATAGAACTTTGATTTGAAAGGGACTACAGACCCTATTTTTCCTTCATAGGTGGGTGGGCAGAGAAAACAACCTTTTTCCTTTCTTACAGAAACTACACTCCCTGGTGTTGGTGGAAAAAATAAGGGCAGGACCTTTCCTTGGGTGAATTCCAAGTGTTTTAGAGTTGGGAACTCGCAGTTCTCCATCATACTTCCTTGCAGATGGACAGGGGGTGGTGAGCCATTTTCCTTTGTGTGTAAACCAGAGAAGGGGCTGTTCAGTAGAGGTGAGCCAGCCAGTGTCTCAGTCGGTGTGGGCACGGGGTGCAGGGCATGGGGCAGCTGGTGTGATTTAGATAAGTACATCCCAGAGGTCCCTCTCCAGGGTCATCACAGACAGTTTTCTCTGCGAATCTCAGTCATCTTTTTATGCAAAATAAGCCTGGAAGCAAATGCCTGGTCTTCAGTGGAAGTTGGCAACATTGTAATCCCGGAGAAAAGAATCAACCTGCATTTTCTCCTGTCCTCCACTGACCTCTGACATCGCTACAGACTTACTAACCTCTCATGGTAACCTAGTGAGTTACAGTAAGTCCGACGACTGTCTTCGCCATGTTGTTCCCTCTCAGCCCTTCTCACCGAGTCTCCACTCAAGCAAGAGGAAGGATTTGCTTCTTTGTTTCCAGAGCAGGTAGAACATTGAAGGAGGGAAGTTTAGAGAGAGCAGAGGTCTGGACCACTATGATGGCTCCTCCCACACAGCTGCCTCAGCCCGGATACCTCCTCACTGCTCAGATGCTACACGAGGCTCAGCTGCACAGCAACAGCTCAGGCCCTGGACGACCGGAAAGTTGTCATTGTTCTCTTGTGGCTCCTGTGCAGGAAAGCTGGGTTGGCTAACCTCCCTGCGTCTGCCCATGCCTCTGCCTTTCAAGGGAATTCCTAGGCAGCCCTCCTCCTTCCCCTCTAACAAGGCTGGTCTTGAGAAGGACCTCAGGCAGCCCAGGTTGGCATCGCACTCTGAGGTCAGGGTCGACCTTAAACTTCAGGTCTCTTCCCTCCGCCTCTGTGTGGTGCTGGCCACTGAACCCAGGTGCTCCCAAGCACTCCACCACCTGAACCACAGTCTCCAGTCGTTTCTTGCAGCTTGTTGTGTGGCCTCCTATGTTGTCCATGCCATGTAGCTAAGGAGAAAGGGTGACAGGATGATTAATCCATCAGTGAAAAATGACACAATGCTATCATGTAAGTAATGAAAGGCTGAACGGGCCAACCCCACTGCTGCCTGAGAACACTGACAATGTGATCTGCCTGAGTGTGAAACCCAGGACCACACAGTCAGCTGTCGGCGTAGTCGGCAGTCAGCATGACAACATAAGAAGTTCTTCAAGGAAGCAGAAGATCTCATCAGAAACTGTGTGGGGATGGAGGAATAACACACACACACACACACACACACACACACACACACAGACATGAGGACTTGGGAGTTGCCAAACAGCATTTAGCCCAGCATAAAGCCTTCCGTGTCCACTCCAGGCTGCGTGAGTTTCCAAACCCAGTGTTTGTAAGCTATTGTATCTTGCTAGGATGGATGTGGAGGAACAGAAAAACAAAACAAAAGAAATCCTGAAGTTGCCTGCCCCATGTGTATTTTTCTGGAGTTGTCCTAGGCTGCCTTAGCAACAGTGCCAAGGCCATGGCATCTCCATGGAGACCTAATCATTCTTTAGAAACACTGGACCCTGGCCTGATTTCTGGACAGCAAGTAAACAAAGGTTCTTTTTATCACATTGTCCGGAAAAATACCTCCATTTTTCTATGTTAATATATACTATTAGTTAAAATGAAAACTATGCAGAGAAAATAAAATAACATAACAAAATAAGCAAGAGGAAAACACCGATAACCTTTAATTTGTGGAGTTTCACAGAATTCATTATTGAAGTAGCATTACTTCAATTCATAATGAGGTAGCATTAGCTAATTAATTTATTTTGGGGGAGGAGGTGAGACAGCGGCTCTCTATGTAGCCCCGCCTATCCTGGAATTCACTGCATAGCCCAGGCTGGTCTCAAACTCACAGAGATCTGCTTGCCTCAAGTTCCCAGGTGCTAGGATTAACACCTCTCAGTGGGTGGCGATTGCTCCTGGATAAGCTAACGGTTAAAGGTAGGCAAATGTATCCACACTGCCTGGTCTGTGGATAAGCAACACTGGGAAAATGGAAACAGATTTCCAAACCCATGAAATCCGAGCCAGTGCTGTGACCACAGAGCAATGCATGTTCCTGTTCTCAACCCTCGAATGCTTTGCAATTCAAAAATTATCATTATCTTCTTGCTATTAGAAATTTAATGACTTTTAAAATTGTGTGTGTGTGTGTACATGTGTGTATGTGTGTGTGCGTATGGGTGTGCATGTGTATATATATGTGTGAGTGTGTGTAGATGTGTGTAGATAGTGTATATATATATATATATATATATGTAAACTATACCAACTGAGCATGTATATCCCAACTGAGCTACACCCCCAGCACTCTAATCTACTCACATTCTATCATCCAGAATTCAATGGCGTAGGTACCCTCAGCTGTAAGGGAGGTGTCTATGTGCCAGGTTATAAGGGACAGGATTCTTTTGTAGCCATGAGCAGATTCTTTTGTAAATGACCACAAAGGCAGAGGTCAGAGGGGCCTGGAGGAAAGGCAGTGGCTCACTCGAACTGGGAGAGGATGGTGAGCCGCCCGCCCTTCTTGCTTCCTGTCTGCCTTCCTGTGTGGAGGTGTGCATACATGTGGACTTGCATGTGGTCTTTATGTAGACTTGCATGTGGAAGCTGGGGGACTCTTACTAAAACAGGAGGAATCTCATCATTTTGGCCAGGCCAGCTCTCCAGCAAGTCCTGGGATATGTCTGTGTCCATCCCATAGAGCCAGGATTACAGGCACATGTAGCCACCATTGGGGTTTTGTTGTTTGTTTTTAATATGAGTGCCAGAGATTTGAACTCAGGTCCTCATGCTTGCACAGAAAGCACACTTACTTGAAGAGCCATCTCCCCATCTCTGTGATAATTAAAATTGATTTTTTTAAAAAACAAATAGACAAAAAGACCTAGAGAACAGATTTAAAAAAAAAAACCCACAATGCAGGAAATACTTGCCTATTTTTCTGTTTCATCCTGTGATCTAATGCAGCTGGCAACAAAGCTAGTAAGACCCACATTAGCGGAAGACTCAGCTTTCAGAAGTGAGGGCATTTGCTTCCATTTTATTCTATGTGTCACATATTTTCCCTGGCCAGTTAGCACAGCATCTTGGTCATGCTTCTTTCCCAGTAAGTTCTTGACCCCTGAATGAAATACTCTAGACCTTAGCTGACAGCTATACAGTGTAACTGCATAGACACTGGGTGCTCTCCGAATTAGTCCTTTAAGGCATAAACCTAAATGGATCGACATTAAGATGCCAAGTGTTTCAGTACTGTAGACTAATTTATTTCTGTTCCTCAGTAAAGTCACTGCCTTCATCAATGCGGTCTAGGAGAATTCTGTCAGTAGTAAAGTTAGGCTTTTACAGATGACTAAGTCAACACTACTTTAATATGTCTTGGTCAAGGTTTCTGTTCCTGCACAAACATCATGACCAAGAAGCAGGTTGGGGAGGAAAGGGTTTATTCAGCTTACACTTCCACATTGCTGTTCATCACCAAAGCAAGTCAGGACTGGAACTCAAGCAGGTCAGGAAGCAGGAGCTGATGCAGAGGCCATGGAGGGATGTTTCTTACCGGCTTGCTTCCCCTGGCTTACTCAGCCTGCTTTCTTATAGAACCCAAGACTACCAGCCCAGGGATGGCCCCACCCACAATAGGCCCTCCCCCCTTGATCACTAATTGAGAAAATGTTCCACAGCTGGATCTCATGGAGGCGTTTCATCAAGGGAGGCTCCTTTCTCTGTGATAATTCCAGCTGTGTCAAGTTGACACGCAGAACCAACCAGTACACATATAATCCCTCAAATGCCCCTTGAGTTCAGCTGAGTCTTCCTGAATTTCCTCCTTCAATCTGTCTTTCCCTCCCTATCTGACCCTCATGTTCCCATCTCTCCCCACCATCAATCCACCTGTAAAACCTATTAGCCATTAAATGATGGCCGAGCTACAGTCCATAGATCCAGAGAAGTTACACATAAAGGAAGGGTCTAGTGGGGGACACATGGATCTCCCTGGAGGGTTAACCTTGACTGTCAATTTGACAGGGTTTAGAAACATCTAGGAAACAAACTCCTATGAGTGTGCTTGAGGGAGGAGTCACACCGGGTGTGAGTGGCGCCATCTAACGGGCTGGAGTCCTAACTGAACGTGAGTGGCGTTCTGGCGTTCATTTCTCTCTGCTTCCAGACTGTGGGGAGAATGTGACGGTGATCTCACACTCTGGCTGTCATGTCTTCAACACTGTGATAGCCTGTACCCTCAAACCACGTGCCAAACTAATCCCTTATTCCTTACGTGTTAGGCATTTTGTCACAGTCATGAGAAAAGCATCTGATATTGGTGGTAACTCTAACTCCTGCTGCCCTACATGTGATTCTTCTTACATAACACGGTGTAGCTTCTGGTACCTGATATGCTGTTATTGAGCTGGCTGGTTGAATATCCTAACCTAACCAACGGTGAACATAAAAGGCAGGGCCTTAGGTATCCTAGGCTGACCAGGAATTCACTTTGTAGTAAAGGGTAACCTTGCATTTTTGATCCTCCTGCCTCCACCTCTTGAGTGTTGGGATTATAGGCATATACCACCATGGCTTTCTTATGTAGTACCTGTCAAATCCAGGACTCCTGAATGCTAAGAAACTGAAATATATCCCTAGTTGGCTCTCAATTGACAAAGGCCTATCTCCTTTTATAAGTCAATATAGAATGGCAAGTTTTTGGTACTGTGCCAGGCTAAGTCTACAGATGACTTTTAATCATCTCATGATATGCAAGGTAACAGTCTCACCTGCCAGACTGATGTGGGACTGTGCTCACAGGGCCTGGAAGAGAGGGGGAGTGGGTTGTGCAAGGAATCTTCCATTGGGAGCAGGGAGCTGCTTTGCTGTTTTCAGCCACACCAGAGATAGAACTGAATGAGTTCATGACAAGTCCTCCCTGCGGTTAAATTAGCATGTCAGCCATTGTTCCTAGAAGGCGCGGCCTGACCCAAACGTCTGTCTCCTTCTTACCTCCCTCTTTTTCCTTATTCCCTCCTTCCTTCCCCCTCACTGTTAGGAATACTTTTAAGCCAAGTATTCCCAAGCTACTTTGAAGTATGCACACTGATTTCAGAAATCAAGTAACAGTGATGTTAGCGCTTAAATCCATGTGTGGGCTCAGCAATGTCTATGTGACCAGGACAGAGCTGATCTAATGGCCCAGTTGCTGGATTTCAGATAGCCCCGGTCACAGTCACAGACAGTGTGAGGCAATTAGGACTTTAGCATATTTGGTGACCCTACAGTCTCAGCACTCAGGAAGCTAAGGCAGGAGAATCATTTGAGCACAGGAGTCTTAAGCCAACCATGGTAACACAATGAGAACCATTGAGAGAGAGAGAGTTAGTTCAACCCACAACTGAGACTGGGAAGGAGGGTGTATGTGTAAAAATAATAATAGGAATATTATACCTCAAATAATAAACCATATCACTCAGTTCTATTTAGGTCTCATAAGGTTAATAAACAACTCCAGGGTGAACTAATACATTTTCACAAACAAACAAGAACTCCTATTTGACACACTGTGTGCTTGAAATTGACACATAAATATTATTCAAGATTGTGTATAGACTGAAATATTTTCCATACTGCACACATCCTGCAGACTACACCTTATATGAACGGGGCGAAAGCAAGGTGTTGAAAGATCTCAATCTTCTTTGGGGATGGATCCTGGAGTGTGACTCTGAAAGGTTCTGTGTGTCTGTTTATGATTTCTGTTGCCTCGAATTGACTGAGCTGGTCTCAAACCCATTTCACAAATGAGAGGTGGTCAGATCCCACAGAAAGACAGGGTGCTTGGACGTCATGGAGTTTGTAGACTAGTTCCTGGAAACGGTCTTGTAACTGTTTGCTTGTGAATACTTACCTAGTAGGTGGCTTTCTGTGGCAGAACTCCGAATGGAACACCCTGTTATAATCCACTAACAAAATTGTAGGGAGGCAGTTACTTTTCTTCGAGCTCTGAACCCTCAGCATTCCTAGAAGCTACTGGGAAAGATGCAATTGTTAACGCATGAACAAACATGGTCAGCTCTGGTCACGGAACGTGAGTGGTCAGTCATAGGGACTCCCCAGTACGCAGCCCAGCCTCTGTCCTTAACTCCCTACTTTTCCCAGTCTGACCTTTGTTTCTGAGCTCACCCTGAACCAGATTTCCTATTTGCTACTGGACATTTTGATCAATGCCTGAAGACAACACTGTCTTCCTTTCCTTCTACTTCAGAATCCCTCCAGATGTCGTCCTTGGTACACCTGAGACTCCAGGCGCTGAAATGTCCTTAGCCTGATGGTCAGTCGGTCACAAGAATTCCACCTGAGACCAATGACCTAACGTTTCTACTCTGAACATTTGGATTTATTTTCTTCCTTCTTAATAGCACTTCAGGAACCAGAGTCTTCAGTGGCCACCTGAGCAGCTGGTATCAACCCTCATCAACAGGACAGTCAGTGTGACACTTACTATCTTGGGTTTCATATTGGATGGAGAAAACCACAAGATGTTGGCCAGATGTGCATGCTCTAGGGTAGCCTAGTTCTTAACTCCTCCAATGACAAAAGTCCGCAGCTTACAGGTTTGCCTTTGCCCTCCTTGGAATTTAGAAACAAACAGAGTTAGAGGTAGTAGAAGAGAGACTACTCCAGCAAAAGCCAACACTGGGTTCCAGAAAAGTCCAAAGTAAGAATGACTTGGCAAAATCTTTGTTTTCCTAGTTTGTGGCTACTACCTACTCCTCCTCCCCTTCCTCCCCCCCATCCTCTTTTTCTTCTGTTTGCAGCAGTGATATAGGACAGTCACAGGTTTACACTAATGACCTTGATAAAATATCAGTAAAGTTAATCCCACTTAAATCAGGATTTCCGCCCCCTTTCTTTTCGTTTCTCTCCTTTGAGGCCTAGTCAATTATAGCTCAGACTATAAAACATAGTCTTTATAGCCCAGGTTAGTCTCAAACTCGATGTGCAGCCAAGGCCGACCTTGCGCTTCAGGTCTTCTTGCCGCCACGCCCCAAGGGCTAAGAATCACAAGCAGACACCATTGTGCTCGTGGGAATCAAACCCAGAGGTTCATGAATGCCAGGGAAGCCCTCTATCAACCGGGCTACACCCCCAACCCCCTAAAGGAGGCAATTTCAAATATTCGTCTGTGACTGGTTGCAAATGCATAAACTGTGACTGAAAAACACCATCCCACCACAGTGCTTCTGCCATCCTAATGGATTAGACTGGAAAACCATGAGTCAAAATAGCCCTCCCCACCTGGGGCTGCTATTGTGTTGATATTTTGTCACAGTGATGAGACAAGTAACCACCACATCATCTCTCTATTAGGAGCTGGACCAAGAACAGCAACGGTTTGCATGAAGTGTCTGATTTTTGTGAAGTGTCTGAAGTCCATGGTTTGCGTGAAGTGTCTGGAGTCCATCAAACACACCTGAAGAATGTGCCAGGCATCAGGAGATATCTACCGGGCACAAGAGGAGAGCCAGTGTGTACAGCGGCTGCCACCTGGGACGCCCTTGGAAGCTTGCAGGCGAAGGAGGAGATGCCCTGGTTTAACTGATGGGAGCTGGGCCAGAATAGACGCCTGGCTTCCTTGGCCTTATCACAAGGTGGCATGGCTTAAAAAAACAAATTCTTCTTAGCTACATGGCTTTAGTCCCTGACTTTCTTCTCTCCCAGTTTAACTGTCTTTACAGAGAACCCACGGCTCTGTGTAACAAGAGTCCAAGACTTGGGAAACCGGAAGGACAACTTGTGGAAGGCTGCAATGGAGCACGCCTCAAAGCAGATCCTGCCATGGGGTATTTCCATGTTGGCAAAGGACAGGGCACCTCAGGAACTCCAGAGATCAGAATGTGAGTGCAAAGGTTGGCCTGACCAAAGGCTCAGTCATGGCTGACCGTCCTTTGTACCTAAATCTGAACTACCAGGAGAATATTGGAGGATCTCACCTTAAACTCCTAAATTGTTGTTGTTGTCGTTGCTGTTGTTGTTTTCTACCATCAAGTTGGAGGACATCCCTCTCCCTCCTTTTCTTCTTCTTTCGAAACAGGCTGGCCTTGAACCCGTTGTGTAAAGGGTCCAAGGCTGGCCTTGAACCCGTTGTGTAAAGGGTCACCTTGGCAGTGGCCACTAGGCTATGGATCTCAGCCAGTGCCTGGGCCATTCTTGACAGGCCTTCTTTCTGTCTTTCTTTAAGGAGTTGACTCTGACCCATGCTTCTCCCCTGCCCCTCCTCAAGTTCTCCTAGGGTGAGTGGTCTATTTCCATCCTCTGCAAGTCCCTGTTAGCATTCCCTCACTGTGCCCTTCTTACTTAACATGCCTCTTCAGTACAAAGGCTACAAGGAGACTATAAATCCATTCATTCCCTATGATCCAGATGCCACTGAGCTTTGAGCAACAGGGAAACCCTGTATTGTTTTGGTGACATTTCCTGACTGTGCTAGCTAGAGAGCTTTGCTTTGGGCTTAATTTGATCTTGTTTTTCTCTAAGGCCAAAGTTTTGACGAGATGCTGCCAGACATCCTCAGGGATTTTTGTTTTTTTCTAGATGAAGCAATCTCCCCCCCCCACACACACACACACAAAGACTTTTTCAAAATCGGCACAGACATGCATCCACAGTATGACTGCAGAAACAACCTCAGTCCTAACAAAAATTAGCTGGTGGAATCTGTTCATGGACTCAGTCGTAGAGTGTTTGCCTTAAATGCACACAGGATCTTGGGTTTGGTTCCCGACACTGCAGAAGTAAACTCTTCTGTGGGAGTATTGTCCCTTTAGCTCCAGAAGCAGAAACCTCACCCACTCCCATACATCCTCAGGAAGTGCCCGAGACTCAATTTACTCAGCAAAACACAGCAAACAGCACAGGTAGCATCACGATGAATCAACATAGTTAGGAGAAACTGTGGCAGCTGTGTGTCTGGAGCCTCTCTGACTGCCCTGGGACACAGTTAGTGTGACCCTGGTGGACACTGTCAATGTGACCTTGGCTGCGCTAGCTCTATGTTCTCCCATCTTCAGATAGAAACCCTGGTCTGCTCACTTGCATTGGTCTGAGAATAAAATGTGCTGATGCTTGAACTAGGAAAAAAATGTCTGTGCTTCTTCCAAATCACCTAAATCATTAATCTGTACTTTTGACTAATTGACACTAGAGCCCCAACGCCCCCCCCCCCCAGAGGTTAATATTAAACACTTTTGTTAAACCGCTTCTCTGTTGGCTTACCAAATGCAAGCAGAGCACTGAAGGGCCAGCCGAGCCTGACTCATTTCCAACAGTAAATCCAGAAAGGCAAAGACTGAGGTCCTTCCTTCCCAAACAAAACCCCTCGTTGCTGTGACTTCAGTAATTCCATTAGAGCTAATCTCTGCTAATCGTTCCCGATGGCGTCATTCACCGTTGCGTGACTTTCGCTCCTTTGGTTATTTTGAATTTGATTCCCATTCTCCAAGGTATAAAGGAGAAGCCAATGAGGTGAATGGCTGGCTTTTTAACTATCCCTTCAGGCATCCGTACCTTTAAATGTTTAAGGTCTAGAAAAGTAAATAATGCTTGTTCCTTGTCTTCAGAGCTTGAAATCCCACTGGGAGAAAAATAAAGTTTATAGGAAAAAATATATATACATGTAATAGCTGAGGAGATAGCCCAGTCAGCAAAATATATGAGACCTGAGTTTGGACACCCAGCACCCATGCATGGATGAACTGTGTGGGCAGTGCATGCCAGTGATCTCTACTCTAGAGGTGAAGCCAGGATCCCCGAAGCTCGCTGACTAGCTGGTTTACAAGACTCTGCAAGCTCCAGGTTCAGTGAGAGACTGGGTCTCACAAAGCAACACAGGAAGTGATTGAGGTACACATCTGACGTATCTGATTTACACAAATGCACAGTGTTGTGATCATAAAAAGAGAAATAGGTGTGAGAATATGTTCTATGGCGGTGTGGGGAACAGCGGTGCATCAGCGGGGCCCTGTGGAGGCCTCCCTTCCTCTGAGGGACCAGACACATGACCTTATAGTTACAATAGAGTTTATTCAGGGCATGGGGTGGGGGGGAGTTAAGGGAGTAGTAGAGGCAGAGAAAGGGAGAGAAAAGGAGAGAGTAGAGAAGTAGAAGCCGCCATGACCATGTGGGGGGGAGGGGAGAGCGGATGGAAAAGGGAAGAGCCCAAGAGGGTAAGAGAGAAGCTGAGAGAGTAAGAGAGGCAAGAGAAGCAAGAGAGAGAGAGAGAGAGAGAGAGAGAGAGAGGAGGGGCAAGCAGCCCCTTTTATAGTGGGCCAGACCTACCTGGCTGTTGCCAGGTAACGGTGGGGCGGGGCATACCTGGCTGTTGCCAGGTAGCTGTGGGGTGGATCTTAGACAGAATCCTAACACACAGAACTGTGTTAAATACCAAAGGCCCGGGGAGAGACAGAAGCAGAATAATCCACACGAAGAAGCTCTCTGCTCCTAAAGAAGGAAACAAATAATTTAAAAGCAGAAGTAGGACCTGTTTCATCGAGTCAAAGCACTGAGGCCTCCATATGTCCAGTAACTTATGTAGCCGCTCACTCCGTGAGAGCCGGGGCTCCTGGGCACTCCGCCTTACTAAGCTGTCTTCACAGAGCCCGGGCGCTCCTGCTGACTAAGCGCCTTCACACATGCTCCAGCCCCTGCTGACGAGCATAAGAGACCTGAGGTCCTGTCTCACTCACTGCGCGTAGATGAAGGGCTTGTGAGACAGGCCTTCCTGGGCTGGATACCTACCGACTGATGGTACCAAACATTAAAAAAAACAACAAAACCAAAGACAGGCCCTGAGAAGAGATCTCAGTTCGTAAAGTACTTCTTGTGCCAGCATAAGAACCTGAATCCTAAACCAAGCATCTTCATAAAAAGCCAGGCATGCGTGACAACCACTCGAGAAAGAAAAGACCGGAGGATCTCTAGAGTCTGATAGCCAGCCGACCTAATCAGCTCCGTCGTCTTCGAATCTTCGAAACACAGCGGATGATGGCTCATCAGGAATATGATGGTTCTGGCTGACCTCTGACCTCTATAGCGTGTGTAGCTGCCCCTCATTCACACATACGATGGAATCTAAAATCGGTCATTAAACCTGGAATATATAAATATAAATAAAATCAGGGGGCTGGAGAGAGGGCTCAGCGGTTAAGAGCACTGACTGCTTAGTGCTCTTAGTGCTCTTAGAAACTCTGGAGGTCCTGAGTTCAAATCCCAGCAACCACATGGTGGCTCACAACCATCTGTAATGAGATCTGACGCCCTCTTCTAGAGTGTATGAAGATAGCTACAGTGTACCCACATATAATAAATAAATAAATCTCTAAAATAAATAAATAAATAAGCCAGGCAGTGGTGGTGCACACCAGTAATCCCAGCACTCTGGGAGGCAGAGGCAGGCAAATTTCTGAGTTCAAGGCCAGCCTGGTCTACAGAGTGAGTTCCAGGACAGCCAGGGCTGTACAGAGAAACCCTGTCTTGAAAAAACCAAATCCAAAAAACCAAAAATAAAAAAACAAAAATAAAAATAAAAATAAATACATAAATAAATAATAAAATGAAATAAAATGAAGTGTTTCTTGATGACAGAGCTTTGGGATACTCAGTATCTGCTCCAGTTAACATCTATGCTGGTAACCATGATCGAAGAAAAAAAATTACAAGAGTGGTTGGTGCTTCCCACTTCAAAGAACCTCACACAAAGAAGACAAAAATAAAATAAAGTAAATATAAATATAACCTTATAGCTTTAACTAATGATGTGACCCAATCCAAAATCCAAGAAAGTCCTACAGTGGTACAGTGTTCCTAGAACAATCTGGTTTCTTTTAGCTACAGGACTGATAAAGTCCCAGAGTTTGGAGGTTTGGATTGCAGAATTGCAGGATAAACTGTGTTAGGAGCTCCTCCCTCCTGTTTCTGATAGGGGCATGACTTAGGGACTGAACCTTGGAGTGGGGACATTTATGTGGTTCGAGACAGTACAGCAGTTTTCAAACACCAACAGCTTCTATTCTCTATTGCGAGTGGAACCACACTCTCTTTTCCATGTCTAAGACTCTTTCTCCTGACTGAAGATACCAGTTAGATCGGCCTGCTCTCTTATAGGACCTTTGCTTTATGCCAGCAACCAAGATAAGCCCCCCCCCCAACTGATGCAGGAAGAACTAGTAGGGTACAGAGTAACTAAACTCCTGTCATTCTATACTCTGAACCTGATTTTGCTACCTTTTAAATCTCTGCTGAAGTTGTTTCTAAGAGAAGAACACTTCACTGGGGGTCCCTCAACAGCTCCAAGGAAACTGACTTGGCCCTTTCTCTTGGCCACAGTGAACAGACTGTAACAAACAAACAAAAAGCATTACTGGAGTAATTCCAATAACAGGATACAATGTTGTCACTACACAGTTAGGGAGCAAAGACCAAGTCAAACAGGACAGGGCTGGATTCTACGGAGTGTCTCTTCATACCCCAAGTCAAACAGGACAGGGCTGGATTCTACAGAGTGTCTCTTCATACCCCAAGTCAAACAGGGCTGGGCTGGATTCTACCGAGTGTCTCTTCATACACCAAGCTTAGTACTAAGTATTTTTAAAAATGACTCATCAGCACAATGAAGGCTGGTTTTCATGAGGACTCGGATCCTTCCTGAGTGGAGATGTTGGTCAGGCTTTTAGGTAAACAATTGTAACTAGCTAAGTATCCTGGAGAAGATCAAAGGGAAATATGGAAAAGAGTGGGAAAAAATTCAACTACAACCCGGTGGCGCATCATACAAATGAGGACCAGGGGAGAGGAGTCACATCTGCTCTGAGTTGTTACGAATTGTCTAGTTTCTGTCACTCTAAGCAAGTGCTTGAGATATCAACGTGAGTGGCGGTTGTTTTAGTTGAGGGCTCCAGAGGTGTCAGCTCACAGTGCACTGGCCTTGGTTTTCGAGACTGACACAAAGCAGTATGTTATGGTGAGAGTGTGTCAGAGCAAGTTGCTTCCCGCACGGCGGCCAGGATGCAGAGAAAAGGCAAGAGACACAAAGGGGTCCAAGCAGAGAGGAGAGGAAAGAGAGAGGAAGGGGGTCTGGGTACCATATTCCAGGGTCACCCTGACTTCCTGTAACTGGGCACTTCCTCCTCTGAAAGGTTCCACAGGAGGAGAGCTGAGGGGCAAGCCACGAACACCCAGACATTCCTATGCAGAGCAAGAAGCCATTACTGTTTAATGTGATCAGCGGTTCCGTTTATGTTTAAAGACATACATTTAGAAGTATACCTTTATGACTGCCTCATGTCTCTCCCCTTTCCTCTGGCCTCAAGCTCCCTGTATATCTAAAAAGGATTTTCAATAGTTTATCTTCCTGTTGTCATCTCCAGACCCTTGAGATTACAGATAGATACCACCTGCCTAACTTATGTGACCCTGGGAATTGAACCCAGGCTTAGTGTTCTCTCTCTCTCTCTCTCTCTCTCTCTCTCTCTCTCTCTCTCTCTCTCATGCACATATGCACAATGCACACAAGACAACAAAATACATTTAGAATTAGCCAGTTGAAATTTGTTTAGATGATGTTGAATTTGATGGCAGCAACAACTACAACTTAGCAGGAGATGAAGGGGTTGGTCTGTCTCTTGGTATGAACAGGTCTGACCAGGGCCCTGACTGCTGCTTCCGTGTCACAGAGCTCTTCCCCCCCCCACCCCCCAGACAGTTTCATCCAGCTCTGGTTGACTTTGGCCTCCTCAGTGAATGGGTGTGCGTTGTTGTCTTAGTTAGGGCTTTACTGCTGTGAACAGACACCATGACCAAGGCAAGTCTTATAAAGACAACATTTAATTGGGGCTGGCTTACAGGTCCAGAGGTTCCCTCCATTACCATCAAGGTGGGAACACGGCAGCATCCAGGCAGGCATGGTGCAGGAGGAGCTGAGGGTTCTACACCTTCATCTGAAAGCTGCTAACAAAACACTGGCTTCTAGGCAGCTAGGATGAGGGTCTTAAAGCCCACACCCACAGTGACACACCCACTCCAACAAGGCCACACCTTCTAATAGTGCCACTCCCAGAGCCGAGCTTAGACAAACCATCACAGGAATCTTCTGTCTTCCTCATGGCAGACTCAGTGATTGAGAGAACCTGACAATGAAGTGGCGGCCAGGTTTCTTTCTCACGGGAACTTGGTTCCAGAATTGTATGGGATATACAATTGTATGGCAGTCTTTGCTGCCAGAGGTAGAAGACATGTGTGTCCTCTTTACTGGGGCTGTGGAGAGAGAACTCTTATACTGTCTCCCTGATTTTCTTGGCCGTAGGTTTCATCTTTAGGAAGGATTGTGGCTGCCTATACATTCAAAGTCATCTCGGAGAAAGGGTGATGGACGGTGCTTGAATTTACAATCCATGCTTTGTATGAAGAACTAGAAAATAATTTATAAGAATTGGTGATGTTCTTGGTTATGGTAAATAAATTTAGAGTTTTTATTTCAACATCAAGTTGAATAAGCTTGGGAGAGATGTCCTGCTAAGAACAGTAAGTACAACTGTGACTGTGCTTAAAGCCACCAAATCATCTCAATGGGGCTAAGGTGGTAAAGTTTATCTCATGTGTGCTTTAGCACAATATTTCCTAGTGCATGAAGCTATTGTTCCTGAAGGAACCTGCTTCCCATTATGCAGCATGCAAATCCCTGCATCAACGAGCTTTGCAGAGAAAGTGTGTGTACACAGTGCCAGAGGCACAGAGACAGGACAAACTCCAAATATGCCTTCCAGAGGACAGGTGGGGAGTATTACAGGAGTCAAAGTCGGGTGGCCGGCTGAGGTGGTACATACATATAATCTTAGCACTTGGGAGGCTGAGGTGGAGGATGAGGCAGAGGGCTATACATTCAAGGCTAGCCTGAGCTATGTAGTGAAACCCTGTCTCCAAACAGAGTTGAGGCTTGTAGTGTACTAGTATAGCAGGCCCAAAGCTCTAGGTTCGACCTCCAGCACAAGAAGGAAAAAAATTAAGAAAAGGAAAGAAAGATCATCTTAGGTATAAAGAAAGATAGAGATCTATGTCAAGCTTCAAACCCAGGACAAGTAGCTGAGATGCCTTCCTAGCATCTCAAAGCAGACCTTCCTCCAGGTTCTCCCAGCATCCCTCAGTCATAGGGTATAGCTATTAACTACTGTCACAGGTATGACCCTACCTGTCACAGGGTGTGGCTGGCATACTCTGCCCTCTATGCTGAACTCTCCAGCCCAGGGGCTGGGCTGCCCGTTCGCCAGAGGCCCTTACACAATCCAGACATTTTGGTGATCTTCCCTCACGGCTGCTGTACTTGGCTCCCCTCTGCCTCCCCCTCCCCCTCCCCCGCATGGCTCACATTAGCACTCTGGACTCTCCAGGGTGTGTCTCCCTCCGGCTCTGCAAGTCCACATATGTATAATAAACTTTCTCCTCCACCATGCCTAGGAGCAGTCACGTCCTTTCCTATTATTTATTTATTTATTTATTTATTTTCATTCAGCTGAGAAAAGAGCGGCATAGTTGGTGGTGCGCACGTGTGTAATAAACTGCACGCCTCTTCACAGGAAGCATTTCAGAAGATGGGGCATGGCAGAGATCCAGCAGTGAAGACCTCTTGCATCAAAAGCTACCCACCGACATCTACCCATGCCCAACCAAAGAGTCGTTTGGTAGACAAAGGCACACTCTGAGGTATTGAAAAACAATGTAGGCACCATCACCGCCATGTCCAATATGTCAAAGGGTGTCTATAGCAGAAGTGCAGGCACCCTGCCTAGCTGTGTGGCCTCTCAACTTAGTAACAAAAGCAAGTCACTAATCCCATGGCAGGCGAGGGTCTGCTCGGGCTTCTCATTTTCCCTGCAGACACCACAGGTTCCAGCGTGCACAGGATATAGAGGAGGGACAGAAGAGCACTCAGTCAGCTGTGGCCTTCAGTAGGCTTCTTTGGGGCCAGGACTCTATGGAGTAAATATTCTAGATTCACTTGCTGCTTGGGTTTCTGGTTTGTTTGTCAGCAGGCTAAGGAGGGAAATGGAAACTCACACTCTGGTTTCTTCAGCACCCTCTGGTTCCTTGGGATGCCTCCATCACCCCCACCCATGCACCCCGCTAACACGAAGAGCCGCCAGCAGGCCCAGCCCAGGAGAGCTCAGCTGTTGCTTGGGTCAGACCTCCTCAGAGGTCTACGTTCCTCTTGGCCACGTCCCTTCAGCCATGCTCTGAGTGGAAGCCAGGTGTGACTTGGCCAAATCACTGACATGCTCTAAGTGACAGTGGCTTTCAGGCTGAGTCTTGCCCTGGGTGACTCTGCTTTGAGCAAAAATGCTGAGGCAGGGTGACTCTACAACTCTTTTATACAGATAGACACCACCACTTGCCCAGCACCACCCGTGAGCAGTTGATGAGTAACTTATTCCTGTGAATAAAAACATTCCACCCATAAGCTTATCAAAATCGAATGGGCGTCCATAGGCATGAGGGGGTGATGCACATTTTAACACACCTGCTGCCCTTCATATGATGGGTAATGCTTCTCCAAAATCTATCACGCCTGCAACAAGAATCTGCCAAGTCTCTCTGACTCAGCTTTTTAGGTGACTTAGAATGAATTATCTTTAAGAAACATTTCAGAACTTTTTTCTGTTTTGTTTTGTTTTTACTTGTGGCCTTTGACCTCAAGTTTCACACGTCATGGGATGCTCCCACCTCTCTGGGTGATAGAAAGTCTTCATTGTCTTAGTTGACAAGAAAGTTGACAAGAAACCTGGTCTCTTGGTTCCTTGGTTCACAGAGCTCATCCTCTCCAGGGGGCTCCTTAGCTGCTCCTGTAAACCGTTTTCCCATTCTTTACCTCTTCCTGGTGCACACCAACTGGGTATCCAGCAAGGGGGAGAGGGGACCTCTGCATTCTAAACAGGACTGTTAATGAGAAGCCAGTCTCTGCTGGAAGCCATTGCAACGACCAGGATCTCAATGGCTTGATTAACAAGTAAATCACATTTAGATACAGCGAACAAGTGGATCAGTAACTTGGGAAAGAAATACAGCTCGAGTCAGTTTATACTACAGGCTTTACCATCACCACCACCATCACCACCATCACCACCATCACCACCACCATCACTACCACATCACCGCCACCATCACTACCACCATCACCACCATATCACCACCACCATTACCACCACCATTACCACCATCACCACCACATCACCAGCACTATCACCATCACCACCACCACCACCACCACCACCACATCACCACCACCATCACTACCACCACCACCATCACCACCACATCACCACCACCACCAACAACAACAACACTACCACCACTACCATCACCACCACCATCACCATGACCACCACTACCATCACTACTACCACCATCACCACCACCACCACCACCACCATCACCACCATCACCACACCACCACTACCACCACCACCACCACCATCACCACCACCACTACCACCACCACTACCACCAACACCACCACCATCACCACCACTACCATCACTTACTGTCACCATCACCACCACCACCACCACCACCACCACCATCACCACCACCATCACCACCACAACCACCATCATTATCACCATCACCACCTCCACAGGGTCAAGCTGCATGGGTCAGAGTTGAGCGTCAGGAGTGAGATGCACTGGAGACTGTGAAGGTGAAAGCCAGCAGGAGGTCCTAACAAATGAATGGGCAGACAGATGGACAGCAAGTCCAGACAGACAGACAGCTGGGCAGATGGTAATTTAAGTAGGCTGCATCTGTGCGGGAGGCCTATGCTGAGCTCAAGTTCTTGGCACAGGACAGAGTTCTTTGCCTGTTAGCTCCTGGACACACTCAGCAGGTGACACGTTAAGGGGTCCGGGTGAGAAAACTGTACCCTTTCCTCAGTCTCGCGTGTCAGCAAGCTCCTGCACCTGCCTCTTCTGAGGCGATCTCACCGTGTATTTCCACTAAGTCCCACGTACGTTGGTTGACTTACAGTCAGTTATCAGTCTGGGTCCTGTGGGCGCGCAGGGCAGATGAGTCCGTTTACCTTTCCATCCAGGCACGCCGCGTCCTCCAGCCTCAACATGGAGTCAGAAGCTACACGTGAAGGAGAGGCTCTCAGCGGAGCAAGGCACAGCCTAATCACAACTGGATGAGTGAGCGTGGAAGCACACATTTCAAATAAGATCTACAACTGGTAATGAGTTAGGAAAAGTAGGAAAGTGCGTACACGCATGCGCACATAGGGTTTAGAAGCTGCTTCTCCTTTTATTTATTTATTTATTTATTTATTTATTTATTTATTTATTTATTTATTTTGGTTTTTCGAGACAGGGTTTCTCTGTGTAGCCCTGGCTGTTGTCCTAGAACTCACTCTGTAGTCCAGGCTGGCCTCAAACTCAGAAATCCGCCTGCCTCTGCCTCCCAAGTGCTGGGATTACAGGCGTGTGCCACCGCCCGGCTGTTTAGAAGCTACTTTGCCGGAGTCCTGGGAACTGAGCCCAGGGCCTCAAGCGCGCTAAGCACAAGTCCTCTGCCGCGGAGCTACTCCCCATCCATTAACTTCTTAAATATGAGAACTGTAAGATGCTAAAGTATTTTCCCTGCATATTTTAGTCATATATTATATATGCCTAACGTAACATGATCCTAATCGTAATTGCATAAAATGAAATCTAAGTATGTTATTTCTAAGGATATTACACAAAAAACCTGAAGTGACTAAAAATGATATTTTAAGAAAAAAATATTTTTTTAAAATAAAAGCTAGAGAAACAATGTTGAATACCATACACTGGGTGTTTATTGTCTATCCCTTTATACACCAGAGCCCTAACTCTCAGGCGGACTATATTCTGCAATAGGGTTTTTGCAGAAATAAGGACCATAAAATGAGGTCACAAAAATTGGGCTCTGAAAAGATGGCTATCTGGTCAGGACAGAGCTGCCCACTCATGAACTTGGGAGGCAGAGGCCAGAGGATCTCTGTGAGTTCCTGGCCAGCCTGGTCTACGTAACAAGTTCCAGGACAGCCAAAGCTCTTGGGGATTGCTTTTAATGCTTTGAATCAACCCAGCCCCAAAATCCGATGTGTCCAAATGCTGAAGGTCCTTGTCCCCAATTGGTTTTTGATCAATCAATAAAGAGCCGACAGTCAGTGACTGGGCAGGTACACTGAGGCAGGACTTGGAGATTTGCACAGGTGAGAAACTGAGGGGGAGAATTGGCATGACTCTGGGGCAAAGGATGGGAGATAAGATCTGCAGGAGAGAAAGCCAACCAGCCGCATAAGGATTCCGGTAACTGGCCACTGCCACGCAGTAGTACCAGAGAGGAGCAACACATTCGCTAGCAGGGGAAGGGTTAAGAGTGCTCAGCCTTTGAGCTAGTCACAGAATTTTAAAGTTAACTGGTGTGTGTGTGTGTGTGTGTGTGTGTGTATGTGTGTGTCTGTCATTCACGAATCTAGAGGGCTCTCTGGTAGGTGGCTGGGAGTGCAGAGCAGTTAGCTAAACTCACTGCTACACAGGGAAACCCTCTCTTGAAAACCCCCAAAAAAAAGAAAAGAGAAAAGATCCCTAAAAACATATAGATACATATTGGGAAACTAGTGATTTTTTTGAAAAATTTAATAGCATAGACAAAAATCTGGCAACATTAGTGAGTGAGAGAGAAAGAGAAAGAGATTGAAGATAAATTAAAATTTTTTTAAATTTATTATTATATGTAAGTACACTGTAGCTGTCTTCAGACATACCTGATGAGGGCATCAGATCTCATTAGGGATGGTCGTGAGCCACCGTGTGTTTGCTGGGATTTGAACTCAGGCCCTTTGGAAGAGCAGTCAGTGCTCTTAACCACTGAGCCATCTCTCTAGTCTCAAATTAAAATTTAAGATGGAAAGGGAATTGTTTTACGATAACACTGAAAACAAATGGATAAAAATGAAATCCAGTAATATAGTTTAATATACTAATATATTTTACATTATATATTTATTATATGTGTTGTATAATATGTAACTATAATAAATATATAAACATATTTGTATATAATATAAAATAAATTGAAAATATTCATATGAATGTTTTATATTTATATATTGTGTACTTTACTTATTATATTACTTGAGATCCATCCCATGGACAAGCACCAATCCCCGACACTATTAATGATATTCTGTTATGCTTGTAGACAGGAGCCTAGCATAACTGTCCTCTGAGGGGCTCCACCTACAAGGTCACTCAGACAGATGCAGACACCCACAGCCAAACAGTGGGCAGAGTTTGGGGACTCTTAGGGAAGAATAGGAGGAAGGATCACAGCCTCTAAGGGGATAGGAACTGCACAAGAAGATGAGGAGAGTCAGCTATCCTGGAGCCTCAGGGCTCTCAGAGTCTGAACCACCAACCAACGAGAATCCCGGGCTGGACCTAGGCCTCCCACAAGTACGCAGCAGATGTGTTGCCTGCTCTTCATGTGAACAACTGAAGCAGGGGTTATCCCAAAGCTGTTGTTTGTCTGTAAGATATGTTCTAGTTGGGCTGCCTTGTCTAGCCTCAGTGGGAGAGGAAATGCCTAGACTCACAGAAACTCGAAGTGTCAAGGTTCAGAGATACCCAGGCGAGGCCCCACCTATTCAGAGAAGCAGGGTATGGGGCCATCGTAGGACTAGATGACAGGGAGGGAAGCAGTGAGCGGGATATAAAGCACAAAAGTAAAAACAAACAAACAAACAAAACATTTAAAAAGAAGAAAAAGCCCACAAGATATATTTATTTATTTATTAAAGATTTATTTATTTTATTTACATAAGTACACTGTAGTTATCTTTAGACACACCAGAAAAAGTCATCAAATCCTATTACAGATGGTTGTGAGCCACCATGTGGTTGGTAGGAATTGGACTCAGGACTTCTGGAAAAGCAGTCAGTCAGTGCTCTTAACCACTGAGCCATCTCTCCAGCCCCCAACCAAATATATTTATATATAACAAATAGAAAATATTTATAAAAATATCTTATATTTATATAAGTTATATGTTATATAACTTACATTATATATTACATAATATTAGCATAACATGACATTATTAATATAAATATGTTCTATATTTATATAATTTATATATTATAACTTAAGTATAATATAAAGATATAAAATGTATATAAATATAGATATATGAAAATAAAAGTATATACAATATTTACAATATATAAATAATACATACTTCATAAAATAGAAAGTTTACCTCAAAGATAGTTTGCTAGAAAGTACAAGAGGCTGGATTTGGGGTGGGCTCCGTGTTTGAGCATGTACTTAGCATTTTTGGAGGCTTTGGACTCAAGCCCCTACATTAAAATAAACAGGCCAACGGCAGATTGCAAGGCAGATTGGGATTCAGCTTCTGCAATGATGAGCTGCAGCTGACCAGGCTGAAGGCAAAACCGCCCCGTTGCTGTATTTCAGGCGGGGCGTCTGTAGTTGAGTTTACACAGCAGGCCTCCTTATCATAAAGTTTCACATGGGAGGAGAGGGGGCGGATAGAAGGATCCACCTGAAGGTACCTGTGCATCAGCATTTGACTTTAAAGTTGCCTACCTTGTTCAGTACTCGTACTTCCTGTCCCTGTGGGGCTCCGGGTTCTGGAGCATTTGTAACATTGTTTCTCTTTGCCGGTCTAAGCTCCTCTATAGCTCAGTTTAAAAGCAGAGAGGAGCATCAAACCTGTCTGTCTGTCTGTCTGTCTGGTGGGTTATTGTATCCTCATCATTTCTGCCTTTCCCCTGCTTTCCCCTGTATTGTGGGTGCAGCTGTTCCACTCCGGGTGTGCACTTCTATACAACAGGTAGTTTCTCTCAGAATGGCTGGTTCTCAGTCAGGGAGGCTCCCGAATGCATCTGAAGGAAAGGGGGTGGGGAATAGAAACCCTGAGTTGGAGTGGAGGAGGACAAGAGCAGGGAGACTGAGGAATTCTCATCCAGAATCTTTTAATCATCTTCCCCTTGGATGTGAGTCCACACAAGCATCGTCATGCCTACTGATTGCACAAGCGTGGCATTTCATGGTACAGTAAATAAATAAGGACTTTGCTGACTCTTTATGGGAAAAGGATAGTCATAAATGTCTCTATAAAGATGCAAGACAAAGGGGAGGGCAGGCACTGTCAAGGCTGAGGGAGTATCTGTTTCTCATTCTAGAGCTGGGCGTAACAAGCATCTTGTTGTACCTACGATGAATGTATTCAATAGGGTCTTGTCACTCTTAATCCATCACCTCCCCTTCTCTGGGCAGCCCCACTGGGAGGAATTTCATCCCATCCCAAAGATGTGCACCTGTGCTTTACGAAACTCTCCTGAGCCAGCTTACTGAAAAGCCAGAGGAGATTTTGAACTAACTCTATCCTTGCCATAGTGTGGGTATATCAAGACTGAAGTCCAGACGTTCTCTCTGCACGGAACAGAGGTTCTGTTAAACAGGATGACTTGTTAATGACACCGCTTCTTAGTTACCTGCCCTCCGTGATTCTGCTTGGCAAGCTCTCCTGCCAGAGAACACAGATGCTTTGTAAGTGTAAGTGTGGCAGCTCTGAAGAGAAGAGTATCCTGGCAGTCAGGAGTCACAAGGCACAAGAAACCTCACGCAAGAGATTTGTTGGGAAGGACACAAAAGAATGTCTGCCCCTGCTCAGGACAGAAGCACGGAAGAACCTAGCGGGAAGCTGACTTTATAGGGCAGTGGTTCTCAACTTCCTGATGCATGAGGAGCCCTTAATTCAGTTCCTAATGTCGCCCTGACTCCCAACCAGAAAATCACTTTTGTTGCTATTTCATGATTACTAGTTTTTTTATTGTTTGTTTTGCTACTTTTGCTATTTGTGCTACTGTTATGAACTGCAATGTAAATATCTGATATGCATGCAGGATATCTGATATGAAAGGCCACTCCTAATGAAAGGGCCATTGGAGGCCCCACCTCCCAAGGGGTTGTGACCCACAGGTTGAGACCTCCTGATGGGATAAGGTTTCTTGGGGGTGGGATTTTCCAAGGAGATTTCCAGGGTGAGAACTGGTGGAATTTCAAACTGTGAGTTCAGGGAAAGCCCAGGGATTGGTGGAATTTTGAATTTAGGGATTGGTGGGTTTTCACAACCCGGAAGTTAGCTAAGACTTTTTATCCTACACTCACTCACTCACACTCTGGAATCTGAGCCAAAATAAACCCTTTCTTCCTTAAGGTGCTTTTGATGGAGGTATTTTATCACAGCCACAGGAAAGGAACTAATTCAGAAGGGGAGGAGCCAGGCCTTGTTTTCTTCCTGCCTTTTCCTGTTTTCTCAGCTGATCCAGTGTTTCTTTTTTTTAAGTGGGCTTTTTTCTATACACTGAGTTTCTCCTTTCCTTAAAAAAAATTGTGGTAAAATACTGGCATAGTTAGCACTAATTGTCACCTTGACAATATCTTACCAGAGAGACCAGTCTCTAAGAACGTCTGTGGGATACAATCTGGGTTAGCCCAGGCTCTGGGCATGCTTGTGAGGGAAAATCTAGATGAGTCAGGTTAATTAAGGTAGGAGGAACACCACCACCACCATCACCACCACCACCACCACCACACACACACACACACACACACACACACACACAACTACTGGACTAAAGAGAAAGGGGCGAGAATGCCGACTACCTTCATTGGTGCTCTCGGCTCCAGTCTGTGGATACAATGTAACCAGATACCTCAGACTCCTGGCAACGGGGCTTCTCCCCATGAGCTTTAAGCTGCAAATTTCAGCCAAAGTAAATAAACCCTTCTAAAGTTAAGTTTGCCAAGTTATTTTATCACAGAAATAAGGCAAGTAGTTAATACAAATACACCGACAAAACCCCCTGTCCCCAGATCTAAGTGTGTGTTTGAGTGGCATTACCCATAAAGTGCTATGCAGTGCCTGCCGCCGGCCATCTCCAGAACCGTTCTGCTTCTCATTCTGAAGCTCTGAGCCACCAACTCCCATTCCCTTCATGTCTGATTCATTTCATTTAGAATAACGTCTCCCGGTTCACCTAGATTATAGCACGAGCCACCTAATGATTTTCAGATTATGATGAAAATGCATAGTATAAATTCATCTTCTCTGTATTGTGTCGTAGGGCATGGCTTCTTAACGGTTTTCTACTTGTGACCCACTTTCCTAGGAGATATTTCCATTGAGACTCAGGATATGTAGGCATATAAAATAAACGGACCAAATATTTGCTGAAGATAGATCATAACATTTTTCTCTTTGGGGACAGGGTCTCACGTAGATCAGACTTACCTCTAACTTGCTCAGTACTGAAGGATGGATCTCTGATCCTCCAACCTCTACCGCCCAAGTACTGAGCTTGTAGACACACATCACCACTCCCAGTTCTATGTGCGGCTGCAGACTGTGCATGCCAGACAAGCACTCTACCAACTGAGCTAATCCCTAGCCCTAGAAGATTATTTTAGAACAATGTTTTCTTCTGTATACATATAATTTTAACATTTACTAAACGTTAAAGCAAGTTTGCACACCAATAAGATGGGCATGGTTGCTTATTTCTATATAATTATCTAAATCTTGGGTGAATATTTGCTACTGTGGAACCTAGGGTATCTGCAGTATTTTGTTTTTCAGAATTGGTCAATGTTTTTATTATAATTGTTAATGCTGGAATGACAATTCTCAAAAATGCACAGTACAAAATGGCAGATTGGAAATTCTGTCTTAAGCCCAAGATGAATTAACAATTTAATTTAACAATTTTTCCTCAAACCCAAATTAGCAACTCAAACAGCAATTAAAATCAAATGTTCACCAGGCAGTGGTGGCACACACCTTTAATCCCAGCACTTGGGAGGCAGAGGCAGGCGGATTTCTGAGTTTGAGGCCAGCCTGATCTGCAGAGTGAGTTCCAGGACAGCCAGGGCTACACAGAGAAAACCTGTCTCAAAAAATAAAGAAATAAAGAAATAAAATAATAAAAAATAAAATAAAATAAAAAAATAAAATGTTCTTACACAATCCAGAAATTATAATATCTGATACTTATGTGTTAAGGAATTATGACAGGAATATATTACATGTCTTTGTTTTCCATAATTAAACCATTGTGTTTCTGTAGGAAAAGAAAACTTAATAGAGTAAAAAAAAAAAAAGAAAGAAAGAAAGAAATACTGAGATTCATAGCCCAGAGCAGTGTTAGTTCCCGGCCAAAGTGTTTTAGGTAGCCTTGTTGGCATTGCATGACTGGCGTGCTGGAGTGTACAAAACATAGTATGTCTTAGAACCCAGGCTGCAGTGAAGTCCCATGATAGACCGAAAGTAAAGGTTGTCAGAAATACCTCAGATTCACAACATGCTTAATTTGGGATTAATCTTTGATCATTATATGACAGAAGTCTTTTACTCTTGCCAAATTTTCATTCCCACCCATGTGATCCTCACATTCAGTTACAGGACCCCAACATTGTTAATCCGTGTATTGTGGTACAATGCATCTCTAAATGTTTTTGGTTCGCACAACTGAAACTCCATTCCCAATTCCCTCCACCTGCTAGGCCCTAGCTGCCGCAGTTAGGCCTAGACTCTGTAAGTCTGACGTTTTGTGCCATACAACATTATCTTTTTGTGACTGGCATATTTCATTTAATATTCATGTAACATAGGACTGGATATCCTTCATAAGGATAAATACTCCACTATATGAATATAAATGCTTTTTAGAAACCCGTTTATCTTTCAGTGGCATTTACATTGCTGTCTCTTTTGGTCAGCACCACTAATGCTGTGATGGGTAAACTAAGGCCACAGTTTGGACCCCACAGGGGCCCGTGTGTTAACTGATGAAAGCTGAGAGGCACGCAGACAGTCGGTTAAGGTCACTGACAGAGTTCACCTGTCTGTCTCCTTCCCTGGCACCGCGAGGTGGGCAGCTGTCTCCATCTAGTGCTTCAGCCGAAACTTTCTGCCTCCACGTCAGCCCAGCGAGCCCAGCGCAGGAACAAGGAGAAAGCATGTTCAGACTCTTCTAAAGCCACGCCCCAAGTTAAGCTGTTCCTCTTTGAAATAGGGTCTCCTTTTTTCTCTTTATTCTTTTTTTTAGATAGTTTCTTTATTTACATTACAAATGTTATCCTCTTTCCTCTGTTCCCCTCCGAAAACCCCTATCCCATCCCCCTCCCCCTGCTCATTCTCACCCACTCAAAGGGATACAAATTGGAAATGAAGAATTCAAAATATCACTACTTGCAGATGATAAGTGACTCCCAAAAGACCACCAGAGAACTCCTAAACCCGATAAACAACTTCAGTAAAGTAGCTGGATATAAAATGAACTCAAACAAATCAGTGGCCTTCGTCTATTCAAAGGATAAAAAGGCTAAGAAAGAAATTAGGGAAACAACACCTCTCACAATAGTCACAAATAACATAAAATATCTTGGTGTGACTCTAACTAAGCAAGTGAAAGATCTGTATGACAAGAACTTCAAGTCTTTGAAGAAAGAAATCGAAGAAGATCTCAGAAGATGGAAAGATTTCCCATGCTCATGTATTGGCAGGATTAATAAAGTAAAAATGGCCATCTTGCTGAAAGCAATTTACAGATTCAATACAATCCCCATCAAAATTCCAAATCAATTCTTCATAGAGTTAGAAAGAGCAATTCAAAAATTCATTTGGGCTGGGCAGTGGTGGTGCACGCCTTTAATCCCAGAACTTGGGAGGCAGAGGCAGGTGGATTTCTGAGTTCGAAGCCAGCCTGGTCTACAAAGTGAGTTCCAGGACAGCCAGGGCTACACAGAGAAACCCTGTCTCAGAAAAACAAACAAACAAACAAACAAACAAAAACCAGAAAATTCATTTGGAATAGCAAAAAACCCAAGATAGAAAACTATTCTTAACAATAAAAGAACTCCTGGTGGAATCACCATCTTGGACCTCAAGTGTACTACAGAGCAATCATGATAAAAACTGCTTGGTATTAGTATAGTGACAGGTAGGTAGATCAGTGGAGTAGAATTGAAGACCCAGAAATGAACCCACATACCTATGGTCACTTGATCTTTGACAAAGGAACTAAATCCATCCAGTGGAAAAAAGACAGCATTTATAACACGCGGTGCTGGGTCAACTGGCAGGCAACATATATAAGAATGCAAATTGATCCATTCTTATCTCCTCATACAAAGCTCAAGTACAAGTGGATCAAGGACCTCCACATAAAAACAGACACACTGAAACTACTAGAAAAGAAACTGGGGAGGATCCTCGAGCACATAGGCACAGGGGAAATTTTCCTGAACAGAACACAAATGGCTTATGCTCTAAGATCAAGAGTTGACAAATGGGACCTCATAAAATTGCAAAGCTTCTGTAAGGCAAAGGACACTGTCAATAAGACAAAACAGCAACCAACAGATTGGGAAAAGATATTTACTGATCATACATCCATCCGATAGAGGGCTAATATCCAATATATACAAAGAACTTAAGAAATTAGACTCCAGAGAACCAAATAAACCTATTAAAAATGGGGTACAAAAAAAAGAATTCTAAACAAAGAATTTTCACCTGAGGAATACCGAATGGCTGAGAAGCACCTAAAGAAATGTTCAGCATCCTTAGTCATCAGGGAAATGCAAATCAAAGCAACCCTGAGATTTCACCTTATACCAGTCAGAATGACTAAGATCAAAACACCAGATGACAGCAGGTGCTGGCAAGGATGTAGAGCAAGAAGAATACTCCTCCATTGCTGGTGGGATTGCAAGGTGGTACAGCCACTCTGGAATCAGAGTGGCAGTCAGATTCCTCAGAAAATTAGACATAGTTCTACCTGAGGACCCAGCCATACCACTCCTGGGCATATATCCAGAAGATGCTCCAACATGTAATAAGGACACATGATCCACTATGTTCATAGCAGCCATATTTATAATAGCCAGAAATAGGGTCTCCTTACGTGGCCCAGTTTGACCTCAAATTCCTGAAATCAAGCCAGGACGCGTACTATCACGGCAACTACTCTTCTCTCTGTGAGTTGACCACCTCGGTGTTCATCTGTCTTATCCTCTCCAGTCCAGTATAGGCTAGATGATCAGCTGAGGATGGAGACTCATGCTTTACCAAATACCGAGTCAGGAACAACTTCATAATAATGACAATACCAAGAGCCAGACTGCAACCAGAAGTCAGCGTGTGACTACACAGTGCACAAACCCTCCCCCAACACGGATTAGAGAAACCCGAGCTAAAAGGTCCTCCACGTGCAGAACACCCAGTTTGCGATTACTTTTCAACAGCAGGGTTTTAAGTTTCTATGATGGTCCAGTTCCCCCTGAGTACTGTGTGCTTAGTGGTCGTGTGGTGCTGTACTAGGTGCTCAGTAACATCCTTCCACTCACTTCCCACCGAGTGACTCATGGCTGTCTTTCTCCGTAAGGAAATTAAAGCTAAATTACCCTGTGTCCGGGGATATCTGAGATCGGAAGTAAATAATCAGCCTTCTTAGCTCCAGCTCTGGTTTTCTGCCTCCATTACTTCCTCAGTTCATCATTCGGAAGAAGAAGAGTTCTAGTCTCGGGTCACCTCAGGATCCCTTCTGATCCTTCTGATCTGGTGGCCACAAATAGTAGCCCGTGTCTTACTAGTGTGTGGCCGCCACCTACTGGTAAAGTTATGCAACTGCAAGAGCGGGCACGATGTGTGGACCCGCCAGAGGCCGCAAAGCGCCCTAGCAATTATGGTAGGAGTAAGACACACTCGGGCTAAAAGTAAAAGGAGCGGGCAATGGATCGCCAAGGAGACGTATTCCGACATTATTCAAAGGTACAGATGTGCAATCACGTGCGGTGCACCACGTTCCACAAATGCACGGCGTTTGAAAGTCGCCTTCCCCTGAATGGTGAGTGTGAAAGTCACACCCAGCGCTTGCTACACATTTGCTAACCCTTATTAATAAATCTGCCAGTGGTCCGAGATTCCTGTGCAGTCACAGCAGGCGTCTTATCTGGATGATTCTGGAAAGACGGTAACTTGATTTGTTTTTCCCGCAGCCAAGTTATGAAATACAAGTAAAACTAAGAGGGTGTGCTCAGCACGGTTAGTAAACAAGTGAATCTCTGTAAGCCAAGTTGGGATAACTAGAATAAAGAATGTCGGGGCTGGCGAGGTGGCTGAGTGAGGAAAGGCGCTTGCCGCTAAACCGGGCAGCACTAGTTCAATTCCTGGGACCCACATCGTGGAAGGGAAGACTCAGCTCCTGCAGGTTATCCTCTGACCTACACACACACAGCTCTTTCAATTGATAAATGTAATCATTTTTCAGAAGCTTAAAAACCTGGGGCTATAACAAGCAAGTGACAATGCTTTTCCACAGATAAGAGTGTGGGGTCACTGGGCGGTGGTGGCGCACGCCTGTAATCCCAGCACTCTGGGAGGCAGAGGCAGGCGGATTTCTGAGTTCAAGGCCAGCCTGGTCTACAGAGTGAGTTCCAGGATAGCCAGGGATACACAGAGAAACTCTGTCTCGAAAAAACCAAATCCAAAAAAAAAAAAAAACCAAAAAACCAAAACCACAAAAACCAAACCAAACTCAAGGTGCTAGCAGGGACTGCGTTGTCCAGAGCAGCCAGCCAATCACCTTCTTGCTGAATCGTCATGTGACCTCTCCTGGATACTGTGGTGGGTGGGCAGAGAGGAAGGACGTTCTCTGTGCCTCTTAAATGAAAACGATTTCATTTTGAAAGCTCGAGCTTTTTGTAGCTTTGATCGTCGGCTCATTTTTTTCTGTACTGTATTATTAATTTTCTTCCTCGACGACTGTTTTCTAATGAGAGCACGAAAGGGTGTGGATTGGATGGGAAGAGTCTGGGAGGAGCTGGTGAGGGAAATCATAATCAGAATATATGAAAAAAGTTTTCAGTTAAAAAACTAAAAATCAAAAACCCCAAACCATCACCACCACCAACAACAGAAAACCACCCTGACCAAAAGCGACGCATGGAGGAAAGGTTGGTTTTCGCTCACAGCTCCAGGTCACAGCCCTTAGTCAGAGGCGCTCAGGAAACGTGTTCCGAAGCCTCGCAGGTCAGCGAGGAGACCAGGGAGAGTCCGTCCAGGAGCTGACAGGGCAGGAGCAGAGGCCCACGGCCCACATCAAGTGACAGAGAGGGGAAGGAATGCGGCGCTTCCTGATGCCATCTCCACACTCTTGCATGACAGGCGAACGCGACCAGATGGACGCCCTGTCAATTAAAAGGCCTGTGGCCTAGGCAGGAAATGGAAGGTGGGACATCAGGAGAAGAAAGGACTCTGGGAGAGAAGTGGAGAGAGTCACTGGGAAGATGTAACAAGCCAGAAGCATGGACCCTGAGCGCAGGTACCCAGCCATGTGGTAGAATGCAGGCTGGAACAAACTGGATATTTTTCAGTTATATCTCGTCAGAGAAAAGCCTAGCTATGTGGCCAAGGTATTTGTAAATGTATTTTGAGTCTGAGTCTTATTTCTGTGAGCATGGGACTGGGAGGAAGAACCAGGGCCTAACTTAAATACCTGAGTACCTGAGCAGTATCCCAGCGGAGTACCTGGCAATGTGTGTGTGTGTGTGTGTGTGTGTGTGTGTGCGCGCGCATGTGTGTGTTTGTGTGGTGTATGTATGTATATGTGTGTGTGTTTGTGTGAGTATGTGTGTGTGTATATGTGTATTGTGTGGTGTATGTGTGTATATGTGTGTGTTTGTGTGTGTATGTGTATATGTGTATGTGTGTGTTTGTGTGTGTATGAGTGTGTGTGGTGCATCTGTGTATTTGTGTGTGTGTGTGTGTATGTGTGTGTTTGTATGTGTATGAATATGTGTATGTGTGTATGTGTGTGTGTATGTGTGTGTATGAATGTGTGTATGTGTGTGTGGTGTATCTGTGTATTTGTGTGTGTGGTGTGTGTGTGCGTGTGTGTTTGGTGTATGTGTGTATATGTGTGTTTATTTGTGTGTGTGATGTGGTGTGTGTGTGTGTGTTTGGTGTGTGTGTGTATTTGTGTGTGTGATGTGTGGTGTGTGTGTGTGTTTGGTGTATGTGTGTATATGTGTGTGTGATGTGTGGGGTGTGTGTGTGTTTGGTGTGTGTGTGCTGTGTGGTGTGTGTGTGTGTTTGGTGTATGTGTGTATATGTGGGTGTGTGTGCGTGCGTGTGTGTGTGTGTGTGTGTGTGTGTGTGTGTGTGCGCGCGTGTGTGTGTGTGTGTGTGTGTGTGTGTGTGTGTGTTTGGTGTATGCCTGTGCATGGGTATATGGAGGTCATAAATCTTTGTCTGGTGTCCACCTCTACCACTCTCCACCTTGGCTTTAGAAATGGAGTTGTCCCCTGTACCTGGAACTCAGAATTGCCAACCCTTACTGGCCTGAGTCTTTGGATGTCCGATGGCAACTCATCCCCAAAGAAAATGTTATGTTTTAAGATCTAGCCTGAGCTTTGAGTCACTATGAAGTAATTGAGAACGCGGTGCATTAGGTGAGAGGGCATCTGGAGTCCTAGCTAGCACTCACTGACATTCACATTAACTTATGAGGACGTGGGCACCGCCCTCTGGAGACAGGGTACGGCCAGGGAAGGCCCTGGAGGATGCACATGTTAGGCTGTAGAAGCATTCACCTTGATGGTTAACTTCCTGAAGTCAGAACATTTCTCAAGAGAAGCCAGGGAGGCCGGGTCCAGCCCGCGCCGCGGCTCACACCATGTCTCCATTGCTGTAAGGAGCTGTAGGCACTGCACACGGTCCTGAGAGCCTTGCTGGGTGAGAGCTGACGTATTAAAACTGCCTGAAGGGAGACCTCGTGTCTACAAGAAAAAGCCATTTGGAGGTGCAGGGGTGGGCTGTCAAAGGAGATAAAGTCTGAATTATGCAGGATGGGGAGTAAGAGCAGGAAAGCTGGGCTCCCCCCAGCTAACAGGACAGGATCGCATAAGTCAGCTCTGCTGAGCGGGCAGATCACATGCCAACAGTCTTACCAGAATAACAATGGTACATGGGAGAAGCCCAGGGGAGGAGATGGATTCACTGATGGCCTGGATAGGGATATGCATTCAAACTTACCAATTGGCATACACTGAGTGTGTCCAGTTTATGGCACTTATATGCCAGAAAATTGTTTTAAGTTTTAAATGAATGTTATGTTTTTTAAAGATTTATTTATTATTTGTAAGTACACTGTAGCTGTCTTCAGACACTCCAGAAAAGGGCGTCAGATCTCTTTACAAATGGTTGTGAGCCACCATGTGGTTGCTGGGATTTGAACTCAGGACCTTTGGAAGAGCAGTCAGTGCTCTTAACTGCTGAGCCATCTCTCCGGCCCTATATGAATGCTAATGTATTTATTTTGCATGCATACATGTGAGGGTGCGTGTGCCGTGGTGTGCATGTTGAGGTCAGGGGACAACTTGTGGGGGGTCTGTTGTGCTCTTCTACCACGTGGGGTCCAAGGATAGAGCTTTAGTTTTTAGGCTAATCCATTCTGCCAGCTTGCTTTTAAGTTTTTGTTTTGTTTTGTTTTGTTTAATAATTTGGAAATGGTGGTGAAATTGGAATTCAAATGCTACAGAGAAATGGCAGGGTAGGAATGAAGGTTAGAAAAAAGTGGTCTTCGGATGCTGCGGTTCTGTCACTGAGCGTGGTACCCACACATGGCAGTGTTGGGTGTTACGTCTCAGACACTCCCCCACATGTGTGTAACATCTCACTGTAAATGCAGCCTTTGTTCGCCCATGCTAATGTCTCGGACGCTTTACTGCCTCTGCAGAATCTAATCTAAGCCTAGAATGTTCTCAGCCTCTGAGACTTGCTGCTGAATAAGCTCACCATTCCTACTTCCTTCTGCACTCTGGCTGCCTGGTTCAGCTCAGCTGTTGTGGCTCAAACTCCTCTCCACGTTGACTGATTCAATCTGGCTTCTCTCTCAGCCTTTGACTTTTTGCTCTGCTTGGCCTCAAACTAACTCTGGCAATCTGTTCTAATCTCTGGCTCCTTCTCAATCTCCGGTTCATCGTGTCTTCATCTGTGTCTAGCTTGTTCGGTCTCTGCAACCTGTCTCTGTAAAACTCTGCTGGTAAAGCTGCCTTCTTCTCTCTCTCTCTCTCTCTCTCTCTCTCTCTCTCTCTCTCTCTCTCTCTCTCTTCTCTCTCTCTCTCTCTCTCTCTCTCTCTCTCTCTCTCTCTCCTCTCTTAAGTAACTTCTCTTTTCTCTCCATTCTCTGGGAGTTGGACATATCCTGTTCTCTCAAGTCTTTCTCTGATTTGTCACTTTGTCTGCCACTCAATTAGACATCCCTTTCAAACATGGCTGCTTCCTTCTACAAACTAAATTTACCTTCATTATTTTGGATTAAAGGTGTGTGCACTAAGGGCCAGTCTGTATTCCAGCCAGAGGGATTAAAGGTATGTGCTAAGGGCTGAGTCAAACCACAACTAGAAACAGGTTTTTCCATGAAATGACTCAATCTCAGGGTTCACAGTGTGAGCAAACGTTCTGCAACATTTAACAATAAAGAAAGGATGTGTTCGAGCCAGAGGAGCAGGAGTGTCTCTCCTGCATCATCCTGCAGTCAGCACCACTGAACCTGATCTCTACCGAGCTGCAGTTTGTGAAGGTTCATTCAATTGTCAACACAGCAGGTTTACAGTTGACTAAAGACAAGTCTCTGGTCAGCTCTTGAGGGAGTTGCTAGATCGAGTTGAAGTGGGAAAGCCCCCCTATTGTGGGGTGCACCATCTCACAGGCTGGGGTCCCAGACTGGACACCCGGAGAAAGCGAGTGCTGTGGTTTCATTCATCTCTTTGTGTGTGCACAGACACAATGTGTGTGCAAGGGCAGTGTGTGCACAGATGCGGTGTGTGCAGAGAAGCAGTGTGTGCGCAGATGCAGTGTGTGTGCAGGTGCAGTGTATGCACAAATGCGGTGTGTGCACAGGTGCAGTGTGTGCAGAGGCAGTGTGTGCTCAGGTGCAGAGTGTGCGCAGGCGCAGTGTGTGCGCAGGCGCATTGTGTGCGCAGATGCAGTGTGTGCACAGGCACAGTGTAGCCAGCTGCCCCTCAAGCTCCTCCCACTGTGGTGCCCCCACCCTGAGGGACTGTGCGCTGAAACTGTGAGTTTAATAAAATCCTTATGTTGTTTCGTGTTTTCTCACAACAGCAGGAACATTAAGCAAGACAGTTAATTAGGACCTGAGAATGATCGCTGGCTCCCATTCTTCCTGCTGAGGAGACATGGAAGAATTATACCAGAGTACATGAAAGGGGCTCTGCACGGAATGTCCCAGGGCAGACGGGGCAACATCACACACTGAGAGAACAGTGTGGTTCACACTTGCCTGGGCCTCGTGAGAGTTCTTGCCCAATGCTTTGGCTAAGAAGACCGTTCAAACAGCTATTTTATTTATTTATTTTTAAGTAGAAAGATTTGAGGATCTCCTGTCCAAGCGGAGCCAACCCAGGCCACTGGTTCAGCATTCCCAATGCCGGACAACCAACCTAAAAACAGGAAGCAAGAACATACTGGACAATTCACTTCGAATCGACCCGCACTCTGGTTCTTCTGTGCCCCTGGCACACGTGCCAGATCGTTTATTGTAAACACTGGTGGCAATTTGGCAGGAGGTTTTTTAATTATTATTTTTTTTCATCCAAGTACAATCCCGGATTAGTTTGCCTCATTAATCTAGCCTGGCACTGGTTGCTTTTACAGAGCTCCTTTGAATTTTCCAAATGTAATGAGTCCATTACATTTGTTTTGAAAGCCACTTAGACATGACAATTGCCAAAGTGCAGACACATCTGGCAAGTCAATGCAGTTTATAGCTTCCTGCTGCAAAACTATAATTATGCCTTCTGATTGCATTATAATAATGTTAAGAGGAAGATGTGCTACAGCCATGTCTCCTGGTGGGGTACTCCTCGGAGGCTGAGCAGGCCGCATCTCCTGGTGGGGTACTCCTCGGAGGCTGAGCAGGAAACACGGGCTCAGAACTTGTTTCATTAAGAGAACTGAAGGTGCTGGTTCAACTGGAGGTCAGCATACAGAAGAATGTGAATTGATCCATCCTTGTCTCCTTGTACTAAGCTCAACTCCAAATGGATCAAGGACCTCCACATAAAGCCAGACACTCTGAAGCTAATAGAAAAGAAACTGGGGAAGACCCTTGAGGACATCGGTACAGGGGGAAAGTTCCTGAACAGAACACCAATAGTGTATGCTCTAAGATCAAGAATTGACAAATGGGACCTCATAAAATTACAAAGTTTCTGTAAAGCAAAGGACGGCATTAAAAGGAAAAATTGGCAACCAACAAATTGGGAAAAGATCTTCACCAACCCTACATCAGATAGAGGGCTAATATCCAATATATACAAAGAACTCAAGAAGTTAGACTCCAGAAAACCAAATAACCCTATTTAAAAATGGGGTGCAGAGTTAAACAAAGAACTGAAGAACTTAGGATGGTGGAGAAACATCTTAAAAAATGCTCAACTTCATTAGTCATTAGGGAAATGCAAA
Source organism: Apodemus sylvaticus (assembly GCF_947179515.1). Classification (NCBI taxonomy): domain Eukaryota; kingdom Metazoa; phylum Chordata; class Mammalia; order Rodentia; family Muridae; genus Apodemus; species Apodemus sylvaticus. The sequence continues at coordinate 6,144,034 of NC_067479.1, read as the reverse complement.
TCAAAACAACCCTGAGATTTCACCTTACACCAGTCAGAATGGCTAAGATTAAAAATTCAGGAGACAGCAGGTGTTGGAGAGGATGTGGAGAAAGAGGAACACTCCTCCACTGCTGGTGGGGTTGCAAATTGGTACAACCACTCTGGAAATATGTCTGGCAGTTCCTCAGAAAACTGGGCACCTTACTTCTGGAAGATCCTGCTATACCACTCCTGGGCATATACCCAGAGGATTCCCCAGCATGTAATAAGGATACATGCTCCACTATGTTCATAGCAGCCCTATTTATAATAGCCAGAAGCTGGAAAGAACCCAGGTATCCCTCAATAGAAGAGTGGATGCAGAAAATGTGGTATATATACACAATGGAGTACTATTCAGCCATTAGAAACAATGAATTCATGAAATTTTTAGGCAAAGGGATGGAGCTGGAGAACATCATACTAAGTGAGGTAACCCAGACTCAAAAGATGAATCATGGTATGCACTCACTAATAAGTGGATATTAGCCTGGAAAACTGGAATACCCAAAACATAATCCACACATCAAATGAGGTACAAGAAGAACAGAGGAGTGGCCCCTGGTTCTGGAAAGACTCAGTGTAGCAGTATAGGGCAAAACCAGAACAGGGAAGTAGGAAGGGGTGGGTGGGAGAACAGGGGGACGGAAGGGGGCTTATGTGACTTTCGGGGAGTGGGGGGCCAGAAGGGGGGAAATCATTTGAAATGTAAATAAAAAATATATCGAATAAAATAAAAATACATCGGAAAAAAAAAGACTTTAGATGTAGTTACTCTATATCAGGGTAACAATTCCCCTACTAAACAGCACAGGTCAACACATTAAAAGAGAGAGAGAGAGAACTGAAGGACCTGCCCCTAGAGGCCTTGCAGGTGCGGCTGCTGTGTCACAGGTGTGTCAGTAGGTGGCAGAGAGGAGAGAGGCTGTGTCTGCACTCAGTGGCTGCTCAGGGGCTAGCCTCAGAGGACCATCAGTCTGGCCCCAGGATGGGGAGCAAGCCCAGGACAGATGACCCCCTATGGGGCCACGGGGGCTGGAGTGAGGAGCCCAAGTCTGAGATGGCCACCAGCCCAGCCCCATGCAGGCACGGGGTAGAGGGCAGGCAGCTCAAGATGACCCCTGCCTGGTGCCATAATACAAAGGTGGCATGTAGCACTCCTGAGACCACTCCTATGATGATCCCAGACACTCAGAGACCCCAGGCATCACTAAGTAAGTGGTGGATAAATGGAAGAGAAAGAAAAACGGAAGTATGTGGGCACAATGAAGAGAGGCGGAACTGGAAACGCGAGGGTAGTGAGGAACAGGCTGGTGATGCCACCTCGGACCATGGTGGGATCCAGGCCTGTGCTGACACTGGGAGCCGCATCTGGGTCTGTGGTCCTGCAGCAGCAGGGATCTGTAACCACCAAGGGTCTGGCATGCCTGGTCACAGCTTTCCCCTGAGGACGTTTTGATGTCTGAGAACCGTGCAGAACTGGCCCCACCCCTTGCCTGGGCATATTGGGGGAGAGCTGACCTCAACCCTAGCCAGCTGCAGTACTCGGGAGAGCAGTCCCCACGCGCTGCCCAGGGAGCACAGCAGAGCTGGGACTGGTTGCAGGGCGCTGGTAAGCCAGCCCCGAGGGCGGGACAATGGGAGAGCCGGCTCTGCCGCTCATCACGGATAGGGAGAGATACCCTTCTACTCCTGTCCCATCTCCCCTTGCCACCTGCAGTCATGAGGGCAGGAGAGCTGTCCCTGTCCCTCCGCAGCTGCGGCACTCAGGAAAGCAGGCCCTGCACCTCGCCGGGGCAGCACAGCAGACCTGAGCCTGGTGGAGCTGCGGGAAAGCTGGCCCCACCAGTTCTCTGCTGTGCTGTGACACGGGCCAGCGAGAGATGCCCACTCTCTTACCCCTTGTCAGGCAGGAGGGCTGACCCCAGGGTCACGAGAGCAGAAGAGCTGGTCCTGCTCCTCAGCTGGGCACTCGGGAGAGAGCCCTACACCGCACCAGAGCAGCGCACCAGAGCAGCGCACCTGAGCAGCGCACCTGAGCACCGCACCTGAGCAGCGCAGCAGAGCTGGCCCTGGATGCGAGCGTTGCCAGAGTGCTGGCCCTGAGGCGCGGGGGAGCTGGCCCTGCCCCTTTTATTCTGTGTAGATGTGCAGATGAAGGAGAGACGCCATCCTCCCCTCCTCAGCTCCGCCAGCCCTCAACACTGGGAGGAGACAGATGATAGACAGATGATGGTCTGATAGACAACATAGGAGCTAAATAATAGGTAGATGGTAGAGATGGATAGACAACAGACAGACAGACAGACAGTGAAGTAAACCCAGGAGATTCAGTCAGGGAAAAGATTGGTGTTGTGATTTCGGACTGCATTAATGACTGAACATAAGGCTATGTACGTGTCAGCTTTGATAAGATGTTATTAACATCATAGATCATCTTTCCCACACAGAAAACAAAAGTTATGTTCCTTCCCTGCAATAAAGCATCCTAGGACACATTAGTTCCATTAACAGTTTCCGTAAGAGTCATCAGGTTTCTTGAAGTTTTTCACTTAAAAACCTTATATCTTATAGCAAAGTTTTTTTGTGTGTGCTAAAACCAGCAACAAAGCATTTTACATAAGAAAGAACAAAGGTGGGGTTTATTTGTCAGATCTTAGGGAATCTCGAGTAGCAAAAGTAATAATTAAAAAACAAAACATGGTATTGGCCATTAAATAAACGCATGGATTAGAGAAGTAAACTAGAAAGACAAGCTCATGATAGCTTAATACAGGACGGAAGTCACAGTGAGTCTCTGAGGGAAGGAGGGTAGATTTTTAGGTATTGTAGAGGAAACTGGTTCATTGAAGGTACACAAACAGAATGAACAGCATCTCTAGCACACGTTACACAGGAGCATGCTGTGGTGCACCTAAGACCACGCGAAAGTGTGTGCGCACGCAGCCGCACACCCGGCGTGTACCGAGCCAGCTGGAAATCGAAACTTCCAAATCAGGGCAGAGTGACTACGGTCTGTGGCATCCACATCACACACACGCTCCAAGCGGGCCTCGGGCAGCCTGCCGTGACCCTCGGCATTTCTGCAGGAGACAAGCAAAGAAGAACCTGCGCTCGCTCGCTCGGCTCACCTCTGTAACCACTGTCGCCACAAAGGAGTTTTGGGGGTTGTGCTAGTGAACTAGTTACTTGTCTCAGCTCCGCGACAAAACACGTGAGTACAGCCACTTAAGGAAGGAAGGTTTATTTGGGCTCATTGTTCCAGGGTACAGTCTTCACAGAGCGATAGGGAGGAGCAGGAGGCAGCTGAGGTCTACAGTAGTTCTAGACTAAATAGTATAATCAGGAAGTGCGGACCAACCAGGGCCACACTCCAATCGCTTTCTCCTCTTTATTCAGAGCTCCCAGCCCCGGAATGCTGCTGCCCACACATTAGATTAATCTAGTCTAATAATCCCTCGCAGGCATGCCCAGAGACTTCTTTCTAAGTCCCATGAGCAGGCTGCCAAGATCAAGCACAGGCTTGGTATCTCTGGTTTGCCCCGCCCCAGCCCACTTCCGGTTCTCCATCTGGCTCTCTGCCTGGGAGCGACCCCTCGCGGCAAGGCTGCCGCCCCTGATGGAGGGCGGGAGAGAGCATGGCTCCCAGCAGCGCCTCTCCCACTGTAGAAGGATGCAATGTTGAAGGGTTTTTGAGAAGCACAGAAAACCGAGGATTTCGGTTTCATCAGAAGTTTGGAGGAGGAGATCTGAAACAGCCGAGGCTGATAAGGGTATTACACTCCAGATAGCAGGCTGCTCAAAGAACACCTGCAGGAGGAAATCCAGCTGAAGGGCTGGAGAGATGGCTCAGCGGGTAAGAGCACTGACTGCTCTCCCAAAGGTCCTGAGTTCAAGTCCCAGCATCCACATGGTGGCTCACAACTATCCGTAATGAGATCTGACGCCCTCTTCTGGTGTGTCTGAAGACAGCTTGTAGTTAAATATAATTGATAAATAAAATCTCGGAGCAAGCCGGGGAGAGCGAGCAGAGGTCCTAAATTCAATCCCCAGCAACCACGTGAAGGTTCACAACCATCTGTACAGCTACAGTGTACTCATATCCATAGAATAAATAAACAAAATCTTTAGAAAGGAAGACAGCTAGCTCCAGTCCACAGATGAATGTGGACTGAAGCAGCAGTGTTCCTTTACACCTATTAGAGCAGCAAAAGGTTGAAAGTTGGTTTAATTCTAAGTGTTGGTAGAGATGTGTGACCACAGAGGAATGTCCGTACTCTGGGGCTGGAGTGTGGATGAATGGGGTGACACAAGGGCAGTGCAGGGGCAGTGTGCTGAATTAAATGCAGGGAATAATACATACGTGTGTGTACGTGTGTGTGTACGTATATATGTGAATATCTATATGAATCATACACACACACACACACACACACACATATATATATATATATATATATATATATATATATATATATATATATTGGAGAGTTCACGGATGGGAAAGTTGGAATCATCCCTGCATCCTTCATAGAGGATATGCATAGGAAAGCTGGTGGGCATTCACTACAGAACACATTGTATCTTCTAGCACAGTCCAGTGGACTCCTTACCCGAGCGAGCGCAGAGTAGCATAGAAAAGTCTTAAAAACGCAGAGAGCCAAGCAAACGCTAGCCAGAGTGAGAGTTGTGACATTGTATCATTTTTATAAGGAATAAGATGCGCCATCGAGTGACCATCCCGTGGATACAGGTGCTGCGGTCAGTGCACGCTGTCAGTTTGTTAGGGTTTAGATCCCCACAGAGACGCTGCTCTGGGCTTGCGGGTAAGGTCGTTCTCAGAAGTGGCCATCTAAGGAGGGTTGGTGTGGGAGCGGCACCAACCTGTGACTTGGGCTCCGGCTCAGATGAGATAAAAAGGAAAGGTAGGATAAGCAAGCTGAGCGCCATTGTCCCCCTCCCGCTGTGTCCTGGCTGTGGTCGCAGTGTGACCAGCCCCCTTCACAGCCATGCCTTCCGGCCCCGCCATGATGGACCATGTCCTCTCAAACTGGGAGTCCATTGTGAGGCAGAGGACCATGCCACCAGACAGGAAACCTGGTGAGTTCGAGCAGACACAGGAACCCCGGCACTTCTCATAATTGAGGATGATAGGCGTTTAAATCTATTCCTGACCAGGTTCCTGTCTGGAACATGTGACCACAACACCCCATTGTGAGGACTGTGACAACCAGTCAGTCACATAGGGACAACACCTGAAGTCCTTTCACATGCGGCAGATGAGGCAACCCTAACATCTCAGACCAAGACAATAGAAAACATCTGCCTCTAGATCCCAACCCACTAATAACATAGGCTATTTCACCAAAGATCTTCTGAGAGTGCCTGCCTCCCCCACCCCCCAAGACAGGGTTTCTCTGTGTAGCCCTGGCTGTCCTGGAACTCCCTCTGTAGACCAGGCTGACCTCGAACTAGAACTCTGCCTTCCTCTGCCTCCCAAGTGCTGGGATTAAAGGCGTGCACCACCACTTCCGGGCTTACGAGAGTGCCTGTCTTACCGAGCTGTAACCCTCAGGGGAAAAGTATCCTCTCCCCAAACTTTCCTGCTGCCGGCCACCACCTCAGGGGCAGCAGTGGCCACGGACGAGGCCGGCAGCTCCGCTTGTTCCCGCTTCCCCTAGGAGAGCAGTAACTCTACTCTGCCCGGCCAGAGGGGGCGGCTACCTGCAGACAGCGCCCTGCGCAGACAGGCTTCTTGTTGCTTAGGTAGCTTCTTGTCACAAGGAACCCGATGGGGAGCAAAGGGAGGTGAGTACAGTGTCGCGTGCATGCGCTGTGGGTGTGTCTGTGGGGCGTGGCGAGGCCAGGAAAGGGAACACTTCAGACAGAGCTGCTTCACGTGCTCAGAGTCAAACCTGGGATGACCTGACCCCTGCCAGAGATAAAGAAGAGGAAAAGGGAGGAAAGGGGAGTCAAAAAGGGAAGGAGGGGAAGAGGAATGGAAGGAAGGAAGGAGGGAGGGAGGGAAGGAGGGAGGGAAGGAAGGAGGGAGGGAAGGAAGGAAAGAAGGAAGGAAGGAGGGAGGGAAGGAAGGAAAGAAGGAAGGAAGGAGGGAGGGAAGGAAGGAGGGAGGGAAGGAAGGAGGGAGGGAAGGAAGGAAGGAAAGAAGGAAGGAAGAAGGGAGGGAAGGAAGGAAAGAAGGAGGGAAGGAAGGAAGGAAAGAAGGAAGGAAGAAGGGAGGGAAGGAAGGAAAGAAGGAGGGAAGGAAGGAAGGAAAGAAGGAAGGAAGGAGGGAAGGAAGGAAGGAAAGAAGGAAGGAAGAAGGGAGGGAAGGAAGGAAAGAAGAAGGGAAGAAAGGAAGGAGGGAGGGAAGGAAGGAGGGAGGGAAGGAAGGAAAGAAGAAAATAAGAAAAGAAGGAAGGGAAAAGGAAGAAAAGAAGAAAGGGAAGAAGGAAGGAAGGAAGGAGGGAGGGAGGGAGAGAAGGAAGGAGGGAGGGAGAGAAGGAAGGAGAGAGAAAGCGGTAAGGAGGGCCCGCACAGCTTGGAAAGGCAGTGCTCCGCTGCCGGCAGGAAAGTGTGGCTCTGGAGAGGGACGCTGTGGGCACAGGGCTGAGTGAGTGGGGGAATTTGGAGCACGTCCTCTTGCTAACCTCTGAGCATTGCTGACAAGTCTCACCCAACGCGGGCCTGGCTACCCCGAGCTATCACACCGCACTGGCTCTTGGGCACAGGCAGGGGCAGTATGAGCTCCGGGACGGAAGCGTGACCCTCCTGAATCTGGGACGGGTGTTTTGGTTGTACGCGGCCAGCTTCCTTCCCTTCCCGCCACCCCCAGAAACTGAAAAGGCGAGGGGGCCACGTGTCTGCCTGTGTGACGGGATCCCGGGTGCGGGGCACTCTGCTGAAATCCGGGCTGTGTGATATTGATTCAGTTGCTTTCTGTGCTCCACGGGTTAATATGTAATTATAATTCCTATCAAAAGAGATATCTGTGACATCATAAAATGCTTATTTTTGAGGGACAGGAGAGATGGCTCAGCAGTTGAGAGAGCATACCGCTCTTGCAGAGATCCTAAGTGTGGTTCCCAGCGCCCGCAAGTCAGGCAACTCACAGCCACCGTAGCTGCAGGTGCAGGATTCACACAGGCGCCGGGATTCACACAGGCGACATAGTTACAAAACAAAACAAGGAAAAAATCCCTTTTGTTGAGATGGCACCTCAGGCAGCCGGAACTGTCCTTGAACTTACAGCAATGACTTCAGACTCCTTGTTCTCCTGCCTCCACCTCCTGAGGGCTAGGATTGTGTAACCCTTCCCCAGTTTACTCAGTGCTGTCTGGGATTGAACCCAGGACTTTATTAGTTCTCTGCGTACTCTTCCAACTGAGCTACATGCCCTGCTCCTGAAATAACTTTAAACAGGAGTGTGTGTGTGTGATTGTATATGTGTATGAGTGTTTGTATGTGTATGTATGTTTGCATGTGTGTTTGTATGAGTGTATGTTTGTATGTGTGTGTAAGCTTGTATGTGTGTTTGTGTGTATGTTTGTATGTCTGTACGAGTGTATTTTGTGTATTTGCTTATTTTTGTGTGTGTGTTTCTGTATGTGTGAGTGTTTGAATGTGTATGTATGTTTGCATGTGTGTTTGTATGAGTGTATGTTTGTATGTGTGTGTAAGCTTGTATGTGTGTTTGTGTGTATGTTTGTATATGTGTACCAGTGTGTTTGTATGTGTATTTGCTTATTTTTGTGTGTGTGTTTCTGTATGTATATGAGTGTTTGAATGTGTATGTATGTTTGTGTGTATGTTTGTATGAGTGTGTTTGTATGTGTAAGTATGTGTGTTTGTGTGTATGCTTGTGTATGTGTGTTTGTGTGTGTTTGTGTGAGTGCATGTTTTTGTGTGTTTGTGTGTTTGTATATGTGAGTGTTTGTGTGTATGTATATTTGCATGTGTGTTTGTATGTGTTTGTGTGTATGCTTGTGTATGTGTGTTTGTGTGTGTTTGTGTGAGTGCATGTTTTTGTGTGTTTGTGTGTTTGTATATGTGAGTGTTTGTGTGTATGTATATTTGCATGTGTGTTTGTATGAGTGTATATGTTTGTATGTGTGTGTTTGTGTGTATGCGTGTATGTGTGTGTGTGTGTGTGTGTGTGTGCATGTGAATATGTGAGATGGAATCTTTCTTGCCCTATTTGTGGTTGACCCAACTAAGATACTGGACACTCAGAGTCACTAAAGATCAACCTGGGACAGTGGGTCTCAAGTTCATAGTCTTATACCAGAAAGTAAAAGTGTGACCATTTGTAGAAGTAACCAAAGCAGAAGCAGACTTTCCTAAGGACAGAAAGCAAGGCGTGTGAGAGAGGGAGGGAAGCCTCTGAGAAGGCGAGGGCTTCCAGCCGAGGAAGCCTGGGAACTTCCTTCTCTAGAGGTTTTGCAAGGCCCTGGCAGAAACCAGACAGAGGCTGTGTGGCACGTTCTTTCACTGAATTGTCACGACCAATCCAAGGGAGGGCACACACCCTGCGTTCAAGGTTTCCTTGCCTACCCAGGAAAATGACCACACTCTGATCACGTGCTGCCCACCCAGGGGTGGTTGAAGCCCCGCCCCACCTCTGACTCTGTCAGTTATTGACTTTGACTGTCTGCTAGCTGTTAGGGACTTGGCCGGTCTCCGAGCCTGCAAGTGTCTCCGTGCTATTAATTAACTAAACTCTCTTTGTTTCCACAGCTGCTGAGAAGTAGCTTTAGTTTTTCGTTAGTTAACCCCCTGTCTGGGGCATGGTCTGGGGTCTCTTTCTAAAACTGGCCATGGCTTTCTTCAACGCTGCCTTCACTGTTCATTACCAGCTGCACATACAGCTGTGTGTGTGTGTGTGTGTGTGTGTGTTCAAGGGCTGTGGGAGGGTCAGGGCCTAGTCCTTTGCATGTCTTTGGCTTGGTGTCTGGGTTTGTTTGTCATCGCAAGTGCTCCTAGGCGCTCCAGTTTAACTCTAGCCTTCTTTTTTTAACCCTTTAAATCTGTTCTCACCCTAACAGATCTGAGCACCTTGCATTTCTCACCACACACCCCTATACTACCTATAGAGAGCTAAGCCCAGGCTGGCCTCCAGCTTGCTCGGTAGCTGAGGATGGCCCTGAACTGCCAACCCTGCTCCCTTGTGTCTTCCAAGTGGCAGTGTCACAGGTGTGGGCCTCTCCACCTGGAGCCTCTTTTTATTTTAAACTAACACAGAGTGATTACACGTGTTTACAGGGCTCGGCGTGACGATGCGGAGAATTAGATTAGGGTAATTGGCATTCCACCTCCTCAGACATTCATGGCTCCTTTGTTGTGATAATAAAATGTACTAACCTGGAAAAGCTCACCGCTCTCCCTGTCCTTCAGAGGAAGCTGTAATTAAACTACAATACCCTCCAGCCCCACACTGCGACTCAAAGCACCGTGTTCTGTAATTTAGACATTAAAATTTAATGTTATTCCTGTGCTTAATTCTTTCCTCTTTTATTTTTTTCCTGTGATTAAACACCATTGATTGCCCCACAATTACCTTCCAATTACCAGGAAACTGGATAGAGCATCAAAAATATATTTAAAATTTGATCTCTTAGTAATTTTCACACTGAGATGGTGAACAAAGTCTGACTACTATGAGACATGGTTCTACACAGACATCTCCAACACACTACACACACACACACACACACATCACAGCACACTACATACACACTCACATACATGTACACACCACAGCATACTACATACACACATACCATACACACTCACATACACTACATACACACTCACATACACCACACACACACTCACACATACCATGCATGCACACACATAGCACACCACACACGCATATACTCCCACACTACACATACATACCACAGCACACTACATACACATGTACACACACATCCCACACTCCAGCATACTATATACACACATACCAAATACATGCACATATACCACACACCCATAAACTCACATGCAAACACCATACATACACAATACTATAGCATACCATACACATACACACATATATTCTCCCTACATACCACACACACATGTGCGTGCACACACTCACCACAGCACACTATATACACACATACCACACACACTCACACACATAAACACTACACACACACAGCATACCACACAAACATACACTCCCCACTACACACTATACACACACACCCCACACCACAGCACACTATATACACATACACACACTTGCACACACTCACATATACCACACACACATACACTCACACATAAACACCCACAAACAAGACACCATAATATACCACACATATACATTTGCCCCACACACACATGCACACACACACACACACTCACGCAACTACACTCTAGCACACCCCCGCCGCCTGCACCCCAGGAAAAGGTCAACAAAGAAAGCAGCCTTGGACCCTAACGTTTGAGTCTCATTCCCCAGCATTTTTTAGCATTATCTCTTGGGTTCTGATGTTTGAATCTTCACAGAGAAAGAAATGAGCTTTCAGTGCTGGGTAAGGCGCCTGCCTGCCATAGCTGTTTGGGTTCTGGGTACTCACGTAAAAGCTGAAGTAGGGCAGTGTGTGTGTAACCTGGGGTGACCGGCTGACCCAGGGCTGTGCTGGCCAGCCAGCGGGGCCAGAACTGCGAGCCGGTGGGCAATGCGTGTCTGAGAGACTCCTGTCATCCAGAAACACTGAGAGCCCCTGAAGGAGGCCCCGCTGCCGTCAGAGCTGTGCAAGGCTGGCGGCTGGAACAAGACTGCAGGAAGCGGACTCCACCCAGAGCACAGATCACAACAGGAAACTCCCAAAGCCATGCTTTGTGTCTCCGTGATTATTACCACACCATTCCTCGGAGTGACGGCAGGAAAACTGAGCGGACGGCCCTGGCTCAAAGGTGCTCCTAAATACAAGGTATGTGGGCAGATGCCCAGAAGGCCAGGAACAAGAAGCTCAGGGGCCGCGGGTTCAAGGCCAGCCTGGGCTACACAGTGAGACCATTTCTCAGAACAGAACAGATTTGGAAAAAAGAAAAGCTATAACTTCTAATGGCAGGAGACTGGATATAGATCAAAAGAAACTTAATACATTAGGATGTATATCTGAAAAGCTTCCCGGGATGTCTGCAGAGGGGAAGAGATGGGGGATATTGAACAGGGCTGAAGGACAAGACAGACTGGAAAACGGATCTTAGCTGAGTTCTGAGAAAGCGAAGGGCGAATGGAGGTCATGGAGAGACAGGAACCGTAAGCTAAAGGAGTGCAGTGAACGAATGAACGAATCCCGCTTAGGAGATGAACGAGAAGCCAGGCCGGGCGGCTCACATACCTGTTATATCAGAAGTAGGAAGACTGAGGCGGGCCCTGCAGCCTGAAGCCAGCCTGGGGACAGCCTGGGCTACAGAAGAGAGACTTTGAGGACAGCCTGGGTTACGAAGTGAGACATGGGGTGGGGGAAGGGAGAGGGAGGGAGGGGGAGGGGGAGAGGAGGGGAGAGGGAGCGAGCTGGAAGGAATGTAAATTAAACCATTAAGAATGCAATATGTGGGCTGGAGAGATGGCTCAGCGGTAAAGAGCACCAACTGCTCTTCCAGAGGTCCTGAGTTCAAATCCCAGCAACCACATGGTGCCCATAGCTATCTGTAATGAGATCAGATGCCCTCTTCTGGTGTGTCTGAAGACAGCTATAGTGTGCTTACATATAATAAATAAATTAATTAATTTATAATAACTCTTTAAAAAAATAAAAAAAATTTAAAAAAAGAAAGCAATATGTTTCTGTGCATTGTGGGACTATTATTGAGAAGCACAGGAATCATGGGGTCTACCCTGTGAACTACAGTCCTAACTACAGGACTATTGCGTGATGGGTCTACCCTGTGAACTACAGTCCTCACTACAGGACTATTGCGTGATGGGTCTACCCTGTGAACTACAGTCCTCACTACAGGACTATTGCGTGATGGGTCTACCCTGTGAACTACAGTCCTCACTACAGGACTATTGCGTGATGGGTCTACCCTGTGAACTACAGTCCTAACTACAGGACTGTTGCATGAAGGGTCTAGCCTGTGAACTACAGTCCTCACTACAGGACTGTTGCATGATGGGTCTACCCTGTGAACTACAGTCCTTACTACAGGACTATTGTGTGATGGGTCTACCCTGTGAACTACAGTCCTCACTACAGGACTATTGTGCGATGGGTCTACCCTGTGAACTACAGTCCTCACTACAGGACTGTTGCATGATGGGTCTACCCTGTGAACTACAGTCCTCACTACAGGAGTATTGTGTGATGAGTCTACCCTGTGAACTACAGTCCTCACTACAGGAGTATTGTGTGATGGGTCTACCCTGTGAACTACAGTCCTCACTACAGGACTGTTGCATGATGGGTCTACCCTGTGAACTACAGTCCTTACTACAGGACTATTGTGTGATGGGTCTACCCTGTGAACTACAGTCCTCACTACAGGACTGTTGCGTGATGAAGCAACCAAGCTCCTGGGACTTGATTTTTCAAGTTTACTTCAGAGGCTCCATCCTAACAGTCAGCCACTCCTGCTTCAGGTGTAGAATACACCAGACGCCTCGCCTGCCACTGACCCACCAAGATCATAGGGAATGAAACCAGCACATCACAGACACGGCCTTCTGGGATTCTCACCGACGACTTCACGTCTGGTAAAAGTGCCTTCCCACACGACGCAGAGAGTCTCCACTTAACTTGCATCGAAGCACTCCCACGGCTCTCCATCGCGCTTGTCGGTAGGTCTCGGGTGCCCATGGGACTGTCTTTCATGGCGTCTGTTTCTTGTGCTAAGCCGTCACTAAGAGTCCCATCTACACACCACATCACCACATCACGGAATTTCCTCTATTAAAGACCAGGCCTGGGAGCATCTCTCCCCTGACTGCTCTCTTCCTCACTACGTCTCCTAATCTCGGAGCTCAGGGAGAGCTCTTCAGCACAGACTTAACCTGAAATTTCTTTTTCCTTGTGCCTTGTAAGAAACATGAAGTCAGTATTTCCACCTCCTTTCAAAATCTCATTCAAGCTAGGCAAGTATTTATATCTACAGCCCCAAGATTTTTAAATAACATGAAAATCCCTAACTTCAGAATTTTCTAGCATTAGAGGGGTGTGGCTCAGAAACTATTTCAGAAGAAAATAAGAATTTTAAAAGGAAGTGGGGGAGGGGTAAGAGAAGTGAGACTACCGAACCCAATCAAGGGCTTCGAGATTCTCATTCATATTCTCTCTCTCTCTCTCTCTCTCTCTCTCTCTCTCTCACACACACACACACACACACACACACACACACTCTTGCGCGCGCGCTCTCTCTCTCATACACACACACATACAAACACACACATTAATGTTTATTTTTATTTGATGTGTTTTGCCTTCATGTATTACAGATGCACCACATGTATGCAGTACACTCAGAGGCCAACAGAGGGCATCAGATTCCCTGGAACTGGAGTTTAGGGTTTCTCACCACCTTGTGGCTGCTGGGAAGGGACCTTCCTTTCCCACTTCCTCCTTCCTCACTACATCTCCTAATCTCTGAGCTCAGGGAGGGCTCCTCCCTGCAATTTCTTTTTCCTTGCGCCTTGTAAGAAACATGAAGTCAGTATTTCCACCTCCTTTCAAAATCTCATTCAAGCTAGGCAAGTATTTTTTCTACAGATCCAAGATTTTAAATCGCCACCATGTGACTGCATGTGACAGACCTGGGAACAGCCAGTGCTCTAAAATGTCTCTTCAGCTCTGAGAAACACATGAACAGAGAAACGGCTAATCTGATGTTGACTTCTCAAAAGCAAAGGTGCAGTCAGGAGGAAAAAGGATTAAGTCTTGAAATTACTCAATCAAAATGCAGCCTGCTTCTAACTGTATACTACTGAAGAAAAATACTGTTCCATGACACTTGCCAAGACTGATAAAGCACTTTGTCCAAGGACAAGGAAGAGTTATTGCAGTAGGCATAGGTACCCCACAATGGGATTTTGGAGCAGAGGAGAGAATAGGGGGTCAAAAGTGAACATACCAATGCTGTATCAGAATAAACAGTCAGAAAGCAAGGAGAAGTTCGGTGAGTGGGAGAAAAAAGTGAGAACGTGCACGACGGAGAGCCCCAAAGACCGAAGAGAGAGTCTGGCTTTGGTGACCGTTTGTGTGAGGGGTGAACCGGTTGGGGAGTCCCGGCTCCTCGCAGTGGGGAAAGCATCGCAGCGGTGGAGGGAGAGGTCGATGCTCCGGTCTGCGCTTCCGGCATCCTCCTTTCCTTCCCTGTGGGTCGGTCTCCATTTCTGATCCTTCCTGGAAGTGTCCTCATGGTTGTTCTTACCCAGAAGTGTGTCTCCCGGAGTGTCCCCAGGCGGGCAGGCTAACGACAAAGGCTGACCATCATAGGAGATTCCAGCTGGACCACCCAGAGAGGAAGTTTTGCTAAACACAGTCCAGGGTGACCAGATAGGGTAGGACAGTCAGTCCCAGTGGGATTCTCATACAGATAATAGCCTGATTAGGTATCGAGGTTGGGAGATTTTGCGTAATCTGGCTGAAAAGATACATGCTGAAATTGGGCAGAATACAGGTAGATAGGAGAGTTCTAAGGTGAAGTGTATTTGAAAAGAGCGCAGAGGAGCCTGGGCAGAATTTTGGTAGAAAGAATTTTGTTCGTACTCAGAAAAGTTATGTACAAAATAAACATATACTAAAGGTGTTATACAACAGAAACTAAGAACAGTAAATACCAATGGCTCCTCACTGAAGGAAAGGGCTTTGGGAAGAAGGAAAATAAAACCACGATGCGTGGACAGGGTAGGGTAGGGGGAGAGGAAGACAGAAAAAAGTTAACAGGGCAGTGGTAGCATCTCGGGTTCACGGGGCAGTGGCAGCATTGGGGGTTCACCAGGCAGTGGCAGTGTTGGGGGTTCACCAGGCAACAGCAGTACTGCAGGTTGACATTTATGAGGCTAAAACTCCAATTCCTGGGGCTAAAAGTCAAATAAGATAGAAATCAAGTAATATTGTATGATGGGGTGTTATTAAGGTTTAAGCCTTTCAAGGTCTTCTTCCAAAGGTGAATGGGGACATAAATTATTATGTACATTAAGCTAAATACATTAAAATGTCTCACCTTTACACCATTCAAGTAATACATAACTTCTGATTAATTCAAATAGAAGTAAAAAATTTCCAATTCAACAAACATAAGAAATAAGGGCTGGCAAGACACCTCAGGCAGAAGCCCACACATCTGGACCTCACTAGCTGGGTCCCTGGAGAGTACCAACTCCTAAGAGTTGTCCTCTGACTGCTATATGTATTATATACCTGTGCACACACAGTAAGAAGCAAGCATGTACACATATACACACACATACACACACAGGCACATACATACATACAAGTAACATGTACACACATACACACACAGGCACACACACATACACACACATCACACAGGCACATACATACATACAAGTAACATGCACTCATGTACACAGATACACACACAGGTACACACATACACACATATATCACACAGGCACATACATACATACAAGTAATACATACACATGTGCATACAGATACACATGCAGTTGTACACGTATACACACATACAAACACATAGGCACACACATACATACAAGTAACACATACACACGTGCACACAGATACACACACAAGAACACGCATATATACACATATATATACACAGGCACACACATACATACAAGCAACACATATACACATGTATGCACATACATATACACATCAATACACATACACACATACACAAAATTAGGTCTCCTTTTCATAATATGTATAACATTGTATATGTTCATATGTATGAACATACATACACACATACACATGTATATATATACATACACACAAATAGAATAATAAGGAAAAATGAGCTTCTGTTATCAACGAAGCAACAGAACCAACGAGAGGCTCTGCCTGAAAAACAGAGTAGGAGAAGAGGACTGACTTCCAGAAAGTTGTCCTCTGTCCTCTGTTCACAGAAAGTGACATGAGCACACACACACTAATACACACACAGACACACATGCAAGCCCCCACATACCACACAAATAAATGAACAACACACATCTCTAAAGAAAAAGCATGGATAAGTATATGAACCTATGCATAGTGTTATACATATTGTTTAGAAAGCGGAGATCCGATTTTGTAGTATTTTCTTCACATTGATGAACAGATGCAGAAGAGAAAATTAAGTGTTGATAAGCATCCCAGCATGCATGTATATGTGCATAACTTGATACATTCATTTTAGAGAAAGAATAGCAAAGAACATTTGGAGGGGAAAAAGCAAAGTAAGATGTTCACACATACACACAACCTTTTAAGTATATTTATAAAATTTGTGTACTTTGAGTGACCAAAGGAGAGAAAAAAAGATGGATACAAAAACAGGCCATACAAATGTCAGAACCAGATGTGAGAGAGATAGTGGGGCAAGTCCATGGTGAAGCACTTGATAAAAAAATAACAAACAAACTTTAGAATTCTCCTTTCCTTATTAAGAAGTAAAATACATCATAAGCCACAAGACAGGAAACAACCAATTTGGTTTATTTAAGACTAAAGATGTGTAACAATTGGAAAATTTAAAGTATAGAGAAAGGAGACAGACGGGAGGATCCTGGGAGCTCACAGGCAAGCTAGTCTGGGGAATCCTGTGGCAAAGCTGCACCACCCCTACAAAGTGGAAAATGAAGACCATCATGCAGCACCGAGAGAGAGAGAGAGAGAGAGAGAGAGAGAGAGAGAGAGAGAGAGAGAGAGAGAGAAAGAGAGAGAGAGAGATTTTTTTAAGTACAGATTTTCTCAAATGGCCACCTAAAGAAAATTCACAGACCACAAAGAAATTTCCAACATAACAGATAAAAACCACAGTCAACCAGCGATTGCACAAAACAGATACTCCCACCTCGTTTATAATGACAAATATTGAATTAGGGATCATAATATAATCTTTGAAATTGTCATCAAATTGGCTAGAATTTTAAGATCCTCTTAGCTGCACAACGCCAAGTATTAGGACAGCGAGCACTCACTCATTACGATGGCTGGTGTGTGCTGGATTTACCCAGGAAGGTAATTCAGAATCGTCTAGGAAGACGTATTTCCAGCACACAGGCAGGTCACTTTCTTAGCTATATCCTGGGGATTCTCTCTCAGGGCCACAAGAGAAAATTGGCAGTCATGTTTGAGCATGGCTACTTATTACTGAGGAGAGAAACAGGAACAATGTTCATCTCAAAGAAAGTGGATGAATTGTTACTGAAATAATTTATCCAGCTGCCAGATGATTGACAGGTACACTCTGGGCCGCGGACAAATCCATACGTAGGATACTGATTAAAGATGCTATAGGAGATCTGTACAGCATGACCCCACTTACGTAAAGCCTCAACAACATGTAAATGTAAATAAATTGGTCAAATGAGGAGCCTTTAAACTTTACTGTTAATCTGTACTTTGTAATATCTGATCATTGCATGGTTCAGTAACCTTCAAGCTAACAGAAAATTAAGCATTAACTATGGTACTAACAAAAAAATATCTACAGTACCAACACCTTCAAAATTCCTTTACAAAGTCTTGGTATCTCAGTAGGGAACTAGAAAGATTATTCTAGGCTATCTCTAAGATGCTCTCAGTGCGATATACTTTATCCTAAGTTCCCGCACTTCCAGCCGTGAGAGTATGAAGAATCATCACCCACCCTCATGGGCGGGCTGTAACATTTGTGGAAGTTCTGTCCCGTGGCTGCATGCCTAGGCCACCAAAGTATTCTGCGTGGACTGTGGCCGCAGGCAAGGCTGAGCGACATGTCCAGGGCGCAGATCTCAGCTCTGGTGTGTGGCGTCGGAGGGTTTGGAGCTCTTGTTGCCGCCACCACATCCAACGAATGGAAAGTGACCACCCGAGCATCCTCCGTGATAACCGCCACCTGGGTTTACCAGGGCCTGTGGATGAACTGCGCAGGTAACGCCCTGGGCTCCTTCCACTGCCGGCCGCATTTCACCATCTTCAAAGTAGAAGGTAAATACGAGAGCTGTGTCTGAGGCTGAAGGAAAAGGCCCCTTCCCTTCCCGAGCTGTGTCAGCAAGCTGGTGGCCTTGACTGCCCACTCCGAGTCTGTTTAAGTGACACATTTTGCCTATGATGGATGGGGTCTCCATTGGCTAAAAGAATTAAGTTGTCCATTAGGATAATGGAAAATTAAGAATAGCCTTGGAGTCTGCAGACCAGGCTGGTGCCAGGAATAGACTCCAGTGCAAAATGTAGGAGCAACCGTATTGTCTTATACTAGTCAATGAGTCACAGAGAAATTTTCATGGGTGTTCTATCCTGGATTGATAGAACTGATTCAGAATTTCCCTCTTGAAGGAAAACTCTGAATGAAGGAACTAATTCAACGTCATGGGTTTCTCCGTGTTTTCTCTTTTATAACCATGTTTGCTGATGAAATGACAGTGCCTTAGCTGTTGGTCAGTCAGAAGGAGGTGGCAGGAGTGGTCGTCAGTCAGAAGGAGGTGGCAGGAGTGGTCATCAGTCAGAAGGAGGTGGCAGGAGTGGTTGTCAGTCAGAAGGAGGTGGCAGGAGTGGTCGTCAGTCAGAGGAGGTGGCAGGGGTGGTCGCCAGTCAGAGGAGGTGGCAGCGGTGGTCGTCAGTCAGAGGAGGTGGCAGGGGTGGTCGTCAGTCAGAGGAGGTGGCAGGGGTGGTCGCCAGTCAGAGGAGGTGGCAGGGGTGGTCGTCAGTCAGAAGGAGGTGGCAGGAGTGGTTGTCAGTCAGAAGGAGGTGGCAGGGTGGTCATCAGTCAGAGGAGGTGGCAGGGGTGGTTGTCAGTCAGAGGAGGTGGCAGGGGTGGTCGTCAGTCAGAAGGAGGTGGCAGGGGTGGTTGTCAGTCAGAAGGAGGTGGCAGGGGTGGTCGTCAGTCAGAAGGAGGTGGCAGGGGTGGTCGTCAGTCAGAAGGAGGTGGCAGGGGTGGTCGTCAGTCAGAAGGAGGTGGCAGGAGTGGTTGTCAGTCAGAAGGAGGTGGCAGGGGTGGTCGTCAGTCAGAAGGAGGTGGCAGGAGTGGTTGTCAGTCAGAAGGAGGTGGCAGGAGTGGTTGTCAGTCAGAAGGAGGTGGCAGGAGTGGTCGTCAGTCAGAAGGAGGTGGCAGGATGGTCCTTTTGGCTGGCTCCCTTTGCTTTCCACTTGTGAGTAGTCTTTCCTCTTCCAAACTCTGGATCTTAACGAGGACAGCCTTGTTGGCTCTAAAGACATTCGCACACTTTAGAGAGCTCCAGAGAAACAACTGTCAATTGTTTTATAATTTAGTAATCTCCATCCACTTTCCATTGCTGAAGAGTATGCATTTCTGTAAACACACTGTGTGATGTAGGCTCAGCATGCTAACGCTCTCCCCAAGACTTGTCTAGATACAGACTGTCCGCAACCAAGTGACAAGACTGTACCTTGGCCTCAGTTAAAGGAAAGAAAATGTAACTAGAAGTTACTAAATAATAATATTTTACGGGACTTGTGTCAGGCCTACAAGTCATTAGTCCCCACTGAGTATCGAGGAGTAGAGAGGATACCTCAGTAAAGCCAGGAGATTCTTGTAACAAGCCATGGTATGCCCAAGTGTGGCTAGCCCAGGCAAGCCCTTGGGTAGCTTGTGCTTCCCTAGAATCTGTTAGAGGGATCCCTGTAGTCTCCATTCATTATTCCCATGATGATTATGAGATGTTCCAGTGTTACTGTTTTCTCTACAGGAAACTTCCCTTGAGAGTGGGAGGACACTGAGGGAAGAATGTCTGACCCTTTGCTCTGCACACCCCCACGGGCCACTCTTTTCCATGCTTCTTAGACCATCTCTACCTGAGCAGATGTGGGTAGGCCCGTATCTTTCTTAACTAAGCAGTGTTTTATTGATTGTGAGCCATGGATAAAGAGCACCTATGTCCCATGAGAACTCTCTAGAAACATACAATCTCAGGTCTCCACCTAAAGGATCTCTAGGGGCCTCTGACCCAATAAAAGTTTCAGAAAACCCCCATTAAGAGCTTGTATCTAGCCGGGCAGTGGTGGCGCACACCTTTAATCCCAGCACTTGGGAGGCAGAGGCAAGCAGATTGCTGAGTTCAAGGCCAGCCTGGTCTACAGAGTGAGTTCCAGGACAGCCAGGGATACACAGAGAAACCCTGTCTCAAAAAAACAAAAACAAAACAAAACAACAACAACAAAAAAAGAGCTTGTATCTAGAAGCCCAGAAGACTTCACATTTAGCAAATATCTTGCTCTCCCTGAACAGTTTTTGTGTATGTACACATTTGTGTGTGTGTGTGTGTGTGTGTGTGTGTGTGTGTGCAGGCATACATATACCATGGCATGCATGCAGGGGTCAAAGGATAGCCTCAGATGTCAATCCTCACCCCCTACCTTGTGAGAAGCTCTTATGTTTTCTCTGCTGCATACGCCAGGCAGGCTAGCTCCTGGGCTTCTGGGGAGCCCCTGTCTCTGTTTCCCAATGCCTTATAGGAGGGTTGGGATTACAGGCACAAGCACAATGCGTCTGGCCTCTACATGGGTTCTGGGGAATCCAGCTCAGGTCCACACATACACTGTAAGCACTTTACGCACTGGACCATCTTCTCAGCCTTCAGTATTCTTGTTATATGGCAATTACTTAGCAAAACACAGGCAAAGTGTCTTATTACCCTGCCTGACATAACGTGGGTTCTCTATAAGTTGTGGAAATTACTATTATAAATATCTCTTTATCTCTGAAACCAACTGTAAGAAGGTGTTTCTAATCAGGGCCTCAATGGCTGCCTTTTGCACCTCAAAGCCACATGGTAGCATGCCTCTGGCTCCTGCGGCGCATCTTTCTGGGGAAGACTGAGGCAAGGACTCCTATTATGCGACACAGTTGTATGATGTATTTTTATAATATCCCAGGATTGTTTTAACCTGCCATGGTAAGACACATGACACAGAGGTGCCTGCAATGTGTAGTGAGAAGGTTTTTCAAAGTCATAAACCCTAAGTAAGCATGAGGAAGCCCCTTTGGAGAATATGAGGTTGATGAGCAGGCGGAGAGGAGAGAGAAGCAGGGACCTGTGACTTTTCAGGAAAGAACTGTGCTGGACAGAGTCACAGGCTTGGACAGGTTTTTGTATTGACTAGTTCAAAGGATTTTAGCAAGACGTCTAGTTCCTGGCAACTAGAAGCTTGGGATATGAGGGTTTGAAATAGTTCTTGATTGGCTGGGTCACAGCTAAAAGTCATGCCTACAGAGACTGTCTACTGTGTCTGAGAGTTAGCTAGCTCTGGCAAAGGGTGTTTGTCACCTAGTCAGCAGAGGCTTTTATTAACTACAGTAGAGAGAACACAGAAAATGGGAAGTACAGTTATTGAGAATATAACTAACACCAGATCCTGCGTCTTCTTTGGCTCAGGTGTCATCTGGGTGGGTCTTTGCTGTCCCATCCCCCCATGAGCCTTAGCACACATCTAACGTACAGCAGTGTTTCACCGTTGAATGTTCTGTGTAAAGAACTTTCCCAGAGTTCCCTACTCCCTGTGCATAGCCCAGTCATCTCTACTAAGTGTTTGCCATCCTGCCGCCTAACCCGTCATAGACAAAGTCCTATCATAAAGGGAAGCTACTCAAAAGGTAACACTAAAAAATATTTTTATGTATGAGCCAGTGTGTGAGTGCATTGCACATGCGTGTGTGGATGATGCACATGGATGCAGATGTGTGTGAGGGTCAAAGGTCTACAGCAAGCTCCCAGGTTCCTCCTGCCTCTGCCTCCCCGCTGTGAGCCCACAGTGCGTGCTACCCGTTCCGTACCCGGGCACTAAGGACCAAGCTCAGTCCTCACACTTGCACAGCAAACATGCTACAGCGGAGCCCTCTCCTCAGTCTCCTCAAAGGACATTTCCCCAGAAAACACTGCATTCGTTCATTTGTGAACTCTTGCACTTGTGTATTTTGAGATACTGCTCATTACTGAAAGCTGAATTGTTCTTAATTGGGCTTGTGGTAATTAGTCAGCTGGTCTACAATTAAGCCTTTGTTAGATTTTTTTTTTTTGGTATTATCAGTTAATTTGACAATTGTCAAGTGGCTATGTTGCCATTCTACAGATGCAAAGGGATCTTGTGGGCTCTAATTTGTTGATTCATTAATGTGTTCTGTCATCAAAGCAATCCCTAGATTCCTGTCAGAGAATATATACTCTGAGTCTTGGCGGGGAACCGGACATGGGCCTGAGGACAGGTAGCTGACAGTGAGGCAGGTCGCCAGCAAATACCAGCCTCTCGTGCTTAGAGCTGCATGGTGATTAAGGACAAGGGACACGGAATTCCCAGAAGAGCTGATGCTCAGATTGTCTGGCAAGATGGTAGAAGTCTGC
Source organism: Apodemus sylvaticus (assembly GCF_947179515.1). NCBI lineage: Eukaryota > Metazoa > Chordata > Mammalia > Rodentia > Muridae > Apodemus > Apodemus sylvaticus. The sequence goes on along the minus strand of NC_067479.1, from coordinate 6,121,519 downwards.
CGGGGGGGGGGGGGGGGGGGGGAGGGCATCTCAGGCTAAAGAACCTACCCAGCTCCGCAACTCATTAACTGCATGGCTTGGGGGCTCCCGGACTGCAGGCAGTGAGTGTTATCCACTTCAGGAACAGTGGTGAGTTAGTGTGTGTGAGGCATGCAGCTGGTTAGTGTGTGGAGGCATGCAGCTGGTTAGTGTGTGGAGGCATGCAGCTGGTTAGTGTGTGGAGGCATGCAGCTGGTTAGTGTGTGGGAGGCATGCAGCTGGTTAGTGTGTGGAGGCATGCAGCTGGTTAGTGTGTGGAGGCATGCAGCTGGTTAGTGTGTGGAGGCATGCAGCTGGTTAGTGTGTGTGATGCATGCAGCTGGTTAGTGTGTGGAGGCATGCAGCTGGTTAGTGTGTGGAGGCATGCAGCTGGTTAGTGTGTGGAGGCATGCAGCTGGTTAGTGTGTGTGAGGCATGCAGCTGGTTAGTGTGTGTGAGGAATGCAGCTGGTTAGTGTGTGGAGGCATGCAGCTGGTTAGTGTGTGGAGGCATGCAGCTGGTTAGTGTGTGTGAGGCATGCAGCTGGTTAGTGTGTGTGAGGCATGCAGCTGGTTAGTGTGTGTGAGGCATGCAGCTGGTTAGTGTGTGTGAGGCATGCAGCTGGTTAGTGTGTGGAGGCATGCAGCTGGTTAGTGTGTGAGAGGCATGCAGCTGGTTAGTGTGTGGGAGGCATGCAGCTGGTTAGTGTGTGGAGGCATGCAGCTGGTTAGTGTGTGGAGGCATGCAGCTGGTTAGTGTGTGGAGGCATGCAGCTGGTTAGTGTGTGGAGGCATGCAGCTGGTTAGTGTGTGGAGGCATGCAGCTGGTTAGTGTGTGGAGGCATGCAGCTGGTTAGTGTGTGGAGGCATGCAGCTGGTTAGTGTGTGGAGGCATGCAGCTGGTTAGTGTGTGGGAGGCATGCAGCTGGTTAGTGTGTGTGAGGCATGCAGCTGGTTAGTGTGTGGAGGCATGCAGCTGGTTAGTGTGTGTGAGGCATGCAGCTGGTTAGTGTGTGTGAGGCATGCAGCTGGTTAGTGTGTGGAGGCATGCAGCTGGTTAGTGTGTGGAGGCATGCAGCTGGTTAGTGTGTGGGAGGCATGCAGCTGGTTAGTGTGTGGAGGCATGCAGCTGGTTAGTGTGTGTGAGGCATGCAGCTGGTTAGTGTGTGGAGGCATGCAGCTGGTTAGTGTGTGGAGGCATGTAGCTGGTTAGTGTGTGTGAGGCATGCAGCTGGTTAGTGTGTGTGAGGCATGCAGCTGGTTAGTGTGTGGAGGCATGCAGCTGGTTAGTGTGTGGAGGCATGCAGCTGGTTAGTGTGTGGGAGGCATGCAGCTGGTTAGTGTGTGGAGGCATGCAGCTGGTTAGTGTGTGTGAGGCATGCAGCTGGTTAGTGTGTGGAGGCATGCAGCTGGTTAGTGTGTGGAGGCATGCAGCTGGTTAGTGTGTGGGAGGCATGCAGCTGGTTAGTGTGTGGAGGCATGCAGCTGGTTAGTGTGTGGAGGCATGCAGCTGGTTAGTGTGTGGAGGCATGCAGCTGGTTAGTGTGTGGAGGCATGCAGCTGGTTAGTGTGTGTGAGGCATGCAGCTGGTTAGTGTGTGGGAGGCATGCAGCTGGCTAGTGTGTGGAGGCATGCAGCTGGTTAGTGTGTGGAGGCATGCAGCTGGTTAGTGTGTGGAGGCATGCAGCTGGTTAGTGTGTGGAGGCATGCAGCTGGTTAGTGTGTGGAGGCATGCAGCTGGTTAGTGTGTGGAGGCATGCAGCTGGTTAGTGTGTGGAGGCATGCAGCTGGTTAGTGTGTGTGAGGCATGCAGCTGGTTAGTGTGTGGAGGCATGCAGCTGGTTAGTGTGTGGAGGCATGCAGCTGGTTAGTGTGTGGAGGCATGCAGCTGGCACCTGAAAACAAAGGAAGGCCTAAAGCAGAGAAGAGCCACATGCACCAGGGAGCAGCCCAGAGACTCCCATGGCAAGGAGACCTGCTGCAGATGCAGATTAAGAGGAAACCGATCAGGGAGGGATTAGCCTGCTCAAGCCCCGCCCCCATCGTTGACAGACAGTTGACCGACCCAATCCCATGTAGGTCCCGTGCAGGTACCTACACTGCTGTGCAGGCATGATTGTAACGGACCTGTCACATCCTTCCCACCCTCAAATGCCCCCATAATTCCTGCCCCACCCCCACCTTCTACGAGTTCCCTGAGCCTCGAGGGAGGCTTTAAGGGACCACTTAGGGCTAAGCACCCTCCAGTCAGCTTTCTCACTACTTTGACAAACCGCAAAGTCTCTGCATTAACCATCCCCACCCATTACAAGAACACATTTCTAACCTCACATTTAGGAAAATTATAAAAACCCAGCTTGGATGGATTTCATTTCTTCACGACAAATGAAGTACGTTTTAGACTTGTACATTTTAGAATTGTAATACAAACTGGGGGGAAATGGAGCAGCAACGGAAATGGATGTAACCTTGGGCGCCACTAGGGAAGCAGTTAGCAAAATTAAGACAGAAACAACGTAACAAACCACTCCTCAGTGAACAGAACAGCGTTCTCTCACCACAGAGGATGTAACAGCAGGATGGTGTAGGGCCTTGAAATAACCTCAGGGAGGGGCTGGCCTTTAGTGTTCTATAAAGGGAAAAGGAAAACAAAAATGCGTAATGGTGTGGAAAGAAGGAAAGTGGAATTTGGGGGTACATGTTACAGTGCAGATTTAGGATCACCCGGAGAAGTCATTTCTACCAGAGCGCCCCACGGTGGACGAAGGTTACCGCACAAGGAAATGGCTACAGCTGCCCAGGGGCGCACTGCCGACCATCTACAGTAATATACGCGGTGTGCAGGTGTTATTTTGTTTAAATCCAGCTGTTAGCACATGTCAGGGCCAGTGTAAGAAACAACAGTTCTCAAGGTGTAATTTGGCATTGTGGGGTTCTAAAGACACCCACAGCATGTGACATAGCCTATGTGGGGGTGCAGGGGGGGTACACAACAGAATGACTGTTTCCAAATCCAGGCACAGGGCATGGAGTGAGGGGTACAAACACCCGAGTCCTGCTTTTTGATGATCTGCTGTTGGTTGACATTTTTAATTCTCATGTGCTAAATACAAACCATGAATAAAACCAGACCAGCTGTCCTATTAGGAGAATAATTTTCTCCAGAACATGAACTGCAGTGTTTGGGTGAAGCAGATGGGTCATTGGGGGGGGGGGAGGTGTTTTCTTATCTAGCTCCAGCCAGCACAGCAAGCACAACCGTTCCTGTCTGATGCTCTGTGAGACTCCACGGGTCTGCAGAGCACTGACTCAGCTGCGTGGGAAGGCCTGGGCGATCAGCTGACGCTCATTCGTCTGTCTGAACCCGGCCTCAGACCTCTTGTTATCTGTCTAGGTTTCAGGCAGGAGATCATTCACGTGACTGTCAAACTCCCCGATACCAGCTTGCCTGGTGGCCGCCTCCTGACCCGGTGCCCAGCTCTGAACTCTGGTTGACCAACCTGCCTGCCCACCCCATTATTCCCCCGCCCCTACCCCTGCTGGTGCCTTGAGAATGGCTACTGGGGGAGGGGGAGTGCTTCAAGTGGGTGTGTCTGTGTGCATGAGCGCTTGTCACGAATGTGAGCATTCGGTGCATTCAATAAGTACTCATGAGGCCTGGAGAGATGGGCAGCCGTTAAGAGCACTGACTGCTCTTCTGAAGGTCATGAGTTCAAATGCCAGCAACCACAGGGTGGCTCACAGCCATCCATAATGAGATCTGATGCCCTCTTCTGGAGTGTCTGAAGACAGTTACAGTACACTTGTATATTATAATAATAATAATAATAATAATAATAATAAAAAGTATTCGTGAGCTCCTAGTGATGTCTTGTGCGGACTTAATCCTGGGTGCCAGTGACAACCTGGGTACGAGGGAGACACCCTGATGATCTTGCCAGGCCTGAGCCCGCTCTGAGTTCTCAGAGTCCCCACGGCAGCCGCTCCTTTATTGCTCTTTCTGCCTCTGCATCCTGTGCCTTCGGTGACACGAGCAGGGACCGACCGGAGTGGGCTGCCCTCATCCAGATGTGACCTGTGCAGCTTTCGCTCCAATTCCATTTAGAATTAGAGACAAACACAAATGTACTATAGCCTCTCCACCGGGCACATGCATTGTACATTGTCTTACATGTAACCCACATATATGTGTCATGTATGTAGCCTGTATACTAACTATCATGTAGCATCTCACACACGTTAGTTATGTAATTAGCCTCAGATGGAAAGACAGAGTTAGAAATCAGGTAGCGCTGGAGTTTGCCACTCACCCGGGGACAGGATACGAACAGAATACGTAGCTTCCGGCTTTGTGACCATGACCATCCATCACACTGTCTTCCTGACCTACTGGGACATACCAGGACATACATGAAATCCTCCGGGTCCTCGGATTCCTCGGTGTTCTCTGTGGTGACCCTTGGCGCCTGTCACACCCTCCTCCCTCTCTCCTCTCCTTCCTGCTGTGACCCCAGCTGTGTGACTCTGTTGTACCTGCTTAGCTTCCCTCTTACCAGAAGGATGGAGGCAGTAAGAGTTAGTTACCGTTGTCGCTCCACAGGGGGCTCACTCATCTTCAGATTAGCAAATCTTTCAGTTTAGGATTGTGTGAGACCTGCATATATGGTGTCTGTGGGACTCTTCCTGCACCCCCGCCTCTGTACCCCGATTTCCCTGCTGTAACCACGGTTTCCGTATCTCTCCTCGTTGGCTCGCCCATCCTGCTGACCAGGGCTCTGCCATATGTCCCTCTTTATCCTGGCCCCACCCCCTGCCGTGTATCTTCCTTACAGCCCCTCCCCTCTCCGACCTCCCTACAGCCCCTCCCCTCTCCGACCTCCCTACTTCCCTACTCCTTGGTTTCCCACAATGCTGTCTTCCTTTGCAGGCTGGTGTCTGAGCATGCCACGGCCACAGAATTTGCCTGACGTCCCCTTCCATTTCCCCAGAAGAAGATTCACCGTGTCTCAGGCATAGGTGACTTCCCACGCAGGCCAAGCCTCAGGGCTCTCTCTGTGGACCTAGATTTGGATGAAATGCTAGGAATTTTTTTTCTTGTTTCCCTACTCATTCTGGGCGGGCTGTACGGCACAGCCAGGGGTAACCTCCAAAGGCTGATCTCCCTAGTTCAACCCTGGCCTTCATTCAGCTGCATGCCCCATGCACCCCTGCATAGATGGCCTCCCTAGTCCCCCTCACTGGCTTTGCATGTCAGGTGCTGCCTATAATTGCGCTTGTTACAGGCGCAGTGGCTCAAGTTTAGTGACGAGCCGTAATATCCTAACAGGTGTGGTGGGTTTGGATTCATGACAGAGCTCAAGCTGTAATGGTCCACCCATCAGGGCGCTCCAGAGGTGGCTAATTCTCAACAAACAAGATCAGACTGTCCTGTTCACGTACCCCGCCCCATCTCTCCTTCCCTCCTTCCATCCTTCCCTCCCCAATCTCCACCCCCAATGCCAAGTCTCACACAGCCTTTTATTTTTTTATTATTTACTTTATTTACATTTCAAATGTTAGCCCCACCCCCACCCCATTTCCTGACTGGCCTTGCCCTATTCTGGGGAATCTAGCCTTCACAGCACCCATGGCCTCTCCTCTCCCTGATGTCTGAAATGGCCATTTTCTGCTACATATGTGGCTGGAGCCATGGGTCCCCCCATGTGTACTCTTTGGATGGTGGTTTAGTCCCCGGGAGCTCTGGGGGTCCTGGGTGGCTCATATTCTTGTTCCTCTTGTAGGGCTGCAAACCTCTTCAGCTCCTTGGGTCCTCTCTCTAGCTGCTCCATTGGGGACCCTGTGCTCAGTCTATTGGTTGGCTGTGAGCCATGGGTGTTTTGATCCACTTTCCAATAAGGATCAAAGTCTCCACACTTTGGTCTTCCTTCCCCTTGAGCTTCAACTCACAGCCTTTTCATATCTTCCTCCTTGACCCCCACCCTGACCCCATATCTCCTTGTACTTGCGTTATGATTTTACTAATCTGTCTTCTTGACCAAGCCAGCTCAGGCAGTCAACAGGGTCTCAAGGGAGGGAGTGAGGATTGAAAAAGAAAAAGCTAGACAACATTTTGACACGACTCCAGGCAGTGCTGAGGCTGAAGCAGCTTTATGTCTCTCCAGCCTGCTTTTATATCATTCTAGGTACATCCAAAACACATGGTCGGTTCTTAGATCGAAGACAAAGTAATCAAGCAGAAGTAGCAAACAAGGAGATCACACAAGAAAGTAATCAAGCAGAGTAGTAAGCAAAAGGATCACACAAGCTAAGAATTAAGTAGTCAGCAAAGGGATCGCATGAGTTAGTAATTCAGAAAAATAGTAAACCGGGCCCCATGGTCTCTGTTTCTAATATTCTTATCTGAGCCTGCTTCTTTGTCTGAGCCCAGTGACAAATGCCAAGTTCCTAGAAGTGGCACCAAAAGCTCCCCACATTTTGCATACCTCTGTCTCTCAGCACTGTACCGCAGCCTGGTGAGAACAGAGTTTAATAATTTCTGCCTGGCCTTGTCTAAACCATTCTGCACAAAAACCACACTCTTGTTTTTGACACAGGGTCAGACTCTATAGACCTGGAGCCCCTCATCCTCACTGTGTAGCCTGAGATGCCCTCAGATTGGCAGCAATCCTCCTGTCTCTACCCCACGCTTGCTAGGGGCCACAGTCAAGAGCCGCCCCAGCCAGATGAAAATCCACCCTCTACACATTCAGTTACCTCACAGTTTGAAAGGCTAAAGCCCAGGTGAGACAGACACACTTTTTCTTCAACATGTTGCCTGCTCTGTCCTTGAACTTGCAGCAATCCTCCTGCCTCAGCCTCTGGAGTACTGAGCCACCACATTCAGCTAGGCAGCCCAGCAAAGAGCCTCTGGTGAGTGCTACCTTGTCATTTATTTTTTATTAGATATTTGCTTTATTTACATTTCAAATGGTCCCCTTTCCTTGTTACCCCTCCGAAAACCCCCTATCCCATCCCCCTCCTCCTGCTTACCAACCCCTCCCCCCACTTTCCTGACCTGGCATTCCTTTACACTGGGGTATCAATTACACCTTGTAATTGGTGGAAAAGCAGAAACGGAGCCAGCTCTGCCAGAAAAGTTCACACAGTGAGGATGGGGACTAGAGACCAGAGAGAGGCCAGAGAGGTTGTTTTTATAACAACCACCTCTTTCCTTAGAGGCCCAGCACAGTCCAGCAGACCTCCAATCACCTAATGACCTTTCATTACTCCCTCCCTCCCCCAAAGGTATCAGTACCATAGGAACCAAAGCATCTCCAGCGACACACTCAAACCTTATCCAAACCACAGCTCCTTTAGTGGAATTATTGAATCTCTCCAGACAGATCCACCTCCACATCCACCTTCACTTAGTGGGAGAGGAAATGCCCCATGCCTTAGTGGGACTTTTTGTTCTGAGGGCTCAAATGTCATCTCTTTAACCATCTATTCCAGAACACATCTGGGATTTGCTCTGACAGTAATCTCTGAAATGTGCCCTGTAAGGTCGGTGACACCCTGACCCTTGCTCTCCTCGCAGATCTTCATTTGCATCCAGACATTAACATAAAAGTTCTCCAGCCGACACCCCCACTGCTCCTTCTGGGATAAAACAAGCCCCTGAAAAACCTGAGAGTAATTGTAAAGATGAAGGAGGAAACTAGCTAGACTCATTCTGACTGGCCAGAGGGCTTCCTGTCTTCCGAGCAACTCTGGGCTAAGTCCCCTCTTGCTAATTAATGACTTTCAAATATGGATGTGGTGGTTGATCTTGTCCATAAATCACCCAGCCACGCGTGACCACCATCAGCAGAAAATGGGCTCCCTGGCACCTCGTCTGCAGGATTTCAGGGTGGCCAGGCCACACGGGCTCCAATCTCTGAATGCTTTAGACTGCATCAGCAAAGCGCAGGGCAAACACATGGAGCTGTCCACCACACAGAGACCAAATTGCTAGCCCCGGCCTTCTGAGATAGCAGGGACCACCTCTGTTATCTCTGTCACAGCATGCGGCTCAGTGTGACTGCCTTGGAAATAGTCCTCTTTTGAGTCTGCCTTCCCAACCCCAGTGGGTGAGATGGGAAGAGGAAATAATTTCCCAACAATAAGCTATTTGCTCTCTGGAGTTGCCTCCTGTCAGGATCTTCTTAGCCACTCTCTCCTTCGTTAATCACGAACACTCACCAACTCCACTCTTTTGCTTCTTTGTAGAAGATCTGTAAATAGCTTTCATGATTGACTTAAATTTCTAGGTCGTCCCTGCCTGCTTACAAACACTGATTCTTAATCTGGGCGCCATGCTTTTTTGACCTTTTAACCTCTCTTCCATTTTCTTCTTCTTTTTCCTGTGCACAAGAGTGTGTGGTCAACTGAAGTTTCTCTGGAAGCAACGCTGTCGTTTTATAGCTGTGTCCCAGTTCTGATGGGGTCTGGGCCGAAGCTGCAGGCTTCTCCAGAGATCCCCATCTCTGAGCTTTCCTGGAAATAGCTCCTCCACATCTCCTTCCTGCTCCACATCTACAGAGAGGGAGCCAGACTCTTCCCAGCTGAACTTGAGCTTGGCTTTTGTTCTAACAATGGTACCACCATCCTCAAGCCCCACTGACCTTTCCTCTAAATGAGCATAAACACATCAAGGTCTATGTCTGAGAGGTCCCCGGCATACCTCTCCCAACAAGAAGACTGTGTGCAAAGCTCTGCCCATTGAGATTCACATGACACATTGTCCCTCAAAGTCTTCCAACCTGCTGGCCTCTGATTGTCTCTCCATCCCTTGCCTCTCTCCCTCTGACCCCACCCCATGCCATCTTCTTTTTCCTATCCCTTATTCCTCCCTGTTCCTCCACTGTTGACTACAGACAGACTTTTCTCAAGGGTTAGCCAAGCCCGCTCAGTCAGTCAACAGGTTTCTCCAGTGCAGGAGTGAGGATTAAAAAGAAAAAAGACTTACTAGACAACATTGTAGCGTGACCCCAGCCAGTTCTGGACTGAGGTAGGTTTATTTTTTCCCAATCTGTTTTTCTACCATTTTAATTATGTTCAAGTATTAAGGGTGAGCAGCACAATGAGGAACAAACCAGGCAATAAGCGAAGTCCTGGGATCACTCCCGCGACAGTTGTTTCCAAGGGCGCGTCAGAGTGACCAAAATATCTGATTCCTGCCTGAACCTACTTCCCTATTATAGCCTAAAATTAGATTCCTGCCTGAGCTTAATTTCCTTGTCATGCCCTAATGTCAGATTCCTGCCTGAAGCCCATTTCTTTGTCCTTGGCCAGTGTCAGGGTCCTAAGAGTGTTAATAAGTTTGACGGCCGTGTGAGTAGGTATTTCCCGTAAGGTGATAGCCACAGCCGAGATACGTACGACCTTGGGTCAGAAGCCTGCGTGAGCTTCTTCTCCCCAGAATTTTGGAGGGCTCAGTGCTGACGTGGAACTGTTCAGTGATGCAGGCCACATCGCAGTCTCTCCTCATCTAATGCATGGCCTGAAGGATAATACTGTCTACACCTTGACCTCAGCTTGGCCGTTCATGGGGGGGTGGGGGGTGGGAATCAAGATGGAGGGAAGGCAGGAGTGGGGTAGTTGTCAACATCCTGACTTTCGGGAAAAGATATGACTTATGAAAATCTGAGAATCTGAAGAAATACTGATGGGAATGCATTGTTGAACTCCACGAGCAGTGTGTGAGGTTTAAGCAATGCAAAACAACCTGTGGAGGTGTGAGGCATGGTTCTAGCCCCCTTCTCGATTAAGTTGGAAGTCTAGTAAGTTGAAGGTCTTTTGCAGAAATCCTCATGCAGCCGATCGTGTCTGTTAGCGGTGCCTCTGTGTCTACTCTGCTGGGTTCTGTAATGACCCACCCAGGTCCTGGCATCCTGCAGATGAGCACGCCAGGTCTGAAAGCTTTAAGGATTACAAGTGCTCCCAACCCAGCCACCTCTCTAGTGCCATCCTCTACTTCATAAATAGAGGAAACAAAAGGGGAGAACTAAGTGCTGATCCGTGAGATCCGCCAGGTCCTATGGTGTAAATAGTCCTCCGTGACAACTTAATGAAACCAATGTCCACCGGGTGGTGGTGGCCCATGCCTGTAATCCCAGCACTCTGGAAGGCAAAGGCAGGCGGATTTCTTAGTTTGAGGCCAGCCTGGTCTACAGAGTGAATTCCAGGACAGCCAGGGCTACACAGAGAAACCCTGTCTTGAAAAAACCAAATCCAAAAAAACCAAAATAAATAAATAAATAAATAAAAAATAAAGAAAAAAGAAGAAAACAATGTCATGTCACAAGACACACAGGGACATCCCAGCGCATAGATATAACAAGTTCAAACACCTTAGGTAAGGAAATAAAAACCTAAGCAGTGGTAAGATCATTTCTTCAATTGGCTGCACTTCAAAATCTATCTGGGTAGAGCTGGACAAGCTAGTTTCAATATCACTCGCTCTGAATGCACACTGTATGTGGATGCACACTGTATGTGGACACTCTGTATGTAGATGCACACACTATATGTAGATGCATACACTATATGTGGACATACTATGTGGACACACACACTGTATGTGGACACACACACTGTATGTGGACACACACTGTATGTGGACACACACTATGTGGACACACATATTGTATGTGGACACACTGTATGTAGACACACTGTATGTGAACACACTCTATGTCCATTGATGGTCCTCAAGTCTAGGACAGATTCTGACCTCTAATTATGTTTGTTCCCCTACAGAATTGCCATTCCATAGCTTCAATTACTTTCAATAATTAATATCTCCAAAGCTCCAGGACTTTATAGACTGCTCAAAGAGAAAAGCACACCTATTGTGTGGGATATTTCCCACAGCCCCCAACAGAAAATTTAATTAAAAAATTATTTTTCTGCAGCCTAGTGGTTGCGGCCACAGGACTCTGTCTGGCCACATGTCCAATCCTGTTCATCATGGCAGCATGATTTTATTAGCATTTCCCAAAGAAAATCTTTCATATCTCCTCTCTGAAAATACTTTAGCTGGACATGGTGGTACATGCTTCTAATCCTGGCACTTGGGAGGCAGAAGCAGGCAGATTATCTGTAGATTCGAGGCCAGTCTGGTCTACATAGCAAGTTCTAAGACAGTCAGGGCCACATACAGAGAGACCCTGTCCCAAGAAAACAAACAAATAAACAAACAGATAAATTGTGCGTGTGTTCTTGAGTGCACATGCATGTACATGTCCACAGGTCATGTGTGCGGAGGTCAGAAAAACACCTGGGGGAATCTTTTCTCTCTGTCCATAGCAAGGGTCTCTGGGATCAATCTTAGGTCACCAGACACCGTGCAAATATGTCTTCCCACCAAACACCTCACCAGCCCCATTCTATATCTTCTTGAGGTGCAAAGAAATTGTTCTTGGCTTATTTCTTTTGGAAGTGTTTGATGATATAAATTGAATTCAAACAGTTTAATTGGTATTTTATATAAAAATAAATTAAATTCAAAATCCCCCCAAAAAACAGAAACACTGATCTGTGTTCCTCTCTATATTGCATAATAACCCAGTGTCTAGTAAAAATAAGGACTCTGTGGGTTCATTTGTTGGATGGGTGAATTTATTTATTCATGAATAAATTTTTTATTCATGAGTGAACATATTTATTCACTCATTACACCTCTTCCTCCTCTTGAATTTTATCTGCCATTTTCTTTATTCTTTGGACTTGGTAACACTTCTCGTATCGTTTTCCAATAAAAGAGTTGAATAAATGCATATTGGCCTGAATTGAAAAGAGAAATAGAAGCAGACAGAAAATCTCTAGCAGATTGAAGCGAAAAATCTCCCAGTGAGTTGCAAATTAATCCAGCCAATGCTCCGGATGTTTTGGATGAGGGAATTCTGTCCCAGACAGGTCACTGCGTTTTACTAACCTGGATTTGCTTGAAGGAAGATTCCTCTAATCCAAAGCTTCCTGGGATTTTAATTTAATTACTAAACAGCATGCAGAGCGAGCAAAGTTTGGTTTCAAGATGACTTAGCGGGACATTTCTGGTTTGGTCATAAAAACAAAGACAGCCCGGCCCAATGAAAAGATTGCACTGGGCCACATGGGATGGGTGCGGAGAAGCTGACAGAGGTTTTTATTTAGTGTGATAACAGAAGCTATAAGTGTGTGTACTGAGGGCTACTTTTTTTTTATTGGGGGGGGGGGGGCAGGGACTGTAGAGATGGCTCAGTCCCCTGGCTTCTCTTGCAGAGGACCCAGGTTCCATTCCCAACACCACATGGTGGCTCACAACTGTCTGTCTTTTCAGTTCGAGGGGGGGTGGGGGTGGGGGAAGGGGAGGTGATTCTTACGCCCTCTCTGGCTGCGATGGGTACTGCACTCATGTGACACTAAACCGTTAACATTTAAAAGTTATTATTGTGTGTGTGTGTGGGGGGGGGGAGTTGATGTGTGTGTGTGGTGTTGATGTGTATGGAGATGTGTATGCCAGCACACATGTATGGAGGTCAGAGGGCAAGTCTGTGTAGTTGGCGCTCTCCCACCCTGGGTTCAAGGGATCAGATTCAGGTGACCTAGCTTGTGCGGTAAGCACCTTTACCCACGGAGCTATCTCACCTGCCTTGAGAGTTAAAGTTTAATTCTCCTCCTTTAAATATAAACCCCACTGCCATCGCCACTCCTGGCGGGTTAACTTGCTGTCTTTCCTCCTCTTCTTGCTTCTCTTACTCCACTGAGAGCTTCTCTACTGCCTTGGGTGTCTGCCTTCTATTCCTACAAATCCCCCAACTCCTTTCTCCTGCCCTTTCCTGTCCTGATGCACTGTAACACACCTCATGAGGTCTGCACACGAGCAACCAAACAGTCCATCCATCTGTTCACACGGCAAATGTCTATTAAGCATCTTCTATATGCATTAAATTTTCTTCTTGTTTGGGGAGTAGATCATTGAAGAGAGAGTTATTGTTTCTGGTTTATTGTTGTTTTGGAAGATTCTAATTTGGAATCAGGATAGAAGCACAGAGGTCAAAAGAATAGATTATGCCTGTATATGCACATTTACACACACTGTATATGCTACTGTGTATGTATGTGTAGATACGTATATGAGACAACGAAGTCCCAACATCTAGGCTGGGTCAGGCACATTCGGATCCCTTGAAAAAGGTGGTTAGGAGCCTTTCAAAGGAAGGCAGCACACAGTCAATGTGTCTATAATTTTCCTTTTCTGTAATGTCTGTCTGGTTTTTGTCTCAGGGCAATATTGGTCTGGTAACATCATGGTCACATCTGGTAACATCAGAAGGTTTATGAGGCCTGATTATCCTTTTGGTTTTTTTGTTTTGTTTTCATTAAAGTCACTGGTGTGTTGATTGTGGGTCCCATTCCTTTAACGGAGACACCTTGTCTGGCCTCAGTGGGAGAGGGTGCACCTAGTCCTGCAGTGATACCCAGGGGATACCCAGGGAAGCCTCCTCGTTCTCAGAGGAAAAGGGGAGGGAGATGGGGAGAGGGGCCCTCTGAGGGAAGGGACCAGGAAGGGGGGCTGCGATCAGGATGCAAAGTGATAGATAAATAAATAAACTAATGTAAAAGAAAAAAAAAGCCATTGGCCAGTTGGGAAGGCCCAGCCTGCTTCGTTAATTATAAAATTCCGTCAGCATTTAATCTTTTTGCAGTCACTAAAACCCACTCGTCTCAATTGATAATGTTAGAGGTTGTAAAATAGTGCTATTCTCATTCTGTTGTTCCTTCTGATTTCCTATCTTGAGTTCTTTTAAAGACAGAAATCTGTTTCGTAAACTATTGGCTACCGTTAAACGATAATTCCGGTACAGTTCTACAGAGGGCAGGAGGAACACGTAATTCTTTGTTTACTTTGCAGTTTTCAGAATACTGAGTTGGATCCCAGCTTCCTTGAAAGGCCTAGGGTGCTGTGAAGGTCTAGGGAGACAGGCCAGTGGAGAAAATGGCTCCTGTACAACCAGGAGGACCAGAGTGCCGGTTCCCCAAACCCACATAAAAACCCTGTGAGCATGGTGGCCCCTCTGCAGTCCCAGTGCCGGGATGCAGAAACATCACCCACGGTTCACTGGCTGGCTCTCCAAGCCAGAAGCAGCAAGAGATCCTGACCCTGTCAATCAAGTGGCGAGCGACCAGGAAGACACCACCAACCTCTGGCCTCCTCGTGCACGTGCATAATGGACACACGCACTTACTCACACACGCATGTTCCAACACCCACGTGATACACATCATATATAGGTATGATTAATTGTTGGGGAAATGAAGAAGTCCATGGATTTTTGTTTAAGGTCTTTAGTTTGTTTATTCTTGAGACAAAGGCTCACTCTATAGCCAAGGTTACCTGAATCTCACGGTATAGCCTAAACTGAGTGGAAACCCATGATTCTCCTGCCTCAGCTTCCCAAGCACTGCTATGTAAGCAGGCACCACATTAGAGACAATGTATATAACAGTTTTCAATACATTTCAGTCTTCTTTGTATTTATATTCATTTTGTGCTCCTGTCTTTGATAGTTGGGAGTTTGGGTCAGTTTTAAATGTCAACTTGCCACACAATCTAGAGTCACCTGTGAAGAGAGTCTCAGCTGAGGAATGTCCGTGGGGTATGAATGAATGTGGAATAAATGTGGGTATGTCTGTGGGGATTCCTTTGGTTGTTAATTGACACAGCCTATTATGGGATGCACCATTTCATGGCTGGGCCCTGAACTGTTTAAAAGTGAAACGACCTAGCTGAATATAAGCAACCTACAGTGTGTATGTGTATGTCTGTGTGTGTCTGTATGTGTGTGTCTGTGTGTCTGTATGTGTCTGTATGTGTCCCTGTGTATGTGTATCTGTATGTGTTCCTGTGTGTGTGTGTGTGTGTGTTCCTGTATGTGTGTCTGTATGTGTGTGTCTATGTCTGTATGTGTCTGTGTGTGTGTCTGTATGTGTCTCTGTGTGTGTGTGTGTCTGTATGTGTCTCTGTGTGTGTGTGTGTCTGTATGTGTCTCTCTGTGTGTGTGTGTGTGTATGTGTGTATGTCTGTATGTGTCTCTCTGTGTGTGTCTGTATGTGTGTATGTCTGTATGTGTCTGTGCGTGTGTGTGTCTGTATGTGTGTGTGTATCTGTGTGTGTATCTGTATGTGTCTATATCTATATGTGTCTCTCTGTGTGTGTCTGTATGTGTGTATGTTTGTATGTGTCTGTGTGTGTGTGTCTGTATGTGTCTGTATGTGTCTGTGTGTGTGTGTATGTGTCTATATGTGTCTCTGTGTGTATGTGTGTATGTCTGTATGTGTGTGTATTTGTGTGTATCTGTGTGTGTATCTGTATGTGTGTGTCTGTGTGTATGTCTGTGTGTGTCTGTGTGCATGTCTGTGTGTGTCTGTGTGTGTGTGTCTGAACAAAGGATCTGGTTGTGTTCTTGGGTGTGATATGACTGGCTGCTTGAGTCCCTGCCTGACTTACCTCAGTGTTGGCCTGTCACCTGGAGATAATAATCCAAACAAAACCTTTTATCTCCTGAGAAGTTTTCTGTCAGGGCATCTGTTACAGCACCAGCGTGTTCATGGGACAGCTGGTCCAGCGCCATCCCAGTCTTGAGGCAAACATGAGGAGCCCTGATCCTGTTAGTGGGGAATAGAGTTTGTGAAGCACTATGGTGCTGGGTGGAGTGGGATGTGTTCTTTGATGTGATGTTTTTATTTCTTTCTTGAACTGAAATTCTTGCTTTGTAATTAAAGAACAGGGACTCTTTCTGTTAAAGATATTGTGGTTCATACACACTCAAAAATATATTGGGGGAAGTTCATGCAAAAAGATAATTACTAAAAATCCATTTATTACATTTTTTTAAAAGAATACCTTATTTATTTTATATTTACATGTGAGTACACTGTCACTGTCTTCAGACATACCAGAAGAGGGCATCAGACCCCATTACAGATGGTTGTGAGCCACCATGCGGTTGCTGGGAATTGAACTCAGGACCTCTGAAAGAGCAGTCTGTGCTCTTAACCATTGAGCCTTCTCTCCAGTCGTATTACAGCTTTTCAAGATTAATTTTCTTTTCTTTTATCCACCCCCTACCTTGGCATAGACCCCATTTTGACCATCCAGAACTATCATGTGCTTTAAAAATAGAAGCCTATAAAAAAATCCGGTCAGATGACACTGGGAGATGTCGGCCAACTTTGAAAGCAGCGGCAGCGAGGCCCCGGCGAGGCTGTGACCAAGGACAGCTGGTGTTATAACCAACTACTTATTAACTCGTGTTTCTGCTAATTCAGGGAGGCTAGATATGTAGCTGTCCTGCAGTGTGGGCTTTGACTTACGCTTCTATCGTGAGCGACAGCTTCCCCTTCGCTAAGGATCAGTTATCCAACTGGCCAGGAGGCCATTTCACCCATGGAAGCTGTGCTGTAGGAGGAAAAAGCAAAGTGCTGGAGTTAGGGGTGGGCAACGGGGACCGCACCTGGGCGACCACCTGCTCTGACCACCTCTGCTTGCTGTCAACACCGAAGGACATGGCCTGTTTTGGTGGCGAAGGGGGAGATTTTGAAACATTAATCTCAAGACTGAGCTGAGTTAAATTCTGTCTTAGTTAGCGTTTTCCTGCTGTGAACAGGCACCATGACCAAGGCAACTCCTATAAGGACAACATTCAGTTGGGACTGGCTTACAGGTTCAGAGGTTCAGTCCAGTATGATCACGGCGGAGCGTGGCAGCATCCAGGCAGTGATGGTGCGGGAGGCGCTGAGAGTTCTACTTCTTCATCTGAAGGCTGCTAGCAGAATCCTCACAGCAAACTCTTCCACATTCCTTCTAGGATAGTTCATTAAGTCCCCACTTAAAGCATTCTAATGCTTTCCAAATCCGAAGTCCCAAAATTTACATTCTTCCAAACAAAAGCATGGTCAGGCCTATCACAGCAATACACCCCAGTCCCTGGTGCCAACTTCTGTCTTAGTTAGGGTTTTACTGCTGTGAGCAGACACCATGACCAAGACAGCTCTTATAAGGACAACATTTCATTGGGGCTGGCTTACAGGGTCAGAGGTTCAGTCCATTATCTTCAAGGCAGGAACACCGCAGCATCCAGGCAGGCATGGTGCAAGAGGAGCTGAGAGTTCTACATCTTCATCTGAAGGCTGCTAGCAGAATCCTCTCTCACAGGCAGCTAGGACTAGGGTACTAAAGCCCACGCCCCCAGTGACACACCTACTCCAACAGGGCTACACCTCCAAATAGTGCCACTCCCTAAGCTGAACATATACAAACCATCACAAATTCGTATAGGACATTTGGTCAGTCATTTGACACGTAGTCATTGGCTGAGTGTATAGAAAGATACTTTTATTGTCCTTTTAATATTCAGGTAAGACTCAAGCCGGGGTGTGTAATTGGAGACTCTTCTTTACACATTTAAGGCAATCACACCATCATCTATTTAAAATAATGGCCACAGTCTCCGGATCGTTAATGTCACCTGTGTTCATTTTTCTAATTCAGGAAAGCACTGTGTCACACTAGGCACTGACCTACAGAGGATGTCTTAGCTAGGGTTTCTTTTACTGTGATAAAACACCATGGCCAAAAGCAGCTCAGGGAGGAAAGGGCATATTTGGCTTATACTTCCCAACCATAGTTTCTTGAAGGAAGCCAAGACAGGAACTCAGCTAGGCAGGAAACTGGAGGATGGAGCTGAAACAGAGGCATGGAGGGTGCTGCTTCCTGGCTTGATCCCCACGGCTTCATCAGCCTGCTTTCTTATAGAACCCAAGACCACCAGCCCAGGGACGGAACCAGCCACAATGGGCTGGGATCCCTCCACCAACCACTAATAAAGAAAATGCCCCAGAATTGCTACAGGTTTGCCTACTGTCTGGTCTTACAAAAGTTCTTTCTCTGTCGATGTGCCTGCCTGTCAAATGACTCAGCTTCTATCAAGTTGTCACAGTGGCTGGTACAGGGGCTTTTCCAACAATCATGTCTCCAGTGGATATGGAGGTGGCTGCCTCCCAAGTTAATAGGGGTGACCCTAAAGACAGTGCTGCCCAAAATCTGCAGAGGCCATGAGAGAAGCCCCAAGTCTCTGCTGGGCTTTGCAGTCCTGAGAGTGGATGGGAAGTTGGTTCTACAATCTGTGTGATGTCCTAGTTGATGTGGCTGGTTTGGGGCAGAGCTGCCACTAAATAGTCTTATATGATGAAATGTAATCTATAATCCCTCTGTCTGCCAAGCCTGGGTTCAGCTTCTGTTTATAGCCTTGCTCCAGAGTCTCAGCACAGCAGAGAATAAGTCAGACAGAAGGTTTCCACGGTGCTGTTAGCTCAGCGATCCTCCTCCCAAGAAGACAGACAGACAGACAGACAGACTTTGTAGGAATTACAACTTCCCATTGGCTATGCGCTTCTCCATGTGCCCTGTTCTTTCCTCCCTCCCTCCCTCCTCCTTCTTTTTTCCTTTCCTTTCCTTTCCTTTCCTTTCCTTTCCTTTCCTTTCCTTTCCTTTCCTTTCCTTTCCTTTCCTTTCCTTTCCTTTCCTTTCCTTTCCTTTCTCTATGTGGCTGGACTCTCTCTGAAATGTCTCATTTCTTCTTGGTGCATTCTTCCCATCCGAGGTACTGAGCTCTTAGTCCAAGGGCAAAAGGGAAGCAAAACAACACATTTGGAAAGTTGTTCACTTCCGTTCAGCGAGGCGGTTCATCCAAAGCCAGCTGGGGGTACGTGAGCCCTGTGTGGGCCAGCCTCTGAGAGGGGTGCCGGAGAGAAGAAGGGTCACAGTTCTTGGTTAAAGCAGAGAAGGCAGTGACCAAGGCAGTCACAGGAGAGACAGGATAAAGCCTTAACCTCAGGCAGGAGTAGGAATCCCCCTCAAAAGTAGCATTCACTGCAGCCTTGACAGATGAGTAAACCAGGCATGAAAATTTCAGACCAGGGAAAAACAGGCCTAAACCAATAATTTTGCCAAATCAAAAGCAAGAAAGAGATAGACGTGCTGTGTAACACAGGGTGAAGATAAGGTATCTCAGATGACGCAGGAGAGAGGCAGGAATCAGGGTGACCGGCTTGTCACAGCACCCTCTAAACATCCTTACAAGAGCTTTTGATACGACACGAAGGTATGTAGCCTGCAGTCCTGGAGGAAACAAATGCTGGCTTCTTAAATGGCCATCCCGAGTTTTGTCCGTGAGTCAACAAAGCCCACCGTTTGTTGAGTGCCCATGGAGAACAGGCAAAAGCAGAGAAAAAAAATCATTGTCAAGTGACCCTCCCATTAGGAAACTCATCAAATAAGGCTGTCTTCCCTCCTCCTCCTCTTCTTCCTCCTCCTCTCCTCCTGATCAGACAGGGGTCACTAGGTAGCCATAGCTGGTCTGGAACTCACTAGACCAGGCTGGCCTTGAACTCAGAGACCCTTGCCTCTGCCTCCCAAGTGCTGGGATTAAAGGCATGTACCTCTATTCTGTCGTCTTTTTGAGGTACTGGATCCCCTTAGCAATGAGCACATCCAAGAACTGAGGCCCAAAACAACAATGGAAGGCTGCAGGGTCTGCCATTGACGCCTTCAGACTGAACCCAAGAGTAGGACATTTGTCACCACAGGGAAGATAATGCTTCTAAGTATTCAGGAGTTAATTCTCTCAGCAACTGATGTCAACAGTTGAATCTGAGGTGGGAAGCAGGCATTGTAACCTCCCGAGTGCCCAGCCATGGCACCTAGAAAACCGAGGTCTCTCTCTTTGGTCACTGAGTTCCTCAAGTTATAACTGAAACTTTCATGTCAATGCTTCTACAGTACAACAGGAGCTGAGGAAGGGCAGATGATGTGTCCCCAGGCAGCCTGCATGCACGGCGACAGGGTCAGGAGCCAGACTCAGGCTCTCTTCTCAGCAGATAACCAACCAGTCATTCAGTAATTAAGCCCATGGAGCATAACAGCAAATCACCCATCATATTTATCCAGTTCTCATTTGTTTTTAGCCTGTACTTTTTTTTAATTAGGTATATTCTTTATTTACACTTCAAATGTTGTACCCTTTCCTGGTTCTCCCCTCCCCTGAAAATCCCGTAAACCATCTCCCCTTCCCCAATCAACCCCCCATCCCCCTACCCCCCCACTCCCCACCCCCTGCTTCCCTGCCCTGATATTCCTCTGCACTACAGTATCAAGTCTTTCCAGGACCAAGGGCCTCTCCCCCATTTGGTGTCCAACAAGACCATCCTCTGCTGCTGATGTGTCTGGGGCCATGGGTAACTTCAAGTGTACTCTTTGGTTGATGGTTTTGTCCTGGGAGCTCTGGGGTACTGGGTGACTCTCCTTGTTGTTCCTCCTATGGTGCTACAAACCCTTCAGCTCCTTGGGTCCTTTCTCTTTATCCACTGGGGACCTGTGCTCAGGTCAATGGCTGGCTGAGGGTCCCCCTCTGTATTTGTCATGCACCCAATTCTCATTTGTTTTTTCAGTCAATTTTTGAGCACACATCAAGATTGTCTACTGTGCTTAGAAGAACAGTCTCCTGCTTTGATCCTAGAGCTCTGACTAGGTGGGGCTGGGCGGGGCCATAAGTTTCCCAGGTGATACTGAAACTGGTGGACCAGGGACCAGACTGGGGAAGGTATTGATGAGCGTAAAGATAATCAAAAGCCAGCCAGGGGTGTGGGGGGGGGGTGTGGTGTGGGGGTGGGGGGGTGGGGTGGGGATGGTGGTGGTACACGCCTGTAATCCCAGCTCTCTGGGAGGCAGAGGCAGGCAGATTTCTGAGTTCGAGGCCGGCATGGTCTACAGAGTGAGTTCCAGGACAGCCAGGGCTACAGAGAAACCCTGTCTCGAAAAACCAAATAAAAAAAACAAAAACAAAAAACAAAAAAGATAACCAAGGGCCCACCCACACCCTCGCGGGGCTCACCCACACCCTCGCGGGGCTCACCCCACCCTCACGGGGCTCACCCACACCCTCCCGGGGCCCACCCACACCCTCACGGGGCTCACCACACCCTCACGGGGCTCACCCACTAGTGGTGAGAACGGAGACAAGTAGTAAAGCGTTCGGAAGCAACACAGTAGAAGGAGGATCTAGCAAATGGGAGAGGACACTCAGGAACGAGAGGACTAGCCTGAGGGCTTACATCAGCCTGAGGCCCTTGAGAAAGGGGTAATAGGCAAACAAGCCCAAAGAGAAGGAAACCACATGCACAGCCCAGGCAGGGAGACGCCTGTGTCCCTGAGAGTAGGGCAAATGTTGGTCACACGCAGCAAATGACAGAGGGCACCAGAGGACAGAAGAGCGGAGAATGACAGGGGGCGGGGGGGAGCTGGAGTCAGAGATGATTTGGATTTGTCTTCTGAGCTGATCTTCCAGGGATAGAGGGGAGCTCCGTGGTTGGGTGGACGGTGGGGCCCAGCAGCGATTCAAGGGAGAACCGAGATCCCCTTGAGCTCGCCAAGGCCAGGCTGGTGGAGAAGGTCAAGGCTCAGAGGATCCTGGGATCTGAGCATAAGCCAAAATTCTTGGGGCAGATTTGGGGTTTGACTTTAGAAATGATGAAGTAGACCCTGTCTGCAAAGGAGTCAAGGCTGATGCCATACTGCGCTTCCACCACACGGCGCTGACGTCACACAGCGGAGGACTCACACAGTCCAAGGACAATAGGCACACACATGATGCCTAGCTTAAATCTGAATAAAAAGCGTCTCATGCCCAGTGTTTAAGATGCTTGCCCCTGCCTCTCCATGTTCTATGGATTTGTAGGAATGAGAGGCAGGAGACAGCCCTGTGTGGAAGCGCTCTGGTAGAACTGGCCACGGTTCAAAGCTGAAAACTTTAAAACTCGTGATCTATAAGAAGTGCATCCTGGAAGTGTGCCCTGTGGCATCTCGGCTAACCGTGTGAGGGCTGGTCCTCTTGTGCAACCCAGAGTCCCCTGCCCTGCTTCTGACCATCAGGACTGGACGGCTGTGGCCCTCCTATGACAGGACGGGGACTGAGAGCTCTCCCTGGAGCATGCCAACAGTCTCCTCTGCTTGTCTCAGACCTGGGCCACTGTGTCCCTGAGATCACCAGCTCCCTCCTCCTGTGCTGGTCTCCTCCTGGGGACCAATGGCGCTAGAAAAGATGGCGGAAACCGCTGGCTTGGGAGGTGTAAGATGCGATGAACCTGACTGTAGGTGTGTTCAGTGTGACCTTGACAGGTCAGCAAGCACTTAATGTGTCTATCTGGAGCTCGGGGGGACCTCTCAGCTGGTTTCTCAGTCTGCTCAAGATGTTCTAACAAACATTAGAATGGGCAACTCAAAAGAACAGAAATGTATTTCTCATAGGGTAGAAGCCCAAAACGAGTTGCTAGCAGACTGTGACTGGTGTGGGCCTCGTTCTTACCCTCGGGGGCACCTTCCTGTGCGGCAGAGGGCACTGTGTCCTGTGCGGTAGAGGGGAGGGGCAGCTCTCTGGAGCCCTCTTCATAAGGACACCGCTCTTTTCAGGAGTTCCAGCCTTTATGATCTAATCAGTCCAAAGACCCTGCCTCACAATACCAGCATCTTTCAAGTCGGGATGTCAGTGTAAGAATTTGGTGGAATAAAACTATTCAGACAGCAGAGGCTGGAGCAGGAGAGCAGAAGTCTCAAGATTAAAGGGGACTCTACAGGTGTGTGGGTGCAAGGTGGGACCCTAGGACAGGAGACAAACAGGAGACAGTAAAGGAAGGTGCTGCTGTGGTTATTGGAAAGGCTGTGATTTCCGTCAGCTCATAGCAGAAGTCACAGTAAAGTGGCTGCGAGCTCAGGACTCGTTGCTGGATCAGGTCCTCATGGTGGGAGGAGGCAGAGCCAGGGCCGGATTCCCAACTCAGAGTGTTCCCTGATCACTCGTTCATTTTCTCACTTGTGTGTCCTCGTTACTGGGCGTGGCCGGGTTGGGACTCGGGGTGCAGAGGAGTCGCCAGCCCCTCTTCCCGCCGCAGTAGGAAAGCTGTCTCTGTAGGCTGCGGCGTTACTCAGGTGTGATAGATCAAGAGATGGCCGCCATAGAAAAGAATCTGTTGTAGATCCCAGGAGTGGGCAGTGGAGCCATTACACAGGAGTCACGTGTGGTAGAAATACTTCAGGGGCTTTTAGCAGACGGGAGACCTCAGCAGGCACCATTGCAGATGTCCAGTTTCATTTCTGTGCTTGTGATAAAAATACTCCGACGAAAATCGACTTAGAAGAAGAAGGGTTCTCTGGTTTACAGCTCCAGGCGCAGCCCATTACTGTGGGAAATAAAGGCTGGAACTGAAGCTTCACTTTCAGTCAGGAGCCCGGCCTAAGGAATGGTGCCGCCCACAGTGGGCTGGGCCTTCCTATACCAATCAACAGTCAAGACAATCCCCTCAGACGTGCCCACGGGCCAACCTCATCTAGTGATTCTAGGCTAAAACCAAGCAGCACACATGGGAAGGCAAGAGTGAGGCAGACAGACGTATTTAGGATTGGCTGGTTGTCAGGCACAGCCACCTGGCACCTGAGGTTTTTAAAGGCAGGGCATCAGTGGTCCCAAAAGAAAGAGTAAATAAGTTGAGGTACTGGGGATGTGCAGTCAGCGTTGTTTGATTGTATTTGAAAAGCTTCTCCCTTGGAGATGGCAGGGCACTCTGGTCGATGGCAAAGGTATTTAATTACTGAGTTGTTCGGAGCAAGGTGTGGCTACTATACACCTTCAGGGCAGATGGTAGGGCCTTCATCTGCAGCATCTGGAAGCACAGCGACATTGAACTCAAAGAAGTCACAGAATGGCGGCAATGGGATACAAAGGCAGCGTAACATCCTGTGACCCGCCTGCGTATCATCTGTGACCCAAATATAGAGACTTGGCCCCGCCCAACCCACTAGGTTCAAACCCCTGTATTAGGAACGCAGGGACGAGGTCTGTGGGTAGATAATATACGAACGGGCCTGGAAAGACGAAGACGGCACTACCAGGGAGGGAGGTTTCTTAGAGGAATCACCTAGCAGGGAAAGCCAGGCCCAGCTTAGGGAGAAAGGGGCCGCTTTCCTTAAAGCATCGGTGGGAATCACCTGGGTAAAGTGTTGAGCCCAGCGGAACGGCCCGGGAAAATGCGCGGCCGAGTGTGAGAACTGAATTTTGTCTTGAAGGAGCTATATAAAACCCAGGACAGAGTAGAAGAGTCACCCGGTGGCTTGAGACCAAGAGCACGTGTGCATGGTAGAGGAGTCTTTCCTGTCCACAGTTTTGCTTTGAGAGCTACAGCCTTTTCTGCGGTTTCACAAGGATACGTGTATTCTGCTGCCCCCTGCTGGTGGTTTCAGGTATGGCATGACTGTCCCAGGAGGGGTTGGTTTCTGTTTTTCAAGTTTAGCTTTATGGAGGTCCAGGTCTGATGACATCCTTAGAAATGTGCCGGGCACAGCAGGGCCCTGTGACTTCTAGAGCTGCACCTCTGCAGATGCTTCAGGGGCATCACCACCCGAGCATGGCTCTGGCACCCGACCACAGTCGCAGCTGCAGCCTAAGTTGTCTCTTGTGCTGAGGGTTGAGAATATCCATTCTGTCTTGCTTCCTATGAGATCAAGCTTAAGATTCTTCACATAAATAGCAGCAAGGCTGCCGATTGCTTGGCCCTCATGCTTTCTTCTAACGGAATAGAAAGCCCATCTTATTGACTCAATAACCACCCTTGAGGTCCTAGCCTGAGATTCTCAAGCTGGCTACCAAAGCAAGTTTTAAACTCAGAGCTACGAGGCGGCACAGTCTACACTCTCTGCAAGATCCCCGGAGGTCTCACCTTCCCGGGAGCTCTGACTCACCTAGTGCGCCTCTGTGGTCTCCCTGTTAATTTTGCTTTGTATTTCACAGTGACTCAGACACGCCTATCTGCAGGGCGGTCCACAAAAGCCAAACTTGGTGGAAGGCTGCCTTGGTCCATGTCTCAGTCAGGGTTTCTAGTCCTGCACAAATGACATGACCAAGAAGCACGTTAGAAAGGAAAGGGTTTATTTAGCTGACACTTCCACATTGCTGTTCATCACCAAAGGAAGTCAGGACTGGAACTCAAGCAGGTCAGGAAGCAGGAGCTGATGCAGAGGCCATGGAGGGATGTTCCTTACTGGCTTGCTTCCCCTGGCTTCCTCATCTTGCTTTCTTATAGAATCCAAGGGGTGGCACCATTCACAATAGGCCCTCCCCCCTTGATCACTAACTGATAAAATGCCCCACAGCTGGATCTCATGGGGGCACTTCCCCAACTGAAGCCCCTTGCTCAGTGATAACTCCAGCCTGTGTCAAGTTCACACACAAAATCAGCCGGTACAGTCAATTACCCTATTTTTGTTCAGGCAACAAGTTTCTGTGCAGCCAGTTCCCAGGCTAGGCTGGGCCCAGCTAGCACAGAAAGCTGCCTTGGCAGCCGTTCCCAGCCCCCACCCCTGCCCGGCTCCCACCCCTGCCCGGCAGGCTCCCTGGCCTCTTCCTGAGGCTCCCTGGTCACTGTGGATAGCTTATTTCTGTCCGCTCTACCTCAGAATCTTACTTTTCTATTTCTGTGATAAGACACCTAGATTGAGAAGGATTATAAAAGAAGTTTAATTTGGGCTCATGGTTTTGTAGGGTTAGATAGAGTCTATGATGGTAAGGCAGAGACGTGGGAGCAGGAATGGTTAAGAGCCCAGTGTGTATCCACAAACAGGAAGATGCAGAGAACACATCGGAGTCTTTCCAAGTCTTAAAGCCTGTCCCCAGTGACACCCTCCTCCCACAAAGCCACACCTCGTAATCCTTCCCAAACAGTTCCACTGAGGGAACCAAATATTTAAACATAGGAACTTGGGGTGGGGGCGGGCATTCTCATTCAAACCATCACACCCAGTTACATGTGTTCCTGAAGTTTCTGGTGTGGCTCAAGACTGCCAGGAAAGATGTCAGATGCAAATTCCAATTCCAAGAGACAGCAGGTGGGGGTCTGTGAATTTGTGGTTCAGGTGGTCCCTACTATCTGGTAGATCTGCTACTAGTGTTCGTGATTCTGGACCAAGAATATGAACTAAGGCTCTAGCCTATGTCTAAACATTCCAAAGCTACGAAGCAGGCCATCAAAGAAAGGTCATACATACTACAGGCCTGCCTGACAGGTGAGGATCCTGGGACTCCGGTTCTCCAGCCAGGAGGTATAGGACAGAGTGAGCTGACCTCCTGCCTTGCTCCCTTCTCTTCCCACTTGTGCTGAGCCAGGGTGTGGGTCTCCAAGACAGTCCACAGGGGCAGCGGGTGGGAGCAGGGATGCTGAACAGGGGCTTCAAAAGCCCTGTGAGTACGTATGGTGACCACCCCAGGACCGCTTGCCAACAGGCAACTCAACTTCTCTGAGGGTGATTGAAGGCTTATAAAGTTCTGAGGGACTGAGGAAAGGGACATCTGGGATGGGCGGAGATCATTTGCTGGAGGATTAAGGTACCTGGCACACCTCATTAGCATGAAATTCTGAAGCATTTCTGGAATCTCAGGTGCTGGCTGAACAGGTTTTGTTAGGAGAAAGGAAATTGATCCTATGAACTAATGGAGAGGCTATGTAACCTTGCTCAGGTAGAGGTGAATGTGGGGGATTGGAATTCTCCAGACAAGGTCAAAGAAGGAGAACATCTGTTAGCAACAGAGTCCTTCATGATCGGACTAGCACAGGAAGGGTACCAGCCAATGGTAGACTTTGACATTAATTAGCGGAGTCTTCCCACAGTAGGGGGGTCAGATCCAAGGTGAAGAGCTGTGTTGGTGTCAGCAGCCTAGAGCCCCCCCCCCCCACCTTGGTCTGTAAAAATGTAATAGTGTGCAGTCACAAAGCTCAAGTTGTTGTCTTGGCTGCTGCTGTTCCTGTCCCTTTGGACGATGTGTAACATCTAAATCCTGCCATCCTTTGTGGGTCCTTGGATGGAGAGGCCACAGCAGAGTGAATTTCCACGTACAGCCAGGACTCCATCTGCCCCGGGCTTCTCTCCTGAGCCCAGAGACAGCCTGTGAGAGTCGGTTCTCTCCCTCCACCCAAGGGCCTGGGGTTTGAACACGGGTCTTCACTACTGGCAGCAAGTGTGTCTTGTCCCAGGGGGTCATCTCTCTGGCCTGAGAATTTTAAAGATAGTGATATGATGGTGAGCCAAGCAGTGGTGGTGCACGCCTTTAATCCCAGCACTTGGGAGGCAGAGGCGGGATTTCTGAGTTCTACAGAGTGGGTTCCAGGAAACCCAGGGATACACAGAGAAATCCTGTCTCAAAAAAATAGAAAAAAAAAGAAAGAAAGAAAGAAAGAAAGAAAGAAAGAAAGAAAGAAAGAAAGAGAAAAGAAAAGAAAAGAAAAGAAAAGAAATATGGTGGATATAACTTTTGTGTGTTTGTGACCAGTCTTGTCCTATCTGTACTCCAAACCTCTGTGATTATGAAGTTTCATTGCCATAGAATACACAAAACACTTTCCATTTTAAACTGGATAGTTCGGTAGGATTGAACACACTCACGTTGTTTATATCCACCATCCAGCATCCCTCGGACTCTTTTCCTCTTGAAAAATGGAAACTCTGTAGCTATTAACCAGCAGAGCCCCTGCTCCTCCCCACACCCAGCTCCTAGCAGCTTCCATCTCTTTCTGCTTCCATGAGTCAAGCGGATTTACCCGGTTCTTTACCGTGGCTTGCCCTAAGCCGGATGGCCAGATTCCCAGGACCCACGTTGTGGGAGGGAACCGCTGACTCCAGTTATCTGTCTCCTCACCTCCACACGGGAACCATGCTTGGCACAAAGACACAAACAAACAAAAGTTAAAGAAAGAAAGAAATTAACCCGGCCTTAACGTCCTCCTTCACCTCAGCAGCTCTATCTTGCCCCAATCAATGCCAGTGTCACACCACATTGTACCTGTAGATGGCAGTAGTGATCAACTGCTAAGTTGGCTTGGCAAAGAGACGACACCATTTGTGTGCTGTTGGTAATTACAGGTAGATGAAGGAACTCAGAGATGTGCCGTCTGATCTGGGCGACTTGCATCAAAGCCTCGGTGCATTTCAGTTCAAATGGATAATTATTGATATCAATCAAGCTTGCAATTTGTATTAAATAAAAAGCCCACAGCATTGGTGTGAAGTGAGGGAGACGACTTGTGCTTATGTGTTCCTTGGCTGGGCAAAGATAACTGTGCCAGGGACTGATAGGCTGAATGCCTCTGGCAAATGGACCGTTTGACACCCGCCGCAAATGGACTGTTGAAATAACACAAAAATTCCCCCAGACCTCCTCTAGCAGGAACAAAGAATCTTAGGACAGCAGATGTGGCTGAGATCTCTTTTAAAGATTTTTTCTTTTTTTACTATTTTTAAATTTTGTGGGTATGCATGTGACAGGAGTATGTGTGTGTGTGTGTGTGTGTGTGTATGTGTGTGTGAGAGAGAGAGAGAGAGAGAGAGAGAGTGGGGGCATTGGTGACAGCAGAGCCCAGGAAAAGGTGTTGGATCCTGTTTCTAGTTTGCTTTCTACTGCTGTGACAAACACAACCAAAAGCAATCTGGAGTGGAAAGAGTTGAGTTCACCTTACAACTTATATAGCCCATCAGGGCAGGAGCTGCAGATAGAACAGAAGCAGAAGCTGCAAGAAATGCTGCTTACTGGATTGCTAGTGGGTTTACCTTCAGTGGCTTTTCTTACACCTATCAGGAACACAGGCCCAGAGATAGGACCACCCACAGCGAGTGCCCAGCCCCCACCCCATTGCAATCATTAATCAAGAAAATGCCCCTTCCGGCTTGCCCACAGGCCAGTGTTATGGGGAGAATTTCTCAATTGAGGTTTCCTCTTCAGATGACCCAAGTTGGGTCAAGTTGACAATAAACTAACTGGTACAGGTCTCCAAGAGTCCTCAGGTGTTTGTGAACAGGGAACCAAACTCAGGTTTTCGGTAAGAACAATGTGGGTTCTTAGCCACAGAGCCATCTGTCCAGAGCCCTTTCAACTCTTAGAATCAGCTCTTCCTGCCGGCCAGTGGTGGTGCACGCCTTTAATCCCAGCACTTGGGAGGCAGAGGCAGGCAGATTTCTGAGTTCAAGGCCACTCTGGTCTACAAAATGGGGAAACCCTGTCTCAAGAAAGAAAGAAAAGAAAGAAAGAAAGAAAGAAAGAAAGAAAGAAAGAAAGAAAGAAAGAAAGAAAGAAAGAAAGAAAGAAAGAAAGAAAGAAAGAAAGAAAGAAAGAGAGAGAGAAAGAGAGAGAGAAAGAAAAAGAATCAGCTCCTCCATCCATGTAGAGAGAACCTAAAGTCTGCTCCTTGAATGCACCTCTCACCAGACTCAGTCCGAGCGCAGCTTCCCACCTGTCTTTTCAGCCACCACACCTTCCCGTGCTCTTCCTGTTGAGTGTTTGCCCATTGACACAGGCTACGGCTGTCTTTCTCAGGGTCTGTATACATCTCTCTCTCCTCTTGGTCTCGGCTACCAACCCTTTATATATCTTCAGCTGTCTAACCCTGCTGGCCACATATCCCACTAGAAAGCAGAAGCTCAGCCACAGATTCAGGCTGACTCTGTGGCCTGGCACCCACATTCACAGATGCTATGAACTCAGGTGAAGCCCCAGAGCCCAACTGCTAGAATTAAAACCAAAGCACCAAACAAACCAACAACAGAATACCAAACTCCGTCTCCCTGCTGCCCCTCTTCCGGCTTCTGTTTCTGCAGGCCTGGCTTTCCCCCCTTAGCAGGAAAATGGGAGAACAACTACTCCCACTTACAGAGTAACAAGCAGATATCACATGCACAGGAACAGAGTAATACAATGTAGGACATCTCACTCTGGGCAGTGAGCTGTAATTGTGAACTGTTGTCATTTAGTAACAGTTTAGTTAAACAACTCACTGTTGGTAAATATCAGAATATGGTAGCATTCAGCATGAGTGACAGTAACTGGCAAGAGTTACTTTCAGTAGCTGGCATAGTGAATGTTACATTCATGCCACTGTCCAGCCTGATTTTAAGTCAGAGGCTCCTAGAGGATAGTCTACAGGGTGGGAAAACCCTGACAGGCATCGCAAAGGTGTGTGGTTGGAAACAGCGCGGCTGGGCTAAAGGAGCCAGGGGCTACTGTTCTCAGCACCAAACCACCATGCCAGCCCCACAGCCCCGCAGAGAGAAGAGCTGTCACTGTGGCAGGGACAATCCCGGGCTGCACAGGAGACTAGCTGACTGGCCCATCCTTCCCTGTTCTGTTTGCTCATTCAGACTCCTGATAGAGCCTCTTTGAGAGAATGTGGCAAGCACCCACCTGTGTCTGCCTCTCCAACTAATCCCAGGGCAGTGAAAGCCCAATGCACTGTCCCCTGCATGCTTAAGGGCTGGAAGGGTCCCTTTGTTTAAGCAACGAGGGACCCACGCCAGCCAGGAAATCCAGGGCTTAAAATCTGTCCAGTACTTTCACAACCAAAGTACAAGTTGCCAAATGGTTTTCTCTCAAAAGAAGCCAGTCAGCTGAGTACTAAGGGGGGGGGGGGCTCTGAAGAAAACAAAATCAACTAGGAGGGAAGGAAATCTTAAATAATAATAATTAAAAAATGCTATTGCTCCTCAAGATTAAGAAAATGGAGTTGCTGAAATATGAATGAATGTATTCTTAAAACCAAGAGAGAAAGAACTAGAATTCAAGATGATTTGAAATCATCAGGACCAACACTTTCCAGCCTATTAACTTCGATGCAGGGGAACAAAAACCCCAGCTCCTTTGTGCTGATTCTTGGAACACTTGAAGAGAGGTGGAGGCAGGTCTTTACTAAGGAACTGAAAGGCTGAAGCCACAGCCAGAGGCAGTCCTGCCCTGGAGTGGGCTCTGAGCTCTCCCCCAGCACCGCCAGCCGTTGTTAGGTTCTCATGGAATCCACATGGGAGCTACGGTGCCAAACTCCATCTTCTCATTACCTGAGACACCCAACGTCCTCCTTACCTCAAATTCTCTTCAAGCAGCAACTCAGTTAGAAACCACATCAGAAGAATAAAAGCCCAAGCTTCCAGAACACACGGAGACATAGTATCAACAGGGCTCTGGAGTTCTTTGTATAAAAAAATCAATTGTAATGAAATAGAAAATACATATAAAAATTACCCTCTATGGTGGCTTCATTGTGAATTTGATTAGGAGTCAGCCAAATCAAAGCTTCTAAGTGTACACATGAGGGTGTTTCCAGAGAGAGAGAGAGAGAGAGACCCTGAATGTAAGTAGTAGCATCCCCCAGGCTCACAGTGAATGAAAGGAGACATGAGCTGAACATGTGTACTCTCTGTCTTTGCTTCCTGGATACAACATGACAAGCATCCTTACACTCCGGAGCCTCCCCTGCCAGGGTGAACTTTACCCTTGAATTTCTTTCTTTGAGTTGTTTCTTGTCAGGTGTTTGGTTATTGCAATAAGCAAAGCAACTAATGCATCATAGTAACCAGTCTGGAGTTTAGACTGTGAAGGATTTCAGACTGTTGTTCAACCAGGCTCCAAAAGTTCTTACCTCACAAAACAGAAACTGATCCCATGAAAACCTCCCCATGTCCACTACCATTTCTCTTTGTGGCATCATGAGTTTCCTAGTCTGGTTACACCATTACCAGTGGAACCACACCGTATTTGTCTTGCAGTAAATAGCTTTTCACATAGCATAATGTCCTCAGGGGTCACCAGAGTTGTATCAGATGTCAGAAGACTTTTTCTCTTTAATAGTTCACGGTATGCAGATACCAATTTGGTTTATCCTTAATCTATGGGTGCCAGGTTATACAATTTAAGAAGTCTGTGGTATGGGCTAGACAGATGGCTCAATGTTAAGAGCACTGGCTACTCTTCCAGAAGACCCAGGTTCAATTCCCAGTGTCCACATGACAGCTCACAACTGTCTGCAACTGTAATTCCGAAGGACCATGGGCACCAGGCATACAAATGTTACATATATGCATGCAAGCAAAATACCCATATGTAATAATATAAATTAATTTTTAGCAGTCTTTGGGAATGTATATGGTATGTATAAAAGGATGTCACCAGTCACAATCAACATTTTTGAGGCCTCTTCTGTTCAGCCAGAACTCAAAATAGGTTCTGCATACATCACTGCTAACCATTATTGGAGAATTTTGTCAGTTTCAAAATATGCCAGAGCTAGGCTTTCACCTGCTTAACTATTTTAATTCTCATTGTAAAGGTGGTAGCCCCATTTAACTGAGTGGTTACTGCACAGTAACGGAAAGGAAGTCGGTTGCATGTGCGAAGTGTCCGGCACATCTGAACTAACAAATGCTCATTAGCTTTACTGATGATTTCCTACCTCCCTGCACCTGTCATGTGACCGTTCTGAAGCTCCCTGACCTGCGGCCACCATCAGCATCCTGGCCGAGTGCCGCCATCTTACCTTCGCTCTGCGCCATCTCTCCTCACCGGCAGTGCTGTTAAGATGACCAGACACGACTACTCCATCTTCACCTTCCAAGTCCCTGCATCTTTGGAGACACACATTAAAAAGACAAACACATACTGCATCACTTCCCGTGTTGTATGTAATGCTGTGTTCTCAAGCTATAGGAGACCCCAGCTATAAGGGCAATCGAGTCCATAACAAGCAACTGCCCAGATATTAATATATATTAATATATACACATAACAATATTAATTATATTATTATAATTGTTTATTATTAATATGTATATAACACATATTATATAATATGTAGTACATAATACATACATATTATATACGCCCATATATAATATTCAATTAATGATATGCAAAAGAGACAGAAGGTCAAAGAGCTACTGTTTCTGACATAGTGACATAGTGAGGAAGCAGATAGGAACCCAACTGTATGGCCAAGTTGTAATATAAATGTACTGAGGCAGCTGGAGCATATGGAGGAGGTGGGGTTGCAGGACATAATAAACATCGACCGGCCAACTCTCCAGCCCCACCGGGTCATGGTCCTGCTCTAGCACTGCAGGGACCACAGCACTGTCCTGGCAGGGTCCCACTCTACGTGACCCTGGCTCTCTGGTGGCCCTGCCAGCCTGCCAATTCTCAAGCCCCCACCGGGCCATCTCTCCAGGGGTCCCAAGTACCTCTCACTTCCATGCACTACCCCCCACACCCCACGCTCAGCCATCTCAACACCTAATTATCCAGTAGAATCAAGACTCTTAAGGCTTAATTAACCAATCAGATTTATACATCAATAATATCGCAATTTAAAATAATTTTAGAGCCAATTAATAGTGATAAAACTTTACCCCAACATTTCTAACCTTGTGACGTCATAGTTTCTTGTGGCTGGCAAATGCCACGCAGGTACATGTCCGAAGGCATCTTGTTTCTTCTCGCTTCCCTCTGGGGTGTGTCCTCTCCCCACAACGCTTAGCTCTGCCCCTTTTCCTTGTCCAATCATAAACCTTCTCTGCACTAATGTAATTGGACAGGGAATTTCCTATGACAGAGGAGGAGGACGGAGGGAGTCCACATTGACTCTATATCATGGGAGACTTCCTTTCAGAGTTCATTTTGAGCAGAATTCTAAGAGATGGGAACAGTTAGGTAATGGAGTAGGTGTGAGTCTGTTAGAGGAGTCAGGTGAAATCCCAGTCTACAGGTACAGAATATGCACGTGCATCTAGCGTGACTTGTCTGGTCTCTGAAAGGGTTGGGGTCTGGGGAAGCCCTAAAGTCCAGAAGGCTCCATGCTGTGAGGGCTTGTTAGCTGATGTGGAGAGCTTAAAATTGATCATGGAAACTAAACAACTTCTGCTGGGACAGGGAGGGGACACAATCGAATGGTGGTTTTAAATGGACTCTAACTTGAAACACATTAAAGGATGGTGATGGTAAAGGCTCAGCCCTGACATGATCCAGGTGGTTGGAGAGATCTAGAGAGAGAACATTACCTAATTCATGGCAGGCAGCAACACTCACAGCTGGAATGCACATTACAGATGTGGAGCGCATTACAGATGTGGAGCACATTACAGATGTCGAGCTCAGAGACCAGATGTCACTGAGAAGGGTTACAGAAACCAGAGATGGGTCCCACTTTTTAATTCTGAGTAAATACTTAGAGGGTGGACAAGTGTTGGGCTGGAGGGGAAACACATTGACTGTCAAGATCATAAATCAGCTGCAGGTTCAGATTGCCTCACAGCGCCAAGTTGAATGGCCTGGTTCTGTGTACCAACACAAGATAGCGCCATCAGAGAGGAGGGAGCCTCTCTTGAGGAAATGCCTCCATGGGATCCAGCGGTAAGGCATTTTCTCAATGGGGGAGATCCTAGCCTACTGTGGGTGGTGCCACGCCTGGGCTGGTGGTCCTGGGTTCTATAAGAAAGCAGGATGAGCAAGCCAGGGGAGAAGGTCAGTAAACTATGCTTGTCCATGGCCTCTGCAGCAGCTCCTGCCTCCAGGATCCTGCCCTGTTTAAGTTCCTGTCCTGACTTCCTTTGGTGATGAACAGCAGTGTGGAAGTATAAGCTGAATAAACACTTTTCTCCCCAACCTGCTTTTTAGTTATGATGTTTCTTTGCAGCAATAGAAACCCTAAGACACAGTATATCAAATTCAGCCACCAGTTAAGGGGAGACCTAGAGACCTTGTCAGAGAAGTGGGCTAGGAGACTGAACCTGGCACCTACCATGAAACTGGATTATAAAGAAGTCGTCATTGATAGTCTAATTCTGAAGTAAAAGATAGGAGTGTCTTCCAGCTGGACCAAAATTCTGTAAGAGTCATTTTGGACCTGCTCCAAAAACAGAGAAATAAGAGATTGATCTAGCAGCAGAAGTATGATCACTTCAGCTTGGTGACAGTGTAAAGGGACAGCCAGATTTTTGTTTTAGGTTTACTTTATGTGTACCACATCCATGCTCAGGAATTCCTGTTGTGTGGGTGCTTGAAATCAAACCTAGGTCTTCTGTAAATGCAGCAAGCACTCTCAACCTCTAAACCATCTCTTCAGCCCCAATAGCCAAATGTTTTCTACCTCAATTTGGGGTCTCAGATAGCTCTAAAGATACAACTGAGGTGATTTGGGGTCCCCACCTGTCTCCTTCACAGAGGGTCCGGGGCAACTGCCGGCCTTTCTGGATGGTCACGGTTGTTTACTGACGTTGCCTCTGCCGCTTTCTGCCCCGGAACCTGCTCCTCTTCCCAGGTATAGTCGCGCTCTCTCACATGCAACCATCAGCATGGTTCCGTTATTGTGAAGCCCTGTCTTCCAAGTGAGCTGGTAAATGTGTTGTGACTAGTGAGTGAATGATGGGGGGCCAAGGGGAGAGACATTCCTCATAATCTGTTAGCCCTTTTCTATAGGGAAAACCCTTCTACTTCAAGTGCTTCCAGACTGCCACCACATTGATTGCCTCTCGGACCTGACAGTGGGGAGACTCCTAAACTCTTCTGCAAGCGGGTTGTGTCACGTCACTATTTCTGAAATGGAGAGGCGTCCCATTTGATGACAGAGACTTAACCTAGGACAGTTGACAATGGAGGGCATTTGGGCATCTCCACCTGTGAGGTCCGCATAGCCAGTCTTCCTCTTGCCTGTGTGGCCACACAGTCACCAACCTCAGACTTCACATAGCTCCTCTCAGAAAGCCTGTGGGTGCCCTGAGCTCTCTGAGTGCACCTCAGGATTGGAGAATTCGTTCCTTACTCCCCCTTTGGCAAACCTTTGTAACTGGCCTCTAGACCAGTGCAAATTACAGTGTTAAGAGGATTATCTCAATTGACCTTACACACACACACACACACACACACACACACGGACTCCCTTCTGGCCTGGAGCTTGAGACAATCTCTCCACGTCTTCCTTCCTAGTGCTGGCAGCACCATGGGTAACCGTGACCAGCCTGCAATCGATTCTTAAGCATTTGATTTGTTGATTTTTTGGAACCTTACCCTGTTTTCTCTGGGCTCTGCATACTTTGGTGTGATTATATATATATATGTATGTATATATGTGTGTGTGTGTGTGTGTGTAAACATGTACCCTTTGCCTACTGTAAGAACTGTGTTTACTATCATGTGAAGTGTCTGCTGCACACCTTTCAGGGCTGGTAACTAATTAAAGCATTGTCTCCCATCCAAGTGCCAACCAGGCCCAACTCTACTTAGCTTCTGGGACCAGATGAGAGCAGGCCCGTTCAGAGCTATAGCCATAGATGTCAGTTGTGTTAAGAAAGACATAGTGATGGTTCATGACCTACCTTTATTTTTGACTGCCCTGCTACCTGAAGCAAATTAGTCAGGCTTAAGTCCCCATTGTACACATCAATGGTAACAAGACAGCTATTGGTATGCTAAAAAGGCCCAGAGAACATAAAGTACCTAAACATTAAAAAATACTATGAGTAAATGTATTTGTCAGGCATAGGAATTTTCTAGAAAATAAACATTTTGCATTGTTGGAGTCTTTTTTTTTTAATCTCAAAGATTCTTGGAACACCTACAGAATTTAAGATTTAACAACCAGTTTTGCAAGAACCTTGTCCAATATTTTCTCACATTCAACTGTCAGCCAAATCCCGCATTAAGTAGAGGCAGACACTATAAACACAATTAGTTTAATTTACTGAAGCCCTTGTGGGATTTCCTTTAGGGGAAAAAAGCAAAATCTGTGATAGAATACCAGAAAACAAAGGGAAGAAAGAAAGCAAGGCCAGAGACAACCCCAGGCCTGCTCATCTAGGCAGTCTGCTGCTTCCACACAAGTACTTCCGTGGTTTCTTTGAGAAAGAATGTTCTACAATGGGCAGAGGGGAGGAGCGAGGGGCGGGGCCTCCTCTTAGTACTGCAGACCGAGACTAGCAGGCAGCTAGAGAAGTCTTCTGTCAAGGCTGTTCTTCAGGCCGCTGAGGTGGCTCAGTTGGTAAAGCGTTTGCTAGCCAAGCAGGAAAGCCTGGATTCACTCTTTAAAGCTATGAAAAGATTAGGTTGGGCTGGGTGGGCGTGGTTACCTGTAATCTGAGCGCTGGGGATGTGGAGATAAGTGGATATTCGGGGCCTACTGACGCCAGCTTTCTTACAGATCCCATCTGTAAGCCATCAACCCAAGAAAGGGCTTTCCTCATCAGTTAAGAAAATTCCTTACAGCTGGATCTTATGGGGGGCTTGTCTCAAATGAGGTTCCCTCCTTTCTGATCATTCTATTGTGTGTCAGGCTGACATAAAATTATCCAGCACAGTTGACCCCTTGTCAACTTGACACACACATCCCTGTTAAGTCAAAACCTTCCCTTTCTTGTTCATCCCCAAGATTACACATTAACAGAGAAGTCACGATATCCAGTATGTTTTAAAATTCAACTTTTCTCTAAACCCCCGTCGTTTAGTCTCTCAACTGTGGGATCCTATAAAATTGAAAATAAATTAAGTACTTTGTTACTTCAGCAGGGAAGAACCACGGCACAGTCACAATCAAATCAAAGCAAAACCAAACTCCAACAGTATAAATAAGTCAATGCCTGGAACTGCCGCAGATACATGAACGGGTTACCTGGAAGGGAAGCTGGGGATGTATGGGAAAACGGCAAAAAGAGATGGAGACCAAGACAACAAGACCTTGCTATTCAAGGTCTCAGAGGTTAATGGAGAACTCCAAATATATAGGCAGAGGAAAACCCTTCCCCAAAAGGCTGGAGGTTCTCAGCAGAACTAGTTCAGTTGCTCCGCAGGTAGCTAGTGTTTCTCAGGAAATTGCAGGTCCTTGAAGAACAGGGGTGCTGCTTACTGGCTTGCTCCCTGTAACTTGCTCAGCCTGTTTTCTTAAAGAACTCAGAACACCAGCCCAGGGATGCCGCCACCCACAATGGGCCAGGCCTTCCCCCATTAATCACTAAGAAAATACCCTACAGCTGGATCTTAAGGAGGCATTTTCTCAATTGAAGTTTTCTTTCAAATGACTCTTAGCTTGTGTCAAGGCGATAGAAAACTGTCCAGCACACTCGCATACATCTGATGTTTATAAACTTGAATTCAGAGCTGTCCTGTCATTTTGGAATGGCCTTTACAGTTTACAGTCAAG
Organism: Apodemus sylvaticus; assembly: GCF_947179515.1. Lineage (NCBI taxonomy): Eukaryota > Metazoa > Chordata > Mammalia > Rodentia > Muridae > Apodemus > Apodemus sylvaticus. Next base: position 6,083,402 of record NC_067479.1, on the reverse strand, counting down.
ATCTTCACTAGTTTTTTTCAGCAAATATTTTGTGTTTGTTCTTTCTGTCAGACTCAGGGGCAAAGGTAAAATTTCACACTTTGTCTAGCAAAAGTCAGGATGTGTTCTCTTATGAATAAAGGTGCATATAATTTCTTTTGCAGTATTTAGACTTGAAGCTCATTCTGCCTCACAGCATATACCTCTCTATACCACACTCATTTCTAGCACCTCCCCCACCCTTCTTACAAGATTCCCTCCCTTCCTGTTTGACTCTCGGGCTTTTAAAAGCAGTAAAATACAGGGATTCCCCCCCCCCCCCCCCCCCGTCTTAGCTTGGGTTTTACTGCTCTGAACAGACACCATTTCTAGCACCTCCCCCACCCTTCTTACAAGATTCCCTCCCTTCCTGTTTGACTCTCGGGCTTTTAAAAGCAGTAAAATACAGGGATTCCCCCTGTCTTAGCTTGGGTTTTACTGCTCTGAACAGACACCATGACCAAGGCAACTCTTATAAAGACAACATTTAACTAAGACTGGCTTACAGGTTCAGAGGTTCAGTCCATTATCATCAAGGAGGGAACATGGCAGTGTCCAGACAGGCATGTCACAGGAGGAGCTGAGGGTTCTATACCTTCAACTGGTGGCTGCTAGCAGAATACTGGCTTCCAGGCAGCTAGGATGAGAGTCTTAAAGCCCACACCCACAGTGACACACCTACTCCAACAGAGCCACACCCACTCCAACAGGTACACACACACACACACACACACACACACACACACACACACTCTAACAGGGCCACACCTTCTAATGGTGCCACTCCCTGGGCTGAGCATATACAAACCATGACACCCCCACCCCCAGAAATAAGATTTTTCCCCCCACTTAAGGAAACTAAGAAAATGAAAAGACTGTTCATGGGTTTCACTGTTAACACTAATAGGTACATGTTTATTGGATAACTATGTTGGAAAGAAATATCCTTCCCTCTTATGTGTATTAGAGACAAGGGCTGAAGGCCACCGATGATGTCATCAGAGGGCGCCACAGAGAAAGAGCAGTCCTGTGCGGGAGAGTCGCACTTGGGCTCCAGCACTGCCTTGCATCAGGTCTCAGGAATCGATGGTCATACTTCACCAACCCTGCCACAAAGTGGCCTTCGAGTTGGTAGTTTAACTGTCCGCACTGAGTTAGAGAGGACACCAAGCACGGAGAAGCCATGACACCACTCCAAGTAACGCTTAGAGACAGCGCGCAGCTGGATCTGCCCTGGGATGCGGACCCGCCGCCAGCATGCATTAACAGGTCCGAGGTCATCAAAGGCCACTGGCTTCCCTTTTGAAACAAAACTGCTCACGAAGGCCTTTTGTTTGCCTGTTTGTTTTTTAACGTGGAATTAGTGAGGTGTGTGGGATGCTGCTTCCTACAGCGATCAGATAGATGCACGCCGTTACCTATAAAATTTAACATTAAAAAGTAAGTCCATAAAATAACGAGATGGCTTAGAGGTTAAGAGCACTGACTGCTCTTGTGAAGGTCCTAAGTTCAAATCCCAGCAACCACATGGTGGCTCACAACCATCTGTAATGAGATCTGATGCCCTCCTCTGGGGTGTCTGAAGACAGCTACAGTGTACTTACATATAATAAATAAATAAATCAAAAAAAAAAATAACGAGGTAGGGACTGGAGGGATGGCTCAGCGGTTAAGGGCACTGACTGCTCTCCTGAAGGTCCTGAGTTCAAATCCCAGCAACCACATGGTGGCTCACAACCGTCCATAATGATATCTGACGCCCTCTTCTGGTGTGTCTGAAGACAGCTACAGTGTACTTACATATAATAATAAATAAATCTTTAAAAAAAAAATGAGGCAGGGCTGGAGATGTGGGGCGGTCAGTAGAGCACTTGCCTAGTGCACACACCAAGCCCCAGCCAGCTCAGCCTGATGGTAACTGTCGATGGCGACACGTGTCTCGAGTCCCAGCACGGATGATGTGGGGCATAGAGAGCAGGAGTCTCCGGTTACCCTTGGCTGGGCAGGAGATGGGGGTAAGATGAGACCCCCATCTTGAAAACGTCAAAAGAAAAACTTACAGGAACTTTCCAGATCTCTTCTTGCTTTTGCTAGCTGACTTCGCTGGCCAGAAAGTTAGCAGGGCAGTCTTTCCCTTTATGAACAGTTTCTATCATTCTCGTGGAATATTTCTCAGAGGAAGTGAGACTTCCAACTAACTGAAATGACTAAAGAGAATTCCTTCAGAAGAATGTGCCATGTAACTTAGAAACCAGGGTTTGGAAGGAACTAAGGCCCACTGGCCTTATTAGCATGCAGTTTTGTGTGCACGGTCAAGGGCAGCGGGGACGCCACTCCTTTGCGGCTCCTAGCATCCTCACGAGTCTGCCTCTGGGCTGGAATAACTTAGTCACCTGACGTTCCCGTAACCTTTATTATTTTTGGCTTCACAAGGTGCATTCATGCACACACGGGCCCTTTCCCATTTCCCAAGAATCTTTTGTAGGACACCAATTTCTTACCCAACTCCTCTGCGACGGCACACAAATTGTTTTTGAAGAAAGCACAGGGCATCTCTAGAGTTTATGGACAAATAATCCATTCTAATTACAATTCAGTTGTACAATAGCTTCAAGTGACTTTAAGTTTAACATTGCTCCTTGACTTGGTAGTTCTCCCTCAGAACCAGCTTATCACAGAATTGATCTGGGCAGCAAAATGGCTCAGGAGGTAAAGACACTTGCCGCAAGCACCCTGCTGTAGAGTCCGATGCTGTAGAGTCCGATGCTGTAGAGTCCGACCCCAGGAGCCCACAGGTGGAAGGAGAAAAGTGAGCCCTGGACACTGTTCTGTGAGCCCTGGACACTGTTCTGTGAGCCCTGGACACTGTTCTGTGAGCCCTGGACACTGTTCTGTGAGCCCTGGACACTGTTCTGTGAGCCCTGGACACTGTTCTGTGAGCCCTGGACACTGTTCTGTGAGCCCTGGACACTGTTCTGTGAGCCCTGGACACTGTTCTGTGAGCCCTGGACACTGTTCTGTGAGCCCTGGACATTGTTCTGTGAGCCCTGGACATTTTGCCTCTACCCCTTGAAGGCATGAGCCACCAGGTCCCTGTCTTGCCAGCATTATTGAAAGCAATACCGAACAAGCAGATCTTTTAAAAATTTATTTATTTCATATTTGCGCCCCCCCCCCCCCACACACACACCACAGCAAATGCACGTAGTTCTGAGGGAGAACTAAGAACTACCAAGTCAAGTTTGAGGCCAGGCTCAGAAAAAGATTTTAAAATAGAGAAGAAAATCTGGTTAATTATCCTAGCTTCAAACCTGGAGTGGATCATCATTAACTTGAAAGGCCTTACCAGTGAGTAAATCCTGCACAATAGACCATTCAGCTATTTGCAGATAATGATTTTTTAGTGCTCACCCACACCAACCAGAGACTGCACAATCAAGTTCATAATGCCAGGCACCTGTGGTTGTTTCTTCTCAGTTTGTAGGACAGAGGGTGGGCGGGATGGGCAGGTGGGGTGGGGGAGGGGTAGGTGGGGTGGGGGAGGGGTAGGTGGGGTGGGGGAGGGGGAGTTGCCTAAAGTTGCCTCAGAACAAGGAGTGAATGGTTGCAGTCCATTTTACAGAACCCACTCCCTGTGCTCTGAATGCCCTCTGACATTTCCAGAGCTGCTGTTTATTTGGGGACGTGAGAGATGTGAAAGGTCTTTGTTTAAGCCACAATATTTATGAATGGCATGAGACAAAGACGCAGGGCACGTTTTAGGCAGTCAGGCGATCCCTACAGGAAGGAAACGGGTGTTGAATTACCAGCGAGTCAAACCACTAATCCACCTGAGAGGGGGGTGCGGTGGGGCAGCCGCCTCGGTGGCCTCAGGTACCCCCTCCCCCATCTATCTGCCTCTAGGACTTCATTCTAGCGAAGGGAACTCAGAAATTGCATAAGGAGAAAGAGTGTGACACCTGCTACCCACACATTTAAAAAAAAATCCTTGGGTATATCAATTGTCTCCTGAATATTTTTTAAAGATTTATTTATTTATTTTATGTATATGAGTATATTGTCACTATCTTCAGGCACACCAGAAGAGGGCATCAGATCCCATTACAAATGGTTGTGAGCTACCATGTGGTCACTGGGAATTGAACTCAGGACCTTCAGTGCTCTTAACTACTGAGCCATCTCTCCAGCCCCTGTTTTAATATTATTTTATCCACTGAAATATTTCTTTGACATATACTGAGTTTACAATGGTCTATTATAGTAGGAAGGGTTGCAGGATTGTTTATGTTCTCAAATGAATATAAAGGAAGCTACTTACCTAAGTTCATGCACTAAGTTCTTAGAAAAGGTCTTTGCCTACTCAACTGTATCAGGCATCAATAAAAGGAAATGGGCCATCTTTATTTTTATTTATTTTTTATTTTTTTCGAGACAGGGTTTCTCTGTATAGCCCTGGCTGTCCTCGAACTCACTCTGTAGACCAGGCTGGCCTTGAACTCAGTAATCTGCCTGCCTCTGCTTCCCAAGTGCTGGGATTACAGGCATGCACCACTGCTGCCGCCACCGGCCGCCACCACCACCACCACCACCACCACCACCACCACCACCACCACCCCCAGCTGGACCATCTTTCTTAAACAACAAATTAAAGAGAATTTAAATACATAAGCAGTGATGTAGCTGTTTTGCATTTTAAAGTTCCCCACCCCCACCCCCCAGTTTTCAAATCAGTATTACAGTGTGTTTAACTAGCAATACAGACACTCGATTTTTCTGGGAAACAAAGAGACAGTTGCTCTCTCTGACTTGCCTTGTGCTGTGAGGCGTGGGTTCTTAGCATTTCTTGCCGGTGCTTTTAGACTTGCTGCTTGTTGTCAGGCCTCACCATGGCAGACTCATGTCTCAGGAACTGTAAGCCCAAGTAAACTTTAGTAACAGAAAAGGAAAAGGACATAGGGTGCGTGCGCGCGTGTGTGTGTGCATGTGTGTGTGCATGTGTGTGTGCATGTGTGTGTGCATGTGTGTGTGTAAGAGCAATAACTGGCTTCTTTGGATACACACTCTCCTGTACATTATGCAGAATTGCTTTTTAGTGAGGCTCGGCTACAAATCTTTAATTTGCTGCTTTCACTGAAGGGTACATTAAGCTGGTGTTTTTCTTCTAAAGCAGCATAGAAGGTAGGAAAACATCCTTAGGTCATATGAATTAAGAACTAGTCACTGGCTGTCCACGGCGGTACACACCTTTAATCCCAGCACTCAGGAGGCAGGGGCAGGAGGGTCTCAGTGTGGTCCACTGGTCTACATAGTAAGTTCTTGGACACCCAAGGGCTGTAACACAGAGAAACTGTGTCTTAACAAAACAAAACAAAGGAAGAAAGAATCAGCCATCAGTCACTGTGTGTGTAGGATTTGCCTGTAGGGGATAAGAAATTGCAGCCTTGTTCTCACCAGAAGACAGCACACTCTCACTGAATAGCCACAAAAACAAACAAACAAGCAAACAGACAGAGAAGCATGGCTCAGGCTATGAGAGAAGCAGAACCAGCAGCTAGCCCAGGTCTAACCTCGGCCCCTCCTCTTACTGCCCACGCCCTCCCTCCCTAGCTATTGATGCAGCGTAGCTGACTCTCTTCTCCCACACTACACTGAAGTGGCAGCATCCGCATCCGCGCCAGTCTGCTTCCTCGCAGACATAACACTCGAAACAAGAGCAGACAGGGTCCTTTGTTCTGCGGCTGTGCAGCACAGCAGAGCTATTCTGCGAGAGCGGGTAGAACCCATCCATAATGACTTGTCACCCAGAGGGAGCGCTTGGGTACTGTGCCTCTCTGGCAGTCTTCAGTCAGTAGATTTTAGCAATTTCCATAGCATTGGTTTCTGTTTATAGCCCTTGCCTCATGTTTTCAAGTCAGCGTTAAAGATAGCATTTGTAAAGCTGGTCAGTGATTCGATACATAGCTGTAACAGTTACTCTTTGGGAGATGGAGGTAGGATGTTCGGGAACTCAAGATCATCGTAGGACACATAAAATAGCATAAGGCCGGCCTGGGTTAATAGAACCCCACCTCCAAAAAGTAAGTAAAAATAAATACAGTAAAAGTTCAAGCATTTAAAGACTTTATTATCCCGGCAATTGTGGCGCATGCCTTTAATTCCAGCACTTGCGAGGCAGAGGCAGGCAGATTTCTGAGCTCGAGGACAGCCTGGTCTACAGAGTGAGTTCCAGGACAGCCAGGGCTGCACAGAGAAAGCCTGTCTCAGAAAAAACAAAAAACAAAACAACAACAACAACAACAACAAAAACCTTTATGAACTTACAAAATATTAATCGGGCCATGGGAGCTGCTGGAAGTATTTTTTAAAAAAGAGAAATAGAGGAACTGATGCAGCAAGGACACCTAGATAAAGTTGGAAAGCCCACTGACAGGTAACACCATGCCGCTGTCCTGTGTATGGTGTACCAATGGGAAGAGAGCAACCAGGACCTAGACAGTAGTGGGCCGTGTGCAGAGCAGGCTGGAGGGAGATCCGCTAACACTAGTGGGCCGTGTGCAGAGCAGGCTGGAGGGAGATCTGCCAACAGTAGTGGGCCATGTGCAGAGCAGGCTGGAGGGAGATCCGCTAACACTAGTGGGCCGTGTGCAGAGCAGGCTGGTGGGAGAGCTAACAGTAGTGGGCCGTGTGCAGAGCAGGCTGGAGGGAGATATGCTAACACTAGTGGGCCGTGTGCAGAGCAGGCTGGAGGGAGAGCTGCCAACAGTAGTGGGCCGTGTGCAGAGCAGGCTGGAGGGCGATCTGCTAATAGACAACTCCATCACACTAGGAGTTAAGGAACCGTGGAGAACTTTCTTTGCATGGTCCCGCACAATATTCTAACTGCATTTGTGTATTCTCCTAAACCCCAAAGCCACCAGTTCATCCCATCTGCTTTATCCTTGCAGAGAGATCACCGAGTGGCAGTCTCTTCCTTCCTTAGTAGAAGTTGCAGCCTGGAGATAGAGAGACATTTTGGGGGATTTCATTGTGGTGTTTTTAAACCATTGTTTTCTCGAACATGTTGGCCCCAGAGAACACTATAATTTAGCATTGGAGAGAGTTCCCTAAAACGTTTTACTCAAAACCACAGAGCCGTGGTTGGGCCCCTTCACGCGTCTCTACTTGCTGACAGTCGCATCTTTGCCTGGCAGCCCCGTGAACCCCGTGCCTCCTCCTTGCCATATCTGTCGCTTCTCCTCCTTTCCCATGGTCTCTGCAACCAAACCATATTTATTTTAAGCCATTGATTCATTCTTTTAAAGACCACATTGAATCGTCTTAGAGGTTTTCACCCAAAAGAAGGCGCAAAATTCTCATGAAAAAATAATATCAATAACTCATAAAATTTTGTTTCTCGTGACAGTGTTTAAATGCTGTAGCTGCTATAACTTAGAGCAGTGTGTGGCACATGTGTGAAATCATTCCTGCCGGTGAGGCCGAGTTAAACAGAGTCAGAAAGGAACTGAGGTAGAGAAATAGGGTGAAGTTAAGGGGTTTCTTAATCAAACTAAGAATGCTTTAAAAAGAAACAGCAAGTGTGTGTGTGTGTGTGTGTGTGTGTGTGTGTGCGTGCGCGCCAGGGCCAGCGGGTAGTTGTGCCCAGTCGCCTCACTTTAGACTGCTCCTACGCTAACACGGCCCATAGGATGGTTCAGGAACCGGTCAAGTTCAGACTTTGTATAAGGGAGTTAAAGTTAAATCAGGTTTTTCATCCGAGGGCTTACTGATCTCTCTGTGTCTGTGTCTGTGTGTCTGTGTCTCTGAGTCCTGTCTCTGACTCTGTCTCGTTGTCTCTGTCTCTCTGTCTCTCTGATGCACACACGCCAGCACACACCCCCCATTACTAAGACTGTTCATATCTCTGTCTGTTTCCCTGTCTCTGTCCCTCTCTCTCTCACACACCCCATCATTAAGACTGCTCACAACTCCATCTTTTTCTATCTCTGTCTCTTTCTGTCTCTCTCTCTCTCTCTCTCTCACACACACACACACACCATCACTAAGATCGCTCACATCTCAGTCTCTGTCTGTCTGTCTGTCTGTCTGTCTCTCTCTCTCTCTCTCTCTCTCTCTCTCTCTCACACACACACACACACACACACACACACAGTATGTTGGGCTCTGCCCTTCACATAGGGAATAGTGACTGACCAAAGGGAGGGTACGTAGATCACGGTCTCCAGTCTCTGCTGTGCTTGCGTCTTTTCATGACTTGTGCACATTTAGTCAAGGGATGGCATGACATAAATGCAAACCCTGCAGCTGGGAGGGCGTACAAAGGCTCGCCATGCTCCGGTACAGCGCTGTGCTCCAAGGATCCCTTACTCAGCAGAAATCCGTCTCGCCAAATCCTCTACACAAAAGGTATGAATTAAAGTAAAACTTAGGAATTAGGGTTAAAAATAACATTCACTCCCTAGAATGGCAGAGCTCCAAATCGAAAGGTCTGCTGTTTTGTTGCTGTTTTCGTACTGTTTTATTTTGCTCGCCTGATTCTTCCTTCTTTCTGTGACTGGGTTGACCCTGACCTCAGGTTTCTCCACTTGGCACGCTGTCCGGGGCATGGACTCCCCTCCGCCTCCCCACCCCCATAAGCCATTTTGATTGACTTCTCATTCCAGCCAATGAAAGCAACTGTATGCGGCGTTCCCCCACCCCCAACCTTACCTGTTGACTCATTTGCTTTGCCATCCTCAACTTGGCCTCACAGGGTCCCCTTCTGCAAAAGCACAGGAAGCACGCTTCTTCTCCATATATAGACCTATGATAGCAGCAAGGACAGCAACCTTGTAAAACAGTGTTACCAAGCAGAGGTGTGGCTCTGTGGAGACATTTCACATTTAAGCCACAGCCTCTGAAATATAAGAAAAAAGCTAAACAGACTCTGATGAATGGGAGACAATGCTGGGTGTCGTGGCTCACGGCTGCAGTCCCCGCGCTGAGGAGCCTGAGCTGTGTGAGAAGGACCATCCCAGCCAGGATTGCACAGTAAGACCCGGCCTCTCAAAAGAAAAATTAAATTAAAAAGTACAAAGAGGGCTGGGAATGGAGCCCCTGCTTGGTGGCTGGGAAGCACGAACTAAAACCAGGCACGGAGGAGACAGGAGACTCACACGTTCAACATTATCGTTAGTGTGTTTGTTGTATGAGACCCTGTCAGAAGTAGTTTTGTCTGTGGAGGTAAGAAGCACCATTCTTAAAGGTGGTTGCTTTTCTTACCTGGGGAGATATTAATCACACCGCACCTATGGTCTCAACACCACTACTTCATGGGTTCTGGATTATTTACTTTAGAATATGAATGTACAAGCTTTAGATATCGGTGATAGTGGGGCGCCTGGCTGCAGAGGTTGGGGGTGGGTATCGGGACTTGTCTACTGACATCAACACCGCCAATTAATTTCTTACTCCTTTGCGATGCTTGTTTGTTTAGAACTGAGAGAGTTAGGTAGTAGTTTTTAAATTTCAAGGCTCAGGAGTTCCGTTCTTTCGTACAAGTTCTGCTTAGTAAAACTTCTTCACAACAATGGGCTTAGGAAGTCCCCTGCTGTTGACACGCTGTGACTTGGAACCAGGCACATTGGCCACGTGGCCCAGTGGCCCAGGGCCACAACTGAGAAGTCAGCAGCTGTGCATGCTAAATCGAGCTCTGTCACTAACCTGCTGAGGGACCTTCTAGAAAGTGCTTGACTCCAGCCCTGAGAATAAACATAGGTGCCAGTGCCCTACGCTAGAGCTAAAGAAAACCGGGCCGTGTGCACAAAGTAAGCCAGGCTCCACACCCTCTGTGTCTCCTTTCCTTCCTGTTAGAGAGGCGCGGACTTTGGAGCAACAGGCTGTAGGTCCCTGTCTTAGTTTTCAAAAGGCCAATATGAGTAAATGCACATAAATGGGAGGGACAGTCAGTGTGTGCCAGGGAAGCAAACTCTTCATAGCACTGTGAGGCTTCTTCAGGGCTCCAGCTCTCCTGTCTGCTCATGTGTGCTCACACTCTGTCATGTGTGCTCATACACCATCTTATGTACACACCCCATTATGTGTGCTCACACTCTGTCATGTGTGTGTTCACACTCTGTCATGTGTGCTCATATACCATCTTATGTGCACACACCGTTACGTGTGCTCACACTCTGTCATGTGTGTGTTCACACTATGTCCTATCCTGTGTGTTCACATTCTGTCAAGTGTGTTCACACTCCATCATGTGTGCTCATACTGTCCTGTATGCTTACACTGTCATGTGTGCTCATACTGACCTGTGTGCTCCCACTGTCATATGCGCTCATACTGTCCTGTGTGCTCACACTGTCATATGCGCTCACACTGTCCTGTGTGCTCACACTGTCATATGTGCTCACACTGTCCTGTGTGCTCACACTGTCATATGTGCTCACACTGTCCTGTGTGCTCACACTGTCCTGTGTGCTCACACTGTCCTGTGTGCTCACACTGTCCTGTGTGCTCACACTGTCATATGTGCTCACACTGTCCTGTGTGCTCACACTGTCCTGTGTGCTCACACTGTCATATGTGCTCATACTGTCCTGTGTGCTCACACTGTCATGTGTGCTCATACTGACCTGTGTGCTCCCACTGTCATATGCGCTCATACTGTCCTGTGTGCTCACACTGTCCTGTGTGCTCACACTGTCCTGTGTGCTCACACTGTCATATGCGCTCATACTGTCCTGTGTGCTCACACTGTCATATGTGCTCACACTGTCCTGTGTGCTCACACTGTCATATGTGCTCACACTGTCCTGTGTGCTTACACTGTCATATGTGCTCATACTGTCCTGTGTGCTCACACTGTCATATGTGCTCATACTGTCCTGTGTGCTCACACTGTCCTGTGTGCTCACACTGTCATATGTGCTCATACTGTCCTGTGTGCTCACACTGTCTTGTGTGCTCACACTGTCCTGTGTGCTCACACTGTTATATGTGCTCATACTGTCCTGTGTACTCACACTGTCATATGTGCTCACACTGTCCTGTGTGCTCACACTATCATATGTGCTCACTGTCCTGTGTGCTCACACTGTCATATGTGCTCATACTGTCCTGTGTGCTCACACTGTCATATGTACTCATACTCCCATCATGTTTGCTCACTGTCCTGTGTGCTTATCCTCTATCATGTGTGCTCACACTGTTGTGTGTGCTCACACACCATCATGTGTGTTTATACTCCGTCATCCCCTTATCATCTTGGCTCTGCATCAAGCAGACTGCCCTCCTCCTCATCTTTCCCTTTTCTTCCCCCATTCTATCTTGGTTTTCCTTTGTTGGCACTGGAGAGCAGAAGGATGTCATGCCCTCTCACACACAGTGTTTATTTCCCCCTTCATGGTTAGGCATGATGGAGCTCTAAACTCCTAATAACAAGGCAGGGACAGAGAGAGGATGGATTTCTGGTCCATTAAATTCCAGTCCTGGGAAGGACTGTCTAGATTCAATTTTGTTTCTGACAATGTTTTTGAGTGGTTAGGTTAATTGATGAGGGGGACCCACCTTCCCTGTGGCTGGGACCATTCTCTGAGCTAGCATGCAGAGAAACCCATGGCCCTTGTCACTTTGTGACAATGTGGCCAGCTCCCTCAGTCCCTGCCGCTGTGACTCCCTGTTATGTCCAGCTGCAACCTGGACTCTGAGTCAAATAAACCCTTTCTCCCGTGAGTTGCTCTTGCCACAGCATCTTATCACAGCAACAAGAGAAGAAACTACAGGAGTGCACTGCGTGAAGACCTGAAGTCAGGTCCCTATGCCCCAGTCAAATCCCAGGTCCCGCCAACTGCATGTAACCCTGAGCTCAGGAACAGGGACGTGCAGATCCCTAGAGCACAGTGACCCACTCCCCCAGCCAAATTAGTGAGTTCCAGGTTCAGTGAGAGACCCTTATCTCAAAAGAGACCGTGAGTGATTGCGTAAGATGACTCTGGGATCACCTACTGTCTGACACAACACGGGTATGAACATGTCCATAAAACATCCTGTCCCCTCCTAACACGCACCCCGAAAGAGAAAACAATGCTAACTCCTCTCATTATGCCAAAGTTTAACTATTTAGAAGTATCATTGCCTCTTTTATATTTTTCACATGTAAAATGGGACCCATGCTTGTTCCTTTACAACCAGAATAGTCAGGGCACAAGACAGATGTGATTGTAGGCAAGGATTACAGTAGAATGCAAGGACTATTTACATTAGAGTGAACATTATCTATGCAAGGACTATTTACATTAGAATGTACACAACTAAAACAAAACGAACGGTGTGCTCTGGAAACTAGTCAAACGTGTGGCTCATCCTCACCAAGGTTTTGCTAGAAGCTAAGTGAGCTGCCTTCATTAACCAACTCTGGAATCTAGAGGCCAAGGTCACAGTCCCAGCCTTGGCTGTGACAGTGAAGGCCTGGTCCTGTTTGTTCCTGAGCAGGCAGAGCTAATATTAGCAGGCATAGCTCTGAGACTCACCCTTCAAGAAGCACACTCGGTCTGCAGAGTGCTTACCTAGCCTTCAAGAAGCCTGGCTCAGGCCCAACACCACCCGGACCAGACAAGCTGTGCATGCTCAGAGTCCTAGCATTCGGAATGTGGAAGCCGATCTGAGGGGTAAGGAAGTTATCTTCAGCTATAGAGTGAGTCTGAGGTAGGGATGAGCTTTGTGAGACCCTCCCTGCCTTGAAACCAAGAGTCATCCAGAACTTTCCAAGGGCTCTGGAGAACAGATCAATGCCATTTAAGTAGGTGTAATTGACTATTTTTCTTTTCTTATACAAGATACATAAATACCTTGAAAGTTAAAAAAAATCATTGGCTGGGAGATTGGAGAGATGGCTCAGCAGTTAAGAGCACTGACTGCTCTTCTGAAGGTCCTGAGTTCAAATCCCAGCAACCACATGGTGGCTCACAACCATCCGTAATGAGATCGGATGCCCTTTTCTGGTGTGTCTGAAGACAGTTACAGTGTACTTACATATAATAATCATTGGCTGATAGAGAAGTACAAGAAACTGCAACCTCAATATTTTCAACCCTAACCTGAAAGAGATGCTCCCACGTAGCTGTTTCTGGCAGATTCTAGGCAGTAAATTCCAAAGCAATAAATGCATACTGTGTGATTCCAGGATGTTACCTGAAAGTACAGGCCCCCTTCTGTAGGTTCCCTATTCTTGTTATTTAAAAAATTAAAAACAAAACAAACAATAACAAAATAGACTCAGGTGGAAACTCAAGGAAAATCTTATTGGTTCTTGAGGGAAAGGCGACAGAGCAGGAAGGCATAGCTCTCAGCAGCCGACGCAAGGAAGAGATGGATAAGAGGAAGGCAAAAAGCCGTGCTCTCTGAGATAGAGGTAAGAAAGCCGGTACACTCAACAGTGAGCACGCGTATGCCTGTGGGTGCGAGAGCATGTGAATGTGTGTGTCCAGGGAGAAGAGGCCAGAGACAATTCCCGGAGCTCAGGGCAAGCAGGCTTAGGACTTATATGCATGTTGTAAAAATAGATATAAAGAGGAAAAAGAAATGTCACCTTTCTTGGCTGGCAAGATGGTCACGGTGCTTGCTGCCAAGATCAGCCATTGAATTCCCATCCATGGGAAACAGCATATGGCAAAAGGGAAAAAAATGACTCCCAGAGGCCGTCCTCTGAGCTCTGTACCGTGTACCATTGCATATATGTGCCCCTAATACATAATAAATGAACAAACAAATAAATGTAAGTAAATTGTTTTTCAAAAGCCGGGCCATGGTGGTGCATGCTTTTAATTCCAGCACTCAGGAGGCAGAGGCAGGTGAATCTCTGAGTTCAAGGCCAGCCTGGTCTACAGAGTGAGTTCCAGGAAAGTCAGGGATATACAGAGAAACCCTGTCTCAAAAAACACATTTTTTTCCCAAAAGAAAAAGAAAAGCTACAATTTCCAAGTTAGAAGTATATTTAAAGTATAAATGACAAGACATTATATTCATAACAAGATTATAGAAAGTGCTTATACACAGAAGATTATTTACAAAGAACAAAGATTAGACAATTACAGGAAGTTTTTTTCGAGTTTACACTTAATGTTCCATCCAGTATTTTAAGTAATTTATCCTTTTGACTAATAAGTTTAAGTTCAATGACTATCGAATGCTACAATATCCCCATTCCTCTGGATCTGTATTTTAATTTTTCACTCCTCTTAGTTACATCTGGAAACAAACAGGTTATAGCAGAGTTCCGTTCTTTGCTCTTCTCCCGTACAGTATGGGAACTCGAGAGTCTGGAGGGCAAACAGAACGGCGTTCAGGCTACTTAACCAAATTCCGTGGGCTGCTGTATAGGCTGTGCCAAAAGAATTACAATATAACCTTTCATATTGTGTTCTTAGTGGTGCGAAAAAGCCATTGTAAACACCAAAGGATTACACAGACAGACAAATTGTGTGGGGAAGTCGCTGGCGTCAGTCGGTCGGGCATGTTTCTTGTTAGGAAGACTCATACCCCGCCCCGCCCCCTACCCCTGCCACATCCTAGAGGTGTGGCGTTCATAATAACCACAGGTAGAAACGTGATGTTCCTTTGTTCTTCTGCTCTTCCTAACACTCACAGACCCTAATTCAAACAGAAACAGCCATTGCTCGGAACCACGGAGGGGCGCGTCTCTTTTCTACCGTGTCATCTGTGGGGTTCAGCCCACGGCTCTTCCCTTTTCCGGGTTACTCTTCAATCATCCGGAGACAGCTGGTTCTGCACCGAGGGGCCACGCATCCTCCTAGTGACTTCTGATGTCATCCCTGTTGGAAACAGTCTCCTGTTCAATGCCACATTTGCTAGGCTAGCTGGCTCATGAGCGTCCCAGGATTCGGGACTTGGCCCCCCATTCTGCCTTAGGTACTTCCACAGTTAGAGTCACTGTTGTAATGAAACACCATGAGCAAGCAAAGCAACTTGGGGAGGTGTCTTAGTTAGGGTTTTACTGCTGTGAACAGACACCATGACCAAGGCAACTCCTATAAGGACAACATTTAATTGGGGCTGGCTTACAGGTTCAGAGGTTCGGTCCATTATCATGGCATGTAGAGAGCCTTTTTGGGGTACCACTTGGCAGGAGTATGACATTGACCTAGGACAAGTAAACAGGCTTCAAGCAGGGATCTGACATTAGGGCATGAAGGGAAGTTAATCAGGCAAGAATCTAACTTTAGGCTATAATAGGGAAATAGGTTAAGGCAGGAATTTTTTTTTTTTTTTTTGATTTTTGGTTTTTTTCAAGACAGGGTTTCTCTGTGTAGCCCTGGCTGTCCTGGAACTCACTCTGTAGACCAGGCTGGCCTTGAACTCAGAAATCTGCCTGCCTCTGCCTCCCAGAGTGCTGGGATTACAGACGTGCACCACCACCGCCCAGCAAGGCAGGAATTTTAATCTTAAAAGAAGTAGGCTTCAGGCAAGGTTTTGGGCTTGGACAAGGAAATGGGCTCAGGTATTTTGGTCCTTCTGACAAGCCGTGGGAAACGACTGTCTCGGGACTTTGCTTATTGTCTTGCTTGTTCCTCATTGTACTACTATTGCCCTTAATACTTGCATGTAATTAAAATGGTATAAAAGAGGATTAGGAAAAATTAAACCTGCCTCAGTCTCAGAATTGACTGGGGTCATGCTACAATGTTGTCTAATTGTCTTTTTTTCTTTTTAATCCTCACTCCTGCACTGGAGAAACCTGTTGACTGACTGAGCAGGATTGGTCAATGGCAGGAACAGGGCAGCATCCAGGCAGGCATCGTGCAGGAGGAGCTGAGAGTTCTTCATCTTCATCTGACTTCTTTTGCTAGAAGTTTGTCTTCCAGGCAGCTAGGATGAGGGTCTTAAAGCCCACGCCCACAGTGACACACCTACTCCAACAAGGCCACACCTTCTAATGGTCCAGGCCCTGGGCGGAGCATATACAAACCATCACAGAAGTGAAGGGTTCATTTTGCTTCTGCATCACCTTCACCACTGGAGGATGTCAGGGCAGGGACCTCCAGGCTCCTGGAGTCGAAGCTGAAGCAGAGGCCATGGAGGGGTGCTATTTACTAGTTTGCTTCCTCTGGCTTGCTCAGCCTGCTTTCTACAGAACCAAGACCACCTGCTCAGGGTGGTGGCACCACCTAAAATGGGCTGGGCCCTCTACCATCAGTCACCAAAGTAAGAAAATGCCTTACTCGATTGTCTACAGCTGGATCTTATGCAGGCATTTTCTCGACTGAAGTTCCCTCCTCTCTGATGACTTTAGTTTCTGTGGCATTGACATAAAACTAAAGAGGACAGACACGGTGAGACCTCAGGCTATACCTGGCTTCACCTAGGCTGTGGGGATCCAAACTCAGACTCTCCCACTTGTGCCCAACTCTTTACTCTTTGAACCTTCGATTAAACCCCTGATCACAAACACATTACCAGCAGGATTATATCTGGGAGAAGGATGATAGTTTTCAACACTGAAATGTTATTCAAATCTTGCTTGCTTATGGTGATTCTGACTTTTTTCCAGTGCTAAATTCAGATAAGTTTTCAAATTCATGCTTTTTGAAAGAATGGATATATGTAAATGTTGGTCCAATTGATGTGCTATTCCAATATGTATTTTATGACATAATATACATTAAGAAGTTGCCTGTGGATTCTGGTTTCCTCATCTGAAAATACTAAATTAAATAATCTTGAAGAGTACTTTCTGACTCTACCATTCTAGAGCAATAACATTCACATCTTATTATTTTTTAAATGACTTCCAAATGAAAGTATCATAGTGCAAAGTTAACAGATGGAAATTGGGAAGAAAAAGCTGCACCTGAACTATTTTCCTCCAGGAGCTAGGTTGTGTGTCCGTTCTCTATGGGAAATGAAATGGAATAGTCCCAGGGTCATGGGCAACTGTGGTCCCTGCCCTTAGGAACCTCCAGGGCTCTATGCCCCGGGGCAGGATCCCAGCTGCAGAGATAAAGGACATCTTTAAAAAAAATTATCCAAAAACATCACTGAACAGCAGAAGACCCTCACCTATATTTTACCAACCCTCACACCCTCACCCCACACTCCCACTCTCACACACTCACATACATACACACTCACCCATACTCACCCACACATACTTACACACACACACTCAGCTACACATACTTATACACACACTCACATACACACTCACATACATACTCAATCACATACACCCCCCCCACACACAACTCACAGACACTTACACAGACACACTCACACATACACACCCTCACCTCCCACACCCCCCACTCACATACATACACCCACACACATACATACACACCCACACACACTCACATATACACATACCCCCTCACCTCCCCCACACCCCACATGCACTCATATACATACATACATATTCACCTACACACACTCACATACATACACATTCACACACCCCCACACAACCCACATACACCTACACACTCTCACCTCCCACATACCACCCCACTCATATGCATACATACCCACACATACTCACATACATACACACTCACACCCCCACACACAACTCACATACACCCACACACCCACACCTTCACCTCCCCCACATACCCACACACACTCATAGAAACACACACACACACACACACACAAGCTCTCCATGATCCCACAGTGCCTCCTACACTCCAACCCTTTTTACCTCTTCCCTTTAAAGAGACTCATTTCCTCCCGTGTGTTCCACTTCTCTGAGCTATGAGAAAAGGGACCACCCCAGCCTCTCTCTTGAGGCAGCTTCAGTCAAGGTTAATTGGGACCTATATGGTGTCCTCTTTAGTCACAACTGTGTGTCCTTCGCCACATGCCTGGCCACATCAGTGGCCCCACGTAGTCCCCCTTAGACCATCTTCCTCACAAGGTCACAGGTTCTTACCCTGGCCTTTCTCCTGCCCAGACACTCTGGCCTGACAGTGTTTTCTGCCAGTTCCTCTTGTCGTCTTGGCTGTGAGGTGGGAGATGGACCTGACCCTTCTCCTCTCTGCTTTACCCAGCCCTAGGGGATCTGGCTTGTCCTGTGGATCTGTGCCGACCCCAGACAACCCCAAATGTGCCTTGCTCACTGGAGCTCTTTTTCCAGTTGTGCGTGTGGAGGCTCACCCCGCCCCTTGGTGTTTCCTCTCATGTCTCCTGGGGTCTCCCATTCTGTGGTTCTGAGGCTAAACTCCCGGTGGTGCTCACCCCTGCTCTCTTCAGGCTTCCTCCTCTTAACCAGCAGGACCATCCCTCCTGAGACTGACACCAGACTCTACCGTCCTCCTTCACACATCTCAGCCAGCTGCTTAGAAAATCCGCTCATCTCTACCCTCAAGACATCAAGATTCGAATTAGACCCTTTGTTCCCACCCCACGTCCCAGTTGGTCTCTCTGCTCCTGTGCCTATCTTGCCCCCACTTCTGACAACTCCAGGGTAGTTCCAAACACACTAGGCATCTCATCTCATCTCAAAGGTAATCAAAGTCTCCCTGTGACACCCTGAGTGAGAGCTAACAGTGTGTTTAGTGGTTATTAAGTGATTAGGGCTGTGTACAAGCTATACAAGCCTGTATATACACACATACCCATACAGAGACACGGATACATAGACAGGCAGACACCACAAGAACAACACAGACAGGGACATACACACAGATGCATGCACATACATGATCACATACATGATCCCATGGAAACAGACACATAGTCAGACCACAGGTGTGCGGATGCACAGACACGCGGCCCGCACCGCACCCTTGTCTCTTTGCTGCCCCCGTCCTCCACCTCATCATTCATCCTCTGTTTTCCTTCTCTGTGTACACTCCAGGGGCAACTCCAGGATTATTCAAGCAAGTGCAGGAAGCTCTCCTGTCCAGAATGTTCCTCTGAAGAGTCTATAGACACTTTGTCTTCAGCTCTTTCAGTCTTTACTCAAAGTCATCCAGGATGGCTTTCTATGGCCACCTGAGATTTTTAAAGTCACCATCCTCCTCTAGACACACAGTTCATAGCTCTGTTCCCCTCAGCTCGCCAGTTCTCTCTCTCTCTCTCTCTCTCTCTCTCTCTCTCTCTCTCTCTCTCTCTCCCTCCTCCCTCCCCCTCCCTAGCATATATGACCTAATAGATTGGCCTGAATAGATTTAGCTTTGTTTTTAACCGTCCCTTGTTTGCCCAGTGGAACATGAGGTACCCATGGGCAGGGGTTTGTCTGGTTCCTCATACACACACACACACACACACACACACACACATACACACCACATGCTGGATTTGTTCAGAGGATGACTGATGCTATTTCCAAAGCGAGGACAAAATGAAGTGAACGTCAGGCTATTGGAACGTTATCCTCATAAAGAGGAATCCCGTCCTCAGTCTCCAGAAGTCACCACTGGATGATACATCTCATGCCGCATCTGTGTCCTCCCCTGCCCAGCCTGCCTGCCCCGGGCCAGTGAAGCTCAGCCGTCTCTCAGTGCCTCACCTTCTCAAGTGACCTTTCTGCAAAGCGTGGCTCGCACAGTTAGGGCACCTGCAGTTGACCGGAGGGAGGTTGTGGGCCAGGCACTCACAAGAACAAATAGGCAAGGAGAAAAGCACCTACCGTCTAATATGACCTTTCCTCTTAGATTTTAGTGTGTCTTGGTCAGCTGGTACAAATAAGTCAAAATTTCAGCCATGCTCTGGCACGGCCGCCTTTAGTTTAAGCACTTGGGAGACAGAGACAGGTGGGTCTCTAAGTTCTAGGCCCACCTAGTCTGCAGGGCAACCAGAGCTACACAGAGAAACCCTGTCACAAAAACAAAACAAAACAAACCAACACTCATCAGAAAGTAATGTGAAGAGAAGAGCTTTTAGCACCCGCTAACAGTGAGCAAGACCCGCCTCAGGGTAGGTAGTGCCTTCGGTAGAGCAGAGCGGGGAGGCCTCCCTGGCCAAGCAAACCTCTTCAGGTCAGCTGTGTTAGCTGAGAGGGTGCCAGAACCCGGAGCGGGAAGACATGGGTGCCACAGAGTAACTGAAAATAAAACCAACTCTGTGTGTGTGTGTGTGTGTGTGTGTGTGTGTGTGTGCATTCACAAAACTGCTCCTGCTCTGACCTATGACATAGTGAAGAACCATCACTCACAACGAAACACACTAGTGAACTTCAATTCACCTGTTGCAAAATCAACTCAATGTGCTGAAGTTAAGTAAGGGCACTGGGCACCTGTTCAAATGTACTTATGAAGACAATTTTCCTGAAAAAATTAATCTAAGTCAGGTTAGCTGGAATTAATTTAACTCAGGTTTGTGTGTTTTGTTCTTATACTTAGTAGGCACAGAATGAGTTACTACATGAGTTACAGGGAGTCTTGGAAGGAGGCAATTTCTCAATAAAATAAAGGGTGTAGACTGTAGAACAGAGCTGGCTAGGTATCTAGCTATTGCTGCCCAGGAGTAATCTCTCTGTCTCTGTCAGTCTCTCTCTCTCTCTCTCTCTCTCTCTCTCTCTCTCTCACACACACACACACACACACACACACTAAAAGAATTATCTATAATATGGAAAACCCAGGCCTGCGAAGAGTTCTCCCTTCTTCCTATCAATCTAAATGATTTTTGCTCTCATTTGAACATAGTTTTCCTCCTGGTGTCCCCTAACTTCCTTTGGCCCCTCCCTTTGGCTCCACCCACCTGCCTCCTGGTCTCTTTCCTAGCTCTTGGCACCACATCCACTTACTGCCCATCTTTATCTAACAGATACTGTTTTCTTTTTGTATTTTTGAGACTGGGTCTGGAGGCAGACTTAGCCATTATGCCAGGATTTTTGGTGACTGAATACAGGGCTCCTTGATGCTGGTTAAACCTCTACCCACTGATTCTCATCGCCAGCTCTGGGCAACACCATCCTTCTAGAAAATGTAATCATATACTTTGAGAGAGAAGACCTATGAGCAAACCAAACAGCATCCAGGCGAGAGCAGGCACATTCAGAGTGCTGTGGCCATAGATGCACACCCATTATTTGTATCCATCCCATCCCAGACCTTTGGATACATTGTGCTTAATTGTCATAAGACTTAGAAGGAAGTCATTTTCATTACCATTATATAAAGACATGATACTGAGCAAGACACAGCAAGAGATAGAATTTCTGCCGATGTCCATAGTCTGTCCTTGGTCCACATCACCTACTTTTATGAGTATATTGCACTACCATGCCTTACCATGTTTCTAATATTAAGAAGAAAAAAAAAAAGCACCGGGCAGTGGTGGCACATGCCTTTAATCCCAGCACTTGGGAAGAAGAAGCAGGTGGATTTCTGTGTTCTGAGGCCAGCCTAGTCTACAGAGTGAGTTCCAGGACAGCCAGGGCTACACAGAGAAACCCTGTCTCGACTGGAGGGGGGGGGGGTGAGTGGGGGTGGGAGGGAAAGAAGTTGTAAATCAGAAAAATGTCTTGTTCAGAAAAATAAACACTTATTTGCTGTCCCTCCCTGGGTGAGTGAATTGAGTTAGAACACCATATGCACATTGACCAACAGAAGGAAGTCACCTTCTCTACCTACAAGCCTGGGAATTTCTAGTAGCCCAGAGTGAGAGGCACTTCAAATGGGAAGGGTGTTCAGCTGCGACCTGCTGAATCCCAGTGTTCTCAAGGTGTCTCGTGAATGGGAATGAGTGTTTTCAAGCAAACGCCTGACAAGCAAATCTCAAGGCAAAGGCATCAACTGTAACAGGTACAGGAAGTAACTCATGAGTGGGTCCAGCCTCAGAGGCTAAAACTCAAAACAAAACAATAAAACCTCCACAAATTAAGACAAAACGGTTGGTGTGCTTACAAGTTGCAAAAAGTAAAAATGAGTGCAGATGTACATGCATGGCCCTGCATGTGCAGTGACGTACACGTGACTACTCGTGTGTGTATCAGTGCATGGATAATAGTGTTTATTCCCTGAATTCTCTTGTCACTGCAGCCTTTCCACTAGACTCCAAGCATCACAGAACTTACATGGAACACCAAGAGTGACTCATGTTAGGGAGAAGAACACAGATACACTATTCTAACGAGACTTGTGGCATTAGCGCCTTTGTTAGCAGCTCTTTGTAACAATACTTTGTTGCTAAATAGTTGTTTAGATAACACTTTCTTTTAGGGCTTCTGTTTCTTCCCAGTTGGTTAACAGCATGCTAACGTTGGAATCTAGGAAGGAGCTAATGTATACTGAAACCACACTTGATGCTTAGAAAATCCTTGAGCTGTGGTGAAAGGCACACCTGTGTTCTTTGGCAGGCAAACTGAATCTCAAGT
Organism: Apodemus sylvaticus; assembly: GCF_947179515.1. Taxonomy (NCBI): domain Eukaryota; kingdom Metazoa; phylum Chordata; class Mammalia; order Rodentia; family Muridae; genus Apodemus; species Apodemus sylvaticus. The sequence goes on along the minus strand of NC_067479.1, from coordinate 6,061,060 downwards.
AAAGAATTTCTGCAAATCTCCTGTTCAGTTGGCCAAACAGGTTTCCACTCCCATTGATCAACTGCGGCCTGGGGGTGGGGGGGAACCCTCTTTTTTTTCCTTAATGACCATAATAAGACACAAATCACTTTTAGTGCTAAGGCCTCCGAAGTGGAAAGGATGTTGCATTTCAGGGGCTAAAATATCTTCAAGCAGAATTTGTAATTTATACATCAATTGAGAGCTTCTTGGAGTAGAAAAGGATACATTGTAACGAACAAGTTATGATTAAGATGTTACACTGAATTAATTAGAAAAAGCTATTTTCTTGATAAAAATAATTTTACACTTAGGAATAGTGGGTTATGAATCGTGAAATCAAGGTGTCAGAGAGCCGAGGCTTAGTGAAAATACAAAGGTTGTTTGGAACTACGTAATCTTAAAGCAACACAAGACATTTATCTTTCTTTTTAAATATCCTCTGTGTGGTCCATTTTCATTTCCTGCACGTTATTTTTTTCTTTTGTTATTGACTATCGTCTTCATTTACATTGCCAATGGTAAAACCTTTCCCGATTTACCCCCTCCCCCTAAGGCGCCCAACCCTTCCCCCTCCTCCCTCCTCCTCCCTCCACTTATATGCCCCTCCACTCCCACCTCCCCACTCGCTTTCCCTTTGTTGGGGCCTCTATTGAGCCTTCACCTGACCAAGGACCACTCCTCCCACTGATGCCCGACAAGGCATTTCTCTGCCACATTTTTGGCTGGAACCATGTGTGCCCCTTGGTTGTTGGTTCAGTCCCTGGGACTCCTGGGGCGTCTGGGTGGCCGACATCGTGGTTCTTCCCATGGGGCTGTCCTGCACGTTTTTAATGTTAGCTTACACGATTCTCTGTAATACCATCAGCAACATTTTGACTACATTGTTTTTAAAGTTTATGGTATAAAACATCTAAGCCAAATGCTTGATTCATTACACACTGGTCTTTAGCCATTAAAGAAAATATTTTTCCATGTTTTGTGGGCTCAAAGAAAAGTAACTTTTTACAGTACATATGTAATGTAGTCGAGGGAGCTTAGCATTGTCCAATCTCATAGCAAGGGCAAAGAATAAAAAAGAAAAAACATCAGTCAAGTCCACAGGCGTGACGACCCTGGCTCTGGAACTAACGGCACTGCCGGCCAGACGTGATTTATGGATTGTGTGTGGCACTTCCCACTTGTTTTAAGTTAAAACTATGTCGCAATCTCTATGGTAATAGACTATTTTTATTTTTAAGTGTTCAACAAAGAGATTAATCTTCTTTCTCTCCCTAATACACACCATCTGTTATGTTAAACTGCTTGTACACATATTCACGGGTCTCTCCCGCTTGGAACTGAGGTCCCCAGAGCAGCTTGTACTGGGAGCTCAGGCAGTCACCTACCCTGGAGGCTTTAGCTTCATCAGTGACTGATGTGGGAAGGCAGGGCCAGTTCTCCCTTGGAATTCAGAATTTCTTGCTTCTGGAAGCTTTGTTTGCATAGCTCCTGGTTGGTGGGTTGTTTCCCCAAAGTGCAATAGACACAAGTCTATTACATTTTAAACTTTCCACAGTTATAACTTTAAAAGGGTGCCTTTGGGGCCAAAGAGTGGAATTGACAACCAATCGCCTGGTAAGTGTGAATTAGAGGTCTACCGGCAACTCTAATATTTTTTGTATAAAATATTTTGTATCAGCATTCTGCCAAGTAAAAACAAGAAATGGTTGACAAATTATTGAGCCAGAGCAAAAGGCCTGTTGAGGACAAATAATAATAATAAATAATAATAATTTGGATAGTGCTAATTTTAACCAACTTCACAGAGAATATGCAGGCTCAAAATACAAAGTTAGATCAGGAATGGGGTTCAGGAAGAATCTGACAGGAAGCTATGACAAAGGGCAGGAACCCCGGAGATGGGAGTGCTTCCCGGGAGGCCCTTGGCAGTCACTGCCCCAGGGGTGCTGGTGTGAGTAAACAGGAGATAACAAGGACTAGGTCCCCAAACTTTGCTCTTAAGTTTGACCCACAAGTGAACCCAGAGTTGGGATAGGTTGAGCTCAAGGCCAGAACAGGAGGTAACTATGTCTGTGGCCCACTAACCACACCATGCTCACCCTCACGGTCCTTCCCACAGCCATGAGATCGCACATGCAAGCACACCACCCACCTGAGGCTGTACAGCAGGGGCAGGGGGGGGAATTTAAGTCCAATATTGAAAAATGTGTCCAAAGGGGCCATTAAAACAAAACAGTAATAGTCATCTTGTTAAACCCTGGGCCGGGAGCGTTTTCTCAATGTTCTTCTGTAGATAGACTGAGGAGGATGAGTGGAACTTATCTCCTTCCCATGGCCCTTTCCAAACCCAAGTTTAGTAATTCAGCGTCCAACTTTGTGTCTGCTTCCTGGCCACCCAGTCATTTTAGGTCTCACTGTGTTTCACTTAGTTAAAGAAAGGCAACAAGCAGTTACATTTTTCCCAACCGGCCACAGGAGCTCTGCCCGGATATTGTGAAGTTGGACTAGGAACCTGCTTCTCTGCCTGCCGCTGATTTATATGTTGTAGACCTTTGGTTACTTTTGGCAAGAAGCGGATCCTGAAAGGTCACACCAAGAACTGCAAGAACTTAAAGTGGACAATAATACGCCCATAATGAAGCCAGTGTCTTTGTTCTCTCATTTATGCCCAGATTTGTGACCTCAGGAGCTGGAAGGACACCTTGATCTTTGTGTTTATCTTGAGACAGCAGAGAAAAGATGAATGAATGAGTTTATTCTTCAATTAGGCGGGAAAGGTGGAGTGGGTTTTCTTTGTTTGTTTGTTTTACGCTGGTGGGGGTTGGGGAGAGAGCTCAGTCAGAGTAGGAGGGCCTGAGTTCAGATTCTCAGTGTCTCTGTAAAAGCTGAGCGTGAGGTGTGCACTGGGGTCGGTGAGAGAGAAAGGTGGCATCTCAGGGCTCACTGGCCAGCCAGTTTGCCAGAATGATGAGCTTCTAGTTTGATGATGGACCCTGTCTCAAAAAATAGGGTGACCAGCCATCAAGGTTGATATTTAATGTCTAACTCTGATCTACACACACACACACACACACACACACACACACATACTCACACACCATAAACACACATTCACACATATTCTCATACACTCATACTCACACACATGCAACCAGACGTGCATACAAGTCACACACACATGTGCACATATTCATACATGCACACTCACACACATACATGTGCACACACCCGATACTTTCTCACACATATGCACACACACTCTCCCACACACACAAGCAAGAAAAACAAAAGTTGAGGAGGGCTGGGGAGATAGCACATCAGTAAAGCAATTGCTGTCCTAGCCTGGGGACCTGAGTTAGATCCTGGAAAAGGCCAGATGGTGGTGTAGATCTGGGAAAGCAGGCAAAGAAAAGGGGTCCCTGAGGCTCACTGGTCAGGGGCCTAAGTCTGAAAGGCATGTCCCAGTGAGAGAAACCCTGTCTCACTAAACAAAGTAGATGACTCCAGGGGCTGCTCTTGGGTCTCCACATTAACAGGTATGTGCCGCATGCGCGCGCGCGGACACACACACACACTCACACTCACACATATACACACACAGTTGAGCAAGATTCATAGATATAACTCCCTTGTTTCAGAGCCCTCACAGACCAGACTCCCGAAAACAGAGAGTGTGTAGCTCTGGGGGAAAATGAGTCAAAAGGCAGCCCCACCTCTAGCGCCTTAATTAGCAAAGACCCTCTCGAGGCTCCCTGGAGCTTGTGCTGGACTCCTGGGCGACCTTAGAATTGGGCCTGAGCTACTTGATTGCTTTCCGCATACCACTAGGCCGAAGAGACCTGAACTGTAAGGGTAAGGCCAGTTTCAGTCCCAGTACGCCTTCTTCCCTAGCCAAACAGGGTCAACTCAAACAAGCGTGGCACACTGGCCTTTTGCGTTCAGCAAAGCGAGGCTGCGTTACCATACCGTTTCTTTTCAGGGCACACCAAAGCTGTTTCTGTCCTGCTTTTGCAAGGCACCCAATGAGCCAAGCTATTTGCCGCGGGTAGGGCTGGGTCGGGGGTGACTCGGAGGGAGGCGCAGCAGGCTGTCCACATCTGGTTGTCCCGGGACAGCACCAATAAAAGAGCCGATTTCCGCGGCTCGTCCGTGGGAGATTTGGGAGCCTCGAGCCCGGGGGCGCGCTGGCCTGAGGGCTTTGTGACTGCGGACCGCAGGCCAGCTGCTGGGAGCGGGAGACCGAGGAGGTACCCCCAGATCTGCCCGCGCGCCCTGGGTGCCCTGACCCGCAGTGGCGTGAGTTCGGGTCCGCCAGTTCCCTCAAGTGCCCAGTGGGCGGAACGGAGGCGGAGCCCGTGGGCGGAGCCTCGGGGCTGGGCGCGCGGGGGTCGCCGCCACCGGATCGGGAACCAGCGCGAGCGCCGCTGCAGCCGGCAGCATGGCTAGCACGGCCTTGGAAATCATCGCCTTCGTAGTCTCCATCTCGGGCTGGGTGCTGGTGTCTTCCACGCTGCCCACCGACTACTGGAAGGTCTCCACCATCGATGGCACGGTCATCACCACCGCCACTTATTTTGCCAACCTATGGAAGATGTGCGTTACCGATTCCACCGGTGTCGCCAACTGCAAGGACTTCCCCTCCATGCTGGCGCTGGATGGTCTGCATCCCTTCGGGACCCCATCCCTATCCCTGCCCCTTACTGGCTTTCCTGGAGGGCGCGTCCTCTTATGGACTCGCCGTGGGAACCCCGGGGGCGGGGGGAGGGGAGGCCGGGCTTTATACTCGGTCCCGGGAGGGTCTGCGAAGCCCGCTGTGTACAGATGGCTGTCCGGTGGGGCGTCTTCTGAGCCTGGGAGCCCCTGGTGGTGAAGGGTAGGATCAGTCCAGGCAGTTGTGGAGCACAAGGCTATTCCCGTAGTCTGTCTAGGACTGTAGGGCAGCAGAGCTGGTCACCCCATGACCAAAATCTGATTCTTACTAAGACGACACCGCTGAGATCCATGAATGCCTGCCCTAAGATCCCTTTAGCCGGTTCATTGAGTCTTTGCAAAACCAGGCACGAAGCAGCGGGAAAAGAACCATATTGAAGTTTTTTTGTTGTTTTCCTTAAAATCCTTCCTGCAAACTTGAGGGCTTGAGCTTCATACTTCCTCTAAGTCTGAAGAAAATAAGTAGCCCTTGCTCATCCCGGGGTAAAGTGGCTTCGAGGGCAAGGAACGTTGGCCAGCATGCATCAACACAACGACTGACTCTTCCAAGCTTTGTGCAAGCATTCTGGTCTTCCTCGCTTGGTATATATATGTATATACCATCGATGGTATATCCAAATATATATATGTATTTGCAGATAGATATTGACATAGAAAACTGGCCGTTTAGTTTCCAGAATATAGCTGCTACAACACAATGCTCGCTCGTGTTCTAGGCTCTTCCAGGGTTTTGCAAGTGACTAAATTGATTTTGGCAGAAACTTAAGAAGAGCAGCCTGTACTGCTTCCAGATTCGAGGTGTTCTCCTTTTCTTTATTATTCCTCTTGCAATTTTTATTTGCATAGCTGGGTAAATAGAAGACTTGATTCCCCTAAGACAGTGCTTGCAACAAAGAGCAAACTGTTGCTCAATGCAGAGTTCTGTGGAAGCTGGTATATGGGAATAGGTACCTGGCTTTACAGGGGTGGCACCTGGGCTGGGCCCTGCTGTATAACATAAGTAGCTGGAACACTGTTTACCGCATGCATTGCTGCTGAGTTTCCTGTGCTCAGCGGAGCGCACCTTCAGGAGACAACAGACAAGCTCTGGTTTCTACGGTTTACATTCAGGAACACAAGATTCACACTATGTTCTAGAACCCTTCTGTTTGTAATGCTATTGTAGCCTGAGATAGCCTGCTAGATAAGTCTGCTTCCTTCTTCAGGAGAGTTGGGGCTCAAGGAGGAGGAGAAGAGAGAGAGAGACTCCTTCAAGCTTTGAGCACAGGGCTGTGGTGTTTCCTTTATGCGTCTGCTGGGAGGGAGGGTGGAAGTGTTCTGTGGTTTTGGCAAGTTGAGTACTGAGGACGACATGGGACACAGTCCGCATTATCAAGACCTGGAGTTAGGCAGGCGTTGAACAGAGTGAGTTATGGCACTCATATGCATATATGTAAAATGGGCATGCTCACATGACTAGAAAACATGTTTTTAAAACCAGAAATTATATACTCCACATCGTTTAAAAATTAATAACGTCTTTGAGTTTGGTACAGATAGACAAACTTCTTAGCTGCTGCATAGCTCTCAGTAATCTGTATAGAGCAGTCCACTCGAGCCGTCTACCCCTGGTGGGCACTGGACACTCTGCAACTCTGTCCTGCTATTATTTACTGCCTTACTGAAATTCTTTATATCCACCTCTCCACGCACATGTATGTTTCTGTGCACGGCTCTACCACCAGGCCAGAGGATGCATGCATTTTAGTATCCAGCTCACACTGCCAAATTGCATTCTGCAAGCGTGCAGGGGCAGCTGCCTTGCCGGCCTCTCTTTGCCGTTGCCAATCAGAATGGCGCGCCATAGCTGTGGGCTTACTGTTACTTTTGGTCTGAGTTCCCCTTCCTTCGTGTGAGTCTGACCCTTTAGACTTAATTTGTTGAACATTTTTCTTTTTTCCTATTTATGTCTCATGACAGTGCTTGTGTTGTGTCTTGGTGTAATCTGAGCCCACTGCTTGTCTAGGTGATCTAATTTTTTCATATTGAACTTTGAAAACAGTGATGATTACAGCTACCAGTCTTTCCCTTTATGACCTCACCAGTGACCCCCTTGGCACACTGGCACACTTTCAACTACAAAAGACAAGGGTTCAGACACAGCTACTTTTTCTGCATAAAAGGGAGTTGATCCCCCTCCCCCACTACAAGTGGAACTTTCCAGAGCAGCACCTCCCCAGCTAAACCCAACTCTGCCTTCTCTCTACCTTAGATTCCCAGGGCAGATAGGTATGTTGGGAGGTGGGTCTGATATTTGAAGTGGGAGAAGAAAGCCTCCTCTCTTTGGTCTCTAGTGGCTACAGACCAGAACAATCCTATGTATTCCCCACTTAAGCCAGGCATAAGTACCAAATTAAACATGCCAAGAGAAAAGGCTGGTGACTTTTGCTATCTTGTTTTATGGGAAACCGAATGTCCTATTGGCAATATATATTGGCAATATAATTTCTCATCCTCTGGAGGAATCACTGGTGCCCCCCCCTCCCCGATTTCCCTTTGGGAAACACGAGGGGTGGCGAAGCTAACATCTAAACTGAGGGCTATGTCAGGTTACCAGGCACTCAGATCTGCGGAGAGCTCGATCTTAGTGTTGTAGAAGGGATTCTTTGGCTGTGTCTTACCCCCACGCCATTCACCCTGTGGCTATCCTGTTTTCCAGATGAGAAGTGGAGATATAGAGATCCCTAGGTAATCAAGGACACAGTGTCTACAGATGGGTGTGAGAGAGCTGACAGTCACGTCCCGCCTTCCGAATCCGCTACAACAAAAGCTTGTATTCTTCCCAATTAAACACAGTGGCTTACTATGCTGCTGACTTGCATGTGGAAGTACAGGATGCACCATTAAGAAGACATTTAACTTTCAAGGGCTACCTTGAAGGCTTCTGCAACAGAATTCATTTTGTCCAAATTACTGTTTGAAAATTTCACGGTTGAAGGGACTGGTGGTTTCTGTTTACTGCTAGCCCATATCCCTTGCAGAGCACACTTGAACTTCTCTTCTGCCTGGTTGTTTTTACCATGTGCCATCCATTTTCGCTAATGGGGGTGTTTGCCATTTCTTGCAGGAGAACTAACGATAAATTACACCTTGAGAACTTCTGGGTAAATAAGTTCATGCCTCAGCACTTTAATGTGCTAATTAGCTATTAACGGTGTCAGTAAATTAGACCTGTCAGAAATAATGACCTCCTTGACGAGGCTTTTGCTCCCACTTCTCTTGATGCTGTAAGTTCTAAGTTTGCCCTCCGGACCTGTTAAAAAGCTAGGGTAGGTAGAGATGTGCCTTGCCAAAGATAAACTCCGAGAGTCCCCTGGCCCTTTACGAAAGGCTCGAGATTCTGTAGCTTTAAGGTCCAGAAGGCCTGAGTTTACAAACCTCAGGCTAATTAACAGCACAAGCCGTTCCTCTCAAGGCTGGCAGGGTAGTTTACCCCTGGCCTTCCCCCATCACAGAAAAATCAGGGCATTTATTGTCCTTAGTGCATGCAGAAGTTAGCAAATTACCCTTAGTGTTCTTGAGCCGTGCGGAGCGCGCTGCCCTGCACACATATTTCTTGGTAGCACCGAAGGAGGGGCAGAGCTATGCAGACTGAGAGTCCCTGGTCCCCCTTCCCTCCTGGGTCTGTGCCTAGAGACCAGGGAGGCTCAGAGAGAGGAGATTTTACAATGAGGGAGTCAGGAAAACTTTTTTCCCTCTGAAGTGTAAATGCCGCTGTTATTTTCCCTGCCTTGCAGGCTGACTGGCCTGGACAGCATTTTAACCAGCCACTGTTTACCACGTAGGGAAACTCATTCCCTGTTCTAAATGACCAGACTGCAGAATGTAGCCCTTGGTAAATTCCAGACCATCCATCTGCCCGTGATAAAGCCCGTAAGGCAGCTGATGGAGCTGTGGATTATGGCGCGTAATAGAGGGATGTGTGTTTCTGTCTTTCTAAATATATAGCACACACAGAAGTCTCCCTTTTCCCATGGTTTTCCTTTCCTGGGTCTCAATGGCCTGTGGTCAACTAAAGGCCAAAATAGTAAATGAAAAATTACAAAATTAAATAATCTATAAGTTTTGAATACGTTTTATTCAAATAACTGTTAAAGTCTATTTTACTTAATTATTACCTTTTTTTAACAGTGTCTCACCAGGGAGCCCAGGCTTTGAATGGCTTTTGCCTGCTACATCATCAGCAGAGCTCTGGGATTGCAGGCCTATGTTTCCTAAGCCCGGCTTTATCGTTACTGTTAATTCTGTACTTCAAGTGTAAATTTTATCACGTATTTATAGCAAAAGTCGTGTATACATAAAATTCAGTATTATTTGTGGTTTCCTAGGAGTTTTGAAACTAACATATCCCAGGCTGATGTAGTTCTGTGGTGATCAGGGAGCCCCTTGTGAGTCCCCTTGCAGACCCTTGGACTTTGTAAGGTGGTGAGAGACCTTCTCCCGGTGTTGCTTCTGCTCCTGTGCTGTGGGATAAAGTTTGAAATAGAGTTGGTTCAGTGTTTAGTAGTGGAGACCCAGACAGCCTTGCAGCACTGTAATTGTTAACAAAAAGAGCCTCTACTGTCCTGAATCACCAAACCAAGTTTCTTTTGCTGTCTTTGATAGCCTCCTCACCAATGACGCGAACTCCTGGCTGCATTGCCCCGGCAGTCTGTGTGTACAGAGGCTGAGTGCGTATGACATTAAATAGAAAGAACAGCCACCTAGGAATAGGATCCAACCTTTAATTTCCATCCTTCTCCAGAGAAGCAGGAGACTAGCAACCTTTACTCTACAAATTTATAATTATTGGTTTGCTTGAATACTAAATAATGACAGGTGGCACTTAAGAGGGTTTTGTTCTTTCATTTTCATTATAAGGCCTAATTCCCAAAGTAAGCTTGTTGTGTGTTTATTTGCTTACTATCTTTGCCTACGCCTGGTATATGTCCCTCTCTCTGCATCAGTCTGAAACACAGTGTTGTTTCCTGCTGAAATTAAGTGGCTTGTATGGGGATGGTATATCATTTTGAATTTTATTAATTTAAAATGAGCCAGTGCCTGGCCAAAAGCCCTGCTAAAGTCTGTCATCCCCCCAGCTATGCAAATAAAATCCGTGACTGGGAAACCATAAATGGTTCAGCAGGAACGAGCTAACAGAAGGCCCTTACTTCCATCCAAACACCTGACTTCATTATAAGCTACTCTTCTATTCGGCAATATCTTCTAAAGCCCAACTTTATTATATGCAGGCTAGCATATAATAAATATAATTATATGCAGGCTAGCATATAATAGCACAGTGTCTCTAAAATAATTCTTAGATTCAGCATGGGTCACTAACAGATGCTGGCTAGTCTCACTTATAAACTTCCATTGGTATCAGGAGATTTGCCCTTTGGGAGATCTTGCTGCCCAGTTGTAAACGTTCTAATTTTACAGTGCCAGACTCAATATGGTGTCTATTGAGAAGGTTGATACACTAAGGAGCTTGAAGGAGACCAATGAGGCATGAACTTAATCATCTCCTCCAGGGTGGGGTCGATTCTACCGTTTACTAGCTCATCCATGGCAAATCGCAGAACCTTTGCATGCCTTAGCAAATACAGGAATAATATAAAGGTCTAGCCAGAGGCTATGCATAAGGTGAACCTTCAAGAGTGTGGCTCAGAACGGGCTTTTCAGGTAGATTTGCTTGCTTTCTGTTCTTGAAAGCCTTACTGTGTGCATGGACCGTTGGGTTGCTGGTTTTCCACCAAGACACCCTAACAACCCTCCCAAGTGACAGTGCAAGCGAGATTTTCTTTCTGGAGAGCTGTGCCTTCTGTGTTAACACGAACGACCTGCTCTAATTACAGGTTACATCCAGGCATGCAGAGGACTGATGATCGCTGCGGTCAGCCTGGGATTTTTCGGTTCCATTTTTGCACTCTTTGGGATGAAGTGTACCAAAGTTGGAGGCTCAGATAAAGCCAAAGCTAAGATCGCTTGCTTGGCTGGGATTGTATTCATATTGTCAGGTAAATAGTAACTTTCTACCAAACAAAGGCACTTGAGGATGTCAGTGACGAAACGCTGACTGATGTGCTTGCCCGCTGGTATTTTTCAGGTCTGTGCTCCATGACAGGCTGCTCCCTGTACGCAAACAAAATCACAACAGAATTCTTCGATCCTCTCTTTATGGAGCAAAAGTAAGTGTTTTCTTCAGCCGATGTGTTTCTAGCCCATAGAAAAATGACAGAAACAAATGCCACACATTTCCCATGTAGCTTTCTAAGATGAAGTTTGTGGGTAAGTTTGTGGGTAAGTTTGTCGGTAAATCTGACGTCAGATTTATGAGTCATCTTGATGAAAGATGCGTTTGATGACGTTATGGACACTATCCGCCATCTTTAGATAGCTCAAAAGCAGAGGATGTAGAAAAGTAAACTCATCCGTTTTACGTCACAAAATTGAAGAGAAATTCAGAAAAAGTCAGAGTGAAGTAAGAAGCGTACCAAGTTAAGAAGATGAAACTTGCCTTGGTGGTTCACTCAGAACAATAGCTGCAAAATGCTCGTCCCTCTGCCTTCCTGGCCGTGTACAGAAACTACACCTAGTGAGGTGTCTAGCCATGCCGTGGGAGGGTGCTATCCAGTCCTGGGCTGGATGCTGGGATCTGCAGCCGAGGGTTGGCATATCAGCTGGTGGGTTGGTGGTTGTTTCTGAGCTCAGGGCTGCTGCTTTTTGTAGGGTCCCCAGGATTTCTTCTTTGGATTGTGAAAATCCCAGGGACATCACATGAGAAATAGCCCACTGTATATCAAATCCTGAAACCTCACATGCAGCTCACATATTTCTATAGGAAATTGTGAGTGCACATTTGTGGGATGGTGTGGGGAGGGGGTGATTTTGCTATCAATCAGGCTGGCAATTATATTTCAGACTTGAGATAAGGATTGTAAAAATTTTAAAGGACAAGTATAGAAATAATTGGTCAAGTGGGCGTTACATTTTCCTAGTGCTTTTAGAAGTCTTCAGGGCACTGCTTTTCCAGTCCTCTCTTCAGTAAGCCAGAGTAGTGGCATTGTGTAGGTTCTGGGGATTATATGAACATATATGGGTCCCTTCACATGCCAGGCACAGCACTGATGGAGTCCATCAAATTACTTCACTTTTATAATACCCTCATGAAGAAGGACTCTCTCCTGAGAGTCTCTTGGACTAAACTAATCCACATATCAAACCAGGAGGTGGAGTTCTGTAGAACACATGTTCTATACTGAGGAACTTATAATACTAATTTCATAATTTTTGAAACTGCATGCTACTTTTTATTCCAGAGCATCTGTCATACATTTATTTTAAAATAGTGTCCATTCAGACATTTAAAATTAAGAAACAAACAAACCTTGTCCTTGGACCCAATATAATTTTTACTCTTTTTTTTTTAATCTGCATACTTTTTTATTGTATAGCTATAGTTTAAATGCAGAGATTTTGTATACATGAACCCAATACCATTATTGTATTTAAAAAAATAAATGTGATATTAGTGTAAAATATCCAACCACAGTTCAAGTTTTCAGCTGCATTATGAACAGCTTAACTTTTTGTTTGTTTGTTTTTTTGGATTTGGTCTTTTTGAGACAGGGTTTCTCTGTGTAGCCCTGGCTGTCCTGGAGCTCACTCTGTAGACCAGGCTGGCCTCGAACTCAGAAATCCTCTTGCCTCTGCCTCCCAGAGTGCTGGGATTACAGGTGTGCGCCACCACCACCCGGCTAACTTTCTTTTCATAATGTATTTGTTAGTTAGACTAGGGATCCAAACAAACACACATATTTTGATTATCAAGACTTCCAACTGTGTATATATTAGCACTGTCTCTCTTCCTTCCCCTTTCCTCTCCCTTTCTTTGTAATTGGTTGAAGGAATCAGGACTAAGAGTCTTCAGTGGGCTAGAGAGATGGCCCAGTGGTTAAGAGCATTGGCTACTTTTCCAGAGGTACTGAGTTCAGTTCCCATGACCATCTATGAAGGGATCTTCTGGAATGACTCCCACGCCTAAAACAAAAGTACATAACTAAATAAACTTTTGACAAAGACTCTCTTCAGTGTTTTCCACAGCCTAGATAATGATTACTGACCATCCGCGGTACATTTTAGTCTTTTTTTTCTGAAACTTCCACAGAATGGCTTGTTTTAGAATTAGTTCATATTAGTGGTAACCCCCAAAAACTACTGCATTTCTGTCAGGTAGCAGAATAATTTTTACTCTTTGCACATATTAGAAAAATATATCCTCATTTGTAAATATTCTGCTTACTTCTTTCTTTTTTGTCCTGTGTATTTCATATTTTTGAGATACATTCTTGCTAGGTAGCCCAGGCTAGACATGAACTATAAATCCTTCTGCCTCAGCACCCTGGGTGCTAGGATGATAGGCTCAGCTTCTTGTTTATTTTTGAAAATTAGATTTGTACAGATGTACAGGAAACCAAACAAACCCGGAGGTGAAGATTGAGATTTCACAATCTCAATAAACTCTAATTGGATCAAGGAACGATTAGACTCGAGGTGGTAAAAGTCCCATCGCATTCTAGTTGAAGGGGCATGATAGGAACCCAGGCTTCAGGTAAACCAAGTGCGCCTTCAAATGCCAGTCAATAGAAGGCTGTGATTTCCTCTGATGTTTCACTTTTTAAATCAGCACCTTTTAGAGGGTGGGTGATAGAACTTAGAAAATCTGAAGCTACGTACTCGTTGGCTGCCAGCACAGAGTTAACCTGGCTCCATAGGTCTTGAGATAAAGCAAGTCTTTGACCAGGCTTATTCACGGGAGAGCGTGTTCTCAGCTGGCTTCTCTAGAATTTAATAACTGCTGTCTGATTTCAAGTTTATTTGAGCTTGAACGTGTGTGGGGCTCACAGTTCATGACTCTGCCAACCCAGGTGAGCAGAGGTTTGGAGAAGTAGCTGTAAGAAGGTTCTAGATGTTTCTCTGATGTCTTTCTGGACTGGCATGAGGACTCTGTGGCTTTCTCGAGGTCAGAAAGCATCTCCTTCAGTTCTATCTACCTACCAGAGTGCCCCCAAATGACAGTCCAGAGAATCTGGTCCTTTCAGACCCAAAGCTTCCTGCTGTGTTGACAGTCTGAGGACGCAAGAGTTTGCAGATGTAGCTGGGAGACACAATCATGCCCCTTTCCCCACAGATGGCACATACTAGGCTACACCAAGTTACCTCTAAGTGTCTTCTCCCCGGTGGGTCCTTGGGCAAAGCACTGGAAGACAGCTGTTTGCCACAGGCTCTGGTTTGAATTATGCTCTTATACCTGGATCCTAAAATGTGCTAGAAGACAGTTCAGGCCTTGAAACACGTTTTCCTCTTGTTGGTTTGTTGATGCTGTTGAATTTTACAATACATCTCTCCAGTATTAGACCTCTGCAGAGCTCCCTGCTATCCCTGTAGCATATACACCTTGGCTGTCTAAGTTAGGAAAACACAGCTAAGCTTATCAATAAATTCCTACTGTGTGCAAGGAACCCAGTTGTAGCTTTATTCATGTGTACAACATGGGTGGCTTTGAGGGTAGAGCTGTGGTCAATAATCTTGTAGTCACATTGCTGTGTGATATCTTCAGTGGCTTCTTATTCTAAGATGCTTTTTATCCCCATCGTATATGAGAAGAATTTTCTTCCAACTTACATCTGGCAGAATCACAGAGCTTAGACAGCTCCCCAAGTTTGTGTTTTTTGCTGGCTCCCTCTTTGTGATTTTTCATCCAAGTGGTGGTGATTCTGGTTGAACAATGCCAACTCAGGAATTTACAGACTTGAAAACAACCCTTTCTCTTTCCCCCAGGCTATTCCAAACCAACTTCCTCCTTTTTATTAAAACAGAGCTCAACAAACCCAAAAGAAAAAAAAATCTATCCACCTACAAGCTTATGCTAATAGGTACCCCAAAGCAAGATTCACAACCCACATGATAACATTATTCTTACCTTTGCTTGGTTGCCCAAACCACTAACTTCCTGAACGTCTTGTTTAGTTTTCTTAAATTGTTCCAAGTCACAACCTATCGGCAGAAAGAAACTGCCTTTCAAATCAAGCAAAGCCTGCCCCCATGACCCACTTAAGAAGCAGAACAGTGTTGTCTGAGACGCTACTGTGCACGAGTGTTGCTGGGCCTCTGAGCCTCGCGCTTGGGTCTTAGCCGTGAGGCTTTTCTGTTTTCAATTTTACTGTGGAATATTCTTCATTCCTGGCATACTTGATTCGATACTTTAGGATTTAGACTATACTTAAGTACAATCTTTTCACTATTGTAGGTTAGAAATTAATGCTTGCCAGACTGGGGTTGTGGTCCAGTATAGATCCAGTGCTTAATAGGGGTGGGGGGGGACCCAGGTTCGGTCCTCAGCATAGATGGGGTGGAAGGCAAAAAGAAAGAAGAGGAGAGGGAGGGGCAGGGGTGAGGTGGGGAGGGAAGATCTACTTGGATATAAATTCTCTCATCCTGGTTTCTGGTTGAGACCCCCAACCTTACAGGTGCACAAGTGACCTAGCCAGGCTATTTAACTTTTCCCTTCCATCTTCATCATGAAATGCTGTGATATAGATGCGTATTTAGAATTACTCTGCACGAAAGGTTAACTGGAAAGTGAACTGATGTTTGTTGAAGAGGCCATAGAGTTTTGGGTCGGAGATTGATCACACGGAAGTCTTAAACACGGAGAATAAACGGAACTCAACAGTAAGAAGGCATGAGTCTGTGACTTCGCTTTGTTCAGAAGTCGCACGGGTCACCTCTGCTTACAGGAATTCCCCAGATGCTTCTGTTAGGCTAGTGAGTCTTTTAAAAATCAACCGGGATAGCAAATGTTTGCCAACTCCATTTCATTTTTACTGATTAGCCTGTGGCGAAATTATTCCTGCCAGTTTACATTGGGCTCTGGCAACTCAGCCCCTATCCCTTTACACTTTATTAGAAGTGTAACTCTGGTTCTACCTCTGAGCTGCCTTCCTCACTTGCCTCCTGGGAGATGTAGCCTCTGGGGGATTTCCTATGTGCTTTGTGACCACATTATAAATCCTACTGGTAGTTCACACTTGCTGGTTTATTAGTTTCCCAGACCAGACAGAGAGCATCATGAAACAGGGTGCATTGTTAATGTGTTGGACTTCTTGTAGTCCTGCAGCTAGTCCATGCTTCAGGATACAGCAGCGGGATAGCAGCAGCGACCGCTCTGGGTCTCTCCCCAGAGACGTTCGGAGAGAGCGGGAGACGTTCGCTTGTGGGATAAGTGTAAGCACACCGGAGGATCTGAGCCTAGAGAGATGACTCAGCCTCAAAGGCTAGGCAGGCTCACGCAAAGGTCAGGAAGGGTCCTGGGTCCGAGAGCCTGGCGTGAACTCAGCCCTGCTGAGTTTCACTTCATTCCTAAGCTTTGTGAGTCTGCAGAATGAGGACAAGTAGTTGTAATAGGCAGGATGGCGCAGTTCAGAGTTTAAAGTCGTGCCTGGTAGTGTATAATAAACACTACGGAAAAATGCTAGCTCTTATTTCGAAAGATCCTTACACACATATCCACACAGCACAACCTCGCCTCTTACAGTATTTTGAGATTAGCAATGGAGAAATGCCAGAGACCTAACAGAAGGAATATTGTTTTGGTGACACTTGGCGCTCAAGTAGAAGGAAGGTTCAAGGGGGAGGGGGGGCTCCTAACGTGCAACCATTAGGAAAACCCGCACAAGGAGAGTGTAATTTGTTAATTTCTGGTCACCCGTATCCCTGGACTGAGTTACAAGTGAGCAGCTGTTGTCCCTGTCAGGTGTTCAGAACCGGGGACTCTTCCTATCAGAACGGAGCTCACAGGGGCTCCCGCTTTGGCTCTCAGTTGCTTTCGGGTGGCCTGGCGGGGATTCTGAATGGCTGTTGGGAGCAGTTTAATTGTTCAGGATTTTTGCTTTTTTGGCTGGAGTACATGTGGACATATACCCTTCAGTATGAAGGGACTGGTCGCCCCACCCCCACAGAGACTTAAGGCTTAGCCTGAGCGTCCCGAAGGTCTCAGGACAGTAGTTAGGAATAGTTAGGAACTTCCAGCCCTGTCAGCATGGCCAGTTTATTCAGACTTCAGAATTGCCCGTAAACATGTCCCTGAACTCTCTGTGAGCACCATGACTCAGCAGGCCGTCCCTGCTCCGGATCAAGACCAGGTAAACCAACCCCCCTCCCCCCCCCACAATTATCCACCCCGCTGGACAAGATCAATAGCACCAATGCTGCTAAGGAACAGATTTATTTTTGCAACAGAGTAACTTGGGACATGAGATATTTCTACTAAATTATAATTTACATTTAGTTCCTCTGTAGATGACTTCTAAGTTTCTGGTAACTGGTAAGGTTACTCCTCGGAAGACCTCACCGGTCACCTGGTACAGTGGGAGCTGGGAAGGCACTGGAGGCAGGTCAGTCATGAGATGCTAATCTGGGCCCTGACCTCTTAGTCACTCAGTTGC
Organism: Apodemus sylvaticus; assembly: GCF_947179515.1. Taxonomy (NCBI): domain Eukaryota; kingdom Metazoa; phylum Chordata; class Mammalia; order Rodentia; family Muridae; genus Apodemus; species Apodemus sylvaticus. The sequence continues at coordinate 6,043,802 of NC_067479.1, read as the reverse complement.
TTCATCACAGTAACACAGATGGACAGTGTTATGAAGATTAAAGAGAATAACATGCCAGAAGAATATTGGTCACAGGCTACCAAATAAAAACAGTAGAAAGAGCAGTTTACATAGGTTTGTAAGATCAGCCCTCTTGGTTGCTTGGTTTTTTGTTGTTGTTGTTGTTTTGTTTTTTTTAAATGTACCTTGGAATTATTCTGACACTTACTTGCCTTTTTAATTCTTTAATGAGTTAAGTAGTAGCAACATGTTCAACTTAAAAATAAAAAATGTGAGAGTAGCCCCTTCAGTAGCACACAGGGAGAAATCGGAACAAGGCTCCTGCCATCAACACATTGCTTGTCAACTTCTAAGCCACCTGATAGCAAGTCACACACACGCTGCAAAGCAATGCATGCAGACTTGTTATGATCTGCAACCGAGAACTGGCACCTGAGGAGGAAATAAATAGAGTGCAATCTTGTTTTGGTTTCTCAAATTTGAGAATTCCCTATGAAGATCCCACAACATGGGATTTAGATTTTTGTCCTGCTTTTGCTGCTGGTTGGGAGGCCCCGGCACTGTTTGGTAATTGTTGTGGGATACCACACTGTGGGGAGGGACTGTTCGCAGAGGAGATTGGCTGTGGGTATCACGCAGAAGGCAGGTGGGCTATGGCAAGCACTGGGCAGACACAGGCTCTCAACGGCCCGCTCTACGTCAGCAACATGGAATGCGCAGTGCTAGGAACAGACATGTTTATGTATAGTCCTTATAGAATATTCATTTGTAAGCTAGGCAGTGGTAATCCCAGCACTTGGGAGGCAGAGGCAGGCAGATTTCTGAGTTCGAGGCTAGCCTGGTCTACAGAGTGAATTCCAGGAAAGCCAGGGCTACACAGAGAAACCCTGTCTCGAAAAAACAAACAAAAAACAAAAAAAAAAATTTAAAGAATATTTGTATAGACTTATCCTTGCAGTTATGTGGCCTTAGATTAAAGGTACCTACATCAGACAGTGATGATGTCTAAAAGGCTGGCTTACCAGTGGAACTATGGAATTCGGTTTTAAAGAATTCATGTGGTTAACATACAAATATACTTTGTAGATTTTTTTTTTTTTACTTTTCCCCCCAAAGCATATTGTTTTGCATTAAGGTAACTGATGTGTGTGTGTGTGTGTGTGTACATTTTAATTAAAGAAAGGACATTGTACTCTAAAAAGACCTGTGACCTTCATTAAGGTCCCTTCAGTATTCTTTGGGTCCCAAAAGGATGAGGTCTTTTCATTTGCTATTGCCTCTTATTTTTGGAGGGGCTGCTCCCCATGCCCTGGCTTTAGTGGCTCCTCCTGTGGTGTTGGGTGAAAGATCAGCCCCAGGGCACTTGGGAAAAATTCCACACCCTGTGGTTCTGTAGCCACTGAGAACTCAATGAGCCAAGGAGGGAGAAAAGCCTTTCTGAAACAGGAACTCTGAGTAGATTCAGTGGCATTTCAAATCCTCATAAACTCATTTACTGTGAGAAGAACAGTAAGAGCCCAGGTTTGGGGTCCCAGTTAAAGGCTTTAAATCTCGGCTCTACACTTTACTTGGTTCAAATGTGAGACAAGTAATTTAATCTCTCCGAGCCTCAGTTTCCTTTTCTGCAAAATGAGGATCCATATACCCCTATCTCAGAATTGTAATGAGGGTTGACCGTCGATGTGTGTTCAGATGCACAGCACAGCCTACGAGCCAGGGCTTGCGATTCCCGTGTCCTTCCCCAGACCACGTTTGTATGTATGAGGGACGGCTGAGGCCAGGCATGTCTGTCTGCACCGACATGCTCTTTGCGTTCTATTGTTAGGCTTCGTCACACAGTACTGTAATTATTTGCTTAATGTCTGACTAGTCCTACCAGACTATAGGGTCTGTGGGAGGAGCTGTCAGACTGACATCTCTTGTCCATCCGGGACACGATGAGTGACTTGGCATGTCTGTGGTGACAAAATGAGGCCAAGGAGATCCCCAGGAACTGCAAATCAGGGCAGAAATGGAGATGTGGGTGCCAGATCAGGGTGTGAAAATAAGTAGTCCCCAATTCGTTTGCTAGGGCTGATTTAAGAGACGGAGGGTGTACTGTGCTGAGTCAGCAGCCCCTGTGCACTGTGCTGGTCAGCACCACCATGCAGATCTTGCCCGCTCCAGGAATGAAGGGTGTGAACAGAGCCTTATCTAGCTCCATCTCCTACAGCAAGGAGAGAGGAGTACGACTTGAAAGCATATTTTAAATACTTCAGATCTTTCTGGTTTATTTGGGAGGATACTTTTAGGCAGTTAATCTGTGTTTTAATTTTTCTGTTGAGAAGTACATTTATTGCCCAGTCTTGGTGTGCTAAAGTCCCGTCTTCTGATACAAATGTGTCAGAGCTAAGTGGGGGCAGAGCTCTGATGAGTGTTACCATTTGTTGTACACTAGCTAAAATGTTTCAAGTCTAAACCAGTCTCTGTCCTCACAGTTAAGGAGTGGTCTGGAGTGGAGCTAGTTATTCTTCCAGCATAGGGAAGAAACTGAGGTGACGGGACCGTGGAGACCACAACGGGAGTGCAAAGCTGGCTTAGGGACAAGAGGATATTGCTCATAAAAAAAAATTGAAATTTGGATAAGAAATGTTGAAATCAGTTTCTTAGCATGACCAAGAGTTCCAGGCAGAGGTGAGGGAAACGTGCCTTGGAAACCGATTGAGGTAGAAGTTTGATTGCCCTTTCTCTCCAGGCTGCCTTTGAGTGGAACCAGTCGCTGTTTGCCATGGGACATGCAGGGATAGGCGTGGACTGAAGTCATCCTGCTGAGGGGGACTCAGACATGGCTCTCAGCAGAATAAAGAAAAGTCTGAGAGAGGAAGAACCAGTCACAAAAGCCGTCACAGCAGAGTTAAAAATAAACAGGGGATGACGTAGGGTCTCTAGATTCAACTCTAAATAGATACTACTTCGAAGTATTTGGCAAGGCTTACAATGGAAATTAGGTAGAAATAATTCACTCAAAAGTGATCTCGCTTATGTTTAAAAAAACAAAATATATTTTAAAACTGGAATGAGGGTCTGGGTGTGGGGCTCGGTTCCTAGAGTACTGGTGTAGCTAGCATGCAGGAAACCCTGGTTTTATCCAGTGCACCACATAAACCAAGGTGGTCTACCTGCAATCCTGGCACTCCAGAGGCAGAGGACGAAGATCAGAACGTCAAGGTCACCCTCTGCTACACAGCAATATGAAGTCCTCCTGAGATCTATTAGCCCCTGTCCCTCCCTGACTCAAAATTTAAAAACTGGGGGGGGGGGGGGGCTAGTTATTATTACAAACAAGGGTCATCGTTCGTAAGTCCCTTTGGTAAATTTCAAGATGGTTTGAATTAATGATGACAGAGGACAGAGGCAGGCCACTTGCAATGTTCCCTTCAGGGAGGTCTTGGTGCTCAGCCGTGCAGTTCCTGATTTCTAGCATGTTTGCTCCACACTGATCTTTCCTAAAAAGTGCAGACAGTCTTAACGGTGTTGGAACACGCCTTTAATTCAGCAGAGGCAAGCCGATCTGTGATTTGAGGCCAGCCTGTGATGCGGGCTCCTTTTTGTTTTTTTAATTTGATATATTCTTTATTTACGTTTCAAATGATTTCAAAACTCTTTCCTGGCTCCCCCCTCCCCGAAAGTCCCATAAGCCCTCTTCCCTCCCGGCTCCCCCATCCACCCCTTCCCACTTCCATGTTCTGGTATTCCCCTACACTGCTGCACTGAGCCTTTTGTGTGTGTGTGTGTGTGTTTTGGATTTTTTTTTTTTTTTCGAGACAGGGTTTCTCTGTGTAGCCCTTGCTGTCCTGGAACTCACTTTGTAGACCAAGCTGGGCTTGAACTCAGAAATCTGCCTGCCTCTGCCTCCCAGAGTGCTGGGATTTTAGGTGTGCACCACCACCGCCTGGCTTGCACTGAGCCTTTCCAGAACCAGGAGCCACTCCTTCCTTCTTCTTGGACATCATTTGATATGGAGATTATGTCTTGGGTATTCCAAGTTTCTAGGCTAATATCCACTTATCAGTGAGTGCATACCATGATTGATCTTTTGAGACTGGGTTGCCTCACTTAGTATGATGTTCTCCAGCTCCATCCATTTGTCTAAGAATTTCATGAATTCATTGTTTCTAATGGCTGAATAGTACTCCATTGTGTAAATATACCACATTTTTTGTGTCCATTCCTCCATTGAGGGACATCTGGGTTGTTTCCAGCTTCTGGCTATTATAAATAGGGCTGCTATGAACATAGTGGAGCATGTGTCCTTATTACATGCTGGGGAATCCTCTGGGTATATGCCCAGGAGTGGTACAGCAGGGTCCTCCGGAAGATTAGTGCCCAGTTTTCTGAGGAACCACCAGAGTGATTTCCAGAGTGGTTGTACCAGCTTTGTATTAGATGGATGTCTCACCTGTCAGTTAAAATGCCTACGTTCTATGGCTTAGGCAGGAAATAGAGGTGGGACATCTGGGCGCAGAAAGACTTCTGGGAGAGGAGGAGGCAGGACAAGTAGCAGGAAAAAGGATGAGGAGACAGGTGCAGGTTAACCAGCCACATGGCAGAATGTAGGATAAAATAAACGGTTATCGTTAGTTATGACCTGGTCAGAGTAGAGTCTAGCTATATGGCCAAGGTATTTGGCAGTATGAGTCTGAGTCTTATTTCTGGGAGCATGGGACTGGGAGGTTGAACCTGGACTTGACTGCAACACTGGAAGTCAAACGATTGGCTGGGGCACCCACAACTGGGAGCCTCCTCTAGGAAAGCTCGAAACTAAGAAAACCTGAGGCTTTTTGAAGGCGTGCATATTCACGGCAGCGTGGTTGGAGAGATGACCTCTGGGGCAAGTAGAGAAAGATGGTGTGGTGAGATTTCACTTCCTATGGGAAAGGCCCCCACAGACGACAGCCTTGTCCTCTGCGCGTTGGCTCAGGATGAGTCTGGAAGGATCTGAAGCCAGGCCATTTTAGGACTTTCAGGGTTTACAGGGGTCAAATGGCATGCCGTGTGTCTAGGCCTGCATTTTTTATGTGCACAATGTTATTAAAACAACATAAAAAGGGGGACTTACATCAGAAATCTGGGCTATGCAAATCGTGTACGTTCAGCATGATGGTTTTGTCAGGTTCTTTCCTAAGACATTTCCCCGCTGACGACTATGATCTGGACAACTCTCTCTTCCAATGTGTGCTGCACTCTTGGTGCGGCTGTGCAGCCTGCAAGAGCCTTCTTTCTCTTCACATCGACTTTGTTTCCGTCGTTGCCACATGGGGACCCTTGAAAAGGTCTATGGGCTTCCAGAAGCAGAGGCAGTGCCAATGCCCACCTGATTTGTCACAATCGGTCCTTGCCCCCAGCTGTCTCCTGGTTTCCCAAGGAAGTACAAGAGAGGATCACAGGGCAGAGTAGATTTAACTCCATCCTGTGAATGAAGTCCCTGAGCTGTGTGAGCACCACTGTTTGCCTGCTGGTGGCCCTGGGCTACAGAAATCCCTACTGCACAGACGGCTACAGGAAGCCCATGCTGGGTGCAAGGGTGCAGAGATCCCTCCTCGAACACAGCCAAGTGCGAAGGATCAGGGGGCCAAGAACCCCAGAGCTCTCTGCAGCTGGTTGGTCTCACACCCAAGCCAGAGTCAGGTTCTCAGAGCATGCCTGGTCTGCGTCAGGAGTAACAGAGAAGGTGCAACCTAGAGCCCTGTCTTTTACCTTCAACTCTCCAAAGGTTATTTCTGCATGGATCCGTGTGACCAATATGGATCTGGGCTCATTTTATACTGAAACACACCAGTCCCCTCACCACACAGTTTTGCAGTGTGTGTGTGTGTGTCACAAGTGATGCCTTTTCATTAAAAAAAAAATCCCAACTCCACAGAAAGAAGATGACCTACGATTTTACTATTCTCTATCCCTATTTCTTGATTGTTATGTGTAGGGTGTGCGTGTGGCTGTTCCTGAGAGGATTTGTTCTAGCTGTCTAACCACTAACTTCATCTTTGAAGGTCTCACCTTTAGATACTAGCCTTCTTCTCTGGAGAATGGCTGTCTATGTCATGTCTACATTCACTTTGTGTCCTGCCACCTAGAAGCCTGGTCACTGGTTCCTTCTAGATGAGCATCCCCACTAGACTGTAGGGGTGACGCGCTCATCTGCCCCTAAGCCTTTTTACATGGACACTTGGCACCCTCCCGTATTCACACTCAGCAAACACTTGACATTTATTGAACTGGAACAAACATGGAGGCAGACTTATTACTACAGTATGTCTAAATATCTTGGCCTGTGGAACACAAGAAAGGAATGGAGGGGAAGTGAAGGCCAAGGGCAGAAGACCAGTGCTGATGGCTTAGGCGGCCTGGTCTTCTACCTGACCTGGCCTCATCACCCTTGCTTCTGGTCAGCAAGTTGGAGAGGCTAAAATGTTTCAAGAGTGGGGAGCATCCCAGTGCCTTGAACATGATACTGCTTCCTCTGTAAGCGAAGAGGAACGTGTGGGTGTAGACCTTAGCTAGCAGCTGGGCTGGCTCTAACGCTCCCGTCATTCTCTCACAGGTATGAATTAGGAGCGGCTCTCTTCATTGGCTGGGCAGGAGCCTCTCTCTGCATCATTGGGGGCGTCATATTTTGCTTCTCAATCTCCGACAACAACAAAACACCCAGGTAGGAATGAGAAACAAAACTGCCCTGTTAAAAACCTGCACTATTCTCAATCGTTACATATGTGACAAGTTACCTGCAATTCCTGGGACTCTTGGAATTAAAAGTAACAACTGAAGAAGGTTAAGGATACAGTTACTATTTTTGAAAGGCTCCATGACTGTGTTCTAAAGCCGGTTCTGGGACTGGGGGGGTCAAGCCCAGGGGGAAACGTGTGGTCTTCAAGTTGACCTCACTGTAATTTCACACAGCCAGGAACTGTTTCAGCCGCTAGAGAGCCTTCTGAGTGTCAGGAAAACAAGCTTTAAAAAATAGTTCTGAGAAGGAACATTAGAACAAAAGGGAACATCCTGGATCCCTTCATCCTGCAGGCACGAGAGGGTTGTGAGCTAACCAGAGGAGAGTTAACCTCTTGGCTACTGTCAGAAATGGTTCTATCCATTGCCCTGCACGCAGAACAGAATCGACCCCAGTGTGTTTTACCTTTCAGAGTGGCCTACACATACAATGGACCCACGTCGGTCATGTCTTCTCGGACCAAGTATCAAGGCGGAGAAGGAGATTTTAAAACCACAGGCCCTTCAAAACAGTTTGATAAAAATGCCTATGTCTAAAGAGCTCTGGCAAGCTGCCTCCTGAGTTTGCTGCGAAAGAGAACTGTTCTCACAATGCTCCCTCCAGGGCTCTCCTGTAATTACCGCTTAAGCTGTTTTTTAAAATATAAATTTGAAGACTGTTGATTGGATGTAAAAGTTCTTATAGTTATATACTAATCATTTTCTGTTGTGCCTTTCTATAAGGGAAATAAACAGGTTATTATTACAGGATTTTTACATTTTATACACATAGCAGACACGGACACCCTTAGTTCATAAGGCTCAGGGAATGATAGCCACTTTGATCCTTAATATGCTGAGAACTTCCCTCATTCCATCCATATATCAAACAGAAGGGTGTAGACTACAGTGTCCTGTGAAGGGGACAGGATGGTCTCAGGCTAGTCCTCATCTAGTATCCGAGCCAAACAACTTCAGAATCTACCATGTAGCTGACTTCTAGTTCCTTAGTTCTGTCTGTCAGGACTGCCATTCATCATGATGGCTTGAGAACGGGCGAGTGAGACCAAGGTGCCTTTGCCCTGTGTGGACCATAAACCACACAGGCTTGTCTGACCCAGAGCACATTACCACTGGCTGAGCTGGCCACCAGTGGCGGCTGAACCTAAAGCCAGCTAAGGACGCTCTGGGGCCTGTGTGGGCCTGCCTCTCTCCTTTCCTGTGTCCCACGGGTCTGCACACAGCACTTACTAGGTCACTGAGACACTGGCCATTTTTCAAGACGTGGAACTTGATCAGGTGGTTTTGGAACAAAGATGTAGATGAATTCCTAAGGCCAGCCCTGCATGTCACTTACCCACAAAGGCAGTGCTTGTCCCCACGAGCATGCAGCTTACAGGTCACAGCACATTTACCCTTACACCTTCCCCTTAACCACGGGTGCTCACCTTTTCCTGTGTGTGCAGTGGAGAAACGTAGAGAGGCAAATGACCCCTGTAGAGACAGAACCAGGACGTGAGCTAGTCTAGGGTAAAATACATGGTTTCAAGTTGTAAGGATTGGTACTTCTGTCATAGGCTATAAATTGCCCAGAACGAGTCAAATGACTGACTACATGACTTTCCCAGAGGGTAAAAGACTGAAAAGAAGGGGAAAAAAAGGCACATTGTTTGCAGGTACTCAATGGAAAGAAAAGGAAACTTTTTTTTAAAAAAGTAAAAAAAGAAAAAAAAAACCCAAAACTTTTCCAGTGTCATACTTTGTTAAAACTTGAGATACATTTTGCTTCCGTAAAGGTGGATCATGAACCACAGACGAGCGTGGGAACAGTGCTGTGTGGGCACAAGTTTAGAATATTTTTTTTTTCTTTAGGTGAACTGGTGAAGACAGGAGTTAGACTGAGAATGTAGAGAGAGTGGGGGGGGGGTGAAGGCAGCGGTGGTCAGGGAGGGGCTAAGCTCTGTTGAGGAAAAAGGAATAAAACAACTGAATGAGGAAGGAAAACAAACCCTAAACTTATCTGTGTTTAGGTCACAAAGGATTGAGCTTTGTGACCCACAAATACCAACTTAATTTATAGGTTGAGTTTGACCAGATCCTTACATTTACTTCCCCAGTCCCTGGGGTGCGGGAGGGGAACTGTGGCAGACACAGTCTGGAACACTTATTTTTCTACCAAAACCCATAAAGACAATAACAACCCGATGACGAGAGATCTACACATAAAGTGAGTCTGTTTGCACACCACGCCACCCCCCCCCCCCCCCCCCCGCATGGGGGTGGGAGAATTTTTTTCATGGTCTGGAATGGGCGCTTATAGGTTTCTAGATGGTAGCCACATTAGTCACAGAGATATATTCTAAGGTCAGGGTGTCAGACGCTAGGGCTTTGTGCAAGCCCTCTCATAAATCCAGCCAAGAAGTCTTCTTAATAAGCAGCCACAGTCACAGGGTGTGATGGCGGACTTTACTGGCATGGTGGACGGATGACAGGAGACCCCAAATCAACAAGCCATTAAAATGTTGCTTTTTTTTTTTGAGATAGTCCTCATAGTTCCACAAAGTATAAAAAAATATTTTTTAAAAAAAGAAAAAATAAAGAAAAGAGAAACAGTTTCTATATAAACTTTCTGATCATTGCCAAGATCATTATTCAAGAATATAAATTAGTTCTGAGGTATTTTATACTATGGGCTGGGGACTGAACACAGGAAAATGACATGTGGGTGACTCATCTTTTTCTAGTGACCATCTCACAGGAGTCAATTGGCATTTACAACGGTTGCACATTATTCATAAAACATCCAAGATGAAAGTTACGCTGCAGGAAACAACTCATTAGTAACGACATGCTAACGGGGCGTCAGAGCTCAGTGGGGTCAAAGGTTCTTTAAGGAAATGTGTTTACCATGGGCCTAGCTAACTGTTACCATTCATGGGATCGTTGAGTTCGCTAATTTAGTTTGAAGAGACCTGACAGAATTTTCTAACATAAGAACTACCAATAGGACAGTACATATATATTTTAAAGAGCTATAATAATTCAAACTGAAGCCTGCTATCAGTAAAAAACAAAAACAAACAAACAAGAAGACTTAAAAGTTAGTTGAAAAAAATACATTTAACACTAGAGTTCTGTACTGAAGAAAAGAGTTTTTATGACTTAAAGGATACGTTGTTTATACACAGTGGACAGCTGACAGTTTGTTCTCAATACTGTGTTATGTGTCCTACGAGACATCCTAGTTGTGAACAGGCTTCCTTGCTATGGTAGGAAACATTTAAGAGTGTAAGAGTCCTAGAGGCTGCTGACTGCAGTGGTGCTGGCTTCTGCACAGTCTTCGGATGTGCGAGATTGTGGTTAGACATCCAAAACTTCACTCCAGTCAGTCACGGTGACTAAGCTGCTCTTGAGTGCACTTGATTCGTTTTCCTGAAGTCCTAGATGGGGAAGAAGAGAAAGAGGAGGGATCTGAGGTGAAACTAGGCCGCCTTTAATCCCGGCTTCAGGCGTTTCTCACCTAGGGTCTGAGTCTGCAGCAAGTCTTGTTCCCCCACACCCACTACAAGCTTTGGCGGAAGGCGGCCGCATTCCTAGATCTCCCCACAGGATGTGGCCTGTGACCACCCCTCCTGAAGCACACAAGCTCCTTGGTAGCGGGGCTTGTGTCCTGGGCCCTGCTTCTCTCCTCCTGGCATTCAGCACGGAGCCCGGCTATCGAGGGCTCTCAGCACATCTGTATTGTGTTGTTAACTGTGGGCAGATAGAAACTGTGCAGGAAAGGAACATAAAACCCTATACGGCAAGGTCAATCTCTAGTTTAATATCTAGAGGTAAGTGTTAAACATAGGTTTTGCTGGGGCAGAAGAACTTAATTTGAAGTTAATTAAAAAGAGCCATGGTTTTAGCCACAGGAATAGCAGGCTGTGGGTTTGAATCTAGAATGTTCTCTGAGGAATGCAGAAGTCCTGGCACTCAAGTGTCCTCTTGGCTCTGTTCCTTACGAGGCACTGTATCTCCAACACCATCTTGTTTTTTAAGTGGAATGGATCCTTAGCAGAGGATCCATTTCATAATGGATCCAACTTCAAAATGGCGGTGGCTTGCCATCGTCCTATCAGGTGACAGTGTGACATTAACTGCAGAGCTGACGCTCTGGAGGGGAGAGTAAGGGCAAAGTGTTGAAGACAGGAGACATGACTATGGAATCTATAGGCACTGGCAGAAAATTACAAATAAGGGCACAGTTAATAAATCTTTAAAAAGCAAACAAAAGGGCTGGAGAAATGGCTCAATGGTTGAGAGCATGGACTATTCTTCTGAAGGTCCTGAGTTCAAATCCCAGCAACCACATGGTGGCTCACAACCATCTGAAATGAGATCTGGCGCCCTCTTCTGGTGTGTCTAAAGACAGCTACAGTGTACTTAGATAAAATAATAAATAAATCTTTTAAAAAAACACAACAAATAATGGTACAGATTTCATCCAAGGAACACAAGAGGTACAGGGGATGGTGTTAATGAACTCCCCATCTTCGTAGGACATCAGGACCTAATACCCAAAGCTGTCAAATCAAGAGCCAGGTTTGAGTCTGTTACTGAGAGATATGGGAATGGCTCACCGGATGGTAAAGATGGTGAGGAACACCAACCATGGAGGGGCCTTTCTCTCCGTCTTCACTTTTACCACGTACTAAGGTCACTCTGATTATCTGTGTCTGCCTGCCTATCTCAGCTGGCTATGGTGGAGTAACACAAGTGGAGGTATCCTCAACAGATACTTGTGTCACTCTATCTGACAATCAGACTGTTGAAGCAATGGACTTCAAAGAACTGATAATTTCCCCATGAATCTCATGGTGGGGGAAGGGAAAGGCCCTAGCCCAGGAAGAGGTGTTATACAGGTCTTACAACCTGCCAGACCATATTACCTGACGAGATCCCTGGCGAGTGGTGGGTGGGACTGCACCCTACTCGGCTGCTTAGCTCTGTGTTCTTGGCCCTCATTTAAAACTTTGTGCACTGTGTGTGTGGGGGGGAGAGGGGGCCACTGCATCACTCTGTCCCTCTTCCCAATGTGGCCACATGGAATAAATCTACTGTTTCTGCTCCCACTTTCAATTTGGCCCCTTTATTTGGCTTACTGAGGATGGGTGGCTGGATCTCACTTGGGGCACAGGTTGTGATCACACCAAATCTGACTAAGGTGGCACACCTATAATCTTGGTACTCAAGATGCTGATGTGTGTGTGTGTGTGTGTGGGGGGGGGGGTGACTGCAAGCTCAAAGCCAGTCCTGGATTATATAGTGACATAGTTGAGAGCTTGTCTCAAAAAGTCAGACAAGCAAAATGAACAAAATATGTATTCGTGTACACAGACATGAACATGTGTGTTATGATTTTTGAATTTACAAACTAAGCCCACTGAGAGTTATATAACTGTCTGAGAGTTACATTTAGGCTCTCTGGTGCACAGGAAGTATCCCAACTTACAATTTCATTTGGGATCCATCCCACTGGCTACACTGGTGTAAGAAAACAAATCTCCCTTGGAAGAAAAACCAGGAAAAGTACTTCATAGGGAACAGAGGAGTACTGGAAGTTTGTAAGAAGGATGTTCTCACCCAGGAGTAAGCTCAGAAATTCTAATTTCTGCCAGGTGTCTGTGTGAAGAGAATATGTGTGAACATTGCAAAAACAACATCATGGTGTTCAATGAAATAGTTAGTAGAGCACAGTTCAAATGGTCTGTGCGCATGTGAAGGAAGGAAGGAAGTCACCGACACTCAGATGTACCTTATAACAGAAGGAGTAGCACCGTATCTGGGTTAGAACGGTGTATTATTTAGCTTTGCTCTGTTTTTTGTCAGTGCTGTGACAGTGATCTGATAATGCTTCCATCTGAGGGAATAAAAGGGTAACAAGGACAGGTACTTAAAAAGCTGACCCGCTCTGGGGGTGGGAGAGCTAGCTCTCTTGGTCCAGTGCTTGTCAGTCAATCACGAGGACTTGGATTGGATCCCCGGAACTCACGATTTCACCACGAGTTAGAGCGCACTCTGTTACCCCAGCACTGGGAGAGCAGAGACAGAAGCCTACTTGGTGAGCACCAGGCCAATGTGAGACCATGCCTCTAGACACAAGGTGGACAAAACCAAGGCTGACTCTGACGTACGCATGTGTGTACAGAAATGGGCACCCACAGGGACACACACAATGCCCTGAAGAGTCACAGGCATGATACCTGAGGGTGGAGCCCACCAACCTTCTTCCTTGAGTTCCCGGGGGTTCACTGGGCCCCAGGCCCTCTGCACCTGGCTGCAGCTGAGATCCCGCTTCGCAGGTGGGGGTTCCCTCTGCTCTATCTTACTCCCCAGAGATTTTTCTTCCTCTAAGGATGATATGTCCCAGTCCTCATCGTCAGCATCGGTGCACTGAAAGACACACAGAGAAGAGTGGGAGCTTCCTAAGGGAACAGTGCCCCTCGCGGTTTAGGCTGAGCAGCTGGCATCAAAGGGCAAGCCGGGAATGACACGGGAGGCAGCTTCGCAGAGCCATGACTTGAAAGACACAGAAGTCACTTTAAAAAAAGATGCTGGCAATTTTTCTTTTAAAAAAATTGTTAATAAATAAATAAATAAACGCCAGGCAGTGGTGGCGCACGCCTTTAAGCCCAGCACTTGGGAAGCAGAGGCAGGTGGATTTCTGGGTTTGAGGCCAGCCTGGTCTACCGAATGAGTTCCAGGACAGCCAGGGCTATACAGAGAAACCCTGTCTCGGAAAAAAAAATCAATTGTGGTCCTAGACCACAAGGATTGTAGGGGAGGTATCTCTGAAAGTCAGGGTGAGACAGGTCACTCAGGAGCCCCGCAGAGAATGACCCGACCCCACCCCACCCGGGCTAGAAGAACCACCTAGAAGAAACACACTTCTGCCAACCCCTTCCAAAGACTTGCCATCTTGACTGGTGCAACATTTTGTCATTTTCTTTGTTCATGTTAACACACAAACAAGGCAGTGACTACTGAAGGGAGCTCAGCAGGGCACTCTGAGTCCCACGGATGACCAGAAGAGGGCGGGGTTATCACAGAATTGAGAAGGAGGACTGGTACTGGAGGACATGGTCTATACAGCAGCTGGCCAGGACTCTAACAGCCGAGCCCCACTCAGGACACTCTGCGGTTAGAAATGCTCCAGAACCTTCCAGGCCTCTTCTCCAGTGATCCTGACTCCCAGGTGGTGACAACCCTTAAAAGCTCCTATTTTCTTTCAGGTATCAGAAAAAAAAAATCCTTGAGCTACATGTGGAGGTTCAGATTGTAGTTCCAAAGGCATCTAATATCAAACTACACACATGTTACCAAACTCAGAAACTTTCTTCGTGGTTGCTTTGGGTTGTTTGTTTCTTTCTTTTCAAGACAGGGTTTCTCTGTGCAGCCTGGCTGACCTGGAACTCTTCCTGTGGATGAGACTGGCCTCGAACCCTGAGAGCTCTGCCTGCCTCTGACTCCCGAGTGCTGTGGGGCTGCCCCACCACCCCTGGCAACTTTCTTGTGTGTGCTTGAGATTTCTTGTGTGCGTTATGGCTCCTGCAGGTTCAACTGAGCTACATCCAAGCTCTTGAAATCTGAGAATCTTTAGTGGATGCTGGTGTTTAAAAAGTTTAGCACTTTGGGACTGAAACTTCAGATCTCAGGCTGTTCAGTCCACACCTGCTATCAGACATGCTATCATTGCATTAACTAAACACATTTGGCTTTTACTTTGATACAGAATGTATTCACAAACTAGTTCCTCAAAGGACGAATCCATTCCTTAGCCAGCAGTCTCACCTTTAACTCTTGCAACGCTTCCCTTTTGATAACAGTGTCAGGAGGATTCATTCCAGGAACTGCTTTATTCCCATTTCCTTGGGGTAGAGTCATGTTCTCAACATTTTCCGTCTGTATCTTAATGGAGGTTCCTAAAAGAGTGACAGATCCAGTCAAGAAAGGCTTTCAACACTCACATCTACCCCAGTCCCCAAATGACCCCACTATTGGCTCTGAAGGAGTCTCACCTTTACACACAATTATTTATTATTCAAACGGACTAACACATATTTTGGGTTTGGGAAAAAATATGGTTGGAAAGATGATGGTTCAGAGATTAAAAGAGCTTGCAGTGCCTGCAGATAACCTGAGGCAGTTCCTGCAGATAACCTAGTGCAGTTCCTGCAGATAACCTAATGCAGTTCCTGCAGATAGCCTGGTGCATACAGTTCCTACAGATAACCTAGAGCAGTTCCTGCAGATAACCTGAGGCAGTTCCTGCAGATAAGCTGGTGCAGTGCCTGCAGATAACCTGGAACAGTTCTTGCTGATAACCTGGGGCAGTTCCTACATATAACTTGGTATAGTTCCCTGCACCCACAGCACAGAGCACACACCCACCTGTGACTCCAGTCCCAGGGGGTCTGATGTCCTCTTCTGGCCTCTGCAAGCACCTGAACACACATGGTACACACAAGTACACACACACACACACACACACACACACACACACACTAAATACATAGAATTCCCTTAAAAGAAATCACAATTGCCCAGGCATGAAACTACAGAGTTTCCATTCAGAAATCACAGATGGGTGGTCTCATTCAAATATGTGATAGAAACTTTAATCCAATGGGTATTCTCCAATATAGTGTGTTATTTTTAAACGTATCCATTGTGTTTTCTAAAGTTATATAATTACATAGTATATAAGAGTTATGTGTAATATAATTAAACCCACTGTGTTTAAAATTTGTAACTTTAAAAGTATACTTTTAAAAAAAAATCTATTTTAAAAAACTATCCATTGCCTCTACTTCCCTGGTAGCTTATCAGAAATCTCACACTGGAAGTTTGTCTTTCTTTCAAATTACCCTGTCAAGTTCATTAGGTGCATTAGAGCAGCCGTTCTCAGCCATCCCAGATTAACGGATGAAGACCTGAGTTCAGTCCTCATCATCCACATAAAAGCCAGCTGTGTGGGCACGTGCCTGCAATCCCAGTGCGTGTGTGTGTATGTGTGTGGGGGGGGGGGGGGAGGTGTACATAAGAGCAGCCAGCCACATCAGTGAGCTCTGGGCTCATATAAGAGACTGTGCCTCAAAAGACAAGATACCCAACATTGACCTTGGTTCTTTGCAAATGTGTGCACTTGTGTTAGCAGACACACACAGGCACACACATATATATGCATGCACCAAACACACATACATACTCACATAATTAAAAAAAAAAAAGGTGGTCCATGATCTATGTGAACAGTTGCTGTAACCATTAGAATACCAGGACTGCCATGAACTCAGCGGGAGGAAGATAAGAAGACAGCCAGAGAGATGAGAGCCACTGCAAAAGAGAGCGTTCTGTCTCTCTCTGTGGTAGCTCTGTCAGGAAAGGACCTTGCCAGCACCCTGAGTTTGTTTATCCAGCCTACAGAATATTGGCAAAATGAATTTCTGTTGTTTGTCTCTCACAGTATTTTGTTACAGCAGCTTGAGGAAGCCCATACACACAGACATCTCCAACTGTTCTTCCCCTTCTACTTGAAGGTGCGTGGGTTTCCCCCCACCCCGACAATCCCAGCTCAGGTGCCCAGTGCCTGGTGCCCTGGGAGAGGAGACCACTGCTCTCCATACACTTGAGGAGGGTTTTCAGGGGTCGGGCTTCACCTGACAGCTTAGGAGAGAAGTCCGAGTCGTCCATTTCGCTTCCCTCCGTCCAGTCCGTGTCACTTTTGACGGCGCTCTTTCCGAAGTGACTCGTGCTGCTTTTAGGTGGCCGTGTGGCGAGCAAGTCTGGGGAGAGGTACGCCTGGAGGAAGTCCTCTTCATCCGGGTCTTCCTCTGAGCTGAAGGGGGGCGTCCTGTGTGAGTGAGAGCCAAAGCCGGGGGTCAGGGGCGCTGCTCCCTCACTTCAGAACTTATTAGCCACTTGTCCTTTCTTTTTACCTTCCTTTTTGAAATCTGGTTCTTTTAATGACAACACAGCTGGCTGTAATGGGAATTCTCACAATGTTGTTAAAGACAACACAGCTGGCTGTATTGGGAATTCTCACAATGTTGTTTGATGACATCACAGCTGGCTGTACTGGGAATTCTCACAATGTTGTTAAAGACAACACAGCTGGCTGTAATGGGAATTCTCACAATGCTGTTAAAGACAACACAGCTGGCTGTATTGGGAATTCTCACAATGTTGTTTGATGACAACACAGCTGGCTGTACTGGGAATTCTCACAATGTTGTTAAAGACAACACAGCTGGCTGTAATGGGAATTCTCACAATGTTGTTAAAGACAACACAGCTGGCTGTATTGGGAATTCTCACAATGTTGTTTGATGACAACACAGCTGGCTGTACTGGGAATTCTCACAATGCTGTTAAAGACAACACAGCTGGCTGTACTGGGAATTCTCACAATGCTGTTAAAGACAACACAGCTGGCTGTACTGGGAATTCTCACAATGCTGTTTAATGACAACACAGCTGGCTGTACTAGGAATTCTCACAATGCTGTTAAAGACAACACAGCTGGCTGTACTGGGAATTCTCACAATGCTGTTAAAGACAACACAGCTGGCTGTACTGGGAATTCTCACAATGTTGTTAAAGACAACACAGCTGGCTGTACTGGGAATTCTCACAATGCTGTTAAAGACAACACAGCTGGCTGTACTAGGAATTCTCACAATGCTGTTAAAGACAACACAGCTGGCTGTACTGGGAATTCTCACAATGCTGTTAAAGACAACACAGCTGGCTGTACTGGGAATTCTCACAATGCTGTTAAAGACAACACAGCTGGCTGTACTGGGAATTCTCACAATGCTGTTAATGACAACACAGCTGGCTGTACTGGGAATTCTCACAATGCTGTTAAAGACAACACAGCTGGCTGTACTGGGAATTCTCACAATGCTGTTAAAGACAACACAGCTGGCTGTACTGGGAATTCTCACAATGCTGTTTAATGACAACACAGCTGGCTGTACTGGGAATTCTCACAATGTTGTTTAATGACAACACAGCTGGCTGTACTGGGAATTCTCACAATGTTGTTAAAGACAACACAGCTGGCTGTACTAGGAATTCTCACAATGCTGTTTCATGACAACACAGCTGGCTGTACTGGGAATTCTCACAATGCTGTTTAATGACAACACAGCTGGCTGTACTAGGAATTCTCACAATGTTGTTAAAGACAACACAGCTGGCTGTACTGGGAATTCTCACAATGCTGTTAAAGACAACACAGCTGGCTGTACTGGGAATTCTCACAATGCTGTTAAAGACAACACAGCTGGCTGTACTGGGAATTCTCACAATGCTGTTAAAGACAACACAGCTGGCTGTACTGGGAATTCTCACAATGTTGTTAAAGACAACACAGCTGGCTGTACTGGGAATTCTCACAATGCTGTTAAAGACAACACAGCTGGCTGTACTGGGAATTCTCACAATGCTGTTAAAGACAACACAGCTGGCTGTACTAGGAATTCTCACAATGTTGTTAAAGACAACACAGCTGGCTGTACTGGGAATTCTCACAATGCTGTTTAATGACAACACAGCTGGCTGTACTGGGAATTCTCACAATGCTGTTAAAGACAACACAGCTGGCTGTACTAGGAATTCTCACAATGTTGTTTAATGACAACACAGCTGGCTGTACTGGGAATTCTCACAATGCTGTTTAATGACAACACAGCTGGCTGTACTGGGAATTCTCACAATGTTGTTTAATGACAACACAGCTGGCTGTACTGGGAATTCTCACAATGTTGTTAAAGACAACACAGCTGGCTGTACTAGGAATTCTCACAATGCTGTTTCATGACAACACAGCTGGCTGTACTGGGAATTCTCACAATGCTGTTAAAGACAACACAGCTGGCTGTACTAGGAATTCTCACAATGCTGTTAAAGACAACACAGCTGGCTGTACTGGGAATTCTCACAATGCTGTTAAAGACAACACAGCTGGCTGTACTGGGAATTCTCACAATGCTGTTAAAGACAACACAGCTGGCTGTATTGGGAATTCTCACAATGCTGTTTCATGACAACACAGCTGGCTGTACTGGGAATTCTCACAATGCTGTTAAAGACAACACAGCTGGCTGTACTAGGAATTCTCACAATGCTGTTTAATGACAACACAGCTGGCTGTACTGGGAATTCTCACAATGCTGTTAAAGACAACACAGCTGGCTGTACTGGGAATTCTCACAATGCTGTTTCATGACAACACAGCTGGCTGTACTGGGAATTCTCAAAGACAACACAGCTGGCTGTACTGGGAATTCTCACAATGCTGTTTAATGACAACACAGCTGGCTGTACTGGGAATTCTCACAATGTTGTTAAAGACAACACAGCTGGCTGTACTGGGAATTCTCACAATGCTGTTTCATGACAACACAGCTGGCTGTACTGGGAATTCTCACAATGCTGTTTCATGACAACACAGCTGGCTGTACTGGGAATTCTCAAAGACAACACAGCTGGCTGTACTGGGAATTCTCACAATGCTGTTAAAGACAACACAGCTGGCTGTACTGGGAATTCTCACAATGTTGTTAAAGACAACACAGCTGGCTGTACTGGGAATTCTCACAATGCTGTTAAAGACAACACAGCTGGCTGTACTGGGAATTCTCACAATGCTGTTAAAGACAACACAGCTGGCTGTATTGGGAATTCTCACAATGCTGTTTAATGACAACACAGCTGGCTGTACTGGGAATTCTCACAATGCTGTTAAAGACAACACAGCTGGCTGTATTGGGAATTCTCACAATGCTGTTTAATGACAACACAACTGGCTGTACTGGGAATTCTCACAATGCTGTTTAATGACAACACAGCTGGCTGTACTGGGAATTCTCACAATGCTGTTTAATGACAACACAGCTGGCTGTACTAGAAATTCTCACAAAGCTGTTTGGCTGCTCTTTGCTTCCTCTCCCTCAGCGCCCTCTGCTGGGCCCCTCCCTCCCCACAGCAGACCCCCGCTGCTTACACATTACACGCATCCTGTCCCCTGCTTCTTATTTCTTTTTTTCCCCTCTGCAACATTCCTCAGTACCTTTTTCCCATCTGTGGTCTCTTCACCACCCCTCCCTCACCCATATATATCTATATCTATATCTATATCTATATCTATATCTATATCTATATCCACACACACAGTCTGCATATGAGGACAGCACTCGATAGATATTTGTCTTTCTGCACATGGAATGCTTGGCATCACAGTAATTTGGAGTTCTAACCATTTTCCTGGACAAAACTCCATTGTGTGTATGTGGCACATTTTCCTTATCATTTATCTCTTGGTGGACATTTTCTAGCTATGTCACATAGTGAAGAAAAAGCACATGTGTATTCGAATACCTTTGTGTAGTGGGACTCAAGAGTCCTCTGGCTGTTTGCCCAGAAATGGAATAGCTGGGTCATATGGCAGCTCTAATTTTAGTTTTTTGAGAATTCTCCATATTGATTTGACTGCCTTTTAAAGTATTACAGACCACCTCAGGTGGTTCCCAGAAACTACAATAAAGGGAACTCCCCTGAACCCATAGACAATGAGGCAGGGAAGCCATGTGCTAGCCTAAGGAGTCACCCAGTCTGACATCATGAAGCAGAGCTGTTAAAACTGAAATTCCCCTAAACCCAGATGTGCACAATCCCAACCCCTAAACCCAGATGTGCATAGTCCCAACCCCTAAACCCAGATGTGCACAATCCCAACCCCTAAACCCAGGTGTGCATAGTCCCAACCCCTAAACCCAGATGTGTACAGTCCCAACCCCTAAACCCAGATGTGCACAGTCCCAACCCCTAAACCCAGATGTGCATAGTCCCAACCCCTAAACCCAGATGTGTACAGTCCCAACCCCTAAACCCAGATGTGTACAGTCCCAACCCCTAAACCCAGATGTGTACAGTCCCAACCCCTAAACCCAGATGTGCATAGTCCCAACCCCTAAACCCAGATGTGCACAGTCCCAACCCCTAAACCCAGATGTGTACAGTCCCAACCCCTAAACCCAGATGTGCACAGTCCCAACCCCTAAACCCAGATGTGCACAGTCCCAACCCCTAAACCCAGATGTGCACAATCCCAACCCCTAAACCCAGATGTGCACAGTCCCAACCCCTAAACCCAGATGTGTATAGTCCCAACCCCTAAACCCAGATGTGCACAATCCCAACCCCTAAACCCAGATGTGCATAGTCCCAACCCCTAAACCCAGATGTGTACAGTCTCAACCCCTAAACCCAGATGTGTACAGTCCCAACCCCTAAACCCAGATGTGTACAGTCCCAACCCCTAAACCCAGATGTGCACAGTCCCAACCCCTAAACCCAGATGTGCATAGTCCCAACCCCTAAACCCAGATGTGCACAGTTCCAACCCCTAAACCCAGATGTGTACAGTCCCAACCCCTAAACCCAGATGTGCACAATCCCAACCCCTAAACCCAGATGTGTACAGTCCCAACCCCTAAACCCAGATGTGCACAATCCCAACCCCTAAACCCAGATGTGCAGTCTCAACCCCTAAACACAAAAGTGCGCTCTCGATATTCTTAGCTTTTAAATGCCAAAGGAAAACACTTCTTAGTGATTGAAAATAAATTTCTACACCTACAGCATTTTATTTTTAAATGGCATTACTTCTGACTTGGGGACTACTACCCCTATTTGGAAGTGAAAGATAAGCTTAGAGTGTTTGTCCATTTGAAGAGCATTTGTAGAA
Source organism: Apodemus sylvaticus (assembly GCF_947179515.1). NCBI lineage: Eukaryota > Metazoa > Chordata > Mammalia > Rodentia > Muridae > Apodemus > Apodemus sylvaticus. The sequence goes on along the minus strand of NC_067479.1, from coordinate 6,022,264 downwards.
TGTCTAAATTCTGTATGCCACATCTGCTTGTGGATGTTGGTTCGGCCACACACATCCCTCGAAGCAAAGCTCTTTCCATGAGGTTATGTTCATAAAAAGACAAACCATTATCATCACTACTTTCAGGTATCCAGAGGAGACAGGTTTTATGGCGTTGATATCTCCGGACTCAGACAATGAGGGCACTGAACCCTGAGTGTTATTCAGAACTAATAACAGGAACATCCCTGCAATTTACTGGAGGCCCACAAGTGCCATGCCCCTTTTATAGGTTCTTATTTAATTTGTAAAGTAATCCTAAGCCAGGCACGGCATCCAACACCTTTAACCCCAGTACCGAGGAGGCAGAGGCAGGAGCATCTCTGTGACTTTAAGGCCAGCATAGTTATAGAGAGTTCTAGGTTAGCCAGAGCTACATAATAAGACCCTATCTAAAAAACAAACCAATGCCCCCCAAAAATTTGTTTAAAAAAAGCATTGTGACACAGTACAGAAGTGTTTCTTAAATTGGGCTCAAAACAGGCACCAGGTGGCTATCAGCTGATGAGTGAATAGAGATTCTTAGCATTGAAAAGACCTCAACAGAAGTCATCACCAGCCATTACAGGAGCCAGAATACCAGAACCAGCTGACACCAAAACACCGTGCACTGTACTTAAATGTGCTTATGAAGAAAGCACACTGTAGGAGGCTGCACCCCAATGACTCAGGGTGGTCCTGTTTCTTAGTGGATACTGTCATGTGGCAAAGCTACTGAGTGGTGTGGTAACTAATGAAGTCAAAGATAATAACCAGAAGGGACTCAAAAGGTAACCATGATGAATAATCACCGTGGCTTTCCTTAGCCGCAGCGGGCCCTACTTCACCATGAGGGCAACACGTGAAAACGTTCTATCCCCCGCCAGCCCCGGTACCTCTGCCAGGACTCACTTGGTAGGTGGAAACCTTCTGAGAAAATGACTTTCTTTGGTATTTTTCTTGAGTCTGAAAAAAAAAAAATAAGAGGAAGGTGAAAAAAAATAAGAGGAAGGTAGACAAGTGAATGGAAAAACCACAAATCGCCTTTGGTTATCGATCAGAAACCACAAGGTCGTTGTGAACGTGATTCATCGCTGCAGATTCAAGACTTGAAGTGTGATGACATCCAGGGGCAGGACTCTGGGAAGTAATTGGACAAATGGAGTCACAGGGTTGGCTCCTGACGATGGCATTGCTACCGGCGGTGGCTTGAATGAAAATGGTCCCCAGAAGTTCAAAAGTTTGAATGCTTTGTTCCCAGGTGGCCAACGGGGAAGATTAGGAGGTGTGTCGCTGGAGACAGGCTTTGAGGTTTCAATGGCCCACCCCTTCTCAGTTAGCTTTCTGGACCTTCTGCTAGAGGACTGGGATGTAAGCTAGCTCTCAGGGGCTGCCCCAGCGCCACACCTGCCTGCCTGCCTGCTGCCATATTGCCCTCTGTGATGGTCTCTGGCTCTAACTCTCTGGGCCCATGAACCCCAAATCAAATGCTTTTTTTTATAAGTTGCTTTGGTGATAGTGCTTTGTCACAGCAACTAAAAAGTAATGAAGGCACTGCCTTTAAAAGAGGAAGACCAGAGCTTGTTCCCCGTATGAGCACACACGAGGGAATAGCTCTGGCAGTACAGCTTGATCTCTGACACCCTGGTTCTTCTGATCTTTTGGCCTCCAAACCAAATTCCAGTTGTTTCACTGATCCGGCCCATGATGCATGATTACAGCAGCTTTACTTGGCTAGGACACACAGTGGTTTCATTCTTCTTACAGTTGAAAATACTCACTTTGGGACAGCCGCTTTATCAGTAAACACGGTTCTCTGTCTGACCAACGGTCTGCTTTTGGGGGGAAGCTGGGTTGCTCTGGGTACTTCTTCAGGTGGAAAGGAGGTCATGGAAGGGACATTGTGCCTATCTGGAAGAGAAGGATCCTTCGTGAGTCTCCACTGCTTTATGGTAAGGGGAAAAGGCTTAACTAAAAAATATAACACTAACCCATGTGCCACAGAAAAAGACAAGGCACCTCTCAGCTCTGGGACCCAAGCCGAGGCCTTCATTATTATTGTTTTTTTTTTTTTTTTTTTAAAGAAAGGTCTCTTGTAGCCCAGGCTGGCCTTGAATCTGCTATACGTCTATGAATGTCTTTGAACTCCTGATCCACCTGCCCTCACCTCCTGAGTACTTATTAAAAGGCTGTCAGACTTGGCTCTCATTTGCGGCCGTAGAATGCCAGGTGGTAGCAGCGGGCTTACCTGAAGACTGTGACACTTTCTCCTCCATCTTACAGATCAGCTGGTGCTCCAGGGACTCTCGGATTTGCTGAATGTCAGGCATTTGCTTTGCTAGATCGTGTCTGGCGACTTGCATGGCTTTCAGTGATCTAGTCAAGATCTCACACGGAATACCTTGGATATTCTGAAGGAATAGGATGTCATGTCAATCTGCTGTCACCATCCTTGGGTGTGCTTCATTCGTAGACATACATCAGCATTAACTCTGTTCTTTTGGGATCCAGGGTCATTTTAGGTACGGGAGCCCAGCATACAACAAACTCTCCTGGTTCTAAAAGGAGCTTGCAACGCAACTGGGAGGAATCCTGAGAAGAAAAGCCATCAGAGGCCCTGGCCTGCAGAGAAGGGGGTATGTGTGTGCGCGCGCGCGTGTGCATGTGCATGTGTGTGTGCGTGTGTGTGTGTGTGTGTGTGTGTGTGTGTATGTGTGTGTGTGTGTGTGTGTGTGCTCAGCTGCAATCTCATGAAAGGTGGAGATTGCAGAACCTGGCAAGGAGTCATTCCCAGGTGTTCAGGCACCAAGGACGCCTTGGTGAGAAAGACAGGACAGCAGGACAGACATAGCCACAAGTCCTATGGGCCTGTCCTATAAAGATGTGTGAGAAGAAAGAAAGAAAGAAAGAAAGAAAGAAAGAAAGAAAGAAAGAAAGAAAGAAAGAAAGAAAGAAAGAAAGAAAGAAAGAAAGAAGCTGGATGCCAGCCAGCGTGGGAAGCTCATCACTCTCTCTGCAGAGGGGAGCCCTGGTTATGTGTGTGTCCTGTACAGCTGAAGTGTATGAGTGTGATTACACAGGTGACCGAGGGACTCTGCAGCTGACGGGCATGTAGTCAGAAGAGAAGGTACTCTTACTTACAGGGTTGGTTCTGCATTAGTGCCTGACTCACGAGTGCACCCATCCTCTCCCCAGTCCCCCTTCACACCCCCTCTCTTCTGAGTTCCCCATCTTGACCCACACTTGCCCAGGAGGGAAGTGTCTGTCATCAGATAGGTGTCATGTCCACATTTCCTCTGTCCTCTGTTCGTCATCTGATCTGCCCAGCATCTTCTGGTCTCTTAAGAGGGTCAAAGACTTCCAATACATTCTGTGACCATCAGGGTTAATGTCTGTCTTCCTACACCCTGTACTTAGATGGGAGGATCTGATGCTATACAGCTGCCAGTCTTTCCTAATTAACACCCAGAATTTCACAGTTTCCATCAGAACCCCAACCACAGCTGATCTAGAAGTGGGAGTGTTTTTCTAAAGTTCAACAGGAACAAGCGGTGGATGAACTGGCAAACGTTTGAAATAGTGAGACTAATGTGCAGCTCCTACAAGCAAGTCAGTGTGAATAAAGGGAAGTCAGCTGACTTTCAAGTCAGCGATTGGATAAAGAGCAGGCAGGGAGGGTTTCCACGTGGTAAAAGCACGATTCCAAATGAATGACAAAGCTGCGTCACACAAGCTACGAAGGAGGTCAACTCCTTCAACTGGAAATAAAGTCCAACGTTTCTAATTCTGAACAAATATGTGTGTGTACACACACATGCACACACACACACAAAGCAAGCAAAAATGTTTCCAAGTATTAGGAGACAAACCGTAGATAAGGCTCTGATCAAAATCAAAGTCCAGAAACAGTGAGCACAGAAATCTAGTCTCAAGAGTGTCTGCAAAGGAACTGTGACACTGCATGGATGTCTCCGATTAAAACCCACACAGAGAGTCTACGCAGAAATTACAGGCTGACGGTACTAAGGACTGACTGAAGACTTGGTCTCATTGAGCTCTTCTGCCTGTATAGCGGAAGTGTAGACTGGAACACTTAATAATACAATTCAGCCACAGCTACGATATTAAACATGGCTGCTTCTTGACCCGGTAATGCCATTCCTAGAAATACCTCCAAGAAAAAAAAATGCCTGATGGTCTATGGCCACCGCAAAGGACATGGACAAGACTTAGAAGCTGAGTCCACACAGGACCCTCGCACATCCACTATCAAAAAGAGCTAAAACTCCACCGTATTTCTACAACTAAATGCTATAGTAAATACAGGCCGACCTGCTGGTGCACTAAACAAACAAGGAACATCATTGCAAGAGGCAAGACACAGAGTACTAGACAGCACGCAGACACACTCTGGCTCCCTCGTGACTAGCCACGTGAAGCCAGTCAAGTTACCTCATCTTTATGTAAAACAGAAATAATAATGTCATCTCCTCCAAGCTTTACCCCCCCATTTATAAACACGTTTGTATTTGTTAAGGTCTTAGAAATGTGCCAGGTTCTAGCAAACGCTACCCAGCGCTGCTAACCTGAGTCGTCTCAGCATCCAGTTTCTAAATTCGGACAGAGTTAAGAAGCCCTCTTTTATTTTCTCTGTGTCCTGACTTAGGAGCTGGAACCTAACGAGCAAATTTCAGAGACTGAAGGACCTACCGCGCTGATCCCAAAGCTTCTCAGTTTATTTCCCAGCTCCTCCTCCAGGTTGGTCCTCAGCTCCTTAGGGGACGGGTTGGCGGCCGATGTCTTCCGAAAGTACGTCTTTTTATTTAATTTCTGCTCGGTTTCTCGTCCTGAGATACGGTTTTATAAAAAAAGCAGATTTAGAGAGGATTATACAAACCCATTTCATGTGGAAATTCAAAACATGCAACTTTGAGGCAGAAAGTAAACATTTGTAAAGATTTTAAGGTATTGGATGTTTTGCAAGGCCTAGGTATCTTAGCTTCTGCAACCATTTTAAGTCTGCCTCAGAACCTCAGTGACTTCTAATACTCCTGACTGCTCAGCTAAGTTAGAGTCAACTGACTTAAGAAGCAGACATAATATATATTTCTTTACTGTTTTATCAGTGGGCGTATTGCCCAAAATGTCTCTAAGCTTAATTAGACTTTATCTTACAAAGAGAAGAAGTCCAATTTATTTAAAATTCATTTAAATTTTAAGGAGACAATTTAATGAATGCTAAGTACACACCAAAGCTGGTGTCTATCCTCCCCTTTCAGAGTTGTCACCAAACCTCAAACAGGTTACCAAAGCCTTAGAAAGGGAAACAACCTATAATTTAACACAAACAAAAGCTAAACAAAGAAGCAAGAAAAGCCCAGGTAAGTCGCTTTGCACGTTCCCGGCCCAGTCTCCTGTCCCTGCTCCTTCAGGTAGCTGAACAGAGCCATGATTACAGCCCCAGCTCGTGCTGGTCTACCTTAGCGCCCACAGGAAACGTGTCTAGTTGAAGAGAGCCTGGAACACGAGCCTGAAGGCATGGCCCTTCCCAATGAGGGTCTGTCTGTCCGCCGTAGCTTAAGTCCTGACTAAAAAGAGCCAGTATCTGTCAGGTGGGAACCTCAGGGACTGTCCAAAGCCAGATCTGAGGAAGTCTGGCAAATGTACTGTCACTCTGGGCTCCCACCTCCAAGCAGGTTCATTTCACTCACGAGGACAAAACACATGCCTTACGCCTGAAAGACACGTTTCTTCTTTCAGACTGTTTGCAACCCCCCACTCTTCTTCGCTACTCATCTGCCTTAGCATATGGGACGTGGATCTGTGGAAGATGTTAATCACACGTTTTGCAGATACCCATCTGATCCCAATACTAAATCAGATTTTATTAAATTAATGTTTTTTGATTTTGTGGTTTTTTTTTTTTTTTTTTGAGGCAAGGTCTTACTATAATATATAGCCCAGGCTGGCCTCGAAGCCAGTGATGGAATGGTAAGATTACAAGCATGAGCCAAAATGTCCACCTATTAATTAATTTTCACCAAAAACAAAATTAGCCAAACGAGTTTGCATATTGAATAGCAAAAATTCCTACATGAAGATATAACGCTTTGCTATCCTTGATCGCTCAGCTGGAAATATCAAAGTATATGTGATTATGCTATTACAAGTCAGGGTCACCTTAAATCTTACACTCTCACCATTCATGAGCTTGATTAACTGCTGGTTTAGAAAACTCTGCAAACACACACATACATACATATACACACACATATACACACATACACACACACATATACAGACACATACACACATACATACACACATACACATATACACACACATATACAGACACATACACACATATACACACACATATACAGACACATACACACATATACACACTCATATACACACACATACACATATACACAACACACATATACACACACATACACACATATACACACACATACACACACACACACACAGAGCCAATACTTTAGAATACTGCAACTATACACACACACACAGAAAGAGAAACAAAACCAACAATAGCAAAACAACCCCCTGACCACCCAACCAAACAACAACAACAACAACTCTGTCCTAGGAACTGGCCGTCATTCCGACCACCAGCGTGCTTTACATCACAGGATTTGCTGTCTAGTTGGCCAGGGCAGGGCTCCTGGGATCTCGGTGCTACTATGGAAGTAGTAAATAAAAAGTTAGCGGCAACTAGTAAAGATACATGGAAATACACCTCAATAAAAGTGTATTTTTTAAAAAGTGCCAATGATTAACATAGGAACGCTAGGACATGAAAATATATATCATGTAAATTTTATGAACGGGACTGGTTTAGACAATTTTCAATTTGTATTTGTAGCTTTATAAAAATAAGATAAAATGGTAAAATCCCAGCAAACACAGGAGTTATAACAACTACTAAAATTTTACATGTTGTGGTTGGAGAGATAGCTCAGCAGTTACGAGCACACATTGCTCTTCCAAAAGTTCTGAGCTCAGATCCCAGTGGCCGTGTCAGGCAGCTTACTGCTGGTAACTCTCCCTCCAAGGGACTCCATTGCCCTCTTCTGGCCTCTGGCCTCTGCACACACACACACACACACACACACACACACACACAAAATAAAAAACCAAGACATTTTTCAAAGTTTACATATTGGAATACCTATTTTTTTCACCTCTCTTCCTGAGCCAGGTCTACACAGTGAGACCCTGTCTAGAAAACCAAACCAAACCAAATCAAACCCAAACCAAAGCCAACTCCCAAAAGAACCCTGAATGTTTATGGCAGACACCTGTTGCCACTACACTTGGGAGGGAGAGGTGGGGGAGGGTGGGGGGAGGAAGCAGACCTCAAGTACAGCTGGAATACATGAAATCCTGCCTCAAAAAGGGATTTTTAAAAAGAGAAGATAATTACCCAATTTTTCATAAACTTTAAAAAAACATAAAATTTTTAGGGATGTCAAAATAAATATGTAAGCAAAAATAATTTATCAACTCAAACCTTGGCCAGCTCCCACCGGACACACTGGGGATAGCATTTTCTCTATTCTGTGCCCAGTGCTTACAGCCTGTGTTTACTTTTGAGGTCGGTCCCCGGGGCTATGGCTCCCAGGCAGAACCCTTGTCCAGCGTGTGCAAGCCCCAAGTCTCATCCCCAGCACTTGTAACACAGTAATTTGGAAATGGAAAACTTCACTCACTTATTCAGACTAACACTGTGAGAAACCACTCTGGCACAGAGGGTTTCACATCATCAGGTATGCAAAACGGGAGTCACTTTACCATCCCGTCAGAGAGCAGTTATCGAAATGAAGGATATTTGCCTTAAAGTTTCCTGACATAAGAAATTTCTTACTAACTTACCTGCATAAAAACTCAATAAAGCAGAAGATATATGAACATTAGGGGAACAAGTTAACAAAATATTGTCTATCACAGAGGTGGAAAACACAATCCACATCTAAACGCTGCTCGTGCTTTTGGCGCGGTGTGCCGTACAGCACAGGCCCAGAGCAGACGGTCGGTTGAACGTCAAGACTTCATTACCTTTTTCCTCCTCTGAAGAAAGTTCTTCTATTGGTTCCAGTACGTGTGAGGAGAACATTTGCTCTGTCAGTGAAGACAAAAAGGAGTTACACAAATACATTTGTTTGCCTCCAAATAACTTATACAGACATACGTGTGTATACACATATCCACTGACATACCTTGACTAAATAGCAAAGATCTATTGGGAAAATACTAAGGCAATAACTTCTGATTTTATTATTTTAGTTTATTTATTTATTCCTTTAAAAAAAAAGATAGGGTCTTCTATAACTGAGGCTGGCTTTGAACTCTCTGTGGAGTGAACAGTGGCCTCGAACCTTGACCTGCTCCCACCTCCTAAACGGTCGGTTGGGTTGTGAGAAAGACCCACCGTGCCTGGCTGAGGCAGTGACAACGGATCGCTTCTCCAGGAACGCTCCGATTTCTAGGTGTTTTCTGTGAACTTCAGTATCATTTTAAAATTATATATTTTAAGGACAAGTTTAAATTTCTCACTCGTTAATCTCTTGCTGACACATGAGATCCAACTTCAAAAATCCTTTCCCAGGAGCCATGTGCCTAAGATACAATGGCGTAGATACACGTTAGAGCGAAGCCAGACCTTCCAAGAGGGATGGATGTGTTAGGCCTTCACAGCGCACAGCTCCGCCTGGCCACCCGCTGGAACCCTGAACTGCTGGCAGGAGAAGCCGGCAAAGCTGAGGGAGTACTGAAGCATGAGTGTGAGGCGAGGGCAGGGGAGCAGCCGCAGAGACACGGTTTATGGATATCCGAGGCCCCAGACTCAGCTCTGTCCTACGGAGCCCCAGGGTGAGGCTACAGGCTGGAGGCGAGCCTGGCCTTCCGGTAGGGTGACGGGGAGAGAGCTACCCCATCTCACCTAGGACATGAGTTGGAGACCGGGATATACGATCTCTGGGTGACTTTTACCAGGGCCATGCTTTTTCCATGCACAAAGAAATCCCCCAGGAGCTCCATCCGGGGAAGGGAGGAATGACTCGTGGGTGGGGGAGAAGCCGCGAAGGCACCAGGGACCCATCAAGCTGGCTTACGGGATACGTGCTCACCCACCTGCAGCTCCGAGACCACAGAGCACTTTCTCCCCGACACCCTACTTTCACCTTGGAGGTGAAGGCCATTTCACTCTGTCTTATCCTCCAGAATGGTGTTTACTCCAAGACTGAAACACATTTCATCCTTCAGGAAAGCTCTTTAAGCAGGATGGTAAACAACTCAAAAATAGCTTCAGGAAGTTCCTGAAACTGACCAGATTCACTAGGCCCCTCCGCATCAGAGTAAGCACTGAGAGCTGAGTGACTCTCCGACGGGGTTAAGCTGAGGAGACTCTCAGACAACAAAGCTACAAAGAAAAGATCCTGAGACTGGAGCAGCTGCCAGGGAGAAGGGGAAACCAGGGAGAAAGCAGAAACCATCAATTTCCCAGAAGTCTACAACAGGCACTTGGAAAAGCCTCTCTGCAACGTGATGAGTTCCCTGCAGGCTGTGGTGTGTGCGCCAGGTTCCAGGCATTGGTGAGCCGTCACCCATGCTGGGGTGGCCCTTGGTGGTGCAGCTGCTTGAATCATTTCTGCTTCTGTAACCAACCCCAGCTTTTAGGGAATGACTATTACCACAGTTACCAACATCCCAAGCTGCTCTTTCCAGCCTTCGTTCTTTGTACAAACTCTGGTCAAGCCACTCTCCGTGACCTTCCTCTCGGATCCTTCATGCCCAGCCTCAAGGACATCCAAAGGCTACACACGTCCACAGAAACACCCCGACAGCTAGAGTCTGATGCTTAGTCCTCTTTGATTAGTCAGGACCAACATTACCTCCCTCTAGTCTCCTCTGTGTGCTTAGCTAAGTGATTAACTGTGCCACTACTACAGTCAGTGTTTGCCCACTACCTCTTCTGCCCATTTTCTACCCTACTAGGATGCCATTCCAAATGTTCATCTTTGCCTCCATGCCTCAAATGGCCAAAGGTTGATAACCCATACCACCATAGTTTATCTGTTCCCTTTAACACAAGGGTAAGAACTTGGTTATTTTGTAGACTGCAAATTCCTCAAGGACAGACTTTGTTTCCATTTATTCCTGAGGCTGTTGCATCTGGCCTTGGCCTTGCACATCCAGGCTGCCTATAACCTCTGTTGCTGCCAGTGGTCTGTGATAGGAAGGAGGACAGATGGCACAGGGGACAGCTGGAGAACTGCTGTAGTTACAAGAAGCATCTATTTTATGCTTCAGAAGTTGAGGCTGGATCATGAGGCTAGCCTGGACTACATAGCAAGACCTCAGGCTACAAAAGTGTCCATAAGAGTACAGAAGGTCTGCAGGATACAAATCAAGATGTCAGCTACATCTAAACATTTATCGAATTGTACCTAAGTATGGCCACCTGGAAGAGATCAAACCCAGTCTGCGTTAGAGGGTCCAGTCCTGCTTCTACAATACTGTAGAATCCCAGAATCTATTACCTGCCACATATTCAACAATTAAGTATTGCTGCATTCAAAGTACCATCCCAAGATATAAAATATTCTTGAAAACAGCAAATCAGGAACTGTGAAGTCGAATACAGATGTTTCTGCCTTTGGAAAAACCAATGGTAACATCCTGACAGACCACTTCTCCATTTTTCACTTCATATTGTAATGACTCTGTCCTAGCTATACCACGAGAACTGAGAACACATAAACTATCTGAAGGTCTCCGCTGGAGACAGAACCCATCAGGTGACCATCACTTTTAGAGAAGTGATCATTTTGTGACCTCACATGGGGGCATTTTACCCAGGATGGCCCACATAAGCAGCTAGTGTGCGAGTCAGGCTGATAGCCATCTAGTGTATTTCATATTCTAGGCATTTTGATACCACATCTAGTCACAAGTTCAGAGCAGCTTGTCTTCCAGTAGCGAAAAATACTATTATATATATATATATATATATATATATATATATATAATATATAAAATAGTATTTATATATATGTGTAAATATATATATACACATACATACATACACACACACACACACATACACACACACACACATATATATACTTTCATGTAGCCCAGGCTGGTCTTTATCTTAGAGCAGTGGACGACAAATGTTCTCTTAACTCATCTGCAGTCCTGTTGGCCACCTTGGAATCAGAACTTATTGCCTTTATCTCCAGTGTTGGCAGTAAAGTCAAAAGCTGGAGAGGGAGCCATCTTGGTTCCCACTTCCACCTCAGCCCCCTCAGGACAGACGTCCTGGCCACGCTGGACCATGTGATTCACAGTGAATTCTGAGAAAGGTGCACAGGACAGCTCAGCCTCTCCTCAACGAGGTCCATATCCCACACCCGAAGAGACACTGAAATGTTGAGTGTAGTTCCCCCACCCGCCCCACCCCGCCCCACCATGCCACGCCTTGCCATGCCCCGCCCCGCCTCGCCTTAGCGGTGGACAATTCTAGAGTGCCCCTCAGCTTTGCAGCAGGATCTTTGAAGCCTGCACTGAGCTGAACGGACTCAGCATCCCTTCCGCCAGAGCCTGCTTTCCTTATGCTAGGCATAAAAGCTTCACGTCTGTGCCTCGAACGGGTTCCAGAGAATCCAGTCCAAGGTAGTTAGCAACTCGTGACAGAACAAGAGATGGAGGATGAAGGAGCCGGTTAGTGTGGATCGATACATGACTGATGTTTTCCTTTCTCCACCACGGTGTCAGCAGAGGACATCAGTAGCCTCTGGCCAAGTCCCCCCTTAGCTCCTGCTACTGTGACCAGCTCGGGCTGTTGGCCCCTTGCCACGTCTGGATAGCATTTGCATCTTAGAAGATGCCAGGAAGGAGCCATGATGGGCCTTGTCAGGGCGGAGTCCACAGGGCAGATGACCAGAGTTCAGCTCTCAGAAACCGTGTGCCGACGGGAGAAAACAGACTTCAGAAAGTCACTTCTGAGCTCCCCAGGGCGGCCACTGCATGCACGCCAGCCCCCTCCACCCCCATCCCCGCCTGGTGCACAAACATCAACAGCAATAATACATTAAAAAATATTTTAAAAAGAAAGTGCGATCCCATACACTCTGACCCAGAAGGCTAACAACGGATAGAAAGGACAGAACAGTTCAAGAGTTGATTGCCAGAGAGCAGTGGGCAGCTTTAAAACTTAGAACTTGGACCTCTGGTCTGGCTCCTAAACAATTTGGGGGTCACTTCTTCAGGGAGGAGAATATTAAGCAGGAGGCCTGTTAAGAGAACTGAATCTCAGCCGGGCGGTGGTGGCGCACACGCCTGTAATCCCAGCACTTGGGAGGCAGAGGCAGGTGGATTTCTGAGTTCAAGGCCAGCCTGGTCTACAGAGTGAGTTCCAAGACAGCCAGGGCTACACAGAGAAACCCTGTCTTGAAAAACCAAAACAAAAAACAAACAAACAAACAAAAAACCCAAAGAGAACTGAATCTCCAGCCTGGGTGCAGAACTGACTTTGCAATGGAGGCAGGCCAGTCTCCTGGTCAGGAGAGCTCCCCCAGGAAGGTGCTGAGGCCTGCACTGAGTTGCGGGGACTCAGCATCCCTTAAACTATGCTAACAAGCTAGTTAAGGGCCTCCCCGAGTGAGTCGGCTACTCTGTACTCCCTTCTTACTGCAGTTCCAAGATAGGACAGAAAAGGAGTCTGAGGGAGAGGATGTTTGAAAAGAAGAGGGTTTGCAAGAGACAGGAAACATGGGTCCTTTCTACCAAATACTAAAAAACCCTGTGCCTAGGAGAGGGAATTCAAATCTTTTTATCCCCCACCACCACCTTATAAGGTTCTTATGTAAATATAATCCCCACCCCACAACCAATAAAACTTTATTTACACAAAGGTCCTATTCCACTCAGGGAATAAAGCACCTCACCTTTTCTTCATTTCCTGTCCATCATTTAAGACTAGCAATCAGGCCGCGCAGTGGTGGCGCATGCCTGTAATCCCAGCACTTGGGAGGCAGAGGCAGGTGATTTCTGAGTTCAAGGCCAGCCTGGGCTACAGAGTGAGTTCCAAGACAGCCAGGGCTACACAGAGAAACCCTGTCTCAAAAAAAACAAAAAAAGAAAAAAAAAAAAGACTAGCCAATCAGATAAGACTGGGAGGGGACCCCAGCCAATGGGGAGAAGACACTGTCCCCGCATAAGTTAGAACAGAAGCCTAGTGCGGTCCCAACTGTCTGGTTTGCTCTTCTGACTATCACCTTTAGACTGAGTAAAGTTTTGTCTCATCCAGACACTAATATACATACACATACACGACAGGTAAGGTTGAGATAAGTTTCTTATATTTTCACCATCAAGCTGACTTGTAGAATATGCACTGTACCTATTATTAGTGTAAATGAGAAATGATTCTATGTAAGTGACAAAAAACACCCATAAGTAATAAAATCCAGCATGTAGATTTCATACTGTGATTCAGTTCATTCTTCATGAGCCAGTCATAAAGATCATCATCAAAGGCCATGTGCACTGATCACAGTGTTGATGAAGACAAAAGGTCTAATGTAGTTCCATCATGGACCTACGCCCACTCTTTTGCTTGAGTAGAGGCTCCCTATGTAATCCTGGCTGGCCTAACTTACTATGTAGTCCAGGCTGGCCCTAAACCTGCAGTATACCTCCAGATTCTGCCTCCCAAGTGCTGGGATTTCAGACATGAACTACCATACCCAGCTCATGTCTACTTTTTTTTCAAAAACATGTTTTAAACATTGATTAATTGGCACTCTACTTCCTGCATGATTTTGTATGCATGTGTGTATAACTATGTGTGTTTGTGTGTGCATATGTGTGCATGCGTGTTCATGTATTCTGTGTATGTGCATCTGTGCATGTCTATGTGTGTTGTGTGTATGAGTGTATATGTGCATGGGTGTTCATATCTATGTGCATGTGTGTTCATGTATTCTGTGTATGTGCATCTGTGCATGTCTATGTGTATGAGTGTATATGTGCATGGGTGTTATGTACGTATGTTCATGTATGCATGTGTTCTGTGTGTGCACATGTGTGCATGTGTGCTGTATGTGTATGTTGAGTGCATATGTGCATATGTTCATATGTGCTCTGTGTATGTTGAGTGCATGTGCATGCATGTTCATGTGCTCTGTGCATGTATATGCATGTATGTGTGCTTTCTGTATGTGTGCATATGTTCATGTGTGTGTATGTGTAAGTGTATATGTACATGCATTCTGTGTATGTGAATATGTGTATGTCCTGTGTGTTTGTGTGTATATGCATGTGTGTGATATGTGTTCATGTGAGTGTGCATGTGTGCACACATGTGTGCACATGTGTGCGCATGCATGTGTGCATGTGTAAACATGGCTGTGAGAGCATGGCATGCACAGAAGGTGAGAGGACAATTTGGGTCTCAGTCCTCATCTCCCACCTTGTTTTCATTCAGTCATTTCTTTACTGCTTCTGGCCTTGGGCTGCTGCCCAGGGAGAGAGTCCATGGACTCTCCCATCTCCCATTTCAGTAGCACTGGGATTACAGATGTGTGTTCTGGGGATCCAAACCCTAATCCCCACACTTGTGTGGCAACTGCTTTATCCACTGGTTGACCTCAGCTACTTCCTCACTCATCTCTACTCTCTCACAGGGTCCAAACCCAAAGCGGAGGACAGTAATCACTAGATTCTAAGCCACTGGTAGATGAGGCAGGAAAAGGCAGTCATCTTGACCTGGTTCCTTTGTAACATACAGCAGTGTCAGGAAAACACAAAGAGGAGAAACCTGTGAGAAGCTCAGTCAACTGGAGGAGCCCCACAGCTGCAGACAGGCCTCCGCCTACCAGGGCCTGACCCTAAGACCCCACAGCTGCAGAGAGCCCTCCGCCTACCAGGGCCTGACCCTAAGACCCCACAGCTGCAGAGAGCCCTCCTCCTACCAGGGCCTGATCCTAAGACCCCCACAGCTGCAGAGACCCCTCCGCCTACCAGGGCCTGATCCTAAGACCCCACAGCTGCAGAGAGCCCTCCGCCTACCAGGGCCTGATCCTAAGACCCCACAGCTGCAGAGAGCCCTCCGCCTACCAGGGCCTGACCCTAAGACCCCACAGCTGCAGAGAGCCCTCCGCCTACCAGGGCCTGACCCTAAGACCCCACAGCTGCAGAGAGCCCTCCGCCCACCAGGGCCTGATCCTAGGACCCCACAGCTGCAGAGAGCCCTCCGCCTACCAGGACCTGATCCTAAGACCCCACAGCTGCAGAGAGCCCTCCGCCTACCAGGGCCTGACCCTAAGACCCCACAGCTGCAGAGAGCCCTCCGCCCACCAGGGCCTGATCCTAAGACCCCACAGCTGCAGAGAGGCCTTCGCCTACCAGGGCCTGACCCTAAGACCCCACAGTTGCAGAGAGCCCTCCGCCCACCAGGGCCTGACCCTAAGACCCCACAGCTGCAGAGAGCCCTCCGCCTACCAGGGCCTGACCCTAAGACCCCACAGCTGCAGAGAGCCCTCCGCCTACCAGGGCCTGACCCTAAGACCCCACAGCTGCAGAGAGCCCTCCGCCTACCAGGGCCTGACCCTAAGACCCCACAGCTGCAGAGAGCCCTCCGCCCACCAGGGCCTGACCCTAAGACCCCACAGCTGCAGAGAGCCCTCCGCCCACCAGGGCCTGACCCTAAGACCCCACTGTCCTGGCTGAGGCCCAGCTTCTGGCAGCGACTTCATCCCTGGGGCCTGGTCCAGTTCGTTGCCTTTGGCTTCTATCTTTTTTTCTACATTTTCCTGGCCAATCATCAAGACTGTTTATTTTAAAAAGGTGACTAGCTACCACATTGAAAGTTATAAAAACAAGCTCGCATGCCCTGTGGCATGTGCTGGTTGGCTGGTCTAGTATCAAGCCACCTTGTTCTTCCTCTGGTCCTACCACTTTCTTCAAGGACCGTAAATAAATGAGGGAGTGGAGTTAAAGCTGGTGTTGGTACACACACACACACACACACACACACACACACACACACACACATGCTTTATGGCTTTGACGGTGTGTCCTGGCTGGTTCTGGTCACGCTGTTGGTGAAGACAGCAGTTTTAATAACTGCTTTGTAGTTGCTAGTGTTTCCTGCTGTATATAATCGCACGCCCGCTGGCAATCTGGGTTAATGGATTATCTAACTCTGGGTGAAAAATGCACACGAAACATGAAGACTACTGTTGAAACCTACCATGCACCATGGGCAGGCTGGATGTCCCATCCAGATGCTGTGTGGCTGAGGCATTCACTGAAACAGAACAAAAGAGAGAGCTCACTGGCCCTGTCACCACAGCGTAAGCATCTGACCGTGAGCACGACTGCATACTCTCCAAAAAGATGCAGACATCCCAGAGGAGGCACACACCTCACACGGCACGCGCTGTGCAGATGGCCTACTCTAACTTTCATTACGGTTTTCTAAAGTATTATTTGGAGGTGCCAGGGATAAAACCCAGAGCCTCGTGCATGCTAATGAGGTCAAGTCTTTACAAATAACTTTCCTGAGAAATAATCACTTGTGTGTGGGTATATGTGCATGTGCACGTCTGTGTGCATGTGCATGTGCATGTGCGTGTGTGTACGCGCGAGCAAGTGTATGAGTACATGTGTGAGTATGTGTATATGTGTGTGCATGTGCCTGTATGTGTGCCTGTGTGTACGTTCATGTGTGTGTGCCTGTGTGAATGTTTGTGTACGTGTGTGGGTATGTGTGCCTGTGCATGTGTGTAGCTTTTGGTATACTCACAGGGCTGTGACAGCACAATCGCTCATGATCCTTGCAGCACCTCTGTCAGCCTCCCTCTCAGTGGCCGTGCCCACCAGCTCCTTCTCTGTCCATCTCTCCACCCCCTGTGACAATGACTGTCCCTTGTGTGTCTGTGACTTGACTTCTTCTGAACATTTCATACATACAGAACTACACCTCTATTTTCAAGTGTGTGTACATTTTCTTTATTTCCTAAGCTAAGTCCAGCTCCCCTCCTCCCACGACCTTCCGATCTCCTCCTTGGCGTTAGGAGGCAATAGTGGCTTCCTAAGAGAAGCCTCTCATCACCCCACCAGAGTAACTGGTGAAAGCTGTTAGCCAAACCCTTAAGGACGCCAGTAACAAATGCACCGCAGTCACTGCACACTCTTCTTGGCCCACAGGAGCGGGGTCAGCTCTGCGCCCAGCCTCAGGCCTGAGCTCACTAGTGCCCTAGACCCTGTGCACGCAGGGCCCTGAACTGTTGTTCACAAACACGACCTGCTCTGACTTCCTCTACCCAGAGTGCTTTTCCTTCTTCTCTCTTTCCTGAACAGAGATTAAAAGATCTAAATTATTTCACTATCATTGAAAAAAAGCATGAAAAGGTCACATCTTGGTATCGTCTAGATATGAGTGTGTGTACGTGTGTGCCTGTGGAATGTGGGGTCAAATGCAGGTGGCTTCCTCAATTGGGCTCCAACTCAATTATTTATTTGCTTGTTTATTCATTTATGTATGTATTTATTTATTTACTTGTGGGTTCGAGGATCTGAGCTCCAATCTTTGTAAATGCTCTGAATCTTCAAGTTATCGTTCCAGCTTATTTGTTTGTTTGTTTTTAAGACAGGGTCTCTCTAAGTAGCCCTGACTGTCCTGAGACTCACTTCATAGACCAGGCTGGCCTTAAACTCAGCGATCCACCTGCCTCTGCCACTTGACTGCTGGGATTAAAGGCGTGCACCGCCATTCCTGGCTATCCAGTGTGTCTTTTAAGATGGGATCTCTGACTGAACCTAGAGCTTGCGATCTGACTAGGCTGGCTAGCTAGCAGGCCCCAGAGACTCCTGTCTAGGGGTCACAGGCATGTGCTACCCTGTGTGGAATTGTTTCTGAGTGACGGGAATCAAGGGCAGGTCCTCACACATGCCTAGCAAGGATATTACCGCCATCTCCCAAGATTTGATCTTGTTGGTTTACATCTGCATCTGGACAAATCCTGGTTCTGACCAGTTGCCCATGGCGATCACAAGTAAGGGCAGGAAGACCTGCTAAACTCCTCAGAATTGGTCTCAGTCATGCCGGTGTGGTGTGGCCACCAGCCATGCTCTTCCAGGGTTACTTTGGGAAGTCCCAAACTCTGAACATATGTGATGCCAACATTTTCACTCCTTCAAACTGTCGCATGACAGGCACAACTAACCCAAATCACAGGCTCTCAGTCAAAGCTTGGGGGGAAAAGCAGTCACTGTTCACCACCAAGTACACTGCTTCTCAAAGAAAAATCTCTACAAAATTATATAAGCAAGTGAAAATGAGCGTGTAGTTAGTTAGCCCCTGAACCTCCGCTGACACTTACTGGGTGCAGTCTGTGCCGCTGATTTAGGTTCCAGTGTTTGTCGGGTTAAAGGAGTCCCTGGAATGACAGAAATGGAAGTTAAAAATGAAAACTGCACACGATCCGATCGGAGGGGCATGACTGAGCAGCAATTACCCTGCTGTCCCGGAGCTCTGTCTAGAGAGCAGGCTGGCCTTGAACTCGCGGAGGTCAGAGATGGCCTGCCTCTGCCTCCTGAGTGCTGGGATTAAAGGGGCGTGCCACCAAAGATTCTTGACTCAGATTCTTTCACAGTTCCATTTTTTTTCCTGGAATGCCTTCTAGGTGATTATTTACATCTAAATGAGCATTAACTTACAGTCCTTATCACGTCAGCGCTTGTTGTCCTCAGAGAGGTTTAAGGAAATCGTGAACTCAGCCCCTCCCAAGCGTTTCGGGTTTTGTTTTGCTTGCCCGACATTTATCTCATATAAAAATGGAAGAAGACCCAGCTGTGCTTCCCATTACCAAACCCCAGCTAGGCGTCCCCACACAACTGAGAATTCTTAAACTACCTGAGGCCTGCAGGGGCCCAAGATCTCAGGGGGAAGGGTAAGCACAGTGGGACTTTTAGTTCCATTTTCCTTTTGATCAAGCCTGACGGGAGAAGCTGCTGTAGCCTGTAAGTCACGAGGACTGGCACGATGCTTCGGGTCAAGCTATTACTCTAAACCAGTGTCTGATGTCAGTCCTGATAGGTGTGTAACCAGTGTACCTCATGAGTTACTCCGTTTAATCCTTGTGACAAGGCTTTGAGTTAGTGAGGTTACTATTATATTTCCTCCATTAGAGATGAAGAAACCAAATACAGACTCGCAAAAAGGCTTGAAGTGCCAGGGACAGGGGCTGAGCTCAAACTCTTTCTAAGCCCTGTGCTTCTAACTCTGTCTTGTGTATATAATTCAAGACATAAAGGGCAGGACAGGGAAGATGGCTTAGTGCTTAGGGCCGCCTGCTACTCCTGCAGAGGAACTGAGTTTATTTAGTGCCCAGACTCACACAGCAGCTCACAGCCACCTGTCACTCCAGTTCTAGGGGGATGTGTCTCCCTCTTCTGGCCTCTGTGGGTACTGCACACACACATGGTGCACATACAAACATGCAGGTTAAACACTCATACAGCCATTTAAAAACTTTTTAAAGAGTCAAATGACTATTAACCAGAAGATAATTGCATATAATTGATGACTGGATAACATATAAAATTTAAATAAGAGTTTAGATTTAAAATCTTCAACTTTCTGGGTTATGGCAAAAACAAAACAACGAAAACTCTCTTAAATAGTCAAACAGCAAAAGAACAGATATCCCAGATTAAAATATCAAGTAGCATGCTGCCTTCGTAGACATAAATCCTCGGCCCAGATGGTCGGTTCCCGAGGCTGTCGGGCGCGGCCATCTCGGCCACTCACCTTTTGGCTCACTGCTGCTGCTGTATGGTTTACTGGCAAACTCTCTAATCTGAAAAACAGAAAACAGTCTGTTAAGTTCACAGTCTGAGCTAGAGAGGGACAGACTGACCTCGGCCAGATGCACGTGCTTCCTAGCAGAGGCAAGGGTTGCAGAAGTGACACACAAATGGATCTGGCTGCTTCTCCCCGTGGTCATGGGTGGAGGTCTTATCTGCCTTCAGATTTGGGTCTGAAGTATCTCTGTGTCTAAGGTAGCCATGGGAACAATTTATTTGCACACATCTACTCTTGCAAGCAGTCACAAGGACATGAAGAGGAAACAGTCTGCTTCTGTCATATTCCACTTCAGACACCGTGACCTAATCCTCTGTGTTCTTAGAGCAATCGGCTGCCTCAGGCCCAGTGCAGACCCTGCCCGCCCGCCCGCCATACCTGCTGCTTCTGACTGATGATCAGTTCGTTCTGCTCCTGCAGTTTCTGGCCTAACTCTTCCACCCGCCTCTTGTAGAAGACATTATCTGCACTCAAGTCTTTCATCATTGAGCTTCGAAGCTTCTCAATGTGCGACAGGAGCTGGGGAAACAACAGGAGGCTCGAGAGTCTGCGCACTGTGCTCGTCCTAACTGTTCTGTGGTCTCTGTTCACCAAGTGACTCAGAAACCTTCCATCAGTGCATGTCAAGGCCCTGGCTGCACCAGACTTCCCCTCTTCCGGGGAGTTTCTGATATGAGACACATGAAGGCGATGAGGTGGGCAGCTGCCTCACCTGGAGCACACTCCATAACATAATATACAGCTGCTCGGCGATTAAGGATAAAGGTGTCGCTCCCAGGGCCCTGGCACACCTCCACGGTGACCTTTTTATACAGTCCTGTACCCTGCCCTCACATCTACATGTAACGGTGAACTTTTCATACAGTCCTGTCCCCTGCCCTCACATCTACATGTAACACACTAGTTCTGGCATCCACGGGCCTCAGAGTTCATTTGATACAGTTTACATTCCCAAAAATCAGCACAATGCCTGGTCTATCCAGGAAGGAGCTTCAGGAAGGAGGGGAAAGGGGGGAAGAGTGGGAGGGGTAAAGCACCTTCAGAGACTGTGAGGATTAGTCTCTCTTTACTCTTTCTCCTTTATGTGCACAGTGTGTGTGTGCGCGCGCGCGTGCGGTCATGTGAGTACACACTGGTATGTGCCAAGCCTATGTGGGGAACGAGGTTGATACTGGGAGTCTTCCAACATCACTCCTTGCCTTGTGTGGGCAGAGTTCCTCTGTCCAACCCTGAACTGCCTTCCGAGGCTAGAATCAAGGCTGGCTGCCACGCCCATGAAGCATTTATGAAGGTTCCAGGTATCTGACCCCAGGTCCCCTTGTTAGTGTGGCAAGCTTTTTTAATCGCTGAACCAACTCCTTAGCCTGTGTGATGGTTAATCTTGTCAACTTAATGAGATTTCGAATCACCATGGAAACGAACTTCTAAGCTTGTAGGTGAGGGTGAGGAATTTCCTAAATGAAGTTCATTTGGGTGGGAAGACCTTGAATGTGGGTGGCCCCATCCTGTGGAATAGGTCCTGGACTGACTAGGAAGGGGGTTGGGGACTTGAATACTGATGTCCATTTCCTTCTCTGACTATAAGGTGTGACTATAAGCTGCAGGGAGTTCTTGCTTCCCCACCTGCAGGATAGGCTGTTCCCTCAAACTGTGAACTGTCCCCACGCTGCTTTCGCCTGCCTTTCATCACAAAGGGGCATAAAGTCACAAAGAAACCTAATGCTGAGGGAGATTATATCGTGGATAAAAAGAACTCAGGGAAAATTTGCTTCTGATAATTTAGGGAGGGCCCTGTGAAGGCAGTTTGAGTGATTGCCAAAACAGAGCGGCAAAGAAAGACAAAACCAAACTGAGCTTGGTAGTGCATCCTCAGGATAGTGTGCATTCAAAGCCTGATGTGGAGAGAGAGGGGGAGGGATTGTCAAGCCAGGGGAGGCATCCGTCCGGTGTGAGGGAGGAGTCCGGATGGGCACTTCCTCACCTGCTTGCTTGTTCATGTAGAAGATTTAATTTTAAGCAGTTGCACACGTATATGCCAATGTGGGTGTCTAACCAGGTCCAGGGTGTCTGGAGCTGGATAGAGGCAGCCTTAAGTTGTCTGACAAAGAAGCTGGTGACTGAACTTGGGTCCTCTTACGTCAGCTAAGGCTATATAGTAAGTTCCTGTCTCAAGGCAGAACAAACCTGAAAGTTCTCAGTACTTTTAGATGGTCAGAACAACGTATTCCCTCCCTCTCAAAAAAAAAAAAAAAAAAAAAAAAAAAAGAAAGAAAGAAAAAAAGAAAAAAAAGCCATCAGAGAAATGCTTAGCTTTAAGTTGGAAGAAATTCTAGTAGAAATGCTCAGGGTTTCAGGTGGAGGTTTAGGGTCTTAGATCAGGTCACCAAACTGAGTTTTGTCAACCCCCAAGAAGCAAAGGAACCCAGGACAACAAATCAAGGGGTGACATCGTTGTGACAGCAGAGTCAAGAACAGGTGACAAAGGTATAGACGAGAATATGAGGGGGGGTTCAGAGAGCTTAAACAAGACAGATACTAGCTCATAAAGCATGCAGTCCTTGTGCCTGTGTGAGAGAGACAGACAGACAGACAGATCAAGAGCTTTGCACTTGTGTGTGTGCATATATGTGTGCATGTGTATGCCTGTGTGTGTATGAAAGAGAGAGAGAGAGAGAAACAGACATATTGAGATCCTTGAGCCTGTGTGTGTGAGAGAGAGGGAGACAGACAGATCTAGATCCTTGTGCCTGTGTGTTTGTGTGTGTGAGAGAGAGAGAGAGATTGAGATCTATCATTTTAAGCTCTCTCTGCTGTCCTCTGTAGCCTCACTCGCTCACAACACCAGCCTGCTGTCACTGTGTGACCATGATGTGCCTCCAGGGCTCTCAGGCCGGGTCAGAAGGTCACACCATGGTTTATGTGTGACTCCCTTTGAACTCCTAGCAATGTTATTTAAAAAAAAAAAAAAAAAAAAAGCCTGCCAAGAACCAGGTAAAGCAATAACAAGCTGGCACAGGCGCTCTCCTTAAACAGAGAAACACAGTCTTGTGCTCTGTGGGACAAGGGGGCGCCAATCATGTGGAATAATTAATAGGTCTCCGGCAGAGATGACTGCGTTTGGTTGAACTCACCTCTTTGTTAGGTACAAGGGAGACAGAGAAGCAAACAGCTTCTAATCAGCGGAATGGGCAGACAAAGGAACAGCATAACCTGCGGGGCATGAGTCTGCACACACTGTGCACAGCCCGGCCGTGGGTTTGGGTGGGACCTTGGTGACGTGCCTCTAGCTGGATTCAGCAAAGGCGAAGGGACTGCGCGGGCGTAGCTAAAAGCCTACAGCAGCTGAGTTTCAGCTAACAGATGGAGAAGTTATCCTGACTGGTTTTGTCTCGCTCAGTTACCCTTTAAAAGAAGGGCCTACAAGGAAGGCTTCCAGACCCCTGCTCCCCAAAAAAGAGCAAGATGAGGCTAGAGAGATCAGTGGATAAAATATATACACAGCAGTGGGATGAGGACCAGAGTTCAGATACGCAGTGCCCGAGGTAGCTAAGTGGGTGGCTGTGCTCCAGAGCAGGCGACAGAAGGTTCCTTGGCCAAGCCAGCTGCCCAGACTAACTGGCCAAATCATTAAGTTCCAAGTTAGGCAAGATATCTTGCCTCAGTAAATGAACAGTGATTGGGGGAAGATATTCATTATCAACCTGTGCTGACACAAGCAGTGCACATACGACTACATACATACCCACACATGTGAACACACATACATGTTCACATCTCTCTCTCTCTCTCTCTCTCTCTCTCTCACACACACACACACACACACATTTTTTGAAGCACATACACACACGTATAGTTTTTTGAAACACACACACGCCCACACCCACACACACATGTATATTGTTTTGAAAAATCAGAATATTCTGGAAATTATCAGAAAGCTGTTACAGCTGGAAAAAGCAGGTTCAGGAAGAGAAAGGATTAGGATAAGGGAGCCAACCCTCTCTGTGATCGCTGATAGGGGACTTCGAGGATCTTGGGTGGGAGCGCCAACCATGGTGACTGATGGCTTCAGGACTGTGCTGCTTGTAGGCGAAGCCCTTGCTTCTCTGCTTTGAGGGAGAAGGACATCTCTGAAAAAGTCTCACGTACCCGTGGGTCAGAACCACCGGGCTCACTCCCTGAACAGGATCTCATGGTGGCCCTGTAGAATAATCAACCTTAGTACAGTGGGAGTGTCCTTCCATCCCCTTGGGATGGGGATTGTTCCCCACGGAAGCCCTGGGAAGTGCAGTGCCGAGTGCTTGCTCAGCTGCAACACCATCCTCACACTCACAGGTTAGTGCACCTGCACACACACTCATGCATTCTCACCTTTCCCTTGTTTTGTTTTCATTGAGTTTTAATGCTGTTTGAAACTGTCCCTCTCTCCCTCTTTCCTTCCCGCCCTACATATCCGTTAAGAAAAAAAATAAAGAGTCGGGCGGTGGTGGTGGTGGCGGTGGTGCACGCCTGTAATCCCAGCACTTGGGAGGCAGAGGCAGGCGGATTTCTGAGTTCGAGGCCAGCCTGGTCTACAGAGTGAGTTCCAGGACAGCCATGGCTACACAGAGAAATTGTGTCTTGAAAAAAAACAAACAAACAAAAAAAAAAAAAGAAAGAAAGAAAGAAAGAAAGAAAGAAAGAAAGAAAGAAAGAAAGAAAAAACAAAGAAACAAAAACTGGAAAATTCTGGGCTCATCTACCCTTCTATTTTCCTAGCTCTTGTGCACCCCCATGCACTCTATGTTGTATCATATAAAGTCTTTAGCAATATGATATTCAGCTTAAAGATGTAGGGAAGAAGTTCTTAGTACTAACTCTATGAGAGGAAGGTTATTCTATGGAATGTGCATGCTCTACCCAGAAAAATGCCTATTAAGAATACAAAGCGTACAAAAGATAATATTGTTGAAAAGTAAACAAGATTTCCTGTCTTGATATACCCACCCCCAGTGGAAACATTAATAATGAATTTTCTGGCATACACAGTGCCTAGTGGATGTCCTATACCTGTGTGCCTATGGGCAGCATTAACCAGAATCAATGAAGGGTTTGGTTTTTATTTTGTTTTGTTTTTCAAGACAGGGTTTCTCTGTGTAGCCCTGGCTGTCCTGGGAACTCACTCTGTAGACCAGGCTAGCCTTGAATTTAGAAATCCACCTGCCTCTGCCTCCCAAGTGCTGGGATTAAAGGCGTGTGCCACCACTGCCTGGTGAGTTATTTTTTAAGTATATTTTTAAAAAGGGACATGGGGTTGGGGGAGGGGGAGAGGGCACACTGGTAAGGCCCAAGTCCAGAGAGAGCTGGAGGTGAAGAGTCAGAAATGTGGAAGCTCAAAATAGTCTGTGTACGTGTGTGAAACTCTTAAAGGACAAATAAGATAGTTTAGAATCTTTTAACATTTCTAATACAGAAAGAAAATTGGAGAGAAACTTACAAAGGAGTAGCAGTGGTAAATTCTGGCAGGAAAATTATAAATAATTCTAATAATTTTGTTACTTATCTCTCTGGAAATGTTAAGTAGGGAAATACCACTTTTATTATCAAGTAAACTAGAAATTCTTTTCAAGGATTACCAATTTGTGTGTGGTGTGTGGTATGTGGTATGTGTGCATGGTGTGTGGTGTGTGTGTATGCGTGCATGCACACGTCCCTGGTTTCTACTCTCGGCACCGGGGAGATGGCGGCGGGGTGGCTGAATCAGTCTTACCTGTCCCTTCTCCTTGCTGTGCTCCTCATTGAGAACTTGAAATCGATCTGTCCACTTGCTTGCCTGAAGAAGAGAGCAGAACAATGTATATTAACATAACATGTATAATGTATACATGTACAATGTAACATGTATAATGTATACATGTACAATGTAACATGTATAATGTAATTAACAGAAAAACCCATTCCATGCTAGAGCCTGCTCTCCACTGGGTGCCCATGAACCCCAACAATCTAGTAAAATTGCTGGCGCGTCAGAGTGTCTGCAGCTGGACATTCAAACCCACCCGTCTCTGGTTGTACTGCAGGGTTGGGACCAGTAGGTGTTTGTTTATACGACACAGTCAGTATTTTAGGTTATGAAGTGGGGGCAGGGGAGTCTGTCACACCATGACGAAAGCAAGCTGGGGAGGAAGGGACACCGTCTCAGGAAGTCAGGACAGGAACTCAGGCCGGCGAGGATGCAGAGGCCATGGCGGTGCTGCTCACGGCCTTGTTCCACATGGCCTGCTCCGTCTGCTTTCATATAAAGCCCAGGGTCGGCCCCACTCGCAGTGGGTTGGGCCCTTCAGTGTCAACCACTAATTAAGAAGACGGTCTATAGGTCTGGCCGGCATCTGGACCTTATTGTCTCGAGTGAGGCTCCCTCGTCCCCAGTGTCACCTACCCTGTGTCAAGTTGACAGGAAGCTATCCAGCACAGGGAGAATAGCCGTGGACAGGACTTAAGCGAATGTGTGGGCTGTGTTCCAATAAGACATTATTTGAAAAAAATCAGGAGTGAGACGCTAAGGGGGTCAAGGAACTAGGGTTGCTGGGTGCCTGTCTTCAAAACAGGCGACTCGGTACGGGAGACACTGTGGTCTGTGGAAGGTAAACATCAGCTCCTAATGTCCTGCTCGCTTCCGGCAGTCCCATGCCTGAGCAACCGCCGGCAGCTTGGAAGAGGATTAAAGACCCTGCACTGTACCGGACGGGGTGTACACAACCACGAGAAAAGTCCTGTTGAATGTGTGTAAGCCAGCTCTGCTCAGGTGACCCAACAACGTGGTGGGTCTAGTGGAGAGATTTGGGGAGACCGAGTGGAGGTGTTGCTGTAGTATTACCGGGGAATGAGTAAGAGAACAGAGAGGCTCACTTCCAGAAGATCCTGCTATACCACTCCTGGGCATATACCCAGAGGATTCCCCACCATGTAATAAGGATACATGCTCTACTATGTTCATAGCAGCCCTATTTATAATTGCCAGATGCTGGAAAGAACCCAGGTATCCCTCAACAGAAGAGTGGATGCAAAAAATGTGGTATATCTACACAATGGAGTACTATTCAGCCATTAGAAACAATGAATTCATGAAATTCTTAGGCAAATGGATGGAGCTAGAGAACATCATACTAAGTGAGGTAATCCAGACTCAAAAGGTGAATCATGGTATGCACTCACTAATAAGTGGATATTAACCTGGAAAACTGGAATACCCAAAACATAATCCACACATCAAATGAGGTACAAGAAGAAAGGAGGAGTGGTCCCTTGTTCTGGAAAGACTCAGTGAAGCAGTATTCGGCAAAACCAGAATGGGGAAGTGGGAAGGGGTGGGTGGGAGGACAGGGGGAGAGAAGGGGGCTTACGGGACTTTCGGGGAGTGGGGGGCTAGAAAAGGGGAAATCATTTGAAAAGTAAACAAAAAATATATCGAATTAAAAAAAATAAAAAAATAAAATAAAAAAAGAGAACAGAGAGGCTGCGGCTGGAAGAGAAGGCCGCAGGACCACGGTAGGGAACAAGGAGCTGTGTTCTAAAGAAAGGACGCTAGGCTGTAAAGTACAGTTGGATGGAAAACAAGACCTTGCTACTTGTTAAGAAGTCTGAAAAGTGTGTGTGTGGCCCAGAAGATGGGGTGTGTGTGCGTTTGTGTGTGTGTGTGTGTGTGTGTGTGTGTGTTGGGGGGAGGGGCTTTGTCACTGAAAAACTAAAGTTAGACAGGACAGCGACATGTGCAGCCAACTGATACATTTAAGGGAGGCAGGGAAGACGCAGCATTAGAACAAGAAGCAGCCACCCTGTTTCAAAAGGCCCCTACCATTTAAAAACTTCACAGGTTCTGATAGGGACTGCATTGAATCTGCAGATCCTTTGGTAGGATGGCCAGTTTTACTACGTCAATTCTGCCCATCCATGAACAAGGGAGATCGCTCCATTTCCTGAGATCTTTGATTTCTTTCTTGAGAGACTTGAACTTATTGTCATACAGGTCTTTTACTTGTTTGGTTAGAGTCACCCCCAAGATATTTATATTATTTGTGGCTATTGGGAACAGAGTTGTTTCCCTAACTTCTTTTTCAGCCTGTTTGTCATTTGTATAAAGGAAGGCTACTATTTATTTGTATTAGTTTTATATCTGGCCACTTTGCCTAAGTTGTTTATCCGCTGGAGGTTTGCTCTTACCAAAATTGTGCTCCGTTTGCTTTTTAGGTAGACACGTGTGTGCACCTGTGTGTGTGCATGTAAGGTCAAGGACTCCCTCTGCACACCAGTGGGGGTCAGAAGACAGCCTGTGGGAGCCGGTTCATTCCTTCTACGAGCTGGGTCCCAGGGGTCTTCATGCTTGGTGGTAAAAGCCTTTACCCTGTGAGCCATCTCACTGACTCGAAGGCTTTTACAAAGTGAGTGAATTCGTAGGCTATAATACCCACAGTTACAATCCTCCCCACCAATACAGAGGCACCACTGGACTTGAGGCCTCTCAAGGCTATACCACCAACCTATACTTTAGCCTTTTTGATTTTTTAGTTTCTTTTCCTTTACCACTGCGATAAAATAACTTTTATAGAGTGATTATGGAGTCTGGCTTCCAAGTGAAAATAAAATATGTCAAAGATACCAGTTTGTCAACACAATGCTATATGTAAACCAAATGTAAGCTTAATGTTTCAATATGCATTTTTAAAGTGATATCTACAACTGCAATCTGGAAAACACTGAATAATAATATGAATTGACTAGTTCACAGTAACATTTTTGCTGGTGAAAACCGAAACAGTTTTAACTACTATTCCATATTCACATCTATGATTCAACACCTATTATGAACTAGGCATTTGTTACGAGACAAGGAAAAAAAAAGAAAGAAAGAGACAGAACAAAAACATTTTCTGGGAACGAATTCATTAAGAGAAAAACCAAGGTGATGGAGACCTGGCTCTGTGGTTAAGAGTTGGCTCAGCGGTTAAGAGCACTGACTGTTCTTCCAAAGGTCCTGAGTTCAAATTCCAGCTTACAACCATTCATAATGAGATCTTACGCCCTCTTCTGGTGTGTCTGAAGTCAGCTACCATGTTCTTACATATAATAATAATAATGAATAAATCTAAAAAAAAAAAAAAAAGAGCTCTTGCTGCTCTTGCCTCCGCCCTGCTCAGAACCACCTGTAATTCTAGGTCCACGGGGTGCACACACAGAAGTGCGTGGAGACACCCCCCCCCCCGTAATTACATGCATATCACATGCTGTGGCCGTGGCCATCACGCATGCTGTACCTGGCTATCAAGGAGCTGCAGCATGTTCTGGAAGTCCTGGGGACACGGAAGGTGGTCCTCCCTCAGCCCACCGACGTCTCTCAAGGTGCCGATGTTGGACTTGATCTGGACGTTAGACTTCTGTATTTCTAACAACTGCTGCGGGTGACAAGAATCAACAGACGCATTAGGTGTTTACTGCCTGCAATGGTGACAAAGCCAGGGAGCATGAAGCCGCCCCGTTCCGCTCTCCCTGTCCCTCCAGGCCTGCCCTGCCTGTCTCCTCCGCTGTTCCCCTCCTAGCCATCCCTGATCTTTGATACCTCCACCAGGATATGGAAAAAATGGGAAGGAGACTGCTGTTTTAAAAATGGTCTGTTGCTGGGAGCTGGGGCATGGCAGTGTCCACAGGGGCGTCAGAGGACAACTGTGGTCTGGTCCCGCTTTCCGCCTTTCTGTGGATTTCAGGGACCAATAGGGGACTAAGGCCGGCTTGTACACGGCTGCGTTACTCACTGACCATCTTTCTGCCCCCAAGTCAACTTCTGGCCTTTGATGATGGGTCTTTACATTTTTGGCAGAAATATACCATCTATGAGAGGAGTTGGGTCTATCTGTCTCTTTCTGTTTACTTTTTTAGGCAGATCTTGCTGCGTTGGTCAAACTGGACTTGAACTCCGGCTGTCCCCATCTCAGCCTCCTGAGGGCTGGATTGCTGGGGTGTGTTGCCATGCCTGTGACAATTCTGGGAAAGTAGGATATTGCCACAGAAGGTGAACAATGACCAGGGGCTACACCCATGGATCCACTAGGGGTATAAATGTTTTAATTTCCCCAAAGTTAACTATGGAAAAAAACCTCAGACAACAACAGGCAATAAAGTTAACACTGAGAACATTATACTACTACTTCATTCTGCGTTCACTGCAGCCACTCGAAGTGGGAAGAGGAGCTTTTCAGTACGGAAGCTTCTCTCGACCAACACGACAGCACAGAGTGGGAAAGCCAGAGTGAAGGCCTTAGGTCATGAAGACCTGTGTGACCTTGGTACGATCTCGATCTCGATGTAGCAACACGGTATCTCCAAGATCCTCTCTGCACAAATGCTGACTAATCACGATTCCCTGACGCTTGTCAATAAACCCCAACAACAGGGCTTTCCATACAAACAGCCCGCACTTCAGATTTCAGGTTCCGCCACAACAAGGCTGACAGACTTTCACCGGCCACAGAAAAGCCTACGGAGCTAGAATGACCCACTGTAACGTGGTGACCCACCGTAACGTGGTGACCCACCGTAACGTGGTGACCCACTGTAACGTGGCGTCTTGGACAAGATCCTGAGCAGGAGAGGAAAACAAATGGATTCTGGCGGCCTCTTTAGTGTTGCTTCTGAAACTTGCCTGCCCCTAGAGGAAGCCCAAGGATCGACCCCAGTTCCCTCCTACTTTTCTCGAGTTATCTGATCATAAGGAACTTGATCAGCAGGCACGCGTGTCTGTGGACCACAGCTCGTCCTACACGGCACAGGGCCCACCTGCCGTTTCCTGCTTACTTTAGAGACCTGATCCTCCTCAAAGATCGGGTGTGGACTGAGGAGAGGGTAAGCAAGTATTCTTCCTCTCTCTCCTCCTCCTGCCTTTGTGATCTGTATCAGCCTTTCCATCCACTACTTGGGACATTCTAGAATTCCTTTGAGGGTCTGTGGTTTATGGTTATTTAAACCTAATCTGGTAAGGAAGTTCTTCTGGAGTGGAACAGATACGCCTACAGGGGGGGGGGAGGGGTTCTGTAATGGAGTCTGGGGCCAGACCGTCCACTCGTAACAAAACCGTCTCTCTTGCCTCCTCCACCTCCTCAGTGCCTCGTGCTCCCCGGGATGCCCGGGAGGAGGGAGGTGTGTACTGGGCATGTAAAAGACCTGCCCCCTGGCTATGACGCCATGCTAACGCCAGTCTCTGAGCAAGCGATTCTGTGAAAACGTCTAGGGTGCAAACTTACATATTCTAGTGCTGAATTCTTAGACGTTAACTCTTTAAATTCCCTCATAAACATCTCCTTGACCTTCTCCATCTCCTCCAGCAACTTCTCCTTCTCCTCCTCCTTCCATCTGTCAAACAGCTTCAACAAGTCTTCTTCTTTTGTTTTCTGCATTTCATAGTCCTGAAATTATCTTAGTATTAGGTCACCAAGGGGCTCTGGTATATAACACATATGCAAATTTTAAAAGCAAATCATAGTTTCACCCCAAGTCTGTTAGTGTTTCTTCTTTGAATTAGACCTGTAATAACTTCTAAACCCACTAGACTACACACAATGATTCTTCCATAGCAAAGCACAGAAGGGGAACAGGCAGATGGCTCAGCAGGCGAAGGACACACACACACCCGCATACACAAACTCAATAAATAAATGCAAATCCATAAAAAACCCAGACTCCATTTGGAGTCTGGAGCTACAGCTCAGTGGTTAGCAGCGCTTGCGGCATGAGTCTGAGGACCTGAGTTCAAACCTCTGACACCAAGGTAGAAACCCAGAAAGGCCCCACACAAGCTTACATCCCTGTGATGTGCCAGTCAAAAACAGGAGGACTGCTGAGGACCGAGGGCACCCGGCCTTGTCCAGATTCAGTGAGAGTGTGTCTGGCCCATACAAGAACGCATATATGCAACACACACATGTATCATACACAGATCACACACACACAAACGCATACACACAGACACACACACTGACACACATGCACACGTGTGCACACACATTGACACACACTAACACATACATACACACACTGACACACACATACACACACACTGACACACAAGACACACAGACACACATACCGACATGCACACACTACCACAGACACGTACACTGATACATACTAACACATACACACACACACACACACACACACACACGCACAGATACCATGAAGCCTGCATCCCTCTTTCCCTGTGCCTTTTACTTGTCATCGCACCATCTCCAGGACAGAGCGCTACCCTACCTTAGAGAAGCGGACTGCGTGAGCGTGCTGGGCGGACTCCAGCTGAGACCTGGTGAGCTGCAGCTGTTCCTTCAACATGTCGATCTCCTTCTGGAGCCTGTCGGTCTGGGCCTTTGTATTATACTCTGTTGCAAGAGAAGATCTAGTTAGAGTACGATTTCTTATGAACTCACCTGAAAACTTACGGGGCACAGTTCTACGGATAAGGCAAAGGAAAATGCTCTCTCCCCGGGACTGCCCCGAGCCCAGTCCTGTTCTTGACTGTTTAGCTGGAGCCCTTCGTGTGACCGGACACTTCATTAGTTTTAATGGCTTCTTTCTGCCACCCACTATACTAAGGTTGATTGTTCAATAGGGCCACCGTGAGATCCTGTTCAGGGAGTGAGCCCGGTGGTTCTGACCCACGGGTACGCGAGACTTTTTCAGAGATGTCTGTCTCCCTCAAAGCAGAGGAGCAAGGGCTTTGCCTACAAGCAGCACAATCCTGAAACCATCAGTCACCATGGTTGGCGCTCCCACCCAAGATCCCCGAAGTCCTCTATCAGCGATCACAGAGAGGGCTGGGGACCCGAGACGCAAGCTCGGGCAGTCGTCTGTCAACTAGGGCACAAGCGAAGAACTCAAAGGTGGTGAAAGGAAGGAACTTATGTGCATGTACTTACATGAGGACGTACACATGACTGAATGGTATACATGTGCTGTGAGTGTAGACATGAAAGGTATGGGAACCAAAGCAGAAAGTCAGAAGCTCAAAGATGACCTGAAGAGACAATACTCGTTTCAGAGTCTGAAGCGCGCTCTGACACGAGTATGAGATAGGATAAGATACTGAAACAGAGAGACAGAGATCAGTTTCATGCCAAAGAATGGTGGGCCACTTACAAATGGCCCAACACTTCATGTTTCCGAGATACCGCTTACTCGTATCGGTGGTCCACGGTGTATAATGAAACTTTCTGCCGTCTGTTTTGCTTCTACTACAAAGCATTATGGATGGGAATACATACAGACTGGCCCCCAATCAAAGAAAACCAGTACAACCGTTTAAAACACTTCCGTAGGTTACAGCAGCGCAAAGCCTGGCCTGGGAGGAGGGGACGCTGCAGCCTTTGAGAAGACTGGAACGGTGGGAAGACTGGCTCCTTAGGTGAACCTCAGAGCACTCTCACCCTTCTGGGTCTTTCCCATCAGCACCCAGACATGCTAACTCCCACTAAGACAAATTTCTCATCTCTACAGTTCACCTGAGGTGATGTGTCAGGTCTCTGGCTTTCCTTCCCAGCACACATGGCTAACATACAGAGCCATGTTTGTTAAGAGCATTTCCTCACTGGCTTCCGACTGAGCTCACTCAAACTGATCTGTTGTCTTATCAGTTCCTTGAAGCTGTGAGATCAAGGCCACCTACTGTGCAGCCACAGGATGTTCCCAACCTGCATCCCAGTCTTTGCCTCTAGAACATCTGATACACTTGACAACTACCATCTTCTCGGGACCCTTTTCCCCTTGAGGTTTAAGACAGTGCCTACCTAGGTCACCCTCATTGCCACCCTCTACCTACCCTTCTTGAGGAATAAGGTTCTGTGTGTGTGTGTGTGTGTATTTGTGTGTGTGTGAGGGAGCTAATATTGGTCTTGGGTCTTCTGATCTTTAACTAGATGACTTCAGCCAGCCCAGTTATCCAGTGACTTCCAGATCCTTCTATCTATCTATCTATCTATCTATCTATCTATCTATCTATCCACCCATCCATCCATCATCCATCCATCCACCATCCATCCAACATCCATCCATCATCCATCCATCCACCCATCCATCATCTATCCATCCATCCATCCATCCATCCATCCATCCATCCATCCATCCATCTATCCATCCCCGGCCTTCATTTTCAAACACCAGTCACGTGACTCACAGATATAAATGTGTGTGTGTGTGTGTTGTGTGTCTGTGTGTATATAATGCAAACGCTCCTGTCTCCTCCCACTTTTGGTTTTTTTTTTTTTTGTTTTTTTTTGTTTTTCGAGACAGGGTTTCTCTGTATAGCCCTGGCTGTCCTGGAACTCACTCTGTAGACCACGTTGGCCTCGAACTCAGAAATCCGCCTGCCTCTGCCTCCCAAGTGCTGGGATTAAAGGCGTGCACCACCACTGCCCGGCTTCTCCCACTTTTAAACTCCTTCCCACCCTTACCCTCTATCATAGAAAAATTCATCTAAACTGGAGTAGGTCCTCATAGGTCTCTCACCTTGACCCCAAGTCACAGCTCCGTGTCCAACGCGTGTCCTTTGTATCCCCCTCTGCCCTGGAACCACCTGGTCCAGGATTCTCCCCTACTTCACCTGGACTTCTATGCACGGCCTTATTCTGCCAGCTTCTGCTCTGGCCCTCACAGAGACTATATCTTCATCTGTCTCAACATTCTTCTATCATCAACAGCCAGAATGTTCTCTCTAGGGTACTAATTTCATCATCATTCTCCTCTACAAAAAATGTCATCCCCTGGCTTGCCACCGTACTGCTGTAACACCCACGGGCCTGGGCTCTCATCGGCTCTTGAGATTGGAGCTCCAGCCCTCCACACCTCTGCCCGACTCACCCCACCCCTCCAATCTCCTTGCTGTTGCTTAAACACACATCCCAGCCTCTCCTCCTGCCCCTCAGTACACGCACTCTGGTTCTTCATTGTCATCAGACAGTGGCTCCGTCATAGGACTTCCGGCTGGTTAGACATGGCTCCTCAGAGAGCTTCAAAGACCACCTGAGAGGATTGTCCCTTTGTCCTATCTTTGCATTTGGCACTTGGAAAGCACCACACTGGGTTTAAGTGTCTCTTCAACCCTCCGTTAGAATGCAAGACTCAAGCTCCCAGCTGTGTGGTAGGCAGGGCACCTAAGGGGCTCAGCATTTATTCCCAGCCTATGAGACTCTTTCGAGAGGATCGAGGGACGCCCTGGGCCACGTCTCATCAAGAAAGGAAGGGAGCAGGAGGAAAATAACTCTGAGCACAGAGTTCATGCTTACCAAGGTGAGACTCTTCAGTGTGGCGGCGCTGAATGTGGCTTTGTAGGAACGCTTGGTTCATAAAGGCCTTGTCACAGAAATGGCACTGGAAAGAGAGCAGCAAATTTAAATGTCTGCAGTGAGTTTCCTCACCTGCTCGAAGTCAAAAACCAGGATCCAAAGCATGGCTTACGGCGGCTTTCTTCCTAAAGGATACGGGGTGCGGGCTACGACATTAACTCAAAGGGCAAACGTAAAGTTAAGAATGTCCTTCCCAAACCAAAATGAGTCAGCGGGGTATGTCTTTTGGCAGCTGAAGCCACCCTCCTGGTAATTTCTGGAAGCCCTTACAATGCTACTACATTGTACTTGGTTGCTACCCCGTTGGGTTTCTATATTCTTACCACCAATTTGCTCAAGGCAGGAAGAGAAACCTCACCAGGACCTGGCCCTGCCGATGGCTTGGGCATAAGATTTCCAGCTTCCAAATATTCACGAAAATAAATTTCTGTTACTTAAGCCAACGAATTGAAGGCACTTATTATAGCAGACTTAGCAACTAATACAGGTGTGTGTGTGTGTGTGTCAGAGCAAGAGGGAGAAATATTTTAAAGCTAAAAAATTCTCCTATGAATATATACATCCACGAAAACCTTTCCGACAAATACAGTGTACAAAGACATAAGGGAGAATATGGGGACAGAAATATTTCCTCTGGAAATGGATGGAGGGACACTACTTTTTAAAATTAGGGATATGAGCTCTCAGAGTCACTCACACTCCAGGGGATGGTCCTGTACCAATATATCTATTTTCTTATTTATTTATTTTTAACATCTTAAATGTTCCCCACAGTAGAGGATGGAAAAAGAGCAAACACCAGTGCGCCTCACACCCTGGAGGCGGGGTGTGTGTCAGCCGCACTGGTCCAGTCCACACACCCTTCCTAGGTTATTGTTACTCGGTCCACTGCTTGTTCTTATTAGTTTTCCTTTTAAAATCTTCTATATATGCAGATCCGGCATATGGTTATTTTGATTTTTCTGTATATTGTAAATTTTATACAACAAAATATTGAGGGGGGAGAAAAGGACAATATACATTGTCATTGTAACCCCTTTACATATTCTGACTCCATAAAACATGTCACGCTCAGGTTCCTGATGGGATAGGGGCCTTCAGGAAACAGACATCCTTAAGTGTTTCCTTTCCACTCCGTAAGTCCTGTGATTTGAGGCAGAGGGAGTGGAAACAAAGAGAAGGAATACAGAAATGGGATCAGGAATGTCTGGAGGTGACCTTGTCACATGCCTGCTCAGTCTCTCGGCCTCTGGGATTGAGAGAGGTGAAGATAAACCTAAAGTTCTGGCAGTCACGTGACGTCTGTCATCTCGCAGTCAAGCAGCTCTGGGGCTTGTTTTGTGTGTCACGGGGCTCTCTGTACAGCAGCCTCAGGTTCTGGCTAAAAGAACTGTACGTTACGCATGGCCACACAGCCCATTGACAATGGCTGTGATGTGGCATGATGCCATTCCCATTCCATGGAGCAGATACCAACGTCCACACGGTTATTTGTTAGGGTCTAGCAGTCGTGACAGTAGTAGAGACAGGATTTGAACCCGTTCTGCCTAGAAAGCGTCTATAATACTGTTCTCTGTGGAGGCAGAAGCATGTAATCAATAAATTAGTCAATAACCGATTCACGCCCCCATCTTCTTAGTCCTGACAGTATCCTTCTAAGTCAAGGGATTTCTTATACTCTGAAAATGCACATAGTCCCCCCCAAAATTATCTTAGACTGAAGGTATGGAAGGGTTTGAGAGAAGGAGAGAAGGGAAGGGAGGGAACAGGGCAGGGGGAGGGGAGGGACGGAGAGAGGGAGACAGACAGAGAGAGAGAGAGAGAGAGAGAGAGAGAGAGAGAACACACACACATCTCGATCCATCTGGAGCCAAGTTTCCTTTTGAAGCCTGGGGACAGACAGACTCATTTAACTCACATTTTCCTACACAATCTAATTCTGTCATCATCTTCAACCACAGCGTCAGAAAGGTGTGGCTGTCTCCTAACAAGAGTAGTTCCTCATTCCATCCCTCTGGAATCAGAATCCCCAAGACATCATAATCTCCTGGCAGGGAAGGGAAGGCCACAAGGAATGCTTGGCCTTAGAACATATCTCCAATGAAAAGAAACTGAGAAGTGTGCGTGTGTGTGTGTGCGTGTCTGTGTACTTGGCCATTGGAACACATCTGCAATTTAAAAAGGTTAATGTATGTATGTGTGTGTGCTATGTGTGTGCGTGCATAGCTATTACAACACGTCTCCAATTTAAAAAGATGTAAATATGTGTGTGTACGTGTATGCACATGTGTGTGCACGCATGCATGTGTGTGTGTGCGCTGGAAAGGTGGCTTGATGGGTAAGAGCCCTGGCTGCCCTTACAGAGGACCTGAGTTTGATGCCCAGTTGCCACGTAGCAGCTCACAACTGTCTATTACCCCAATCCCAGGGAATCTGATGTCCGTCTTCTGGCTTCTGCATGTATTGCATGCATGGGCTGCATGGACATATGTGCAGGCAGAAGACCCACACACATAAAATCCAAATAAGTTATAAAAATATACAAATACTAGGAAGCTTCTACCATAGCAGGGTTCCACGTGACTTTTTCAAACATCCTTAGTGTTACCTCTCTTCCTTTGTTTCCGCTGTACTCTCCCCTCCCCCTCCCCACTTAAGCTCCCCCCTCCCCACATCATACTGTCTGTCCTCCCTGACGCACTTTCTTCTCCTCCCTAATGCTTCCTCTTTCTAGTTTCCTGGCTGCTACAGGTTCTCCATGATAAACCTACTGATCCAAAGATTCAAAGCTAGGATCAGCATATGAGAAAGAATGTGTTTATTTTCTGGGTCTGGATTAATAAAACTATAAAAAATACATTAAACTATAATAGTAATTAGTAAAATTATACTGAACAGTTTACATACAAAGTTCATAATTTCATTTTTCTTTACAGATAAGTAAAATTCCATTAGGTATATGTTGCACAATCTTATCATCCATCCCACTGATATTTATCTAATTACCCTATGCAGAGAGATAGTGCTCCTCCAAGAAGCCTTCGGTTATCAAACCAAAACCCCAGTGGCAGGCGTGGGAATACCCTATAGAGTTGCTGAGGGGCCAAGAATCTCAAAACAATACAGCATATTACCAGAGCTCTTGGTTACCTACTAGAACATGATTGTAAGACCCACACTTCGAGTACGGGACATGGGTAAATCAAGCTGGTACTAATCTGGAAGTTTCTTCGCTGCTGGCTAGTTTTCACGGTGCCTTAAGGTGCTGTGAAGGCTGTGGAGGGAGAAAAGGCATCAAGTCTCACGAAGCTGTGAGTCCTGCAAGCCATAACAGCAGTTGCCCTGCCCTAGAGAGATACGCCAACCGGTGCCACGGTGCCATGAAGGTCCTGGGGTCACCAACAGCTGGGGAGATGACATGGAGAAGAAAGTAGATAGAACGGAAGAGCCAGGTATCAGGAACTTTCCCTAGAAACTGCGTCCCCAAGACACGATGAGGCCACAGCATCTGTGAACCACGGCCACCAGCGTAGGACCTGCACAAGATCAAACTGGTCAGCACTCCAGCCTGGAGAAGGAGCAGGCTTCTGAGATCCTGTACTATCTAGCTCAGTATTTATTGGCAGAGGGACAGTCAAGTTTTCTTCTTGGGTGTAGTTTGTCCATGCTCCAGTAGAGGGCTACCTACACGTGGGACAAAGCCCTGGGTTGGATTATTGTTCTGGTAGTAGGGCTATTAATCAGTTTTCATTAATTAATTAAAACCCATGACTGTATCCTAACACCAAATGACTAACTAAAATCAAGTATCTTCTGTAAACTCTTAGCGTCCAAGTAGAACCTGGAGTCTCAACACTTTAGCTGTGCATTCTCCATTCACATATGGAGTCTTTGAACACCTGAAACACCCTGTGCACCCCTCCATGGCCTTAACCTCTTCACCTCCAATACTCAGTGAATTCTTAAGGTGGTGTGAGGGTTCACTAGAGACAATAAGAAGCCGTAACTCAGTACTGGAAAGTCACAAGGAAAACAGAATCCATGCCTCCACGGGGCCCTCACACACGCTCCCTGATTTATCTCACGGAACTCCTCATCCTAATAGGCTGCTGCTGCTGCTAATGTCCAGTTTCCAGAGAGGACAATGAGCTCAGAAAGGAAATATTTCTGCAACACTGAGGTGGAAGCACATTTAGACCTATGCAGTCTAACTGCAAAACTAACAAAGGCGCGTCATTTCACAGAGGGCGGAAATGTCCACCTAAGTAGGAAACAATGATGTAGTCACTGTTCCACATGAACCCACACCTGCCCCACCAGAGTCAACATGCTGGCATTCAGAGAGACCACCTGTGCTAAGGATTGACAAGCAGTGGTTTGATAAAGTCCTTACTCTTACATATTCCCATGGCGATCATATTTCATATTCGTTTGAGAGCTTTCAGTCACACTCGTACTTCACATGTGAAAATCTTTACTGACAATTATTTCTATGGTGACTGAAAGAACAAGAGATAACTTTTTGCTAGATGTGTTAGTATTTCACTAGATTACTACCCAATCTAGAGAACAATATACTTCCTTTAAATGTCTATTCGTTGTACAAAGAAAGAAAGAAAGAAAGAAAGAAAGAAAGAAAGAAAGAAAGAAAGAAAGAAAGAAAGAAGGGTAATTTTAGCACTACGTATAGGTATGTAAAGTCAAGCAGCATTTGCAAAGCAGGCCCCCAGGACATGGAGTATCCTTTGAGGACAGCGCCTCCTGGTGTCTGCCCACGGCCACACCCTGGGCCTTCCTGCCAGCGTGATTTCCCAGCTGCTCCCAGGCTGCAGTCCATTTCTTTCAGAGCTCCTGGGATTTGTCTCATGTCTCATGTCCTATGAACTGGACCACTTCTCTGCCCTGCACCCACTTCTGCAACACTGAAGCCTGCGTCGGGCTGGTGGGTTCCTGCCTTCCCAAGAAGGCTCGAAGCCATTGAAAGGGCACTTATCTCAAATGACCAATTCTGTCAACCTGTTGTTTACTATCTTCTTAATCAACATTTGTCCTTCCATCAGTTACATACCATTTGAGCCTCCTGATCTAAAATCCAAAATCCAAAGTGCCCCAAGGCATAGACATCACCCTACAAGTGTGAAAATCCCACACCCCGCTCTAAGGGATGGGTGGGTCTTAGTTTGGGTCTCAGGGGCTGAGGAGCCTTCACTGATCTTGCAGAGGCCCCAGGTTAGAGTCTCAGCATGCAGATTAAGGTGCTCACAAAGCACTTAGAACCCCAGTTCCAGGAGAGCGGACATTGCCTGGCCTCCTCAGGCACCTGCACACGCTCATACACACACACACACACACACACACACACACACAAATTTTTGAGTCTGAGTCCCGGCCCCAATACCTCGTAAGATGAATGTTAATATTCCAAATTTCAAAGCATTTCTGATCCCAAGCATTTCAAAGCAGAGGTAATCGACCTGTATGTTGATTTCAAAATTGCAATATTTATCCTGGGCTCAATGTCTAATCCATAGCAGACAGAGATTATGATTTGAATATAAGAGTGCTTATATGCTATTGTTAGTATTCTTGTCCTGGGGAATTGCACACATTGAGAACTTTGGGAGTCTGTAACTCACTGACATAGTTCCTGCCCAGGAACCAAACAGGGAGAGAGGAGACACAGGGGTGTGACAAATGCAGGTTAAGAGGGGCTGAGGGGTGTGTGTGTGGCCCATTAAGGTTCTATTTTGGCACTTTTCTGTCACTAGGAAAAAAACGCCTCAATTTAAGGGGGGAGGGGCTCACATACTGAATCATATTCCAGGTCCTCTGGGGGCCAACTTCAATAGCAACGTGCACACAACTGAATTTTTTTCACAGAATCTATCGTGAAGAGGAAACAGGCTCAACAGCCAACATTTGGGTAACTCCATAAGCCTGACAGACAATATTAGATATTTAATTATTAATTCCTTGGCGGCTGCAGAAGGCACTGAGATATTTTTGCTGTTGATCAAAGTGACTGTTTTGGCTTTAATCTGTTTTCTTTGAGGGGGGAAAGAAAATCTCTGTGCAGAATGGGAAGGGTAGAGTCCTAAAGGGAACGGGCCCGGCACAGTGTCCCACCTGGTAATAGCTGGCCTTGGCCTCTATCATCAGCTGCTGCGTGGACAGCATCTTCTTCCTGCGTTTACACTCCTCCTTTAGCAGCTTGATCTCGCCAGCCTGCCTGGTGAGCAGCTGCTTGCTCTGCTCGTAGTCGATCAGGCTCAGGCGCAGCCTCTCCTCCACCAGGTTCAGCTGCGAGGTGAGGAACTCCTGCGAGTGCATCAAGTACTCGATGGTGAGCTGCGCCAGGCGGATCAGCTTCAGCAGCACCGGGTCGACCCCCGACTGGCAGTGCGGGCACTTCTCGTCCTCCAGCTTGCAGAAGGTGATGTTCATGATGTTCTCCTGCAGTGTCAGGACGTCCACGGCGCCGGCAACCTTGTCCACGTCGATGGCGCTCAGTCGCCTCCAGTCCACGCTCTCCAGTCGCGGCCGGAACTGGAAGAAGGGCAGGGGCCCCGAGGCCGCGCTGGGGGGGACAAAGGCCATGGGGGCCGCGCCTGCGGCAGAGGCGTCGGGCCCCTCGGGGCTGTTGGCCAGAGGGTAGTAGACGTGCTTCTGGAAGGGCTGCGGAGGAAGCGACAGCGGGGTGGGAAGCGGGGGGATGGGGAGAGTCCCGGCGAACCCGACGGTCCCGCCCTGCATCCCGGGACAGACACCTCCGGCCACGTGCATCTTACCATGCTTGCAAGCCAGTCCTCCGCTTAGGCTTGCGCTGGAGGGGCGGAGCAGTGTCTTCTCCCCAGTCCTGGCCGCCTTGGGGCCGCCGCCGCCACTCCCCTCGTGAGCCTGAGATGGCCCAGACCCCCGCTGCGGCGGCGGCGGCGGCCTAAGATCTGGGCGTCCAGGACGTTGCTATGGCAGCGCCCTGCCCCGACCTGGAGTACAGGGCGTGTCCGCCCACGCGCGTTCAGCATGCGCCCAGGGACCTGCGGGGCCAGAAAGGCAGAGAAGACCTCTTGGACCAACAGGCCTCATCCACCTGTGGTGGGCATCTCTTGGCGGCCACCTTCCCTGACACCACCCTCCTTGGTATCAAGAGAGGGCCCAGTAAGCCCCTAAAACACGCGTGTGGTCACGTCTCCAGAATCTTCAGTCCTAGTGGTGGTCTTCTCGCTATCCATCCCTATGCTAGCGTTAGGTTCCGCGATTAGAAAGACACATTTGTCTTTATCTTTTTCTCAGGTTTGGGAAACGTGTAGCAATAAAGTACAAAGTTAAGTGAGGGTATAAGGGCAAGGGGAAAATCTGGGGCGGGGTGTTCTGCATTTGGTATTAATTATGTATACATTTACTTTTGCCAATTTTAATGGAATTGTATTTTTAAAATTAAGGGTGTGTTTCGTGCATTCTCCCAGCGTACTTTTAAAAGGTCTTCTTATCCCTCAGCGTTGACAACGTGTTAAAGCACAAACCAGATAACTCTCCCAGTAAATGCAATAGCTTGCTATTCCATTTTTGGAATAAAAAATGTCGTTCAACATTTCTTAAAACAGTGACGTTAAAAACGGATGGGAACTTTTACCGGGCTACAGTATTTACCTTACAAATCTGTGTTGGTGCTGCATTCTTTAAAAATTCTAGCAGCGCCTTGCAGACCCCAGGCCTCTCGTTGCAGGGGTCTTCTGGAGGCCGCCTGTGGTCACCTCCGGGATCAAGGAG
Organism: Apodemus sylvaticus; assembly: GCF_947179515.1. NCBI lineage: Eukaryota > Metazoa > Chordata > Mammalia > Rodentia > Muridae > Apodemus > Apodemus sylvaticus. Next base: position 5,979,217 of record NC_067479.1, on the reverse strand, counting down.
CTGAGGAAAAGCCAGACATTCCTCAGTCCTCCAGGGAGGCCCTGCTGGGACCAACCGTCAGGAATTGCTTTTTCTTTCCTAACAACCAAGAACAGAAGAAAGGAAAATACAATCCCAGGAACTGTCTGGAAGTAAAGTCGTAACCAACTGTTTTGAGCACTTTCCATATTAATATAAATAAACCCACACGAAAGTGTCCAGGAAATAAAACATACACTTCATATAAGCTACGCATTCACAAGATTCTAAGGCAATAAGAAAAAGTCATTTCACTGCAACCTAGCATAGAAGCCCTAAGAATAGAGACCGGTTTAAAGATTGGTTCTTCCACGTACTTGATGCCAGCCTAGAATACATCTGTTGACCCTGGCCCTCAGTTTCCCCATCTGTTGAAGCACTGGGTTACAGACCTGGCAGGTTTGCGGATTCTGGGCTCCATCCACTGGGCTGGCAGGATCAGCGGGAACACGAGAGGTGTGTCGCTCACCGCTGTATTTCCAGCACCTAGTGCAGAAAGGAAAGGACGTTCAGAATGTGCTAGGTTAAAAAACAAAAAAACGGTAGAGTGCCTTAGGTGTTCAGTAAAGAAGATAATGGCTCCAGGCCCATACTCTCCTTTTTTCTTGGTCTTTGCCTTGCTCTGTTCCAAAGGCCCAGTAGCTGAAAGTGGGAGAGGCTTCCGCGCTTCCGCTGCATACCCAGTAAGAACCGGTGCAGGCCCAAGGTCTTGGCAGTCCGTGAGCTTAGGGCATCTGCGGTTAGCCATCCTTACCCCCTAGGTCGAATCCGCCACAAGATGGCCGGAACAGGAAGGCAGGGGGCATACTTTCCTGTTCCCTGGCTCCCACCCCAGATTGGGTTCCCAGCCCTGTGCATCCTACTGTTCTGGGCTCACTGCACTGTACCGCTAGCCTGAAGAACCCAAAAAGACAAAGGCTCGGGGAACCCGGTCCTACAAGGCAAAAGATGGTAGAGGGGAGCTGCAAATCTGCAGCCTTGCGGATCTCAGCACACAGAACAGGGAAGAAGGCCGGACTTCGCCAACAGAGATGCGAGATGCTCTGTGTGGCTCAAGTCCGGCGGACGCCTGGAGCATCCTAGACCTCGGCTCACCCCAGCTGCGCGCTCCTGGGCGAAAGCCGGGCGCTGCAAGGCACGGGGAGTCACGGGGGATCCAGATCCCGGGATTGCTGCTGGCGCAGAGGCGGGGCTCGCGGAGGCCGAGGAGCAACGGAGCAGGGAGAAGCAGGCGGGCTCCTTCTTCCAGGGTGCAAGATAAAGCGTGTCTGGTCCGGGCAAGTTGTGACGAGGCGGGTAGCCCGGCGTCGCTCCTGGTCCTCCCAGGCTCCAGGCCGTGGGTGGCTAAGGCTGCCCCACCCCCCTCCCGCCCCCTCCCCTCTACGGTCTTCTGGTGGCCTCTTCTCTCCGCTACCCGGCTCCTCTGGCAGCTGGGCGGGACCCCCCGCGCCTAGACCGCAGCACTAAAAAGCGCTCCTCCAATCCCGCAGCCGCTGCAGACACGTGATGCTACGCCGAGCTCTGTCGCTGGCTCTGGGTGCTAGCCCGGGGAAGACTTTTCAAAAAGAACCCAGATTCACTTCTACGGGCTGTAATCCTCTCTTTCAGTTCGCTGATTCCTCCGAAGGGCTGGCGTGATTTGTCTTCTCAGAAGAGATGCATTCTAACTGCAGATATCTGCAGATAAAAGAGAGCTACAAGAGTCTAAGGCGGATGTGCTCTAGAGCTAAGAAAAAACGCGAACACCTCTTTAACCTGAAGTTGGAGCTATGGTCCTGCTGGGAGGAAGGATCCCCGTATGCTCGCATGGTGCCTCTGATAAAAACACCATTTGGAAGGGGATGATATTCATTCATGATGAGTGTTAGATTAGGTACAAAACAAACGCGATGACAGCAGAGGGCGGCAGGAAATAGGTTTTTTTTTAAATTATTTATTATACGTGAGTACATTGTAGCTGTCTTCAGACACTCCAGAAGAGGGCGTCAGCTCTCGTTACGGATGGTTGTGAGCCACCATGTGCTTGCTGGAATTTGAACTCAGGACCTTTGGAAAAGCAGTCAGTGTTCTTAACCGCAGAGTTATCTCTCCAGCCCAAGAAGTAGGTTTTTAACACACTTGATTGAAGTCCATATTCTGCCTTGAGAAGGCTAGGCTAATTCCGTGACAGGCTTCAAATTGGCAGTTAAGGAGACTAGGCCTAAATCTCTATTTCCAAGAACTGGGCAAGCCCAGGCAAGTCCAGGCCTCAGAAGCTGTCCCACCACCTGGTCTGAGGCAAGGGCAGCGGGTCAGCAGCAGTTTCCAGACTTCCTCAGCAACAGTTTCCAGACCTCCCCAGCAAGTTTCCAGCCCCCACACCCCGGTAATGGAATGTCCGTAGAGATGCACCCGACAGATTAACATAAAAGTCACCTACTCTGAGATGGCCCCAACCGATGGAGGTCACCTGCCCCAGAATCCCAATGTGCTTTAAATAGGGCCTGCAAGCTCTCTTGATTGTCTCTCCACCTTGGCAATGGGAGGCGCCAGTACGCTGGACCTCTGCAGAATAAAACACTCTGAGTGTGCATACTATTTGAGTCCAGGGTATCATTCCCCGGTGAATCATGGACCCTTACAGCCTGAAATCTGTCTTATACCTGGTCTTTCAGTTAACTGAGATCCAACCAACTATTTAAATTCAATTTGAAGAATTAGAAGCAATTGCAAATGTGGAAGATATTAGCACAAAATATGGTGATAGTTTTTTTATCAACTTGACATTAATTAGGGCCACCCAGGAATACAGAACCTCAATTAAAGAATCGCCTCCTTCAGATTGGCTTGTAGGCATGTCTGTGGGACATTTTCCGTGTTCCTGTTTCATATGGCCGGGCCCAGCTCACTCTGGGTGGATCCACTTTTGGGCAGGTGATTCTGAATTGTACTTTTTTTTTTTTTTTTAAATAAAGGAGACTGATCGAACTTGAGGAGCAAGCCAGTAAGCAGCAGTCTCTGAGATCTCTGCTTTGGAGTCTGCCTCTAGGTTCCTTCCTAAGTACCTGCAGGCTTCCTTCCCTTCGTGATAGATTCTGTTTGGATAATGGGAGCCAACTAAGCCCTTTCCTTCCCATGTTGCCTTTGGTCATGGCTGTTGTTATGGTTTGTATATGCTCGGCCCAGGGAGTGGCACTATTAGAAGGTGTGGCCTTGTTAGAGAAGGTGTGTCACTGTAGGTGTGGGCTTTAAGACCCTTATCCTACTAGAAGCCAGTATTCTGCTAGAAGCCTTCAGATGAAGATGTAGAACTCTCAGTTCCTCCTGCACCTTGCCCGCCTAGATGCTGCCATGCTCCCACTTTGAAGATAATGGACTAAATGAACCTCTGAACCTGTAAGCCAGCCCCAATTAAATGTCCTTGTAAGACTTGCCTTGGTCATGGTGTCTGTTCACAGCAGTAAAACCCTAACTACAACAGCTGTTATCTCAGCAACAGGGAAATAACTACATGACATGCAACAGTTTCCTCTGAGAAGGAAACAGTCCAAGCTGCAGGGAAGCTCTTTAAGCAGTAAGGTAAACAACTTCAGGAAGTTCCTGAAACTGACCAGATTCACTAGGGCCCTCCCTCCCACAGTAATCAATAAAAGCTGAGAATCTCTCTCAGACAGGGTTAAACTGTGAAGACTCTCAGACAAGACAAGCTGCAAAGAAGATTCTGAAACCAGACCAGCTGCTGAGGAGAAGCAGAAATCAGCAGACTGTTTAGCACAGTCGCTTGGAAAGGACTCTCCAGTCTGGTGAGTTCCCTCCAAGCTGTGCAGTGTGCTCCTGGTTCCACACTTTTGTGAGCTGTCACCCATGCTAGGGTGGTCCTTGGTGTTGCAATTGAGTCATTTCTGCTCCTATAAGCAACTCTGATAACATTCATTGGTTCACCAAGTTGTATTTTTGTGGTATTTAGGTTGGTCTGCTGTGGGGTTCTGATCTGAGGCAAGTAGACATGTGTTGTCTCCTCAGAGAAAGCCTTTCACACAACACCAGGACATATATGGATAATTATTTTTAAATGAAATGTCTAAATAAATGTATTAAAAGATTTTAAAGTGTTAACAATGTATAAGTGTTATATAAAAACATCCATAATTTGTTATCTGTATGAAATACACTTTAACTAGGAATGGTGGTGCATATCTTTAATCCGAGCACTTGGAATGCATAGACAGGAGGATGTCTATGAGTTCAAGGCCTGCTTCACATAGTGAGTTCCAGGACTGCATAGTGAGACCATGCCTCAAAAAAAAAAAAAAAAAAGAAATTCTGCCGGGCATGGTGGCGCATGCCTTTAATCCCAGCACTCGGGAGGCAGAGGCAGGTGGATTTCTGAGTTCGAGGCCAGCCTGGTCTACAGAATGAGTTCCAGGACAGCCAGGGCTACACAGAGACACCCTGTCTCGAAAAAAACCAAAAAAAAAAAAAAAAAAGAAATCCACTTTAAATATAAAACTTATGTATAGATTAAACATGGCAGTGTTATCAGTCAACTAGGGAGTTGTGTGTAAGAAATCAGTATCGGCTCGGGACTCCCAAGAACAAGTTCTCAGCACAAAGGAGATTTATTTGCCCCAGAGGGACAAAGAGACAAAAACTGAAGATAGAGGATGAGGGAGAAGGGAAAGGGAACAAAGACAGGACAAAGGTTGCCTCTGCATCAGAGGAGACAGGTGTGGCTCCTCTGTGGCTCACAGGGAAATAGTGGTTTATAAAGGTGGTGGGAACATGGGGTTAGGACAAGGTGCTTGGTTTTAATTGGCCATGTTAATTAGGTGAGCCAAGGGGGGCTTTTGATTGCTGGACCTTAGCAGTCAGCCTCAGGAGGAGGAAGTGACCAAATAAGGGAACAGACTTTGGGGTTAGCTTTAGAAATGTAACCTAACAGTTTTTTATCAAGGCAGAGGGGATGGGGGGAGGCAAGGCCCGCCAGAGCCACTCCGGCCATGCTAGAGCTGGCCAGTCTCTTAAAGCTGTAGGGATTTGGTTTTGAAAGAGTCTCATTTATTCCCTGGTGACTTCACACTCACTGGCATGTGTACTATCCGGTTTATGTAGGGTTGATGGAGCCTAAGACTTTGTCAACACTAGACAAGCACGCCACCAACTGAGCTCTTTCCTTTGCCTAAGACTTAGGGTTCTTGGGAGAAATCACAACAAGGCAGGTGACAGCAAGCAAAGGTTCCCCTGCCCCTCCTCCCAAGATTATAGTCTAATGGAATGCATGGGGAAGGCTTTATACATAGGCTGTCAGGGAAGGCAGCAGATGGAGTCTGGATGCTGCCCTCCTCCTGCCCGGTTTCCTGTGGATGTTGCTTGCCTCATCAGGATGCTGATGTCTGCGCACATCTTGTTTGGTTTCTAATCTTTGCACCAAAGTTTGTGTTTGGTAACGACGTTATGTCCTGTTTGCAGAGGATAGGGAACATCACTGTGCCCCCAAAAGGCTAAACATTTGGACACTTTGTTCATACAGGTTTGCAGGAAAGTCTCTCACATATTAGAAAGACCTTAGCAGTTATCTAGTGAGTGTGACTTACTAAGGGACTTCAGGGAAGACAATGTTGGGGGACATTGTTTTTTAGTGTGTGTCTCTGGATGCACATGTGCTTGTAGGTGTGCACATGCATGTGTGTGTGTGTGTTGGGACCATTGTGAGTCTTTGCATTAAACACTGCACTCTACCGCTCTCTGGAATAAGAAGCTTCTGTGACCAAGGTTACGAACAGCACTAATGTATAGGTACGAACATAAATATTTACAAGTCAGTTTTGTAGCATGACCGTTTAGTAAGGTAATACCCGTAAGTTCTGTGATGTGGCCAATGACTTCCGTAGGCATGGGTTTTGACTATGTTTACAGTAGCAGCATGGAATCTCTCTTGGGAAGAAGACCTTAAATCCCATCAAGAGAGTAGTCAGTTACTCCATGTTCTAATTTAATGTCCATTTAATTTCCTACAGCAGCCTGGGGAGGAAAGGGCTTATTCTGGCTTATGGGCTTTAATCCACCATCAAGGAAACCCAAGGTAGAAACTGAAAGCAAGAGTTTGAAGCAGAAACCCACAGAGGGGTGTTGCTTACTGGCTGGCTTCCCATGGCTTACTCGGTCACCTATCTTTTTATGTGTGTGTTTTTGCTTTTTCAAGACAGCGTTTCTCTGTGTAACAGCACTGGCTGTCCTGAAACTCACTTTGTAGACCAGGCTGGCCTTGAACTCATAGAGAGCCACCTCCTGGATGCTGCTAGGGTTCAAGGCATGTGCCGCCATGCCTGGCTCAACCAACTTTCTTATACAGCCTATTCTCTCTATCTAGAGATGGCACTGCCCACACTGCACTAGGACCTACTACAATAATTAGTAATTAAAATACCTCATAGGGGCGTTGTGCCACACAGGCAGATCTCTGTGAGTTAGAGGCCAGCCTGGTTTACATGTTGCGCCCAGAATAGCCAGAGCTACATAGTGAGATCCTGTCTTGAAAATACTTACAGATAGGGCCTCAGGTTGATCAGATTTGGGGAACCCTTCTGTTGAGGTTCCCCCTTCCCAGCTGGCTCTATGAAGCGGGCGGCAGATGACGACGACGACTGTAATACTCCAGTAAACATTCTTTTGTAAACATTGCCAGTAATGTGGCAGTGGGCACATCTTCTCCAAATGATGAGCCATGGAGCATGCGGGCTGCAGATCTGGGCACGACCACGGGTGCCTTTTCTCCTGCAACAGTCCACACCGCACTTCCCAGCACTACGAAGAGTAGCCATGGGAAGACTGTTTCCTGGTCAGGTCAAGATTATATCTCATGTCCTGTACGGGACGTATGTGGTGTCCTCTGGAACAGAGCCTTACCTCTTGTCTTGTTAGGGTTTTACTGCTGTGAACAGACACCATGACCAAGGCAACTCTTATAAAGGACGTTTAATTAGGGCTGGCTTACAGGCTCAGAGGTTCAGTCCAGTATCATCAAGGTGGGAGCATGGCAGCGTCTAGGCAGGCATGGAGTTGGAGGCATTGAGAGTCCCACCTCTTGTTCCAAAGGCAGCTAGTGTGAGAGAGAATGTTGAAGCCCTGCCCACAGTACTGCTCACTCCAACAGGGCCACCTCCACATAGGCGCTCCCTGGGCGAGGCCCACTCAAACCACCGCAGCACTTAATCAAGATAGGCAGCCCGGAACAAAGGCAGTAGCTGTATTGCTCTGAGGACTCTCAGGCCTCCTTGACCAATAATTTGTAGGGAGGCAACTCGTGCTTTGTACTGAGGCGTCATTCATCTACCCGGGTCTCCTTAGAGCAGCATTGTCCATGGGGGGACACTTTAAAAATACTTAAAACTTTTATTTATAGTCTGTATTTGTATGCATGCCACATGTGTTCAGGCACCTGCAGAGGCCAGGAAGGGGGTGGGGTGGGGGTTGTGTTGGTTCTGCTGGAGCCGGAGTTCCAGGCAGTGGTGAGTTGTACGATGTGTGTGCTGAGATCTGAATTAGGCCCTCTGGAAGCAAGTGTTGATGACCACTGAGCAATCTCTTCAGCCCAAAACCATTTTGTTTTTCAGGATATAAATTAGCAAATTCCTACATCTTCTTTGTATTCTGGTTGCCATAACAACAACGGGGCTTGGGGTTTGAAAGTGGAATCATTAGTTCTTCACTGAAAAGTTGGCAAACTCTCTCTGCTGTAGATGGCAGGAGGATAAAAATCTACACTTGTGTGAGCACTTCATATCCCTTCGCTGAGTTGCTGTTGTTGCTTGCTTGGTGTGCAGCTAGACCCTGCAGAGATGTGGCTGCACCTGGAGTCTCTGTTGCAGAAGGGCTAGAGAGGGAAGACTACACTGAGAAGGCTCAACAGGAAAAGAGGGTCCTGACAAGTTCACCCTCAAGAATACAACTTTCAAAGGCTGTCCTCCAACTTCTGCCTGCCACACACACACAAGAACATCACACACACGCACACACCGCACACACAAGCACACACCACACACACAGGAACACCTCCCACAAGCATACACAGACATACTCATACACTTACGTGCGTGCACACACACACACACACACACACAGATATACACACTCACAGACATACACACAGACATACATAGAGACATACACAGTCAGAGACACACATGCAGACATAAAAACACAGATATATATATACACTCACAGACATACAGACACATTCACAGACACACACTCACACACATATCACAGGCATACAAACATACATATAGACACACAAACATTCACAGACATACATACAGACACACATACATACACACTCATCCATTCACACACACAGACACAGACATACACACAGAGACATATACATACCACACACAGAGAAATACGCACACACAGGCATACACACAAGCACATACCCAAAACACACACACATACACACACACACACACACGTGCACACACACACACAGAGCAGAACATCATGGAAGAAGAGGCTGTAAGAACGTAAGGCTGGGAGGAGCACTGTGAAATGCTTTGGATTTGTCATGGCTGTTACACACACAGTTACCTGCATTACTTGCCAAGATAGAGCCAGCAAAAATCCAATTATGGAAAGGGGAGAGTCCCCAATTGTAGTTGAGTGGCTATTAGCAGTTCAAGAGTTACTTTTCTTTGGGGTTGTGGCCCCAGTGGATAACCTAATGCCCATGTACATATATGGGCATTGTTAACTGGACTCAGTGAGTTAGGAAGGAAAAAGAAAAGGCATGAAGTTGTGAGGGAGCTGTATTGTGGGAGCCCGGGGAACAGTGGTGTTGGAGGAAGTCAGCAAATATGATCAAGATACAGGGTTTCTCTGTGTAGTTCTGGCTGTCCTGGACAATGTTCTGTAGACCAGGCTGGCCTCCAATCAGAGAGACGCCTGCTGGGATTGAAACCGGTCTCCACCACTACCCAATTTAAAAAAGCTGTGCCTAATCAAAAGGCAGAATCAGCCTCTGGTGACCTCAGGTGGCTACTGCCAAGTAATGCTTGCTTCCTTTTACCTTCTGTGTCCAGCACATGATAATGCAGGCATAGAGAACGAATGCAGGGATCGAGGTTGTTACTCTGCCTAGGATTAAATGGGTACAATGGGGTATATATCTCAGAATACTTCTAGGGTGTCATCTTCCAGACATAGGCATCTCCAGGAGCCACTTGTCATATTTTCACAACCATACACACACATGCACACACATGCAGTCACAATGCACATACACAGCCACATGTGTACATGCACTTGCACACACGTGTTCACCCACAACCTCACAGGCACACATATGTATGTGTGCACACATACACAACCACAGGGACATACACATGCACACCCACAGCACACATGCATATAGACACAGATACAAACCACACAGGTACACACACATGCACACACACAACACACACACAACTGCACAGGTGCACATAGGTACGACATTTTGCTCTCTCCCTGCTGCCTTCTCAGTGCTCTCCCAGTCCTGCAGAACCCTCACTGCTTCCGAGTCCACACTGCTTTCATCTTTCTGTGCACAGGCACTCATGGGGCGAGTTTACTTGAGCAGTGGTAACTTACCTGTGGCCACAACACTGGGAAATAGGACTTCTCCTCCCCCAGCAATCAACTTCCCTTATCATGAGTCCCCGCCCACAATGATTAACTCTGAGAAAAAGGGCAATATTCATTCTCTATCACTGAGAATCCCTATCAGATCACACACACTGTAAGATATACTATAAAATCTATCAGGGGAAAATATGTATATTTTTCCCTCTCTTGATTCTCACCCTCTCAAGATAACCTCATCGCTGTTTGCATTTGAAGCAGACTCTTAATATTCCTTAAGCAACAATGGTTTTATTATGGAAAATTTCAAATTGCCAACGTTTGCGGTGCTGACTGTGATCCTAGAAGAGGTCTGTTGGCTGCATTCATCTGATCATGTCCTGCTCTGTGTCTCATGGGCTTCGTTGGCTTTGGTTCTCAGCCCTCAGTGAGACTCCTTGGTCAGAGTCAGCAATCCAGCCTCCCTGCCCTTCCTGTCCTTGCATTTCAGCTCCCGGCTTCCCCTTTTCAGATCTGCACTCCAGTCTTCTGTTCTGTGGGTTACGCTCTCCGTGGTTTCCCTCCTAATCTGGGTCGACCTTGTAGTCTCTCCATCTTTTGCTCTGGATGGGTGCACTCACCCTACTCCCCCTCCACTCCCATGGTTGTATTTGGTTCTCTTTATATCTTGTCTTTAGGGGATCTTGTCCACTCACATCTCAGAACTGTAAAACCCCTCTTCTCCGTTGTTGTCTCCCAACTCCGAAGGTAGAACAACATCTGTTTTATATTTCTACTTTGATGTCTGTGATGGTTTGTATATTCTGGGCCCAGGGAGTGGCACTTTTAGAAGGTGTGGCCTTGTGGGAGCAGGTGTGTCACTGTGGGTATAGGATTTAAGACACTCATCCTAGCTGCCTGGAAGTCAGTCTTTCCCTAGCAGCCTTCAGATGAAGCTGTAGAACTCTCAGCTCCTCCTGCACCATGCCTGCCTGGATGCTGCCATGTTCCCGCCTTGATGGTAATGAACTGAACCTCTGGACCTGTAAGCCAGACCCAATTAAATGTTGTATTTATAAGAGTTGCCTTGGTCATGGTGTCTGTTCACAGCAGTAAAGCCCTAAGACAATGTCTAAGAAGCATTTCAAACATAATATGGCTAAAAGTTACTCTCAATTTTCATTTTGTCTTCACTTACCTAAACTAGATATTAGCAAATGATAATATCTAGTTACCTAAACTATTGTAGATATATTCCTGATCCTTTCAGTGGTCCAATACCCATCTATTTGTTACCGTTTGTTTCGTGTAAGTTCTGCAGTTTAGCTTGCTTCTGTCTCTGCTGCTGTGTCCATCTTTTCTTCTTAGTGTGATAATTTCCCAATCACATTGCTAGACCTGTAAAATTTCTCAACAGACACTTCAATAAGGTAAGTTCTTTGCTTGAAACTCTTTGTTAACTTCCTGTTTTCAATATAATATTAAGACTACTTCCAACAGCCTGAAAGGTCCCTGACAAGATGGCCCCTGGCCCAAGATGGTTTGGTTGAAGAGGTATGGTGGTAAGGAATAGAGAGCACTCTGAGTTGTGATTGTATTTCAGTACTAGTTAGACATGTGATGCCTCTTGTGACACTGGAGAGAATCAGTGAGGGGCAAGATCCCCTTGGCCCCTTCCTCCTCCACTTCCTGCTATTCATTCCCCACTTCCTCAGCATACTGGATTTCATTGACTAAGTTTCACCTACTGATTGCGTCTCATGCCCAGTGCTTTGGCCTTACCCCTTACCGTGGGCTTAGCAGGCTGTAAGGCCAGGCTCTGTAGTAGAGCCTGCTTCTACTTCTTACCACCAGGTTACATCACTGCTGTGACACCTGGTCCCCTGCTGGAGCGCCATTTTGGGAAGTTGTAGAGCCTCTGGTACATAAGGTCTAGCTGGCTAATGAAGGCTTTCAGGGCCTTTAGGGCCTTGACAGTGACAGCCCAGCCTTGCTTCTGGTCCCGTCTCTGCTGCCTAATTCCACAAGATTGCCGAGGACTGTGTCCGTAGGCTTTCACTGCTGCAGCTGCCAAGCTCTCCGGCTTGATTCACTGATATCCTCTACAACTGGGAGCTATCAAGCCGTTCTTCCTTGTCAGGTCACAGCCACGAGAGACGCAGGAGACGTTTCTTTTTGTAAAACCATCTTTTCTCGAGGGACCCTTTGTGTACTGTAGTTCTTATACTACAGGGTTGTTAGATGGTTGCTCAGTGAACATTGAGAGGTTCTCGGCACTGAAGATCCTTGCTATTCAGTCTACCACACCTTTATATTGTTTTAAAAACAATTTCTCTCCTTAGGAAACTTCTCAGTTCTTCTCAAGGCCAGAATCGCAAGCCACATCTAGGGACCATACACAGTTGTTTTTACATTTTCTGTTTTCTCCTTCAAGATACTTCAATGTTTTGTTGGTTCCTTGGGCCAGGAGGGCCTCTTTTGTGTGGTATCTTCACTTGAGGAAAGTGAAAGTGTCTCCTACCTTTAGCATGTTACCTTGCGAGCTACGTGTCTCACAAGGCACACACATTTCAACAAACCCCTAAAGCTTCTTTATTTTGTGCCTGTTAGAGCAGCATGTAGGACACCACTACAGCTTACAGCCTGCTTCATAAAATCCCACACTGCTGAGGTTTCGGGGTCATACTCTACAGATGAGGACAATTTATATAACAGCCCTGATTCCTTGAATCTAAATAGTGTGCTTTTCACCACTACCTTCCCCAAGGCTCACAAGGGACTCGTTTCTTCCAACCACAAACCATTTCCTTTACATTCTATTTGTTTGGAACAGAACAAGACCTTTCTTTTTTCATCCTTTGTGGTATATCTTCAGGAAATCACAAATATGTTAGGTCCCGAATTTGGGACAAATGACTGAGGTCCTATTTAACATTGCAAAGTTCTCCCAACATCCCCAGTCCCTATGTGTTACAGTGATAGCAGGCAAATCCAGCCCTTTACCCAGAACTCTCCTGCCTGGGGGCTGGGCTTTCTTTCCTCCAGAGGCTCTTCCCTATATAACCCAGCCTTTTTGGTTAGCCACTGTGTGTGTGTGTGTGTGTGTGTGTGTGTGTGTGTGTAACCTTTCGCCCTCTTGGCTGCTGCACCTGGTCCCCTTCCACCTCTTCTCACACAGCTTAGGATCACGTCCACTCTCCAAGATGTCTCTATCTCTGCTCCCTTTCCCCTTTACCCACAATAAACTTTCTCCTCTATCATACCTAGGAGCAGTCATGTCTTTTTGCATTTGAAAGTCATCATAACGCTTAAGTCCTTGTATGCAGGAAGTAAGACTAAGTTATCAAAAGCTTTGAACGACAAACCCACATTATTTAACTATGTGTAAAAACGTTGCTGCCATATAGTGCCTGTTCAGACAGAACAGTTATGGTCAAATCTACCTGATTAGTTTAAGGTTGATCTCGTTCAAGTTCTTATCTTTTTGAATGAAATGGTCACTCCGTGGATGTATAAGAGAAAAGTTTATTCCAATCAGCTAAGGTCATTGCTTGGGAAAGCAGAGAGCTAATGCTGAAGACTGAGCAAGAAATGGGCCAGGCTCTGTTATGTAGGGTGAGCTAAAGGCAGTGGAAGCATTTCAATGACACACCCATAGATACTTAGCCTAGGGCAGGAAATAGCCCCGGAAACCATTAAGTCTATAAAAAAACAAAAGTGATTCTGAAAGTTTCTTTGGAGAGACTATGGACAGGACTGTGGATTTTAAGAGAGCCACCCAGACCAACTGGGAGACTTTGTAGAATGGTTCTTGCATCTCCAACTCACTAGAAGACCTCAACAGTATAAGGTCCCCCAAGAAACTCCTTTCCCCCTGGTAGGGCATCTAGACAAAAACCAGCATTCGGGGGGGGGGGCGGGGGCTGAAGAAAGTTCCTACTTGCTAAGAGGAGTCATTCTCTTATTTCTGGGAGAAGGGACATGTGGCTCTTCCATTAACTTACGACTGTGGTGTCTATTAGCTCGGCAAGGTCCCATATAACTCAGGAGATAAATCCACACTATTGGCCCAGCCCGCGCAGCGCTTCTCTCTGCTTTCCCGAGAGGTAGCATTCGCAGTTTGGACATAAACTTTTTCCTTTTTCACCCACAGAGTGGCTATTTGGTTTTTTTTCCTCCCTCATTTCATTCAAGAAATCCAGACGTCTCGGACGTCGCTGGAGACTTCCTGAGACTCTCTGGCCTTGCCAGCCCAGGCGGCGGCGCCTTTTTCCCCAACCCTACCCGAGGGAACCTGGGCTCGCTCCAGGAACCCTCCGCCCGGCCAACCCAGCCCGCGAGGCCTGCCCAGAAGGGCTCTGGGGCCCGCGCATGCGGACTCGGCGGCCGGCCGCAGCCCGGCCTCCCCAGCCTCTTCCTCCTCGGAGCTCGGCGGCGGTTTGGAGCCCGCTGACAGCTCCACGACCATCGGACGCAGCCTCGTCTTGTGCTTCCACGTTACCCTATCAGAGGTGGGGCGGGGCGTAGCCTCCGCAGCCAATCAACGCCAACCACGACCCAGGCGAGCTGGGCCGCTCTGTGGCCAGGAGGGAGGCGATTGGGCGACGGCGGGGCCCGGGGCGTGGCGTTCTCAGACCCCGCCCACCGCTGTTTTCTGCCGCCAGGCGCCAGCCGCCGCCGAGGCCCGAGCGCTGACCGACTGAGCGGACGGCGGGCGCTTCGCTGCGGGCTGTTGGCCGCGCGGGCTGCTGGGCCGCGCATCTTCCTGCTCTTCGGCTCAGGCGCCCTTGGACATGGTGGCCCCCGGCTCGGTGGGCAGCCGGCTGGGCGCGGTGTTCCCGTTCCTGCTGGTCCTGGTGGACTTGCAGTACGAAGGTGAGTCCCGCCCTGTTCCCGGGGAGGACTTCGGGTCCTAGTCCCGGACGGGAGCGGTATTCCGCGGCGCGAGGCTGGGTCTGAGCCCGGTTCCGGTTCCGTGTGTTGAGAGGAGGGACTGGCGGGCCGCGAGGCCGGGACGGCGGCCTGGGCCAGCGCAGCCGGGAGTCCGGCGCCCGGGGGGCAGTGGATCGGGGGTGTGGGGAGGAGGCGATAACGGCGGCCCGCACGGGACGGGTCCGGGTTTAGGAGTGGCCGGCGAGGGCCGTTTCTGGAGCCAGCCCCATCCGCTCTCGACCCCGCGTCGGGCGCGCAACTTAGGCTGGTGCCTGGAGAAGTCCACCCAGCGCCAAACTTGCTGGGCTGTCTGTGGCTCTACAGTTACCAACAAGGCGACATTCAACTTTTTGTCCCCTGGTGCTACTTTTTCCAGTCATCGCAAAAAAAAAAAAAAAAAAAAAAAGTCTCCTTAAAAAGAGATAGGGAGCGTTTAGGTTTCACCCTGGCCTCCAGGCTGGAATGTTGGCTACTCCCAACAGAATAGCAAAAAATAGAGGCCTGTCCTATCTTGGGTATCAGAGCGGGGAGGAGTTAAACATTGAAGCCCCAAATGCCCATTGAACAACTCTTCCCAACTTGGTAACTCTGTTGTAGTGACATCTGACCTGGGCACTGCTCTGTCCTCATTCCTGTAAGTCCTGGAATAGTTGTCAAGGAAAGAGTAAACAGTTGAATATTCCATTTGGGGGGACTGAGGAACTGAAATTGGGAATAGTTTATGATGAAACCATCATAAAAGTCTATGTGGGTTTCTTCTAATTTTTTTTTTTTAAATACGCTTAAGTTTTTACATCTCCGAATGATTTTTGTTGGTTATGGCTTCCTGATCACCATACGTTCTTTGAACCCCAGATCAGAATTTGTACTGTGACAATATCGAGACCAGTAATTTTGACATTGGAGTCAGCCTCAAAAGTGAGGGGATTGGGGTTTGGAGGCCCGGACCACTTTAATTATGCGTCATATGTTCTAATTTTCTTTCATTTTCCGATTTTTTCCATCTGCACTGATCATGCCCAGTTTTCATTAGTGACTTATTTTAGATACTTACGAGAAAGTTGTCTATGCTGTGTTTAGTGTCAATTTATTCTCCAGATAAAGAAGTGCTTGTTTTTGTTTGCCTTACCTTTTCCAGTAGCTTGTAGATCAAGCACCTTATTTGAGTTTCTGTTCTTTATAGAATTAAGACTTTTAGCATTTCATTTCTCTACTGTGGTATTTCTATTAGAAAACTCTGAGTTTTCCTGTCTGGAAAGCACTAATGGCACCCCTCTGGGGAACGCCAGTGTTGCCTTTTCAAGGAGTATTACCTGTGCAAAATGGCAGGTGATTGAGAAGAAAAGAGCATTTCTGTAAGCCATCTCTTATTCCACAGAGATATGTGATAGTCTCCGTTTTGCACATCTGGGAACTGGTGTTCCAAGAGCTTAATGAAAATTTATCTTGGGTCTGGAGAAATGGTTAGGGTGTTTGTTGGTCTTGCAGAAGACTGGAGTTGCATTCCCAGTACCAGATCAGGCTACTGTGAGTTAGCTGTAATTTCAACTCCAGGAGTTGTCTTCTGGTTCTACAAGCACCTAAAGAGGTGTGTGTGTGTGTGTGTGTGTGTGTAGAAGACTGGGTCAGGGGTGGGAGGGAACATGAGAAAATGAGAGAACCCATGCACACACATGAGCCCACATATGTGTGTGTGTGTGTGTGTGTGTGTGCACACACACAGAGTAAATAAAATATTTAAAAATAAAATTTACCTCTGTATGAGGTGGGGACAGGAAATTGTTGATAGTTTCCATTTTAAGCATTTTAAAGTTGGGCAGCTGAGCAAAATCAGCATTTTAAGTTACCAATTAAAAAGTGACAGGGTGGTGATTTCCTGGCAGGTTCAGTATAGTGGTCTTTCCAGGTGTGCTGGCTCCTACCTGTGATTTCAGCACTCAAGATGCTAAGGCAGGAGGATTGTCATCAGTTAAGACCAGCCTGAGTTATACCATGAGTTCTAGGTCACTCTGAGGTACAGTATGATACTTTGTCTAAAAACAAACACACTAAAACCAAAAAACCCAAGGCCAAACAATCCTCCTCCAAACAAAACAAAACAAAAATCCTAAAATACTAAAACCTGCTTTTCCTCCCAAAACAGTGGTTCTCCAGCTTGCTTGTATGTCAGAATCTCACATAGAATACTTTTAAGAGTTCTGGGCACACAGAAGTTCTGTTTTAGGAGGTCTTGATGCAAAGTGAAATTTGCATTTCTAAAAAGATCGCAGATGACCACATTTTAAGAATCACTGGTGTAATAAATTACATGTAGGAATTGAATTAGGGGGTATGCTATTTATTACACCCTAGAATTGGTGATGGGGTTATCAAGATACAAAGTGGTAAATTATTAGCTTATGTTTTCCTAAATAGCTTAGTTATGTCTGGTTCCTTAGCCTCAGTGTTGAGCAGCGTGCAGGTCAGGTGGTACCACACTACACTTCTAGCTGGAGAGAGAAGACATAGGGAGAGTTGTATGAGAACAGGAAATGTGAGACGCAGTTTCTTACTGTAGAAAATGTAGCGACAGGCCTAACTGGTCTGTCTTTTTCTGATTTAAAATACCCCTTTAAACTAGGCTCTTCTGTTGTCATCCAGAGGGAAGCACATATCATTGGCTCTTTGAATTCCCCTTCTCAGAAGCTTTGAAAGAAAGCTAGAGCAGGAGAAATAGAATTTTTAAGTAGAAAGAAAATTTTAGGGGCTGGAGAGATGGCTCGGTGTTTAAGAGGCTGCTGCCCTTGGAGGAGATGTGAGCGCAGCCACCGGTGCCACAACCAACTCCAGCTCCAGGAAGCTGAGGTTCTGGGCTGCATGCCCCTCACACTACGGAGACACACACAGGTCAAGCATACACAGACACCTTTAGCATTCTCACATTACAAATAAGATTATTTCACTTTATTGCTAATGGCTTGGTTGGTGACGAGAATGAATACAGACCAAAAAACATTTTGTCATCATAGTTTTCTTTTTTCTTAACATATATCACATTTCCTGTTCTCATACAACTCTCCCTATGTCTTCTCTCTCCAGCAGTAAGTGTAGTGTGGCACCACTTGACCTGCATGCGGCTCAAAACTAAGGCTAAGGAACCAGACATAACTAACCACCTCCTACCCCTAGGGTCTCACTGTGCAGTCCTGGCTGTCCTGGAACTCTTTGAAGATTAGGCTGGTTTCAAACTCAGAGAGTCACCTGCCTCTGCCTCTGCTGGGATTTAAGGTATGTGCCACCATGGTAGGCTAGGAACCCAGGTTTTTTTTTTTTTTTTTTTTAATAGTTTAATGTATTTTAATAGCAAACTGACAGGGACAGCACAGAAGACAGACAACATTAAAAACATACTTGCATAGGACAACTCAGAAAAGTATAGTGAATGGATAGAATTTACTGTATGATAAAAATGCTACAAACACCATTTAGTTGCCATCAATAAGAAATTTACTTATTTAAAACAAAAAATCCAAATTCTGGCATTGTCCAGAAAAATTTAACAGGTTTATTTATAATTATATAAAGTTGAACTGTTGAAATGTGTTCACTGAAACATTTTGCTTGCATTAATGCTTTACATCTTGCATTTATATTAAAAGTCCACACACAAATGAATGTGGAGAACCTGCCAATACCTGATTTTGTCCTGTATGTTTCTACTCACAAGCATATACTTAGGTTCCTTTGACCTCATGGGGAAAAATATCTAACATTCAGAACTACTGACAACAGGAAGAAGAAAAAAATTTTTTTGAGAATACAATGTTTCCCCTCCTAGTGGACTCTTAAGCACATTCTCTGCATATGTGCTGTGCTAGCTGGATATATTTTGGCATAATTGTTACGCGTTTGGCATGTATAGCACACAGGTTGGTATCTTCAAAACGGCCGGCCAGATAGGCCTCACTTGCCTCCTGCAAAGCGCCAATAGCTGCACTCTGGAAGCGCAGATCTGTTTTGAAGTTCTGAGCAATTTCTCGACCAGAGGCTGAAAGGGGAGCTTGCGAATCAGCAGTTCAGAGGACTTTTGATAGCGCCTGATTTCTGAGTGCCACAGTGCCAGGCCTGAAACGCTGTAATGGAGAGGTTTCTTCCCCCTCCAGTAGAGGGCACTCTCTTGCGATCCGCTTTTGTAGCCAGTTGTTTGCTGGGTGCTAAACCACGTGGATTTGCGGGCAGTCTGCTTTGTGTGAGCCATGGTATGGACACCTCCTTACTGACCCCTTCTCCTTCCGCTGGAGCTGGGGGAGAGGCAAAGGGAGAGATGGCTGTGTAGCAAAGGCTGCGAACATCAGGGATGCAGTTTTTGATTCACTGTTAATAAATACATGATTAAACTATATATTTTGGCCATCATGGGGAAAAGACTTGAAAATCTTTGCAAACAAAAGGTTGTGATACATTTTATTTAAACCGATAAATTAACAGTATATTTTACCTTTAGTATGATTTCTTTGGTATTAGTTAAATATGAAGAGAAAATTTAAATGCATGATTCTAATAGTTTATCTAATCAGATGATCAGATAACTTCCTCACATTATTTTTAGCTGTTTAGCAAGGTTATAAGGTTAGCAGCAGTGCCAGCGGTTTAGCTCGTCTCAGCAGCCAGCGTTGGTGAGAGTGAGTGCCTGGGTGCAGTTGCCTCCGTTCTGTGGGGCAGTCTGCAGCCTTGCTCTAGGAGACATGCTGCCCTGGAGCACTAGGCCATATTCTCCCACGTGAAGTTAATGGTGGTCAAGTTTATGTTCTCATGATCTTCTTCTATTTGATTGGTCTCTCCCCCCCCCCTCCCGGTGTGTGTGTGTGTGTGTGTGTGTGTGTGTGTGTGTGTGTGTGTGTTGAGATAGGGTCTCACTCTGGATGGACCTTGGAATTTGCTCTGTCTATCAGGATGGGCTCAGACATGTAGTGATCCTCTCCCCTCTGCCTTCTGAGTATTGGCATTTCAGGCTTGCCCTAACACACCTGCTTTCTTTTGATTTATTAATGAACTATTAAACTTTGTTTACATAGAAATTCTCTGGAGCCCAGTTACCTCAATCCTTTATTTTTCAACCTTTATGTATCTTTAGAAACATAACATTGATAAATATGATGAGCTAGTCACTAGGAGTTTTGGAATATTAAAAAAGACTCATGAGTCAGCTAAGGTTAAGCTATATGGTGCTGTGGTGAGGTATACAAAATAAATGCATTACCTTAGAGTTGACAGAGTAGGTAACATAAGACATGCTTTGGGGAATCATCCTTATCTTTTATCTATTTTCTTCAAGCTTAGTGGGTCATCACAACAACCACATTATTACAAGTACACTCTTATGTTTCTCTGCTTTTGTATTCTTTGGCTTTCCTTATCCAGCAGATCCCCAAGTCCATTAAGTTCAGGTTTGTTGTATGTACCTAAGGGATAAACACGGATGGAGGGAAACAACTTTATTGTCAGTCTCATTCCAAGTACAGAGTCTCAATCTCAAATGCACACTCAGTGTGGCTTGTATTTTAATTCTTCAGTATGTCTGTTCTTGAAAAATCAGTTACTTAAAAACCTTTCCCTTAAATACCCAAGTCCACCAGTAAATCCCACTCCCTCACCACCTCCTCCTCCTTTTTTTTGGACAGGATTTCATTGTGTTGCTTTGGCTGTCCTGGAGTTTTGTACACCAGGCTGCCTCTCTGCCTCCCGAGTGCTGGGATTAAAGTCGTGGGTTACCACCAATTGGCTCTGTTCATTCTTAACAACAACAGCAACCGAGTTGGAAGGGGTTGAGGGTGGGGCAGAGTTGGGCTGTGTGCCAGCACTGCGTGTGGAGGCCACATGAAAACTTTCAGGAGCTAGGTCTCTTGTTCCATCATGTGGTATGGGCGCCAGGGATCAAGTTCAGGTCCACCAGGCTTGGTGGCAAAGCGCCCTTACAAACAGAGCCAGCCTGAAGGCTGCCCTCCACTTAAGTCATTCTAAGATGGTGTCTTTGTTGGGGAGGAGAGCAACATAGGCCGTTTTCTATTCTTTCCACAACACAGTTGCCAAGCTTAACTCCATCTCAGCCCACATTCCTGCTCAATCTGAGGAGTTTTAGCTTGATTAATACTTTGGATTTTGAGAAGTCCTAGGTCACTTAACTTGGTTTGATCTTTAAAAATAAAACTTGTTGAGGCTGGTTATGAACTCGCAGTGCTTCCTAGGCAGGCTTCCTAGTCAGCTTCCTGTCTCAGCTT
Source organism: Apodemus sylvaticus (assembly GCF_947179515.1). Taxonomy (NCBI): domain Eukaryota; kingdom Metazoa; phylum Chordata; class Mammalia; order Rodentia; family Muridae; genus Apodemus; species Apodemus sylvaticus. The sequence goes on along the minus strand of NC_067479.1, from coordinate 5,958,434 downwards.
GCTTCTGTTGAGGTGTAGGTGTGTGAAAAGACTTCCTGGATCCTCACACTGAAAAGTGGCTGAGTGCTATGGTTTCATGTGGTGAAGGGTGGCAGGGCCGAAAGCACTAGCTGTTCCTGCAGCTTTTTTAAAAGGCACTAACACGTGTCTGAAGGACAGACTGACAGCTTAATTACTTCCCAAATGCTGCTCTACTGGCACAGTGGGCTAGGGATCACAATGAGTTTGGGGACATTCAGAACAAGTTGTTTCTCCTTGGCCCTCACTTCTTCCCTCCACTGGATCATCCCCCCAGCACTGCAACACACCCTGTGCATCAACAGTCACCATTTGTCCCTGAAGCTACTGAGTTGTATTTTGGTTCTCTTAGTAATAAACTTTCATTTATTTATTTTAAGGATTTTATTTATTTTATGTGTTTGGATGTTTTGCCTACATATATGTCTGTACAACAAGTGTGTGCCTTATTTTCTTATGCCACAGTCCTCACTGAATAACACGATTAGTTATCTTTTTCCTCCTCTTCCAGTTTACATTGTTGATCCATGATTGACGGGTGTCTAGGAGAAACCTGCTCAGTCAGTGCTGATTCAGAAATTACATGGTATTTGATTGTCTTATCTCTTGGAAAATTATACGCACACAACGTGTAGCAATGGAATAAAAATTGTGGCTCAGAATATAGATGTTGCAAGACAGCCAACAATCTATAAGGAACCTTTTTTAGACATTAGTGTTCTGATGAATCATTTATGATCATTTATAAGCAGTTGGACTTGGTAATTATGTGTTATAGACTTAATTTGAAGACATTCAAGTAGGAAGGCAAATATTCATTTAATCAATAAATATTGAGTGCTCACCATATGTAATACACTGAACTGTGTGATGTAAGGGGAATAGTTTCTGCTCTCTGACTTGCTTTTCATTAATGCCGGGAGAAGGTTGGATCAGAGCTGTAAGAGACAGGTTAACCTGTGAAAAGCAGTATGTTAGATAGTGGTCCTCTGGAGCACGTGTGCATTTGTGAGTATGGGAATCGTGGGACGGTGGGAGTGAGAAGGACTCCTGCTCTTGCCAGGCAGGTGCAAAGGTTCACAGTGGAGACAGCATTTGGGCAGAACCTGTTCGGTTCAGTTTGTTTCTTTCATTCTGTGGTGTTGAAGTTGGAACCTAGCACCCTTTACCCCTAAGCTAAGCTAAGCTAAGCTAAGCTAAGCTAAGCTAAGCTAAGCTAAGCTACATTCCTAGTCCAAGGACAGAATCTTGATGAGTGAGAATTTTCGAGGTGGGCAGTTGGGAAAGGCTGTTCTGTGGAACAGTGCTGTGAAAGCACGAGGTAGGAGGACATTGTATATCCCGTGAAGTGCAGCCAGTTCGCTTTGCTGTGAGAGCAGAAAGTGTGTTGTGGAAGAAGGGTGGATGACAGTGAGCCTGGGCCAGCACAGGGAGCTTGGGCCTGATATAGGGTGGGTCATGAGAATGTGCATAGAGATAGTATTAATTTATATAACCAAATAGGATTTTGAGTAAATAAAGTTATAAATATAGATCATTGGTTTACTCTGAAGGGATGGAGAAATGAGAAATGTCTCCTTCAGATGAGATTAGATTTGTTCAGAGTGGTATGGTCATAAACTAAGTGCTTCCTTTTAGTCATAGAGAGCAAAAGAAATTGAAAGAGTATTCAATATTTAGGGCAGCGGGTAGTATAAAGTGACATAGCAGTTCATAAGAATATTACAAATGCATTCCTGGCTCCCACTGGTTAAGAATTAACCTGCAGTGCTGAAATACTGCAACATGAGAAGGGTTGTACATTGTGTGGAAAATAAAGGTGGCTTTGGAAATGGATTGTTTGGCAGTCATGGCGAATGTGTGCTAGAACTGTCAACTTATCTGTGCCTCAGTTTTTTCAGTAATAAAAGTATGAAAGATGTTTGCATCCGGAGTTGGGAAAATTAAGTTAGCTAAACAGACAGAAGTGCCTGGTACATGGTAGTTTTATTTAAACACACAGAAGTACCTAGTTACATGGTAGGGTTTTAATTCTTATGTTACTTGTTTCCGTCTTGGACATTGTTATGGATGGATCAGGAAATCATTTTCCCATTTTTGGAGACAGGTTCTTAATGTATAGCCCAAGCTGGCTTTGAACTTACGGCAATCTCCTTGATTCAGCCAATCAAGTGCTGGGATTATAAGTGTGCACCACTATGCCTGGCTTCATAAGTGTGTACCACTATGCCTGGCTTCATTTTCCTAGTGGTTTATCTCATACTTTAGCTTTTACTTCCTCATTTGAGAAATTGAGTACTTTGATTTGGTTCTGTCTCTGGGAGAATGTAACAGGGAAAGGTCTGAAATTTTCATGGAAAGATTGCTATAAATGATGACCCAGAATACTGATCCACAGGTCCCAGCTCGTCCTCAGGGTTCACAGCAGGCTCTGGTTTGAAAACCCATGGCAGAGGCAGCCTTGGGCTCAGTCAGGGCTTTCACCGTGATTTGACCCTGGGTCATTTTCTAGTCTAATATGCCACACTTTTGTACACACCACTCACTCACATTAATAATGTGTAATCTTTTTGATTTTAGGTAGGAAGTATACATGTTTATGGGTATAATTTATATTAGAAATTACCTTTAAAAGATCAAAATCTAGAGGTAAGGATTAGGCTAGGGGATAGTTTAGTGTGTATAAGGTCTGAGTGTGATCTCTAGGACTATACAACAAAGACAGACTGTATTACCAACATGTCCTGTTGGTGATATATTGTGATATAATGTAATATAACATGGTAATACTTTTATACTTTCAAACTTTATATAGTTCAACAGTGTTTCATGATTTTTAAGCAGTTAAAATCTATTTTTAGAGGTGTCTGTCTGAGTATGGTTGTGAATGTGCTGTGGAGCCCTCTGATAGTCAGAGAACAGAGAACAGTTGGGAGTCAAACTTCAGTCATCATAGTTGGTGCCAAGTGCCTTTTCTTCAGGTAAACCACCTCATCAAATGTTTATTACTAGTAATAATTTTAAACAAAACATTTTTTAGTTAATTTAAAAAATATACGCCAGGCGGTGGTGGCGCACGCCTGTAATCCCAGCACTCTGGGAGGCAGAGGCATGTGAATTTCTGAGTTCGAGGCCATCCTGGTCTACAGAGTGAGTTCCAGGACAGCCAGGGCTATACAGAGAAACCCTGTCTCGAAAAAAACCAAATCCAAAACAAACGAACAAACAAAATATATAAATAGTATATTAATACACTTTTACTGGAAAAAAGTAGTCAGTACAGCAAGATGCATTATCTTTTGAGAGCATAAATAAAATTTGTATACATAATAGATCCAACATGCTGTCTTTAGTTTACATCAAACAGTACTCTCTATTCATATCTGACTCCAGTCTGTCTTCCACATTGCAGTCAAAGTAATCTTTTAAAAATACAAATTAGACCTTCAATTTCTTGTAAAGCCAGTTCTAGGGGCTTCCTTCATCACTTACATAAAAATTTAAATTTTGCTCCCTAGCTTGCAGTTTGATGTATTTTGAACATGTCGTCTGTCCTTCCTTCCTTTGCTGTCTGTAGCTTTATCTAGTTTCCTCTTTGAAGCTGAGTTTTCCCGAGGAGGAGGCTCGTTGCATTGGTTTGGTTGCCTGGATGTGATTTGGGCATGTGTCGCGCAGTGTTACTCTCCGCCCCTTGTTACTGTTGTCTTAAGGTACACATTCTCTACTCAGGGAGCCTTATTTGATTACTGTATTAATTACTCCTTTCCTCGGGCATTTTGTCACCTAGCATCAGATTGGCACTAAATTATCTTGTTTATTTCTTGTTCTTGATTGTATCCTTGCTGCTAGAGCTGAGTTTAAATAGCTGTTGAGACCTTTTGAATCTGTGTATATACATTTTAGACAATTTAAAAAAATACATGTGCTACTAATTTTTCTTTCTTAGTGTTAAGCTGTGTAAGAACTGGCTTTATAGACTTCTGTATGTTTCAGAAGTACTGATTATCAGTCAGTCTGAGTACTGATTTTGTAAAGGTGATTGCCTGGCTGTGGTACTTTCTATTTGTTTTAGCACAGTTTGAAGTACTTGGAGTTCATCCATGGCACAATTCAGAGAGAGTGCTTGAAGGTTGTTTCTCAAAGTCCACTAAGCTAAGGTTCCCTGGGCCTGCCAATCTGTGAAACTCCTTACTCATATATGTAAAGCAACCATGCTACACAACTGTGTACATGAGGTGCCAGCCTAGTTGCCACATGCCACCTCTGCATGTAAACCCCAGGTTTGATTCACTACATAAAATCTTCCCTAGTTTCTGATCTGTGCCATCTCATACACTGTAGTTAGATGTATCAGACTCAGACTTCTGGTAAGTTAAGAAATACTGTTACTGAACTTACAGAAGTAGCTATGTTGCATTGAATCAGACCATGTGAAGGTCAGATAGTGAGCACAAAGGTGAGTGTTCCAATTCTGTTGACATAAATATGTACTATCAGATTGCTTGTATACTGTAGAAAACTAGAAGAGAAGAAGAAAAAGCTTTATAGTTTTTAAATGAAAAACTATATGAATGAAAGAGCTTCCTTAGACAAGGAAGGGGAAGCGGCTTCAGGTACGAGGTTGAGAGGGACAGGGTTTCCAGAGTCAGTTTTAACTGGATCCAAACATGCTCCTACTGGAAATGCCTAGGTTCCAGTTCCTTACGGATGCTCCAGTGTTCACAGGAGACCGTGGTGAGACTGCAGTGTGGATTCTGCAATCCTCACACTTTGATGGCTGGCTTTAGCTAGCCCAGCTTTGTGACTGCTGAGGTGGGGGTGGGGTGGTTATTCTAGAGTTGTTATGGAATGGCTTTAGCTGAGAAACAGTCCTTTGCTTGGCGTTCTTCTCTAAGTACTTGAGTGCATAGGAAGAGTCCAGCCCTCATCTCAGCCCTTGTTCCATCATTTCGCCATTATGGCCAAACATAGGAGGTCTCAGTGTGTTGTGACTCAGCCAGAGTGGTAGCCTAGCCAGTGTTGACCAGAGTGGTCCACAGGGCAGAGGAGGGCAGGAGCCAATGAGAGCATGTGCAGATTACAGCGCCAGTCAACTTATTTGCACGGATGGATGTGTGGCGACGCTGTGAGCTGAGAGGTTAGAATCTGAGTGCTCAGTGTTCTTTTTGGGAGGTGGTTCCAGGGCTGAGGGGCTGTGCATGTGGCTGGGGCAGAGAACCAGGAAGTCTCTCTGCAGTTCTCTCCAGCTCCCTTTACTAACAGACACAGCCTTGTCCCCATGGTAAAGGAAAAGTGCCTGAACACTTCAGTGCATCATGTCAGAGCAACTGTTGAAGGAATTCAGAGTAAAGAGACAATTTATAGATAATTGACCTACTTATTCAGATTCTTCTACTTAAAGTGTCTGATTGGCTCCATTTCCCAAGAGCAAAATCCAAAGCAGGACATTCAGGGCTTTCTTTTTGATTTCATATTGTTTATTTTGTGACTGGCTCTTCTGTAGGTATCCAGATCTCCTTGCCGTTTCTGGCAGCGTGGACTCAAGGCCTTTGCCTCAGCTGGTTCTTCTTGAAAAGCCCCCTTTCCATGTCTGCATGGCAGGCTTCTTTCTTCCTCCATGTTGGCTTCTCAAGGAAGGCTGCCCTGGGCCATTACGTCTCGGAGTGGCCTCTCCCTCTTGACCCTTCCCATCATTTGTGTTATTCCATAGTCATTTTATCTGATATTCCATATAACTTACTGTTCATTGTGTCTGTCTCCCACTGTAATGTCTGCTGGGGGGCTGGGGGGGGAGGATTCAAGGGACAGGGCTCACTCAGAACCGTGCCTGTGCCTGGTGTGTTGCGGATGTTCAGTGAGTCCCTGAATGTCATAGCGGACTGTCTGCTATTCATTCATTAAGGTGACATTCTAGCAGAGCAAAGCAGTTTGTTTTTTTTAAATGTGATATATGTCTATGTTCATATGAGTGCATGAACGTATATGCAGGTACACATGCATGTGTGGCATGTGTATATGTGTACTTGTGTATCTTATGTTCATGTGCATGTGGAAGCCACAGGTTAATGTTAGGTGTTATCCTTAACCCTGCTCTAGTCTTTATTTACTGAGACTGGTTCTCACTGACTCGAGAGCCTTCACTCGGTTTGCTAGCCAGCCAGCTTGCCCGAAGGACCCCGTTTGTCCATGCCCTCCTGGCATTTTTGTGGTGCTGGGGATCAGGCTTGCATAACAAGTGGGCCGTGTGCCAGCTTTAACTCAGTGGGACTAATTAATTATTCAGAATAACTTCTCCAATAGTAATCTATTTTTCATTTATTCTGTGGACTGGTTTTATTCTTTTGGTTGGCTGAATTGAATATAGGTATACTTTAGGAGATTTTTATATGCTGTGAAATGAAACAGCTTCTGTGACTTTTTCATTTTAGTAGATGACTGAGCCAGATAAAGGTTGTCTTTAACTTTTTATTTATCGGTTCATGGAAAGTTAACTTCTTACTGCTTTACATTTCAGGTGCTGAGTGTGGAGTCAATGCGGACGTAGAGAAGCATCTTGAGTTGGGGAAGAAGTTACTTGCGGCTGGACAGCTAGCCGATGCCTTGTCTCAGTTTCACGCTGCTGTCGGTTGGTATCATAACCCTGACCGCTCATTTGCTGTCCTCTGAGTTCTAGTCAGAACTTCCATTTTGGATAAAGCTTCAACCATTATTACTTGTTAAATAAATCATTAAACATATTTTCAGGGTTCTGGATAAATTAGGTTAATAAACACACAACGCATGAATGCATACTTATCTAACAGAAGAGGTAACTTAGGATGCTGGAGGGAGGGCTTAGTGGTTAGAGCATGTACCTAAGGTGAGTTCTCAGTGCCTATGTCTGTTGGCTTAAACTACCCACAACTCCAGCTGCAGATCTGCATCTGGGCACACCCGCACATGCACATATGTATACACACATGTACACACAAACTCTTTAGAGTATAAAGACATAAGAAACAGGTAACTGAGGCTTAGTCATGTAGGTATTAAACATAATGTAAGATTGTGACAGTCTGAGAAACTGTTCTGCAGTGGGCAGTAGTAACTGTGCAGACTTGTGATTGGTTAAATGTAGAGAGTAAGGGACTGTTGACTGCTCAGCTGTGAGTGGAACTTCTTTATCTTTCCCCTGGAAGCTCAAAGAACCATTTACACCACCTGCTGGCAGACTGTGGGTGTGGGGAAGTATCATGAGGTGCCCCTCTTTCTGAGTACTGAGAGGCATTTAATGGTTGCCAGGAGAGGGAGAAACATCTTCAGTGGTGTTGCCACTGGCTAAGGAGTCTGTTCTTCTGTAAGCCATCTGTCATCCCATCCAGCCCTTGTGAGCCTCGCTGGGTCACAAGACATGAAAATGGAAGAGGGACTATGGGGAGATGAAGCTGGGTGAATGTCTGTTGAATAGAATGAGAACACGGCATATCTGTGTGGCAAACGTCATAAGAAAGCCCATCATGTTATTGCATGAAACATCCAACAAGAACCAAGAGTTTCTTATGTATTTCATAGTTTTCTGCCTTCTTAGGCAAATTTCACAGGGTGCTATACTTTGACTGGGTTATCAATATAGTCATTTCTGTGAATTTTTTTTTTTTTTGAGATTTGAGATTTTCTCGTTCACTGATTTGTCAATATTAGTCAGATCCCAGCTATCCTTTAGGTGTTTCTTTGGGTGACTTCTCTTTCCATAACACCAGCTACGGTGAGTCTTTGCTATCCCAGAACTTACTAAGTCAACTAAGTCAAATTGGCCTGGAACTCACAGATCTCCTACCTCTGCCTACTGCATTAAATGTGGTCTGTCGTTGTGCCCCGCTGTGAAGCTTCTTCCTGTATGACTACAGCACCAATTTTAGACTGAGTCTTTTAATAGGATTTTTCTCAGAGTCTTTTTATTTACTTACGTCTTACCTTGGTTTGTGGTGGTGAAGACTGGTTATTCAACACCTGACAGAGAGGGAGGCAGTTAATTTTCCCACAAAATACAGTGCGTTCTCAGAAGAATCATCTCCTACTGTTAGAATTTATTTATTTATTTATTATTTATTTATTTATTTACTTTGGATTTGGTTTTTTTTGAGACAGGGTTTCTCTGTATAGTCCTGGCTGACCTGGAGCTCACTCTGTAGACCAGGCTGGCCTGGAACTTAGAAATCACCAGCCTCTGCCTCCCAGAGTGCTGGGATTACAGGCGTGCGCCACCACCTCCCGGCCTAGAATTTATTTTATTTTATTTTTTTGGATTTGGATTTTTTTCTGAGACAGGCTTTCTCTGTGCAGCCCTGGCTGTCCTGGAACTCACTTTGTAGACCAGGCTGGCCTCGAACTCAGAAATCTGCCTGCCTCTGCCTCCCAGAGTGCTGGAATTACAGGCTTGCGCCGCCACCACTGCCCGGCTAGAATTTATTTTAAAGACAGAAAATGCAGTTAGGTTTTGGTTTGACATTATTTTTCTTTGCAAATTCATTTATTCACTATCTCTGCCTGCCTGTCTATCTGTCCATCTGTCCGTCCGTCCATCCATCCATCCGTCCATTCTCGTCTACTGTCTGTGTGGGGTATAGCAAGTGCCTGCCTTAGTGAGAGTGTGGGGTGGGTCAGGGACAATGTGTGTGAGGTGACCTCCTTCTATTGTGTGCATCAGGTTGTCCAGCTTGGCATTGTGTCTTTTTTTTTTTGTCTCTTTTTTTTTTTTTTTTTTATTCGATATAATTTTTAAAGTGTGTCTTTTTTTTACTGAGCTTTCTTGTAGGTCCCATTTCATGCTTTCCGAATTCTTTTTTTTTTTTTTTGATATCTTTACTTCTTTAAAGTAACAGAAAACACACATTTTTAACCTTGTCCTCTTTTGATAACACTGTGGCATTATCATGTCCAGTGTTGTAAGAAAATGAGGATAAGGAGCCCATTTCCCTGACAGCTTGTACAAGTGGCTTAAATGTAAGGCCTGAGTGGATGAGCAGGTGCTCATCTGTGTGTCCGCCTGGCCCTGGGCATTGCACCTGTGTGCCAGGCAAGCCCTTGCTTTAACACTCGCCTCCACGGCAGCCTTAAAGGTGTACATTAACGAAGGGGATGTCTGAAATGTTAGATTTCCTCATTTTCCTGGTAAGAAAACCAGTATTACACTTAATAGTTTTTTGTTCAGTAAACAATAAAACAACAAACAGAACCTAACCCTGCCCCTGCTCTGACATGTAATTGCATAGGAGGTGGAAAGCTCACCACGGGGCCTCCTGTGGAGTGAGGACAGATGAGGCAGGGGCTCGGGGGCTTTCCACAGGTGTGCTCAAGGTCAAAGACTGCAAACTTATTTGTTCATTTTCTTAAATGTATTTTTATTTGTGTTTATGTGTGTGTACTATGCCTTTAATACCTGTGGAGTCCAGAGGAGGATTTTGGGATACCTGGAGCTGGAGTCAGGCATTTGTGAGTCGTGTGAATAAAACTTGGTCCTCTGTAAGAGCCACTTGTGCTCAGAACTACTGAGCTGTCTCTGTAACCCTGTGAACCTCTTGGATATAGTTTTGTTTTCCCTTCTATCTGATTCTCAAATGAATGAATGAAGCCTTTGACCTAGTTTTATTAGGCTCGAGCAAGAATAAAAATTTACATCTCCATGTGAAGCAGTCAGTCTTACTGCTCCCCATTACCAAAGTTTAGGACATTACCTGAGCATGGTGGTACACTCCATTAATCCCAGCACTTGGGAGGTAGAGCTCTGCGAATCTCAGGGAGTCCCAGGACCACAAAGAGAGACTGTCTCAAAAACAGTAGCATTTATAACATTTGAGTATAATTTGCCTTCTTTAGGTTTTCTTCAGAAATGATGGACTTGTTAGGGCCAAGTCACCCATACTTGAATTGTAGATCGTCAATCTTGTTCGGTTTTCTAATTAGTTTATATTATTGTGCTGTCTCCCCACTGCCCAACTCAAGTTTGATACAAGCTAGAGTCTTCTGAGACAGGGGAATCTCAGTTGCGAAACTCCCACCAGGCTGGACTGTGGGCAAGCTTGTAAGGTGTTTCTTGATTGATGTAGGAGGGGCCGACTCACTGTGGGCGGTGGCACCCTGGCCTGGTGGTCCTGGATGCTATAAGAAAGCAGGCTGAGCCAGGTGTCAGGAACAAGTAGTCAGTACGGCCTGCGTGGGCTCTGCTGCGGCTGCTCCAGATTCCTGCCTGGACTTACGTTTGTGACCAATTGTGACCTGAGAGTCATAAACTGAAATCTCTTTCCTCCCCAAGTGGCTTTGGGTCATAGTGCTTTTTAATAATAGCAGTAGGCAGGGTGTGGGATATATGCATGTACTCAAGGAGACCAGAGACAGTGGCTCTCCCTGGTACTGCAATCACAGGTGTTTGTGATGAGAATTGCACTTGAGTTCAGTTCTCTTAGCTACTGAGTATGATTTCAAAAAATTCTTATTTTAATCGCTATTTCGTATAGAATGATAGATGTGGACTAGTTTCAGGAACTACTGTTTTGTAGATAATATGTCTGTGTATGTGTCCACATGCATGTACACACACACACACACATGCACTCGCACACGCACACGCACACACACACACAAGTCGGAGGAAAGCTTTGCCCTGTATGTAGTTTAAGAAGGGGGCTTTTGTTCCCTGTTGGATATGCCAGGCTAGCTGGCCCCAGCCTTGCACCTTGCCATAGGAATGACAACATGACAAGCTTTAAATGGGCTTTGCAGGGTGTGGAGGGGGAGTGGGGGAGAAGGGGGCATGAACTCAGGCTTACCCACCGAATCATCCGACCTTGCTATTATTGCTTTTTTAAAGATGAAATGAAAGGAAACAAGGTACCACACAAATGACCCTGTATCTCTAAGCAAGGTGATTTTTCATTTTTATGTTGAACCATTGTCATTTGATGCTCTAAGAGTATAGGTAGAAGAAAACTCAATTTCAAACTCTGGTCTCACCTAACATACAATACTTCATTGACTTCTGTCTACCCAGATGTGTGGAAATTTCTTCCTACTGAGCAGTTCTAAAGGTTCTCTTTGGATATAAGTTAGCGTCTTATAATTCAGTTAAATTCTGACACTGTATATGTGGAGGTAGTAGTCTAAAATTCTGTAGGTTCGAGAAAGACTCTGTCCGCTTTAGAAGCCCAGCTCTCCAGGTATGAGCCAGGGTCCCGTGAGCCCTTCTTAAGTTCAGTTAGTGTGCTAGAATGGCTCCAAGATTTTAGGCAAGCATCTTTTCTGGTGTAGGATAGTAGACATTACAGAGGATACAGATGCACCTCCAGAGAGGAGGTGCTCGGGACAGGGAAGGTGAAGGGCTTGGAGCGTTATTCTTGCTGGGTGGACCACCCTTTAGGAACTACCGCAAGCACACCCAAGCTCACCCAAGCACAGTGTCACTCAACTGTATCCTAAGTGCTTAACTTCAGTGCCTTTCTTAAGATTGTTTATTTTTTCAGAGAGAGTCTATATAGCCCTGGCTTGACTTGAATTTGCTCTATACACTAGGCTGTCCTAAGACTCAACCCGCCTCTGCCTCCCAAGTGCTGGAACTAGAGTGGAGCTCTACCATTGCCTGTTTGCCATTCTTAATAAAATTGTAAACTGTAATTTTCTCAGGTTATTTTGTCAAAAGCAGCTAATATCTATTCTTTTAATTTTCAGATGGTGACCCTGATAACTATATTGCATACTATAGGAGAGCTACTGTCTTCTTAGCCATGGGAAAATCCAAAGCAGCACTGCCTGACTTAACGAAAGTGATTGAATTGAAGATGGATTTCACTGCAGTAAGTTCACCAAAACTTGATCAGTGGGGAACTTAAGGGAACTGGCAGGAAGGAACCTGTTTCCTGAAGTGAGTATTGGTGCCTTAGGTATTATTAGCAGATATCAGATTCAGATTTCTTACACTAACTCTTCATAGCAGCACATAACTGTATATGGCCAGCTGGGCGGTGAGGCAGGAGAATCCCCGCAGTCGAGGGTCTTGTGGAGCGTGAGAAGGGCAGCCAGATTCTGTCTCAGTAACAACAGCAAGTAATAGCAAAACTCAAAATGTTGTCGGCATTAGCAGTCTTCTGTATGGATACTGCCCGTGCTGGCACATGGGGGACAGAGGCACTCTCATCTCTGCGAGTTTACTGACTTCCTAGTCCACCCAGTGAGCTTCAGGACAGTTGGGGCTGCAGAGAGAGACCTGCCCCAAAACAAAACGAAACAAAACAAAGGTCTGTACAGAAGAGTAACAGTAGTCAGGGTTCTCTAGAGTCACAGACTTTATGGAATGTCTCTGTGTATTAAGGGAAGTTATGGAATGGCTTGCTGACTGCAGTCCTACTAACCCAACAATGGGCAGCTGGGACTGGGCAGTCCAAGAGTCTAGCAGTTTCTCAGTCCCACAAGGCTAGGTGCTTCAGCAGGTCTTCTGAGGAAGCTGGCATCCCGAAGAAGTAAGTTCCAACAGATGTGCTGGCAGTAAGTGCAAGTAGGTGAAGAAGAGTGACTCTTCCTTCTTCCAGTGTCCTTATGTGGGTCTCCAGCAGAAGGTGTGGCCCAGATTCAAGGTGAGGCCACCACGCCTGGACTTGGAACTTGTTCTGTCCCAGGCTGGCCTTGAACTCAGATCTGCTCGCCTCAGTCTCCTTCAATTATAGGTGTGTGCTACCTTGCCTAGGCCTAAGTTTTTCATGGCCACTATGCCTAAAGATCTGGATCAAAGAATATGTCATCCCATATCAAGATCCAGATCAAAAGCCTGTGTCTTCCAGCCTCATGATCTTGATCACACATGTGCCCTCCATTTCTCGGTTGTTCATTCCAGGTAGAGTCAAGTTGACAACCAGGAACAGCCATCACGCAGGGTATACTAGGTGATTCTTTTCAGAAGCCTGGCAGTATTAACATCGTGGTTTAGAAAGACAAGTCCATGTAAAGGGTGGAATGTAGGACAAGATGTGAGAGACTGAAGAGGCTGAGTAGGATTTCAGCCAACTGACAACAGTTTCACTTAAGGATGAGTTAGGAAGAATTAAACAGAGTTGCCCATTTGGTGGGGGTGGGTTGGTGGATTCCAAGCATTGTTAGCGTGGTTCTTCCTGGCATCACAGCATAAGCTTCAGAGGTTCAGAAGCTTATAGTCTCCTAACCCAAAGGCTGACAAGTCTTGTGAGGGCTGTCACAGGTTGTATGGGGACTCCTTTGGTGGTGCATTAATTAGTTCTATCAATGTGACAGCACAGCTAACATAAACAACTTATGAGAGAGATTCATTTTAACTCACAGATTCAGAGCTTCAGTACTCAGGACACAGGCCTTGGCTCCATGACTATGGGCCTGTGGGGACACTGGGTACCATGGCAGTGGGAGCTTATGGAAGAGGAACTAGGTGGCGTTATGGCAAACAGGAAGTAGAGAATAGACCGTAGTCCCATGATAGGATATGGCTGTCCCCAAGGGTAGTCCTCTGTGCCCTGCTTCCTTCCGCTAGGCCCTGGCTCCTAAAGATTTTACCACTTCCCAAAATGGCAGCACCAACTGAGGATCACATACCAACACATGAACCTGTGTAGGAGATTTTTGCATCAGCAGAGTGCATATATGGGCCAGTCAAAATGGCCTAAAAATTAACTTTGTAACTATTATTTATAGTTTATCTCATTCCTAAGAGGAAGAATTCAAGCCAACTGATAGCCATGTACTGCATGTTTGATTTGAAATATGGCTGCAATATTATTTTAAAATAGAATTCCCAACTATCATATTTTTGTTGACGTTATTACTTGACACAGCTTAGTATAACCTTTTACAAAGGTTAAGTAATCCATTTTCTTAGCATTATGATTAGTCGTTAGCTAGCTGAAATGGCTGTAATGGTTGTTTATGTGTGTGTTGATGTATTTGATAGAGGATTAGGGGAATTGTATGTCCTGTAAAAGTAATACATAAACCTAACTTTCAATCTATGGTTTCTGTTCTTTTCTTTTTCTTTTTCTTTTTTTTTTTTAGAAGAAGTGAGTCGTCAGAGAGTAGATAATATGTGGCAGGGCTAGGATAACGTGTATTAGAAGAAGAGGAATGTCAGACACGAAGGGGAAGAGACACGCATTCTGGCTATAGTGAATACTTACGTGAAAGGTTGAAGGCTCAGTGAACAGCAAACCTGTTTCTGGAGCTTTGAGAGCCTCATGGCAACTTTCTGTGGAAAATATTTAGCATGATGTCAGAAAGTATCCTTTAACAGTAAGATACTGGGCCTGGAATAGATCTTGCAGGTAGAACCCTTGTATCTTCTTTATGGGTCCTGTGCTTGATATTGATACCCAGCTTATCTATAAAAAGTGTGTATAATGGATGTACCATTAACTTCACATTTTGAAGAGTTGGTGACTCTCAGAACATAGTTGTTGTTGCCACCATGTAGTTCCAGTACATGATCATCACTGTGAAAAGAGATCCATGTCTTAGACGGCGGACAGAAGAGCTCCCACACAGAGCCTTTGTGCTGAGCAAAGCACCCTCTAAGGAAGACACACTTCAGTAAGCATATGCACATTCTAGAGCTATAGGAATTTGTCTCAGTAATAAGGCAAACAAACAGTGGAAAAAGAAATATTGTTAACTTGATTACATTATTTATTCTTTATTTTTAAAGAAAGTTTAGAAATCCACAGTACTCAGGACAGCTGCTCTCTTTCCTCCTAGGCAAGATTACAGAGAGGTCACTTACTACTCAAACAAGGAAAACTTGATGAAGCAGAAGATGACTTCAAGAGAGTGGTAAGTTACCTGGCTCCAAGACCTCTGGCTTTGGAACTCTCTGTTACTGTTTTGGAGCCCAGAAACTGATAGCTGCTGGCAGTTTAACTCTCACTATCCTGGGTCAAACGCTGATGACTTTCAGCAATCTCACAGAGAAGGTCAGCCCCGTGCGTGTGTGTGTGTGTGTGTGTGTGCGTGCGTACATGCGCGCGTGCATACACACACACACACACACAGAGTTCCATACATACACCATACACCCCCCCACACACACACCATACACCACACATGCACGCACGCACACACACACATAGTACGACACATACACCATACACACACACACCACACACAGTACCACACATACACAGAGTTCCATACATACACCATACACCACACACACACACACAGAGTTCCATACATACACCATACACCACACACACACACACACACACACACACACACACACACACACAGAGTTCCATACATACACCATATACCACACACACACACACACAGACACACACACACACCATATATCACACAGTACCACACATCCACCACACACACACACACACACACACACAGTTCCATACATACACCATACACCACACACACACACCATACACCACACACACACACACACACACACACCATACACCACACATGCACACACGCGCACACACACACACACACACACACACACACAGTTCCATACATACACCATACACACACACACACACACACACACACACACACACTCTTATTCACTCTCTGGCCAGGCCCGACCACCAGTGTCATCAGTTTCACAAGTGCAAATGCATACGTATATACTTACATCTATATCTACATACTTATGTATACACATACATCTAGACAGACATAGGCACATTTGGTGGATGTAGCAGAGCCCCAAAGCCCCACTTTATTTCTTCTCTTGGCCTTTTTATACTTTCTTAGACAAAAGTTCTTTATAAAATTACCTCACAGATGAAATGTCACAGAAAAGGGATGTCAGTAGTAAGGTTAAAGCAGTGTTTCCTTCTGTAAGCTCATTATGAGTTCAGAGCCACAGTTTCCCTGGCCTTGCTTTATCACAGTGCACCCTGTGGCCTCACCCTTGGACCTGACCCAGAATGAATGTGCTTCCTTGATCACAAATTTGTTTGTATGCCTGTGCCTGTTTCTCTTCTTAGTGCAATTATGAAAGCTCATTGTGTCCTTATTATGTTGCTTTTGCTTACTGTTCTATGAGGAGGCACATTCTGTTCTTGATTATAACTATTACATCTCTCTGATAAAACAACTAAAAACATTTCCTTAAACTTATTTCCTAAAATTATTTGAATCAAATCAGGAATTCTATAAAGTCATTAATTCATCTAAACAGCATTAATTTATAAAAACTCATCTTTGTGTTTATCTGTAGGAAATTTGCCCAATAGGGTGGGCTGATGCCCAGGAATCCTTAGGTTATGTAATAGAGTCAGGAAAGGCATAGCAATAGCGAGAAGCAGTCCTGGGATGAAATGTCTGGGCTGTGCCTCTCCAGAGTGCATGCATTGCAGCCATGCAGAATATTGGGCCATCTCCAGGAAACTCACCTGCTTGCCATAGCCTTTTCTAGATGGCTTCTGACAATTTTTTTCCTTTGTAATAAGGTATTTAAATAGTAATTTTATAGCTAAAAAACCCTTATGTGTATAGGAGTCATAGTTCCCAAATTAATATTTACTGGCTGGCATCAAAGAATCCTATTAACAGTTGGAAGATAGAGTGCATCCAATTGATGTATGTGACGACTCAGTCAGTTACAGGCTCACTTGCTTTGGCTTAGCCTGCACTGGGATCTAGTCATGTCAGCTTAAACGTGCTTCATGGCTCCTGGTCGGGGCTTCTTGAACACTTCACACATGTGACTCTTCCACTCAATAGTTTGTTACGTAATCCTGGGTATATGGGTATAACACAGGCATAGAAACAAACATTTACTGATGGGGACAGAGGGGACTTGCTTTCAAAGAATTCTTTGGGGTCCATATACTTCTACCATTTATTCACAAGAAAAGCAGATTGTATAGTAATGAGATATGTGCTGGTTTGTTTTTACTTAAGGAATGAAATATTGGGACTGAGAGGATCACACACACACACACACACACACACACACACACACACTTGCTGTCTAAGTATGAGGACCTAGTGCCCCTGTAACAAGCTGGCTGTGATTTGACATTGAGCACCTAGAGTCTCAGTGCTGGGGGGTGAGAAGGGCTGACCTCAGAGCCTGCTGACCAGCTGCCTACTTTACCCGTAATCTCTAGCTCCAGTTCTCTGTACATAACATGGCTTCGTTCTTGTGACTGAAGAATGTCACTGTGTGTGCATTCTGTGTAGTCTTTAGTCTGTTCATGTGTGATGAGCGTCAGTGCTGACTGTACCGTGGCCTTTGTGAGTGGTGTCAGAAGACATGGGGATGTACTATCTCTGCATGTTGATTTATTGTCCTTCAGATACATACTCAGGAAGTATATTGCCAGTCACATGTTAAGTCTACTTTTTAACCTTTGGAAGACCTCCATACTATTTTCCACAGTGTCTGTATTAATCTGCACTCTTACAACCATGTATAAGGAAAACCTGAATTTTGATTGTGGTAAAAATTAGATAATTTGGTAACTGTCAATTGCAATTTAATTTTAAAGTCTAGTATAAATCTTATAAACTCTTAATTCTTAATAAACTATTAATAGCAGAATATATGTAGATAATAGCCATCACAATGCGTCCCTAGTCAATTTGATACACAGTTATATCTCCTTATTTCCAAATGAAAACAATAACCAGGTCCTAATAATGCCTAACACTGTATAACCATCCATTGTTCAACTGCAAACACATAAACAGTAAGTTTAGCTGGGTGGGATCCTGCCACAAAGTCACCACCCCACTAATCTGTCTCCTGGAACACAGGATTTAGCTACACTCTACTCTGTGGTGTGCCTTTAATACTGAACAGTACGTTTTGTATTTTTCCTAAGCTTGCTACACTTGATCAAACACTCTTCATAAGAGTGAATCACAGGATAGAGGATATGCTAGGCTGTTTTGAGAGATTCCCTTCTTCAATGCAATTAATCTAAATTTCTTCACTTTAGCCTCAGACACTTCAGACTAGGGCAGAAAGCAGTCTTGTTCTTCACTGAAATATCACACAAATAATCTCTAGGCTATAAACTAAAAATATCCTGTGAGATCTCTTAGGCCAGGCCCAACAGTTCAAATCCACAGTTCAAATCAAGCAGCACTGTCTTTCATGTTCCTACTAGGGATGGCCTATTAAGCCCCACTTAAATTGTTCAACTGATTTTCTAATCCACAGTTCCAAAGTCCATATTCCTCCAAACAAAAACATGGTCAGGCCTGTCACAGCAATACCTCAGTCCCTGGCTGGAAGGAACTCAGATCTACATAAATGATAAGGAATGTAACACTGGGGGATCCCCAGGGTAAGCTATCATGGATACCCAAGTTGTTTCTGTATCTTGGCTGTTACTATAGTACTGCACTGGACATTCCAGGCAGATAACTTTACAAAGTGACGATCTCCTGTCCTTACTCTGTAGGAAGAAGATTACTAGGTCATTTAGTTGTTGTATTTTTAACTGTTTCCCAAAATTGCTACACCAGGTAACCATCTGCCAGTCATTTTCCTTTTCTGTGCACACAAGACATCCCGCCTTCACTGCTAGCTGGGTTTTCTTGCTTTGACTGTAACAGAGGACAGTACATGGGATAGCTGAGAAGAAGTGGCTGATTATGGCTCATACTGTGAGAAGTTTCAGTTCATGATTATTTGGTCCCTTAGTCTTACCTCTGTTCTGAGGCAATCTGTCATGGATAGGGGAAGCCTGTCTACCTCAGGGTCAGGAAACAGGCTTGAAATTGGCCTCCAATACCTAAAATATCTACCAGGCCCTTTCCTCTTAAGATTTCCAGTACTTCACAACAGCATTAGGTGGAGGGTTGACGAGAAGCCTCTTGACAGATGGGCCTTTGTGTAGAGGGATGCGGGGCGCACAGATGCATGAGTGATGGAGACATGGAGAGAGTTAATCGTGCAGGGCTTTCTTAATGGAGGATGTGAATACCTGTCTTCCATGTAGGAGTCTGGAAGTAGGTGTTGTGACCTTTGATCTCTGTAGAGCGAGGCCTCACTCAGATCACCCAGAATGTTTGTTGAGAGTCTTTCTGCCTAGACTTTATCATTGGCTTTCTTCTCCGTCAGTACGACCCGTCCCTAGGGAGCTGTCACTAAGCCTGTACAGCCTGCAGCCTCTGTGCCCATCTCAGTCAGAGACCACACCAGGTCCTAGGCTCTTCAACTACAGAACCCATTTTTATGGTAGAGGTCAAGTGTACTTTGTAAGAGTTTCAGTGTAGTCATGCCTGACACGGGATTGGGATAATTGTTACTAAGAAACTTTTTTCCAAAATCATACAGTATTTAAATATGTCTAAAATAAACTGACTTGGTCCAGACTCCAGAAATTTGAACCAGCACCAGGTAAGTCAGGCTATAGTTGTTTTGCTGCAGGCCATAATGCTTGAGGAGACCCCCACTCCACGCACAGGCATGCACACGCACGCACGCGCACATGCACACACACCTACCTTCAGGGGAACATTCTAGGTCCTAAGCGCTGTAGTGGGATTACCAATATTATCAGATAAAGTTATATCAATAATTGGTAATTGGTAATATTGTTTATAACTTCTCCCCAATATTTATTTCATTTGCCTTTTTATTTTGTGTCTGTATAACCTAAAAAACTCAGATTATGCAAATATACATAGCACTCTATTAAAATATAATTTTATTTTTACCTCAAATGGATCAAATTTAGGTACTTCAATAGCTGTAACTAACTTTAGTAGAGAATGTCCACATTTTAAAGTAGGCTGATATGTAATCCCAGGGGAAACGAATTTTCACCTCATTGTGATTTTAGTTGTGTATAGTGTTCTGTAAGAATTCTGTCACTGAGCTACAGCTCCCCTCCTTGTGAACTGTCACAAAAGTATTAGGAGTATGATTCAGTTGTAAGGGAAGTGCGTAGCCACATGAGGTCCTGGGTTCAGGCCCCAGCACTGATAAGGAACCTGTCCTTTTGGTAGTGCTTGTCGGTTCTTACACTTGGGAGTCCTCGCCATGCCCTGATACATGTGACCTTCTTTCCATTGTTAAGGACGTGCACAGAGAATGCAGAAAAGGTATTAATTCAGGATTTAGGTAACTAACTTGTTCCTTTATTTAGACTTTATTGAAAAGCAATTATACAAGGGCTGGCAAGATGGCTCAGTGGGTAATGTTACATGCTGTCAAGCCTAACCAATCCCTGGAGCCCACATGTGGCCTTCTGCTGTCTGCACTTGTACTGTGACATACAGGCTCCACCACACAACATACATATGGAAATAATGTTAAAGTCAACTAGTTATAAAAGCTGTGTGAAAATATAACTTTGTCAGTGAGAAATGGCAAAATGTGCATCTGTGTCACTCCCGTGTGTGCTGCCTACTGGTGTAGAGCGAGCAACCCAATGCTAGCAACCCTGCGTATCGCTCCGCTCACGGGCACGGCCTGGTCGGCTCTTTCGGGCACTCTGCCATGGTATCTGGAATGGTGAGGTCTTTGTGTGCTACAGGTATTGGATTTATGAGATTAAAGCTTTTATTTTGCTGTTTGGCTGTAGCTCAAATCTAATCCAAGCGAGAGTGAAGAGAAGGAGGCCGAGGCTCAGCTCGTGAAGGCCGACGAGATGCAGCGCCTGCGCTCCCAGGCGCTCACTGCCTTTGACAGTGCCGACTACACTGCGGCTATAACCTTCCTTGATAAGATTTTAGAGGTAAGTTTCTTAGGTGCTGCAGCTGACGACCACTCTGACTGTGTTAGACACTGTGACACGTTCATACACTACCAAAACCAAGATGGGATACAGAATGGCCTTTGGGATTTTAGCTCTTAAAAATTGGTCATATAAATTTGGAACTAAATTTTTTTAGTAAATATTGGTATGCTGTAAAATGAGAATTACATTTTTGTTGTTGTTTTTCGTGACAGTGTCTTTCTATTTCAGGTAACTCAAAACTCTCTATGTAGACCAGGCTGGCCTCAAACTCACAAGGATCTGCCTGCCTCTGCCTCCCAAGTGCTGGGCTTAAAGGGTGCACTACCATGCTAGGTTGAGAATTACGTGTTTTACCCACTGGTTGCTGTACCACATTCATTCATTCATTCATTCATTCACTCCATTCATTTATTCAGGAGAATACTATGCTAGGTAATGGGTAAAAGACCCTTTACTTAAAGAGAAAGGAAAGATGGTGTTCGGAAACAAAGAGGAATACTTTCATAATGAGAGCCTTGTAAGAGAGAAGGCAGAGAGAAGAACGCTGCAGCAGAGAGGGTTCAGTAGGGAGCAGGAAGTGTAGGATTTCCTAGCCTCAGAAGGATTTCAGAAAAAAGCCTAACTGAAAATAATCAATATAATTACCATTTTCACTGCTCTTCAATGTAATATTGGTAGTAAACATGCGATATATGGACTCACTTGATAATTAAAAAGTTAGTTTTGTATGTGTGTGTGATGTATATGTGTAGTTGTATGTACTATGATGTCCTTGGAGAGGCCAAGGATGGATTCTGTGGTGTCACGTTCATCCTTCTGTCTCTGTGTGGGTCCTGGGAATTGTATTTGCCCCAGACATGTATGTAAGCATCTTCATATACTAACACACCTGGCTGGCTCTTATTCGGTAATTTATAGAAGAAATCATGTGATATGACATAGACAAATTCTGTTTTTTTTTTTTTTAAGATTTATTTAATTTTTTATGTATATGCATATAGTGTAGCTATCTTCAGACACACCAGAAGAGGGCATCAGATCTCATTACGGAGAGTTGTGAGCCACCATGTGGTTGCTGAGAATTAAACTCAGGACCTCTGGAAGATCAGTCAGTGTTCTTAACTGCTGAGCCATCTCTCCAGCCCCTTTTTCTTTCTTTTTTCTTTTTTTGTTATCAATATGATACTCAACTTACAACTTTTTAATCTATCATTATTGTTTTCTTTATTATTTTATTTTTATTTCAAATGGTATCCCCTTTCCTGGTTTCCCCTCCGAAAATTCCCTAATCCATCCCTGCTCCCCCTGTTCACCAATCCCCCTCCCACTTCCCCGCCCTGGTATTCTCCTACAGTGGGACAATGAGCCTTCTCAGGACCAAGGGCCTCTCCTCCCTGATGTCCAACAAGGCCATCCTCTGCTACATATGCAGCTGGAGCCATGGGTCCCTCCATGTGTACTCTTTGGTTGGTGGTTTAGTCCCTGGGAGCTCTGGGGGATCTGGGTGGCTCATACTGTTGTTCCTCCTATGGGGCTGTAAGCTCCTTCAGCTCCTTGGGTCCTTTCTCAAGGAAGGAAGGAAGGAGGGAGGGAGGGAAGAAGGAAGGAAAGGAAGGAAAGAAGGAAGGAAAAAAGGAAGGAACATCTTAAAAAAATTTAGTAATCAAGGCAGGGTAAGTATTTTGCTAATTGAGAACCTAGGATTGTGGCTGAGGGTATAGCTCAGTTAGTTGGGCTTTTGCCCAGCATTCACAGTGCCCTGATGTGACACCTGGACTGGATTAACTGGGTCTGGTGGTCAGTGGGTATCGCAGGGCAGCTTACATACATGGCATGCTGTCTCAACAGAGGAGACAAACAAAGAATTACAAAAAAAGAACTTAGATTTTCTCAATTATAGCAATTAATTTAATTTGTTGAATATTGATTCTTTTCAAATGTTTGAGTAGGAATAATCTAATAGTGAATTCTGTGCTCTCTCTCTCTCTCTCTCTCTCTCGCTCTCTCTCTCTCTCTCTCTCTCTCTCTCTCTCTCTCTCGGAAAGGTTTCATTGTGCATTAAACCTGGATGGAACTCAATGTGCAAATGCTGTTTTCTAAAATTCAGTTGTAAAACTCTGTAATCTGAGGAAGAGAGGAAGACAGAAAAGGGCCTTTTGTGGTGTGTGTATCTCCTCTTCCTGTAAAGCACACTCAAGAGACGGTCACATTCTATCTGACTCACTGAGTGTGTCAGGGTTCTCAACACCACTTATAAAATAGTGACCTTATCACACTGGCTGAGGGTTTTTAGGTCTATCAGTGTGCACATGAATATGTAGGGTGCAAGAATCAATGCATAACTATGTGTCTTAAAGTCTAGTTCTTTTGTTTCTCAAGGTTTGTGTTTGGGATGCAGACTTGCGTGAGCTGCGGGCAGAGTGCTTCATGAAGGAAGGAGAGCCCAGGAAAGCCATCAGCGACTTGAAGGCCGCTTCAAAGCTCAAGAATGACAACACAGAGGCATTTTACAAAATCAGCACACTCTACTACCAGCTAGGAGACCATGCACTGTCCCTCAGGTCAGCTCCTGCACAGCATAGCAAGTCTTCCTACAGTGTGCATATCATGTTAATAGAAATAGTAAGGCTTTTAAAAATACCTATATCCACTCAAATAACTTGTTATCTCTAAGGTATTGTGTGTGTGTGTGTGTGTGTGTGTGTGTGTATATATATATAATATACATCCTATCGTTTATCTTCCTGAAATAGTCTTACTAATATGAGAATGCTGTTTTATTTACTCAAGCTAAACTGTGACTATGAAACAATGTGCATAGCAAATGATGAAGTCAGCATGTTTTCATTGTTCCAAAGAAAAATATATTAATGATGATTTCTCTACTTAGAAGAAGTATTCAATAATTATCTTGACTTGGGATGTTTCTGTTTTTTAAAATTACATGAGCAGTGAAGTTCGTGAATGTCTGAAACTTGACCAGGATCACAAGCGGTGTTTTGCACACTATAAGCAAGTGAAGAAACTTAACAAGCTGATTGAGTCAGCTGAAGAGCTGATCAGAGACGGCAGGTAGGAGCCTTTCCTTGTCTGTGGTTGGGATCCAGATAGCACTGAGCTTTGCGACACCGCCAGGACCATACCCACGCTGTCGAAGCCAAGCCCTAAGCCATGGGGACTGCAGAGCATCTTCACTGCTATTTCAGGTTGTCGTCTTTTGTACCTTCGGCACTGAACTATACACACTGAGAGCGCAGGGTGTGACTGCAGTGTTTAGCCTTAACAGGTTTCTGTGGGAGCCGCGTGGAGCTCCGTGCTGGTGTACAGAGCTGATGGCGAGGTGGGAGAGTGAGCTCAGTGGGACAGCAGAGAAGGCCAGGAGTCAGAGAGAAACTCTCAGAGAGCTGCTGATGCTTAAGTTGACCTCTTCAAGGGAGCCACTTGAAGCAATGGCTTGTGTGTGTCTATGCCAACTCTGGGGTGTAGGGGTTGATGGACTGGGCCAGGACTGTTGAAGAGCAGACTTTGCACACACTGCTGCTTAGTACAAGGTAGACTCTGACCTCCCCTTATCCCCACCCCGCCCCACCCCCATAATGCCTCCGTAGCTGTCATGAGAACGCTTTACTCTGTCTGCCCCAGTGCCTTGCAAACTAATGTCGTGGATCAAGATGTTGGTTATTTCTATCACTACTAAAGTCCCTCTTAGGTTGCCTTTTATGGCCACAACTATTTTCCTGTCCCTAGGTGATTCTAGCAGCAGTGAATATATCCTTTATTTCTATAGTTTTACCATTTTAAAAAGTCTGAAAGAAATGGAAACGGAAACCATGTACATGTTTGAGATGAGCCTGTATTCTGTTAGCACAATCTCTGGGTAATTACCTAGCTTCTTGGACTCATACTCCTTTTCTCTTTGTTGGTGAATATTACCATGGTGTTCCTGCCCACTCTATTATCTGGCATGCACTCACTGACGATCACCCGTTGACTGATGCTGCTTTCTTCCCATGACGTCTTAGGTCAGAGCGACAGCTCAGCGGCAATTTGAGGCCAAGTCCTGCGTTTATTCTTCAGTGCTGCTCCCTGCCGTCCACAGTGTGTGTGTGTGTGTGTGTGTGTGTGTGTGGTCTGTTTTGTTAATAGTTTTTGGGGAGTCATGAACAAGCGTTTGCCAGTGACCGAGCACTCAGAGCATGGCCGGCCCAGCACAGCTCTACCGCTGGGTTCTCCTCAGTGTGGAGAATGAGTTCCCAGAGTCTCTTCATTTAACTTTACACTGCCTATACGCCCTCGCCACTGCTTTAAACTGTTGTTATTCTATTTACTTGTGAGTGTAGGGAGAGTCTGTCTGGGTCTCTTCCCACCATGTGAGTTTGGCGTTAACCTCAGGTCATCAGTCTGGTGACCAGCGACTTTCTCTGATGAGTCATCTGCCCCAGGCAGGCTTCAGAGACTTGGTCTCTGTACTCAGCATAGCGGGTTTTGTTGGAAGGCAGGTCTTGTGCTCTTCCATCACATTTACTGAGCAGCACACAGTGAGAGGAGAGGGTGTAGCTGCAGCTCTGGAAGTATCTCCTTGTTCCTCACGGGCTGCTTATCTCATAGATACACAGACGCAACCAGCAAGTATGAATCAGTCATGAAAACAGAGCCCAGCGTTGCTGAGTACACAGTCCGCTCAAAAGAAAGGATCTGTCACTGCTTCTCTAAGGTAAAGCCTGGTGTGTTCCCAGACGGGACAGCGGCCACATAGACTTGAAAATGTGTTTGTTTGTTCCGTGCACACACT
This sequence comes from Apodemus sylvaticus, assembly GCF_947179515.1. Classification (NCBI taxonomy): domain Eukaryota; kingdom Metazoa; phylum Chordata; class Mammalia; order Rodentia; family Muridae; genus Apodemus; species Apodemus sylvaticus. The sequence continues at coordinate 5,932,919 of NC_067479.1, read as the reverse complement.
CCTGACCCATCTCTCTGGTCCACAGTGCTTGTTTTTAATTTATGTGGCACTGAGTACTGAGCTCAGGGACTCATGCATGGCAGGAGGCACTGCCCCTGAGGCGTGAGCACCGCAGGCCGCCTCATCTCTTCTTACTTTTGCTTTTAGGATGAGAAGCCGGTTGAGGCCATTCGAATCTGTTCTGAAGTTTTACAGATGGAACCCGACAATGTCAATGCTCTGAAAGACCGAGCAGAGGCCTATCTCATCGAGGAAATGTATGACGAAGGTAAATTTCAAAGGAACTTGATTGCGGCATCTAAAGGTTAGACTGTATGAAGCCAGCACATGCTCAGTTACATTTTATTTTGGACAGATTTATCTGCAAATGGCTAAAAATTTGAAAAATTGGTAATTATTCTGTCTTAGTGGATCATAATAGGTACAGCATCTGAGGAAGGAGTTCTGTTGAAACCAGGTCAGTGGAATATGAAAGTATGTATCATACATACATATATACATACATACATACATACAGTGTGCATTAGTCTAACAGGATGATTCTGTGACCTCCCAACGTTAGCAGCATAAGGGTGAGCTGAGCTAGGAATTTCCTACTACAAGTTACGAGGGCCTCAGAATGGCAGTCAGTCCTGGAGCACTCTCAGTAATGTGTTAGTCAAAAGACAACACATTACATGTATTGTCTTTTTTGTTTGTTTGTTTTTTCAAGACAGGGTTTCTCTGTATAGCCCTAGCTGTCCTGGAACTCACTCTGTAGACCAGGGTAGCCTCGAACTCAGAAATCCGCCTGCCTCTGCCTCCCAAGTGCTGGGATTAAAGGTGTGTGCCACCACTGCACAGCATATGTATTGTCTTTTAACACATTTTTAATAGTACTATATGAACATTTAATTAGGATTCTTTTGCTGATTTTTAAATTTATTTGATGATTTCCCATGGGTTTAAATCAGAATTATCTCTCATTCTCTCCACCATACCACCCTCCTCATACTATTTTAATTTTTATTTGTATAGTCCATTGGCTGTCAGGCTGCCTGCAGGAGCATGTGAATGGGAGGTAGACTTGAACCATGTATTGTTTACTGTTTTAAAGATTACCTCCTATGGTGTAGAATCTGAGGAAATAAAATGAAAATTATGCGTAGCTATTGTATGCTGTAGAAAGTATTTTAGGTTCTAATCAGTCCCTGTTTTTAATCATAATCATGTGCACGCAGGAAACAACCAATAATTCTACACTTTTTATAGTAAGACAGATATGCACACTGTAACTTAATAAGTACCTGGCGAGTGGGGATGGTGAGGTGGCTCAGTGGGCGTGGTGCTGCAAGCCTGCCGACTGTTAGCTCGGGAGCCACTGCCGCAGGTGTTCTCTGATCTCCCATGTGCCACGTGGGGCACTGCCCCACAACTCCATTTAAAATGGAGTAACAGTTTTTAAATTTAAGAATGAAAATATGAGCCGGGCATTGGTAGTGCATGCGTTTAATCCCAGTTCTAAAAAAGCAGAAGCAGGCCGATCTCTGTGAGTCCAGCCTGGTCTACAGAGCAAATTGTAGGACACAGAGAGACTGTGTCTCAGGGAAAAAAAAGAAAAGAATGTAAATATGTTTTAAGTTACGAGTTTGCATGACTAGCAGATCTGTGTGTCTTGAAATACTTTTCTCTCATATCCTTCAGAGAGTTTGTCTTCCAGGGCTGGGGCAGGAAGTGCTATGGGTATTAGTTGTAAATTTAAACCTCTTGATATTTGTGGTACTTTATGAGCTAAGTTGGAAAAAATTCCCTGACGATGAATCACAATAGTAGCACCATATAATACCACAGGGTATGGTTAGCCTCTGGGTTAGTTGCTTACCCTGGGCGTGTCTGTAGACACTGTTGGTGTCAGTGTGGAACAAGTAGCTGCAGTTTGTAAGCTTGTCATTTGATCATTTGTTCAAGTTCCTTCTTACACTCCTTATATAATTAACTGTGGCCAAGGTAAATAAATGTTAGCCAAACAAATTTCTTTTTCTTCATTATTTTTCCACAAATAATAGAATTTGGTCTCAAATCCTTTAATTTGTTTATTGAGAAAATGTGTGTCAAGCTTCCCTGACTGGCCAGCCGCAGACTTGGTAGGAGGACATTCTGGACTGGGCCGTACGCAGGCTGAGCCGTGCGCCACGGAGGAGAAACTGAGTGCAAAGGACCAGCTGAGCTCTGGAGGAAACGTCTAAGATTCTGAATAGTTTTCTTCTCTAAAGTCACACAAGTAAATTTAGTTCTGCAACTAGGCCTCATCAGAGCCCAGCCCCTGGGGCTGACACCGTGAGCTGGTTTCTAGTCACCATCTGCTCACACCTAGGTTTCCAACTCCCAGGCGTAGTGAGTCTGCGGTCTAAGGAAAGAGTCTGAGTCTGTCACAGAGTGTCCTCCCTGCTGTGCAGTGGGCATCTGAGTCGCAGTGGTGGTTAGATTGCTCTGTATAATATTGAACTACTTTGAAGGAGGTGTGGGGAGACAACGTGGGAGGGTAGACAAGTAAACCAACCAGTGAGTTCTGTCAAACAGGAACGAGAACTCCTGCCTCAATTATGAGTTGAGTCTAAACAAAATTATGAAAATGGCCCTCTTTAGGCCTTAGAAGCGGCAGTGCTGGGCAATGAGGACTTAGACCGGCATCAGTAGAATGCATAAAGGCACCGAGTCAGATTCCCCTGACAGCATTTTCCTAACACATTTTGCCAGCCATTCAGGACTATGAAACTGCTCAGGAGCACAACGAGAATGACCAGCAGATCCGGGAAGGCTTAGAGAAAGCCCAGCGGTTACTCAAGCAGTCACAGAAACGCGATTACTATAAAATCCTGGGAGTGAAAAGGTGAATGATTGACGCTTGCACGCTGTATTTAATTAACGGCTTTAAAGCTAATCCAGCTCCTGGTTCTCTTTGTTTACTCATTTACTCAATCATATTATTCTAACAATCTTTAACATCATGAACTGTCTTCAGTATGTTACAGGCAATTTTTTATAAAGACCAGTAGTGCACTAATAGAGGTGGTGGTGAGTGAAGGCGGCCATCACTAGTTCCCATCCTTGACTCTTGGGGAGAATTGAGAAGTACACTAGCACTTTATTTTGGTTGGAGTGAGAAGGAAGCCCTCCCCTGGGCCTAAAGTTCAAGTTGTACTGTACACGTGCCTGTCCTCTATGTGCTTCTGGGATTAAAGGTTTGCACTACCGTCCCTGGTGTGAAAGCATTTTTAATGCCCAGAAAAATCCTAAATTATGGTAGTGTGGAGACTCAGCAAGTTACAGCTGTAAAGACTTGTAGTATGTTCTAAGATGCTTAGTGAGGTGTCTCAGGAAGCCTCCGGGTTAGCTCAGTGGAGACAGCGGTGTTGGAGACAGCAGGTGTTGGAGAGGGTGTGGAGAAAGAGGAACACTCCTCCACTGCTGGTGGGGTTGCAAATTGGTACAACCACTCTGGAAATCAGTCTGGCGGTTCCTCCGAAAACTGGGCACCTTACTTCCAGAAGATCCTGCTATACCACTCCTGGGCATATACCCAGAAGACTCCCCACCATGTAATAAGGATACATGTTCTACTATGTTCATAGCAGCCCTATTTGTAATTGCCAGATGCTGGAAAGAACCCAGGTATCCCTCAACAGAAGAGTGGATGCAAAAAATGTGGTATATCTACACAATGGAGTACTATTCAGCCATTAGAAACAATGAATTCATGAAATTCTTAGGCAAATGGATGGAGCTAGAGAATATCATACTAAGTGAGGTAACCCAGACTCAAAAGGTGAATCATGGTATGCACTCACTAATAAGTGGATATTAACCTAGAAAACTGGAATACCCAAAACATAATCCACACATCAAATGAGGTACAAGAAGAAAGGAGGAGTGGCCCCTGGTTCTGGAAAGACTCAGTGAAACAGTATTCAGCAAAACCAGAACGGGGAAGTGGGAAGGGGTGGGTGGGAGGACAGGGGAAGAGAAGGGGGCTTGCGGGACTTTCGGGGAGTGGGGGGGCTAGAAAAGGGGAAATCATTTGAAATGTAAATAAATTATATCGAATAATAAAAAAAAAAAAAAAAAAAAAAAAAAAAAAGTTTAGGTAGTGGGCCGGCCTGGCATACAGTCCTCAGTATTTGCTCCCAACCATCCCTGTGGCCCCCAAAGGGAGGAAAAACAAAATTCACTATCGAGAACAGTATGCTAAGTCTTTGATCTTGGACTCACATCTTTGGAACTTCTAGGAAAACAAGGCTGTGCACACACAGAGCTTACAGTGCTTTTGCTGTGCTGTGCTGAACCACAGGCTGAGGCATGTGCAAGGCGAGCTCTCCCGCAGCCTTCCCAGGCAGGAGCTTAGCACAGCTCTCGGAGTTTTATGAAAGGAAGTTGGACCCTTTCATTTCTACATGTGCTTGGGAATCCTTGTTCATGGTGTAGTAAGAAGAATATTGAATGTGGAGGTTTTTTTTTTTTCCTGACAATTACTGAATAACTTCCCTTATCCTTCAGAAATGCCAAAAAACAAGAAATCATTAAAGCATACCGAAAATTAGCATTGCAGTGGCATCCAGATAATTTCCAGAATGAAGAAGAAAAGAAAAAAGCAGAGAAAAAGTTCATTGACATAGCAGCTGCTAAAGAAGTCCTCTCAGACCCAGGTACCTCTGCTCTTGAAGTGGAGCGACTCTTCCTGCCTATTCCCATCCCAAGCAGGGTCCGGTGTAGTGTGGAGTGGGCCAAGGTGTGAGCTGGAGGTGGCGGGTGCTGGTGAGGGCTGTGCTTTCACCAGTGTCTTCCTGCCTGAGGTTGGGAACTCTGGGGTAAATGGTGGAGTGGAAAGAATAGTGAATGTGGAATACTTTTTTCCTGCTTGAACAAGCTCCTGTCACTTCTTAGATTTGTTTTTTTCAGTCATGACAGAACAACCCTGAACATAACACACACATCTTCCAGACTCCTCTTAGTGTCCTAGCTCAGTGACGGATGATTCTTGGTACCAAATTCCCAAGTGTCTCAGGAGCCTGGCAAGGAAGCCAGTATGTCAGGCTGGCTTACAAAGATGAGAGGCCCAAACATGCTGGGCCCATGTGCTCCCATGGATGCGAGCAGAAATCTTGTTCCAAGTCACGGGAACAGACTTACTGGGTGACATGTATGTGCAGGAGACAGGCTAGGAGGAACTCATTCATGCTGTTTTTCTGTGCCTTTCCTATGTGTGAGGATGGGCACTTTAATTTGAGCTAGAAAGGTTCAACAATGAGGAAATCAAGTTTTGCCTCTTGAGCAAATCTTTTCTGTGCATCCATTTATACTACAGAATTGAAATGCCTTTTGTCCCAAGTTTGTTGTAATCCAGTAGGGGCTTTGTTATTAAATGGTAGGTACTGTTCTATTTCTTAAATGCAGAGTGCATTGCAAATTGTAATGCTGTGAGTGGCTGGAGCAGTCAGGTTCTTTAGGATTCGGAAGTGCTAAGGGAGTCCTGTCTGTCCCACCAACCTCCAGAGTGCCTCGGTGACCGTCACAGGCTACACCTTGGGAGGAAGCAGCCTTCTGGAGTGTTGTGCCTCACCTGTGGGGCCAAATGGCCCCAGGACGCTCCTCAGATACTCTGGAGGGGACTCAATGAGGTTCTTGCCTGAGGGACTTCATTTGGGGTGAGAGTGATGACAGGCTGTCTGTAACTCTGTGACGAGCATGACTTTGGGAGTTCTCTTTGCAATTGTTGTCTTCAGGATGGGAATGAGAAACTATGGATTTGAGTATTAAAACCTTGTACTATACCTTAGATAAATATCTGGGTCTTGACTTGCTGTTTTCTAGAGATGAGAAAGAAGTTTGATGATGGAGAAGACCCTCTTGACGCAGAGAGTCAACAGGGAGGCGGCGGCAACCCCTTCCACAGAAGTTGGAACTCATGGCAAGGGTTCAACCCCTTCAGCTCGGGCGGACCGTTTAGATTTAAATTCCACTTCAATTAAACCAGCTATTTTACTGCTCCTCTTCTTTATTATTATTTTTAACATTAAAAACAAATTTTGTTTGGGATTCTAATGGAAACAAAACGGAACAAATCTTTTAGTTTGTCCATGACCAAAGAGTTGTTTTAAAGATAAATGCTGTGCTTATTGTAGACTTAAGATTGACGGGCCTGTTGAGGTGTGAAGCAAGGAATTGTTTTTCTGACGAAGCAGCCTGTACTCATTTTATGACTTCTGGGAGAAGTGGCCTGAGGTATTTATCCTGTGGAGGTGTTCACAAGGCATTGACTGCACATTCGCAACCCTGGAGCAGAGAGTCCATCCAGGCTTGCATACTGACATGAGGAGGAGCTGTGATCCCTGATGGGTGTGTCTCAGTGTTCTTACAGGAGGCTGAAGAGCTGAGAGCCTGATTCTCACAACAGTTGTGCTTAGAGGTCGGCCAGTCCATTCCCTTGTGTGTTCCGTACCAGCCCAGCTGTCAGCTCTGCCGCAGGAGGGAAGGGGAGGGGAGGGGAGGGGAGGGACCGATCTCGCTCCAGGAAACTTAGCAGCAGGTGCTAGGGCGCATGTCCAGGTGTAGACTGCAAGTATTTTTGTTGTTATTTTATATCTATAGGAGAATACCAATTTCACTTGAATTTAATTGTTAAACTAAGCAAAGTAAAAATATATGAAAGAGGCTCTGTGGTATTTTAGACAATACTGTTGAAAGCCAGTTTGAAATGCTTTTTAAGTAAGTGAAGTTCCAAGTTGTTTGGTAGAAAGTTCCTGTCACAAAATTGGTTGAGAAATGGAAAGTTGCTCTGTCAGCACGAGCAGGCAGCGCAGTGGCCAGGCAGCAGCATCTCCTCCTCTTAAGCGCTTAGTCCAGCTGTGTCCACTGCACTGTTTGTGGGGTTTAGGGCTGGATGCTCCCTGGTTGGTTATTCTCCGAGAAGAAAGGAGAATCTTGCAAATCCACGCAACCGTGGCTGTGTACCTTCTGTCACTCACTTAATAGATGGCGTTTCCTCCTGAGACATCCTGTCCCTCTTACTTTAAAGCAGATACGTCTTTAAGAAATGTACTAGTCAGTATTTGTATACTGAATGATTTTTGCCCTAAAAATCTGTTGCTAAATCAAGAATATTGAATATTTATGGAACTACTGATGCTGCATTGAAAACTTAAAAGAATTACTCTGGTAAGAATTATCACCTCTATTCTAGAAATTTTTTGTTGTTGTTAAAAACACTGTGAGCTATTTTAAGCATAAAGGTCTAATATATTGCTTTTATAAAATTAAACATTTTAGTTAATTGTGGGAAGGAAGTATGAATGTAGCAGCCAAGCACAAATCATTTTCTTAACCTATAGACATGTCATCCTGAGCAGATAGAGAAAAGAACAGGAATTACATAGTTGAGTCGGGCAAACCATTTAAGAGCCTTTGCCTCTACTTAGGAGCCTATTTCCTACCAAACACCTACAAATGCATTTCAAGCCGTTCAGCTGTCATTTCGCTTCAGTGTCTCAAATCCAAGACAGGCAAGAAAACTCGGAGCTCTTATCCTAGCAGTAGAGACAGGCAGAGCAGGTGGATTCCTCAGTTTGGGCCAGCTTGGTTTACATGGTGAGTTCCGTGCCCAAATATTAAATCAGTTCAAGCCAGTGTCAAACACTGAATGGAAAATAAAAAATACTTTTGTGTTTTTCAAATCTTAGTAACCTTATGTCAACTCCTTACGTTGCAGTTGTCTGTCAGACTGACTCCTTTTGTGATGTCACTGACAGTTGCTTTGCAAAGCCCAGGGCTCACCGAGCAGAGCAAAGGAGACATCACGGTGCTTACACTCTCCTCAGAGCGATGTGAACCGTGCAGGCTAGAGGGTGCTGACAGGGTTGAGGAGGGCTGCATGGACACGTGCCCCGAGCCGGCTGCCTTCTCTCTTGCTTCCCAGAGAGATCTTTTTTTCCTTTCCCCTCCCACTTGTAATAACCCAAAGTAACAGCATTAGGCTTCGTCAGTGCAAACTTTGGTGCCAAAGGCAGATCCCGTGGCAGGGGACGAGGTCGCTCTCTTGTGCTGATAGGTCAGATAAGGATGTCCTGTCCTTCCAGCCTGGGTGCCGTCAGCTGCCTTTAGTGTCCAGCTTGTCCCAGATGAGGCCCAGTGTCAACTGTGGTTCTGCCACCTGCCTGACATCTGCTGGCACGTGCTGTGGAGCCACATTCCTGAGAATGCGTTCTCGGCCTTTCCCTCTTTTTTTGCAGAGCTACTTCCACATTCCACTTCTGTGTTTAGGAACTGCACGTGACTTTGTGGTAACTCTGAGAAGATGTGATCGAAGTTCACCTTGGCTGGAGCTTTGTCCCGTGCAGACGCTCCTTCCCTCCCTCCCTCCCTTCCTCCCTCCCTCCCTCCCCCCCCAGCACCCTAAGTGCAGTGTCATTGGGTGCTGTCCAGTGCTCTGCCGCTCAGGAAGACGGAAAAGCCTCTGCTATAGGGCCGCTCCTCTTATTTCTCAGTTCTAAAACTTTACTCTTTCTTACTATGAATAGAAGAAAACCTGAAAAACATCTCAATAGTTTATTAATGTGAATTGGATGTAACATCTTAATTTAAAAACATCCGTAGTCAGTGTTAAAAGTCTTTTTAAATAGCAGTATGCAGATTTTGTTATTGGAGTTCTGATAATGATCGGAATTACAATTTCTCTTTTTAAATGTAAGCAGGTGGCTCATGCCTGTAATCCCAGAATGTGGGGTTGCAATAGCATGTCACTGTGACTTTAGGTCCCACTTCAGAAATACCAAATGCAAACATATATTCCCAAAACGAGTATGAGAGGATTACCATGAGGCCGGCAAGCTGCACCAGTTAGCCGCGGCTCTGCAAGCCTGGGGGCGGGGGGGGGGGGGGGGGCAACCTGCCTGCAGAGCCTTCCCCGGTCAGTGGTGAGTGGAGATGGTTTCTTGACTGTGCTTGACTTTGCTGGAGTGAAGGAGGGAGAGGAGATGCTAATCTCTACGCGCTCACCTTTCCCAGATCGTATCATTCCTTTTCTATAGTGGCAGAATTTACTCTGTAATTTCGAATGATGGTAAAAGGGGAGGTTTTTTTTTTTTTTTAAACAGATGATCTCATTTGTTGAATGATTTAAGAGTAAAGTTAGCCACCGAGTGGCTTTGTGTACAGTAACACGTTTTATTGCGCGGTCTGTGGTTGAAATGCCTGTGCAAAGAAATTCAGGGCACAGGGGAGGTAGAAATTAGAGATGTTTGATAAATTATTACTCTTAAGTTTATATTTGTTTTAAATGGGACAAACCTTACTTAATCCATCTCAATTTAGTGTTTTAATAAAAAAGGAACTAAAATTATTTCAACTTGGGCTTACACATGTCAATGAATATGGGCAATATTTTTATGCCCGTGTATTTTCACATTTAATAAAAATATTTATGGTCATAACTATTACTTTCTTGCTTCTTTATGTTCATCCTTTAAAACTTTAAGAAAGTCCATCTTAGAAGTCTATTTCTACCTTTATCTCACACAGAATCAGGGACTGAGCTGACGAAGGGCATTTCTTTATGTGAGTTTACCAGGAAGAGCGGAGCACTTCCTTATGCCTTAGAAAATGTCTTAGAAAAATTGGACTTAAAAAGTAGGTTATTCCTCTATATGCTTTTAATATAAAAGCGTAACAAGTGGCTTCATCTCAACACTCACAATTCATTTGTGTCCTGGTTACATGAGTACATGGTGCTGTGGTTTCTAGAATCTAATGCAGTTTTATTAATTTTAGTTACTTTTTTTTATGTTGAAGGAAAAACAAAATGCTTAAATTTATATAGCACTTTCCCAGGTCAGGAGCCTCCATGTCCACTGTGGTGATCCATGACAGCAGATGTCAGTGCTAAAGGCGGCCGGTGCTGCCTGACGGAGGCAGAGGGGACAGCATCCTTTCCCTCAGAAGACACAGCTCCGGTTAGTGTTACCCTTGGGTCTGGGCTCAAGTCCTGAAAACAGGCAGTCCTCCTGAGGCCTGCAGTCTACCCCAGCAACTCTTGTTTTTTTCCTTCTTTCCCCCCTCATTTTGAGCAAACCCTTCCATGGGAGATGGGTGTGCGCAGACAGAAACTTAGCATGCATACCTACTGCCTTTGTCCAGTTCAGGCCATGGTCCTAAGGAGACAAAACCAAAGGGCTTTGGTGACTTCCTCTTGGAAGTCCTTCTCTCACTGGAAATGTTCTATTTCCTCACTTTTCTTCAATTTCTTTTTTTCTTTTTGTAATCATTCTTTTAAAAATCCTGCTTCTGCTCCCTTGAGAGTTAGGATGAGGAGTCTTAAGCCACTATCCCAGCTTGATCTTTGATGTCTGGCATAAACAACTAAGTTGTGAAAGTTGGTTGCTTCCAAACTCCCTATTCATTTACTTCGAGCTTTGCTTTCACTTAAATCCACTAAAGTAAGAGTGGTGAAGGTAAAGGCTGGGGCAGCACCCAAAAGTTTTCGCTTCTGAGCACTGGGCCATCGGTACCTGAGTCCAACCTTCTGGTGTGTCAGTGTATGTTGTTGTGTGTATGTATGTTGTTGTTTGTGACATCGTTTCTCGGTAAACCCTTGGTTCTCCTGGAATTCATTCGGTAGACCAGGCTGGCCTTGAACTCAGAGATCCATCTGTCTAGGACTCCGGAGTGCTGGGTATAAAGACACGTACCACCAACACCTGCCTGTATTCGTATTCTAATTTTCAGCCTGGACAAATGTGTCACACTTTAGGGCTGGAGAAAGTGAAAAACTACTCAGTTACAGAATGTAAAGATCCCCCCGCCGCCCCCCCTCCAACAAAGGAAACACTTTGACAAAAAAAAAAAAAAATTCTTATTTCAAGATGGAAGAACCAAGGCATAGTCACAATCAAAGTAAAACTCAACTCCAACTTCATAAATCACCCAGTGCCCAGTATTCACTCATGGTCTTCTGGACTCCTCCGGGCCGTGGCCCTTCCCTGACTCTGTTCTCTGCAGCACACCCAGCCTGTCTTCTAGGCTCAGCCTGGCTCCACGGCATAGCTGCTACTGTTGGTGTTTGTCCCATGGTATTGGCGACTCCAAAGTGATGGGGTCTTCTGCTGCAGTCAGGCTGCACATTCACCAATAGTCTCTCCTGTGACTGCTTCATGGTGCCAAGCCTCAGCTGCTCTTCCTGACCATACCTGGGAGGTGGGTATTACCGAGCTTGGCTGCCAGCAAGTTGTACAACCTCTAGAATACAGCTTGTGTGAGACCGTTAGGAAATACTTCCTAGAAGACCACTTCAGCGATGTTGGTCTTGTCTTCTTCAGAGCCGATTCTTCTGTCCCAGCAGACCAGCATCTTTTGTCCCAACAAGCAAAGATTCTACACCAGTGGTTCTGATCTCTTGTTAACCACAGCTAATTCTTCAGTTCCAGCTGATGATTCTTCACATAAATGACCCAGTAGAGTCTTGGCTTCCCTCTAAAACAGACTCCAATGTTTCCACTGTTCTCAAATTCTTGTAAGTTCCTCAAGAACAGCCCACTGATCTCTCCACAGCTTCTTAATTCAGCATTCCAAAGTCCTCTAGTAATCTCCCCTAAGACAAGATAGTCGGGTCTGTAACAGCATTAGCTCGCTCCTGGTGCCAGTTTCTGCCCTAGTTAAGGTTATCATTGGTGTGATGAAAACACAATAACCAAAGCAAGTTGGGGAGGAAAGGGTTTATTTGGCTTACACTTTGACAGTGTTCACTGAAGAATTTCCGGATGGGAACTCAAACATCAGGAACCTGAAGGACGGGCTGGTGCAGAGGCCGTGGGAGGTGCTGCCTGCTTGTTCCTCGTGGCTTATTCTGTTTGCTTTCTTAACAGAACCAGGACCACCAGCCCAGGGATGGTGGTACCATCCACAACTGGCTGGGCTCTCCCCATATCCATCTTACTTACAGGCTTGCCTACAGCCCCATCTTATGAGAACAGTTTCTAAATAGAGGCTCCGCTCCTCTCAGATGACTTTAGGTTCTGTCAAGTTGGCATTAAACTATCCAACCCAGGTTATTTTATTAAAAATGTCCTTGCAAAGAAAGATATAATTAAAAATCTGGATTTTCCAGCATATTACTTGTCTAGAAATGAGACATGAGAAATGAGCCTTCTCTGGTGCTGCTGTGAAGTGGGAGATGGAGCCTTGTAAGAGGACAGACCAGTAGAAACGGCTGTTGGTGGTGTGCCCTCATGGCACAGAGGCCCCAGGCCCATTCTCTCATCTCTTGCTTCTCAGCAGTGATGATGTGAGCCTCCTCCCCCCGGGAAGTATTGTGTTCTCCTGAGCCCAAAGCACTGTGGGAAAGTGTCCATGTACTGAAACCCTGAGGAAAAAGCAAAACCAACCAAACAAAAAACCCTTTCTTCTGTAAACTGTTTATTTGGATTATTTTGCTACAGAAAGTGGATAAATATGTGCATTTTTCAGATTCTCTATAGGCTGTACTATCAGATACAGCAGGATTACAATATTAATTCTGAAGAGCTAAAAGGACCCAAGGCACAGATAACTTCTATCTCAGTATGGAAGTGTACACAAACCCACCCCAAGATGAACCATCCCATCTCTAGATGTGGAGGGTTCCTCATTACACTGGAGCTTTCAAGATGACCTGCAACTGACAGAATCTGGAAGGGGTGACTGGAACTAGGCAGCCATGAGGCTCTATGAAATGTTTCTCAAATCCAGAGAGCTTTTTAAACAGGAATTCTCATGTTACATGGAACCTGTCAGAGGTGTCCAACCTTTTTCTACAGGTATGCTGGGCCTTATTCAAAATTATCCCTGGAATGTCCACAGCCCACCACACACATGTAGCCAAGAGGCCACAGGTTATACTACACATCTAGATCACGCGGGTAGATAAAATCTAAAGGACACTGAGGTATGCTAGTCTCAAGATGCTGTAAGTATAGAATATTTGAGTAGTTTAAAAATATTGACTATTCCTATTTATCTACTTAAACACAGCATAGGAGTCTTTTACTTAGCTTCTTTAGGAGTAAACACTTTAACACCCTTTACCTGATTTCTGTAAAAGTATCTAGTCCTTAAAAAAACCACAGAGTATGGCCTATGCCTATCAACATCCAGAAGAACATAAATATAGCACGAGATTAAAATCTATGACTCAAGATAAATGATTACAGTGCAATATGACTTCCATTTAATGACTGTTGAAGTATAAAATGGGCTTGCTTTTAATAATTCAGAGAAAACTATGAGTTCTTTTTCTTAAAAAGCACAGATTTCTGTAATTTTAAATGCATTTTTTTGGGTAAGGAAATATAGGTGTACTTGAGGCTGGAATATAAACCAACAAGGTCCTTCAAGAAACTTCAAGGACATCTGACAACATCAAACTAGCTGGTGAAAACAGCAGCAGCAGGAGAAGCGGCAACAATAACAACAACAGCAATAACAATAACAACAGCAGCAATGACAACAGCAACAACAGCAATGACAGCAGCAACGACAACAGCAGCAATGACAACAGCAGCAATGACAACAGCAGCAACGACAACAGCAGCAATGACAACAGCAGCACCATAAGCACCGGCAAAAAGGAAGAGTCCATCAATCACATAAATTAGGTTTATTTTAAAACTTTACATGTGTTTTAAATAAAGCATATAAACAGTCAACCTATGTCAATTTGAATCAAATGGCCTACTAGTCTTAGCAGTTCCACAAATTTCCAGCAGGTGGCAGGTTTTCATCATATTTCATCTTCTGAAAACAAGGCTAGAGTTCATCATGAACTGAAACTGCAGGGAATGGAAAGTTGATTTAGTATTTGAAATCTCAAAATACAAAATTAATCTAAAACGTATGCAAGGAATGAGAGATATAAAACATTCAAATTTTGACAGTCTTGCTTAATATATTATCTATATGTTGTCATTCAGTGTGGGGACAGCTCTTTGTACATTTTAGTACCCATTCTGATGCACCATAAACATGTCTTTTTTAACCACCTATAAATGTGAATGTACACAAGTCTATGGAAATGAATATATATTCATATACATATATATGCAATTAGCATTTCGTGAAATAGCATTGAAATACTATAATAAGACAAGATTACAACCCCATGCTATTTAACATTAACAGTACTAGACTGAGGCCTTTAAGAATACAGGATTATGCGGCACGCACAACGTGCCTGCCATTACTGAGGGACGTACAACAGTAAGAAGGTATACGTGGTCCTTTCTATTACAGGAGGACAGAGCATTCCAACTTATACTAAGTACCATACAGATGCAAGCTCAAGTCTAATGAGGACTCTGTAGCCCAGGATCTCTTGTCCTCCATAGTATCATATTATTAAGCTGTAAAATACTCTAACTGGGTAAAGAGGATTCAGAACACAAAGTGATATTTTGTAGGCAGAATGTAAAATATTAATGAAATGCAGTCTGATCCTATTTGACCCAACTTCTTTAAATTCCATTTAATTTCATTCCCAAGATGATAAAAATAAGAGAATAATAAAAGGAGTGAAATAGGCACAAGATGCTATTGGGGCAGAGCTCCAAATGATCATCTTCATCTAGGAAAACAACTCTGCTGACACACACACACACACACTAGCCAGGGTGCTTTTCTGACGGTGGCCTGGGAGGCTCAATAGAGAGCTTCAGCAGAAGTCGGCCAGGAAGGTGAGGAGTGCAGAGCAGAGGGTCTGTGCTAAACGCAGGCCTATCACTCCACACTGATCCTACAGCACAGAGAAACTGAGAGACTGAAAAGTGGAACTCTATTGTATCAGCAGAGTGTTACTGAGCATTGTATAAAGATTATTTTTGTATTATTCCATGCTGATTTCTGTGCCCCAATAGCTGGCTGCAATCCTGAGAATCTCCTGTCCCACTGTGGTATAAACATTTCTCCCCAATTACTCTGATTGGTTAATAAAGCTAGCTCATCAGTCAATAACTGGGCAGGGGAGAGTCTAGGGCTGGACTTCCTAATAGCAGGGGAGGAGCAGGAGAGGAAGTGGAGATTCCACAGGGAGAGAGCTCATGAGAAAACTCCAGAGGCAAGAGAGCCATCAGAACTAAAATGTAAATATCATGGGGATTTGGGCCAGGAGGGAGCCTCATTAGCTTAGAGGATTAAAACAGAGTAACACTGCTCAGTTGGGCCCCCAAGCTGGTTAAATAGATGAAACAGCTCAGCCTCCATTATCTGCGAGCTAGCTGGGCTGAGAGGAGAACTGCAACATACTTGTTAAAAAGCCCCAACACTGTTGATCTTTATGTTGTACATAATCTTTTATTCTTTGAGAGTTTCTCGGTGTGTTTTGATCATACTCACACCTCTCCCACCTTCTATTGGCCAATTCCACGTGTTCTTTCTCCCTTCTTCCCTTCCCTCACTTTCTTCCCTCCCTTCCCCATCAACTCCAGTTCAGTTTGTGTTCCCCAACTCCTTTTGGGTGTGGGGCCTGTCCTGGAGTGTGTACCATATCAGAGCACCAAAGAAAATTATGGCCACCCCCCCAGCAGCTATCAAATACCAATAGCTCCCCAGCCAAGGGTGGGGCTTCATGCCCACTTTCCCCTGTCCGTGCTGGGATTTTTGTTTTGTTTTGGAGACAGGGTCTTTCTATATCGTCTTAGCTGTCCTGGAGCTCGCTGTGTAGCCCAGGCTGACAATGAGCTCACCAGATGCTGGAATTACATGCCTGCTCCATTGTGCCCAGCCCAAGCTGCGCTCTGCGAGTGCGTTTGTGAAGCCTTGTGTCTGCTGTCATGGTTCCTACAGAGTGAGCGGATGGATGCAGTGCCTCCTGTGTGTCCTCCAACTGCTTCTACCTCTGGCTCTTATAAATGTCCAACTCTTCCTTTGGAGCCTCTGATCCCTGACCCTGGAGGGAGGACTGTGATGCAGATGCTCTATGGGGCCCTGTATTCCAAAGTCTCGTATGGAATCCTGATCTTGAAGGAAAATGCTTACAAATAAGGGAGAAAGCAGAGGCTGCCCCACAGATGTGGATACTCATTAATAAATTGCCCTTATCTGCCTTTTCTAGTAGCATATGGAATGTTACCTGTTCATTACACATACAACATTACACATAGAGAAAAACTTGATATTTGCATACTATGCCTACTGCCCAGAACCATCAATTAACTCCTTTTTGGGCATGCATTCTACTGAAGAAATAGACATCATAATAGATTGGAAACCCATGCATGCTAGCTATCCATTTTCAGTTTTATTCTGTTGTTCTTAACTATATAATAATATTTAAGAAACTCCAAATACTTGAAGAAAATAACAAAAGGCAAGATAAGCACACAAAACAGCTTACTGAATGCAAACAAATACTCAGTGAGGAAGGATAGCCTCTACAACATAACAAGACACTCAGTGAGGAAGGATAGCCTCTACTGCACCACAAGACACTCAGGGAGGAAGGATAGCCTCTACTGCAGAACAAGATACTCAGGGAGGAAGGATAGCCTCTACTGCACCACAAGACACTCAGTGAGGAAGGATAGCCTCTACTGCAGAACAAGATACTCAGGGAGGAAGGATAGCCTCTACTGCACCACAAGACACTCAGTGAGGAAGGATAGCCTCTACTGCAGAACAAGATGCTCAGGGAGGAAGGATAGCCTCTACTGCACCACAAGACACTCAGTGAGGAAGGATAGCCTCTACTGCAGAACAAGATACTCAGTGAGGAAGGATAGCCTCTACTGCACCACAAGACACTCAGTGAGGAAGGATAGCCTCTACTGCACAACAAGATACTCAGTGAGGAAGGATAGCCTCTACTGCACCACAAGACACTCAGTGAGGAAGGATAGCCTCTACTGCACCACAAGATACTCAGGGAGGAAGGATAGCCTGTACTGCACCACAAGACAGTGAGGAAGGATAGCCTCTACAACATAAGACAGTGAGGAAGGATAGCCTGTACAGCAAATGACAGTGGGGAAACTCGATGTCCTCATGCAAAAGAGCAAAGTTGGTCACTGTCTTACTCCATATACAAAAATTAACTCAAATATATTAAAGACCTAAAGGAAAACCTGGAAAAGGATAATGACACTGGGCTTCACAATGCTTTCTCCCGCAGTAAAACCAAAGGCATAAACAATAAAAGCAAAAAATTTGCGAAACCTAGAAACTCTGTGCATTAAACAGTACATTCTCAAGAGAAATGTAATCTACAAGATGAAAGAAATACTCACAAATGATGTGGTAAGGTGTGATAAGGTGTTCATCTTGAATACAGAACTTTCAGAATTCAATGACAAAAAATAACAAACACCCCCCCCCCCCAAATTCAAGACCACCACCACCAAAAAACCCAAATTGATTCAAAAATGGGGAAAGATTTTAACAAGCATGCCTTCAAAGATATACAAATGGCTAATAAGTATATAAAAAGATGTTCCACATAATCAATAATTAGATAAATGCAAACAAAACCACCAGTGAGACTGAGGTGAGAGCTGCCAGAAAAGGAAGCATCAAAACCTTCCAACAAGGAGCAGTGCGGGGGGATGGGCACAACCAAAACACGGGTCTACCTGGGACCTAGGGAAATAGTATGGAGAGTAACAAAAATTCAACACCTAGCATTCCATTTGTCAAATTTCATTTCTGAGGTCAAAAGACTTGAAGGTGAGTCTCAAGAGCTGCTTCACCGCCCAGAGCACCATTATTTATAATAGCTAAGAAATACCAACAGCCCAGCTGTCCAGGCTGAAAAGATAAACGAAATGTGGACATATGTATTCTATCTACTACTAAGCTGCTACAAGGGAAGCAGGACTGGGGTCAGGTCGGTGGTGGAGTGTGCCCAGCCACCGGTCATCTGTATCAGAAGCTCAGGGAGGCCACCCACCCACCCTCGCTGCAGTCTTCCCCACTGTCTGGATTCCCTAGGGCAGATCCGCCCTGCCAACCACAGGCCACATCTGCCAGAAGACCTGCCCTAGCTAAGGCAGGGCTCCCTGCTGGGGCAGAGGCCACACTGGCCACCAGATCTCCAGTCCCAAACTCGGGCAGAGACCCCCTGCTCAACCACACACCACATGGGCCAGAAAGCCAGAGATAAAACAGGACAACAAACACATCCAACGATGACAAACCCAGATGGGGGCACCCAGACCTATAATCCCCCCAAAGCTACAAGCCTAGACACCAGCAGGAAGGACACAGTTAACAATATCCAGGGCAACACGTGACCCCCAGGGCCTAGCTATCCTACAACAGCAAGCCCAGAACATCCCAACACCACTGAGGCACAAGAAAAAGACTGTAAAACCAACTTTATGAAGATGATAGAGGTCCTTATAGAAGCAGTGAATAAATTTCTTAAAGAAATCGAGGAAAATATATACAAAGAAAAATGGAGGAAATGAGTAAATCCCTTAAGGTCAATAAAAAGTCAGTGGAAGGAAATGAAGGAAATGGTTCATTCAAGACTTGAGAATGGAAATAGAGGCAATAAAGAAAACATTCTGAGGGAGAAAACCGGAACTGGAAAACCAGGTAAGCAGGCAAAAACTACAGATACAGCATCACTAACAGAATAAAGGAGATGAAAGAGCGAATGTCAGGCATGGAAGATGTGATGAAGAAAATAGATACTTGGTGAAAGAAAATGTTAAATCTAAAAAATTCCTGACACAAAACATCCAGGAAACCGAGACACCATGAAATGATCAAACCTAAGAGTAGTAGGACTAGAAGAAAGAGAATCCTAGATCAAAGGCCCAGAAAATATTCTCAACAAAACCGTAAAGTGTCCCTAAGCTAAAGAAGGAGATGCCTATAAAGGCAGAAGAGACACAGAACACCAAGTAGATGGTTCCAGAAAAGAAGGCCCCATACAGCCTCCCCACTATCACATAATAATCAAAGCACTAAATTTACAGAACAAAGAGAGAATATTAAAACCTGCAAAGGAAAAGGCCAAGTACCACATAAAGGCAGAACTGTCAGGATCACACCTGACTTCTCAAGGCAGACCCTAAAAGCCAGGAGGACCTGGGCAGATGTCTCTCAGATTCTCAGAGACCACAGATATCAGTTCAGACTCCCACTCCTAGCAAAGCTTTCAATCATCATGGATGAAGAAAAACCCCAAATTATTCCATGATAAAGTCAAGTTTAAACTTTTCACAAATCCAGCCCTAAAGAAGACACTAGAAAGAAAGCTCCAACCTAAGGAAGTGAACTACATCCATGAAAACAGAGGAAACAATTTCACACCAGCAAAACAAAGAGAAAGGAAATACAGCCACATACAGCCACACTACTCACTACCACTGCCTCCAAAATAATAGGAATTGACAAACATTGGTCATTGATAGTGCTCAATATCAATGGGCTTAATTCCCCAATAAAAACACAGAGAATAACAAAAAAACAAAATCCATCCTTCTGCTGCATCCAAGAAACACACCTAGACATTACTTCAAAATAAAGGGTTGGAGAAAAGACATTCCAAGCAAACGGACCTAAGAAACTGGTGTAGGCATTCTGATATCCGGCAAAGTAGGCTTCAAGCCCAAACCAATCAAAACAGATAGGAAAAGAATACTACATACTCACATATAAAAAAAAATCCATCCAAATATTTGAATTCTTTTTTTTCTTTTACTGGATATTTTCTTTATTTACATTTCAAATGTTATCCTCTTTCTAGGTTTCACCTCTGGAAATCCCCTATCTGTCCCCCCTCCCCTGTCTCTATGAGGGTGCTCCTCCCATCCACCCACTCCCACCTTCTTGCCCTGGCATTCTCCTACACTGGGGCATCAAATCCCCTTAGGCCTAAGGGCTGCTCCTCCCACTGATGTCCAACAAGACCATCCTCTGTTACATATGCAGCCGGAGCCATGGGTCCCTCCACACGGGTTTTTGGTTGGTGGTCCAGTCCATGGGAACTCAGAGTGGAGGTCTGGCCAGTTACACTATTGCTCTCCCCCATGGGTCTGCAATCCCCCCTCAGCTCCTTCAGTCCCTTCTCCAACTCCTCCACTGGGGACCCTACGCTCAGTCCAATGGTTGGCTGCGAACATCCACCTCTGTATTTGTGAGGCTCTGCTAGAGCCTCTTAGGAAATAGCCATATCAGTCTCCCGTTAGTAAGCACTTCTTGGTATCTGTAATAGCTTCCAGGTTTGGTGTCTGTATATAGGATGGATCCCCAGGTGGGGCAGTCTCTGGATGGCCTTTCCTTCAGTCTCTGCTCCACACTTTGACTCCATATTTCTTCCTATGAGTATTTTGTTCCCCTTCTAAGAAGCACTGAAGCATCCACACTTTGGTCTTCCTTCTTCTCGAGCTTCATGAAGCTCATCATTTTAAATTGCTGAATAGTACTCCATTGTGTAAATGTACCACATTTTCTGTATCCATTCCTCTGTTGAGGGACATCTGGGTTCTTTCTGGCTTCTGGCTATTATGAATATGGCTGCTATGAACACAGTGGAACATATTATATGTTGGAGCATCTTCTGGGTATATGCCCAGGAGTGGTATGGCTGGATCCTCAGAAAGTGGTATGTCCAATTTTCTGAGGAACTGCCAGACTAATTCCCAGAGTGGTTGTACCAGTTTGCAATCCCACCAGCAATGGAGGAGTGTTCCTCTTTCTCCACATCTTTGCCAGCATCTGCTGTCACCTGGGTTTTTGATCTTAGACATTCTGACTGGTGTGAGGTGGAATCTCAGTGTTGTTTTGATTTGCATTTCCCTGAAGACTAAGGATGAACATTTCATTAGGTGCTTCACAGCCATTTGAGTTTCCTCAGTTGAGAATTCTCTGTTTAGCTTTGTAGCCCATTTTTTAATAAGGTTATTTGGCTCTCTGGAGTCTGACTTCTTGAGTTCTTTGTATATATTGGATATTAGTCCTCTATTGGATGTAGGGTTGGTAAAGATGTTTTCCCAATCTGTTGGTTGCTGTTTTGTCCTAGTGACAGTGTCCTTTGCCTTACAGAAGCTTTGCGATTTTATGAGGTTCCATTTGTCAGTTCTTGATCTTAGAGTCCAATCTGTTGGTGTTCTGTTCAGGAAATTTTCCTCTGTGCTTCTATTTCCATTTTTAGATCCTGTTTTTGTTCAGTTCCTTCACCTGTTTGGTTGTGTTTTCCTGTAATTCTTTAAGGGATTTTTGTGTTTCCTCTTTAAGGGCTATCTATGTTTACCTGTGTTCTCCTGTATTTCTTTAAGGGAGTTATTTATGTTCTTCTTAAAGTCCTCTATAATCCCTTTCAGATCCGCCATTGTGGGTGGAGTCGCCACCACGATGCAGATTTTTGTGAAGACCCTTACGGGGAAGACCATCACGCTCGAGGTTGAACCCTCGGACACTATAGAAAATGTAAAGGCCAAGATCCAGGATAAGGAAGGAATTCCTCCTGATCAGCAGAGGTTGATATTTGCTGGTAAGCAGCTGGAAGATGGCCGTACCTTGTCTGACTACAACATTCAAAAGGAGTCTACCCTTCATCTTGTGTTGAGACTTCGTGGTGGTGCTAAGAAAAGGAAGAAGAAGTCTTACACCACTCCCAATAAGAATAAGCATAAGAGGAAGAAGGTTAAGTTGGCTGTGCTAAAATACTATAAGGTGGATGAAAATGGCAAAATTAGCCAACTCCGTCGTGAGTGTCCTTCTGATGAATGTGGCGCTGGAGTCTTCATGGGCAGCCACTTTGACAGGCATTACTGTGGCAAGTATTGTCTGACTTACTGCTTCAACAAACCAGAAGACAAGTAGTTGTGTATGAGATAATAAAAACCAGGAACTCATGTTTAAAAAAAAAGTCCTCTATAATCATCATGAGATGTGATTTTAAATCAGTCTTGCTTTTTTGGTGGGTGTGTTGGGTTATCCAGGGCTTGGTGGGAGAACTGTGTTCTGATGATGAGAAGTAACCTTGGTTTCTGTTACTTATGTTCTTGCCCTTGCCTCTCGCCATGTGGTTATCTCTCGTGTTTAGCTGGTCTTGCTGTCTCTCTGACTGTGGCTTGTCCCTCTTGCAAGCCTGTATGTCAGTAGTCCTGTGAGACCAGATCTCTTTGGGAGGAATTTGGGTATGGAAAGCTGTGGGAGATGGCAAGCTCCAGGGTGTAGACAGAAACTGGAAGGATCCTGTTCCCGGCTGTTCCTTAGTTTCTGTGTCCTGATGACTCAGGGTGGGTTTCTTTTGGGCCAGGAATTTGAGCAGAAGTCGTGCTCTTACCAATACTCAGAGGTGTTTGGTACTGCTAGAAGACCAGCTTTCTCCCAGCAGTATTTAGTTATGGAGAGCTGTGGCACAGGATCAGCTCCAGGCCCAGAGGAAACCCCAATTATATGAATTCTTTTTATTGGGGAATTGAGTCCACTGATGTTAAGAGATATCAAGGAGTAGTGATTGTTGCTTCCTGTTGTTTTGATGTTATTTCTATGTTTCTGTGGCTATCTTCTTTTGGGTTTGTTGAAAGAAGATTACTTTCTTGCTTTTTCTAGGGTACAGTTTCCCTCCTTGTGTGGCATTTCCCATCTATTATCCTTTGTAGGGCTGGATTTGTGGAAAGATAATGTGTAAATTTGGTTTTGTCATGGAATATCTTGGTTTCTCTATCTATTATTATTGAGAGTTTGAATACTTAACATCTATGCCCTGAATGCAAGGATACCCAGTTTTGTAAAAGAAACACTACTACCTCTTTTTTTTTCTTTTTTTTTTTATTATTCGATATAATTTATTTACATTTCAAATGATTTCCCCTTTTCTAGCCCCCCCACTCCCCGAAAGTCCCGTAAGCCCCCTTCTCTTCCCCTGTCCTCCCACCCACCCCTTCCCACTTCCCCGTTCTGGTTTTGCTGAATACTGTTTCACTGAGTCTTTCCAGAACCAGGGGCCACTCCTCCTTTCTTCTTGTACCTCATTTGATGTGTGGATTATGTTTTGGGTATTCCAGTTTTCTAGGTTAATATCCACTTATTAGTGAGTGCATACCATGATTCACCTTTTGAGTCTGGGTTACCTCACTTAGTATGATATTCTCTAGCTCCATCCATTTGCCTAAGAATTTCATGAATTCATTGTTTCTAATGGCTGAATAGTACTCCATTGTGTAGATATACCACATTTTTTGCATCCACTCTTCTGTTGAGGGATACCTGGGTTCTTTCCAGCATCTGGCAATTACAAATAGGGCTGCTATGAACATAGTAGAACATGTATCCTTATTACATGGTGGGGAGTCTTCTGGGTATATGCCCAGGAGTGGTATAGCAGGATCTTCTGGAAGTAAGGTGCCCAGTTTTCGGAGGAACCGCCAGACTGATTTCCAGAGTGGTTGTACCAATTTGCAACCCCACCAGCAGTGGAGGAGTGTTCCTCTTTCTCCACACCCTCTCCAACACCTGCTGTCTCCTGAATTTTTAATCTTAGCCATTCTGACTGGTGTAAGATGAAATCTTAGGGTTGTTTTGATTTGCATTTCCCTAATGACTAATGAAGTTGAGCATTTTTTAAGATGCTTCTCCGCCATCCGAAGTTCTTCAGGTGAGAATTCTTTGTTTAACTCTGTACCCCCATTTTTTAATAGGGTTGTTTGGTTTTCTGGAGTCTAACTTCTTGAGTTCTTTATATATATTGGATATTAGCCCTCTATCTGATGTAGGATTGGTGAAGATCTTTTCCCAATTTGTTGGTTGCCGATCTGTCCTCTTGATGGTGTCCTTTGCCTTACAGAAACTTTGTAATTTTATGAGGTCCCATTTGTCAATTCTTGCTCTTAGAGCATACGCTATTGGTGTTCTGTTCAGAAACTTTCTCCCTGTACCAATGTCCTCAAGGGTCTTCCCCAGTTTTTTTTCTATTAGCTTCAGAGTGTCTGGCTTTATGTGGAGGTCCTTGATCCATTTGGATTTGAGCTTAGTACAAGGAGACAAGGATGGATCAATTCGCATTCTTCTGCATGCTGACCTCCAGTTGAACCAGCACCATTTGTTGAAAAGGCTATCTTTTTTCCATTGGATGTTTTCAGCCTCTTTGTCGAGGATCAAGTGGCCATAGGTGTGTGGGTTCATTTCTGGATCTTCAATCCTGTTCCATTGATCCTCCTGCCTGTCACTGTACCAATACCATGCAGTTTTTAACACTATTGCTCTGTAGTATTGCTTGAGGTCAGGGATACTGATTCCCCTAGATTTCCTTTTGTTGCTGAGAATAGTTTTAGCTATCCTGGGTTTTTTGTTGTTCCAGATGAATTTGATAATTGCTCTTTCTAACTCTGTGAAGAATTGAGTTGGGATTTTGATGGGTATTGCATTGAATCTGTATAGTGCTTTAGGCAAAATGGCCATTTTAACTATATTGATTCTGCCGATCCATGAGCATGGGAGGTTTTCCCATTTTTTGAGGTCTTCTTCCATTTCCTTCTTCAGAGTCTTGAAGTTCTTGTCATACAGATCTTTCACATGTTTGGTAAGAGTCACCCCAAGATACTTTATACTGTTTGTGGCTATTGTGAAGGGGGTCATTTCCCTAATTTCTTTCTCAGCCTGCTTATCCTTTGAGTATAGGAAGGCCACTGATTTGCTTGAGTTGACTTTATAACCTGCCACTTTGCTGAAGTTGTTTATCAGCTGTAGGAGCTCTCTAGTGGAGTTCTTTGGGTCACTTAGGTAGACGATCATGTCGTCTGCAAATAATGATAGTTTGACTTCCTCCTTTCCAATTTGTATCCCTTTGACCTCCTTATGTTGTCGAATTGCCCGAGCTAGTACCTCAAGTACAATATTGAAAAGATAAGGAGAAAGGGGGCAGCCTTGTCTGGTCCCTGATTTCAGTGGGATTGCTTCAAGTTTCTCTCCATTTAGTTTGATGCTGGCTACCGGTTTGCTATATATTGCTTTTACTATGTTTAGGTATGGGCCTTGAATTCCTGTTCTCTCCAAGACTTTAAGCATGAAGGGATGCTGAATTTTGTCAAATGCTTTTTCAGCATCCAATGAAATGACCATGTGGTTTTGTTCTTTGAGTTTGTTTATGTAGTGGATTGTATTGATGGATTTCGGTATATTGAATCAACCCTGCATTCCCGGGATAAAGCCTACTTGACCATGGTGGATGATCGTTTTGATGTGTTCTTGGATTCGGTTGGCAAGAATTTTATTGAGTATTTTTGCATCGATGTTCATAAGGGAAATTGGTCTGAAGTTCTCTTTCTTTGTTGGATCTTTGTGTGGCTTTGGTATCAGCGTAATTGTGGCTTCGTAGAAGGAATTGGGTAGTGTTCCTTCTGTTTCTATTTTGTGGAATAGTTTGAAGAGTATTGGTGTTAACTCTTCTTTGAAGGTCTGGTAGAATTCTGCACTGAAGCCATCTGGTCCTGTGCTTTTTTTGGTTGGAAGACTTTCTATGACTCCTTCTATTTCTTTAGGCATTATGGGACTGTTTAGATGGTCTAGTTGGTCCTGATTTAATTTTGGTATTTGGTATCTGTCAAGGAAATTGTCCATTTCCTCCAGATTCTCCAGTTGTGTTGAGTATAGGATCTTGTAGTAGGATCTGATGATTTTTTGGATTTCCTCAGTTTCCGTTGTTATATCTCCCTTTTCATTTCTAAGTTTGTTAATTTGGATACTTTCTCTGTGCCCTGTGGTCATTCTGGCTAAGGGTTTATCTATCTTGTTGATTTTCTCAAAGAACCAGCTCCTGGTATTGTTGATTTTTTGTATGGTTCTCTTTGTTTCTACTTGATTGATTTCGGCCCTGAGTTTGATGATTTCCTGCCTTCTACTCCTCCTGGGCGAAATAGCTTCTTTTTGTTCCAGGGCTTTCAGGTGTGTCATTAAGCTGGTAATGTATGCTCTCTCCATTTTCTTTTTGGAGGCACTCAGGGCTATGAGTTTTCCTCTTAGCACTGCTTTCATTGTGTCCCATAGATTTGGGTATGCTGTGTTTTCATTTTCATTGTGTTCTAAAAAGTCTTTAATTTCTTTCTTTATTTCTTCCTTGACCAAGGTATCATTGAGTAGAGTATTGTTCAGTTTCCACGTGTATGTGGGCTTTCTGTTGTTTCTGTTGCTATTGAAGACCACTTTTACTCCATAGTGATCAGATAGGAGGCATGGGATTAGTTCGATCTTCTTATATTTGTTGAGGTCTGTCTTATGACCAATTATATGGTCGATTTTGGAGATGGTACCATGAGGTGCTGAGAAAAAGGTATATTCTTTTGTTTTAGGATAGAATGTTCTATATATATCTGTTAAATCTAATTGGTCCAAAGCTTCAATTAGTTTCATTGTGTCCCTGTTTAGTTTCTGTTTTCCTGATCGGTCCATTGAGGAAAGTGCAGTGTTGAAGTCACCCACAATTATTGTGTTAGGTGCAATGTGTGCTTTTAGTTTTAATAAAGTTTCTTTTACGAAAGAGGGTGCCCTTGCATTTGGGGCATAGATGTTCAGGATTGACAGTTCTTCTTTTTGTATTTTTCCTTTGACCAGCAAGAAGTGTCCCTCAGGGTCTCTTTTGATGACTTTGGGTTGAAAGTCAATTTTATCTGATATTAAAATGGCTACTCCAGCTTGTTTCCTGAGACCATTTGCTTGTAAAATTGTCTTCCAGCCTTTTACTCTAAGGTAGTGTTTGTCTTTGACCCTGAGGTGTGTTTCCTGTAAGCAGCAAAATGTAGGGTCCTGTTTACGTATCCATTCAGTTAGTCTGTGTCTTTTTATTGGGGCATTAAGTCCATTGATGTTAAGAGATATTAAGGAATAGAGATTGTTACTTCCTATCATTTTTGACGTTATTTTTTAAATTTGAATGCTTAACTTCTTTTGGGTTTGATGAAAGGTTACTATCTTGCTTTTTCCAGGGTGAAGTTTCCCTCCTTGTATTGGTGTTGTCCTCCTATTATCCTTTTTAGGGCCGGGTTTGTGGATAGATATTGGGTAAACTTGGTTTTGTCATGAAATATCTTAGTTTCTCCATCTATGGTGATTGAGAGTTTTGCTGGATATAGTAGTTTTGGTTGGCATTTGTGTTCTCTTAGAGTCTGCATGAGATCTGCCCAGGACCTTCTAGCCTTCATAGTCTCAGGTGAAAAGTCTGCTGTGATTCTGATAGGTCTTCCTTTATATGTTACTTGGCCTTTTTCTCTTACTGCCTTTAGTATTCTTTCTTTGTTTAGAACATTTG
The DNA here is from genome assembly GCF_947179515.1 of Apodemus sylvaticus. Lineage (NCBI taxonomy): Eukaryota > Metazoa > Chordata > Mammalia > Rodentia > Muridae > Apodemus > Apodemus sylvaticus. The sequence continues at coordinate 5,905,672 of NC_067479.1, read as the reverse complement.
GTGTTTTGATTATTATGTGACGGGAAGTATTTCTGTTCTGGTCCAGTCTGTTTGGAGTTCTGTAGGCTTCTTGTATATTCATGGGCATCTCTCTCTTTAGGTTAGGGAAGTTTTCTTCCATAATTTTATTGAAGATATTTGCTGGCCCTTTAAGTTGTAAATCTTCACTCTCATCTATGCCTATAATCCTTAGGTTTGGTCTTCTCATTGTGTCCTGGATTTCCTGGATATTTTGGGTTACAAGCTTTTTGCATTTTGCATTTTCTTTAACTGTTGAGTCCATGGTTTCTATGGAATCTTCAGCATCTGAGATTCTTTCTTCTATCTCTTGTATTCTGTTGTTGATATTTGTATCTCTGTCCCCTGATTTCTTCCCAAGGCTTTCTATCTCCAAAGTTGTCTCCCTTTGAGTTTTCTTAGTTGTTTCTACTTCTGATTTTAGATCCTGGATGGTTTTGCTTAGCTCCTTCACTTGCATGTTTGTGTTTTCCTGTAATTCTTTAAGAGATTTTTGTGTTTCCTCTTTCATGACCTCAGCCTGTTGACCAAAGTTCTCCTGTATTTCTTTAAGAGATTTTTGTGTTTCGTCTTTCATGACCTCAGCCTGTTGAGCAAAGTTCTCCTGTATTTCTTTAAGAGATTTTTGCATTTCCTCCTTGTTGGCTTTTGTATTCTCCTGGATTTCTTTCAATGATTTTTGTGTTTCCCTTGCAAGGGCTTCTACCTTTTGATCCATTTTCTCCTGAATTTCTTTATGTATGACCTTCATGTGTTCCTGTACCAGCATCATGACCAGTGATTTTAAATCCAAATCTTGTTTTACTGGTGTGATGGGGTATCCAGGACATGTTGGTAGAGGAGAATTGGGTTCAGATGTTGCCATATTGCCTTGATTTCTGTTAGTGACGTTCCTGCGTTTGCCTTTTGCCATCTAGATCTCACTGGTGTTAGTTTATGTTGTCAGTGCTGGTCTCACCAGTGCAAGCTGCCCCTTCCCAGTTGGCCTCTGGTGCACAGCTTACCTCCTGCACTGCTTGTAGACAGTGTGCTGCTGCCCAGGCTGTTCCGATCCCAAAGCAGGCACCCGAAGGCTCCCGCTGGGGCCCGCTGGATTCACTGGAGCACACTGACTTCTCCCAGCTGGCCGCCCGGAAGCCCAGCTAGCCACTTGCAGGACTTGGAGATGTAATGCTGCCGCCCAGACTGATCTGGATCCGGAAGCGGAGAGAGTAGAGCTAAGGGCTTCTGCCTGAGGCCTTGCCCCAGATTGTGTCTGTGGAGCAGATGGAGCCCGTGTGCACTCCCAGGGAGTGCAGATGGTGTATGCTGCTGTGATCTCCCCTGTGTTCCGCTCACTCCGCTGGGCAGCCGATCTGCCAACCGGGCTGTCGCACACAAGGTTAGCCTGGTCGCCCAGTCCCTGAGTCCAGGCAAAAGCCTGGGAGGCCAAGGTCCGAGCAAAGTTCCCCTAGTCACCAGGGTTTGCCAGGTGACTAGGATGGCGGGCGTGTGCGCCCGCGCTCCCTGAAAGCGCAGGGAGAGTCTGCTTTGCTAACAATCACCTGGGCGGGTTGACTCACAGATGGCCCACCAAGCCGCCCAGTTCTTGGGGTCAGTCCTGTGCCTTTTGGGGCCTGGACCCCCGCTTTGTTAGCCTTAGGCTATGCCTGTTACAGGTCTGCCCGCCTGAGCTCTCTGTCGTCCTGCAGGCAAAATGGCGGCGCCGCGCTCGCAGGCCTGGGCAAAAAACCTCCTGGTTGGGTTGGCACCCCCGATGGCCCCCCGACCCGCCCAGGGCCTGGGTGCAGGCCAACGCCCGTCGGGCTCAGACCACCGCGGTGTTGGCCTCGGATTATGTTTGTGTACCTCAGTCTGTCCGATTCCTGGAGTACGGAACCAAGATGGATGCTCCTCTCCTGACTGGTGGGAGGCCGAGTTCTGAAGTGGCCTCCGTGCAGGAAAGGCGCAGCACAACTGCAGCTGCTTGCTGCCCGGCTGGTCAGCGAAGGTCAGTGGTTGTGGGCGCAGGGCCTAACTGGTCCCTGTGACGCCTTGGTTCCACTGCTGATGGCCCTTCAGCTGGAGCAGCCACTGCTGCCGCTGCCGCTGCCGCCGCCGCCGCCGATCTCCCACTACTACCTCTTAAAATCACATTTTGACCTCCACAACTGATACTGGGAGCCCACTCACACAAATGGACATGAAATCCAGACAAAAACAAAACAGAGAAATATTGGAGTTAACAGACATTACAAACAAAACAACCTAATGTATTTACAGAACATTTCACCCAAACACAAAAGAATATAACTTTTTCTCAGCACCTCCTGAAACTTTTTCCAAAATTGTCCACATACTCAGTCATAACGCAAGTCTCAACAGATACAAACAAAATTCCCCCTGTGTCCTTCAGACCAGCACAGATTAAACCTGGGTTTCAACAACAAAAGAGAGAACAGAAAGCCCACAACCTCATGGAAAATGAAGAACTTTGTACTGAATAAGTACTGGATCAAGGCAGAGATAAAGAGATCAAAGTTGTTCTAGAATTTAGTGAAAATGAACTGAAGACACAACATCCTCAAACTTATGGGACACAATGAAGGCGGTGATAGGAGGAAAGCTCATAGCACTGAGTGCCTTCATGAAGAAATTGGAGGGATCTCATACTGCCTGCCACCTTAGCAGCACACCTGAAAACTCTAGACCGGAGGGAAGCAAGCACACCCAAGAGGGTATATGGTAGGAATCAAACTCAGGACTGAAATCACAGAACCAGAAACAAGAGAACAATATAAAGAATCAATGAAACAAAGAGTTGGTTCTTTGAGAAAATCAAGATGGCCAAATCCTTATCTAAACTAAAAGTTGGAGGCAGAATATACAAATTAACAAAATCAGAAACTAAAAGGGAACATAACAACAGACACTGAGGAAATCAAAAAAAAAATCATTAGATGATACTTTAAAAGTCTACTTCATAAAATAAGAAAATCTAAAAAGAATGAGCATTTTTGATAGATATCACTTACCAAAGTTAAATCAAGATCAGATAAACAATTTAAATTGAACTATAAACCCTAGAAAAAAGAAGTAGTCATTAAATGTCACCCAGCCAAAAAATGGCTGAGGGTCAGATTTAGCACAGAATCCTACTACATTTTCAAAGAGCTAATGCCAATCCTCCTCAAATTATTTCACAAAATAGTAACAGAAAGGAAATTGTCTATAGCTGGTCTTTTGGCTACTTTGTTGGTTCTTTTTAATTCCACCCTCTTCTTCTACTTTTCAACCCCTTACCACGAGATAGGAGAGAAAAAAAGGATAGAGGGAAAAGGGGGTAACATTCTCATTAAATTACTTCCTACTGATATAGGGGCATCAAGTTCCTTTGGGCAAGTTTGATCTTGACCATCAGGATATCGAATTTCCTCTTCTTGTTTCTTCTTTGCACACATCTACTTAACAGACTGCAACCACTAGCAACCAAAAGCAACCAACCAACAACCCATCACTAAAACCAAACCCCTAGTTGAGTTCTAACATTTATATATTCTCCAAACATCACGCAATCACAAAACTATCTGAGCTGGCAAAATGCCCCTGCTAGAGCATGGGGAAAATCACAATCAGCTGCTGTGGACGTCTGAAGCAGCTCCATATCCCACACCTGAGATTAAAGCAAAAACATATTCTTATAATATTTCTGTACTGTTTTAAGAAATGAAAATTATCACTGTAATTGCCAAATTAATTTTATGAAGCCATAGTAACTCTGATATCCAAACCACACATAGATTCAACAACGAGAATTATAGACCAATTTCCCTGTTAACTCTAGATGTAAAACACTCAACACAATACTCTAAAACAAAATCTAAGAATACAAATTAGAAAAAAGAAACAAGAGAACAATATGAAGAATCAATGAAACAAAGAGTTGGTTCTTTGAGAAAAATCAACAAGATGGCCAAATCCTTATCCAAACTAAAAGTTGGAGGCAGAATCTACAAATTAACAAAATCTGAAAGTGAAAGGAAACATAACAACAGACATCGACAATTCATCTAAGAGCTCAAAAAGATAATTCACATAAGCTTCATCCTACAGATGATTCAACAAGAAAGTCAGTCCATATGATCCACCATCTAAACAAACTGAAAGAAACCTCCCTTCCTCACATGGTCATCTCACTAGATGCCAGAAAAGCCACTGACAAATTCCAACACCTTTCATGATAAAATTACTGGAGAGATTAAGGGTAAAAAGAACATATCTAAACATAATGAAGGCAATTACAGCAAGTCTATAGCTAAGATCAGATTAAATGGAGAGAAACTAAAAGCATTTCCATTAAAATCAGGGACAAGTCAAGGCTGCCTACTCTCTTCCTAGCTATTCAGGATAGTTCTTTAACTTTTAGCAAGAGCAGTAAGAAAACTAACAGCGATCAAGATAAAACAAATTGGACAAGAAGAAGTCAAATTATTGATATTTGTAGTTAATATTATAGTATGCATAATGGACTCTAAAAATTCTACTGGGAACTCCTAAAGCAAGTAGCTGGATACAAGACTAACTGAATTCAAACAAACAAACAAACAAACAAATCAAAAACAAAAATACACCCCCCCAAAAACCCCCCAAAACAAACAAAAAAATCATTACCCTCCTATATACAAATGACAAACAGATTGAGAAAGAAATTAGGGAAACAACACTTTTACAATAGTCTCAAATAGTATAAATATCTTGTGTTAATTTTAATTAAGCAACTGAAAGACCGATATTACAAGAATGTCAAGTTTTTGAAGAAATAAATAAATAAATAAAGAAAGAAAGAAAGAAAGAAAGAAAGACATTCAGATGGATAGCCCTCCCATGCTCATGGATCTGTAGGATTATCAAGTAAAAATGGTCATCCTACCAAAGGCAATCTACAGATTCAAAGCAATCCCCATCAAAATTCCAGCACAATTCTTCACATACCTTGAAAAGACAATTCTCAACTTCATACGGAAAAACAAAAACCCCAGGACCATTAAATCAGTCCTGAACAGAGCTGCTGGAGGTCTCACCACTCCCAACTGCAATACAGGGTTACAGATAAAACCATATGGTACTGTCATAAAGAGAGATACTGATCAATGGAATCAAATCAAAGACCCAGACAGACATAAGTCACACATATGACTCTGGACGTTTGATAAGGAAGTCACAAATACATACTGGAAAAAAAGACATCTTCAAAAATGGTGCTGGACAATTTGAATGTCTGCATATAGAAAATTCAAAGAGAACTTTATCTATCACCCTGCACAAAACTCAAGTCTAAGCTGATCAAAGACCTCAACCTAAAACCAGATACTCAATCTAGTAGAACTGAGAGTGAGGGATGCTCTTGTTCTTGTTGGCACAGGAAACAACCTCCTGAAGAGAACAGCACAGCCACAAAGATCAATAATCAATAAACAGGACATCATGAAACTGAAAACTTCTATAAGGAAAAAGATATCATCAATTGGACAAAGAGGCATCCTATAGATTGGGAAAAGATTTTTTACCAATTCCATATCCAATAGAGGTTTAGTTTCCAAAATATATGAAGAACTCAAGAAACTAGACATCAACAGACCGAATAATCCAATTAAATAATGGGGTACAGATCTAAACAGAATTCTCAACAGAGGAAACTCAAATGGCCAAGAAACACTTAAAGAAATGTTTAACATCCTTATTCTTTGGGGAAATGCAAGTCAAACCACTTTGAGATTCCATCTTTCACCTGTCAGAATGGCTAAGATCAGTAACACAAGGGACAGCTCATGCTGGTGAGGGTATAGAGCACGGAGAACACTCCTCCATTGCTAGTGGGAGTGCAAACCTGTACAACCGCTATGGAAATCAGTTTGACAATTCCTCAGAAACTTGGAAGTCCATCTACTTCAAGATCCAGTTATACCACTCTTGGGCATATATCCAAAGGACTTCCTATCCTACTACAAGCAGCTTTATTTATAATAGCAGGAAACTGGAAACAACCTAGATGTCCATCAACCAAAGAATGGATAAAAATTATGGTTCATTTGCACATTGAAGTATTTCTCAGATGTTAAAAAGAGACGTCATGAAATTTGCAGGTAAATGAATGGAACTAGAAAAGATTGCCCTGAGTGAGGTAACTCAGACTCAGGAAAACATTTTATGTACTCACTTATAAGTGGACATTAGCTGTGAAGTAAAGGGCAAGCATGCTACAATCCACAGACCCAGAGAAGATGAGTAACAAGGGGGGCTCAAGGGGGACACAAGGATCTCCCCAGGGAGGGGGAATAGATTTTGCAGGTGGGCTTCAGTGGGTAGGGATGAGGGGTCTGGTGCAAAGGGAGGAGTGGAGGGAGAGTCTTGGGAGGAATGTCTGGATTGGGGGACTTGGGACACAGTATGAAGTCTGGTGTAATAGAAACTCCCTGGATCCATAAGGGTGACCCTAGTGAAGACTCCTGCTAATGGGAGATATGGAACCCGAACTGGCCATCTTCGGTAATCAGGCAAGGTATCCAGGTATTGGGTCACTAACCAGCTACAAAATCTTTGACCCACAACCTGTCCTGCTTGCAAGATGTGCTGGGGCAATGGTGGCTCAGAGCTTGTAGAAATGGTCTAATCAATGACAGGTTTAATTTGAGACCCATACCACAAGTGGGAGCCCATGCCTAAAACTGCCTGGATGACAGGAACTGGAAACTAGATGGCCCAGAGGCCTAGAGCAGAACCAAACATGACTGGTTAAAAAGTCAATGAAAGGGTTCCTAATAATACTCTGCTACACTCACAGATCAGTGCCTACCCCAGCTGTTACCAGAGGCTTCCTCCCACAGCTGGTGGAAGCAGATGCCGAAACTCAGAACCAAGGGCTGGAAGGAGTGTAGCAGTCAGAGGGGTTGAGGACACCAGGACAACACGGTCAACAGAATCACCTCACTGGGGCTCACCGGGACTCATGGGGCTCACCCAGGCTAACCGGGGCTCACCGGGACTCACCTGGGCTCAGCTAACTGGGGCTCATGGGGCTCACCTGGGCTCACCGGGACTCACCAGGGCTCATCGGGACTCACCGGGACTCACCAGGGCTCACCGGGACTCACCAGGGCTCACAGGGACTGAAGCTGCAAGCGCGGAGCCTGCATGGGTCTGACCTAGGGCCTCTGTGTCTATGCTGTCCCTGTGACTCCTAACACTGCGAGTGTATGTGAGGACGTCTCTGACTCTGGTCTGTTCTCGGGACCTTTTTCCTCTACTGGGTTGCCTCCTCAGCTGTAATATGAGAGGAGGTGCATCTTTCTATGCCTATTCAGTAGACATTCCTGGGGGGGGGGTGTCTTTCTTTTCTGAAGGAGTGGAGTGTATCTGTGTGTGTGTGTGTGTGTGTGTGTGTGTGTGTGTGTGTGTGTGGAGTTGGGGGGAGGATAGGGTAGAAGTGTATTGTATGAGAGACTAAGTATTAATTTTCAATGACATGGCATTAGATATCCTGGATGAAATGAATAAATTCCTAGAAAGACAAACACTTTTGTTGAATGATTGTTTTGGGTGAAACCATGTTAAGGTAATGGCAAGTTTTAGATGTAAGTGGAAGAACATCTAGTCCAAGACTTTCACCTCATGGTTAAAGATGCTAGGACTGAACCAGGGAAGCCTGGGCCAGCAATGACAATTCCCAAGGCAGAAGCAAGGGTTTTAATGAGCTATGTATGACTTTTTCTTTCTAGTTTTGAGGGCTTGTTTGGACTTTCACATTTGGGAAATTAATATCATCTTAGAAATAAAATTTCTTTTAGTAAATTTTAGTTTTAGTTTTAGTAAATTTACTACCCATTGACATAAATATGTGAATTAAAGCTATATTCTGTCTTAAATGTGCTAAAATGTTGCAGAGAAAGCCATTAATATATGCAATTAATATATGTTTTAATAAAAACTTGTGAGCTTAGTCTATGTAAAATAAATATTTAAATGTATTATATTATCGATTTGATTTTTTGTGTGCATTTCCCCTCATGTATGTGTGTGCCATGTAGGGGATCAGCGTCTGTGGGGGGCCGATGAGGGCGTCAGACGCCTGGAACTGGAGCTACTGGTGGCTGTGAGCCACCATGTGGGTGCTGGGAACTGGCCCTGAGTGCCTGCAGGAGCAGCCGTGCTCTTACCTGCTGAGCCCTCTCTCCAGTCTCACAATGAAATCTGAATTACATCACCTCCTTTCTTAATGAGATACTAACATGACACATGGGTTCACCAAGGCCAGTCTGTGACTCATCCTGAGCTTGCCAGCACTACACAGACATCACATGTCGCTGCGCAGCAAGCACTTACTCGCACTTTTCTTCTTATTTTCAAGATGCTCTAATAGTGTCCGGATTTCTGTGTCATATCCGACCCACTCTGGGACAATCCTTGCAGCAGCTTCTAGTTTGGGTTCTTTCGTTTTGGGATTATTGCACTAAAATTCAAACAAAAATTGTTAGCAAAACAGAAACAACTTCAATAACAACAACAACCAAGACCACATTACAGGAAACAAAGGGAAAGCGTGGGGGCCTGGTATGCCACTAGGGAAGTCGTGATGTAATGCAGTTGTGAAAAGCACTGGGTGGCTGGACATTGCCAGACTAAAGGACAGCGGGGCTGCTTGTCCACTCCTTTATGTCGTCTGAGAAGAGAACACAGCAGGCAGCTGTCGGGCAAAGGACAACGATGCACTCTGCTCTGCTCTGTGTCATGTCACTCTGTCCCGTCCTGCTCTAAGGCAGACCTACCTATCACCCGCACAGAACAAAGGCCTAACATGATACAGCTCATAAAACGTAATACAAGACATGCTCACTATGTAGAAGGAAGCAACAGTTCTCTGGCAATCATCTCCTCTTGCCTAATGAAGACTGTACTACTCTGCTCTGCAGTGATCTATGCTACACTCTGAGTCTTGTCCAAACTCTTTCAAGGGATCACTAAGACTGGGGGACAAGCCTGGACTCAGATCTTAGGGACGCAATCGTGCGCTTCAGTTTACTGTAGATGCCGACAGGAAATAGAATCTGGTTAGCCAGGGAAGCAAGCCCCAAGCAGCTGCTCTGAAATGCCCTGGCTGGGCAGTTCTGTTATCATTTCCCCTTGCTTGGCAGCCCTAAGTAAAGATGTGACAGGAACTGAGAGGAGGCAGCTGGACACCTTGTGGTTGGGCCAACCTGGCAACTAGAACATGGCCCAACCTTTTCTGCCACATGTCCTTTATAAAATGCCCGACTAGCAGCTCAGTGGCTCCGTTTTCTGAGTGACGAGCAGCTCAGTGGCCCTCTATTTCCCTCTATTTTCCAGGCCCCTCCTCCTTCCAGGAACTTTCCTCTCTGTCCATTAAACTCATGTGGTGAGGTGAATGAAAATGGTCCCCACAGGTTCACGCACTTGAACTCTCGGTTCCTAGTAGGTGCAACTGTTTGGGAGAGGCGAGGGGCGGGGCCTGCTTAGCAGAGTCCATGCTATTCCCAGTTAGCCCTCTGCCTTGTGCTTGTTCAGCAAGAGGTGAGCTCCCAGCAATTGCTGCAACACCGCGCTGCAATGCCTGCTGATCGCTGTCATGCTCCATGCCATGATGGACATGGATTCTAACCCTGTGCAGCTGTAACAGCCCAGTCAACGCTTTTTTCCCCTGTAAGTTGCCTTGATCAGGGTGTTTTATCACAGCCATAGACAAGTAAGGCGGAGGTTGGTACTGGGGGCTGTCCTGTTTGGTTTTTGGAGAAGTATGGAACACTTGGGGATTTTGGATTAGAACATGGTTAGACACTGTGAGTGGGACTTCCTGGGCCTCCTGGTAGGCAGGGGTGCTGGGGTAATGTGGCTGTAGCTCCTGCTCAGGGGCTCTCAGAAGGAAGCAGGATTGGCTACATATTATCCACTGGGCTAGAGTCCATTCTGGTGATGTTGTGGCAAATACTGTAGATGCTTTCTGCCTTGTCTTAACCACTGAGTCGTCTCTCTAGCCCCATGTTCCTTAATTTTTAAGTGTTTTTGAAAAAGAGCTGATTTGTGTCAACATTAAACTTCATGCCACCCTTTCTGTGTGTGCTCCTGCTAGGAGACACCTGTGCATCCAAAACCCAAAGCTCCTCCAACTGTAGGTACAGACATTTCACCAACGCCTACCGACAAGGAGGACTTCAGGACTCAGGATGTACTCCCAACACCTGTTTGCATGTTTACCTTCTTCTATAGTAGTCTATCTAGTAGAGAGATTGCAGAAAAGGTTTTCTCTTTCCTTTAGTTTTGAAAGTTTTGATGGATTTGGTATTTGGCTTGGCAGCTAAGGTCTTTCAGAGTTTAAAATATATTATTCAAAGCCTTCATGGTTTTTAAAGTATCTGCTGAGAAATATGCTTTTATTTTGATGGACCTGCTTTCATAAATGAACTGGTGTTTGCCCCTTGAAGCATACATATATTTAAAATATATTTTCTTTTTTTATGTATTTGGGGATCTATCTGTAATATACTGTGGTAAAGTTCCCCTTTGGTCTTGTCAGATAGAGACCACAGCCAGTATCTATCCCTAGTTTATTAATTGACTGAAAACTCTGGTTTTCTCCTCTGCCCACAATTCACAGACATGTTCTTCTCACAGATCCCCGGGTCTCACATGTTCCATTTACACTTTGTTTTGAATTTATCTTTGTACCAGTTGCCTTTAACCTTCTGTCCTCACAATCGGCACGCTGTGGGGCACCTTAGGGACCCTGGGCACAGTCAGCAAGCCATGGGGCACCTTAGGAACCCTGGGCACAGTTGGCACGCCGTGGGGCACCTTAGGAACCCTGGGCACAGTCGGCACGCCGTGGGGCACCTTAGGGACCCTGGGCACAGTCGGCACGCCGTGGGGCACCTTAGGGACCCTGGGCACAGTCAGCAAGCCATGGGGCACCTTAGGAAACCTGGGCACAGTCGGCACGCTATGGGGCAGCTTAGGGACCCTGGGAACAGTTCTTTACTGAATGTGTCAGAGACTAAGCTTGAGAAGCAAGGCGGTGACGTGTGTGCGCCACGTGGCTCATGAGACCTCTTACTCGAATGTGACCATTCTTTGTGGCTCACGCGTACTTGAGGCCCACGCACTTGCTCACCAGATCGATTGTCTTGGCTCGTTGCTTAGATTCGTCATCACACCAGGTTTCACACCAAAGCCAGTCTTGAGGAAGAGACTTGATGGCAACTTGGTAAATCATATTGTTGGGAAGATCCTATGAAAAAAGACAATATGCTAGAGACTGAAGCTGTCACTTAGACTTTAAATTTTCATAAAAACCCATCCAATTTCAGATATCTCCAAATATGAAGATTGCCGTGCCTAACTTCAGCTAATAATTTTGTGTCACATCATGTATGAACTCATGACTTAGAACCACATCCACAATCAGACAAGGAGGAAGGTCTGAGAACCAGCCTCTGCCGCCTGCTGTGCACAGCCTCATTTTCTCTACTGTCTTGCCAATCAGAACCAGGATATAACGCATCAGGCGCTGATGTGTGCCTGGTCTTGTTACTTCATTTTTAAATTTAAAAAATGTTTATCTTTATTTATGTGTATGGTTGCTTTGTCCATCCATATGGAAGTGCACTCTGCATATGTACTTGGTGCCTGTTGAGGCCAGAGGAGAGCACCGGATTCCCTGGAAGTGGAGGTACAGACAGTTATAGGCCACTGCTGGCAGTGCCAGGAACCAACAGACTGTCTGGAAGAGCAGCCATGCTCTAACCCGAGAGCCTGCTCCAGCACCTGTGTGGAACATCACACATTCTCCACATTCTCAAGCAATTTCCCATCTCTTTGTTGGTAAAGATATTGCAAGAACAAGTTCCCGTTTCTGCACGCTCAAGCTTACTAAGCAAGGATTGCTGGCCTATGGCTTCAAGCAGATTTAAAAACATAGGCCTAGTAGCTAAAGACAGTCTTTTAGAGCAATTTAGTGTATTGTTACTAATTATCTATTTATATTCCAGTCATAGAGCCCTTCCTTCTCTCTAGAAATGTAGATTTCTCAGCATGCTACCTAAGCAAAACACGACCTAATGAAAGTATCTTGCGTCAGATGAACCAGGTATCCCGACGCTTTGGAATTTAGGGTTCTACTCTCACCAGTCCCACTAAACATCTTAGAGGAAGTCCTAGAAAAGTACAGTAAAACAAGGTATGGGAATAGAAATATTTAGACTCAAAAGAAGAAATGACTCTACTGTTATCTGCAAGTGAGAGGACTGTTATTCAGAATATGCTGTAGATAGTGAAAGAGACACCTGTGCTAACAGGAAGAAGGAAACGACATCACTTGTAACAGGAAGAAGGAAATTATATTGAAGCATATTATACTGAAGGAAAATGACTACAACCAGAGAGCACCACACTAAACAAATTAAGCCTGCCTCAGAAAGACAAGGATGTTTTATCTCATATGGAATTTTTATATAGATATATAAAACCATGTATATACAAAAGAAAACAAAAAAGCAAATAGAGAAACTATAGTATTTATATACAATGGAGTTGTCAAGGAAAAGCCAAATCCTGTCATCTGCAGCAAAGGTGAGGTGGAGAACACCATGTTCCGTGAGACAGGCAGTCAGTACAGAGACTGACATCTCATGCTTTTTCTATGCATGGCAATTAACAAATCCAACCTGAAGTGGAGTATGGACTGGAGCCTGGGAAGAGGACCAAGGGTGAGCAACGGGAGAGCAGCTGGCTTCAGTCAGGATTTACTGTTGAAAATATCACACTGAGTTCCATTAATATGTAAAATTAATGTGTTAATGCACAAACCCAAGAATATAGACTGTGACTTCATTTTTGTTGGTTTCCCTCTTTCTCAGACCTTTCTTTGCTCCGGTGATAAGGCCATCTGGCAAATAGTGCTTGCAGCCCATAGTCAGCAGAGGAATGACTATGTAGTGCAGTGGCTTTTGAAGAAGTTCTACAACTCAGAGAAGGCCTCATGGTATCAAGTACCAAAGAAGGTGATACTGAGAGGTGCAGTAGAGCATCCAGCTATGCCTGTTCGGACTCCTGACATGGAAACAGCCTTTTTTTTCCTTCCAGGCTTTATAGTTAGAAGTTATATATCAAGAGATCGCTAATATAAAATTGTTTCTGGGTTTTGTCTGTTGAAAATCAAGCTGTGAACAATCATGTGCAAGACTATGGGTGACATACATACAAGTAGGTATGCATTTAATCTCAAAAGAAATAACCCAAGCTCTTACATTCCTCAAACACAAAGTGCCGCGTTCAGCACTGGGAGCAGCACTGGGCACCCCTTTGGCCGCCATGACACCTTCATGGGAACAGATGGCCCTACTTCACACTGAGAACCCAAACCTCACTGGCCATTCTGAACTCCTTTCTACCATGTTTTCCTATTTTATTTCTTCTCTAAAAACAGCCACACACATATATGTATACACACATATACACATATATTGTAACTAGAATTGAAGCATTCTAAAGGAATATGAATGGTTTTAGTAAACAGAAATAATAAGAATTTTTGGTTGCACTGTCTTTTTTTTTATTCGATATAATTTATTTACATTTCAAATGATTTCCCTTTTCTAGCCCCCCCCACTCCCCGAAAGTCCCGTAAGCCCCCTTCTCTTCCCCTGTCCTCCCACCCACCCCTTCCCACTTCCCCGTTTTGGTTTTGCTGAATACTGTTTCACTGAGTCTTTCCAGAACCAGGGGCCACTCCTCCTTTCTTCTTGTACCTCATTTGATGTGTGGATTATGTTTTGGGTATTCCAGTTTTCTAGGTTAATATCCACTTATTAGTGAGTGCATACCATGATTCACCTTTTGAGTCTGGGTTACCTCACTTAGTATGATATTCTCTAGCTCCATCCATTTGCCTAAGAATTTCATGAATTCATTGTTTCTAATGGCTGAATAGTACTCCATTGTGTAGATATACCACATTTTTTGCATCCACTCTTCTGTTGAGGGATACCTGGGTTCTTTCCAGCATCTGGCAATTATAAATAGGGCTGCTATGAACATAGTAGAACATGTATCCTTATTACATGGTGAGGAGTCTTCTGGGTATATGCCCAGGAGTGGTATAGCAGGATCTTCTGGAAGTGAGGTGCCCAGTTTTCGGAGGAACCGTCAGACTGCTTTCCAGAGTGGTTGTACCAATTTGCAACCCCACCAGCAGTGGAGGAGTGTTCCTCTTTCTCCACACCCTCTCCAACACCTGCTGTCTCCTGAATTTTTAATCTTAGCCATTCTGACTGGTGTAAGATGAAATCTTAGGGTTGTTTTGATTTGCATTTCCCTAATGACTAATGAAGTTGAGCATTTTTTAAGATGCTTCTCCGCCATCTGAAGTTCTTCAGGTGAGAATTCTTTGTTTAACTCTGTACCCCATTTTTTAATAGGGTTGTTTGGTTTTCTGGAGTCTAACTTCTTGAGTTCTTTATATATATTGGATATTAGCCCTCTATCTGATGTAGGATTGGTGAAGATCTTTTCCCAATTTGTTGGTTGCCGATTTGTCCTCTTGATGGTGTTCTTTGCCTTACAGAAACTTTGTAATTTTATGAGGTTCCATTTGTCAATTCTTGCTCTTAGAGCATACGCTATTGGTGTTCTGTTCAGAAACTTTCTCCCTGTACCGATGTCCTCAAGGGTCTTCCCCAGTTTCTTTTCTATTAGCTTCAGAGTGTCTGGCTTTATGTGGAGGTCCTTGATCCATTTGGATTTGAGCTTAGTACAAGGAGACAAGGATGGATCAATTCGCATTCTTCTGCATGCTGACCTCCAGTTGAACCAGCACCATTTGTTGAAAAGGCTATCTTTTTTCCATTGGATGTTTTCAGCCTCTTTGTCGAGGATCAAGTGGCCATAGGTGTGTGGGTTCATTTCTGGATCTTCAATCCTGTTCCATTGATCCTCCTGCCTGTCACTGTACCAATACCATGCAGTTTTTAACACTATTGCTCTGTAGTATTGCTTGAGGTCAGGGATACTGATTCCCCCAGATTTTCTTTTGTTGCTGAGAATAGTTTTAGCTATCCTGGGTTTTTTGTTGTTCCAGATGAATTTGATAATTGCTCTTTCTAACTCTGTGAAGAATTGAGTTGGGTTTTTGATGGGTATTGCATTGAATCTGTATAGTGCTTTAGGCAAAATGGCCATTTTAACTATATTGATTCTACCGATCCATGAGCATGGGAGGTTTTCCCATTTTTTGAGGTCTTCTTCCATTTCCTTCTTCAGAGTCTTGAAGTTCTTGTCATACAGATCTTTCACATGTTTGGTAAGAGTCACCCCAAGATACTTTATACTGTTTGTGGCTATTGTGAAAGGGGTCATTTCCCTAATTTCTTTCTCAGCCTGCTTATCCTTTGAGTATAGGAAGGCCACTGATTTGCTTGAGTTGATTTCATAACCTGCCACTTTGCTGAAGTTGTTTATCAGCTGTAGGAGCTCTCTAGTGGAGTTCTTTGGGTCACTTAGGTAGACGATCATGTCGTCTGCAAATAATGATAGTTTGACTTCTTCCTTTCCAATTTGTATCCCTTTGACCTCCTTATGTTGTTGAATTGCCCGAGCTAGTACCTCAAGTACAATATTGAAAAGATAAGGAGAAAGGGGGCAGCCTTGTCTGGTCCCTGATTTCAGTGGGATTGCTTCAAGTTTCTCTCCATTTAGTTTGATGCTGGCTACCGGTTTGCTGTATATTGCTTTTACTATGTTTAGGTATGGGCCTTGAATTCCTGTTCTCTCCAAGACTTTAAGCATGAAAGGATGCTGAATTTTGTCAAATGCTTTTTCAGCATCCAATGAAATGACCATGTGGTTTTGTTCTTTGAGTTTGTTTATGTAGTGGATTGTATTGATGGATTTCCGTATATTGAACCAACCCTGCATTCCCGGGATAAAGCCTACTTGATCATGGTGGATGATCGTTTTGATGTGTTCTTGGATTCGGTTGGCAAGAATTTTATTGAGTATTTTTGCATCGATGTTCATAAGGGAAATTGGTCTGAAGTTCTCTTTCTTTGTTGGATCTTTTTGTGACTTTGGTATCAGCGTAATTGTGGCTTCGTAGAAGGAATTGGGTAGTGTTCCTTCTGTTTCTATTTTGTGGAATAGTTTGAAGAGTATTGGTGTTAACTCTTCTTTGAAGGTCTGGTAGAATTCTGCACTGAAGCCATCTGGTCCTGTGCTTTTTTTGGTTGGAAGACTTTCTATGACTCCTTCTATTTCTTTAGGCATTATGGGACTGTTTAGATGGTCTAGTTGGTCCTGATTTAATTTTGGTATTTGGTATCTGTCAAGGAAATTGTCCATTTCCTCCAGATTCTCCAGTTGTGTTGAGTATAGGCTCTTGTAGTAGGATCTGATGATTTTTTGGATTTCCTCAGTTTCCGTTGTTATATCTCCCTTTTCATTTCTAAGTTTGTTAATTTGGATACTTGCTCTGTGCCCTTTGGTCAGTCTGGCTAAGGGTTTATCTATCTTGTTGATTTTCTCAAAGAACCAGCTCCTGGTTTTGTTGATTTTTTGTATGGTTCACTTTGTTTCTACTTGATTGATTTCGGCCCTGAGTTTGATGATTTCCTGCCTTCTACTCCTCCTGGGCGAAATAGCTTCTTTTTGTTCTAGGGCTTTCAGGTGTGTCATTAAGCTGGTAATGTATGCTCTCTCCATTTTCTTTTTGGAGGCACTCAGGGCTATGAGTTTTCCTCTTAGCACTGCTTTCATTGTGTCCCATAGATTTGGGTATGTTGTGTTTTCATTTTCATTGTGTTCTAAAAAGTCTTTAATTTCTTTCTTTATTTCTTCCTTGACCAAGGTATCATTGAGTAGAGTATTGTTCAGTTTCCACGTGTATGTGGGTTTTCTGTTGTTTCTGTTGCTATTGAAGACCACTTTTACTCCATAGTGATCAGATAGGAGGCATGGGATTAGTTCTATCTTCTTATATTTGTTGAGGTCTGTCTTGTGACCAATTATATGGTCGATTTTGGAGAAGGTACCATGAGGTGCTGAGAAAAAGGTATATTCTTTTGTTTTAGGATAGAATGTTCTATATATGTCTGTTAAATCTAATTGGTCCAAAGCTTCAATTAGTTTCATTGTGTCCCTGTTTAGTTTTTGTTTTCCTGATCGGTCCATTGAGGAAAGTGCAGTGTTGAAGTCACCCACAATTATTGTGTTAGGTGCAATGTGTGCTTTTAGTTTTAATAAAGTTTCTTTTACGAAAGAGGGTGCCCTTGCATTTGGGGCATAGATGTTCAGGATTGACAGTTCTTCTTATTGTATTTTTCCTTTGACCAGCAAGAAGTGTCCCTCAGGGTCTCTTTTGATGACTTTGGGTTGAAAGTCAATTTTATCTGATATTAAAATGGCTACTCCAGCTTGTTTCCTGAGACCATTTGCTTGTAAAATTGTCTTCCAGCCTTTTACTCTAAGGTAGTGTTTGTCTTTGACCCTGAGGTGTGTTTCCTGTAAGCAGCAAAATGTAGGGTCTTGTTTGCGTATCCATTCAGTTAGTCTGTGTCTTTTTATTGGGGCATTAAGTCCATTGATGTTAAGAGATATTAAGGAATAGTGATTGTTACTTCCTATCATTTTTGACGTTATTTTTTAAATTTGAATGCTTAACTTCTTTTGGGTTTGATGAAAGGTTACTATCTTGCTTTTTCCAGGGTGAAGTTTCCCTCCTTGTATTGGTGTTGTCCTCCTATTATCCTTTTTAGGGCTGGGTTTGTGGATAGATATTGGGTAAACTTGGTTTTGTCATGAAATATCTTAGTTTCTCCATCTATGGTGATTGAGAGTTTTGCTGGATATAGTAGTTTTGGTTGGCATTTGTGTTCTCTTAGAGTCTGCATGAGATCTGCCCAGGACCTTCTAGCCTTCACAGTCTCAGGTGAAAAGTCTGCTGTGATTCTGATAGGTCTTCCTTTATATGTTACTTGGCCTTTTTCTCTTACTGCCTTTAATATTCTTTCTTTGTTTAGAACATTTGGTATTTTGAATATTATGTGATGGGAAGTATTTCTGTTCTGGTCCAGTCTGTTTGGAGTTCTGTAGGCTTCTTGTATATTCATGGGCATCTCTCTCTTTAGGTTAGGGAAGTTTTCTTCCATAATTTTATTGAAGATATTTGCTGGCCCTTTAAGTTGTAAATCTTCTCTCTCATCTATGCCTATAATCCTTAGGTTTGGTCTTCTCATTGTGTCCTGGATTTCCTGGATATTTTGGGTTACAAGCTTTTTGCATTTTGCATTTTCTTTAACTGTTGAGTCCATGGTTTCTATGGAATCTTCAGCATCTGAGATTCTTTCTTCTATCTCTTGTATTCTGTTGTTGATATTTGCATCTCTGTCCCCTGATTTCTTCCCAAGGCTTTCTATCTCCAAAGTTGTCTCCCTTTGAGTTTTCTTAGTTGTTTCTACTTCTGATTTTAGATCCTGGATGTTTTTGCTTAGCTCCTTCACTTGCTTGTTTGTGCTTTCCTGTAATTCTTTAAGAGATTTTTGTGTTTCCTCTTTCATGAGCTCAGCCTGTTGACCAAAGTTCTCCTGTATTTCTTTAAGAGATTTTTGTGTTTTGTCTTTCATGACCTCAGCCTGTTGACCAAAGTTCTCCTGTATTTCTTTAAGTGTTTTTTGCATTTCCTCCTTGTTGGCTTTTGTATTCTCCTGGATTTCTTTCAATGATTTTTGTGTTTCCCTTGCAAGGGCTTCTAACTTTTGATCCATTTTCTCCTGAATTTCTTTAAGTATGTCCTTCATGTGTTCCTGTACCAGCATCATGACCAGTGATTTTAAATCCAGATCTTGTTTTACTGGTGTGATGGGGTATCCAGGACATGTTGGTAGAGGAGTATTGGGTTCAGATGTTGCCATATTGCCTTGATTTCTGTTAGTGACGTTCCTGCATTTGCCTTTTGCCATCTAGTTCTCACTGGTGTTAGTTTGTCTTGTCAGTGCTGGACTCACCAGTGCAAGCTGCCCCTTCCCAGTTGGCCTCTGGTGCACAGCTTACCTCCAGCACTGCTTGTAGACAGGGTGCTGCTGCCCAGGCTGTTCAGATCCCAAAGCAGGCACCCGAAGGCTCCCGCTGGGGCCCGCTGGATTCACTGGAGCACACTGACTTCTCCCAGCTGGCCGCCCGGAAGCCCAGCTAGCCTCTTGCAGGACTTGGAGATGTGGTGCTGCCGCCCAGGCTGATCTGGATCCGGAAGCGGAGAGAGTAGAGCTGAGGGCTTCCGCCTGAGGCCTTGCCCCAGATTGTGTCTGTGGACCAGATGGAACCCCAGGGAGTGCCGACGGTGTATGCTGCTGTGACCTCCCCTGTGTTCCGCTCACTCCGCTGGGCAGCCGATCCGCCAACCGGGCTGGCGCACACAAGGTTAGCCTGGCCGCCCAGTCCCTGAGTCCAGGCAAAAGCCTGGGAGGCCAAGGTCCGAGCAAAGTTCCCCTAGGGCTATGACTGTTAATTGGGTCCGCCAGGTGACTAGGATGGTGGGCGTGCGCGCCTGCGCTCCCTGAAAGCGCAGGGAGAGTCTGCTGTGCTAACAACCTCCTGGGCGGGTTGACTCACAGATGGCCCACCAAGCTGCCCAGTTCTTGGGGTCAGTCCTGTGCCTTTTGGGGCCTAGACCCCCGCTTTGTTAGCCTCAGGCTATGCCTGTTACAGGTTTGCCCGCCAGAGCTCTCTGTCGTCCTGCAGGCAAAATGGCGGTGCGTGCGCAGGCCTGGGCAAAAAACCTCCTGGCTGGGTTGGCACCCTGATGGCCCCCCGACCAGCCCAGGGTTTGAGTGCAGGCCAACGCCCATCGGGCTCAGACCACCGCGGTGTTGGCCTCGGATTATATTTGTGTACCTCAGTCTGTCCGATCCCTGGAGTCCGGAACCAAGATGGATGCACCTCTCCTGACGGGTGGGAGGCCAAGTTCTGAAGTGGCTTCCGTGCAGGAAAGGCGCCGCACAACTGCAGCTGCTTGCCGCCCGGCTGGTCAGCGAAGGTCAGTGGCCGTGGGCGCAGGGCCTAACTGGACCCTGTGTCACCTTGGTTCCACTGCTGATGGCCCTTCAGCTGGACCAGCCACTGCTGCACTGCCGCCGCCGCCGCCGCCCTGCACTGTCTTTCATATCTGCTTAAATTATCTGAAATGTTTTGTGGCAATAATGAATAATTTAATGGAATGTGAGGGAAAGGTGCTTGTCAGGTGGGTAAGTATATATTTTTTACAACTTACTTTAATGAGTTCAACCTCCCCTCTAGCCCACCACCTATCAGAGGTAGTGGAAAAGAAAGGTTATTAGGTACAGAGGAAGTAGACCTGTTTAGAAATAGTTTTTTGGGATGATTCCAGTTTTTGTTTTTCTCAGTCCTGTCCACCCGGCAGACACCACATGTGAATCACCAGCTGCAGTCCAGTCCACCTGGCAGACACCACATGTGAATAACCAGCTGTAGTTCTGTCCACTTGGCAGACACCACACATGAATCACCAGCTGTAGTCCTGTCCACCTGGCAGACACCACACGTGAATCACCAGCTGTAGTTCTGTCCACTTGGCAGACACCACACATGACTCACCAGCTGTAGTCCAGGCCACTCGGCAGACACCACAAATGAATCACCAGCTGCAGTCCAGTCCACTTGGCAGACAACACACATGAATCACCAGCTGTAGTTCTGTTCACTCTGTAGACACCACACATAAACCAGCAGCTACAGTCCAGTCCACTCTGCAGACACTACATATGAACCAGCAGTGGCAGTCAAGTCCACTCAGCAGACCCCACATATGAATCAGCAAGGACAGCTCAATCCAGAAGAAACTGAGTGGCCTGACAATTGGCCCAAGTCTGGGGAAGCAGCAAGAAGCTGTAGGAACCTCACAAGTTCTTTCGTGAGTTTCTGTTTATGACATCATCTCAAGCAAAGCTCAACAACACAATGTAAGGTGAACCAATAGATGCCTGCTATCAGCAAAGATTAGAAAGGCAGAGAAAAAAAACCCTCAAGTTCCCAATGTCTGTGGGGGTCATATTTATATTCTTTCTAAATATCACTTGTGTCTGCTTCAGCAAAACAACATTACAACCTAACTGAGATGTCCAAGAAACCAGCAATTCCCACTTTACAGGTGTCTTCAGGGACACTGGAGAATGAATTTTGTTGAAGATTAATGAGCACACAAAAGAGATGAGAGGGAGAGGGAGGCTTATTGCATGTGAAGGACTGTATGTTATGACTGGAATGAAGGAAAGGAAGGCAACTAAGTAAGACAGGTCTCAGAGATGGAAATGGGACAGGTCTAGAAGAAGGGAATAGGACAGGTTACAGAGAAGGAAATGGGATAGATATCAGGGAAGGAATGAGACAGGCCACAGAGAAGGAATGGGACAGGTCACAGGGAAGGAAATGGGACAGGTCACAGGGAAGGAAATGGGACAGGTCACAGGGAAGGAAATGGGACAGGTCAGAGAAGGAAATGGGACAGGTCACGGGGAAGGAAATGGGACAGGTCACAGGGAAGGAAATGGGACAGGTCAGAGAAGGAAATGGGACAGGTCACGGGGAAGGAAATGGGACAGGTCACAGGGAAGGAAATGGGACAGGTCACAGGGAAGGAAATGGGACAGGTCAGAGAAGGAAATGGGACAGGTCAGAGAGAAGGAAATGGGACAGGTCAGAGAAGGAAATGGGACAGGTCACGGGGAAGGAAATGGGACAGGTCACAGAGAAGGAAATGGGACAGGTCACGGGGAAGGAAATGGGACAGGTCAGAGAGAAGGAAATGGGACAGGTCAGAGAGAAGGAAATGGGACAGGTCACGGGGAAGGAAATGGGACAGGTCAGAGAGAAGGAAATGGGACAGGTCACAGAGAAGGAAATGGGACAGGTCACGGGGAAGGAAATGGGACAGGTCACAGGGAAGGAAATGGGACAGGTCAGAGAAGGAAATGGGACAGGTCAGAGAGAAGGAAATGGGACAGGTCAGAGAAGGAAATGGGACAGGTCAGAGAGAAGGAAATGGGACAGGTCACGGGGAAGGAAATGGGACAGGTCACAGGGAAGGAAATGGGACAGGTCAGACAGAAGGAAATGGGACAGGTCACGGGGAAGGAAATGGGACAGGTCAGAGAGAAGGAAATGGGACAGGTCACGGGGAAGGAATTGGGACAGGTCACAGGAAAGGAAATGGGACAGGTCAGAGAGAAGGAAATGGGACAGGTCACAGGGAAGGAAATGGGACAGGTCACGGGGAAGGAAATGGGACAGATCAGAGAAGGAAATGGGACAGGTCACAGGGAAGGAAATGGGTCAAGGCAGAGAGGGAGGAGTAAGCAGATTAGGAAGGGAAAAGTGAGAACAGTGCTAGATTAAGAAATACTCTGAGCTTCAAATAGGCAGTTATGCGTGAGTAGAGGTATTTGTATAAAGAGAATGAGCTTGTAAAAGATGTGGTAAAGAAACAACTTTTTATGAAGGATTGAAACATTTTATACACAATTTAATTAGTCATTAAAATTTGTCATAAAAGTTTACTTACCTGATCTAGGTTTGAAAGACTATTTGGATCTTGGCTAAGAGCTTGGTACTGGCCCCGGAGCCTATCTCCTGCTGAAATTCTCCTGAACTTCTTCAGATCCACCACATACAAGGCACTGAAAGAGGAACACTCCTCAGCAGTCTGTGCTGCTCCTGTGCCCCCCTCCTTACAGCAGTGGTCCCTGCGCAGGCTGTGTGGTCAGTTTTGTGGCCACACCCAGGAAGAGGGAATGCTTGAGGATATGCCTTTATCAGCCTGGCCTGTGAGCACATCTGCAGTTGCAGTGCATCTGATAACTGAAGTAGGGATGTTCAGACCCCTGTGGGCGGGGCGATCCCTGTGCACTGGGTTGTGGGTACACAAGTGAGCAATGGAGAGTGAGCTAGGATAGTGTTTCTCTGCTGGTCTCTGCTGCATTGCACGTCTCCAGGCTCCTGCTGGAGTTCCTGTCCAGCCAGCCCTTTATGATGGACTGTAAGCGGCAGAATCAAACCCTTTCCTGTCCTCCTCAAACAGCTGTGGCTAGGGTGGTTACCATAGCAACAGGAAGCAAACAGGATGGATACCTCAGAACCTAACATGTTTCTTTCATAAATCTTAGTCCAGTGTTCTGGTATTTTTGCAGACTTTGAGGTTTTATATAACTGTGGCAAAACCTATATACTTTAGGGTCACCTCACACATTTCCAGGTTTTCATGAAACTCATAGCCCTATAAACAATAAACTGTTAAAAGACAGCATCTGCACTTCGTAATGGGCAAGCCAAACTTGCTTCCGGCAGCGGTTAGGTGTACACTCCTGAACCGTATCATTTGGTTCTAACTCTTGGTTCAGCTAAGTACTAGGCAAGGAAGGCCTGATCAAGCCAGCTGATATGGACTGCTTCGGTTTCCATGGCCATGAAAGAGGAGCTGAGATTGTGCGAGAACTCGTATGAGTTTGTGTACACCCAGGACTTCACGGATGCACAGATTCACGGAGTCACATTATGAGCGTGAATGTGCATTGATCAGCCATGACGGAGAACATGCCCTGTCTTACCTGATGTGGTATTTCCTTTTTACAAGATGGGATGCCCAGTATCCTGTTTTCCAGAAACGGTATCCATCCATTTCAGTGCGGCTATCACAAAATGGAGTGTATCCGTAAGGAGCTCCACCCAGGTCGAAATCTCGAAGTTCTTTCAGGTCATGTCTCACAATCTAAGCAACGAGAGCAGTGTCTCTGTACATCGCAGACTGCACAGAGCATAAGCTTGTTCTGTGTCATTTTCACATTACTGCACAGTGCACAGAAAGAGAAGGTGCATGGCCTGCATATCATCATGAACACGAATTTATTGCATATTAATTTTTCCTCCTTGTTCTTACAAATTAAAAGAAACATAAACTTAATGTTCTTTATCTGTATTTGTGGTCTTACCAGTAGGAATACATATCATTTATAGGAAAGCTAGTTTATAAAAACACATTTTGGGAAAGGGTAAACTATCACAATAGCACACAACACTTAATTCCTCAATGTATGAATTTATATTGGAAAATATTAATTTGAATCATAATGTCAGTCTTGATTTGAAAAGTAGCTTAAATGAAAATGTTAACATGTTTTAATTTTTCAGTTTTTTAAAAAATATTTGTTTATTTAATGTATATGTATGGGTGTTTGCAAGTCTGTGTGCCATGTAGAGCAATGCCCATAGAGGCCAGAAGAGGGCACTGGATCCCCAGGAACTGGAGTTGTTGATTGGGTCTTAGACAAGAGCAAAGTCCTTCTAACTACTGAGCCCTTTCTCCTGCCCTGTGTTTTACTTTTCAATTGTCTCAAGCTTGCAGAAAGAATACTAGTGAAAATGTTGAGGGAAGGTAAGAGAATTCTATTTTAAAATCTTACTCTTTTTTTTCTTCCCCTAGCCTCCTGTGTGTGTGTGTGTGTGTGGTGTGGTGTGTGGTGTGTATGCTGTGTGTGTGTTTGCCTGAGGACAGAGTTCATCCTTCCACTTTTACTTAGGTTTTAGGGATTGAACAGGTCATGTTAGGTTTGCACAAGGCCAGAGCCTTTCCCTGCTGAGCCATCTATACGGCCCACGGGAGCATCTATCAATTCAGTGTGCGTGGGTGGAGGTTCTTGGTTACTGCTTTCCTTGCCTCTCCTGCACTAAAGTGTTCACTATAGTAACTGAAATGAGCGGGAATGAAACACCAGCACAGGAGGGTAAATGACATCCTTATTTTCTGTCGGGAGCCCACCAGGAAAAGCTAAAACCTAGCAGGCCATCTTCCCAAGATGAGCCTGTCTTGGAATAAAATCTACAATAGATTGGCTCTGACCGGCAAGGCCCAGGAGAAATTCATTTTAGGAAAGATTCCTGTTATTAATATGCTTTTCTTGTTATTATTAAATATATAATAACCACTATGTATTGATCCACCCTTTGGAGTAGATTTCTGCAGACCTACGAAGATACATTATCTTGCAGTGATGCTATATAGACACATAGATAATGATTCTATAGAATTCCTGACTTGATTAAAATAATTTTGGGAACATAGTTTTTAGAGATAGTCTTAGATGCTAGAAAGATGTAATAAACTTAGAATCAAGAATAGAATGTGCCCACTCCTCAGACTAGTAAATATAGGCTGCATAATAGGAAACACAATGAGCTTTCATAATTACACTAAAAAGAGAAATAGACTTGGGACAATTTTGTGTTCAAGGAAAAACATTCAGGTCCAAGAATAAAGTCACAGGTGTGCACTGTGACAAGGCAAGGCCAAGCAAAAAATTAGTTGCTTTGAATTTCTAATGAGTATATTATAATGAAACACTGCTTTGAACTTAATATCAATGTCCTTCTGTAACTCCCATTTTAGGTAACTTTATCTCTGAGGTAATTTTCTAAAGAATTTTTTGTCTTAGAAGGTATAAAAAGGCCAGAGAAAAGAAATAAAGTTGTTGGCTGAATGTTTTGGCTTGGAGAGCTTTGTCCCAATCACCCACCCATCCACCCATCCATCTACCCACCCACCCACCCATCTATCCATCCACCCACCCATCCATCCATCCACCCACCCATCCATCCATCCACCCACCCCTCCATCCATCCACCTTCCCATCCATCCATCCACCCACCCATCCACCCATCATCCATCCATCCATCCACCCACCCACCCATCTATCCATCCACCCATCCACCCACCCATCTATCCATCCATCCATCCACCCACCCATCCATCCATCCACCCACCCATCCATCTATCCACCTTCCCATCCATCCATCCATCCACCCACCCACCCATCTATCCATCCACCCATCCACCCACCCATCTATCCATCCACCCACCCACCCACCCATCTATCCATCCACCCACCCACCCACCCAACCTTCCATCCACCCATCCATCCATCCATCCATCCATCCATCCATCCATCCATCCATCCAAATGTATATGTCTGTTTGTCTCTATGTATGTGTGGAGTTTATTGTGACGGACAGTCTGGCTTGGCCAGAGTGTGGTGGGCATAGAAATGTTTGAATGTATACCTGTCTCTGCATATTTGCCTATATACAGCACCTTCTTTTCCTCTCCTTCATCTCTGGTTCACAAAGAGTAAAACAGTGTAGCCAGAGAGGCTTCTGGCGGACTCACCAGAGAACTGAGCACTAGTAATGAATTCTTTCATTTAATCCCCTGCAGCTTTACAGAGAGGTGATAGTTTCCAGCCTCAGAGGAACTCAGAAGGCAGGTCAGCTACAAAGCATAGTGACTTATACTTAAGGCAGGCAAATGTTTTACTATTATACAATTAAATATCTCCTAAGACCAAGTCCTCCCCCTGCCCCCACCAACGATGCTCTCCCCTCCCCCGCCTGCCTTGGCCCTGCTCTCTTCTCCACAGTCTTTTCCTCCCTGTTGGCTCCCTTGTTTCCAGATGGTCTCCTCTGTTTTCTGGCATCGAGCTCCTCATCCTCCTGCCTCTCTTCTCTCTCAAGCACTGGACTTACAAAGAAATGCTGCCCTACTCAATGCTTATGAGCAAATTCTAATATAGAACTTGAAAATACACTTTTGTCCTTGATATATAAATTGTATCCCATGCATTAACTTTATATATACTTAAAGTATTAGTGTATTAGAAATTCTGTACATTTTTCAAATGTTTTCATGATTAATGATGACAGATGTCCTGAAATGAGCTAATGTGAAAGCCACAGCTTTTATATATATAGATTTTGAAATTAGGTGGCTTTTAATTTTTTCCAGCTAAATTTAGAGCTTTTTCTAAGTAAATCACAGATGAATGGAAATTTGATGGTTTCACTGTCAATGAAACTGTTGATGGTGGACCCAGGAGAGAAGGGCCGTGCCCACCGCCAACCTTGCCAGCAAGTCTGCAGCTCAGGAGAAACCTGCTCACACCGGCACAGGTGCATGGAACTGATTTTTATAACAAACAATACACACACATCTTATTTTTACTTGCCAAATCACACAGCATAATGGCTGTTTCAGACCAGAACGGCCATGTCCTCCACAAACGGTGCTTCTTATCACATGTTCAAGTCTGCCATGTTCTGCTAATGTGCGTTTAACTCAAGGTATTTAGTGGATATGATAAATCATGTTGTGTATGTTTAGGAAGCAACGGTGACAATAAACGAGCAATGCAAATCCTTATGTTCATGTTCAGTTCGATGCAAAGCAAGCCTAGTATAAAAGTGATTACTTTTGTTACCTGGTCCGCATCAACAAATATGACTTTGTCTACAGCCAGAGGGAAAAGGACATCAAGGAAAAGGATTTTGTAACCCCAAATGATTCGTTGCTTTTCAGTCTGTTGATGAAGCCAGTGGGGCCACTTATACTGGACAAGCTCATACTGGAATCCATATTCCTTTGCCATGTGAGGAATTACCTCCTAAACATATAAAAAATCAAACAAGACATTTCAGAAGTTTACTATAAATTATTATAAATGAATTGGAAACTGCCTAAACACTATTCTAATAAACTTGCTCCCAAACTGAATGGGTGTGTGTGTGTGTGTGTGTGTGTGTGTGTGTGTAGGCTCAGCAGATGTGTCTGTTGGAGGAAGGGTGCCACTGGAGGGGGGCTCTGAGTGTTTGAGGACTTGGGCCATTTCAGTGGTGAGCTCTCTGCCAGCTGTGGCCCAGCCTCCTGCTCCAGGCCACGCCCACAGCTGGTGGCCTGCATTTCTCAGTGTTTATGCTCTGCACAAAGCAGAAACCAAGTGAGTCAGAAAGGAAAACACTGTTTTGAACAGGCGTTACTTTTTGCCAAGGTTTTTTATACAGGGAATGGTTTTACTAATTAGTGATTCATTTACTAAGCTGATCCTGTATTGTAGCATCCCGGTCCATATGCTTCCCAGTCCCATGCACTATTTGGCAAATACACATTTAAAACCCTCCCATTGAAAAGGGAAATGTTTTAAGAGATTACAATGGTAACAAATAATTTAGTATCAAGCTTTAGCCACATTAGCACTGTGCTTACTTTAAATGTTGGTGAGAGGAAGTTCTTCAGAAGCCAGAACTTCACAGGTGTTTCGGTGTTCCTCAGGACAGAGAGCATCATAATCCTAAGGGACAGGACATGGACACAAACCTAATGCAATCTATAGTCAGAGGCCTTGAAATGATGAATTATGAATACACACTGTGAAGTGTGCAGAGTTAAAGTGTGATGCCTTCAAACATTGTGACTGCGACAACAGGCAAGGACGTAAGGGAGTAAACCTCACGGAGCTGCTGTGGGGTCGGCTGTCCCTGACCAACGCCTGTCTGTCTGTGTCTGTGTGAAAATATAAGGCCTTCAAAAGAGACAGGACCCGTGCACTCTGGAAATCCACTGCGTGGCTACTTCATCCAGGCTTCTCAGCGAAGACAGGCGAGCTCCTGAAAGTGCTCTTTAAATCGTCAGGGACAGAGTTCAAATGTTTCTAAGCATTCTTTGTGATCCTTCGTATAAACTCTTTTTTTTTTTTTTTTTTTTTTTCTTTTTTTTTTTTTATTTGATATAATTTATTTACATTTCAAATGATTTCCCCTTTTCTAGCCCCCCCCCCACTCCCCGAAAGTCCCGTAAGCCCCCTTCTCTTCCCCTGTCCTCCCTCCCACCCCTTCCCAGTTCCCCGTTCTGGTTTTGCCAAATACTGTTTCACTGAGTCTTTCCAGAACCAGGGACCACTCCTGCTTTCTTCTTGTATCTCATTTGATGTGTGGATTATGTTTTGGGTATTCCAGTTTTCTAGGTTAATAACCACTTATTAGTGAGTGCATACCATGATTCACCTTTTGAGTCTGGGTTACCTCACTTAGTATGATGTTCTCTAGCTCCATCCATTTGCCTAAGAATTTCATGAATTCATTGTTTCTAATGGCTGAATAGTACTCCATTGTGTAGATATACCACATTTTTTGTATCCACTCTTCTGTTGAGGGATACCTGGGTTCTTTCCAGCATCTGGCAATTATAAATAGGGCTGCTATGAACATAGTAGAGCATGTATCCTTATTACATGGTGGGGAATCCTCTGGGTATATGCCCAGGAGTGGTATAGCAGGATCTTCTGGAAGTGAGGTGCCCAGTTTTCGGAGGAACCGCCAGACTGCTTTCCAGAGTGGTTGTACCAATTTGCAACCCCACCAGCAGTGGAGGAGTGTTCCTCTTTCTCCGCACCCTCTCCAACACCTGCTGTCTCCTGAATTTTTAATCTTAGCCATTCTGACTGGTGTAAGATGAAATCTTAGGGTTGTTTTGATTTGCATTTCCCTAATGACTAATGAAGTGGAGCATTTTTTAAGATGCTTCTCCGCCATCCGAAGTTCTTCAGGTGAGAATTCTTTGTTTAACTCTGTACCCCATTTTTTAATAGGGTTGTTCGGTTTTCTGGAGTCTAACTTCTTGAGTTCTTTATATATATTGGATATTAGCCCTCTATCTGATGAAGGATTGGTGAAGATCTTTTCCCAATTTGTTGGTTGCCGATCTGTCCTCTTGATGGTGTCCTTTGCCTTACAGAAACTCTGTAACCTTATGAGGTCCCATTTGTCAATTCTTGCTCTTAGAGCATACGCTATTGGTGTTCTGTTCAGAAACTTTCTCCCTGTACCGATGTCCTCAAGGGTCTTCCCCAGTTTCTTTTCTATTAGCTTCAGAGTGTCTGGCTTTATGTGGAGGTCCTTGATCCATTTGGATTTGAGCTTAGTACAAGGAGACAAGGATGGATCAATTCGCATTCTTCTGCATGCTGACCTCCAGTTGAACCAGCACCATTTGTTGAAAAGGCTATCTTTTTTCCATTGGATGTTTTCAGCCTCTTTGTCGAGGATCAAGTGGCCATAGGTGTGTGGGTTCATTTCTGGATCTTCAATCCTGTTCCATTGATCCTCCTGCCTGTCACTGTACCAATACCATGCAGTTTTTAACACTATTGCTCTGTAGTATTGCTTGAGGTCAGGGATACTGATTCCCCCAGATTTTCTTTTGTTGCTGAGAATAGTTTTAGCTATCCTGGGTTTTTTGTTGTTCCAGATGAATAAAAATATTCTTTGAATTCTGAATACTATCTTCTCCACTGACCTCCTTCTTTTTGCAAATATGATATTCTTTCACAAGGAAAGGAAAATTTATTATATTTATTTTTCTCACCTTATTAAATACAATGCATTTAAGTAATAACATTACTTAAAACGATTCTAAATCAAACCAAACTAGTGAAATTTAAATGCATTTTAAAATTTACATGTAAAAAAAAGGCAAGAGGCTTACTAGTGTTTGCTCGCTGGTGTGTGTTCACTGGGGCATGCTCACTGCTGTGTGCTCACTGGGGTGTGCTCACTGGGGTGTGCTCACTAGCGTGTGCTCACTGGGGTGTGCTCACTGCTGTGTGCTCACTGGGGTGTGCTCATTGGGGTGTGCTCACTGCTGTGTGCTCACTGGGGTGTGATCACTGGGGTGTGCTCACTGCTGTGTGCTCACTGGGGTGTGCTTACTGGCGTGTGCTCACTGCTGTGTGCTCACTGGGGTGTGCTCACTGGGGTGTGCTCACTGCTGTGTGCTCACTGGGGTGTGCTCACTGCTGTGTGCTCACTGGGGTGTGCTCACTGGGGTGTGCTCACTGGGGTGTGCTCACTGCTGTGTGCTCACTGGGGTGTGCTCACTGTTGTGTGCTCACTGGGGTATGCTCACTGCGGTGTGCTCACTGCTGTGTGCTCACTGGGGTGTGCTCACTGGGGTGTGCTCACTGCTGTGTGCTCACTGCTGTGTGCTCACTGGGGTGTGCTCACTGCTGTGTGCTCACTGCTGTGTGCTCACTGGGGTGTGCTCACTGGGGTGTGCTCACTGCTGTGTGCTCACTGGGGTGTGCTCGCTAGCGTGTGCTCACTGGGGTGTGCTCACTGCTGTGTGCTCACTGCTGTGTGCTCACTGGCATGTGCTCACTGCTGTGTGCTGACTGGGGAGTGCTCACTGCTGTGTGCTCACTGGGGAGTGCTCACTGGGGTGTGCTCACTGCTGTGTGCTCACTGGTGTGTGCTCGCTAGCGTGTACTCACTGGGGTGTGCTCACTGCTGTGTGCTCACTGCTGTGTGCTCACTGCTGGGTGCTCACTGGGGTGTGCTCGCTAGCGTGTGCTCACTGGGGTGTGCTCACTGCTGTGTGCTCACTGGGGTGTGCTCACTGCTGTGTGCTCACTGGGGTGTGCTCACTGCTGTGTGCTCACTGCTGTGTGCTCACTGGCATGTGCTCACTGCTGTGTGCTCACTGGGGAGTGCTCACTGCTGTGTGCTCACTGGGGTGTGCTCACTGCTGTGTGCTCACTGGGGTGTGCTCACTGCTGTGTGCTCACTGGGGTGTGTTCACTGCTGTGTGCTCACTGCTGTGTGCTCACTGGGGTGTGCTCACTGCTGTGTGCTCACTGGGGTGTGCTCACTGTTGTGTGCTCACTGGGGTGTGCTCACTGCAGTGTGCTCACTGCTGTGTGCTCACTGGGGTGTGCTCACTGGGGTGTGCTCACTGCTGTGTGCTCACTGCTGTGTGCTCACTGCTGTGTGCTCACTGGGGTGTGCTCACTGGGGTGTGCTCACTGCAGTGTGCTCACTGCTGTGTGCTCACTGCTGTGTGCTCACTGCTGTGTGCTCACTGGGGTGTGCTCACTGCTGTGTGCTCACTGCTGTGTGCTCACTGGGGTGTGCTCACTGGGGTGTGCTCACTGCTGTGTGCTCACTGGGGTGTGCTCGCTAGCGTGTGCTCACTGGGGTGTGCTCACTGCTGTGTGCTCACTGGGGTGTGCTCACTGCTGTGTGCTCACTGGCATGTGCTCACTGCTGTGTGCTCACTGGGGAGTGCTCACTGCTGTGTGCTCACTGGGGTGTGCTCACTGCTGTGTGCTCACTGGGGTGTGCTCACTGCTGTGTGCTCACTGCTGTGTGCTCACTGGGGTGTGCTCACTGCTGTGTGCTCACTGGAGTGTGCTCACTGGTGTGTGCTCGCTAGCGTGTGCTCACTGGGGTGTGCTCACTGGGGTGTGCTCACTGCTGTGTGCTCACTGGGGTGTGCTCACTGGGGTGTGCTCACTGGGGTGTGTTCACTGGGGAGTGCTCACTGGGGTGTGCTCACTGCTGTGTGCTCACTGGGGTGTGCTCACTGGGGTGTGCTCACTGCTGTGTGCTCACTGCTGTGTGCTCACTGCTGTGTGCTTACTGGGGTGTGCTCACTGCTGTGTGCTCACTGCTGTGTGCTCACTGGCATGTGCTCACTGCTGTGTGCTCACTGGGGAGTGCTCACTGCTGTGTGCTCACTGGGGAGTGCTCACTGCTGTGTGCTTACTGGGGTGTGCTCACTGGGGTGTGTTCACTGCTGTGTGCTCACTGCTGTGTGCTCACTGGGGTGTGCTCACTGCTGTGTGCTCACTGTTGTGTGCTCACTGGGGTGTGCTCACTGCAGTGTGCTCACTGCTGTGTGCTCACTGGGGTGTGCTCACTGGTGTGTGCTCGCTAGTGTGTACTCACTGGGGTGTGCTCACTGCTGTGTGCTCACTGGGGTGTGCTCACTGCTGTGTGCTCACTGGGGTGTGCTCACTGGGGTGTGCTCACTGCTGTGTGGTCACTGGGGTGTGCTCGCTAGCGTGTGCTCACTGGGGTGTGCTCACTGCTGTGTGCTCACTGGCATGTGCTCACTGCTGTGTGCTCACTGGGGAGTGCTCACTGCTGTGTGCTCACTGGGGTGTGCTCACTGCTGTGTGCTCACTGGGGTGTGCTCACTGCTGTGTGCTCACTGGGGTGTGCTCGCTAGCGTGTGCTCACTGGGGTGTGCTCACTGCTGTGTGCTCACTGGGGTGTGCTCACTGCTGTGTGCTCACTGCTGTGTGCTCACTGCTGTGTGCTCACTGCTGTGTGCTCACTGGGGAGTGCTCACTGGGGTGTGCTTACTGCTGTGTGCTCACTGGGGAGTGCTCACTGCTGTGTGCTCACTGGGGTGTGTTCACTGCTGTGTGCTCACTGCTGTGTGCTCACTGGTGTGTGCTCACTGCTGTGTGCTCACTGGGGTGTGCTCACTGTTGTGTGCTCACTGGGGTGTGCTCACTGCAGTGTGCTCACTGCTGTGTGCTCACTGGGGTGTGCTCACTGCTGTGTGCTCACTGCTGTGTGCTCACTGCTGTGTGCTCACTGGGGTGTGCTCACTGGGGTGTGCTCACTGCAGTGTGCTCACTGCTGTGTGCTCACTGCTGTGTGCTCACTGCTGTGTGCTCACTGGGGTGTGCTCACTGCTATGTGCTCACTGCTGTGTGCTCACTGGGGTGTGCTCACTGCTGTGTGCTCACTGGGGTGTGCTCACTGGGGTGTGCTCACTGCTGTGTGCTCACTGGGGTGTGCTCGCTAGCGTGTGCTCACTGGGGTGTGCTCACTGCTGTGTGCTCACTGGGGTGTGCTCACTGCTGTGTGCTCACTGGCATGTGCTCACTGCTGTGTGCTCACTGGGGAGTGCTCACTGCTGTGTGCTCACTGGGGTGTGCTCACTGCTGTGTGCTCACTGCTGTGTGCTCACTGGGGTGTGCTCACTGCTGTGTGCTCACTGGGGTGTGCTCACTGGTGTGTGCTCACTGGGGTGTGCTCACTGGTGTGTGCTCGCTAGCGTGTGCTCACTGGGGTGTGCTCACTGGGGTGTGCTCACTGCTGTGTGCTCAATGGGGTGTGCTCACTGGGGAGTGCTCACTGGGGTGTGCTCACTGGGGTGTGTTCACTGGGGAGTGCTCACTGGGGTGTGCTCACTGCTGTGTGCTCACTGCTGTGTGCTTACTGGGGTGTGCTCACTGGGGTGTGCTCACTGCTGTGTGCTCACTGGGGTGTGCTCACTGGGGTGTGCTCACTGGGGTGTGCTCACTGCTGTGTGCTCAATGGGGTGTGCTCACTGGGGAGTGCTCACTGGGGTGTGCTCACTGGGGTGTGTTCACTGGGGAGTGCTCACTGGGGTGTGCTCACTGCTGTGTGCTCACTGCTGTGTGCTTACTGGGGTGTGCTCACTGGGGTGTGCTCACTGCTGTGTGCTCACTGCTGTGTGCTCACTGGGGTGTGCTCACTGGGGTGTGCTCACTGGGGTGTGCTCACTGCTGTGTGCTCACTGCTGTCTGCTTACTGGGGTGTGTTCACTGGGGTGTGCTCACTGCTGTGTGCTCACTGCTGTGTGCTCACTGGGGTGTGCTCACTGCTGTGTGCTCACTGGGGTGTGCTCACTGGGGTGTGCTCACTGCTGTGTGGTCACTGGGGTGTGCTCGCTAGCGTGTGCTCACTGGGGTGTGCTCACTGCTGTGTGCTCACTGCTGTGTGCTCACTGGCATGTGCTCACTGCTGTGTGCTCACTGGGGAGTGCTCACTGCTGTGTGCTCACTGGGGTGTGCTCACTGCTGTGTGCTCACTGGGGTGTGCTCACTGCTGTGTGCTCACTGGGGTGTGCTCGCTAGCGTGTGCTCACTGGGGTGTGCTCACTGCTGTGTGCTCACTGGGGTGTGCTCACTGCTGTGTGCTCACTGCTGTGTGCTCACTGGGGAGTGCTCACTGGGGTGTGCTCACTGCTGTGTGCTCACTGCTGTGTGCTCACTGGGGAGTGCTCACTGGGGTGTGCTCACTGCTGTGTGCTCACTGGGGAGTGCTCACTGCTGTGTGCTCACTGGGGTGTGTTCACTGCTGTGTGCTCACTGCTGTGTGCTCACTGGTGTGTGCTCACTGCTGTGTGCTCACTGGGGTGTGCTCACTGTTGTGTGCTCACTGGGGTGTGCTCACTGCAGTGTGCTCACTGCTGTGTGCTCACTGCTGTGTGCTCACTGGGGTGTGCTCACTGCTGTGTGCTCACTGCTGTGTGCTCACTGGGGTGTGCTCACTGCAGTGTGCTCACTGCTGTGTGCTCACTGCTGTGTGCTCACTGCTGTGTGCTCACTGGGGTGTGCTCACTGCTATGTGCTCACTGCTGTGTGCTCACTGGGGTGTGCTCACTGCTGTGTGCTCACTGGGGTGTGCTCACTGGGGTGTGCTCACTGCTGTGTGCTCACTGGGGTGTGCTCGCTAGCGTGTGCTCACTGGGGTGTGCTCACTGCTGTGTGCTCACTGGGGTGTGCTCACTGGGGTGTGCTCACTGCTGTGTGCTCACTGGCATGTGCTCACTGCTGTGTGCTCACTGGGGAGTGCTCACTGCTGTGTGCTCACTGGGGTGTGCTCACTGCTGTGTGCTCACTGCTGTGTGCTCACTGGTGTGTGCTCACTGCTGTGTGCTCACTGGGGTGTGCTCACTGGTGTGTGCTCACTGGTGTGTGCTCGCTAGCGTGTGCTCACTGGGGTGTGCTCACTGGGGTGTGCTCACTGCTGTGTGCTCAGTGGGGTGTGCTCACTGGGGAGTGCTCACTGGGGTGTGCTCACTGGGGTGTGTTCACTGGGGAGTGCTCACTGGGGTGTGCTCACTGCTGTGTGCTCACTGCTGTGTGCTTACTGGGGTGTGCTCACTGCTGTGTGCTCACTGCTGTGTGCTCACTGCTGTGTGCTCACTGGGGTGTGCTCACTGGGGTGTGCTCACTGCTGTGTGCTCACTGCTGTGTGCTCACTGGGGTGTGCTCACTGGGGTGTGCTCACTGCTGTGTGCTCACTGCTGTGTGCTCACTGCTGTGTGCTCACTGGGGTGTGCTCACTGCTGTGTGCTCACTGCTGTGTGCTCACTGCTGTGTGCTTACTGGGGTGTGCTCACTGCTGTGTGCTCACTGCTGTGTGCTCACTGGGGTGTGCTCACTGGGGTGTGCTCACTGCGGTGTGCTCACTGGGGTGTGCTCACTGGGGTGTGCTCACTGCTGTGTGCTCACTGGGGTGTGCTCACTGCTGTGTGATCACTGGGGTGTGTTCACTGCTGTGTGCTCACTGCTGTGTGCTCACTGCTGTGTGCTCACTGGGGTGTGCTCCCTGCTGTGTGCTCACTGGTGTGTGCTCACTGCGGTGTGCTCATTGCTGTGTGCTCACTGGGGTGTGCTCACTGGGGTGTGCTCACTGGGGTGTGCTCACTGGGGTGTGCTCATTGCTGTGTGCTCACTGGGGTGTGCTCACTGGGGTGTGCTCACTGGGGTGTGCTCACTGGGGTGTGCTCACTGCTGTGTACTCACTGGGGTGTGCTCACTGCTGTGTGCTCACTGGGGTGTGCTCACTGCTGTGTGCTCACTGGGGTGTGTTCACTGGGGTGTGCTCACTGGGGTGTGCTCACTGGGGTGTGCTCACTGGGGTGTGTTCACTGCTGTGTGCTCACTGCTCTGTGCTCACTAGTGTACACATTGTTACTATTTAGGAAGAAGTTACAAAACCAGGGTATTTGCTCCTTTGGGCATATTTGGCAGCTAATAATAATAATAATAACAATAATAATAATAAGGGTTGGTATGAAAGTATGCTAATACCATGGCAGAATTGGGAAAAAAATTCATTCCTTTAGAGGTTCATTCTTTCACTTTGCTGAATTCTGATCTGTGTAAATGTTTAACTTTCTAAAAACATTAGAAACTCCTCACTTACCTTAGGAAACGCTCATATAAATGGCCAGAAGCAACTGAAAAAATGTTCAGGATGTCCTTCTCCTTTGTGTCATCTTTATGTAGACTGTTTGTGAAGCTTGTAATAGAAGCACACAGCAGAGGATTGCGAGTATTCATTAGTATATATTTAGTACATAACTCTATGCATGTAAATAATATGCATCAAAATACTATTAAATAGTCATCTGTGCTGACAATTATAAGATATTTATAAATAAGTGTGAGGTATCATTTGAGGTTTGTTGAGCTTTTCCTTAGACATGGGGTGAAATTAAACTTTTTCCATTCTCCATATTTATGTGAAGTTTTGTGACTTCCAAGAGTTCTTCTGAGAACCAGGAATGACACACAGCCTGCCATGTCTGTATCTCATGCACTGGACCTTAAATTGACCGACAGTGTGGGAAGAAACAACACAGTAAGTACATGTTAGTCACAGACAACAGGACTTCTGCGATTACCGTAGGAATGGGAATGCTGGTCATGAGACATGTTCCTCTCAAACATTATTCAACAATGCCACAGAGGTTGAGAAAAGGACGTAACGGCACAGGGCCTCTCTGTGTACACGGAGACCTGAGCCTGGATCCCCTGCCCAGGTACAGCGATGGGACCCCAGGGCTGGGTGGGGGAGAGCAGAATCCTGGGGACTAGGTGCCAGCCAGTCTAGCACACAGTGAGCTCCAGGTCAGTAAGATACGCTGTCTCTGAAAACATGGTGGGCAGCAATGGAGTAGGACCCTTGCACTGACAATGGGTGTGTGCAACACTGACTTTGTGCGTGACTTATCTATTGTCATACACAGAAGTTACTACTTGGTGGGTTGGAGAAAGTCCTGCTTTTCTAGAGCTTGAGTTCAGTTCCCAGCTCCCACTCTGGGCAGCTTACAGTCACCCACAACCCCAGCCTCATGGACTCTGACTTCCTCTTCTGCCCTCCGAGAATACTGCACACCTGTGGCACACACATGAGCATACACGCACAGACACAGACTGGAGGTGAAGAGGGAGGGGAACCATGATTAGCACGTGAGGGGAAAACTATTTTCAATAAAAGGAAACAAACAAACAAAAGAAAATGATAGAAACTAGATAAGCAAACAAAAAATTACCCCCAAATCCCCAAAAAACTTAATGTGGGATATTCATGATGTATATAACTAATGCAGATTGATTATTTTATGTAATTAAAAATCTAAGCTTTATATAAGCAAATTACTTATAGTGACTAAGACTTGACAAATACTTCTTTTATAAAAAATATCTTTGTTGGGTTTGGAAAGACTTCTCAGCATTTAAGCTACTCTGGCTGCAGATCCAGGTTCAGTTCCCAACATCCACATGGCAAGTGACAAAGCCTTCTAACTCCATTCCCAGGGGACCCAGGACACAATGTACGGATATATGCAGAGGCAAAATACTCATATACATAAAATAATAAAAGTTAAATTTAAAAATATTCTTTCAAGTACATATTATTATAATACCAGTATTTTAAAATCTTTTTTTCTGTAATTTTCTGAAGAAAAGTTGCTACATAGGAGAATATTTCAGTTTTAATTAACATAGAGTAGGCTGTAGAAAAAGAGGCACAAACTGGGCCAAATTCAAAATGGTAGAAGTGCTTCTAATTGTGTGACAACAAATTTATTTAGGATGTTCAATCTATTTTCTTAAAGTTTCTTATCTTTGATCAAGATGACCAAAAGTTATAAACTCAGAAAGTTCTGTTCTAGTTAGCTTTAGCTGTGAATTTGTCACAGACTACAGCCATCTAAGAAGAGTGTCTCCATTGAAGGATTGGCCTGTGGCCACGTCTGCAGGGTACAATCCTGAGTATTTGATGTAGGAGGCCCCAGCCCACTGTGGGCAGCACCATTCCCCCCATAGGAAGCCCCGAAGGCTGGCTCACATGAACAAGGCCAGCAAGCTGCACTCCTCCACAGCTGAGCTTCAAGCTCCTGTGTGAGCTCCTGCCCTGGCCTCTGTCATGGGCTGTTACCCATGGGAGTACTAGAAAATAAATCCTTAACTCCCTGAATTCTTGACTATGGTGTTTTCCCAGCAACAGAATAAAATCAGGAAAGGTTCACATTTCTAAAACAGACTTTCAAAGGTCTCTACCAAACGGATCTCTAGCAAACAGCTTCCTCTGTCAGCCTGCTTCCCTTCCCCTCCGAGCTGTAAGTCGCTGTTTAAGGGGAGACATTCTGCCTCTGATTTAATTGTAGGAGGTCTGTGTGGGACACGGCTCTGCAGGTCAGCATCTACTCCACTGTAGATGGTTTACCTGGATTATCTATGGAGCTTCTGTTGGTATTTTAGCAAAGAAGACAGTAAAACTTTATTTTAAAAACATCTCCCTGGAAACAGGAGGCAAAGAAAGCTAGAATTAGGAGATGGACAAAGTCCCCAGACCATACCATTCAAATGACACTGTCAAGTTTATTATTGGATTCTATGAACCAAACCCTCTCTTCCCAGTCACCCTCTTGCCCCTTTGTGTCCTGGAGGTCGAACCCAGGGCTTCACACATCCTAGGTAAGCATTCTACTGCTGACCTACACCCAAAGCCCTGAATTAACCCCCACGACTCAGACTCATCCTATCACAGACCATGTCACAGCCACGCTGGACTCCACGTGACTCAGACACATCCTATCACAGACCATGTCACAGCCACGCTGGACTACCTTCTACTTTTGAGCATCACACCTACTGTTTCTTCAACTCACAAGGTACCTTCACTCTACTGCGACCTTTGAATTTCATCTTTCCTGTAGAAAGAATCTTAGCCACACTCTATGAAGTCTTTTCTGAGGTCCCTTCAGCTGGAGATATATGTATACACACATATGTATATATGTACATGCATATATCTATGTATGTGGACACAGAGTCATGGGACTGGGAGGAGTATGCCTGGGGCAAGGATGGGGACAAGGGGGGTACAAACCCTGGAACTCTCGTCCCGAGATTAGCAGGAGCAGGATCTCCACCCCCATGCCAGGCTTGTATGTTCTGGTGTTCCCTGTGCCCCACCTCTGCCCACCGGAGGAGGTCACATAGCCCGGCAGCCAGGTTAAACTTCTTTTCCTCTTGTAAGTTCATGTCCAGCAGCACCTGGAATTCCTTACGCAAATAAGATATCCCCAGTGCTCTGGCCCAACAGCAATAACCCTTACTCACCCCCTAAAGGTTTAAATAGTCTTTGCTCTCTCCATTAAAATGAGCTGTCTCACTGAAGCTGCCTTCTGAGAGTAAGTTCTTGCTGTGCTCTCTGCTGGCTGAGGTCTCCTAGCACATAGCTGTCTATCCGTGCTTCCACTGTCAGGATCCAACAGCTATGATCTTGGGTACACACACACACACACACACACACACACACACACACACACACATCACATATGCACATTCACACATACATATCATCATTCATGTATATATACATTGTGTGTGTATATATTGTTTTCAGCTACTTTATAGCTGTTTCCTTCTTTAAATGACACCCGTCCTCTGGGAACTTTATGCAC
The DNA here is from genome assembly GCF_947179515.1 of Apodemus sylvaticus. NCBI lineage: Eukaryota > Metazoa > Chordata > Mammalia > Rodentia > Muridae > Apodemus > Apodemus sylvaticus. The sequence continues at coordinate 5,865,423 of NC_067479.1, read as the reverse complement.
ACGGTGAGCTCTGGGCTCTCTGATGGCTTCCTCTCAGCCCACAGCCTGTTTCCTGCCAGCCCCAAGTTTCTATGTCAGCATTTATGTGTTTCTCTTACACCTCCTGGGAGGGAGAGTCTGCACTTTCTTTACGTAGATTTTTGCTATTCGCAGGTTTCCTCATATATCCACCTAGTCATGTCATTAAAATATTGCCAGTAATTGGTAATTACCTTTTAATTGAATCCCACATGCCTTTGTTTTCATGTTTATCAGCAAGGACATCTTCTTTAATTTTACCTGATTTTTTCTTTACCTGGATAACATGGCAAAGAGAAAATTTAGAATTTAAGTGATTATAAACTATACTATGTAAAGCAAGAAAGCTTCAGAAATGTAAGAAGGTAGGTTAGCGGAAGTCCTCTGTGCTCTCTGTTTTGCAGCTTCCTATAACAGCGTGGGGGCGGGGAGGGGAGAGGGCACCTCTGCCGCTGCAGGCAGGTGTTGCCCACACTCACATGCCCTGATCACCAAACAGACACATGCAATTAAAACACTACATATTCCAAAAGGTTCTTGTTAAACTTCTGTTTCTAATAGAAAAGAAGACATAAACGGTCTGCAAGTCGGTTAACGAGGAAAAGGAAGGACAAGGGACAGAAGATACTCGGGAAATAAAGGCAGGAGGATCTCTTTGAGTTTAAAGCCAGCCTAGTTCATAGAGCAAATTATGGACTAGCCAGGGCTACATATGAGACTCTATCTCAAAAACTAAATAAAAAGAACAGCACAATACCTACTTTCTTTCTCTAAGGGACAGATGCCATCTTTCCTTTCCTTCCCTACTCTCTCTCTAAGGGACAAGTTACTTCTTTTCAGGACCAACTTTTCAGCCCGTGTCCCTGGCCCACTCACAGAGGCAGATGTGTAGCATCTCTGGTTGTAGCGATAGTAAATATTCTAATGAAACAGCATCTAAAACACAAACCCCATTTGTCCTTTTGTCTCAAGCCCCCCTTCCATGACCTTAACGTTTCCTTCTTTTCACTGAGTTACAATGCAAGGACTTAGGGAACACATTTTTTGCTGATATAAAAACAAAATTAAGAGGAAAAGAGGTGCTCACTAAAGTGTATAAAAGTGTCAGCCTCACACACCTGCACGGTCAGAATCTTGCTCTTGAAAGTGTTTAACACGACAATGACATTGCCCCCGCCAGTCTCAGAGTCTGCTCCTTCGTGCCTGAGGTGGGGGAACACAAATACCCATAGTTTATTCAGGAACAAATCAGAGTTTTGATTATATAAACAATTCCTTTACAATAGAATTATTTGTGTTACATTTTCAATTTATATATGCCATACTATTAAAATTAGATATTTAATTATGGTTCTATTAATATAAATTTAGATTATCTGTCAAAGGCCAGCTTCAATACCACTGGGCAAATGAAGGCAGGCAGCAGGTGTGGAATCTGTGATTGGGGTCGGATACAAGTTACATAGTCTCTAAAAAACAATCACTACAAAAACAGTCTTCAAACATAGATTAAAATCATTACACAAAAAGCAATTACAACAGGATTATTGATTATGGATTCTTCTGAAACTCATACCTAACTAAACATTTTCCCATTCATCGTTCTTTCCACAAGGTCACCCTAACCCTGAAGCAGAAATTCTTCTGTCTGATTAACAAAGCTTGAGTGAGCCTAGTCTACAGCAGCAAGCTGTTCCTGTGCTTGGCTGATGACAACTTGTATTTACCAAGGAGCGGTCACCATCTACCTTATAACTTCTTTGGCAGTCTGATCAGTAGGACTGACTGACTGTCTCTTCTCTGCTCTTACACTCAAACTGGAATTGTTTGCTCTTTATTCCTAACCTTCCTCGTTTGCTCCTGCAATCGCGTGCTGGCTGCGCACAGGAGTGCTCACTTGACCCCCTCCTCATTAGCTCCTGCCAGTCTGGGAGGAAGGGGCACACTTAAATCTTGGTTCTAACTTTAAACTTTTCGTATAATACTACTGCAACTTCCCAAAATCATTTAAATCAAATTAACTTCCTAAAACTGCTTAAATCAATCAGGACTTCATAAAACCATTAATTGATCTAAACAGCATTTCAAGCATGTTCATCTTCATGTGGATCTGCAGTACATTTTCCCAGCAGAGTGGGCTTTTGCCCAAGAAGTAATCACATCAGGAGTCCTCATTGCCTGTGGCCTGGTGGATATGTGGTGTATGAGAATCCAGCAGATACTGCAGGGATCTAAAAACAGTTTTACTATAACATTAAGTTATTTCTTTGATAGCTTCTTATATCTGTATATATATGTGTGTGTATGTGTGTGTGTGTGTATGTGTATATATACATATATATTCACCATATCCTTGTTACAGCCCTCACCCGCCTCCTACCTCTAATAACCTCTCTGCTTCCCCACCTGTCCCTCCCAGATTTATGAGTTTAGGTTTTGTTGTATGACCCATTTAATTTCACCAGGGCCATCTGAGACCCCTGGACTAGTTGCATCCACTGCCCTAGTGGAGTCGTCTCTGCATATACAACTGAAGCAGCAGCTCACACGTCCCTGCATCAGCAGAGGTAAGGCTACCTAGGCTCCTCCATTCCATGTGGGGTTGGCAGGCTTATTCGTGTGAGGAGCCAGTTGTTGAATGCTCACGACTGCAGGAGCTATGATGTGGGGGCTTAAATGATACATGTCCCCATAGACTCATGTATGGAAAGACTTGGTCCCAGCAGGGAGCGCTGTTTGGGAGAGGGAGGTGTGCTAGAGGAACGACGTCACTGGGAGCAGTCTTTAAGAGTTTAAAAGGTTATGCCTCTTCTAGTTGGCTCTATCAGTTTCATGTTTGAGGACTGTAGCAAGACTCTCTTATGAGCATCATCTGTGAACAAGAAGTCAATGAACTGAGGCAGGAAGTGGGAGGTGGAACATCCAGCAGGGAGGGACAGAGAGAATTCTGGGAAATAGTGAGAGAGATCTACCAGACCGCTGAGGAGATGGTCATAAACCAGCAGGGCTTGAAGTCTGGAGCTATGAGGGCCTTCCCAGGTGCTAGGTTTGTTGGGGGTAGCCTTGGTTTTGGGGTCCAGGGCAAAGTTATACTTACTTCCTTTTTATTTATTAATCATTTTATTTGATTACATTTCAATGTTATCCCTCTTACTGGTCTCCCTTTACCCCATCCCCTTCCCTTTTGCCTCTAGGAGGGTTGCGCTTACTTCTTAGTATAGCAAATAAAGGATTTCCCAAGATTATGCTGCAAGCAGCTGGAGGAGGTGGCAGGTCACAGGAGTCCATCTTTCCTATTGTCTGCTATGCATTTGTTTTTATTTTCTGCCACAGTTGTGTGTTAGTATCTCACTATTGTGCATGGATAGTAGCTAAAATCCTATAGAATAGATAAGTCTTATAAAACCGTTTTTCTGTTATCCTGTATACAGATCAAATAGTTTTTAAGCAAAATAGTTTTAATCACCATTTTGATAATCTGACATGCAACACTAAACAAGTAATTATATATAAAGCTTTAAGAGTGGGCTGGATCACTCACCCAATTATTTCATAAATATCTTCTGATCTTCCTTCACGTAATTTTAGTATCCATGCTCCTGGGTTTGCTTTTAATTGAAAATATCCCTTTAAAGATGAAAGGGGGGAAACTATTCATTTATATGAGTAAGAATATCCAATTATTCATTAAAGATTCTAAGTGAATTAGCCAAGAAAATATTTGTTAGGGATGGAAGAAAATTCTACAAATGAATCCCAAGGAAGAAGATTTTACAAAAAAAGCCTATAAAAACATATTCTAGAAGTATGGCTTTCACATGTTTTGAGACAGGCTCTTCCAATTTTTAAAAGCAACTGTCTGATTTAAAGATTCGACATTAGGGACTGGAGAGATGTCCAGTTGTTAGTAACAGCTGCTGCAGACTGCAGGCTGCATCCTAGCATGCAGTTGGGCAGCTTGGGGTCCGATGCCAACTTCTCTATAGGCACCTGCATCTATATGGCAGACATTTATATAGACACACCACAGAAATGTAAAATACATCTTAAGAGTAGAGAGGAATTTATCTTCACTATCAGGAAAACTTAAGGACCCCCCCCCCCCCGCCCCAAGGTGAATAGCATGAGTTCAATATTGAGAACACTCACAAGGTTGGCCATCACGACTGTGTCAACTATGACAGGATTGCTTCTTGTGCCCAGCGTGACCTGCAGACCCTGCGGGGGCTGCTCTGTGGTCATGTCGAAACAATGCCCTTCAAGTAGCAGGTACTCTAGTTCATACTCTGCTGTAACACTTCTCTCCGTCTGGGGGAAACATATTATGGGTTGGGTATTATGAATCCTATAAATTTTGTAATGAACAAAGGAGATGATTCTTAAGTAAAATAATGTTCTTTGGTTTATAACTTCAATCTTTCTTTAACACGAGTGAACTGATCCAACCACTAATTTTTTTCAAGACAAAAGGTCATGACTAATTTTTTTCCTTCCCACAGCAGGTATTTTCTAGTTACACGATGTGTGCACCACCAACAGTGAGCAGGAGGCAGTGCGTCTGGAAGGGAAAGCCGTGACTAGCAGTATCCACAGCCCTCGTCAAGGCAGGTGTAGGTGGGTAGTCATAAAACAGTTTCAGTTTGCAAATTTTGTAGTGCTTTTTCAAACTGGGAATGTAAGACAAGTTGTCACCTAGTGGCTTTCTTATAATTAAAAAAATCAATGTTCATTATTTAATTACAAGTAAATGTCATGAATTTAAAAAATTAACCTTTCCACAGTGGAACCAAGCATAAAGAAGAGAAAGCACCTACAGACCAAATATTCATTTAAACATGAACACAACTGAATTTATGGGTTTAATCCAAGAAAATATGCATAGCTTATGTTTTTATTAAACATGGTTTTCTCTAAATCAATGTCTCCATGAAAGTTTTGAGACTGGGTCTCATTGAATAGGCTATGCTTCTCTCTCTCTCTCTCTCTCCCCCTCTCTCTCTCTGTGTGTGCATGTGTGTGTGTGTGTGTGTCTGTCTGTCTGTCTGTCTCTCTCACTCACTGAATAGATTATGGTACTCTTTCTCTCTCACTGAATAGGCTATGGTTCTCTCTCTGTCTCTCTGTCTCTCTGTCTCTCTCTCTCTGTCTTTCTCCCACTTGCACATGCACACTACATAGATTTTGGTCCTTTCTCACTGAATGGGATATGGTACTCTACCTGCTTTAAGTGCACTGTCTATCTGTTCTGACTCTCGGGCAGCTGGGACAGTTAGGTATATACCATTGTGTCTGCCATTCATAATATATTTTTTTAAAGGCTTGCACATTTTAACACCTTGTAAATTTTCTTCTTTATAAATATTTTATTTTAGAGATAAACCCTTTTCTCTCCCTCACATGTACAACATGATCAAATACAAACATAAACAAAATGGTACATAATTTTTACAGTTTGGAAATTTTGCTAAGCAAAATAGAGAGTGGATGATGTTAATGCTTGGGATATTTCATAATAGGAAGATTTCAATTCTACTGTAATGTGGTAAGAAATATTTTCAGTCATCTTTGGAAACATTCCAAACTGTATAGTTATTTTTCTTTGGTGTAACTACCTCAGAAGTAACTAGAATGTTGTGTGATATATAATTGTGTATTTTTTAAAGGAAATTTTTTTGCAGATAGCATTTGCTTAATCAACTTTAAGGTTCTGAATTATTTGTTAATTTTTGCTATTCTAGTGATGGATTTCATATACTAAGTATATGCAAAACCATTAAAGCAACTTTTTTAAAGTGGAAGAAATTCAGAGGGAGGAACTTAGTTAAAAGAAGATGCTATTTTTGTTCTTATAGGCACAAAATTTTATGATAACAGTTCTTAAGAAAGAAACATTTATACATAAGTACTATAGTTGCTTCCAAATCTCTTGCTATGTAGCCCAGGTTGGCAGGGAGCTTAAAACAATCCTCTTGCCAGTCTTTAAAATGTTGAGATTACAAGTATACCCAAGTTAAGCTCATTTTCTGTATTTCTGTCCTTCACCTAACCTCCTTCAGGAAATGGCTCTACACATTATTTGAAAATATCCTGGTATAGTTACAGATACTTTAAATGTTGTATTACACACTGGAAATGGCAGAGTCAGGAAGAGTAGCATCAGTCCTAAATGGCAGACTCTAAGGAAGACAGACTCTAGGATGGCAGACTCTAGGATGGCAGACTCTACAGAAGACAGACTCTAAGGAAGACAGACTCTAGGATGGCAGACTCTAAAGAAGACAGACTCTTAGATGGCAGCCTCTAAGATGGCAGAGTCTAGGATGGCAGACTCTAAGATGGCAGACACTAGGATGGCAGACTCTTAAGATGGCAAACTCTAAGACAGCAGACTCTAGGATGGCAGACTCTAGGATGGCAGACTCTAAGATGGCAGACTCCAAAGATCTTTTTGCTTATTCCCTGCATCTATGACAACCAAGGATCTTGTTTTCTAGCTGCAGAGTCACAGCTATTGCTCATCCAAATATTTTGAAAAGATCACGAGCAGTGCTCCTTCCTGCTGTCATGTTCAGTTATCCTGCATTCAGGGTCTAAGAACAACAGGACTGTCCCCGTCAGGCAGCACCTCATTTCTCAGCTAGTAGTTTTCCCACGCAAACTTTTCACAGTTTTGGGTTGGATCTTTAAAATTATATTAATAATACACATTGTTCATTCTGTTTATGAGACTCCAATAGACCCCTTTAAGAGATCTCACTGATCACGAAGACAAAAGGGTCTTTCCTTTTCTAATCTTCTTTTCTGTCTATGTATGAGTGGGTGCCCATGGGGGGACCCAAACAGTGGAAGGAGAGAACTGACTCTCACAAGTTGTCCTTTGACCTCAGTACATGCACTGTGGTATATGCGCACACAGACACATAAAGGCTCATTTGTCTTCACCTTTAGTAAATGTCAAATGAAGGAAAGAGCACACTGAGACCACGAGCGGAATGCTGGTCTCCATGTTACAGCTCACTGTGACACATGTCACAGGCAAGGAGCTGCCCCAAGCTTTTCTTCTCGAGTTACTTCCTACAATAACTTACATCTTTTAAGTTAATATTATCAAGGTCACAGTTGCTGTGTACTGTTTCAACTAGCCATCCTTCTGGGGTCATCATGTTGAGGGTCAGAAGGTGTGATTCTGGGATGTCCAGGAACTTTGCCACTGGCCCATGAGAAGGACTATTGTTATCCCCTAGCGTCAGCTCTGGTTCCAGAACAAAACGGTAAAAGCTGTTAATAAAGCACACAAAAAATTTTGTTACTAAAATTAAAATGATTATTTATTCCTCAAATATTTTAAAATGGCCAATGGCCATTTTTCTTTTTTCTGTTAAATGCATTCAAAGTTTGATAGAGATACTGTGAAGGGAATGTCAAGTCTTCTGAATAAAATTCTGTACCCATAGGACAGACCTTTCAATTAGTGACCAACATTTAATAACTTTGATGAGATCTAGAAAGGTATGTGATGAATTTGAGATACAAAAAATAAATGAACAGCCTAAAAAGTACATGAGATATAAAAGAGGTGTCAGTCAAGGGGCCAAAGGATGAGTTAAAAATTCCCATTTTTATTTTCTACATTTTCATTTTATTTCCTTCCAATCATTAAAAAAAATCTTGTTTAAAATTATGATTCAAGGTAAAAGTGTATAATATATAATAAAATTCACTGTATGTGAAACAATCTAGAGATTAGCTCAATTACACCTTTTCTGTCAGGTGTATATGCATGATTAGAGTTGTAACCAAGAGAAACACATCTATTAATAAGCCTTAGAAGCTTTTTTAGTACAACAGGGCACACTGCTTTCTGCCCTGAGGTACAAAAGGATACAGAACCTTCTAGTAATAGAAGCGATTACAATGGCAGCAATTCTGAACCAAAAAGCAGAAAGAGTGAGTTTGAGTTCTGCTAAGCAGTGTTATTCAAAGTCACAGCCTTCACACATGCCACTGACAGAGACTCTAAACTACTTTCTCAAATAGTGACTATGATGACATGCAAGAGGACACGCTGAAATGCGGGTCTGGGAAAGTTGTAGACAATATAATTAACCTGAAACCTTTGACTTAACTGCATTCTCTTGGAAACACCTCTAATAAATATTCATATATCAAATTTCTAAAAATGTCTGTAAACAAAACTTCATACAACTTCTGCAATAAGCTAAGATATATTTACTGAGTTGGGTTATTTTAGTTTTGCAGCAATTAAGTGAAGTGACAAGCAGAGCAGTCCACAGTGATTCTATGCCCTTCATGCACCAGCAGGTGTCTGAGTCCACTCACCTGTCTAACGGGGCTTCTGACAGCTTACCCCTGCAGTTCATGAACAGCTTTATCTGCACATTTACAATCTTCCCAAGCACCTGTGGAAAGTGCTCATAGTGAATTTTAAGCAATACCACAGCTAACAGCTACTTAGCATGTGCTATGCACCATGTACCGCAGAAGCAATTTACATTCATTGTCACATTACACACTTAAATACCCTCTTTGCCTAAGGCCACAGAAAGTTACAGAAGAGGTTGACATTCAAGCAACTGTAAGCTGCTAGTCTTTTGCTTAAAATAACTTACTTTCAAAGCTTTTAAATTTCCTTAGCATTGAAGGAAAAGTAATATATTTACAGGAACCTTGGTTTGCAAACACAAAGTGGTGGCCTCACAGCACTGTTTACCACACTCTGAGCTCTTTAGAATTTCCCTCTGTGTCATAAGAGAAAGTTCTAGACTATACACGGATGACCTAGTTGGTTTTTTTTTTTTGTCTTATCATTAAATCAGTAAGAAGACGGAAAAAATGAATTTTATTCTCCCTCATCTCTACCCATGGAACAAAACACAGATAAATCAAAAGCTATTAATAAAAATATGGATAAAGGCAGAAACAGAAATATACACATAACACCAAGAACACAGACTTAGTGGGGAATGATAACAGACAGGGTGTACAAGAGCTCTGGGGTTTAGCTCCCATCCTGTCACTTATACTCACTGCCACAGAGACCAGCAGATGACTTGTTTCCCCTCCAGCAAAGCTAGAAACTACAACCAATGTGCAAAATATTATTCTATAATTTATGAAGTAAAAATAAAATTGCTCAGAAATAAAGCATATTATTTTTATCAAAAAATAAAGTAATGTGCAATGTCTCTCTGATCTCTATAATTTTGTATTGATTATTTATAAGTTCTATCTTGACCTAGGTCTTAGACATAAAATAACATTTTCTTCTGAATAATGATTCTTCACAGGATCAGGGAAGTTGCATACTAAAAATCAAGGATAATTTGAGTTCTATATTTCAAGAAACGCCTACATGAAGGATTTACAAATGCTAAGAAAGAATGGTGAAACAGCCATGAGGTTAACGTTATGCTGTTTATATTCCGAAGCCAAACAACATCAAAGTCTATGGTCATCATCTACATTAATAAATGCACTCATAAAACGTATTTAAAATAAATTCCCCTAAAATAGTCTACTGTTTGAGAAAGCTACAGCATGGAGTTCTTTTTTTTTTTTTTTTTTTTTTCCAGCATGGAGTTCTGATGGAATACACAACACTATCACTTTACTTGATAATTAGCATTATCCATTAGAGTGACTTCCTACACTGTGGCCTGTTTCCCAAAGGGAAGCCACCAGTCAGAGAGGTTTCCAATTCTGAGAACATTTCTTTATTTATTTAAACAGTTTCTGCAGACAGAACTAACAGACAGCACCAGGTATGCAGACATAGCCTGAGTCTAACATTGTTTGGGTCTCAGCCCGTCAGGCTTTTGCCTGCACCCAGGGCCTGGGAAACTCTGCAGGCCGTCTGTGTGCCAACCATGTCAGGGGTTATTTGCCCTGCAGAGTGATCAGCACTTGGAAAAGGTCCTTGCAACATCCGCCATCTTCACTCCCTGACGGAGCAGACAGGCAGCACCAGGTTCACAGAGACAACCTGAGTATAACATTGCTTGGGGCAAGAAACACGCGGGCTCCAATGGCAACCAAGAGGAGGTCAGCACATCAGCAATCTGTGCTAGGGGAAACCCAGTCATCTAGTGGTACGGAAATAGCCTTACAGGCTCACAGGAGGTTCAAATACCAGCCAGTGACAACAAGATCAACTAACACCAGAGATAACCAGATGGCAAAAGGCAAATGTAGGAACATTACTAACAGAAATCAAGGCAATATGGCAGCATCTGAACCCAATTCTCCAACAACAGCAAATTCTGGATACTCTAAAACACCAGAAAAAACGAGATTTGGATTTAAAAATCACTGGTCATGATGCTGTTAAAGGAACACAAGAAGGACATAAATAAATCTCTTAAAGAAATACAGGAGAAAATGGATCAAAAGGTTGAAACCCTTACAAGGGAAACACAAAAATCATTTACAGAAATTCAGGAGAATATGGGTCAAAAGATAGAAGCCAATAAAGAGGAAATGCAAAAGTCACTTAAAGAAATACAGGAGAACTTGGGTCAACAGACAGAAGTCATGAAAGAGGTAACACAAAAATCTCTTAAAGAATTACAGGAAAACACAAACAAACAAGTGAAGGAACTGAGCAAAACCATCCAATATCTAAAAACAGAAGTAGAAACAACTAAGAAATCGCAAAGGGAGACAACTTTGGAGAAAGAAAACCTTGGAAAGAAATCAGGGGCCATAGATGCAAATATCAACAACAGAATACAAGAGATAGAAGAATCTCAGATGCTGAAGATACCATAGAAACCATTGACTCAACAGTCAAAGAAAATGCAAAATGCAAAAAGCTTGTAACCCAGAACATCCAGGAAATCCAGGACACAATGAGAAGACCAAACCTAAGGATTATAGGTATAGATGAGAGTGAAGATTTACAACTTAAAGGGCCAGCAAATATCTTCAACAAAATTATGGAAGAAACCTTCCCTAACCTAAAGAGAGAGATGCCCATGAATATACAAGAAACCTACAGAACTCCAAACAGCCTGGACCAGAACAGAAATACTTCTTGTCACATAATAATCAAAACCGCAAATGTACTAAACAAAGAAAGAATATTAAAGGCAGTAAGAGAAAAAGGCCAAGTAACATATAAAGGAAGACCTATCAGAATCACAGCAGACTTTTCACCTGAGACTATGAAAGCTAGAAGATCCTGGGAAGATCTCATGCAGACTCGAAGAGAACACAAATGCCAGCCAAGACTACTATACCCAGCAAAACTCTCAATCACCATAGATGGAGAAAACAAGATATTCCATAACAAAACCAAATTTACACAATATCTTTCCACAAACCCAGCCCTACAAAGGATTGAAAACTCCAATACTGGGAGGAAAACCACATGCTGGAAAAAAGCAAGATAGTAACCTTCTTTCATCAAACCCAAAAGAAGATAACCACTCTAATATAAAAATAACATCAAAAATGAAAGGAAGGAATACTCACTATTCCTTAATATCTCTTAACATCAATGGACTCAATTCCCCAATAAAAAGACATAGACTAACAGACTGGATACATAAACAGGACCCTACATTTTGGTGCATACAGGAAACACACCTCATTTTCAAAGACAAACACTACCTTAGAGTAAAAGGCTGGAAGACAATTTTACAAGCAAATGGTCTCAGGAAACAGAGTAGCCATTCTAATATCAGATAAAATTGACTTTCAACCTAAAGTCATCAAAAGAGACATGGAAGAACACTTCTTGCTGGTCAAAGGAAAAATCCACCAAGAAGAACTCTCAATTCTGAACATCTATGCTCCAAATGCAAGGGCACTCACATTTGTAAAAGAAACTTTACTAAAGCTCAAAGCACACATTGCACCTAACACAATAATTGTGGGGGACTTCAATACTCCACTCTCCTCAATGGACCGATCAGGAAAACAGAAACTAAACAGGGACACAGTGAAACTAATTGAAGTTTATATATATATATATATAACATTTCACCCTAAAGCAAAAGAATATACCTTTTTCTCAGCATCTCATGGTACCTTCTCCAAAATAGACCATATAATTGGTGACAAGACAGACCTCAACAAATATAAGAAGATCAAACTAATCCCATGCCTCCTATCAGATCACTATGGAGTAAAAGTGGTCTTCAATAGCAACAAAAACAACACAAAGGCCACATACACAGGAGGTTGAACAATACTCTACTCAATGATACCTTGGCCAAAGAAGAAATAAATAAATAAAGAAATAAAGACTCTTTAGAATTTAATGAAAATGAAGTCACACCATACCCAAATCTATCGGACACAATGAAAGCAGTGCTAAGAGAAAAACTCATAGCTCTGAGTGCCTCCAAAAAGAAAATGGAGAGAGGATACACTAGCAGCTTAATGGCATACCTGAAAGCCCTGGAATAAAAAGAAGCTAATTCACCCAGGAGGAGTAGAAGACAGGAAATCATCAAACTCAGGGCTGAAATCAATCAAGTGGAAACAAAGAGAACCATACAAAGAATCAACAAAGCCTGGAGCTGGTTTTTTGGAAAATCAACCTTAGCCTTAGCCAGACTAACCAAAGGTCACAAAGACAGTATCCACATTAACAAAATTAGAAATGAAAAGGGAGCTATAACAACAGAAACTGAGGAAATTAAAAAAATCATCAGATCCTACTACAAAAGGCTATACTCAACACAACTGGAAAATCTGGAGGAAATAGACAATTTCCTAGACAGATACAAAATACCAGATTAAATCAGGATCAAATAGATCATCTAAACAGTTCCACAACCCCTAAAGAAATAGAAGGGGTCATAGAAAGTCTTCCAACCAAAAAAAGCACGGGACCAGATGGCTTTAGTGCAGAATTCTATCAGACCTTCAAAGAAGCCCTAATACCTATACTCTTTAAACTATTCCACAAAATAGCAACAGACGGAACACTACCCAACTCCTTCTACGAAGCCACAATTACAATGGTACCAAAACCACACAAAGAACCAACAAAGAAAAAGAACTTCAGACCAATTTTCCTTATGAACATCAATGCAAAAATACTCGACAAAATTCTTGCCAACCAAATCTAAGAACACATCAAAACGATCACTCACTATGATCAAGTAGGCTTCATCCTAGGGATGCAGGGATGGTTCAATATACAGAAATCCATCAATGCAATCCACTATATAAATAAACTCAAAGAAAAAAACTACATGTTCATTTCATTAGCTGCTGAAAAAGCATTTGACAAAATTCAGCATCCTTTCATGCTAAAAGTCTTGGAAAGAACAGGAATTCAAGGCCCATACCTAAACATAGTAAAAGCAATATACTGCAAACCGGTAGCCAGCATCAAACTAAACGGAGAGAAACTTGCTATCCCACTAAAATCAGGGACTGGACAAGGCTGTCCTCTCTCTCCATATCTTTTCAATATAGTTCTTGAATTTCTAGCTAGAGCAATTAGACAACATAAGGAGGTCAAAGGGATACAAACTGGAAAGGAAGAATTCAAACTATCACTATTTGCAGATGACATGATAGTATACTTAAGTGACCCAAAAACCTCCACCAGAGAACTCCTACAGCTGATAAACAACTTCAGCAAAGTGGCCGGTTATAAAATCAACTCAAGCAAACCAGTAGCCTTCCTATACTCAAAGGATAAGCAGGCTGAGAAAGAAATTAGGGAGATGACACACTTCACAATAGCCATAAACAATATAAAGTATCTTGGTGTGACTCTGACCAAACAAGTGAAAGATCTGTATGACAAGAACTTTAGGTCTCTGAAGAAGGAAATTGAAGAAGACCTCAGAAAATGGAAAAAATCTTCCATGCTCGTGGATTGGCAGGATTAATATAGTTAAAATGGCCATCTTACCAAAAGCAATATACAGATTCAACGCAATTCCCATCAAAATCCCAACTCAGTTCTTCATAGAGTTAGAAAGAGCAATTCTCAAATTTATCTGGAATAAAAAAAAAAAAACCCAGGATAGCTAAAACTATTCTCAACCGTAAAAGAACTTCTGGGGGAATCAGTATCCTGGACCTCAAGCAATACTACAGAGCAATAGTGTTAAAAACTGCAGGTGGATCAATGGAATAGGATTGAAGACCCAGAAATGAATCCACACACCTATGGTTACTTGATCTTTGACAAAGGAGCTGAAAACATCCAGTGGAAAAAAGATAGCCTTTTCAACAAATGGTGCTGGTTCAATTGGAAGTCAACATGCAGAAGAATGCGAATTGATCCATTTGTATCTCTTTGTACTAAGCTCAACTCCAAGTGTATCAAGGACTTCCACATAAAACCAGACACACTGAAACTAACAGAAAAGAAACTGAAGACCCTTGAGGACATGGGCACAGGGGGAAAGTTACTGAACAGAACACCAATAGCTTATGCTCTAAGATCAAGAATTGACAAATGGACCTCATAAAATTACAAAGTTTCTGTAAGGTGAAGGACACTGTCAAAAGGACAAAACAGCAACCAACAAATTGGGAAAAGATCTTCACCAACCCTACATCTAAGAGAGGGCTAATATCTAATATATACAAAGAACTCTAGTAGTTAGACCCCAGAGAACCAAATAACCCTATTAAAATGGGGTACAGAGTTAAACAAAGAATTTTCACCTGAAGAACTTCAGATGGCTGAGAATCAGCTTAAGAAATGTTCAACATCATTAGTCATTAGTGAAATGAAAATCAAAACAACCCTGAGATTTCACCTCACACCAGTCAGAATGGCTAAGGTTAAAAACTCAGGAGACAGCAGGTGTTGGCGAGGATGTGGAGAAAGAGGAATACTCCTCCACTGCTGGTGGGATTGCAAGCTGGTACAACCACTCTGGAAATCAGTCTGGCGGTTCCTCAGAATACTGGGCATGACACTTCTGGAGGACCCTGCTATACCACTCCTGGACATATACCCAGAGGATTCCCTGGCATGCAATAAGGACACATGCATCACCATGTTCATAGCAGCCTTATTTGTAATAGCCAGAATCTGGAAAGAACCCAGATGTCCCTCAATGGAGGAATGGATACAGAAAATGTGGTATATTTACACAATGGAATACTACTCAGCAATTAAAAACAATGAATTCATGAAATTCTTTTTTTTTAATTGTTATTTTTTTTATTCGATATAATTTATTTACATTTCAAATGATTTCCCCTTTTCTAGCCCCCCCACTCCCCGAAAGTCCCGTAAGCCCCCTTCTCTTCCCCTGTCCTCCCTCCCACCCCTTCCCAGTTCCCCGTTCTGGTTTTGCCAAATACTGTTTCACTGAGTCTTTCCAGAACCAGGGACCACTCCTGCTTTCTTCTTGTATCTCATTTGATGTGTGGATTATGTTTTGGGTATTCCAGTTTTCTAGGTTAATAACCACTTATTAGTGAGTGCATACCATGATTCACCTTTTGAGTCTGGGTTACCTCACTTAGTATGATGTTCTCTAGCTCCATCCATTTGCCTAAGAATTTCATGAATTCATTGTTTCTAATGGCCGAATAGTACTCCATTGTGTAGATATACCACATTTTTTGCATCCACTCTTCTGTTGAGGGCTACCTGGGTTCTTTCCAGCATCTGGCAATTATAAATAGGGCTGCTGAATTCATGAAATTCTTAGGCAAATGGTTGGAACTGGAAAATATCATTCTAAGTGAGGTAACTCAATCACAAAAGAATACACATGGAATGCAGTCACTGATAAGTGGATATTAGCCCAGAAGCTCTGAATACCCAAGACACAATTCACATATCAAATAATACTCAAGAAGAAGGAAGGAGAGGGCCCTGGTCCTGGAAAGGCTTGATGCAGCAATGTAGGGGAATACCAGGACAGAGAAGTGGGAGGGGGTTGATTGGGGAATGGGCGGAGGGAAGCAGGCTTTGGGACTTATGGGGAGGGGGGAACCGGGAAAGGGGAAATCACTTGGAATGTAAACAAAGAATGTAGGAAAAAAAATACAGGGAGGTGTAACTAGGCCTGCTCAGCGGAATGTCCCTTGCACGCATGGGCCTTCAGGGCTGACCACTCGCTCCGGGATAATGGACTTGGCTGCTCTTCCTGTTTCTCCTGCATGCTCTCAGCATTCCCTAGTTGCCTACAGTTGAGAACATTTCTTGAACATTCATCTTCCTTCCTTCCTTCCTTCCTTCCTTCCTCCCTCCCTCCCTCCCTCTCTCCCTCCCTCCCTCCCTCCCTTTCTTCCTTCTTTCCTTCCTTCCCTCTCTTCCTATCTCCATCCCTCTTCCTCCCTTCCTTATTCTCCCTCCATCCTTCTGTCTCAGACACAATATGTCTATGCAGCCCAGTGTGGCCATAGACTTACAGTATTTGTGCCTGTTTTTGAGTGTTGGGATACAGACATAAGTCAAAAAACACTAGACTTCTACACTTTCATCCTTATTAATGGCTGGTGGGCGTGGCTTCCAGCCTCTCACTACTATTATTTCCAATCACTTGTGGAACTTTAGTGTTGTGGCCCTGTGCTCCCCTTGGTGCTGACAGTAATACACGGATGACCTCTGACCTGTCACGGTGATCTTAGGTCACTAGACAGTCTCCAGCGGCTTGAGTGCTAGAAGACAGTCTTAGTTATGGCTTTACTGCTGCAAACAGACACCATGGCCAAGGCAGCTCTTATAAAGGACAACGTTAAGTTGGGGCTGCCTGCCACGCTCAGAGGTTCAGTTCAGTATCCAGGGAGAGCAGAGCTCTGGAGGAGTTGAGAGTTCTTCTTCTTCTTTTTTTAAAATTCGATATATTCTTTATTTACATTTTAAATGATTTCCCCTTTCCTTGATCCCCCCTCCCCACAAGTCCCATAAGCCCTCTTTCCTCCCCCTGCTCCCCCATCCACCCCTTCCCACTTCCCTGTTCTGGTATTCCCCTACACTGCTGCACTGAGCCTTTCCAAAACCAGGGGCCACTCCTGGGTATTCCAAGCTTCTAGGCTAATATCTGATTATCAGTGAGTGGATACCATGAGTGTTCTTTTGAGACTGGGTTACCACACTTAGGATGATGTTCTCCAGCTCCATCCATTTGTCTAAGAATGGATCAATTCACGTTCTTCTGCATACTGACCTCCAGTTGAACCAGCACCATTTGTTGAAAAGGCTATCTTTTCCCCACTGGATGTTTTCAGCTCCTCTGTCGAAGATCAAGTGACCACAGGTGAGTGGGTTCATTTCTGGGTCTTGGAGTTGAGAGTTCTACATCTTGTTCCAAAGGTAAACAGGAGGAGACTGGCTCAGGAGGTTAGGAGGAGGGTCTCATTGCCCCCACGTGACACAGTACTCCAGCAAGGCCACACTTCCTAATTGGGCCACTCCTTGGGCCAAGCATTTTCAAAGCACCACATTGTACCGTAACGTCATCTTGTGGCAGACCCTTGTGACAGAAGCCGAGTGTCTGGATACAGTCCCTGAGCTCCTCCTTCCCTGGGCTTTGCCTGAGTGGTCAGCATTACTTCCTGCACTTGAAGCTTCCTTTATAAACGTGTACTTTCTCCCAGGTCTACTTACCTGACTCCCGCAGGAGCCCTCTCCCGGGTTTCTTGGTGCCTTCTCCTGCTCTTGCTGACAGGGCCTCCCTACTCGCTGGGGATGGAGTGATGTGAAGAGTGGAGACTGTAGAATCTGCTCCTCCCTGCAGCTGAGGTGACTGGCGCCCCTTCTCTATGGACTCATTTGGCTTTACCTTGTTAGGCCGTTTCCAGTCATGCTGATAGGTGGAGCTTGCAATTCATCAAAGCACACTTCATGGGCCACAGCATAGACTTTGTAGGGAACAGTAGCTCAGTTGTAGCAGCACCCAGCCTAGACGTTGCCATACTTGCGCCCAGCTCTACTATTATATACTGAAATACGTATTTGACACATGTATGTGTGTGTCTAAAATGTGAGATCATGTAGAGAACCAGGAAGATCACCAATGCGCCATTACACTTAAAAACACATGGAAAGTTACGTTTCAAATGACAGGTTTAGTGTAACTAATGTTATCTTACCACCAGTAGCTGTGCCATCTTCTGAGCTTCTCTTGTTAAAGGGTCAACAATAGCAAAGACATCAAAGAACGTGTCATTCTCTGGAGGATTTATCTTTATAACACTAGAACAAAAAGTGAGAGAAACAGTAGGTTAAGTTTGTACAAAACTTATACATAACCATGATCTTAGCTACGTACATTCTTATGAGTTGTTTAGTTAAAAATTCTGATTATTTCACATAATAAAACTGCAGATTTGGAATATGTGTGATATGTTGTAAAGGTATAGTGAATTTGAAAAAATGAAATATTTTATAAATATGCAATTAAAATACACTTTAAAGAGTGAGACTACTCTTGTACCCAGCGTCCTCTCTTTGCCTCCTTCTCCCTATCATTCCTGTCTGTCTTCCATTGCTCTAAATCATAAATTAAGAGATGGACTTAATTTAAAGGGAAATGGAAACAAAGAGGCCAGTGGGCGATAAGCAATAATATGTGTGTTTGCAAAGTACAGGCTATGTAACATAACTACTGCTTTAACACTAGTCATATAAAGGCATTTTTTAAGATGAAGGAGGACTTTGATAGTAGAAAAAGGCTTGTCAAATCAAGGGCTACACATGAACAGTTATAGGAATAGCCATTTTTGCTAGAGAAAGTCTCTTTGCCGTGAGAAGATTGATGCCCAACAATGAAATAAAATATTTACTTCAAACATAATTACTGAGTGAAACTTCATTTTCCTTGAAGCTATGATTTGTGTTATAATAAGAGTAGTAGAGTCAACAGGTCTTGGATAATTTTGTTAGAAATAAGGGTTAGATGATCTGATAACACGACTCTGCAATTGTTGCTGCTTAATTCTCTTGCAACAATTCTACAAGCTACTACCAAACTGCAGCGCCTGTAGAAACTGGTTGTCCAATTGCTACCACATGGCATGGCTTGTTACGGCTGAACTACACATCTGTCTCCTGCTGCTTTAAGTTTTCCCCAGATAACTACTAATTCTTTCTTGAAGTCTGTACTGCGTTTTTGTCCCAAGACATCATTTAACAACGTGAACTATGTGTGATGTTACAGTTCTAAGCCCAGTACTTAGAAAATGAGTATTTCACATACCAAAAATATACAGCATTATTTACGATTGAAGAAGTTTAAAGTTACTAATAATATTGGACATTAAATAAAAATCATGCTAAGAATAAACTTTATATCTAAGTGTGTTTTTATTCAGTAGGCTGTACAACTAGATTTGTATTTTATGTGTGTGTGTATGTGTGTACATGAGCTTTGTGTGTGTTTGTATATGCATTTGGTGAGTGTGTGTATGTGTGTGTGTGTGTGTGTGTGTTAGTCATGTGGTACTAGGGATTAAATTCAGGGCCTCATGCATGAAAGTCAAACACATCCTCTACTACTGAGCTATGTCCTAGATATTTTTCTCTTTGTATTATTATTCTACTGGACAGAAAACTTATAATTTTCATTATGCTATAAAAATGTAAATACTTCATGGCAACTGGGGAGAATGAATTGAACAGTTCAGTAGAAGAGACAGCATCAGATACTGTAGCAGTGTTACCTGAGATCTTCTTTGAGTAGTGTGACATCACTGCGAGAGGCACGCACGGCCAATGAGGAAATCAGCACATCTGTTTTCATCACCAGGTCGCTCATGCTGCACAAGCCGAGAGCAGTGAGTGAGTCCTCCAGGAAGAGAGCACGTCACAGTTCATGGTACCATTAACAACTCTGGTACAGCTATGGCCTATCTCACGGGAGTGAGTTACAAAGGACACACAGTATAACCACACTTCTCTGGGTAAGGCAACACACTCAACACAAGAAGCACCTACAATGGGTATTTACAGCTGAAGCCAAAGTATAAATAAAACACATGAGACCTCTGCACAGTCTTTTCAAAAATGGCTCCTCTTGTGAGAGGAGGGGACAGAACTAGGTGAATACAAAACAAAGAGAAAGAATGAACTGAGGGAGGGGAGCACTTTCCCCAATCAGGGATTCAGAGGGAGAGGAGCACTGTCCCCAGTCAGAGATGAGGGAGGGGAGCAATGTCCTCAGTTAGAAATGCTGAGGGAGGGACACAGTATCCCCAGTCAGAGATGAGGGAGGGGAGCACTGTTCTCAGTCAGGGATGCTGAGGAAGGGAATGATTTATTTTCTGCTTATTTTCTACATGGATTGATCATCTTCTCCCAGTCTTTTATTATTATGTATCTTTATTTTTCTAAATATCAAAACATTTCTAACTTTAAAAGAAAATAGATAACCAGAAAATGTTGGTTCAGGCCTTTAGTTCCAGCACTCAGGAGGTAGAGGCAGGAGAGTCTCAAGGACAGCCAGGGCTATGCAGAGAAACCCTGTCTAGAAAAACCAAAAAGGAAGGAAGGAAGAGAAGGAGACAGGGAGGGAGATAATATATATTTTAAACACATAACTTCCAAACCAATTGCTTAATACTTTTAAATACTTACTGTTTTGAGTCCATTTCCATATGTTCAACAATGCTTGTAATTTTCTGTACTGAATCACTAAATGACAACTTTTCAAGCAAGTGGAAATCTTCTTTGTAGAACTCTTCTTTTAAAGGTCCTAAGAACTTAAAATGAAGATAGTGTTACTGATAGACATTTTCTAGAAGACATTCAGGATGCTTTTCTTTTTCATGTTTCCTCCAGCACTATGTCAGCTCTATACAGCACCATGAGCGTCTGTGGAGGGTTCTGTAGGCCACACGGCCACTATCATGTCACATGTGTTGCAGCCACATGTTGTCTCTTGGGAGATTACAGAGAATGGTTCCAGACAGTCCTTCACACCTTTTCTTCAGCTGCTTCTGTAGTAAATGTAGTGTAAGAGTCACGGAACACAGGACTAGACTCTTTCAGAGGTGACATCAGAGGTCAAATAATGTTTCCTTGTAAATATAAATCACAGGGTCTTAACACAGAAACAGGCACTGTAATACTAAAAGCACTCATGTAAACTTGTTTTTAACTTTTAAGATTTTATATCAATTTAACTTTAAAAGTAGCTTCAATCTGTAGTGGTTGTTTCCTTGTTTTTATCCCTGAACAGAAGGCTGACTCTGTCACTAAACACACCAGGAAACTGGTTCGCCTTCACCTGTGTAACCAAGCACAGCATCGAACAGTGGAAAGAGCCTGATCCTCAGGATCTATCGTACAAAAATCTGGATGTATCTCCCAAGTACTGTACTTTATAGGGTATAAGATCTGATAATATTCAAGGTGGAAAAAAGTCCTTTAAGCTCTGAAATTAAGCAACAATAGGATAAAATCTGTTATTTACATCTTGATTGCAAAATTTTTAGAAATTTTTTGTTTCTTTTGCTCTTTTTTTCTTTCCTTTTTTTTTTTTCTTTTTTTGAGACAGAGTTTCTCTGGACTGCCTTGGCTGTCCTGGAACTCCCTCCGTTGACCAGGCTGCCCTCAAACCCATAATCACCTGCTTCTACCTCCTAAGTGTTGGGATTAAAGGTGTGCACTGCCACCACCTGGGGAAACGTGAGCATTTTAAATTAATGTAGAGTTCTATAATACACAACATTAAAGTTTACCAAACTTTACCAGAGCGCCCGCTGACACTGTGTGACCCTCTCTAAGGCTCGCTCCTCCATGGTCATCTACTCCTGCATAAAAGTCAAGTACACAGTGGGCCTACTGCTTCCATGCAGTTCCCAAATATTTCAAGAGAAAACACAAGTTAACATTTACTAAACAGTTAGCTTGTCTGGGCATGCCAACTCTTTACTAATTAAGGCGTATTAAGGAGCTCAGGGTGCACTATGGCAGTGGGCATGCAGCAGGGGGCGCTGCAGTCAGTATGGAGCTTGGCAAAGAACTCACCTAAGCAGCAGGCAAGTGAGTTTACCTCAGAGGGGCAGCGCCTTGCCAACCCTTGCAGCTGCCAGCCCTCACTGCACTTGTTGCTGTCTTGTCACCCTGTTTTTTGCCTTGTATGACTGTCCTTGGGGGAGGGGGTTCTAATTCCCCACTCTGTAATGCAATCACAATGCATAACAATGGTGGTGATTTTCCAAAAAGCAGTGCCACTCAGATTAATGATTTAGCTGAAGATTTCTGAGAAATTAAAAATAAGTATGGTTAAAAAGATTAGGCCAAAGTGGGTTTTTTGTTTTGTTTTATTTTGTTTTGTTTTATGTACAATGAATTAAATCAGGTCAGGATGTTTTGACAGCTGCTTTGTAACAGAAAACCTAGGGCACAACATAAAAATAAAATACGCATTCTTAGTTACCTAGTGGATGGCCTGCTAAGGTCAGAGAACAAGAGCAAAGCAAACCTGGTTGCTAAGGGCTACTGAGTTTCAGCTACCGGGGACAGGCTCAAGGTCAACGACAGTCACTGAGCTCTGTGCCCACTGTAAAATCAGATTTTCCTGGCCTTTAACTGTAAATCTGCTGATGAGGGCGGTGCACCCTGAGGACTCGGAGCTGTGCAGCAGGCAGACTAAATGGACTGAACAGATTTTCTGTTGTCTCAAGAAAACTACAAGATCACTGACCTAAAGTTCTCTGGGTAACTGTACATTTAGGTTGCTATGAAAACAATATAAGAACATGTAGATGGTTAACTATGCTAGATGGATAAGGATTGTGTTAAGTTAGAAAAACAGGTCATCTATTTTCTTTCTTGTAACTGAAAACTGCTACCTGCCAATACAAGAGAAATTGGCAGTTAAAAAAAAATAGGACACATGTGCATGTGCATGCGCGCACAAACACAGACACATACACACACTCTCTCTCACACACTCTCACACACACACACATACACACACACTCTCTCACTCTCTTTCTCTCTCTCTCTCTCTCTCTCTCTCTCTCTCTCTCTCTCTCACACACACACACACACACACACACACACACACACACACACGTGCGCGGAAGAAACCACAGGATAAACTGAGTAATCATGCAAGGAACTTCGAATAACTTATTTTTAAAAATCTGAAACTTGTAATCATTGTGTGTGATTGAAATTCATGATTAAGAAGTAATTGTGACTTTTTCCCTGCATGGAGGATTTCATTAAAGTATATAAGGCCTAAGAGAAAAATCAGAGTTGATAGAGCCTTGCTTCATCCACCAAGCGCGTGTGAGGGTGTGCCTGCTTTACCTCAGTCACTCACCATGCATCTCCTTGGAGTGCTGGACACCCCACTGGAGCTGGCCTCTGACAAGACTACAGCTCGTATTGTACACACAATGCCGCCAAGTTTCAGCAAATTTAAACAGCTTGTATAACAACTGAGTCTGAACGTAGGTCGGTATGGTTTACAAAGGATGGGACATGGTAAGTACAAGAAGAACTTTACTAACAGCATATACAAACATATAATTCTTTAGTATTTTGGCAATAAGTCATGTGATATTATCTAGGCATGGTGGCACCCCTTTTTATGTTATTTATTTATTTTTATACGAGTGCACTGTAGGTGTCTTCAGACATACTAGAAGAGGGCATCAGATCTCATTACAGATGGTTGTGAGCCACCATGTGGTTGCTGGGATTTGAATGCAGGTCCTCTGGAAGAGCAGTCAGTGCTGTTAACCACCAAGCTACCTCTCCAGCCCAGTGGCACCCTTTAAAACCCAGCATTGGGAGGCAGAGATGAGCAGGTATCTGTGAGTCTAAAGCCAGACTGCCCTGCACAGTTCCAGAGGACACAGTGAAATAGTGTCTCAAATATTAAAATTAAAAACCTGGCAGAAATTATACAACCATTATTGCATTCACATTATTAGTCATTTAGAGACAATTGAAACTCTAAAGATGTTCCAGCCTTACCATTGGGACAGGTTGTATGGTAAAATTCAGAAATGGTTTCAAATATTAAACAATCTGTTCCACAGACGATTATTCTGCTACATAATCATACTCTGAAAAGTTGCAATGAGGGTCATACTGCTACATTAGCATCCACCGTGCTGGACATTTGAAAGTACATTTCTACTCAAAGTGAACAACAATCAAAATCACATTTCCCATTAGCCAGCACAAATCAGCTGCTCCGACTGCTTCAGGCTCTGTCGTTAGCTGCCCCCAGCACATGCATCGCAGGGACAGTGCAGCTCTGTCACGGTTCACCCCTAAGACTCGCTCGCCTAGGGGACAGTATAGGGAGCCAAAGATGATCATACACTTGACAACTGTTTTTTAAAAGCTGTATTTCTTTCCATGACATGGAAGTAAGGTCACCACTGGGCTTCTGCACTGCTCATTATCAAGTCTAATCAATACTTATTTTAATAAGTAGTAATGTTTGTAATCAGTTTGTAAAACAGCACTATTCAGAGATTATTACGATTCTTTAAAAAAAAGAAAAAAAAGGCTTAGGCTAACGGACAGATGGGGACAGCAACCCAGCCATAACCAGCCAGAAAACTTTTGACCCACAGTTTCTCCAGTCTGTAAGATAGGCAAGGGCAAAGGTGGAGCAGAAATGGAGGGCGTGGCCAGCCTACGACTGACTGGTTCAACTTGAGACCTATGCTGCGAGAGAGACCACACCTCTGCTAATGGCACTATTAATGATACTCTGCTATACTCGAAGACAGGAGCCTAGTACAACTGTCATCAGAGAGGAGGCTTCAACCAGCATCTGATGGAAACTGATGCAGAGGCTCGCATCCAAACAATAAATGGGGTTTGGGGGAAGATGGGGAAGACAAAGAAACAGACAGGCAGGGACACCACAAGCGAACCTACAGAATCAGCTAACCTAAACCCATGGGGGTTCCCAGAGGCCGAGCCACCAGCCAGACAGCATGCATGGGACTATGCAGGCCTGAGGTGTGCAACTTTGTCCTCAAGGGCAGTCTCTGACTCTGTCGCCTGCCTCTGGGACGCTTTCCTCTAATTGGGCTGTCTTGTCTAGGCTCAGTGGGAGAAGCTGTGCTTACTCTTGCTGCAGTCTGATACAGCAGGCTAGGTGCCATCCATGGGAGGCTGCCCCTGCTCTAAGGAGAAAGAGAAGTAGGACTAGAGGGGGTGGGCAGAGAAAAGGGAGGGCCTGGGAGGAGAGAAGGGAGGGAGGCTTCAATAAGGGTATAAAGTAAATAAAGTAATTTATTAATGAAAGGAAGACTATCTTATTTTTATTTTTTTATTCGATATATTTTTTATTTACATTTCAAATGACTTCCCCTTTTCTAGACCCCACTCCCGAAAGTCCCATAAACCCCCTTCCCTCCCCCTGTTCTCCCACCCACCCCTTCCCACTCCCCTGTTCTGGTTTTGCCCTATACTGCTTCACTGAGTCTTTCCAGAACAAGGGGCCACTCCTCCGTTCTTCTTGTACCTCATTTGATGTCTGGATTATGTTTTGGGTATTCCAGTTTTCTACGTTAATATCCACTTATTAGTGAGTGCACACCATGATTCATCTTTTGAGACTGGATTACCTCACTTAGTATAATGTTCTCTAGCTCCATCCATTTGCATAAGAATTTCATGAATTTATTGTTTCTAATGGCTGAATAGTACTCCATTGTGTATATATACCACATGTTTTGCATCCATTCTTCTGTTGAGGGATACCTGGGTTCTTTCCAGCTTCTGGCTATTATAAATAGGGCTGCTATGAACATAGTGGA
Organism: Apodemus sylvaticus; assembly: GCF_947179515.1. Classification (NCBI taxonomy): domain Eukaryota; kingdom Metazoa; phylum Chordata; class Mammalia; order Rodentia; family Muridae; genus Apodemus; species Apodemus sylvaticus. The sequence goes on along the minus strand of NC_067479.1, from coordinate 5,839,704 downwards.
GCATATATCCTTATTACATGCTGGGGAATCTTCTGGGTATATGCCCAGGAATGGTATAGCAGGATCTTTCAGAAGTGACATGCCCAGTTTTCTGAGGAACCGCAAGACTGATTTCCAGAGTGGTTGTACCAATTTGCAACCCCACCAGCTGTGGAGGAGTGTTCCTCTTTCTCCACATCCTTGCCAACACCTGCTGTCTCCTGAGTTTTTAATCTTAGCCATTCTGACTGGTGTAAGGTGAAATCTCAGGGTTGTTTTGATTTGCATTTCCCTGATGAATAGTGAAGTTGAGCATTTTTTAAAGATGTTTCTCAGCCATCCAAAGTTCTTCAGGTGAGAATTCTTTGTTTAACTCTGTACCCCATTTTTTTAATAGGGTTATTTGGTTTTCTGGGGTCTAACTTCTTGAGTTCTTTGTATATATTGGATATTAGCCCTCTATCTGATGTAGGGTTGGTGAAGATCTTTTCTCAATTTGTTGGTTGCCGATTTGTCCTTTTGATGGTGTCCTTTGCCTTACAGAAACTTTGTAATTTTATGAGGTCCCATTTGTCAATTCTTGATCTTAGAACTTACGCTATTGGTGATCTGTTCAGAAACTTTACCCCTGTACCGATGTCCTCAAGGGTATTCCTCAGTTTCTTTTCTATTAGCTTCAGAGTGTCTGGCTTTATGTGGAGGTCCTTGATCCATTTGGAGTTGAGCTTAGTACAAGGAGACAAGGATGGATCAATTCGCATTCTTCTGCATGCTGACCTCCAGTTGAACCAGCATCATTTGTTGAAAAGGCTATCTTTTTTCCATTGGATGTTTTCAGCCCCTTTGTCGAGGATCAAGTGGCCATAGGTGTGGGTTCATTTCTAGATCTTCAATCCTGTTCCAATGATCCGTCTGCCTGTCACTGAACCAATACCATGCAGTTTTTAACACTATTGCTCTGTAGTATTGCTTGAGGTCAGGAATACTGATTCCCCCAGAATTTCTTTTGTTGTTGAGAATAGTTTTAGCTATCCTGGGTTTTTTGTTATTCCAGATGAATTTGAGAATTGCTCTAACTCTGTGAAGAATTGAGTTGGGATTTTGATGGGTATTGCGTTGAATCTATAGATTGCTTTTGGCAAAATGGCAATTTTAACTATATTAATCCTGCCGATCCATGAGCATGGGAGTTTTTTCCATTTTTTCAGGTCTTCTTCCATTTTTTTCTTCAGAGTCTTGAAGTTCTTGTCATATAGATCTTTCACATGTTTGGTAAGAGTCACCCCAAGGTACTTTATACTGTTTGTGGCTATTGTGAAGGGTGTCATTTCACTAATTTCTTTCTCAGCCTGTTTATCCTTTGAGTATAGGAAGGCTACTGATTTGCTTGAGTTGATTTTATAACCTGCCACTTTGCTGAAGTTGTTTATCAGCTGTAGGAGTTTTCTAGTGGAGTTTTTTGGGTCACTTAGGTAGACTATCATATCATCTGCAAATAATGATAGTTTGACTTCTTCCTTTCCAATTTATATCCCTTTGACCTCCTTATGTTGTCTAATTGCCCGAGCTAGTACCACAAGTACAATATTGAAAAGATAAAGAGAAAGGGGGCAGCTCTATCTAGTCCCTGATTTTAGTGGGATTGCTTCAAGTTTCTCTCCATTTAGTTTGATGCTGACTACTGGTTTGCTGTATATTGCTTTTACTATGTTAATGTATGGGCCTTGAATTCCTGTTCTTTCCAAGACTTTAAGCAAGAAAGGATGCTGAATTTTGTCAAATGCTTTTTCCGCATCCAATGAAATGATCATATGGTTTTTTTTCTTTGAGTTTGTTTATGTAGTGGATCGCATTGGTGGATTTCCGTATATTGAACCATCGCTGCATCCCTGGGATAAAGCCTACTTGATCATGGTGGATGATCGTTTTTTATGTGCTCTTGGATTCGGTTGGCAAGAATTTTATTGAGTATTTTTGCATCGATGTTCATAAGGGAAATTGGTCTGAAGTTCTCTTTCTTTGTTGGATCTTTGTGTGGTTTTGGTATCAGCATAATTGTGGCTTCATAGAAGGAATTGGGTAGTGCTCCTTCTGTTTCTATTTTGTGGAATAGTTTGAAGAGTATTAGTGTTAGATCTTCTTTGAAGGTCTGATAGAATTCTGTACTGAAACCATCTGGTCCTGTGCTTTTTTTTGGTTGGAAATCTTTCTATGACCCCTTCTATTTCTTTAGGGGTTATGGGACTGTTTAGATGATCTATTTGGTCCTGATTTAATTTTGGTATTTGGTATCTGTCAAGGAAATTGTCCATTTCCTCCAGATTCTCCAGTTGTGTTGAGTATAGGTTTTTGTAGTAGGATCTGATGATTTTTTGGATTTCCCCAGTTTCTGTTGTTATATCCCCCCTTTTCATTTCTAATTTTGTTAATCTGGATATTTTCTCTGTGCCCTTTGGTCAGTCTGGCTAAGGGTTGATCTATCTTGTTGTTATTCTCAAAGAACCAGCTCCTGGCTTTGTTGATTCTTTGTATGGTTCTCTTTGTTTCCACTTGATTGATTTCAGCCCTGAGTTTGATGATTTCCTGTCTTCTACTCCTCCTGGGTGAATTGGCTTCTTTTTGTTCCAGGGCTTTCAGGTGTGTCGTTAAACTGCTAGTGTATGCTCTCTCCATTTTCTTTTTGGAGGCACTCAGGGCTATGAGTTTTCCTCTTAGCACTGCTTTCATTGTGTCCCAAAGATTTGGGTATGTTGTGCCTTCATTTTCATTAAATTCTAAAAAGTCTCTGATTTCTTTATTTCTTCTTTGGCCAAGGTGTCATTGAGTAGAGTATTGTTCAGTCTCCATGTGTATGTGGGCCTTCTGTTGTTTTTGTTGCTATTGAAAACCACTCTTACACCATAGTGATCGGATAGGAGGCATGGAATTAGTTCGATTCTCTTATATTTGTTGAGGTCTGTCTTGTGACCAATTATATGGTCGATTTTGGAGAAGGTACCATGAGGTGTTGAGAAAAAGGTATATTCTTTTGCTTTAGGGTGAAATGTTCTATAAATATCAGTCAAATCCAATTGGTCCAAAGCTTCAATTAGTTTTACTGTGTCCTTGTTTAGTTTCTGTTTTCCTGATTGGTCCATTGAGGAGAGTGGAGTGTTGAAGTCCCCCACAACTATTGTGTTAGGTAAAATATGTGCTTTGAGCTTTAGTAAAGTTTCTTTTACAAATGAGGGTGCTCTTGCATTTGGCGGATAGATGTTCAGAATTGAAAGTTCTTCTTGGTGGATTTTTCCTTTGACCAGCAAGAAGTGCCCTTTTGTGTCTCTTTTGATGACTTTAGGTTGAAAGTCAATTTTATCTGATATTAGAATGGCTACTCATGCTTGTTTCCCCGAGACCATTGGCTTGTAAAATTGTCTTCCAGCCTTTTACTCTAAGGTAGTTTTTTGTCTTTGACACTGAGGTGTGTCTCCTGTATGCAGCAAAATGTAGGGTTCTGTTTCCTTATCCAGTCTGTTAGTCTATGTCTTTTTATTGGGGAATTGAGTCCATTGATGTTAAGAGATATTAAGGAATAGTGATTATTACTTCCTGTCATTTTTGATGTTTTTATATTTGAGTGGTTATCTTCTTTTGGGTTTGATGGAGGAAGGTAACTATCTTGCGTGTAGTTTCCCTCCTTGTATTAGAGTTTTCCTCCTATTATTCTTTGCAGAGCTGGGTTTGCGGAAAGAGATTGTGTAAATTTGGTTTTGTCAAGGAATATCTTGGTTTCTCCATCTATGGTGAATGAGAGTTTTGCTGGGTATAGTAGTCTTGGCTTACATTTATGTTCTCTTAGAGTCTGCATGAGATCTTCCCAGGAGCTTCTAGCTTTTTGGGTCTCTGGTGAGAAGTCCGGTGTGATTCTGATAGGTCTTCCTTTATATGTTACTTGGCCTTTTTCTCTTACTGCTTTTAATATTCTTTCTTTGTTTAGTGCATTTTGGGTTTTGATTATTATGTGATAGGAGGTATTTCTGCTCAGGTCCAGTCTGTTTGGAGTTCTGTAGGCTTCTAGTATATTCATGGACATCTCTCTCTTTAAGTTGGGAAAGTTTTCTTCCATAATTTTGTTGAAGATATTTGCTGGCCCTTTAAGTTGTAAATCTTCACTCTCATCTCTACCTATAATCCTTAGGTTTGGTCTTCTCATTGTGTCCTGGATTTCCTGGATGTTCTGGGATACAAGCTTTTTGCATTTTGCATTTTCTTTGTCTGTTGAGTCAATGGTTTCTATGGTATCTTCAGCATCTGAGATTCTTTCTTCTATCTCTTGTATTCTGTAGTTGATATTTGCATCTATGGCCCCTGATTTCTTCTCAAGGTTTTCTATCTCCAAAATTGTCTCCCCTTGTGATTTCTTAGTTGTTTCTACTTCTGTTTTTAGATCCAGGATGCTTTTGCTCAGTTCCGTCATTTGTTTGTTTGTGTTTTCCTGTAATTCTTTAAGAGATTTTTGTGTTTCCTCTTTCACGACTTCTGCCATTTGACTCACTTTCTCCTGCATTTCTTTAAGTTTGTGTGTGTGTGTGTGTGTGTTTCTTCTTTATTGGCTTCTATTTCTTGAGCCTTATTCTCCTGCATTTCTTTAAGTGATTTTTGTGTTTCCATTATATGGGTTTCTAGCTTATTCATGTTCCCCTGTATTTCTTTAAGAGATTCATTTATGTCCTGTTTGTGTTCTTCTAGCAGCATCATGACCAGTGATTTTAAATCCAAATCTTGTTTCTCTGGTGTGTTGGCATAACCAGGACTTGCTGATGTTGGAGAGTTTGGTTCAGACGCTGCCATATTGCCTAGATTTCTGTTAGTAGCGTTCCTGTGTTTGCCCTTTGCTATCTTCTTCTCTGGAGTTAGTTGGTCTTGTCTCTGGCTGGTGTTTGAGGCTCTAGGGCTATTTCTGCAACACTGGATGGCTGGGTTTCCCCTGCTGCAGATTCCTGATGTGCTGTCCTCTTCTTGGGTGCCCTTGCAGCCCTAGTGTGCTTTGCCCCAGATTGTGTCTGAACCAGATGGTGCCTGTTTGCTCCTTCAGGGAGTGCTGAAGGGTGTATGCTGCGGGACCTTTTCCGCGTGCTGATCATTCTGCTGGGCAGCTGAACTCCCAACCGGGTTGGTGCCACAAGGCTAGCCTAGCTGCTCAGGCCCTGAGTCTAGGCAAAAGCCTGGCAGGCTAAGGTCCAAGCAAAGTTCCCCTTGGGCTATGAGTGTTAATTGGTTCTGTCAGGTGGCCAGGATGGCTGCATGCTTGAGCTCCCTGAAAGTGCCGGGAGAGTCTGCTGGGCTAATAACCTCCTGGCCAGGTTGGCACACAGATGGCCCACCGAGCAGCCCTGGTCCTGGGGGTAGTCCAGGGCCTGTCGGGGCCTAGGCCCCCCTCCCCCCGCTATGTTAGCCTCGGGCTATGCCTGTTAGCCTGCTTTGCCTGCTAGAACTCTCTGGCTTCCCGTAGGCAAAATAGTGGTGTGCACGCCGGGCGGGGCAAACAACCTCCTGGCCAGGTTGGCACACTGATGGCCACCCCGCCCCCCAACAGCCCAGGGCCTGGGTGCAGGCCAACGCCTGCCTTGTTTGCGTACCTCAGGCTGTCTGATCTCTCTGGTGTCCGAGAACCAAGAAGGAGGAGAGCCTCTTGTAACTGGCAGAGTTCTGAAGTGGCTTCTGTGTGGTGAAAGGCGCAGTAAATCTGCCACTGCTTGCAGCCCGGCTGGCCAGCGATGGCCAGTGGTCATGGGCGCAGGGCCTGCCTGGACCCTGTCACCTTGGTTCTGCTGCCGATGGACCTTTCTCTCGTCCAGCCGCTGCTGCTGTTGCCGCTGCTTATTTTTATTTTTATGTGTGACTGCACATTATGTGTGTTGGGAGTAACTGTGGAGGCCAGGAGATGGCACTGGACCCCTTGGCCTGCAGCTACAAACAGTGGCTTACCCGGTGTGTGTCTAGGAGCCACAACACACCTTTGCAAGAGCAGAAATCTCTCCTAACTGCTAAGCCATCCCTCCAGCTCCAACGAGTATGACTTTAACAGAGGTGAACAGAATTCACGAAAAATGTGGAAAAATTTAGAGTCCAGTTTAGGATAGGATAGGATAGGGTCAGGGTCAGGGTCAGGGTCAGGGACTTTTAAGATAATTTGATGATTTGCTCTATGATATGTTAAAGCAGATTTGTCAAACATATTAGTTTATTTATTTAATAAACTTATCAGATTCTAATTTTTATACTGAAATAACTGGTAAAAAATAAAATCAGATTTTCATCCTCAAAAATACTGATAAGTATGTATCATCTATTTATTCTGTATTTGTTTATAGACTGAGCAGAAAGATCTGCAACAACTCACAAGAAGAGCAGCATGAGACATACTGTCTAAACAACTCGGCTGACCAAGGCATATTCTGAAAGGCTGACAGCCTGAGCTCAGTCAATCCTGAGGGCATCAAGATGGAGGGACAGAACGAACTCTCACAATTTATCTCTCTGATCCTCACATGGCTGGTACACAACATAAATAAATACCAAAGCTATAATGTCATACAAGATTACAGATGAAGCTATAATCACGCCTTTAAGAGAAATAGATAAATTAATGAGCTATAATAGTACATTTTCCAAACACAATGAGAATTTGTGCTTTTTATAGCTTATAAAGGACTGTAGCATGTAAAAAGACATGACAATTTACATAAACATACTTTGAATTTACATAACTAGTGTCAGGTGACAAAAAATTTGCAGGGAAAAGGCACAGGAGAAAAAGATGTAAAAATATGCTTTGTACACTGTCTCAAGCTATAAAGGTGTATTGTCATAAAACATGTCCCTGAACAAGGTAAAGTTGGATGCATGGAGACCACCCTGCTTTCTGTCACAGATGACATGAAGGTGTTACCACAGCTGGGGTGCACAGTGGGCTCTACAGATGACATGAAGGTGTTACCACAGCTGGGCCCCACAGTGGGTTCTACAGAGACATGAAGGTGTTACCACAGCTGGGGCCCAAAGTAGGTTCTACAGACAACATGAAGGTGTTACCACAGCTGGGGCCCACAGTGGGTTCTACAGATGACATGAAGGTGTTACCACAGCTGAGGTGCACAGTGGGTTCTACAGTCGACATGAAGGTGTTACCACAGCTGGGGCCCACAGTGGGTTCTACAGACAACATGAAGGTGTTACCACAGCTGGGGCGCACAGTGGGTTCTACAGATGACATGAAGGTGTTACCATAGCTGGGGCCCACAGTGGGTTCTATAGACAACATGAAGGTGTTACCACAGCTGGGGCGCACAGTGGGTTCTACAGACAACATGAAGGTGTTACCACAGCTGGGGCGCACAGTGGGTTCTACAGATGACATGAAGGTGTTACCACAGCTGGGGTGGGTGCACAGTGGGTTCTTGCACTGTCTTATTTATCCTGAGCTCTGCCTAATGTGCAACATATGAGTGCCACCCATGGACTGTGTAACATGTCACATTACGATGCTGGCTCTCTGTGCATTGCACTAGTGTCCAATAAAGTGTGAGACATTCCACTTACTTTCCCATTGCTGACAATCCCAGGCTCACCAGGTCGCAATTTAAGAACATCTTGACAGAATAACTGGTGAGTTTGGAAAATATTTACTCCAATGGTGTTATATTTTTTCTCAAAAGCATTCTTATCCATCTCCTGAGGTTAAAAATGAAGCAAAAGATGAAGTTACAGAATACAATTTATTCATGTAAGTTCCTCTTTATTATTAAAATTATTCAAATTATGTTAAAATATTTTCTTCTGAAAGAACATTTTAAAGAAATAATATTCTTTTGCCAAATCATTCACAAAGTCTTAAAATCTTGTTCCACTTACATATGGTTATATATTATTCATTATTTGACCATTTAAGGGGGATTTATAGATTATTAAAATGTTTGTAAACATCAGTTTAAATAAAATTTAACACACAATGAAATGTTCATTAAATTCTGAACTCAGGATCTCATATTAGATGCTCTTGAAAAGTAGCATTTAAGATAAAAAGGACTAAAAGGATATTCTAGGAAATCAGCAAAAGATCTTATACAGCTTCACAGAGGTACACTTCTTGCTCTTAGTACTTTCCAGACTTTAATATACATACAATTCACCTTGGTGTCTTCTATTTGAATACCACTAGGCCTCGGGGTCGGAAGTTTTAGCAAGTTGCCAGGCACACTTACGATGTTAGAAATTTTCTACTGTACATTCAGTATGGTAACTATGGCCACACATGGATAGCTGGCATTTGAAATATGGTCAGCATGACTGAGAAACAAATTCGAATGTTGAGTATACACTTGGCACACGTAGGCAGGGGCTTAAGTCCTGTGGCCAGGAGCCCTAGGAACTCCGCTCACAGACACCAGCGCCCCATGGGACAGCCATACATTATTCCCAACTTCCTATACTTATTAATATTTTTACAAATCATGGTACTCTAAGTACATAAATTATATTTTTTGAAGTGTACCATAGATGCACACAGACACATACAGATAATACACACAGTTCTTTTACTGACCACAGCAAGGAATGTTTTAATTTTTTCTCCAGAATAAATTGCTTCAGCAGTTTCTTCTTTTGCCAGTGTCCTGAGAAAGCTTCTCAACAGGTTGTTTTTATGTGTAAGAAAAGCTACTAAAATTCCTCTAGAAACGGCTGTGTTCTCTTCATTTATCTTTGATGTAGGGTTATAAACAATCCCTAATCGACTATGAAAACTTGTTTCCTGCAAAACACATCGACAAGTCAGATGATTAGTACTGGAGGCACCTTTCACAGGTGAACATCCTTCTTTATCATCAAGCCTGTTAACCTTACCGTATACCTCTTTTTACTGTTAGGCTTTCTATGATGACTGCACTGAATAACTCATTTTCAGCACAACAGCAGGAGAAACAATCATTAGCAAGTCCATCAGCTTCCTATTTTATATAAAATTTTTTTGGCAATAAAATATTTCATCATGTTATAAGTATATAAATATACATAAAATATATAAAACAAAAGTACAGAATTCAAGTGAATCAAACTACATAAATAACTATGTAGGTCAAGAACTAGAGCACTGGCAGTGACCCGGTCAGCCTCATCCTCAGTCAGTATGCACTCTCCTCCCTAACATCCCCTGACCAGTCAGCCTCATCCTCAGTCAGTATGCACTCTCCTCCCTAACATCCCCTGACCAGTCAGCCTCATCCTCAGTCAGTATGCACTCTCCTCCCTACCATCCCCTGACCAGTCAGCCTCATCCTCAGTCAGTATGCACTCTCCTCCCTAACATCCCCTGACCAGTCAGCCTCATCCTCAGTCAGTATGCACTCTCCTCCCTAACATCCCCTGACCAGTCAGCCTCATCCTCAGTCAGTATGCACTCTCCTCCCTAACATCCCTGACCAGTCAGCCTCATCTTCAGTCAGTATGCACTCTCCTCCCTACCATCCTCTGACCAGTCAGCCTCATCCTTAGTCAGTATGCACTCTCCTCCCTAACATCCCTGGCCAGTCAGCCTCATCCTCAGTCAGTATGCACTCTCCTCCCTAACATCCTCTGACCAGTCAGCCTCATCCTCAGTCAGTATACACTCTCCTCCCTAACATCCCTGACCAGTCAGCCTCATCTTCAGTCAGTATGCTCATCCTCCCTACCATCCTCTGACCAGTCAGCCTCATCCTCAGTCAGTATGCACTCTCCTCCCTAACATCCCCTGACCAGTCAGCCTCAGTCAGTATGCACTCTTCTCCCTAACATCCCCTGACCAGTCAGCCTCATCCTCAGTCAGTATGCACTCTCCTCCCTAACATCCCCTGACCAGTCAGCCTCATCCTCAGTCAGTATGCACTCTCCTCCCTAACATCCCCTGACCAGTCAGCCTCAGTCAGTATGCACTCTTCTCCCTAACATCCCCTGACCAGTCAGCCTCATCCTCAGTCAGTATGCACTCTCCTCCCTAACATCCCCTGACCAGTCAGCCTCATCCTCAGTCAGTATGCACTCTCCTCCCTAACATCCCCTGACCAGTCAGCCTCATCCTCAGTCAGTATGCACTCTCCTCCCTAACATCCCCTGACCAGTCAGCCTCATCCTCAGTCAGTATGCACTCTCCTCCCTAACATCCCCTGACCAGTCAGCCTCATCCTCAGTCAGTATGCACTCTCCTCCCTAACATCCCCTGACCAGTCAGCCTCATCCTCAGTCAGTATGCACTCTCCTCCCTAACATCCCCTGACCAGTCAGCCTCATCTTCAGTCAGTATGCACTCTCCTCCCTAACATCCCTGACCAGTCAGCCTCATCCTCAGTCAGTATGCACTCTCCTCCCTAACATCCCCTGACCAGTCAGCCTCATCCTCAGTCAGTATGCACTCTCCTCCCTAACATCCCCTGACCAGTCAGCCTCATCCTCAGTCAGTATGCACTCTCCTCCCTAACATCCCTGACCAGTCAGCCTCATCCTCAGTCAGTATGTACTCTCCTCCCTAACATCCCCTGACCAGTCAGCCTCATCTTCAGTCAGTATGCACTCTCCTCCCTAACATCCCTGACCAGTCAGCCTCATCTTCAGTCAGTATGCACTCTCCTCCCTAACATCCCCTGATCCAGTCAGCCTCATCCTCAGTCAGTATGTACTCTCCTCCCTAACATCCCCTGACTAGTCAGCCTCATCTTCAGTCAGTATGCACTCTCCTCCCTAACATCCCTGACCAGTCAGCCTCATCTTCAGTCAGTATGCACTCTCCTCCCTACCATCCCCTGACCAGTCAGCCTCATCCTCAGCCAGTATGCACTCTCCTCCCTAACATCCCCTGACCAGTCAGCCTCAGTCAGTATGCACTCTCCTCTCTAACATCCCCTGAGCAGTCAGCCTCAACCTCAGTCAGTATGCACTCTCCTCCCTAACATCCCCTGACTAGTCAACCTCATCCTCAGTCAGTATGCACTCTCCTCCCTAACATCCCCTGACCAGTCAGCCTCATCTTCAGTCAGTATGCACTCTCCTCCCTAACATCCCCTGACCAGTCAGCCTCATCCTCAGTCAGCATGCACTCTCCTCCCTAACATCCCCTGACCAGTCAGCCTCATCCTCAGTCAGCATGCACTCTCCTCCCTAACATCCCCTGACCAGTCAGCCTCATCCTCAGTCAGCATGCACTCTCCTCCCTAACATCCCCCGACCCAGTCAGCCTCATCCTCAGTCAGTATGCACTCTCCTCCCTAACATCCCTGACCAGTCAGCCTCATCCTCAGTCAGTATGCACTCTCCTCCCTAACATCCCCTGACCAGTCAGCCTCATCCTCAGTCAGTATGCACTCTCCTCCCTAACATCCCCTGACCAGTCAGCCTCATCCTCAGTCAGTATGCACTCTCCTCCCTAACATCCCTGACCAGTCAGCCTCATCCTCAGTCAGTATGTACTCTCCTCCCTAACATCCCCTGACCAGTCAGCCTCATCCTCAGTCAGTATGCACTCTCCTCCCTAACATCCCTGACCAGTCAGCCTCATCTTCAGTCAGTATGCACTCTCCTCCCTACCATCCTCTGACCAGTCAGCCTCATCCTTAGTCAGTATGCACTCTCCTCCCTAACATCCCTGGCCAGTCAGCCTCATCCTCAGTCAGTATGCACTCTCCTCCCTAACATCCTCTGACCAGTCAGCCTCATCCTCAGTCAGTATACACTCTCCTCCCTAACATCCCTGACCAGTCAGCCTCATCTTCAGTCAGTATGCTCATCCTCCCTACCATCCTCTGACCAGTCAGCCTCATCCTCAGTCAGTATGCACTCTCCTCCCTAACATCCCCTGACCAGTCAGCCTCAGTCAGTATGCACTCTTCTCCCTAACATCCCCTGACCAGTCAGCCTCATCCTCAGTCAGTATGCACTCTCCTCCCTAACATCCCCTGACCAGTCAGCCTCATCCTCAGTCAGTATGCACTCTCCTCCCTAACATCCCCTGACCAGTCAGCCTCAGTCAGTATGCACTCTTCTCCCTAACATCCCCTGACCAGTCAGCCTCATCCTCAGTCAGTATGCACTCTCCTCCCTAACATCCCCTGACCAGTCAGCCTCATCCTCAGTCAGTATGCACTCTCCTCCCTAACATCCCCTGACCAGTCAGCCTCATCCTCAGTCAGTATGCACTCTCCTCCCTAACATCCCCTGACCAGTCAGCCTCATCCTCAGTCAGTATGCACTCTCCTCCCTAACATCCCCTGACCAGTCAGCCTCATCCTCAGTCAGTATGCACTCTCCTCCCTAACATCCCCTGACCAGTCAGCCTCATCCTCAGTCAGTATGCACTCTCCTCCCTAACATCCCCTGACCAGTCAGCCTCATCTTCAGTCAGTATGCACTCTCCTCCCTAACATCCCTGACCAGTCAGCCTCATCCTCAGTCAGTATGCACTCTCCTCCCTAACATCCCCTGACCAGTCAGCCTCATCCTCAGTCAGTATGCACTCTCCTCCCTAACATCCCCTGACCAGTCAGCCTCATCCTCAGTCAGTATGCACTCTCCTCCCTAACATCCCTGACCAGTCAGCCTCATCCTCAGTCAGTATGTACTCTCCTCCCTAACATCCCCTGACCAGTCAGCCTCATCTTCAGTCAGTATGCACTCTCCTCCCTAACATCCCTGACCAGTCAGCCTCATCTTCAGTCAGTATGCACTCTCCTCCCTAACATCCCCTGATCCAGTCAGCCTCATCCTCAGTCAGTATGTACTCTCCTCCCTAACATCCCCTGACTAGTCAGCCTCATCTTCAGTCAGTATGCACTCTCCTCCCTAACATCCCTGACCAGTCAGCCTCATCTTCAGTCAGTATGCACTCTCCTCCCTACCATCCCCTGACCAGTCAGCCTCATCCTCAGCCAGTATGCACTCTCCTCCCTAACATCCCCTGACCAGTCAGCCTCAGTCAGTATGCACTCTCCTCTCTAACATCCCCTGAGCAGTCAGCCTCAACCTCAGTCAGTATGCACTCTCCTCCCTAACATCCCCTGACTAGTCAACCTCATCCTCAGTCAGTATGCACTCTCCTCCCTAACATCCCCTGACCAGTCAGCCTCATCTTCAGTCAGTATGCACTCTCCTCCCTAACATCCCCTGACCAGTCAGCCTCATCCTCAGTCAGCATGCACTCTCCTCCCTAACATCCCCTGACCAGTCAGCCTCATCCTCAGTCAGCATGCACTCTCCTCCCTAACATCCCCTGACCAGTCAGCCTCATCCTCAGTCAGCATGCACTCTCCTCCCTAACATCCCCCGACCCAGTCAGCCTCATCCTCAGTCAGTATGCACTCTCCTCCCTAACATCCCTGACCAGTCAGCCTCATCCTCAGTCAGTATGCACTCTCCTCCCTAACATCCCCTGACCAGTCAGCCTCATCCTCAGTCAGTATGCACTCTCCTCCCTAACATCCCCTGACCAGTCAGCCTCATCCTCAGTCAGTATGCACTCTCCTCCCTAACATCCCCTGAGGAGTCAGCCTCATCTTCAGTCAGTATGCACTCTCCTCCCTAACATCCCCTGAGCAGTCAGCCTCATCCTCAGTCAGTATGCACTCTCCTCCCTACCATCCCCTGACCAGTCAGCCTCATCCTCAGTCAGTATGCACTCTCCTCCCTAACATCCCTGACCAGTCAGCCTCATCCTCAGTCAGTATGCACTCTCCTCCCTAACATCCCCTGAGCAGTCAGCCTCATCCTCAGTCAGTATGCACTCTCCTCCCTAACATCCCCTGACCAGTCAGCCTCATCCTCAGTCAGTATGCACTCTCCTCCCTAACATCCCCTGACCAGTCAGCCTCATCCTCAGTCAGTATGCACTCTCCTCCCTAACATCCCCTGACCAGTCAGCCTCATCCTCAGTCAGTATGCACTCTCCTCCCTAACATCCCCTGACCAGTCAGCCTCATCCTCAGTCAGCATGCACTCTCCTCCCTAACATCCCCTGAGGAGTCAGCCTCATCCTCAGTCAGTATGCACTCTCCTCCCTAACATCCCCTGAGGAGTCAGCCTCATCCTCAGTCAGTATGCACTCTCCTCCCTAACATCCCTGACCAGTCAGCCTCATCCTCAGTCAGTATGCACTCTCCTCCCTAACATCCCCTGACCAGTCAGCCTCATCCTCAGTCAGTATGCACTCTCCTCCCTAACATCCCCTGACCAGTCAGCCTCATCCTCAGTCAGTATGCACTCTCCTCCCTAACATCCCCTGACCAGTCAGCCTCATCCTCAGTCAGTATGCACTCTCCTCCCTAACATCCCCTGACCAGTCAGCCTCATCCTCAGTCAGTATGCACTCTCCTCCCTAACATCCCCTGACCAGTCAGCCTCATCCTCAGTCAGTATGCACTCTCCTCCCTAACATCCCCTGACCAGTCAGCCTCATCCTCAGTCAGTATGCACTCTCCTCCCTAACATCCCCTGACCAGTCAGCCTCATCCTCAGTCAGTATGCTCACCCTCCCTAACATTACCCTTCCTGCCACTTACAATAGGAAGTCTCTTCATTTCTTACTCACTCACTTCTAGCATTGCCCCTTTAACTACTTGGTGTAAGTGGGTTAATGTAGCATGTGATGCTCTTGCTCTCTCACCAGTCTCTGCAGCATGAGCCTCACAAACATGGTTGGCGTGTGGTAATTTTTGGTAGTATACAGAATTCCATGAGGGGAATACTGTCTTCATCTAGCTTGCTGCTGGACAGTTGAGCCTCTTACACTTTGGAGTACCACACCATTATACACAGATATTTACTTATTTTTAATTATTTCCGGACCTTCAATTTTTAAAGTGAAATGATTTATAAAATATATGTATCAGTTGCCACTCCCATTAGTAATATCTTAGTGTTTTATTATATCAGAGATCTTGACCCTTTTGCACTGTCATCTAAGCTTAAATCATCTGGGGAGGACAGACAGACAGGGGAGGACAGATAGACATAGATGGTGCACCAGGGCCTTGCTTTCTTTACTTCCTCACTCGTCATGCTAAGCAGCCTTCTCTACATCACTGGCCTTTCCCTGAACTCGGCCCCACCATTAAAATAATTAGATTTCCTTCTCTCCCTCCCTTCCTCCCTTCCTTCCTCCCTCCCTCCCTTCCTTCCTCCCTTCCTCCCTCCCTTCCTTCCTCCCTCCCTTCCCTTCCTTCCTCCCTCCCTCCCTTCCTTCCTCCCTTCCTTCCTCCCTTCCTCCCTCCCTTCCTTTCCTTCCCCCCTTCCCTTCCTTCCTCCCTCCCTTCCTTTCCTCCTTACTCCCTTCCTTTCCTTCCCTTCTTCCTTCCTCCCTCCCTCCCTCCCTTCCACTGGAAATTGCTGTTCTGATGTCATGAAGACACTGGTCATAGGCGTTTACTATTTTGCTCTTTGATGCATAAGACTTACATCCATCACCATCATCTGGAATTGGTTTTATATTTGGTGCCAAATGTGGAGAGATTTTAAGGACTACTCCTACTGTCTCACAGGCTAACTTTATCCCAGTGCTAATAAGATAGGCATGGCTCTGATTCTAGGGTCTTTACTTCCTACTGATTTGCTCTTTCCTATTCTTGAATTAAAAAAAAAGTTTCAATTATATAGGCATTACAGAAGGGTTTGGAAATGACAAATTAATTATTCTCCACTTCTCTGTTTTACAAGTATTTTAGTAATTATCAGTTCCTGGGATCTTTGCTTACATTTGCAACTTAGTGTGACAATTTTGAAAAGATACAGATGTTCCCACTGGAGGTGTAATAATGCTTTACATCAATTAGGGGAGAGATAATACCTTTACAGTATTGACCCACTTCGCTAATGACAATAGTACACACTTCTATTCATATAGGACTTCTATATGTTCTCTCTAACGCTTTAAACTTTGCTATATTAGTTTCTAGTATTTGGTATTTTTGATGCTAGCACCAAAATGGTATATTCATTAACATGTAATTTCTTATTTGTTTTAATTTCCATGATTATAAACATACCTAATAACAACTTGAAAAATTCTAATAACTTATATGTTCACAATATGTAAAATATGACAATTTAAATATTTGCTTTTAATGTTTATATTTTGAGCATTTTTGCATTCATGCTCATGAACAAGGATTTGTTATAATCTTCTTATATAGCAACTATTAGTCATAGAATTTTGGGTAACTTCATTTCTAACTACTGAAATAATCAGAAAAGCAATTTAAAGGTCAGGAAAAAACCTATAGAGGTATGATAACGTTATTAAACAAAGATTATCTTTTTCACTCTCTATGTCCAATATGTCATTTTATGATTCTAAATATTCTCATTTTTCAAAATTAGTGCTCTTAAGAAAAGTAGTTTTGCTTTATTCCACATTTATTTTTATGTGTGTGAGCACATCCTGTAGCATACATGTGAGGTCATAGACACCGTGCAGGAGTAGGTTTTGCTTCTACCATGTAGGTCCTGCAGCTGGGACTCAGGCCTCAGATTTGCCAACGTGTGTCTTTACCCACCAAGTCATCTGGCATGACTAGGTTATCTGCAATATTTTAAATTAACTGCGGTAAAGAAAGATACTTGTATATTTTAAGTACACACACATACACACACACTCACACACACACACACACACACACACCAGCAGACTGGCACTTATTTCCTGTCACAGGTGCAGCTGAGGCAGATCTGGATCACATCCTCATGAGAGGGTGATCCTTATCTAAGAAGCTCTTCACTTATGAACTTCACGGTCAGGTGGGAAAAGTATACACATATATGCTCACTTAGAAATATAAACATTCATTTAAAAATATCCTGAAATATAGAAACCAATGCTAAGAATTGATTTACAATTACCTCTAACAAGAAGAATTAAGGTTACTGTAGTTATAGCCGAGATCCTCTGGACTAACCTGGAGAACCAGTGCTGACAATGGCGGGACAAAGCTGCTTCAGGTCACTGAAGCGCAGACACGGCTCACTGAGAGCAGCGGTGTGTCCCGGGTAGTCAGTTACCTGGTCTGAATGGAGCTTAGTGTGTGAAGCCCTGACTTGTCTCCTCGGTCTATGCACTGACGACCCTCCACGCAGGAGGAGCCCGCACTCACCATGTGCTCTAACGCATTAAGCAGTAGTTTTCTCCCAGATGGCACATCAAAGTCAGCAATGATCCACAGAGTCACTGAGGATATTACAGCATCTGGAAATTTCAAATAGTCAAGTCAAAATATTGTTTTCTACAATCAAACTAAAAGGAAAAGAGCATTCCCCATTAAAACCCCCCACAAAATAAGTACCTTAAAGATATTAAAAAACTGTGTTTTAAATGCACCTTCTCTGCCTCTCTGTAATTATCTGAGAATATGGAATCCATTTCATGTAAATGCAGAAACAAACACGTACAAAACAGCAAAAAGGAAGCAGGGAAGATGAGCAAGAGCAGCAGCAGCAGCAGCAGCAGGAGGAGGAGGAAGAGGAAGAGGAGGAGGAGGAAGAGGAGGAGGAGGAAGAGGAGGAGGAGGGGGAAGAGGAGGAGAAAGAGGAGGAGGAGGAAAAGGAGGAGGAAGAGGAAGAGGAGGAAGAGGAGGAGGATGAGGAGGAGGAGGAAGGAGGAAGAGGAGGAGGAAGAGGAAGAGAAGGAAGAGGAGGAGGAAGAGGAAGAGAAGGAAGAGGAGGGGAAGAGGAAGAGAAGGAAGAGGAGGGGGAAGAGGAGGAGGAGAAAGAGGAGGAAGAAGAAGAGAAGGAGGAAGAGGAGGAGGAAGAGGAAGAGGAAGAGGAGGAAGAAGAAGAAGAGGAGGAGGAAGAAGAGGAGGAAAAGGAGGAGGAAGAGGAGGAAGAGAAGGAGGAAGAGGAGGAGGAAGAAGAGGAGGAGGAAGAGGAGGAGGAAGAAGAGGAGAGGGAGAAGAGGAGGAAAAGGAGGAGGAAGAGGAAGAAGAGAAGGAGGAAGAGGAGGAGGAAGAAGAGGAGGAGGAAGAGGAGGAAGAGGAAGGGGAAGAGGAAAAAGAGGAGGAGGAGAAGGAGAAGGAGAAGGAAGAGGATGAACAGCAGCAGCAGGAGAAAGAAGAAGAGAAGAATGACGATGATGATGATGATGATGATGATGATGATGATCTGGGGACAGTAATGACATGTTTTCAGCAGGAGAGAAAACTGTCCTATGTCTTTCATGGTCCCATTGTTGTAAACTGCCTTCCATATATATTTTTCCTTGGGGAGGGTAGACCCCATGATATTTATTGTTTACCATGTAAAGATCTCTAGTGAATACAAAAAACAGTGATAGTAATTTCAGTTTAACATCATTTAATCTCTACCAAGGTTTACTACCTATAGT
The DNA here is from genome assembly GCF_947179515.1 of Apodemus sylvaticus. Taxonomy (NCBI): domain Eukaryota; kingdom Metazoa; phylum Chordata; class Mammalia; order Rodentia; family Muridae; genus Apodemus; species Apodemus sylvaticus. The sequence continues at coordinate 5,821,355 of NC_067479.1, read as the reverse complement.
AACTAACTCTACAGCAAATGAAAAACTGGAATGCAGAGGAGGAAATGTGTGCATGTAGGTGCACATTTGTATGTGGGTGCACAAACATACATGTGTATCACAGCCAGTGTACAACCTCATGTGTGTCTCAGGTCAGTCCATCTCCCTTTGAGACACAAACTCTCTTCCTGGCATAGAGCTCACCCGTTAGATGAGGCTGGTTAGCCAGGGAGCCTAAGGATCTACCTGCCCTACCTCCCCACAGAGCTGGGATTACAAGACGAGACACAACTAAGACCTATGCATGCTTTTCCAACACGATGGACTGAGCTCTTTCCAATCCCCATTTTCAATTCTGATGTCATAGTTAACAATTATAATTCCATCCACCATCAGTACATAGCACACAAAATGATACTGCCAGTACACCCTACAGAAAAACTGGTCCTGTAGGCCAAGTGACTAATTCAAAATAATTATCAAAAAACCTGAGGTAATGAAAATTGAGTATATTTGAAACTAGTTATTACTGTAGCAGCAACATTTATAGTAACATAGCTTTATAAATGAGAAAAAAATAATGTAATAAAAAGTGACATTGATTTTACTACAGGTCAAGACCCTCCCTCCATCCACTCTGGAATCTTTGGGGTGTCCAATCTCTAGCAGCCACCAGAAGCCAATGTTAGCAGGAAGGCTGGAACATTCTCCTTAAAGGAGGAAGTCAGGAAAACTGATTCTGCTTCCACACCACACTCTCACCACCACCGCTCCTGAGCCCCAAAATATTCAAGTGTTAAATCCTCAAAATTGTATGTTTCTTCTTCATGATAAATGTAGACATAAGACTTTTCAGTTAATATTCCTTTAAGTTGGGAGAGATTTAATCCAATTGGATGCTTTAGGATAACCTGGTATAATACCCAGAGATGTTCTGAGATAAAACCCAGCCTGATCTTTGACTCTTTTGCTTTTATTTGACACACTTGAGGTCATGGTTTCTCTCACCACTAGGAGAGAAACACACTATATTTATTACATGTTGGATTTCTTATAGGAACAACACCTTTGAACATAACATTTTGAAATCTATTAAAAAGTAATGCAGAGATATTTGGATTCAATCCATGGAACTTTTAAAAATGATACATCTCGAGTCTGATGTGTAACCTGACTTGGGCAGGCAAGACACTTCCACCGAGGGAACCTAAGCAAGCCTAGCAACCATGGGCTCTACCTCATGTATGCGGGGGTGTAAGACCCCAAAAACCGAGGGTGCTCCAGCACCCCACACCCCAGAAAGCGACACCCAAATCACTCGCGAGAAACGGTCTCGACGCAATAACATGAGGGTTTCCTTATTCCAGAATTCTGGGTTCCACAGCCATACACCTCGCAGGGTTAGAGGACTGTGGACCACGAGTGCCGAATTGCGACAGCTTTTATAAGCTTACGACAAAGCCCACGAATTACAAACCAATCATTTCTTAGCATGGAGAGCCCGCAAAATGTGAGCCAATTGATTTGTACCACTCCATAGTTTTTAGGCCAATCAGTTTAAATTATCGGAGCCCGCTCAGTGGACCAATTAGTTTTCTATAATGTCTACAGTTGCGTGAACTCCTGCTTAGGGGTAGTGGCATAAGTTTACAGAAGCAAGATAAGCTTAGCCCAATTCCAGTTATTCTATGGGGCCAGGATCACCTATTCACTGCCTTTCTGCTAGGTCTAAACAAAGGGCGGGCTCTGGAATGTGACCTTTTACCTAGTTTCTAACAAAGCGAGATAGCATTTTAAACTTCTGATTTCTTGGGGTCATTAGAGTTAGGCTGTATTATTTTTTATCCTTTCAGGGGGATGTCTGCTCTGTGCCTACACCAGCAAAGGTTCAGAGCAGCATGCATAGCACACTGCCCCACAGCTCTGCCTGCATTCCAAGAGGCCAGCTCTAACAGGAAACACAGAAAGCCTGTTAACACCTGAGACACACAGCTCCACCTGCCTCCCTGGAGGCCTGCTCAATGCCAGAGACAATTAGATGTCAAAAGGCAAGGGCAAGAACATAATCAACAGAAGCCAATACAATATAGCACCATGAGAACACAGCTCACCAACTACAGCAAGCCCTGATATGCTAGCACACCTGAAGAGCAAGACAGTAGCCTTGAATTCCATCTAATGAAGATGACAGAGGCATTTAAAGAGGATGCAAATTATAATTCCCTTAAAGAACTATAGGAAAACACAGGCCAACAGGTAGGAGCCATGACAGAGAAATACAGGAAAATACAACCAAACAGACAAAGGAAATGAGTAAAATGTTCCCAAAATCTAACAATGGAAATAGAAGCAATAAACAAAAGATAAATGGAGGTAACCCTGGAGATGGAAAAACTAGGAAAGGGAACAGGAACTACAGATGCGGAAAGAGAATCTCAGGCATAGAAGATTCCATAGAAATGATCAAAGAAAATATCTAAAGAGTCCCTAAACAAACATCTAGGAAATATGGGATACAATGAAAAGACCAAACCTAAGAATAAAAGGAATAGAAGAGGGTGAAGATTCCCCGTTCAAAGAGCCAGAAAATATCTTCAAGAAAATCATAGAAGAAAACTTCCCTAACATGAAAGAGATGGCCATGAATGTTTAAGAAGTCTACAGAACCAAATAGACTGGATAAGAGGAGAAAATCCTTCTGTCAAATAATAATCAAAATGCCACGGTGGCCTAGTGAAAGTCTGTAGACATGATATTTTACAGACAGAGGCGGAAAAAAAAATGTCTCCTGGGAATAATGGACCTCCCCGTATATTTAGAAGCAGATAAATCTCACTTGGCAATTTCTTAAACTCTCCTATTTCCTTATAGCTGAGACATGGCTTAACCAAGCAAATATAGATATGTTAGAATCCATCTTATAACAAAAAATTCTGCTTTGCTTCAACCACTTATGTTATTATGGTAAAAAAGACATTCCAGAAATTCCAGTCACAGGTTCTAGTCTACTACCTTTCTGGGCAGATAGTTTCCAAACAATAGCCCAGACTAAGGATATTTACATGTGAAAAATCTTACTAGGTCCCTGCCAGAAAGATGAGTATTTGGGCAAGGTAGAATTTACATTTGAGTTGGTCCCTAGCTACTTCCCCCCACAAGTTAATCTAGTTCCACCTGTTGACTCTTGATTTTGCTTACAGACAGGCAGTCTCAGGCCCACCAGAATAGCAAGGGAAGCTTTATGAGGACTTGGTCTTTTGTGTTACAGGCCTCACGCAGGTAGCCCTTAAGGAAAACAACCTTTCTTGGCTTATTCAGGTGTGATTCATGATACAGTTTATACTTACTAACTCAGAGAGACTAAATTGAGTCACAGAGAGAGTCAGAGAGAGAGAGAGAGAGAGAGAGAGAGAGAGAGAGAGAGAGAGAGAGAGAGAGAGAGAATGTCAGAGAGACAGACAGAAAGACAATAGATACTTTTGATTTACAGAGAGGTAATAGATTCTCTCTACCTGAGAGAGAGAGTCACTTGGAGGAGGAATCAGTTAGTTAATTCATCAAGCTGTAGTCAGTTAGCTTTACCAGGCTGGAGGCTAGAGACTGCTACCAGAGCTAATCATTAGAGCTGATCGCCCAGGGCCCACGATGGCCCTGGGCTCGGGGCCTACGATGGCCACAAGCATGGCACAGAGAAGAATGCAACCGGCAGACTAGGCAGAAGTACTCTTAAAAGACAGCGCGAGCCAGACAGCTTCCCAGCAGACAGCTTCCCAGGCTCTACAATGCCGCCATTTTCGCCAGGAGGTTAGAAATGAGAACGCCAGGAGGCTAGGCACAAGAACCATCCTTCTTCAGCTCCAGAGCCGGCACGACATCGAGACCAAGATGAAGAAGCAGTTTAGCCACATGGACCCTGGACTTGGGGTAAACACCCTGTATTGCCGGAGAAAGCCTAGCTAGCCTTTTACAAATGTATATGATGCTTAATTCGAGATGTTGACTGGACTAGACTTTGAGAGATACCCGAGAAATACACTCAGATTTTAAACCACCTCTGTGGTCATGTCAGTTTGTCATGTTTTTGCCGGACCTGTGTCTTCCTGGACCAAGAAACCCTGGTTCCCTCGCAGCGGACCCCCAAGCGGTCGGAAACATCAAAACACTAAATGTACAGAACAAAGCTGCAAGGAAATGGCCAAGTAACATATAAAGGCAGACCTATAAGAATTATACCTGACTTCGCAACAGAGACCCTAAAAGTCAGAAGATCTTGGACAGATGTCTTACAGATCCTAAGAGACCACAGATGTCAGCCCAGACTACTATACCCAGAAAAACTTTCCATCACCATAGAGGTAGAAACCAAGATATTCCATGACAATCAAATTCAAACAGTATCTTTCTACTAATGCAGCCTTATAGAGGATACTAGAAAGAAAACTCCAACACAAGATTCACTCAAGAAAACACAAGAAATTAATCATTTCACAGCAAAACCAAAAGAAGAGAATCACACAAACACAGTAACAACTTTAGCATCAAAATATCAGGAACTAACAATCATTGGGCTTTAATATCTCTCAAAACCAGTGGACTCAATTTACTACTAAAATGACACAGGCTAACAGACTGGATACATAAACAGGATTCATCATTTTGCTGCATACAAGAATCATTTGAAATGTAAATAAAGAATATATCTAATAAAAAAAGAAAAAAAAAAGAAGCACACTTTGCCAACAAAGACAGACACTACCTAAGAGTAAGGGGCTGGAAAAAAGTCTTCTAAGCAACAGACCCAAGAAACAAGCTTGAGTCGCATTCTAATATCCAATAAAATAAACTTTCTACCAAAAGTAATCAAAAATGATGGGGTAAGGACACTTCATACTCATCAAAGGGAAAATCCACCAAGGTGAACTCTCAGTTCTGAACATCTATGGGCCAAATGCAAGGGCATGCACATTTGTCAAAGAAACTCTACTAAAGCTCAAAGCACACATTGAACCACACACACTAATAGTGGGAGACATCAATACCTCACTCTCACCAATAGACAGGTCATTGAAACAGGGACACAGTAAAACTAACAGAAGCTATGAACCAAATGGACTTAACAGATCTCTACAGAACATTTCCCAACCCTTGAACAAAATATACCACCTTCTCAGTGCCTCATGGAACCTTCTCCAAAACTGACCATATAATCAGGCACAAACCAAACCTTAACAGATACAAGAAGATTGAGAGATCCTATACTAGCAATTTAAAAGTACACCTGAAAGCTCCAGAACAAAAAGAACCAAAAACGCCCAAGAGAAATAGAGAATAGGAAATAATCAAACTCAGGGCTGATGTCAATACAAAGAATCCACAAAACCAAGAGCTGGTTCTTTGAGAAAATCAATAAGATAGACAAACCCTTAGCCAAACTAACTAAAAGTCACAGAGACAGTATGCAAATTAACAAAATCACAAATGGAAAGGGAGGGGCTGGTGAGATGTCTCAACAGAGCACTGGCTGTTCTTCCAGAGGTCCTGAGTTCAATACCCAGCAACCACATAGAGGCTCACAACCATCTGTAATGGATCTGTAATGGGATCCAATGCTCTCTTCTGGTTTATCTTAAGACAGTTATAGAATACTCATATACATAAAATAAATAAATAAATAAAGCTTTAAAAAACAAAAGAACTATGAGGCATAACAACAAGAAACATAACAACAGAAACTGAGAAAAATCCAAAGAACCATTAGGTCTTACTTCAAAATCCTGTACTGCACAAAATTGGAAAATCTAAATGAAATAGATGAATTTCCAGACAGATACTATGTACCAAAGTCAAGTTAAGATCAGGTAAAAATTATCTAAACATTCTCATAACCCCCAAGGAAATAGAGGTGGTCATCAAAAGTTTCCCAACAAAAAAAAAAAAAAAAAAAAAAAAAAAAAAAAAAAAAAAAAAAAAAAAAAAAAAAAAAAGCTCAGGAACAAATGAATTTAAATTTAGTGCACAATTCCACCAGACATTCAAAGAAGAGCTACTACCTACTCCTCAAAACTCCTCAAACTACTCTACAAAATATAAACAGAGGGAACACTATCTAATTCATTCTATAAGGCCACAGTTTCCGTGATGCCTAAACCTCACAAAGACCCAATGAAGAAAGAACTTCAGGTCAATTTCACTTATGAACACTGACACAAAAATTCTCAATAAAATTCTTGCAAACTGAATCTAAGAGCACACTAAAAATATTATTCATCATGAACAAGTAAGCTTCATTCCAGGGATGCAGGGATGGTTCAATATAAGAAAAATCCATCAACATAATCTACTAAATAAACAAATAAAGAACTCGAAAGACAAAGATCAGATGATCATCTCATCTAACACCCCTTCATGATAAAACTTGGAGAGATCAAAGACTCAAGGCAGGCACCTAAACACAATAAAGACAATATACAGCAAGTCAACAGCCAACATCAAATTAAATAGAGAGAAACTTGAAGCAATTCCACTAAAATCAGGGACTAGACAGGCTGCCTACTCTCTCCTTATCTATTCAATATAGTACTTGAAATTCCAGGTAGAGCGATTAGACAACAAAAGGAAATCATGGGGGATACAAATTGGAAAGGAAAAAGTCAAGGTATCAATATTTGTAGATGATATAGTAGGATACATAATTGATCTCAAAATTCTACCAGAGAAGTCCTACAGCTGATAAAATATTCAGCAAAGTGGCTGGATATAAAATTAACTCAAACAAATCATTAGCTCTCCTTCATACATAGGATGAATGGGCAGAAATGGATGAATTTGGGCTTTATAATAGCCGCAAATAATATAAAATGTCTTGGTATAACTCTAGTCAAGCAATTAAAGATCTGTATGACATTGAGTCCATGTACTGTGTCAACTTGACACAGGCTGGAGTTATCACAGAGAAAGGAGCTTCAGTTGGGGAAGTGCCTCTATGGGATCTGGCTGTGGAGCATTTTCTCAATTAGTGATCAAGTGGGGAGGACCCCTTGTGGGTGGTACCACTTTTGGGCTGGTGCTCTTGGGTTCTATAAGAGAGCAGGCTGAGCAAGCCAGGGGAAGCAAGCCAGTAAGGAACATATCTCCATGCCTCTGCATCAGCTCCTGCTTCCAACCTTGCTCGAGTTCCTGTCCTGACTTCCTTTGTGATGAACAACAATGCAGAAGTGTAAGCCGAATAAACCCTTTCCTCCCCAACTTGCTTCTTGGTCATGATGTTTGTGCAGGAATAGAAACCCTGACTAAGACAGTCCATGAAGAAAGAAATAGAAGAAGATCTCAGAAGATGGAAAGCTCTCCCATTTTCATCAATCTGTAGGATTAACACAGTGAAAACTGCTATCCTGCCCAGAGCAGTCTACAGATTTAATGCAATTCTCATCAAAATTCCCACACAACTGTTTACAGACCTTCAAAGAACAATTCTCAACTTCATATGGAAAAATAAAAAACCCAGGATAGCTAAAACAATCATGAACAATATAAATCTCTGGAGGAATTACCATCCCTGACCTAAAGCTATACTACAGAGCGATGGTGATAGAAACAGACAGGTAGACCAGTGAAATAGAACTGAAGACCCAGAAATGAACCCACACACTTATGGACATTTGATATTTGACAAAGAAGCCAAAACCATATAGTGGAAAAAGAAATCATCTTCAATAAATGATGGTCTAACTGGATGTCTGCATGTAGAAGAATGCAAATAGACCTATAGTTATCACCCTGCACAAATCTAAGTCCAAGAAGATCAAGGACCTCAGTATAAAATCTGACACACTAAACCTAATAGAAGAGAAAGTGGGAAATAGCCTTGAACACATTGGTATAAAAGACAATTTCCTAAGCAGAACACCAATGGCTCAGGCCCTAAGATTAACAATTGATAAATGGGATCTCATGAAACTGAAAGGCAAAGGACATGGTCAATAGGACAAAACAGGAGCCTGAAGACTGGTAAAAGATCTTCACTACTCCACCATCTGACAGAGGGCTAATATCCAAAATACATAAAGAACTGAAGAATTGAAACTCCAATAAACAAAATAACCCAATTAAAAAATGTGAGGCAGAGCTAAACAGAATTCTCAACAGATGAATCTCTAAAGCTGAAAAACACTTAAAGAAATGTTCAAGGACTCTGAGATTCCACTTCACAACAATCAGAATGGCTAAGATAAAAAACTCAAAGGACAGGAGATGCTGGTGAGGATGTAGAAAAGGGGGAACACTCCTCCACTGCTGGTGGGACTACAAATGTAAAACCACTTGAAATCAATCTTGCGGTTTCTTAGAAAATTGGAACTAGTTCTAACTGAAGACCTAGCTATACCAACTCCTGGGCATATACTAAACAGATGCTCCACCACACCCCAAGGACATGTTCTCCACTATGCTCATAGTAGCTTTATTGGTACTAGCCAAAAACTGGAAACAACCCTGATGTCCCTTAACCAAAGAATGGCCACAGAAAATGTGGTGGTACCTTGACACAATGGAATGCTATTCAGCTATTAAAAACAATGACATCATGAAATTTTGCAGGTAAATGGATGGAACTAAAAAATAACAATGAGGTTAACCCAGACCCCAAAAGATATGAATGGTATATATTCACTGATAAGTAGATATTAGACATAAAGTATAGAACTCCTATGATATACATCATAGACCCAAAGAAGTTACAAGAAGGAAGGCCCAAGCAAGGATGTTTGAATCACACTTAGATGGGAACACAAAATAATCATAGGAGGCAAAGGGAGGGTGGGAAAATGGTGGGAGAGGGACCTGGCAGAGGGACCTGGGAGAGGAATGGGGAAGCAGGATCAGGTGCAGGGAGAGATAGGAGAAAGGCCCAGAGGGCCAGGAGAATGAAAGGAAATCTGCAGCCTGGGGCTTGGGGGAGGGGGAGAATCTCTAGGAAGTCCCAGAGACCTGGGAGAAGGAAGGCTTCCAGAAGTCAATGTGGGTGACCTTAGCCTAACAGTGGGGACATGGAACCAGAAGAGGCCACCTTCTGTAGCCAGGCAGGACTCCCAGGAGAAGAGATAAGGACACCAACCCACTCACAAAACTTTCAACCCAAAATTTATCCTGTCTAAAAGAAATGAGGGTGGAACAGAGACTAAAGGAAAGGCCAACCAATAACGTGGGCCAACTGGAAACCCATCCCATGGATGAGCACCAGTCCTTGCCATTATTATGTTGTGCTTTCAGATAGGAACCTAGCATAGCTGTCCTATGAGAGGCTCTACATGGGAGCCAACTGAAACAGATGCAGTTACCCATAGCTAAACATTAAATGGAGGTCAGAGTCACTTATGGAAGACTGGAGGAAGGAACAAAGACCCTGAAGTAGATGGGAATCCCACAGGAAGACCAAAAAAGTCATCAAACCTCAACCCCTGGGAGTTGTCAGAGTCTGAGCTATCAACCAAGCAAGCAAGCAAGCAAGCAACCTACCAACCATCCTTCCAAAGGACATCCAGCCTTTGGACCAGCCCCGCTTCTGAACACATGTGGCAGTCACTCAGCAGTCTTCACGGCTGCCTTGCCTGACTTTAGTGGAGAGGATGCACAAGTCAGGGGGAGACTTGATATGCCAGAATGGGGAGATACCCAGGGGGGCCCCACCCTCTCAGAAGAGAAGGGTATAGAGGACAGGAGGAGGGACTCTGTGAGGGACTGACAGGATTGGGAAGCATGGTTTGGGATATAAATAAAGAATGAATTAAAAAAAAATAACAATTGTGTAGGCAAGGAATATATGACTCCAGAGTTCCAGGTTTTCTATGGAGTTCTGATTGAATTACTGACCTATACTATTACAGTCATTTATTATGTAATTGTAAATTAATAATTATAATATTCCAAATGGAAGCAACCTAATTGCTAAACCATCCAAACAACTGGTGGCTCTCATTGTCAGTATATCCATTGGTCAAGGAGGGCGTAGCATAGAATTGGGGTCACCATTAATGATGTCACAGCTCTGGCTTGAGACTGTCAGACCTAGAGTCAGCATCACTCTTCTCAAGAGACTGACGCAGAGAGGTGCCGGTCAGAGGAAGACCTTCCCAGAGACAACAGTATCCATGCTTCATGCCTCAGTTAATGGCAGATGGTAAATGGTGGATTTCACTTATTTTTCTGTAAATTAGCTACTGACTAAAATCTTTATCACACTGTAATTAGTTATCAGTAAGGCTGTGGTTGATTAAAGTTGCAACAATTCAAAAACTTCAAAATGAACATGTAAAAATTGTGTCTTTTGCTTTAAGTCTCTCAAATATAGAATTTATGTTTACAACCTAATTCATCACATCTCTAGGTCACGCTAATGGTTGGAATACTGCCATTTAGACATGATGACCCAAGTCCATTTTCTTCTATCGATTATTTACTTGCTTTCCTTGAGACAATAAAAAAAACCCCAAACAAACAAACAAACCAGAGAAAATTTGATCCTCCTGGCAAACGCAGCTTTCTTCTCTTTTGAGCACCCTCTCAGCCCCCTACCCTTCTAGCCAATCACCATTCTTGGTTGTTTATCCCAATACCTAGAAAAAGTCCTACACTAGATCCCCAGTCGACACCATAGCAGGTTCTAAGAAGAAATCCATACCAGGCAACCCACAGCCAATACACACTCTTAGATCTGGAGATGGCATCTGAATCTAAGGAACACAAACCCAAGCCACAAGGACAAGTCCAGATATCAATACCTAGCACTACAGTTGTCCCAGTCCCGGACGGACACCTAGGTGCCATGATAAAAGAGGCAGCCAGGACAATGTATCTCCACTCGGGCGGGTCCAGAACCCTGCGACAGCAGGCCCTGAGTTCAGCAGCACAGCTGAAACACAAGCAAAGACCTTAAATATCCCCTATGAATATGGCAGAGTCCTTAGAGAGATCTATATGAAAACGTAAACATTGCAAGGAAATGAACAAAACAGCTCAAGGCCTGAACATGAAAACAGAATCAACAAGGAAAACCCAAACTGAGGGCGATATGGAGATGAAAACACTTAGGGACTCCGACAGAAGCCCTGGAAGGCCTTACCCACAGATGGGACCCAAGATGGAAACAAGACTCTCAGGCACGGAAAACAACAAAAGAAATGGACACCCCAGTCAGAGAAAACATTTTTAAAATGTCTAGGAAAAAGCCTACCATTACCACCAAACAACTCCCCACCCCTCCCCCAAAAACAAACAAACAAACAAAAAACCAAAGCACATACGACCTAGGAAATCTAGTACACCATGAAAAGCCCAAAATCTATGAATAAAAGGAACAAAGGAACAGGGAGGAGGAGAAATCCAGGCCAAAGGCACAAAGAATATTATCAACAAAGTCAAAGAAAAATTTCTAACCTAAAGAAGGCAGTGCCTATGAAGGTCAAAAAGTACAAAGAACCCCAACATAGAATGGACCACAAAAGAAATTCCCCACAACATGCAATAGTCAGAACATTAAGCTTATAAAACAAAGCTTTTCCTATTAAAAACCATTAGAGTATCACCTGAGTTCTCAGCGTGGAATCTAAGACAGAGGGCCTGGACAGATGTGCTGCAGATGCTGAGACCACAGACACCAGCCCGGACTACTGTGCCCTGCTGCATTTGCAACCATAATAGGTAGGGAAATAAAGATATTCCGTGACTGAACAAAACTTAAGCAGTATCCATCTACAAATCCAGCTCTAAGGAAAGTGCTAGAAGGAAAATGTCAACCTGGAAAGGTTAATCACACCCAAGAAAAACACAAAAGGTGGACAACCTCAGACAATCAAGTCAAATGAGGGGATAAAAGCCCCATACCAGTTATAACTAGGTCAAATACTTGATTATAAGCTTAACACAGCTCAGCTAGGTGTGCAGAAAGATCACTCGGGACACAGTCCGCCTGCATTCCTTCTGCATGTAGGAGCTAGGCAGCTCTACAGCTGTCTGGGCATATATCCTGCAAGGGAGCATTTGACCTGCAGGGAGTCCTGTGATTAGAGGGAATCCTGCTCTCAGAGACCTGTGCCACATCTGACTCGGGGAAGATCCTACTTCCTGATACTCTCTAGAGAACTGGCAGGAGCAGGTTAATTGGTAAGAATTACCCCAGATCCCTAGAGGCACAGAGCAGCTCACTACCCAGCAACCTCTAGATCACCACTCCTCTTCTTTCCCTTCTACCCCTCCCTCCTCCACTGCCACCACTCAGTTCTGTCAGATGTGGTAGACCTGTGCCCCTTCTGACATGGGGAAGAGCCTACTTCCTGATACTATCTAGAGAATGGGCAGGAGCCAGTCGTTCGAGAACTGGCACCAGCAGGTGCATTCAAACTGGTAGAAGTGGGGCATTTTAGAACCAGCATCAGCAGAGCATTTGAAATCCAGCATCAGCAGAGCACTTGAGAAATAGCAGCCTGCAGGGCATTCGACCCTTGCCAAGTCTGCTACAGGAGAGACCCCATCACCTGATACTTCCTGGAGAACCAGCTGTTTACAGGGCATTGGAGAGAAAGGGAATCCCAAGAGTACAGAAACACAGGCCTGCAGGACAGAGAAAATAGAGACAGCAAGACAAGCTAACACCAGAGTTAATGAGATTGCCAAAGGCAAACACAAGATCATTACCAACAGTAACCAAGGCAATATGGCACCATCAAAACCCTGTTCTCCCACAACAGCAAATCCTGCATACTCCATCACATCAGAAAAGAGCTAGATTTAAAATCACATCTTATACTGTTGATGGTGGACTTCGAGAAGGACATAAATAATTCCCGTAAAGAAATACAGGAGAACATGGGTTAACAGGTAGAAACACAAAAATCTCTTAAAGATATATGAGAGAACATGGGTCAACAGGTAGAAGCCCTTAAAGAGGCAATACAAAAATCCCATAGGGAATTATGGGAGAAGATGGGTCAACATGCAGAAGCCCTTAAAGAGGAACCACAAAAATCCCTAAAAGAAACACAGGAGAACATGGGTCAACAGGTAGAAGCCCTTAAAGAGGAATCACAAAAATTCCTTAAAGAATTTCAGGAAAAACAAGTGAAGGAACTGAACAAAACTATGCAGGATCTGAAACTGGAAATAGAATCAATAAAGAAATCACAAAGTGAGACATCTCTGAAGATAGAAAACCTTGGAAAGAATTCAGAAGTCATAGATGCAAGCATCAACAACAGAATACAAGAGATAAAAGAAAGAATCTCAGATGCTGACTCAACAGTCAAGGAAAATGCAAAATGCAAAAACCTTGTAACCCAAAACATCCAGGAAATCCAGGATACAATGAGAAGAACAAACCTAAGGATTATAGGTATAAAAGAAAGCAAGGATTTACATCTTAAAGGCCCAGTAAATATCTTCAACAAAATTATATATGAAAACTTGCCTAACCTAAAGAAAGAGATGCCTATGAACATACAAGAAGCCTATAGAACTCCAAACCGATTGGACCAGAGCAGAAATACCTCTTGTCACATAATAATCAAAACACCAAATGCCCTAAACAAAGAAAGAATATTAAAAGCAGTGAGAGAAAAAAGTCAAGTAACATATAAAGGCAGACCTATCAGAATTGCACCAGACTTCTCACCAGAGACTATGAAAGCCAGAAGAGCCTGGGAAGATATAATACAGACCCTAAGAGAACATAAATGTCAGCCCAGACTACTATACCCAGCAGAACTTTCAATTACCACAGACAGAGAAAACAAGACATTCCATGACAAAAGCAAATTTACACAATATCCTTTCCACAAATCCAGCTCTGCAAAGGATAATGGATAGAAAATACCATCACAAGGCAGCAAACCACACCATAGAAAAATCAACAAGGTAATCTTTCAACAAACCCAATAGAAGATAGATATACAACCAGAATTTCACCTTTAACTAAGAAGATAACAGTAAACAACAATCACTTTTCCTTAATATCTCTTAATATCAATGGTCTCAATTCCCCTATAAAAAGACATAGACTAACAGACTGGATACGTGAACAGGACCCAATGCTTTGCTGCATACAAGAAACCCACCTCAGTGACAAAGACAGTCACTATTTAAGAGTCAAAGGTTGGAAAAACAATTTTCCAAGCAAATGGTCCCAAGAAACAAGCTGGAGTGGCCATTTTTATATCAAATAAAATTGACTTTCAACCAATACTTGTCAAAAAAAAAATAAGGAGGTACACTTCATACTGGCCAAAGGAAAAGTCTACCAAGATGAACTCTCCATTCTGAACATCTACACTCCGAATGCAAGGGTACCCACATTCATTAAAGAAACTTTACTAAAGCTCAAAGCACACATTGCACCCCACACAATAATAGTGGGAGACTTCAACACCCCACTCTCAAAAATGGACAAATCATGGAATCAGAAGCTAAACAGAGATACAGTGAAACTAACTGAAGTTATGGACCAAATGTATCTAACAGACATTTATAGAACATTCCACCCTAAAGCAAAGGAATATACCTTCTTCTCAGCACCTCATGGTACCTTCTCAAAAACTGACCATATAATTGGTCACAAAATGGGCCTCAACAGATACAGAAATATTGAAATTATTCCATGTATCTTATCAAATCACCACGGCCTAAGGCTGGTCTTAAGCTCAAACAAAAGCAATGGAAAACACACATACACACGGACCTTGAACAATGCTCTCTTCAACATAGCTTGGTCAAGGAAGAAATAAGAAAGAAATTAAAGACTTTTTAGAATTTAATGAAAATGAAGACACATCATACCAGAATTTATGGGACACAATGAAAGCAGTAATAAGAGGAAAACTCATATCTCTGAGTGCCTCCAAAAAGACAATGGAGAGAGCTTACACTAACAGCTTGACAGTGCACTTGAAAGCTCTAGAACAAAAGGAAGCAAATACCCCCAAGAGGAGTAGATGTCAGGAAATAATCAAACTTAGGGCTGAAATCACCCAAACAGAAACAAAAAGAACTATACAAAGAATCAACAAAACAGGGAGCTGGTTCTTTGAAAAAAATCAACCCTTAGCCAGACTAAGAGGAAACAGAGACAGTATCCAAATTAACAAAATCAGAAATGAAAAGGGAGACATAACAACAGACACTGTGGAAATTCAAAAATCATCAAATCCTTCTACAAGAGCTTATACTCAACAGTGTTTGAAAACCTGGATGAAATGGACAACTTTCTAGGTACATACCAGGTGCCAATGTTAGCATGGGAAGGGAATATAAGGACAGAGAAAAAAGAGGGAGGTGATTGGAGAAGGGATGGAGAGAAGAAGGTTTATGGGACACATGGGGAGGGGGGATCTGGGAAAGGGGAAATCATTTGGAATGTAAACAAAGAATATAGAAAATAAAAATAAAAAAAACAGGATCAGATAAGTTATCTAAATAGTCCCATAAGTCCTGAGGAAAAAGAAGCAGTCATTAAAAGTCTCCCTTCAAAAAAAAAAAAAAAAAAAAAAAAAAAAAAAAAAAAAAAAAGCAAGCCCAGGAACAGATTGGTTTACTGGGGAATTCTATCAGCTTTTCAAAGAAGAGTTAATTCCGATACTCTTCAAACTTTTCCACAAAATAGAAACCCAAGGAACACTCCCCAACTCACTCTATGAAGCTACAATAATGCTTATAACTAAACCAAACAGAGACCAAACAAGGAAGGAGAACTTCAGATCAATCTCCTCATGAACATTGATGCAAAAATATTGAACAAAATCCTGACCAACTGAATCCAAGCATGCATTAAAACTATAATTCACCACGATCAGGTAGGCTTCATCTCAGGGATGCAGGAATGGTTCAATATACGGAAATCTGTCAATGTAATTCACTACATAAACAAACTAAAGGAAAAAAAAAACACATGGTCATTTCACTAGATGCTGAAAAGATTTTTGACAAAATCCAGCATCCCTTCATGACAAAAGTCTTGGAGAGGTTGGGAACCCAAGGCCCATACTTAAACATACTGAAAGCAATATACTGCAAACCGGTAGCCAACATCAAGTTAAATGGAGAGAAACTTGAAGCAATCTCACTAAAATTGGGGATCAGTCAAGGCTGCCCACTCTCTCTCTATCTATTCAATATAGTACTTGAAGTCCTAGCCAGAGCAATCAGACAGCAAAAGGAGGTCAAAGGCATACAAATTGGAAAGGAAGAAGTCAGAATATCACTATTTGCAGATGATATGATAGTAACTTAAGCAGCCCCAAGACTTCCACCAGAGAACTCATACAGCTGATAAACAACTTCAGCAAAGTGGCTGGATATAAAATTAACTCAAGCAAATCAGTAGCCTTCCTCTACTCAAAGGATAAGCAGGCTGAGAAAGAAATTAGGGAAATGACACCCTTCACAATAGTCCCAAATAATATGTCATACCTAGGTGTGACCCTAACGAAACAAGTGAAAGCATATGACAAGAATTTTAAGTCTCTGAAGAAAGAAATCAAAGAATGTCTCAGAAGGTGGAAAGATCTCACATGTTCAAGGATTGGCAGAATCAATATAGTAAAAATGGCCATCTTGCCGAAAGCAATCTACAAGTTCGATGCAATCCCCATTAAAATCCCAAATCAATTCTTCATAGATCTAGAAAGAGCAATTCTCAAATTCATCTGGAATAACAAAAAACCCAGAATAGCAAAAACTTCTCCACAATAAAAGATCTTCTGGGGGAATCACTATCCCTGACTTCAAGCTCTACCACAGAGCAGTAGTGATAAAAACTGTTTGGTATTGGTATGTAGACAGGCAGGAAGATCAATGGGATAGAACTGAAGTCCCAGAAATGAACCCACAAATGTACAGTCACTTGATATTTGACAAAGGAGCTAAAAACATCCAGTGGAAAAAAGACAGCATTTTAAACAAATGGTGCTGGATCAACTGGAGACCTGCATGCAGAAAAATGCAAATCGGCCCATTCTTATCTCCTTGTACAAAGCTCAAGTCCAAGTGGATCAAGGATCTACACATAAAACCAGACACACTGAAGCTTATAGAGAAGAAAGTGGGGATGAATCTTGAACACGTGGGCACAGAGGAAAAGTTTCTGAACAGAACACCAATGGCTTATGCTCTAAGAACAAGAATTGACAAATAGGACCTCATAAAACTGCCAAGCTCCTGTAAAGCAAAGGACAGTCAATAGGACAAAACAGTAACCAACAAATTGGGAAAAGATCTTTACCAACCCTACATCCGATAGAGGGCTAATATCCAATGTATACAAAGAACTCAAGAAGTTAGTCTCCAGAGAATCGAATAACCCTATTAAAAATGGGGTACAGAGCTAAACAGGAAATTCTCAACTGAGGAAACACAAATGGCTCTAAAGCACCTAAAGAAATGTTCAGCATCCTTAGTTATCAGGGAAATGCAAATCAAAACAACACTGAGATTCCACCTTACACCAGTCAGAATAGCTAAGATGAAAAACTCAGGGGACAGCAGCTGCTGGAGAGGATGTGGGGAAAAAGGAACACTTCTACATTGTTGGTGAGATTGCAAGCTGGTAAAACCACTCTGGAAATCAGTTTAGTGATTCCTCAGAAAATTAGACATAGTACTACCTGTGGACCCAGCTGTACCACTCCTGGGCATATACCCAGAAGGTGCTCCTACATGTAATAAGGACACAGGCTCCACTATGTTCATAGTTGCCTTATTTATAAGAGCCAGAAGCTGGAAAGAACCCAGATGTCCCTCAACAGAGGAATGGATACAGAAACTATGGTATATATACACAATGGAGAACTATTCAGCTATTTTTAAAAAATATTTATTTATTTAATGTATATGAGTACATTGTAGTTCTCTTCAGACACTCCAGAAGAGGACATAGAATCCCATTACAGATAGTTGTGAGCCACCATGTAGTTGCTGGGAATTGAACTCAGGACCTCTGGAAGAGCAGTCAGTGTTCTTAACCACTGAGCCATCTCTCCAGCCCTGCCTATTCAGCTATTTAAAACAATGAATTCATGAAATTCTTAGGCAAATGGATGGAACTAGAAAGTATCATCCTGAGTGAGGCAACCCAATCACAAAAGAACACACATGATATGCACTCACTATTAAGTGGATGTTAGCCCAAAAGCTCAAAATAAACCAGTTACAATTCACCCAGCTCAAGAAGAAGGAGGATTTAAGTGAGGGTGCTTCTGTTTCTCTAAGAAAGGGAACAAAATAGTCACAGGAGCAGTAAGGGAGACAATGTGTGGAGCAGAGACTAAAGTAAAGGCCACCCCGAGACTGCCCTACCTGGGGATTCATCCTATAAACAGTCAACAAACCCCAACACTACTATGCACAACAAGAAGTGTATACCAAAAGGAGCATGCCATGGCTATCTCCTGGGGGGCCCTGCCAGAGCCTTACAAATACAGAGGCAGATGCTAGCAACCAACTATTGGACTGGGCATGGGGTCCCCAATGGAGGAGCTGGAGGATGGTCTAGAGGAGCTGAAGGGGTTTACAGCCCATGGGAAGAACAATGATTTCAACTACCCAGATGCCCCAAGACTCCCAGGGACTGAACCATCAACCAAGGGACACACATGGTTCCAGCCAAAAATGTGGCAGAAGAAGGCCTTGTTGGGCATCAGTGGGAGGAATGGTCCTTGGTCAGGTAAAGGCTCAACAGAGGTGGGAACAAAGGGAAACTGAGGTGGGGGGAGGAGGGAGTGTTTTGGGTGGAGAGGCATATACTTGGAGGCAGGAGGCAGGGGGAAGAAGGAAGGGGAGGGGTTGGGGTCTTAGGGGAGGGGGCACATTGGGAAAGGTTTTACCATCGGCAATGTAAATGAAGATGATATTCAATAAAAAAAAAAGCCCCATACCACAATGAAGAAATAGGAATTTTGCTCCTCATTGCTCATCAATAACATGAACATCAGCAGTCTCAACTCCCTGACCAAAGGGCACAGACCAACATGTGAAAACAACATCCGTCTTCATAGTGTGTCCAGGAAACACACCTTAAGTTCCATGTTAGACATCGGCTCAGCATAAAGGAATTGAAAATGACATTCTAACTTGCAGACCCATCAGCAATGGAGGAGTTCCTCTTTCCGCACACCCTCTCCAGCACCTGCTGTCCCCTGAGTTTCTGACCTTAGCCATTCTGACTGTGTGAGGTGGAATCTCAGGGTGGTTTTGATTTGCTTTTCCCTGATGACTGAGGATGTTGAGCATTTATGTGCTTCTCAGCCATGTGGGAATTAATCAGCAGTTCCTCAGAAATTTGGAAATAGTACTGCCTGAAGACCTAGCTACACCATTCCTGAGCATATGCCCAAAAGATACCCCAGCATATAACAAGGACACATGTTCTACTATGTTCATAGCAGCCTTTTTATAATAGTTAGAAGCTGGAAACAACCCAGATGTCCTTCAACAGAGGAATGGATATAGAAATTGTGGTACATTTTACATAATAGAGTACTACTCAGCTATTAAAAACAATGGCTTCATGAAATTCTTAGGCAAATGGATGGAGCTAGAAAATATCATCCTGAGTGAGGTAACTCAGCCACAAAAGAACACATCTGGTATACACTCACTGATAAGTCAATATTAGGCAAGAGCTCAGAATACCCATGATAAAACTCATAAACCATGTGGAACTTAATAAGAAGGAAGACCAAAGTGTACATCTTTCAATCCTACATAGAATGGGGAACATAATAGTCATAGGACGTAGAGGGAGGGAGAGAGGAGGGGAAGAGAAAACGGGGAGGGGTGGGATCAGGTATTAGAAGAGAGAGAAGTACAGAGGGTCTGAAAATTGAACAGAAACATGTAGCCGTGGGGGATGGGGAACTGGGGGCAGTCACTAGAAAGACCCAGACTCCAGGGAAGAGAGGCTCCCAGGACCCAATGGTGGTGACTTTAACTGAAATATCCAACAAAGGTGAGATACAACCTGTAGAGACCACTTCCAGTAGATAGGCACAGCCCCCAACTGAGGGATGGGGTTACACATGTAGCTCACAGTTTTTAACCCAGAAATGTTCCTGTCCAAAGGAAAAACAGAGACAAAAACTGGAATAGAGGCTGAAGGGAAGGTCATCCAGAGATGGCCCTACCTGGAGACCCATCCCATCTGCAGACACCAACCCCCACCCTTCCACTATTGCTGATGCCAAGTTCCACTTACAGGAACCTGGTATGGCTGTTCCCTGAGAGGTTCTGACCTATACAGAAGCAGATGCATGCAGCCAAGCATCAGACTGAGCCCGAGGACCCCAGTGGAGGAGCTAGGGGAAGGACTGAAGGGGCTGAAGGGGATTGCAACCCCATAGGAAGAACAATATCAACTAACTGGACCACCCAGAGCTCCCAGAGACTAAACCACAAACCAAAGACTACAGAGGGACCCATGGCTCTAGATACATATGCAGCAGAGGACAAACGACCTTGTCCGACATCAGTGGGAGGGGAGGGAGGCTTGACGCCCCAGTTTCAGGGATGCTAGAGCAGTGAGGCCAGAGTGGGTGAGTGGGTGGAGGAACACCCTCCTAGAGGCAAAGGGGAGAGGGCAGAGGGGTCATGGAATGAGGGAGGTTCTGGTGGGGTATCCGGGAAGAGGGATATCATTAGAAATATAAATGAATAAAATGATAAATAAAAAAAGCTATTCCAAGCAATAGGACCCAGGGAACAAGTCAGTATAACCATTTTAATATCTAATAATAGGCTTTGAACTAAAACTACTCAGAAGAGACAAAAAGGACACTACATACACACTGAAGGAAAAATCCACCCAGGTGACATTTCAATTCCTAACATCAATGCCCCAGACACAAAGGCAACCACATTTGTAAAAGAAACTGTACTACAGCTTAAATCACACATTGATCCTCCCAAACTGTTAGTGGGAGATTCAACAACCTACTATCACCAATAGACAGGTCACCCGGACAAAAACTAAACAGAAATACTGGAGCTAACAGATGTGATAAACCAAATGATCCTCACAGATACTTATAGGAAATTTTACCCAAACACAAAAGAATATACTTTCTTCTCTGCACCTCATGCACTTTCTCCATAACTGGCCACATACTTGGACACAAAGCAACTCTTAACAGATAGAAGATACTGAGACAACATTGAGGTCTACTTCCTGTTAGACCACAATGAATTAAAGGTGGTTATCAAGCACAGAAATGTTGAGATGCCTATAAACTCTCAGGCACTGAACAACTCAGGACTGAATGATGCAGATCTAAAGGGCCAACAGGAAATGAACCCAATGGTAGTTGTAGGCGTATTTTTATCTCATGATGCTTTGCATGCATTTTTTCTTTGTATTCTCTCCCTACAGGTCTTTTGCTTATAGCATGATTTCTGATTTTGTGCTTTTAGGGGGCTTCTGTGCACACCAATGTGTGTGTCTCTGCATCTGCCTCTTGTGCTTTTCCTTTTGTTGTTTTTCCTGCTTGTTTGTCCTATTCAGATTTGCCTGTTACTCTTTTCTTTTCTTTCATCTTTAAAAAGAAGTGTTTGTTTTCTTTTCTTTCTTTCTTTCTTTTTTTTTTTTTGGGAAGAAGCTGGCAGGGACCCATGCAAGCATGCCCACTGCTAACTTCCTGCGTTGGTCTGAGAAATTTAATGTTTTGCTTTTCAAGAGTCAAACAATACTCAGATAATCTATAAGGTATCGATGGCCTTTCTTTCTAAAGTGACCACTTCCAGAAACTGTGACTTCCCACATTTTTTTTCTTGCTTAGCATTTCTTTTTTTCTTTTTTTTATTTGATATATATATATATATATATTTTTTTTTTTTGGGGGGGGGATTTGGTTTTTTTCGAGACAGGGTTTCTCTGTATAGCCCTGGCTGTCCTGGAACTTACTCTGTAGACCAGGCTGGCCTCGAACTCAGAAATCTGCCTGCCTCTGCCTCCCAGAGTGCTGGGATTACAGGCGTGCGCCACCACTGCCCGGCTGATATTTTTTTTATTTACATTTCAAATTATTTCCCCTTTTCAAGCCCCCTGCTCCCCGAAAGTCCCATAAGCCCCCTTCTCTCCCCCTGTTCTCCCACCCACCCCTTCCCACTTCCCTGTTCTGGTTTTGCCCTATACTGCTTCACTGAGTCTTTCAAGTGTTTGTTTTCTAATGAGAGAGATCAAGACAAGATGAGGATTTAGGTGGGTGGGAGAAGATATGGGGAACTGGGGTAGAAGAAATTATAATCAGAATATATTATATAAAAATCCATTTCAATTAAAATAAAAAGAGGGGAAAAGTGTCAACAAAACAAAACAAAACATCTCAAAGCAGAGCACACAAAGGAAAACTTAAACTGAGCAAAGTCCCTTTATCTACTTGACACTTGGTCAGTTATACCTTAACAAATCTATGGTCCAACTGCAGATTTCTCTTAACCTAAATTCTGATTTCTAAATGTGTAGCTGTCTCTGTTTCTCCTATTCTGATTGTGATTCCCAACTTCAGCAAGACATCCAGATTTTGTTGAATTATAAAGAAGAAGCACTATTATCTCTTCTAATATAGAAACTGCATTATTATTCACAGACTTACGAAAATAGCTGTGAACAGGTCTTATTACTTTCTTTAAATGGTAAAAATGCATTAGCAAATGTTTTTCAAAAGGCAAAAGGTCAAACGTGAAGCCCTGCTGCATATAAGATGGAGGTCATGAGGAGCGACTTTCCCCACCTGTAACAACTGCTACACTGTAATGAATTATAAACTGCCAAGTTAAAATCCAAGTCCCTGGTTAAAAATAGAATTATAGTAGCATTTGTTACACAAGCACCTTACTAAAGTTTATTTTATTACTTTAGAAATAAATAAGAGGAAAATAAGCTCATTACCTTCTTGAGTTAAGTAATGCATGTGCTTTGCAATGACAGCACTCTTATCTTGTGAATCCAAGAAAGAGAAAGTCGAGAAATCTTCAATATCAGCAGTTACTGAAACAACAAATGTTTAATATCAAATTACTAAGACATTCACCATAAGCATTGTAGTACAGTATAAGAATAGTTATTTACCTGATGAAGACAATAAGTTAAGGTACTGTGGTTTAGTGTGCAAAATCAAAGAATTTAACCGGGATACAACGTTACTCTTATCCATCAGGAAATCAATTGCACTGGTTTCATCCCTTATTGTGCCCTAAAATTACAATTATAATTAACCTATTATTTCATGTATTTATATATCTGATAAATTTAATTATGAATTCCTAAATGATCAGAGTAATAACATTTATACAACTTAAGATGCCATTAAAAATTTCAATATACTTATATTATTTGTGTCATTTTCTTATAAATGCACACTTACCATAAAAACATCTCTTTGTAGATACACAAATGTGTCCACCATTTTTTCCAGAACAGCTCCTTTCAGTTCTTCAGTGTTCAGCTCTCTGAGGTCAAAGCGTTCACCGTTATAAAGGACTTGAGGCAAAGGACCTAGGCCAGTCATCTTATAAAAGCTTGCTCCTTCCTATTTATTAAAGATATCAGGGTCAAACAAAATATGGGTCTTTGAAAAAGAAATATAAGATAAGAGGAAACAGTGCCATATTTTTAAGTCATAGGAAAAGTTGTCAATTTTGTTATTTATACCTGTGCATGCAAATGAAATCTATTTATCTTCAAATAGCAAGAATCACACCATGTCTTCTGTCAAGGGCTAGCTTATGAATATTTTAGTCTTTGTCAACTCTTTGTCTATTCTCTAATGAGCTCTGTTATTTGTGGTAGGAGATTCACAGACAATTCATAAACACATTTTTTTGGTTGCTGCAAAAGTTATTTACAAAAGTAAGCAGTAATGGTACTGCTAATTCTTGATGTTCAATATGACACTTAAAACTAAAACATTTATCTATATTATTCAGTAAACACTTTTTTTTTGTTTTTTGAGACAGGGTTTCTCTGTAGCTCTGGCTGTCCTGGAACTCACTCTACAGACCAGGCTGGCCTCGAACTCAGAAATCCGCCTGCCTCTGCCTCCCAAGTGCTGGGATTAAAGGCGTGCACCACTACTGCCCAGCCAGATAACATTTCTTGAATAAATCCATGAGAATTACATTATGAATACCGAAAACAGAACTGAATGATGTTCTTCAAGAAGTTGGCTAAATACTTACAAACTAAAGCAAGGTTCCCAGTGGGTCCACAAAAGGATCATTTAAGAAGGTTGAGCAGGAAGAGGAAGGGGAAGTAAAAGCTCCTGTCAGACAATGGCACTGAAAGCCTTAAAAGATGAATTAAAGTTTTCCAGGAAGACAAAGTGGAGAAAGAGTCCACGTGAAGGGAGAGCAGAGCAAGAGCTGGAAGGGAAGTGAGAACATGGTGGTTCAGGTGATGATGGCAACAAATACAGGGTGATAGGCGATATGCGATCAGAGAGATTCTGTCAGAAGGCAGATCACAGGGACCACAGTGTGTGGGCTCCACCTTGTGAAGAAGTCATGCACTGACATTTGATACTAAGTGTTAGGATTATTATTAGAACCAACATTTTCACAAGTAGCCTAAAAAATCTATGTGCAATTAAGTCCTCCTTTTTTTGATACAGGATCAAAAGCATTTAAATTTTGGAATAGGTACAGACAATTTCATAATTCTTACCCAGGATCTAAATGCTAAATCATGATCACACAGTTTTAGACTCTGAAGCATTTGGAAATGGGGTAGGGATGTTCAACCTGTAGCACTATTACACCACTCCACACATGACAGGACAGACGCAGAGTAGGTCATTTCCAATATCAAATGGCTATCATAGTTGAGACAGAACTTCACCTATACTCAGATCTGCTTGACCTGAAGTCTGAGCCTGTAACCACAGTACTGTATCACGTCTGCACCAAGTCTTATAAAGGACAACATTTAACTGAGGCTGCTTTACAGGCTCAGTCCATTATAACCAAGGTGGGTGCATGGCAGCCTCCAGGCAGGCATGGTACAGGCAAAGCTGAGAGCTCTGCTTCTTCATGTGAAGGCTGCTAGCGGAAGACTGGCTTCCAGGCAGCTAGGACTAGGGTCTTAAGCCCATGCCCACAGTGACACACCTATTCCAACAAGGCCCCACCTCCTAATAGTGCCACTCCCTGGGCTGAGCACATACAAACCATCACAGATGCCTGCCACACCTCCAGCAGAGGTGGTCGGCAACAACAGTGACCCTATCTACTCTTTATCATAAGGCATGAAGAAGGATCATGTCACCCAATAAGTTTGGGTAACAAGAGACATGACAGACTTAGTTTTAGATGTTTTTAACTTCATATGTTTATGGAAAACCCTGTAGACGGATGAATGCCTACTTCTTTGCCTCTTCTTATTGGTGTCTGTGTTTGTGTGTTTATGTGTGTGCATGTCTGTCTGTGTTTATGCATGTGCGTCCATGTGTGCCTCATTGAGCCTGAAGCTCATTACTGACTGAACTGGCTGGCCAATTATCCTTAGGTACGCTGCTCTCCCAGGCATGTGCCATAATTCTCAGCGTTTTATTGTTTTAACATGGGACCTGGGGATCTGAACTCAGGTCCTCATGCTCTCAGGGCAGGGGCTTTACCCACTGAGCCATCTCCCAGCCCTCAATGCATGTGTGTTAACTCTTTAAAATATTTACCTGCTGGAAATACAGCTCTTCCTTTTCCTCCTAATCTACAACTTCTAATTAAGCAGCCTACATATTCCAAAATATTAATTACTAAAGATAAGCCAATGATGTTCAATGTATCATTTCATATATCTGTAAGTTCACCGGCATCTCATAGTAGATAAATACTGGATAGAAAGCTGAAATTATCTTCAACATTTTTGTGATGAGAGATCTTAAAATTTCTTTTCATTAGGCATCTCAAGTATGAAAATATATTGGTGTTAGAATCACTTCCTGTCTAACATTCTTCTTAAACTTCTGGTCTTACTGAACGACCGACTTCTGCTTCACTCATGTTCCTCAGTCCTCCCAGGGCCTCTGGCAACCCCCTTTGTGCACTGCGGCTTAGATTTCACGTGGCAGTTAGACCTGTGGTGCTGCTCTCGTGTCTGGGGTTTCGCTTTATACTACATCCACTCTCACCATTCTTCTTTCATCATACTTGGAATGGGTTCCCAAGATATCCAAAATGTCGGCCTGAGGAAATCTATCTTGAAGAACACTCTTCACATCATCCACAGTGAGCATACGAGGACCCTTCACTTTTTGGTACATCTGTGGAAACAATGATGTATTTCTTTTTACAGCAATTAGTTTTCTTTCCCTAAGAACCTAATTGTATTTGTAAAAACAAAGATGTTTTTTAAGTTCTGCTTGTTGCTTTTGAAGCAGGGTCACATGTGCCCCAGGGTTGGTCACCGTGCAGTCAAGTGTGGCCTTGAACAAATGCCAGTTTGTTTTCCCTGCCCCAGAGCTGGGGTTACAGGTATGTGCCACATCTGGTTTATGCAGTGCTGGGGCTAAACTCAGGGATTCATGTATGGCTGGCAAGTATTCCATCAATTGAGCTACAATTATCTGTCTCTGTGGCCTATTAACTCTAACGGTACTAAATATGCACATCATATACAGGTCAAGAGGTCACTTACACCAGGATTTATCACTTAAAAATTAATTAAAACACTGTATAATTTTCAAAATGGTAACAACTTCTGTTAATTGCATTTTAATCAAATTAGATGCTAATTTTAATAAGTTTGTTAAAATGTATTTGTAAATTATTTAAGTATGACATTTCAGAAATGCTTCATTTTTCCTTTGACTGCTCTTCAGTAAACACGTGACTGTAGTCCTTTTATCTTCGCCTACTCTGTGTTCTAAGCATCTCTGTATGCTTCTTTCTCATCTCTCCTTTCTGAAAAGGGTATGTCATATATATGTGTGCATGTGTCTGTGTGGTATATACATGTGTGTGCATATGTCTGTGTGGCATATACATGTGTGTGCATATATTTGTGTGGTATATACATGTGTGCATGTGTCTGTGAATATATGTGTGTGTGCATATATCTGTGTGGTATATACATGTGTGCATGTGTCTGTGTGGTATACACATACTTGTGCATGTGTCTGTGTGGTATACACATGTGTGTGCATGTGTCTGTGTGGTATATACACATGTGTGCAAGCGTCTGTGTGGTATACACTTATGTGTGCGTGTGTCTGTGAGGTATATGCACATGCATGCAAGTGTCTGTGTGGTATATATACATGTGTGCATATGTCTGTATGGTATATACACGCAGGCACATGTCTGTGTGGTATATGCATGTGTGCATGTTTCTACATGGTTTATACACATTTGTGCATGTATCGGTGTGGTATATACACATGTGTGCATTGTCTGTGTGGTATACACATGTGTGTGCACAGGTCTGTGTGGCTGAGCTTCTGGTGTGTGCATATGTGGAGGACAGAGACTGACTTGGCATATCTCCTCTCTTTCTCTACACTGAATCCAGTGCTCACTGTCTGGCTAGACTGGCAGGCCAGAGCACCCCTGGGATCTTCTTGGTGCAGTCTGAACACAAGCACTGGAGTTACAGATGGGCACTGGCAAACAAAGCTTTGTTGTGGGTGTGGAAGATCTGAATCCAAGTCCTCCTCCATGTGTACCGAGCACTTTACCTACTGAGCCATCTCTCCAATTCTCATCTCTTCCTTTAGTAAAATGTCATCATTGAGCTTTTATTTAAATAAGAATTTAAAGTTGGGTGAGTTTGGAAGGGGAGAGGCTCTGGAAGGACTTGGAGGGAGGAGAATATGATTATAATATACTCAAATTTAAAATTTATTTTAGATAAATTATAATTGAAAAAGATGTTACTGATCCTGTTTTATGATTTAGATGCAGATCTAGAGATGGAACTTTGGTTTCAAGAATAATGTGGTTTTCTAAGAAATTATAACATTATTCTGATTAAATGGCAGACAATATATAGCAGACAATTCAAATGCAAGTGAAAGGTGCAAATTATGATAGGCACATTAATTTCTAATATAAAATGATTATATAGATTTAATATTGGTAATGTTCTCACTTTCTCAGTGGTTTTTTTTAAATGATAAAGATTCTTTTAATGAGGTTCTTAGCAATTTGTGACTTTTCTTTGCAATTTACTTCCAGTATCTATCAGTATATATCAGTTTCAGTATATATCTTGTTTCAATTTATTTTAAAAATGTATTTATTTCTTATGTGCATTGGTATTTTGCCTGCATATCTGTTTGTGTGAGGATGCTAGGTTTCCTTGAACTGGAGTTCAGACAGTTATGAGCTGCTATGTTGGTCCTGGGAATTGAACCTGGGTCCTCTGGCAGAGCAGCCAATGTTCTTAACCACGGAGCTATCTCTCCAGCCTCTTGTTTCAGTTTTTAATACAATATGGACCCCTTTACAATAATACAGATGAATATTAATGAAAGGCCCAAGTGAAACCAAGTTTCTTATAAACCCTTATAGCAACCAATAAGTTGGTAAAATTAATGCAGATGTATTATTGACACATATTATTATAGAGCAGTAGTGTTCAGAGGAAACTGTTCCCCTATTGCGATATTTGTCTATCACTTGCCTTTTAATTATCTTCGATGGTGATCAGTATGCTATTCTTAGACAACACAATTTTAATACAAAGCAGCAAAAAAGCAAAGCTAAGTATGTGAACCAGTCTATAGACTTTGCTAAGCAATTTAACACTACTTACACAACACTCATTTGTTATCTTCCCTTAGCCATGTTCTTAGAAATGTCTGCCTTTTCTTTATCATACCTTCCCCAGACTCGGTGTCATCTCTTTTCACACAGCTTGCTGTCCCTCACCCCTCTGGCCCTTTGAAACTGTCTAGGAAGCACCTAGAGCAGCTGTTCTTAACCTGTCGGTTTCCACCCGTCTGGGGGGGTTGTCACAGATCACATATCCTACATGTCAGATATTTATATTCCATTTCATAAAGTAGCAAAATTACAGTTATGAAGTAGTAACAAAACAATTATATATGGTTGGGGTTAGTGTTAAATCACTTAGCAAAGTCTGTAGACTGGTTCACATACTTAGCTTTGCTTTTTTGCTGCTTTGTATTAAAATTGTGTTGTCTAAGAGTAGCATACTGATCACCACTGAAGATAATTAAAAGGCAAGTGATAGACAAATATCGCAATAGGGGAACAGTTTCCTCTGAACACTACTGCTCTATAATAATATGTGTCAATAATACATGTATGTTTAGTGCATCACAGCATGGCGACGTGCACTAAAAGACACAGACAGCGCTAGGAAGGTTGGGGCCCCAGATTCAGAGTGTCGTTAATCATTGCAATACAGTAAGACCTGGCTCAGGAAACTATTTCAAAAAAAACATTTCTATTAGGTTTTTCTCTAGTTCACACATATACAAGTTAGATACTTAGACAGTTAGATTAACCTAAGTAAACTGATATACCTTGGTAGAGGCCCTGCTGCCTGCTTATAATACTGGGTCAATGGTATATATTTCACTAGACTATCTGAGGAATCAGATTTATATGCACTAAAGTCTAGGGACATTTTCATACATTTAAAATGATACAATAATAAATATAGAGATACAAGAAAATTGTTTATTCTGAAAGCCTTATCTAGTGCATAAACTCACACGTGTCATGGAAATAAATGCTTCTGATACATCATATTTTTCTTCAATATAATTGAAAGCTCGCCAAAGAGCAACTCCAGCGTCTGTTGTTCCATCGACTTCATTGTCCACATTAAGAATGAACACAAAACCAATTCTGGAAAGAGGATTAATCAACAATGTCACAACCATCTTTTGAATAATACTAAATTACTCCTTAAAATATCACACTGCAGCATCCAGATCAGAGGGATGTATTAGATATGGGAGAAGGAAATATTATTTGAAAAGTTTGATTATAATGGCTATTCACCTACATACTCACAGCTATGACAGTCCCGCAAACTGCCAAACACACGCAAGTGGCCCTAAGACATTTCCAGAGCAATCATTCTATCCCCTCAGCTCAGCAGACAGACAGACATGCAAGAGCGCTGCTCAGCTTTGATGGGCAGGGTCTCCCATGAAGGCACACAGAGTGTTCCACAACCCTGGCCTCGTTCCCAGCGTGACACCTGCTGCCTTAGACACCACAGCCATACTCTCTGTGACACATTATAAGCAGCCCTAGACTTTCTAATTTAGTAATATAAGTTAACAATTACCGAAGAGGAATTTCATTAAAATAAAAAAATTCTGCCAAATTTATGAAGTCCAAGGTATATTCTTGAGCAGGATCAATAAACAGAACCTAGAAGAGTAAACATAATCATTATTATAAGACTTAGAATTTATATGAAATTAAATATGGTCTAATTTTTGTAATGTAAAGTATGAAATTCAAGATGCAAAATTTCAAAAAACTAGCTTGAATATATAAAACTTTATAATTTATGAAGCTTTATTATAGTTATGTATTAAATATAATTATATATGGAATCTTAAAAAGATTAAAGATATTCTTTGTGGATACACAATATAAAGTATATATTTCCTACAAAATGAAAGACCTCATTTCACATGTTCATTAGACCTCTGTGAAGATTTTTAAAAATAGCCTAACTGCGACTGCTTCCTAAGGAGTCTCGCAGGAAACAGATACAGAGTCCCTGTGAAAATACAGACATGTGCAATGCAGTCTGAGGTGTCTCTACATATGTCAGAATTCACAAAAGTTGTTTGAATATTTAGAACTGTAATAATAAGCCAATAAACATTTATAAAAATGGAATTTATATATTTTTCTTGACTACTAAACTTCAAAATGTAGTACAAATTATAAATTCCTTTGAGATATGTACAAATATCACTATAAGACAATATGAAAGATGAATAACAATTAGCAAACAGTGAAATTCTGATTTCTGACGGCCGCTTCACCTTGGTGCACCAGGCAAGTGCTCCTTACGCTGGATGTGCCCGCTAGCAACAGGGAGGTAATCAAAAAGAATGTCATCTTTAAAAAAATTATATAAATGTAGGACTCACCAAATTATGAAAATTCCGCCTCACAGAAGGGACTGTTCCATGTAATACTGGTTTTAGGAATTCCCAGCAACTTGTAGGCCAACTAACATACAAACCATCATTTTCCAAGTCATTAATCCACTAGAAAAGAAGCCAGAAACCCGTTATAGCTACATTAAGATGATAGTTACATCACTTTCAAATTTAGAAACTTTTTACTGTATTAAACTGCAAATGAACATACATAGAGATGTTTCTATATTTCTGATATAAAAAGTCAACTGAATAAAGAATATATCACATATGACAATTGTATGCTTCCAAAAACAAAAACTTTGGCTCATTAAAAAAGAAAGGCTTGCTTCATGTGAAAGTCTGTGTGCTGGTTGGCTGACGGTGGGGAGGGAGGGAGGGAGGGAGGGAGGTGTGTGGGTACACGGATGCAGACGCCCGCACGGTCAAAGCCTGATGTCAGTCAGGTCCTCCTGGAACTGCACACAGAAGCCACAAGCCTTGTAAGCCATCTGACTCGGGTAGTGGGAACTGCACTTGGGCCTCTGCAAAACCAGTAAGCACTCTTCCCCAGTTCCCATTCTACAGTCTTACAGTTAAGCTAGCAATCGCTTTCCCTCAGGTGTTTTCATGGAGTAGTGATTGGCCATCCGCCCTGGAGCCACTGTAAAAGCGGAAGGAAGCCATGCAAGGACAAGAAGTGAGTGTAACAAGCAGCACTCAGCAGCGCCATGCTTCTAGCCCTTGAGATGGGCAGGCACAAGAGGAAGCATCCACTTGTACTTCACTGTCCCAGAGGACACTTTCAAACCTAGAGGAAGAGAGCTCAAATACACTGGTCGGGCATCTCAAACTGCTACGACTCTGTTCTCCTTGGTGGGGAGCAGAAAGGGGTCTGGGAGAGAAGAGACAGCAGGGAAGGCCCCAGTGCACGGTGGGAGAGGCTGCGGGATCCCTCCGCTGGCTCCTCACCCGCACACAGACAGATGAGAGACTCCCAAGAGCTCAGGAGGAAACCAATACTGCAGTGCCAAGAAGATAGAGGCCATAGGTCAGAGTGGAGCTGAGCACCAAGGACTGCCACTGCAGACAGTGGGGCCACACCCTAGATATAAGACAAAGGAGAAGAATGCCCACGAGGCCCTGGACAAGGTTCTATGGAGACGACACAGCAACTTTAGCTTTGCTGTTCTTTGTTTTTTTAGATCAAGTTCTAGCTCATGTTTTTAAAAAAAGCCACAAACATTATGGGGAGGATATGGTGTACACAGCTGTCACCTCGGCATTACGGAAGCTAATGGAGGAGGACGAGGTAGCTCCACCTACACAGTGAGAACCCCAAGCCCAGTCTGCCACAGGAAAAGAAGACTGAAGTACTAAAGTCCCGAGTCTTTCCCTGGAACTCTAGAAACTGTACACTGGGATTAGCACAAACCCAGGAGAGACAGAAAAGCTGTCCTCACTTTAACTCACGTGGAAACTCTGTAAGAAGCAGGAGAGGTGAAGGAGAACAAGCAAGCAAGCAAACGAGCAAACAAAAAACCAGACCAAAGCAAACCCACCACCACCCCAACCCCTGACCTCCACAGTGTTTCGGAAACTTTCTCTCAGTAAGGGGTTTTTTCAGCTGAACTTGGAAGAAAAGTAGGAGCTAACTGGAGCCTGGAAAAAGCACAAGATGAAGAGATGACTGGGAGAACTGAAGGGCAGCAACTGTCAGCTGTAGAACAGTCTCTGAAGAACCACCTTGCTTCAGCAAAGCAGGAGGGGACAGATTTTACAGACGCCAGGCGGCAGCGCATGGTGCAGTTAGCAGCAGCACACGCTGCAGCTAGGAGCCCATGGCAGGCTGCCCAGGCATGAGTCTTAGCATGTTCCGGCAGCGTCCTCACATCCCCACATCTAACTAGCTGGTGCGGGTGACTGCCGGTGCTCACAGGACTGTTCTGTCTTCTGACTGTTTTATCTTGAAGCTGGAGACATGCGTCATGAGAGCAGCTGTCATGGGAAGCCACCGAGTGGAGAGAGTGGATCTGTGCTCTTGCTCCCTCCTCTCAGTCCTGACATGCATTCTACAGACTACACACACATAGTTCTATGCTAAGCCTTAACAATTCAAAGGCTGTAGGACAAGGAACAGCAGGAGCACTTACCACTATGGAAGAATGCCGAATGTCTAAAACAAAGTTATGTTCCCACACAGGTGGATTTAATTTTAAAAATTTGTTCATGTCTTCTTCACTGAGCCCAAGACTCTTCAGGCCACTCAGCAGCTTTCCTTCTGATTTCAGCATATCTAAAATACTTTATAGTCAGAGAGGAAAGTATTTTATTTTAGTTTGTCAAACCTTTTTGGAAATCTAAAGTTTGATAATATTTTTTTCAATTGTGTATATACATGTTCGTATGTGTACATGCACATGTGTAGAAGACAGGTTAACATTAATATTTAAAAATTACCTTAGTAATTTGAATATTTTAAATTTAATTTAAACATTTTGAAATTAATTCAGTGTTAAAATTCAGTTAAGCAAATATTTGAGTTTTATGTTGTAAGACCTATTACATGCTAAAACTTCAGTGGTGTATTAACAATGTAAAATAAGTTGCCTATCTAGAATTTGAAGTCTACAAAGTAACTAATTCTAAGAAACTAATTACAGCATGGTATTACTTTAAAACCACCGAGTGATTTAAAGGGCTTTAAGGGCTGTGACTCCAGAGGTTTAATGCTTGTAGATATATAGTATTTGAGGAGTTCAACAGAATTAAATCAGACAACCATTAAGATAAGAAAAAACTCCCCCAAAGCCACAGACTAACAAAAACTCCTATACTGGGCAGGAAAAACCTTAAAATGGTTGTCAGGGTAGTCCAACTGACTGTGAAAACAGCACAGCTTGCCTTTTGCTGCTGTGGGTGCACCCCTGTGCTAAAGACAGCACACACACAGGTCATACCACCAGATGACTCAAGCTGAATCTGGCCTGAGAGCCTCTTTCCTGTGGTCTAGCCTCCACAGTGCCAGAAAAGATTCTGCAAGGTGCCAGTGGAGAGAGGCAATTAATACCCCACCCAGCTGCAATGCCCGTCTACGATTCACTCCTCAAAGAATCCTCTCTTTATAGCAAACGGAGAATACCACAGAAAACCACAACTGGACACAATGCATACATCAACAGATCAAGGGGAGCCTAGCCCCAAAGAATACATCTATATCACAGCTCCCCCGACTGTAGCTCATGGAACATTTTGGAAGTAGGGGGTGGAGGGGAGAAAGATTGCAAGAGCCTGAGCCTCAGGAAGACTGCTATGAGACCATCTCTCCCAGAGACTTCTATATAAGCAAGACCAGAACAATGGGAATATCAATGGAGAAAGAGGAAAATGTTGCCAGGTCCCCTACAGACAAAGATACAGGGAACTAATTATAGCTGAGAGAGGTTAATTAGCCTCTCCATTATAAATTAGCCAGTGCAGACTGGTCGGTCCTAAAACCATATGCACACGAACAGTCAAAACAAACTGAGCGGATTGTATATATGCATATGCATTCATATATAAACATAATATTAACATGCATACATATATTAAATGCTTATGATCAAAGAAAAGGAGTCCATTGACTTGGGGAGGGGGACCTGGAAGATGCTGGAAGAAGAAAGGGAGGAGGGAAAGTGATGTAATTCTCACTTAAAAGTGCATCTAAAAAAAAATTCTACAAAAATGAACAAAGAAAGATTAGCAAAGACTATAGGGCCATAGTAATTCCTCACTCTCCACTGACTAGAATGCTATGGAATAGACAAGGACCCTCCTATGTATGTCTCTGTAGCAGGGCATGTTCCTTTCTCTATCTCCTTTTTCCCTCCCCTTTTCTTATCCAGCTACCCTCACACTGATGGCATTATTCTGCATCCTGCGTTATCTTACAATCTTTTGTGATGACCTTGAAAATGCCAACTCTTTACAACTCTTTAAGTGAATCCTGGTAGCTACAATCTGCCATCACATCTTTTAGAAACAAAACTGTTAGCATTAGCAGAGCACAGTGGCTCAAGCCTTTAGTCCTAGCACTCAGGAGGCAGAGGTTGGTGAATCTCTGTGAGTTCAAGGCCAGCCTGTTCTACAGAGAGTTCCAGGACAGCCAGCCAGGATTAAATAGTAAGACCCTGTAGGGAAGGTGACACTATGACATACTTCCTGTAAATCACTAACACACACACACACACACACACCTTACACCCCCTCCCACTGGGTGGGTAGGGTAAGAAAGGATCTGTATTTTCTTATGCTTCCAAACTGTTAACTGACATTTTACAATTTTATAAATTTCAGTTCAACAACAGCATATTCTGTGAATTAAAATGGAATAACTGAATTAAAGTACTATAGTTATGAGACTGTCATACGATCCAGGAATCAACTTTTCAAAGTCATTTTATGCTTCTCTGTAAGAATAGCACCGACTCTATTCTATGTCTCTTCTGTTTGAGTCCGTATTTTAACTTACAGGAGAGTGGGCACTGCACCAGAAAACTTCCCAAAACACGCACACGCACGCACGCACGCACACACACACACACACACACACACACACATACACACACACACACACAAGCACAACCCACACCCACTCACCCCTTACCTACCCCCCTACCTTAGAGTGCTGTGAAGAATCCCAGTTTGGCACTCAGCATTCTGACAGGACACAAATAATTTGACCCATCTAGGTTAATTCCTTTCTGCTGGGGAAAAACCTTAGGCTGTTTGCAGTTCCATTCTAGAGCTGCTCAGTCCAGTCCCAAAGGAATCCTGTGTAATACTGACCCAACTTTAAATGAAAGACAGTCTGGGGTAATGCAGCAGTTAAAGTTCTACCATCTGCCATATCGCTCATGTCTCTCTGTGTGCTGTGGTCCACCGTGGAAGAATTACACAGCGAGAAACCTTCATTTAAGTGTGGGGCGAAGACATGGTGAGGACGCGGTACAGCAGGGTCAGGTCGGTACAGCTAACAGCACTAGTGTGCATTTCAAAGTACAGGGAAGATCTGATTTTAATGTTCTTCACACAATGAAATTACTTTTGAGATGACAGAAATGCTAATCACCCAATTTGATTATTTTACATTATATATGTATCAAACTCCTACTGTAGCCATAAAGATGTTTAATCATGTGTCAAAATATTTTCTTAATCTTTAAAACATGTTGTTTTTCACTTTGACAAATATAAATTCAGAAAAATGTTTATCTTTATACAAATCATAGTTTATATTAATAATTTAACACCTACCTAAATGGATCACAAACATCCACGTCAACATGAAGGCCATTTATAAACAGACGAGCATCACCTGGCTTAATTTCGAATCTATCTCGTAGGTCCTAGAAATCAAGCAAAGTAACAGTTAGCCCGCACTAGTGGTAAACATTTTAGTCTACTACAGAACACTGACTATATGCAGCGCTCCTGAACAGGAGCAAGAGCCATGTAGTTATTGGCATTAAGGAACTTCTTAGGAATGCCTCTGAAAATGCTTCTGGGAGTGAAAATGTGTGTGTGTGTGTGTGTGTGTGTGTGTGTGTGTGTGTGTGAGAGAGAGAGAGAGAGAGAGAGAGAGAGAGAGAGAGAGAGAGAGAGAGAGAGAGCATGCACACTCACACACATTCACACGCGTGCTTACTTGTTTCCCCTGGAAGCTCAGTGTATTTGTTACATAGATTTGAAAGGACAGGTAGGACTGCTGCATGCAGCTGAAGATGGCTTAGGCAGGGCTGTTGCATACAGATGAACAAGGAGTCAGGGTTTATGGCATACAGCTGGATCAAGGATTCTGGTTTAGCTAGTCTCATAGGAGCAGCCTCTGTAGGGGAGTGATCTTCAGGCCATGAATGGGTTGGGGGTGCTATGGTAGATTTTTTTTATTTTAATTTTTTTATTTATTGAAAAGGGAAGTAAGGGGAAATAAAATCACTTTATGATAAAATTAAAGATTTACATGGAAAATATTTCAGATAAACACATTAAAAGTGACAATTTTCATGGAAAATTAAGGAGTAAAACATTGCTAGTAG
The DNA here is from genome assembly GCF_947179515.1 of Apodemus sylvaticus. Lineage (NCBI taxonomy): Eukaryota > Metazoa > Chordata > Mammalia > Rodentia > Muridae > Apodemus > Apodemus sylvaticus. The sequence goes on along the minus strand of NC_067479.1, from coordinate 5,784,193 downwards.
TAGGAGTAGACATGTAAAACATTGCTAAATTAATTGAAATATGGGAAACATTTTATGATAAGAATTGAAGATTTATGTGGAAAATATTTCCTCCTACAAGAGCCTGTACTCAACACAACTGGAGAATCTGGAGGAAATGGACAATTTCCTTGACAGATACCAAATACCAAAATTAAATCAGGACCAAATAGATCATCTAAACAGTCCCATAATGCCTAAAGAAATAGAAGGAGTCATAGAAAGTCTTCCAACCAAAAAAAAAAGCACAGGACCAGATGGTTTCAGTGCAGAATTCTATCAGACCTTCAAAGAAGAGTTAACACCAATACTCTTCAAACTATTCCACAAAATAGAAACAGAAGGAACACTACCCAATTCCTTCTACGAAGCCATAATTACGCTGATACCAAAGCCACACAAAGATCCAACAAAGAAAGAGAACTTCAGACCAATTTCCCTTATGAACATCGATGCAAAAATACTCAATAAAATTCTTGCCAACCGAATCCAAGAACACATCAAAACAATCATCCACCATGATCAAGTAGGCTTTATCCCGGGAATGCAGGGTTGGTTTAATATACGGAAATCCATCAATGCAATCCACTACATAAACAAACTCAAAGAAAAAAACCACATGGTCATTTCATTGGATGCTGAAAAAGCATTTGACAAAATTCAGCATCTTTTCATGCTTAAAGTCTTGGAAAGAACAGGAATTCAAGGCCCATACCTAAACATAGTAAAAGCAATATACAGCAAACCGGTAGCCAGCATCAAACTAAATGGAGAGAAACTTGAAGCAATCCCACTAAAATCAGGGACTAGTCAGGGCTGCCCCCTCTCTCCTTATCTTTTCAATATTGTACTTGAGGTACTAGCTCGGGCAATTCGACAACATAAGGAGGTCAAAGGGATACAAATTGGAAAGGAAGAAGTCAAACTATCATTATTTGCAGATGACATGATAGTCTACCTAAGTGACCCAAAAAACTCCACTAGAGAACTCCTACAGCTGATAAACAACTTCAGCAAAGTGGCAGGTTATAAAATCAACACAAGCAAATCAGTGGCCTTCCTATACTCAAAGGATAAGCAGGCTGAGAAAGAAATTAGGGAAATGACCCCCTTCACAATAGCCACAAACAGTATAAAGTATCTTGGGGTGACTCTTACCAAACATGTGAAAGATCTGTATGACAAGAACTTCAAGACTCTGAAGAAGGAAATGGAAGAAGACCTCAAAAAATGGGAAAACCTCCCATGCTCATGGATCGGCAGAATCAATATAGTTAAAATGGCCATTTTGCCAAAAGCAATATACAGATTCAATGCAATACCCATCAAAAACCCAACTCAATTCTTCACAGAGTTAGAAAAAGCAATTAACAAATTCATCTGGAATAACAAAAAACCCAGGATAGCTAAAACTATTCTCAGCAACAAAAGAAATTCTGGGGGAATCAGTATCCCTGACCTCAAGCAATACTACAGAGCAATAGTGTTAAAAACTGCATGGTATTGGTACAGTGACAGGCAGGCAGATCAATGAAACAGGATTGAAGATCCAGAAATGAACCCACACACCTATGGCCACTTGATCCTCGACAAAGGGGCTGAAAACATCCAATGGAAAAAAGATAGCCTTTTCAACAAATGGTGCTGATTCAAATTAATTTTTTTTATATTTACTGGGTTTTAAAATAATTTCAAATAATATGTTTTGATCATATTCTTCCCTCAACTCCTCCTAGATTCTTTCCAATTGCTCACGAAACTTCATGTTCTTTCAAAAAACAAAACCAAGAAAAGACAAAGCTCAAAAACCCCCAAATCAAAACAAATGAACAATGACAACAAAACCCCAAAGGCAGAAAAATATGAAACCAAACCAAGGAAAAAGAAAGATAGACAGACAATTAGACAGACAGAAAGAAAGAAGGAAAAGAGAAAAGTACTTAAAAGAGTTGCCATCTTTCATTTTCTCCTAACTCCCCAGCATGGGGCCTGCCCTGGACTAGAGTGTGTTTACACACCCTGTGTTACTCCACTGAAGAAACCTCACCTTCTCTCTTTGAAATATTTTAACAATCAAAAAATGACTAACACTTGCTTTTTATTAAAATAGAAATCTAAGTTGTGAAAAGTGAAAATATTGAATATGACTACAGCAAACCTTCTGATTTTCCTGTATTTCTTTTCTCATTAGCTCGTTCACAGCAATCCTGGTGAGAGACCTGGGAGAGCAAACAGGACATGTGATAACAGCGGCAGGCAAGCTTCCTTCAGTAAGTGCTTCGGATACTCAAGTTTTCAATGGAGCGTGACACTTTAGAGAACACGTATTTTCCACACGCCGCAGGAGGGTATTTCTGTAGCCTAACTTGAGAATGGCTCTGTATTTTGACATTGTGTTCCCTTCACATGAAATAAAGACTCAAAATGTCATATATTTCCACTATATGCATTAAGTATTATCATAGTGTATTTACCAGTACTTTTGTTTCCAAAATGCTTAATTAAATTTTTTGATTAACCTATAATTAACCAACATAGTCATCCTTTGGTAAAAATGAAAAATTTGTTTCCTCAAAAAAATAGAAAAAATCTGTGCCTGGTAGTCATGGTCCTTATTAAAAATGGTTTGTAATTAATTGGATATAACCTATACATGTTACTGTATATTATAAACTATTTAGAATACATACTATTCTCTTATGTAAATGGTTGTCATACTACATTATTTAGAATAATTATGAGGATGCTATCTCTTCAACTTCAATAAAGATACTATTAGTCTTTGAATGTTTTCCAAACGTGGTTCATCAAATTTTTGGATATAATATTCAGAGATAAGGAGGAAGAATTATATTAACTTCTTATTAGCCACTCTAGAATGAGCCACTGTCTTATAACTTAAGCACAGAATTAAAATATATTTTTATCTAACCTACAAAATCCCTAAAATGTTATCATTATATCGTCAATGTGTACATAAAAGAAATTATCTAAATGAAGATTGTGAGGGGGTATGGTAGCTCATACCTACAATTCAGGATTCATTAGTTAATTAACTATCTTATTAAAACTAAAATTATTTGACTTTATATTTGAGCTAATTTCAAAAGCCACTATTATTAAAAAGTCATGACTAAATATATATTTTCATGTACATACATGTTATGTTTTAGACATGAAGAATGTTAAAAATTCCTCCCCATGTAAAACTGGCTGAGTCAGAGGTCTTAATGTCCTTAAAGCACATCATATAAACATATATAAAAATATCACATTTAAACCCCCATTTTCTACAACTGTTATACTACTTCTCGTCAGGGAGGCAGCACCGTGATGAGGCCTGCAGTCCTACCTACTTAGGAGGAGAAGGCTGTAAGAGAGGATTTGAGATCAGCTTGGGATACACAGAAAAAAATCTACCCCCAAAACCTAAAAACACACAAAGGAAAATTACAAACTTTTCTATTTTCAGGGGACCATAAAACGTTTTTGGAATCTCTTGTGTCTAACAGATATTATTTATCTATCTTTCAAATGTAAAGTTACCTTCATTTAATAATCTTTAATGTGAACTATGAGTAAATAGACCAAACAATATATTTGAGGAGAAAGATCTAGCATTCAACCCTTACAAAGCAGAGCAAGAGAACAAGCTGCTCCAGCTCAGGAGAGCCCGTGTCACACACATGTGTGACTTCTGTCTCAACATAGGTTTATGATTAAATAAATATTAATTTCACATTACCTATAGCATTGTATTTGGTTGTTTCTAAACAAAATACAGATGCATCAGAGCTATATTATTTTGTAAGTTCTCATAAGATCTGAAGTTGTATTCTGGTCACTATGCATATGCAAATGATTTATGCATTGAAATGAAAAGTATGCCTAATGCAACTGTCGGTGTTTCCTGGAAATGGTTCAAAGTACATGTCTTATTAGCAAAAAATACTACATAAAATACTCTATACATTTAAAAGATTACCAATTTTGAAATCCAAAACATAAAAAAAAATGGTTGGCAGTACTTCTTTAGAATAATAACTTTTATTATCTTCCACGAAAGAATGAAAAATATTTCCTTACTATTTGTTGATCAAAAATATTTTCTTAGTCATAATTCTTACTAAAATAAATTTTAAAAATGTTTGTTCTTTTAGCCTCTAATTCAATAGTTCTCTCTGTAGTACATTATACCTGCACATACAATCTAACAGTTTGCTAATTCAATAGTTCTCTCTGTGGCACATTACACATACATATATAATCTAACAGTTCCCTCGAATAAAAACTAAACACATACAATGAAGAGTCCTGAAGTCTGAAAAGCTATACACACTAGAACTGATGTCTTCATTTTGTGAAATCAGTTATCCTCAGAGCTCACTGAATGGGATCTGCTTATAATCGCACCATGAACTTTAGCATACCTGGCTTTGACAGGAAAGTTCTGAGAGATGTCTTTCATTAACTTTATGGCATCATAAACAGGAGTGGAAACTATTTGAGAGGCTGCTTGAAAACTAAGATCTGGAAGAAAAAATCACCAGGATATTTAGTAATGTGGCAGTTTTACACATTTCCCCTTAACACAACTATTTTTACTCAATATATCTTCCCAGAGATACATACATATATGATAATTATATTGTATTTAGCACAAACCAACATGTTCATGTGAACAACTTTAACTAAACTTAATGGGATGGACAGGTTTGTATGTGCACACATACACAAGCATATGCACACACACATGCACTCACAGGTACACACATGTGCAAACATACACACAGGTGTGTACACACAGATATATGCATAAATGCATACACACATATGCATACACATGTGTGTGCACACACACATGTGCTCACACAAATGCACACACACACACACAGAGGGAGACTACTTGGAAAAAGGCTTCCGTGTAAGGGTGAGGACTGGAAATAACTATGCTCATTTTATACATGTGTGAAATGGTTGAAGAATAAATATGTTTTTCGCAATAACAGGGATAGGGACATCACTTAGCAGCAGAGCTAGCCTTTCGTAGGAAGGGCCCGGGTTCAAGTGTAGCATTTATTCTCTCAAGAACAAACAAAGACAAAGGAGGAAAGCAGCTCAAAAGAGCTGGTTGTGAAGGAACCATTAAAGGGACTCAACTCAGTCCACTGACTCTTCTCTTGAGACAGTTTATATTTATGGGGAAATGAAACTAAATTTATACTTTGCATTATTTTTACTCAAATGATAGTTCTGTTGAAAGACAAATTCACGCAGTTCTCCACAGCTGCTCACACATGTTAGGAGCAGTCATCTTGGTCTCATTGATCTCAAGCGTCAGAGTTGTTTTAAAGTCAAATTCTTTCCTTAGTCATGCTGCTCATAGAAGAGAGTCTTGATTTCTCACAGAGTGGTTACAGAATCCACTCTGAAATAACAAGGCTACTTTGTGTCTATGCGATCTCTCTAAAACTTTGAATCAGCTGGATTAGGCCAGTCTCCAGGGACGGCCTCGGCTAAGTGGCCAGGGCTTACACTCCAGCTCTATCAGTACTAGCTGAATTAATGCTCATTACAATTTCTGTAGCCTACTCAATTATGTCTAGTCCCAACACTACGGTGAATCTGTCTGTGCTCACAAATATCTCCTAATGATGAAACCCAACAGGCCATTTTACAGGTCTCTCTGAGGAAGCTCTTTTTTGAGAATCGATACTTAAAAAAAAAAGTCCAGAAAGAAGAGCTTGTATCAGTGCAAAGATGACTTGCCAGTGTGTGTGTGCCTTGAGTGTGTGCTTCGAACATCTCTTCCTGCTGAGCGACACTATCAAGTAATGAGGTCATGGACAGCAAACAGAACACTCATCAGGCAGTCAAGCACGGGAGTCACAGAACTTTAAATTGTCTTGAACATCTACTACAGCTGTAAGTTATGATCTTCAAAAGTCTACTAATCAGACTTAAACTTCATTTATAGTGTATAAAAATTAGGGTGAACAAAAAAATCCTTCATATCATATCAAACTGATAAATATTAAATTTTTTACAAAATGGGAGAGGGCGTCATCTTCAGAAGTTTAATATGACAGTAAATAGGACAGCTTATGTAAGAAAGCTCTATAAGAATTTCAGTCAATTGTAAAAGAGTTTGTATTACATATGCCATTTTGTCCAGAAAATTCTGATGAACAACCTTTTAATTGCCGAAATCCGAAACCCCTCAGCTTTAGCTGGAGACTGGCGAGTGCTAGTGAGTGTGCGCATGGTTCTGGAGTGATGGGAACACTCTCACGTCCCCTGCCACTGTGGGCACTGCTGCAGGACTCTGAATACCAAACATTGCGGCTCAGAGGGGGCACTGTTTCCTGTGTGAGTTATGTCTTAGTAAAGCCGCTATGTTAAAAACGGTGTGGGAAAGACATGAGGAAAGATGTGTATAAAAAAGATGCACGCCTGCACTTACTAAATCACTTCAAACAATACAGAAGGGAAATTATAAAGTGGAAATAAGTAAAAGTTTGGCCCAAAGTTGGTCATGGACTCTTTTGTTTGTTTGTTGGCCCAGACACTGCTAGGTTTGTAGCTGCTTGCCCTTTCACTTGAGATTTCTCATTAAAAATCTGGCAAAGAAACACAAATTGTCTGAGGCCAAATTTAAGAGTCAGTGTGGTAACTTGGTGAGGAAACCACCTGCTGCCGACCTGACACCCTGAGTCCAGTACCCTTTGCTCGGGGAGCCGTTTTCCTTTGGATGAAGTGTGTCACTGCATTTTTAATTGATAATTCTGTGCCAGCATGCCAGCCACATGATCAGTCATGGGCAAGATGGCGGAGTTAACTGACCTAGCTGGGAGACTGTGCCAGCCAAAGGCCTGAGCTCGAAACTATCAGAAGCCTGCCTGGTCTGAGAAATTACGGCTATACATGCTCCCCAAAAGTAAAATTTGGTTCTAAGTTCTCCTAATTTAATAAAACTTTTTTGAGGATTGTGGATTTTTAATTATTGAAAATTAATTTTTTGTGGCAGTTTCCTGATGTGACAATGCCTGTTCCTACCCTGTCTGTCACCCCACATAGGACTGAACACTCTCTCTTCCCTAGTCTCCCTCCTGCCTCCAGGTCTCTGCTGCCTCTGCCTTCAATCAGCGTGGCTGAAAGAGCACAGATGGGAGGCTGGCTTTCAGAACACGGACTGCTCACTAGAGACTGTCCACTAGAGGATGCCGCCCATCACCTCCAGGGGATTCTCTGCATCAGTCTCACACTGTGCACAGGCTGGTCGACAGCTCTGTAAGGCCTCTGGCCTTGGACTCAACATGATCCTCTTGCCTGAGCTCAGCCACTAACGTTACAGCGTGAGCCATTACATCTGCCTCTGAAATCAGTGCCACAAACTTTGAAGTATTTGAGAAGGCAAATACATGTTAACTTTTAGAATGATAGTATCAAATACCCATGTTTCATATAATTTTTAAAGTGTGATGTTTTAATTAACAATTCATATCCATTTATATCTTCACAATTACTTGTGGTCCTTTGTGACATGTGTACTGTACCTTGTACTGTACCTTTATGACGTGTGTGCTGTACCTTGTACTGTACCTTTATGACGTGTGTACTGTACCTTGTAACTCCCAGACCTTCAAAGGGGCCATTTCCTTGCTGCTCTCAGTGAGGTACTTTTGGAATATTGTCAGATTATCTTTAAGATGTGAATATATTTCTCTGCAAGAGAATATTAAGTAATGTTAATTTTCACCATTTACCACAAATTATGATATAAGCAGTATACTTTTGAAACCTTTCCTGTAATTAGAAAGAGGCTAATAATTCAGAAGTAAGCTAATAAATTATGATACAGCTATAGTCATTGAACTTAATGAGGAAGATATATCTCTGTATGAATGTATGTGTGCACATATGCATGTGTTCTGTGTGTGTGTGTCTTTTTAAAATACATAAAACAAAAATCTAGAGGAATGGATCCTTAAATATAACGTGACCTGTAAAAGATGCAAGGCAGAAGGAAGAATGACCAATATTTACATTTTAAGTCTTTTTAAGTATTGCTTCTATATTTTAAAACTGAAACCACTCTACAACTACAGACATGCTTCTCATAGCAATCTTCACTTGGTCCTAGCCAAAAGGCCAAAGAGATTCTTCTTATGAAACCTTAGTTTGTTCTATTTCTTTAGAGTTTCACCTCTGACTTACATAAAAAGCTAAAATAAGTTAGCACTGTCCAGTGTTAAACACACCAAAGCATCTTTTAGAGTGTCAAACAATAATGTAGTCAAATGGCGTTTTACTGTACACATCATATTAATATTATTTCTTACAATGCTCAAGAAATCAAGGCATTGTAGCCTTTCTTGTTTAAATAGAAGTCTTTGTATTTATTTTTATAAGCCAGTGTATATTAGTGAGACACCAAGAACTATTGAATATATAGAAACACAAAGAAGAGGCAAGATTTTTTCTGATAGTAGAAAAAAACTTCTATTTCAAATATTTATTTTTTGGGGGGGGTGGATTTGGTTTTTTGGAGACAGGGTTTCTCTGTATAGCCCTGGCTGTCCTGGAACTCAGTTTGTAGACCAGGCTGGCCTCAAACTCAGAAATCTGCCTGCCTCGGCCTCCCAGAGTGCTGGGATTACAGGCGTTCGCCACCACCACCCGGTCAAATATTTATTTTAAGGAAAGACAAAACCACCCAATTATTCTATTTCAGATTCTAGAATCACGAATATGTAAAACACACAAGAGCTGCCTGCGGAAGGCCGAGTCCTTCCTCATGGCTTCAGACCCTGCCTGTGGCTGAAGCAGTACAAGCTGGGGATGACCACGCCCTCAGGAGGTGTGGTCCCAGCAACACAGGCATCTGTGCTTGCCTGGGGATGGACCCAGGAAGGAAAATGGACAGATGGGACCCCGAAGGACACCTCTGAATTAGATTCTACCTGGACCATACTGAGGGTGATTCCTTATCTCAGCTGTTTCCCACAGGCTGGAGCAGATGGAATTGCAGGGGAGCTCTTTATAGCAAGAGTGCACGGATGAGGCCTATAATCTGCATTTGCTGCTAGGAAGGGAGTCAAGGTAAGAGAGCTACATTTGCATGAGTGTTATTTCATACTTTTCATATTGTCAAAGCACATGAAATGGAAGAAGGGAGTATTTGCTCAGAACTTAGTAATCAACACTGCTGTTGTAATCACTGCCTCATGAGTTCTGGGAACCCTTTCCTCCATTTTTTGTTTTGTTTTTAGGGTATTTTTTATTTTTTATTTTTTTAAGTTTCGGTTTTATCTTGCTAGTTGTTATTGTGTTTAGATAGTAAATAGTCCAAAATTGAAGCTTCCATGTCTAAGAAAAAGTTTAATAAAAATGTATTGTACATATCTAATAATAAAATGGAGAAAAGATGTATTTAAAATGACATGGTGAGGTGCCCAAGAGCAGATTCCTTACAAACCATGGACCTCACCCAGCAGGCTGGCTGGCACAGCAGCGGCAGGCATGCTCTTGAGGTGTCTCCCCACTGCCGGTATCACAGGAGCACGAGACACACCCTAGGCTAGGACAGCTCAAACATGCTCCCATAGATGGAAGCTTAGGGTGGATCCCTTCTGTTTAATCGCTTCTCTCATCCTTGCCCAAACAAAAAGGAAAGAAAGGAAGAGAAGGAAGGAAGGAGAGAAGAAAGGAAGGGAGTACTGGACTGTAAAAAAAATAAAAGTAATAAAATAATAGTGACTAAGAAAAAAATAATGTGAACCAATAACTTAAAATAGTTTATAATACTTGATACAGACTTAGTGGTTTACAAAAATCATGAATAATCTTGAAGAAATTTATGTTCTATAAGAGAATATTTTACCCAAATTTTCTTGTTCTAGATTACCCTTTTAACATCTAGTCTTAATTTTATATGTTAATATCTTCATATAAGTAGCCTTTCGATAATTAACAATAGACCTCTCTGGTTTTTGCCATTCTGTTTGACCATGAAGAACAGGCCAGAAAGGCCTGTGTGTTCTCATGCGTAAGGCTAGCCACAATGTTATGTGTGTGTGCTCTTCACACACGAAGGGACATGTTTGTGAGTCCTGTATGCTTGCAAAATTAAAAGAATGTTTTTATTAACACCGTTAGCTCCTAATATTACAAATATCCTTAACCGTTAGCTCCTAATATTACAAATATCCTTAAGACACTGAAATTGCTGATCTTGTTGACTAAGATAATGAGCAAGAATAACATTTCTGGAAACAATGTTACCTTAGGGAGATAACTGGATTCAATTTTTAGTGTTTAGCCACACAAAGTACTAGTTAATACATCTTACAAATAATTAATAACAATAGGGTTTTATTCCACTTCTCAACTAGGTTGTAATATCTTGAAATCTATACTTCCTTTAATTTTGTAGAAAACTTTATGTGGGAATAAATTTCATGCCTTCAAATGTCTTTTGGAATTATAAATTATTTTATAATAGGGGAAATATTCACAGAGTTCTTCCACAACAACTCAGTTACTCTTTTCAAAACAAAAATTCTTTGAAGTGTTATATGATTTACTACAGATGATGCTTGAATTGGTAAATACAAAAAAAAATCTGTTTTGATTATTGTTCTAAGAGGTGGGTAGACTAAAATGCTTGCTGAGCAAGGACATGGACTGAACTCAGTTTGCAAAAGTACAATCACCTGGTGTGGCATCTTACACTTGTGATCCAGGCACTGGAGAGGCTGTCACAGGAGATCCCAGGAGCTCACTGGCCAGCCAGTCTACTTGGTGAGATCCAGATCACCACATACTTTGTCTCAAAGCAAACAAACAGCTACCACATCTACACACACAGCACCGCTACCCCCACCCCCCCAAACAGACCTCCCCACTCCCTGGGGCCTCAAGTCTCTCAAGGATTAGGTATGTCTTCTCTCACTGAGGCCAGACCAGGCAGTTCTCTGCTGAATGTGAGTCACAGGCCCCACCAGGTAGTGTATACTGCCTGGTTGGAGTCACCATAATTTTAAGTAGACATGGTTCACATTATTAATAGAACATTTATTTTAGAAGTCATCTTTTGCACATGTGTGGGGTAGAGCACACATGTGTATGTATGTGGTAAACACATGTATTTGAGGGTGCACACATATGGAAGCCACGAAGACATCACATCTTTTGCTCTCAGTCTGCCTTACTCCTTGACAAGCTGTTTTGGCCTGCACACAGGCTGACAGCCAGTGAGACCCAGTTCTCCTTACACCCTGCCTCCACAGCACTGGGGCTACACTAAGACTGTGTGGGCATGCCTGGTTTTTTTCAATGGGTAAAATGGGATTGGAATTCAGGTCCTCATGCTTAGACAGTGAGCACTCCTTACCCACTGAGGCACTGCCCAAGCCTCTCTTGTCTTCATTTGTAATAAAGATTTTTAGAGTGTTAATTAATTATTACAAATTGTTGTAAAGATTTCATTATTACAATATAACCTTTATGCTTCAAATCTTTGTAAGTATGCATTCTTACTTACAAATGTATGCACACACATACATTCAAGTATGTAACAACTGTAATCCAGAAGGAGACAGCACCACAGGGTGTACACAAACAGAGGGTGTGGTGGGTCTCTGTCTCTCTCTCTGCCTATAGATCAGAATGTGGCCAGCAACTCCTCCTCCGGTACCACACCTGCCTACCACCATGCTCCCCGCCTGCCGTGACAACAATGGACTCGAGCTCTGAAGCCGTAAGTACCAAACACTGCTTTCCTTTGCATGTTTCTGTGGCCATGGTGGCTCACCACAGCAGCTGAGCAGCGTAGGACTGGCTCAAACATTGATAACTGAGTCACTGTTTTATTATGTTTATTATTGCATAGTTTCAAGGCTTAGATGATTCTATAAAATTGGAGGCTTTGTTTATAGAACCTTTTTTTTCTGATTAAAACCCATACACAAGTTGTCAAAAGTTCCAAATTTCTATTTTCCAATTACCTAAGGGATGCCCTACCATATTAGAAATAAAATTCAAATTTCAATTTAGACACAACAGTAAATTGAGTATATTTCATTTTTAAGATCAGTAAGAAACTAAGCATCAATAGTATATAATTCAATACATGGCAAATGTTTCAAAAACTAGCAAAAATATAGCAAAAAAAAAAAAAGCAAAGGTCAGGAATAAGCAATTAAGTAAAGAAACTCAAGGTCCAATAAGGATACAGAAGGAAGCTAAACCTTGCAGCAAACTGTCAATAGCTGTCTGTTCCAAAATCCAAACTATAAAATATGACAGTCTAGTGAAATAATTGTAAAGAAAAGAATCATTTTATGCATTGAAAAAAATATTAAAAATAGTATGTTGTTCATACAGTTCTAAAAAACAGAAACATTCACATTCTAGGGTGGATGTGGTAGTAAATTTTAGGAGATAAATTTATAAGTATGTATCAAAATTAAAGAATTACAAGTATCTTAACTTGATATGTTTCTCCTGAAAGCTGTACCAAGACGAATGTGTGTGAGTGAGCACAGAGAAACGCTCAAGAGCAACACGAGGAGAGAACTCCGACTCCGACTCCCATGCAGGGCTCCACCTCACGATGGATCGCGGTACACAACAGTCCCTGGAACTCGTGCGGGAAGATCGCAGACGCACATCCACGGCACACGGGCATGGCGGTCATCTCCCAGGTGGAACTCACGAGTGTCAGGCATGTTTGTAGTTTGGGTGTCTGCTTTCCCTTTCTTTTTTGACATTAACTGTCTGTAATTTCTTTAATAAACACAATGGTGTGCATATAAAAGTGTATGTGTCCTTGCTAGTTTTATGTCAACGTGACACAGAGTCATCTGAGAGGAGGGAGCCTCAGTTTAAAAAATGCCTCCATAAAATCCAGATGTAAGGCGTTTTTTTAAAATCAGTGATGACTGGGGGAGGGCCCGGCCCACTGAGGGTGGTTCCATGCCTGGGCTGGGGTCCTGGGATCTAGAGAAAGCAGGCTGAGCAAGTCATGGGAAACAAGCCAGAGGCAGCACCCCTCCACAGCCTCTGCATTGGCGCCTGCCTCCAGGTTCCTGCCCTGTTGGACTCTCCTGACTTCCTGCGGTGATGAACAGTGATGTGGAAGGGTAAGCCAAATAAACTCTTTCTTCCCCAACTTGCTCTTTGACATGGTGTTTTATCCCAATAATAGAATCTGAAAACTAAGACAGTATATATATCTATAAAAAGAGCATGTGCCAACATCGCATATCAAATGAACCACTTTCAAAGCAAAGGTACAAAATAAAGGCAATTTCATTTCTATTTAGACTCACTTCAGTTTCCCAAAAAGGAACCCTTGAACCTCGTCTGCTTCAGTCTCATTTTCTATAGCAGTATCAGTCGTAGCTACAGTAAAGAAAAATAAATATTTGTAGGCTAGGAAAAGAACATGAAACTCTCAATATATTGAATTCTATTTGTTTTATTTCATGCACATTTATTTCATGCACAAGGTTAACATATATGCTTGTATATTTACCATAATCCTAAATAAATATGTACTCTTCTTAAGAATGGGCCTAGATACATACTGCATATTCATAATGAATGTTATATAAATTACTTCATGGCAACTTTCTATTTTATCCACCAGAGTGATAAGAAAGAGGCCCCACAGCAAATCATGGTTTATGCTTACAGGCCTCACAGTGGAGCCACACCCTAATAAATGTGAGTCTGCACAATTCAGGCAATCTTAAAGACAGTCAAAGGGTCTGTAGAAAGACACTTATGACCTCACAAAATAATGGTATATTATGTTATACTCAGGTCTTGTCCCCAACAGAGCTGGAGTGGGGTAAGGAGGTGGAGGGTTTGCCCTTTCACCGTGTATCACACACGGGCAGCAGCTGTGCTCACACCCCCTCTGCTGATGCTCTGGGCCTCACAGGAATGCAGGATGCTCAGATTTAGTCACGTGCTAACAAAATATCTGCTGCACTCAATCATTACATAAAACTTGTTGTCTACCATGATTTCTGATGGGATAGGTATCAGGAAAAAGACTCTCATGATAAATACCACACTTGATGGGAAATGAGGAAGACAGATATACAACTTTAGTAAAGTAAGCGAAAGGTCTCCAAGCACAGGCAGACACACGGGCTAGGAAGGGCGAGCAGGCTTGGGCAGACTAGAAACTCATCTCCCAGCCGGCAGTCAGCTTACGCCCGGCAGTCAGCCACTGGCAGTGGGAGTCAGCTTTCTTTTAGGGCGTAAGGTGGTGCTATTCCAGTAGAAGGCCATACATCCAGAATGCTTGGGAGTACAAACTGCTCTCTCTCTTTTTTTTAAAAAGACACAATTGGGGTGCACAGAGAAGAAGGTGTATATCTCGGAAGAGTTGGGTAATGAGATGAATAGAATCAAAGCATGCTCCATGGAATTCCCAGGAAAACTAACCAAGTTTTATTTCTGGTGTTTTGTTCTTTAAACAATGTCCCCAGGGCTCTGCCACCGATGAAGTATCTGTATCAAAGCGCTGCCACCTCAGGGCAGTGAAGACTGCAGAGCGGAGGGAAGACGGCAAGGCTGCAGACAGGCGTGCTAGCTATGCTCAGCTCTGGACAGGACACGGCTGTCACACACAGGGACTCTCTGGAGCCTGAGTCCCCCGTATAAGAGGAAGCTAGTCAGAAGTGTCAGCATGTCTCACCCTGAGTTCACGGCTACTGGTGACAGATGGCTTGCTGAGTGACAGCCACTTTTCTTTAAGAGGGAGTGCCCATTAGTACGCAGACTAGCATACATACCTTAGCAGACAGCATAGCACACCTGTGTGCAGGCATAATGCCTTTGTACACTGCCAAGTTCACCCTTGTGCTATTCAAGTGCTGACTGCTCTGCCCTCACATATTGTTTATCTGGATACAGCATTGTAATTTTATATATTTATATCAAGAATCTTCAGTCTCGAGTTTGTGTAAACAGTTCTTACCATTTATTCTCTGCCTTGCAAATAAATGCTGGGCAGAATAGAGAAGTGTGTGGGATGTCCATCGCCTGAGAGAGCGAGAGAGTGAGCAAGAGATTCAGATTCAGCTGTGTCAGGAGGATGGAGGACCTGGACCCGTGAGGAAAGGGTCAGGAGAGAGATCGTGGAAACGCATCTGGAGCCCAAAGAGCCAGATCAATAATAGTATCTAAGGCAGAGAAGCATCTTAAAAAATGCTCAACTTCATTAGTCATTAGGGAAATGCAAATCAAAACAACCCTGAGATTTCACCTTACACCAGTCAGAATGGCTAAGATTAAAAATTCAGGAGACAGCAGGTGTTGGAGAGGGTGTGGAGAAAGAGGAACACTCCTCCACTGCTGGTGGGGTTGCAAATTGGTACAAACACTCTGGAAATCAGTCTGGCGGTTCCTCCGAAAACTGGGCACCTCACTTCTAGAAGATCCTGCTATACCACTCCTGGGCATATACCCAGAGGATTCCCCACCATGTAATAAGGATACATGCTCTACTACGTTCATAGCAGCCCTATTTATAATTGCCAGATGCTGGAAAGAACCCAGGTATCCCTCAACAGAAGAGTGGATGCAAAAAATGTGGTATATCTACACAATGGAGTACTATTCGGCCATTAGAAACAATGAATTCATGAAATTCTTAGGCAAATGGATGGAGCTAGAGAACATCATACTAAGTGAGGTAACCCAGACTCAAAAGGTGAATCATGGTATGTACTCATTAATAAGTGGATATTAACCTAGAAAACTGGAATACCCAAAACATAATCCACACATCAAATGAGGTACAAGAAGAAAGGAGGAGTGGCCCCTCGTTCTGGAAAGACTCAGTGAAGCAGTATTTGGCAAAACCAGAACGGGGAAGTGGGAAAGGGTGGGTGGGAGGACAGGGGAAGAGAAAGGGGCTTATGGGACTTTCGGGGAGTGGGGGGCTAGAAAAGGGGAAATCATTTGAAATGTAAATAAAAAATTATATCGAATAAAAAAAAAGAAAAGAAAAAAATAGTATCTAAGTATTATGGGATGGGATGGGAGGTAGCCAGATAAGCATAAGAGGTTAAGATGGGTCATTTAACTGTTCAGCTATAGAAGTGTATCTTGAAATAAATCTTGGTTTCTCTGTGTGGTGATTGGGGACTACCATAAGGTAAAGAAATACAGTCACTGGATTATTTCACTGCTTACATTTATATTAAAATAATTACTTTACACATGCACGTGGGAAGCACTAACAGACAGACACACTGGGTTATAACAAAAATCAAGGGATGTGGAGTTAAGAGGAACATGTGCTGGGGAGGGAGGGGAGGTGAGCATGACCAAATACATTATTTATATTAAGAAAAATGCCAAAGAACAGAAAAGAGAGAAGTCTTATTTAAACATTTGAAACCTTACTTTTTATTTGGATATCATCCAGTGCTTTGTATTCTGTATCTTTAATTGCTAGCTCCACACCATAGCCAGATAAGTACATTTTCCTTGAGCTTGGTTTCTGTTTAAATACATTTATTTTAGAAAAAGAAGAAACATTTAGTTAAGCATCTCACTTTACATTTATGTACCCGCACCATATTAGGATACACAGCAAACTGCTAACATTGGAGGCGTGCGCTCATGTGCACATGTATGTGTGTGTGTGTGTGTGTGTGTGTGTGTGCCCAGTGCCTTGCAAGTGCTAGGCAAGTACTCTAGCACTAAGCTACAGTTACTTCCCAAGACAAAAGCTTTTAACCACTGTGAAATACTATTATAATTGGGGGTGGGGGGGGGAGACACTTCTATTCTCTACACAGTCTCTCAAAGGACCAGAATTTTGTTGATGATACCTTCCTAACAGAAGTTTAGCTAGGATTCTTCAGTCTCATTTGCTTCTCATTCGTTAGGTAGCTAGTTCCAGGACAACCAGAGAGTGGGCAAAAATAAACAATGAAACCAGAGACGAGAGAGAGAGAGAGAGAGAGAGAGAGAGAGAGAGAGAGAGAGAGAGAGAGAGAGAGAGAGAGAGAGAGACAACAAAGCACTCAGTGCTTAGTGCTTTGGAAATCTTACTCAGATCTTTCTCCAGGTCTCTTGATGACTAAAGTATTCCAAATGCCACAAAGTAATGACTTATCTGTAATACTCATCAGAATTTTGGTAGCTAATTTTCTTCTGGGAATGGACAAATATAAAATGTATCTCTAGAGATTCCTTCAACAAGCAAGGCAAATCACGTTTCATTTTGCAAGAGGCAACACGGATGAATAGATATGATTGTAGAAAGAAGTCTAAGTTTCCCTCATCTCCAGCTGATACTCCTACGATGGAGCTGCAACCACCTGTGTTTGGATTTTAATCCAGGTAGAAGCTAGTTTTAATCCATCTGCATGCGCTGCATTCTTAAAAGCAGCCATGTGTTTTTGCCTAGCACAATTTTCACAGTGACGGTTCTATATGCCTGCATACCTCTTTTATCTTCCCTAATGCTTTTCTTAGGCTTAAAATTAAGTATATTGGCAGAGTGCCTATCTCCTGGTCTGTTTTATTTCCAAATCAGAACATGTATGAATAACCTTTGGATACACAGCACTTAAAACCACTGCTCACACTAAAGTTTAACTCAGGAATTCTGCGTTGAGGGCAAATTGAGTTATTTAAAAATGCACTGAGAGGAAAAGCTGAAATGATTTAAGAGTTTTCAGTTTCATTCAGCTACCCCAAGCAACATGGCAGCTGGTGGCTTGGGAAACTACAGTTGCAAGGCCACACATCTTGTCAGAGTTCATGAAGGAAATACAATTCCACATGGCCAGTTTCTATTATCAGTACTACAAAGTAATTGGATCCTGCATAATAAAAGAAAAATGTTTATTAAATTTCTATGTACTTTCTTCTTCTGAAAGGCACTAAAATCTAAACTGAATTAAGGTCTAATAAGCTTGGATGTGTAAACTGAAGCACTTGTAGGCCAAAAGAGGTAAGACAAATCTATCTCTTCTTCTCTCTCAAAAAGGCATCTGATCACAAGGAAGCATAAGGAAGAGCATTTTCACTACATCACATGTCGATTGATTTACACGACAGCTTCTGTGAACGGAGAAGATGCCATTCACTAAGTAGCAGGTTATTATTTAATGGTACAAAGCATCCTCATGGACAATACGATCCAGTAGAAGTATAGTTTTGGTTATATTCTCCAAAGAGTATTTAAGACAGAGCTTCAATCCTCAAGGGGACATATTATCATTCTTGGTGAACTTAAGATAAATATACACTTTTATCTCCTACATCCAGTTTCTGCTAATGTCTCCTATCTCTGGCTGCTCCACCCAGTAGAAAGTTACATGCATAATGTGCTGCTGCTATTCGTCTGGCAAAGAAAGGAAAAGATTGAGAATTATGAGTTTAAAGAAATCATCTCTAGAGAATGTGTTGTCTGCACACTCTACTCCCATCACGTGATCCTCTAGTAATTTCCTATTGTTATTGAAACACTTTTTGTTGTTGTTGCTGTTGTTGTTGTTGTTTTGGTTTTTTTTTTTTTTTTTTTTGAGACAGGGTTTCTCTGTGTAGCCCTGGCTGTCCTGGAATTCACTCTGTAGACCAGGTTGGCCTCGAACTCAGAAATCCACCTGCCTCTGCCTCCCAAGTGCTGGGATTAAAGGCGTGCACCACCACTGCCTGACTGTTATTGAAACACACAGGATACTATAGATTCTTTTCCACCTGCCACTAACTGTAGGTTTCTGACAAAGGAACTGTTTCTATCTTACTGCTTTGTAAATAATGCTTGGCCTAGAGGCACACAAACTCATGACAAGTATGTTAATATTTACAAAACATATTCACATTCAATGGACCCAGGCTTCTGCTATATATTTTAATCATTGTATGGAGTGTAGATATTTAAAATAGCCATATTCTAGTTTACCAAAAATTTTAAGATTATTTAAGAGGGATTTTCTCATTTCTAGTACATAGCAGTGATTTCACTAAAATCACATGATAAAATCTAAAAATTGAGACTACAGAGGAGACTGGGAAGACATTTCAGTCATAAATGCCTAATGGAATAGGCCAGTCCCCCGGTGGCTTGTGTACCACAGCTGTTACCCTGCTTTTTAAATGTAACTCTGAAAATATTGCAAGATTCTTTCAGGATCTAGTAACCCGAGATATGAAGGAAATGGTTGGAGCAGCCCAGGTTCTGTTCATAGCTCTCCTCCAATAACATGTTCTAAACATGCCTGCACTCAACTAAAGCGGTCCTTATGAATGTTTGACAGTAAATGTTACAGCAGCAACAAAGGAAACAGCTCGAAACACAGAAACCCAAGGGTTACTAAGAATCCCGATGCACGTAAGAAAACTAAACTTTAAAGGAGATATAGGAAAGGAGCACCAGATACTGGAACAGAATGGTGCTGCGACAGAAAGGTTGCAGAAACCAAAACAAACAAGAAATCAAAGTGTCTTCTATACAAAAGACAAATAAAATTGATAAACCTTTAGTCTGGGTCAGAAAAGAGAAAAACACAAATTACTAATATTAGTTAAACAAACAAAAAACAATGCAAACATGTACCTTAATATAGTGGCGGAGAACATATAGGATTTTACCATTTTGTGATTTCTTAGACAATACTCTATGAAATTCCACAAATGCTCTTGTACCAATTTCTGCATAGAGAATAATCACCGGTAAGTTCTCACTGCTTGTGGGAAACTTATGATCTCTTTCAAATAGGTAAGGCCTGGGCCTAAAATAAAAACAAAATACACACTTTCAAAGGAATTGAGAGTCAACAAGTGTATCAGACATACACCCTGATACTTGATATTTTCTGCTATCAATGAATTCATAATGTCAATAACTATAGAAATAGGAAAGTAAAAATAAAAAAGAAGAAATTTGGTTTATCCAAAAGTGACTATAAAAATGCTTTAATTTCTAGTTTGGTGCATTGTCAATAGAAGAACATTTTAATAATATAATTTTAATCAATTAAATTTATATTTAATTAGAATTACATTCACTACAGTTCATATTCCCTGAAAGTAGTTTCCAAATACATAAAAGGCCATACAGAAGCACACCTTCATTAAAAAGTTAGTTTTTAATACGAAGAACTATGCGTGAGCTTAGGTGGGCAGGTGGGCAGGCGGACAGGTGGGCAGGTGGGCAGGCGGGCAGGTGGACAGGTGGGCAGGTTGGCAGGTGGGCAGGCAGACAGGTGGGCAGGCGGGCAGGCGGGCAGGTGGGCAGGTTGACAGGTGGGCAGGCGGGCAGGTGGACAGGTGGGCAGGTTGGCAGGCGGACAGGCGGGTAGGTGGGCAGGCGGGCAGGTGGACAGGCGGGCAGGCAGGCAGGTGGGCAGACGGGCAGGCAGACAGGTGGACAGGCGGGCAGGTGGATAGGTTCAGGACACATGGGAGTTCTGTAGGCTCGCACAGCCATTCCAAACAGTTCTAACAACCTATTTCCCAGGCACATGCGATTATTTACACTTTCTAGTAAGTTCTACCTTTACTTGTAAAGCTGGTTACCATCACTTACACACCCTTTCAGTCTTTGAGGCACAAACAGGATGAGACCAGGTGGAAGAGGGGCTCAGATTGCATAGAAAGTAATTACTACTCTAAGCCACTATGTTTGGGATGTTTTCCTTACACAGAAATGTAGACATTTACACGGTGTCTGATAAATATGCAAGCAAGCAAGGGATGGCAGACTCCTCCTCCCACAGTGATAATGAAAAACATTCCTAGTGTCCTCAGAACTACTTGCAACATAGTTTTTTTCCCCTTACCCTTAAAATGGACTAAACGACATAAAAAGCTTCATACAAACACTGCTATAAATAGCATCAGATAACTTAGTGCAATGTCTTAGAATATTAAAATTCCCATTCCAACTCTCTTCCCCACACGCCACTTCTCTTGATTCTCCCCACAGCACTCACCTGGAAGCAGCCTTATTCAGCAGCTTTTTAATTTCCTTGATTTTACAGGTGCGCTTCGCATGGATCACCACAAATGCGGCGCATCCGTCAGGTGGTGGCTCATCAGCAGCGATCTACAGCCCCAACGATGATGTCGTTAAGCAGCTCATCGTGACAGTATGGCCCTAAACCTCAACTGTTACTCTGGTTAAAATAATTACTGTTCTAATTAAGGTAAAATATTTTCCAAGTAGAATTTAAGCAATATGTAATAGAATAAACCTTGTCTTAGGAGATACATGCATGGAAGTTCTTTTTTTTTTTAATTCTATAAAATTTTTATTATAAGCAGTTTCACTGGCAATGTGTCCTCATGTTTTCCTAACTCCAAGTAGACTCTATTTCTTTTTTTCAGCCAAAATCAATGACTGAAATGATAATAAAATGATGAACATGTTATAGAAGGAAATATACAATTGTTTTGAATCAATGATGTTCACTTTAAATAGCTTAATATATATTATGATATGCATCTTCAGTAGGTAATGCTTGAGTATTTTTACCTGTTGGAACATCTGAATAGTTGGAGAGTATGCCCGTATAGAGAAAGCAAACTTCAGGAGATTGATGTGGATATTGTCTAAGAACTGTCCAGCTTTCTTCAGAATTAGGTTGTAGTAAGAGTAATCTGATTCTACAAAAGGAAAAAGATGTTAGCATCTCACATTCAGTTTACTGGCACATCCCACCTATAGAACTAATTGAATCAATGTCAAATCATCATATTTTAAGTTTGGGGAAGCTTCTAAAGAAAACATTATTTTGTCTATTTCAGTGTTTTCTGAGCAATCAAGAAGATAATTTTAAAATAATCTTGCTATTAAAATCTACTGGGAAGATTCACTTCAAAATATTCCAACATGTGGGTTACTACACAGATGGGTTAGTTACCAATGCAATCTGCAGTTGAAAAAGACCGGAGAGTAGTAAAGTGAGCAGAAAACCACTGGTGAGAGAGAAAGCACTCCGTCTGCTTCAGCGAGCCGAGCATAATCAGCATGTCAACAGTATGTCAAGAAACATACCTCAAACGTGACTTCAGGCATACACAAGCTTTGTCTATTAGAACCTAATAAGCCATACATTCATGCCAATCGTCAGCCATTGCCCCATTCTCTTCCATCGTTAACGCCCTCAAAGAGCTAACGCTCACCTCAGTACTCCATTACCTGAGTGTGGTCTACACCTTGCTCTGAGCCCTCTGAGCTTGCTGAAACAGTCAGCTTAGATTCTCAGCTACTGAGTGTTATGAGCAGAAGTGGTTTTTTTGCATATGTTTTATGCACATACAGAAATGTAATGGCTTAGTTATAGAATGCAATGTTATATGTCTGTGCGTTCGAGCATGCCAACACTTGGTAGTCAGAGACCAGCCTCGGGCAGTACTCCTCAGTCATCATGCTATCGCTGGTGAAGCAGGTCTCTCTGTGTCCTTGACCTCACGAGGTAGGCGAGGCTGGCTAGCCAGGAGGCCTAGGGCTCCACCTGTCTTTGAGGTTACCGGAACACACAGGCTTCCTTTTTTTTTTTTAATTTGAGAAATAAATTAAAAAGCGGCACTTTTACAATCAAACAAGACTGCTTGTGGTTTCTATTCTCTATATAGTTGTATCTTTTTTTTTTTATTACATGCCTGCTTTTTACTAAACCCCAATCTTGCATTCAGGTTGGACATTGTTGGGGGTATTATTTATTTATTACTGTTATTTTGAACAGTGAAAGGTTTGTTGCTAGGCATTTTGGATCAGAATTAATTATGTTATGAAAGGAGATTCTTTTTTTTTTTTTTGCTTGAAATTGTTTCTTTCTTTTTTTTAAATTGAGTATCTTCTTTATTTACATTGCCAATGGTAAAATCTTTCCCAATTTCTCCCCTCCCAAAACCCCACCAAATCCCAACACTACGACAAGCTGTGTGTACCAAAAGGTGCATGCCATGGCTGTCTCCAGAGGGGCCCTGCCAGAGTCCTACAAATGAAGAGGCAGAAGCTAGCAACCAACTATTGGACTGGGCTTGGGGTCTCCAATGGAGGATCTGGAGGAGCTGAAGGAGCCCCATGGAAAGAACAATGACCTCAGACACCCAGACACCCCAAGACATCAACCAAGGGTACACATGCTTCCAGCCAACAATGTGGCAGGTTTCCTTTTCACGCGGGCTTTAGGGTCAGACTTGGGGCCTCATGCCTCAGCAGAGTCGGTTTACTGCCTGAGTGATGTCCCCAATTCTAAAATTTAAATGTTTTCTTACTGTTATTCTTTGGCATGTAAGTAACAAATTTATATATGTTTGGATTATATGTTAGACAACATGCACAACCATTTTACTAGTGAAACTCAATTTCAAATTAGCTTACATCTTTAATAAATGGTACAATTATTTGTAGGCCTAATTTTTTTGAAATCAATTTCCTTCTGACTTACTATTGGTTAAACATTTGGTTCTTGGTTCTATACCTATTTGCATGCCCAAATGCCTGGGATCATGTTAAAATGTCCTGGATAATAAGCAGTCACAACTAGAAAATGTTAAGCGTCTCTCTGCTGCAAGCACTGCCTGGGCTGTCTTCTGCGGGTCCTCACAGCGTGCAGAGACGCCTGATGCTCACCCTGTCACAGTGTACACAGCTGCTGTGCTGCCTCCACCACCTGCTGCTCACCCTGTCACAGTGTACACAGCTGCTGTGCCGCCTCCACCACCTGCTGCTCACCCTGTCACAGTGTACACAGCTGCTGTGCCGCCTCCACCACCTGCTGCTCACCCTGTCACAGTGTACACAACTGGTGTGCCGCCTCCTCCACCTGCTGCTCACCCTGTCTCAGTGTACACAGCTGGTGTGCCACCTCCACCACCTGACGCTCACCCTGTCTCAGTGTACACAGCTGGTGTGCCGCCTCCACCACCTGCTGCTCACCCTGTCACAGTGTACACAGCTGCTGTGCCGCCTCCACCACCTGCTGCTCACCCTGTCACAGTGTACACAGCTGGTGTGCCGCCTCCACCACCTGCTGCTCACCCTGTCACAGTGTACACAGCTGGTGTGCCGCCTCTACCACCTGCTGCTCACCCTGTCTCAGTGTACACAGCTGGTGTGCCGCCTCCACCACCTGCTGCTCACCCTGTCACAGTGTACACAGCTGGTGTGCCGCCTCCACCACCTGCTGCTCACCCTGTCTCAGTGTACACAGCTGCTGTGCCGCCTCCACCACCTGCTGCTCACCCTGTCACAGTGTACACAGCTGCTGTGCCGCCTCCACCACCTGCTGCTCACCCTGTCACAGTGTACACAGCTGCTGTGCCGCCTCCACCACCTGCTGCTCACCCTGTCACAGTGTACACAGCTGCTGTGCCGCCTCCACCACCTGCTGCTCACCCTGTCACAGTGTACACAGCTGCTGTGCCGCCTCCACCACCTGCTGCTCACCCTGTCACAGTGTACACAGCTGCTGTGCCGCCTCCTCCACCTGCTGCTCACCCTGTCTCAGTGTACACAGCTGGTGTGCCACCTCCACCACCTGACGCTCACCCTGTCTCAGTGTACACAGCTGGTGTGCCACCTCCACCACCTGACGCTCACCCTGTCTCAGTGTACACAGCTGGTGTGCCGCCTCCACCACCTGACGCTCACCCTGTCACAGTGTACACAGCTGCTGTGCTGCCTCCACCACCTGACGCTCACCCTGTCTCAGTGTACACAGCTGGTATGCCGCCTCCACCACCTGCTGCTCACCCTGTCACAGTGTACACAGCTGCTGTGCCGCCTCCACCACCTGCTGCTCACCCTGTCACAGTGTACACAGCTGGTATGCCGCCTCCACCACCTGCTGCTCACCCTGTCACAGTGTACACAGCTGCTGTGCCGCCTCCACCACCTGCTGCTCACCCTGTCACAGTGTACACAGCTGCTGTGCCGCCTCCACCACCTGCTGCTCACCCTGTCACAGTGTACACAGCTGCTGTGCCGCCTCCACCACCTGCTGCTCACCCTGTCACAGTGTACACAGCTGGTGTGCCGCCTCCACCACCTGCTGCTCACCCTGTCACAGTGTACACAGCTGGTGTGCCGCCTCTACCACCTGCTGCTCACCCTGTCTCAGTGTACACAGCTGGTGTGCCGCCTCCACCACCTGCTGCTCACCCTGTCACAGTGTACACAGCTGGTGTGCCGCCTCCACCACCTGCTGCTCACCCTGTCTCAGTGTACACAGCTGCTGTGCCGCCTCCACCACCTGCTGCTCACCCTGTCACAGTGTACACAGCTGCTGTGCCGCCTCCACCACCTGCTGCTCACCCTGTCACAGTGTACACAGCTGGTGTGCCGCCTCCACCACCTGCTGCTCACCCTGTCTCAGTGTACACAGCTGGTGTGCCGCTTCCACCACCTGCTGCTCACCCTGTCACAGTGTACACAGCTGGTGTGCCGCCTCCACCACCTGCTGCTCACCCTGTCACAGTGTACACAGCTGCTGTGCCGCCTCCTCCACCTGCTGCTCACCCTGTCTCAGTGTACACAGCTGGTGTGCCACCTCCACCACCTGACGCTCACCCTGTCTCAGTGTACACAGCTGGTGTGCCACCTCCACCACCTGACGCTCACCCTGTCTCAGTGTACACAGCTGGTGTGCCGCCTCCACCACCTGACGCTCACCCTGTCACAGTGTACACAGTTACTGTGCCGCCTCCACCACCTGCTGCTCACCCTGTCACAGTGTACACAGCTGCTGTGCCGCCTCCACCACCTGACGCTCACCCTGTCACAGTGTACACAGCTGGTGTGCCGCCTCCACCACCTGACGCTCACCCTGTCACAGTGTACACAGCTGGTGTGCCGCCTCCACCACCTGACGCTCACCCTGTCACAGTGTACACAGCTGGTGTGCCGCCTCCACCACCTGACGCTCACCCTGTCACAGTGTACACAGCTGGTGTGCCGCCTCCACCACCTGCTGCTCACCCTGTCTCAGTGTACACAGCTGGTGTGCCGCCTCCACCACCTGACGCTCACCCTGTCACAGTGTACGCAACTGAT
Organism: Apodemus sylvaticus; assembly: GCF_947179515.1. Lineage (NCBI taxonomy): Eukaryota > Metazoa > Chordata > Mammalia > Rodentia > Muridae > Apodemus > Apodemus sylvaticus. The sequence goes on along the minus strand of NC_067479.1, from coordinate 5,758,128 downwards.
GTGCCGCCTCCACCACATGAAGAAGCACTGAGTGTCCATCATGTTTACTCATCCTCGTGTTACCATCATTGAAGCAGTGCCTGGAACCTCTCAATACAAAAATAATGGTTATTAAATAATGCTTTCCAGGAAAGCTAACCCTGAGGGATCCAAAGAGGTCAGGGACTCCACAGGAAGACAACAGAGTCACCTACCCTGGGTCCTTGGGGGTTCCCAGAGACTGAATAACTAACCAATGAGTGAGCTCAGGCTTTACCTAGGCCCCTGCACATACGTAGCAGATGAGCAGCTTGGTTTTCATGTGGGTCCCAAACAACTAGAGTGGGGCTGACCCTGAGCATATTGCCTGCCTGCTGCTTCCCTGCCTCCCTGCTGCTTCCCTGCCTGCCTGTCTGCCTGCTGCCTGCTCTCTTCCTGCCTGCCTGACTGCTGTCTACCTGTTGCCTCCCTGTTCCCTTCCTGCCTGCCTGCTGCCTGCCTGCTGCCTCCCAGCCTGCTTGCCTGCTGCCTCTCTCCCTGCCTGCTCTCTTCCTGCCTGCCTGCCTGTCTGCTGCCTGTGGATCCCGGCTCCTACATGGGCAGCTTTGTCTGGTTTCAGTGGGAGAGAATGCACCTTGTCCTGCAGCGACTTGATGGACTTGAAGTGCAAGAATAGGGGTGAGGTTGGGTGGGTGGACACCCTAAGGGGGGTGTCCTTCTCAAAAGGGAAGGGGAGGTGAAATGGGGGAAGGACTTGCATAAGGGAGTACTGGGAGGAGAGTAAGGGCTGATATTGGGTTGTAAAGTGGAAAATAAATTTAATAAAAATGTCTATGTTTTATAAAAATTTAGCTAAAATAGCATCAAAGGCTTTTCTGATCTCTTTATTTTTAGAATCTAAGACAAGAATTTCACAGAAAAACTTCAAAGTTGCTTAAGCCAAACAGACTGCAACAAATGAATACTTAAAACTAATTATCTTCCATTTACATCTGAGTAAAAATAAAACTATTTAATAATCTAGAGTAAAAAGTTTTCTGTGTCTATATGGTTAAGGATTCTAGTTTTTAATGGGACTCTCCATTCATATCATCTATTTTATTTCAAAGTAAAAAATTAATCTTTCCTTTAGAACAATTAGCCCTATAGTTTCTGTTACTATTACCTAGCTTTAATGGCCTCATTTTTTATATTCTCTAATATATATATATATATATATATATATATATATATATACATACACACACACACATACACACGCATACATACACACACATATACATATGTAATTACCTGTTAATAGATATACACATTTTGGCATATATAAAAATAGAAATTATATTTTATAGATAATATGAAAACACATTATCTGAATTTTTAAGGGTAATTATTGGAAATATCATAAAGAGCTTAAAAGCAAAATACGCAGGCAATAAAATTGCAGCAAGGCCAATAAACGTTTGTCTAGACTCACAGAATGTGCAATACTAAGAGTCTAAGCGACAGACTTTAAGTGACACTAATGTGTCATTCCAGGCCAGTGGACTCGGGTGAAGATCTCTGAGTGAGGAGGCTCTTCCTCTGAATGCGTAGAGGAGACAGGAAGTCTCCGTGCTCCCCTCACTTCTGCTGTAGTCTTAAAGTTCTTTAGGACTTTAGTCTTCTAAAACAAGAAAGACAATCCCACTGCAAAACCAATAGCATATCAGAGAAATTAAGGTAACCCAGGAATTTTGATTTTTTCTTTAATATGCAATAATTACTAATTATTTGAGTTTTCCTATAGATGTTATATTGTTACAGACCACGTGGGTCTGCCGCGGGAGTAAGCAGGGTTTCTTGGTCCAGGAAGACACAGATCCAGTGGAAGCATGACAAACTGACATGACCACAGAAGTGGTTTAAAATCTGAGTGTATTTCTCAGGTATCTCTCAAAGTCCAGTCAAGGTAACATCTCGAATTAAGCATCATATACATTTGTAAAAGGCTAGCTAGGCTTTCTCGGGCAATACAGGGTGTTTACCCAAAGTCCAGGGCCCATGCAGCTAAACTGCTTCTTCATCTTGGTCTCGATGTAGTGCTGGCCCGAGAGCTGAAGAAGGATGGTTCTCGTACCTAGCCTCCTGGCGTTCTCATGTCTAGCTTCCAGGTGAAAATGGCAGCGTTGTAGAGCCTGGGAAGCTGTCTGGCTCGCGCTGTCTTTTAAGAGTACTTCTGCCTAGTCTGCCGGTTGCATTCTTCTCTGTGCCATGCTTGAGGCCATCATGGGCCCTGGGCGATCAGCTCTAATGGTTAGCTCTGGTAGCAGTCTCTAGCCTCCAGCCTGGTAAAGCTAACTGGCTACAGCTTGATGAATTAACTAACTCATTCCTCCTTGGAGTGTCTCTCTCTCAGGTAGAGAGAATCTACTGCCTCTCTGTAAATCAAAAGTATCTACTGTCTCTGTCTGCCTCTCAACTGAGTCTTCCTGAGTATTACTGTATCCTGAATCACACCTGTATAAGCCAAGAAAGGCTGTTTTCCTTAAGGGCTCCCTGCGTGAGGCCTGTAACAACAAAAGGCCAGTTCCTTATAAAACTTCCCTTGCTATTCAGGTGGGCCTGAGATAGCCTGTCTGCAAGCAACAAGAGCTAAAGATGGAACTAGATTAACTTGTGGGGGGAGGTGGCTAGGGAACCAATTCAAATGTAAATTCTTTTTACCCTGCCCAAATACTCATTTTTCTGGCAGGGACCTCATAAGATTTTTCAGATATCCTTAGTCTGGGCTATTGTTTGGAAACCATCTGTCCTGAAAGGCAGTGACTTAGAACTAGTGACTGGAATTTCTGGAATGCCCTTTTTACCATAATAACATAAATGGTTGAAGCAAAGCAGAATTTTTGTTATAAGATGGATTCTTACATATCTATATTTGCTTGGCCATGTCTCAGCTATAAGGAAATAGGAGAGTTTAAGAAATTGCCAAGTGAGATTTATCTGCTTCTAAATGTACGGGGAGGTCCATTATTCCCAGGAGACATTCTTTCTTTCGCCTCTGTCTGTAAAATATCATTTTTACAGACTTTTACTGGGCCATCGTGGCATTATATTTTTTTAAAAAATGCTTACAATAGTTTCTTAGCATTTCTATTGCTGTGATAAAATAAAATGACCAAAGCAACTCAGGTAGGAAATAGTTTATTTCAGTTTACATGTCCTAATCACAGTCCTCCACAAAGGGAAGTCAGGACAAGAATTTGGGCAGGACCCTGGAGGCAGGGACTGGAGTAGAGTCCATGGGACAGACCATGGACAAGGGCCGCTTACAGACTTGTCCTCCCTCCCTCCCTCCCTCTCTCCCTCCTCCTCCTCCTCCTCCTGTTACATAGCCTAGGCTGCCGTAAGTATACTATGTCAATCAGGACAACTTCAACCACCATGCACAACCCCAGCCTGTTTTCATCTATACCCAGGAACACATGCCCAAGGCTGGTATAACCCAGAATATTACTGGGTAACATTCAATCACTTACTAGGTGTATGTATCACAGGCTTGCCCACAAATTTATTTGAGTTGGGGCATTTTCTCAACTAAGGTTCTCTCTGTAGAAATGATTTTTAGCTCGTGTCAAGCTGACATCCACATATCAAATGATGTCCAAGAAGAATGGAGGAGTGGCCCTTGGTTCTGGAAAGGCTCAGTGCAGCAGTGTAGGGCAAAACCAGAACAGGGAAGTGGGAAGGGGTGGATGGGGGAACAGGGGGAGGGAAGAGGGCTTATGGGACTTTCGGGGAGTGGGGAGCCAGGAAAGGGAAAATAATTTGAAATGTAAATTAAAAAATATATTGAATAAAAAAAAACATTAAAAAAATAGGCAGTGCAGTTTTCACCGAAACATCTTTTCACGTTTAGAGAGGGCTTTCCTCTTTCCTTGTTTTGAGACAAGGTCTCATGCCGCCCAGGTTGACATTTGACTCAGTATTGAGCCAAGAATGACTCGATCTTCTCAACCCTTTGCATCACAGGTGATAAGATCACAAGGGCGCACCACAGTGCCTCTTTCTTTGGTAATGCTGGTGAGCCAAGTCTGGGCTGCTTGCACACTAGGCAAGAACTCCCCCAACAGAACTGCCCGCCCAACCTTCAGATTCAACGTTCAGATTTACTAACCCAATTGGTGTTTGTATTTAATTATTACCTAATGCATGTAATAAGTATAAATGTGCACATCACTTACCTGTTTGCTTATAAACTGCTAATTCTCTTACTGTTTCCACAAACTGCCAAAACTTTTCATTACTTTCTTCTGCCATAAATTCGCTGTTTAAATAGATGAAAACAAAAAAAAATAGATACTATAAACTACGCTATAGAACAAAATAATACTTTATGACAAACCTCCAAAAATAATATTAAATTACTGATATTCATTTACTGTAACACTATATGGAAATAAATTCCTTATCATTATTAACTTCTTAGAAATATGTAATTTGTTTTTTTTCTTCCTAAAATATCAATAAGGTAAGAAAAAATGAGAACATTAAAGGTAAATAGTAAATATAATGATCATTTATTGTTCATTAACAAAAATGGTTCTATAAATACTATATAAAAGTCATATATAGTAGCAGATTGCTAACGACCAGAAGACACGAAGAAATCAAACTACCACAGACCGTTTGAGGAAAAAACTCATCAACAGTCTTAACTGTCTGTGTGTCCACACTACAATGGTGACCAGCCTGGGTGGTGAGAACATGTGTGTGTGTGTGTGTGTGTGTGTGTGTGTGAGTAATCACCTGTGTTCTGATTGGGCCTGAGGCACACAGGCAGGAGGGAGCTCGTGTCTGGTGCTATGCACTCTGGGAAGCCCACCTGAGGGGATGTTAGAGGGATGGACATACCAAGCTGCCTTCTAAGAACTTTTCCACCCTCAGGTTAATGCAGCTCTCAGACCCTCAACTGAGAAGCTCTGAGCACTGGAGGGAAATTAATACAACGACTCAAACCTGGCCAAAGTGTAAAGAGGACGTGTCTGTGGGGTGTTCATCCCTCAAGAGACCATACTGCACCACTTCCCTGAAAGCTCAGGGCACACTCATAAGGCCCCCACCCACGCTGAGAAGCTATTAGCAGTTAACTGACGGCTTCTAGAGAAAGGAGAATCAGCTTTATTTGAGGGTATCACTCCTGGTAGGTAGCACTAATTATACTCAGCGGGTTAAGAAGTGGAAATTTCTGGTTTCTCAGTAGACTCAGTTGTATCATGTGATATTTTTTTCTGGAAACTGTCTTAGGAGAAGATGTTTTGGTGAGAACAGCCATGATGCTTGTCCAGAACTCGCCTGGTAAAAGGGCACGCGATGTTTTCCTGGAGTGGAAGCTTGAGAGGTGTGTGATGATAGATAGAGTATAAGTACAACCCAGCAGAGAGTGGGTGATGGTCTTCCCTGACAATACTCTTACATTCTTTGCTGATTATAAGTTGTCCTGACTTCATGGAGCGAAACACACCAACGAGCTTCTGATGGTGTTCTGACTGCTTCTTGCCACATCCACAGATCTACTGGGCCTGAAGGTTTCTTCTGGATCGAGCCACTGCTGCTGATTGATGTTTCGTTTTTGCCAAGTGGACTGGGGTGCCATTGTTGATTCGTGCTTGCTGTTTGCTAGTGGACTGGGCTGCTGACAACAAAGATTGGAACTGTCCCAAAGAACTATTTCTACACAGGTCCACAACAGGTTCCTCCTCACCTTTCTTCCCCTACCTTTGGTGGCAGGTGGGCTAAAAGGGAGGTTGAGGTGTTCAAGAACAATAATTAAAATAGATTTTGAAAAATCTAAGCCTACAGGGTTACTTTTTTTAAAAAAAATCGAGGGGACATGAGTGGTGAGGAGGGTGGTCCAGTACGATATGGGGTAACAGTGGGTAGATCCATGGCCAGAATTCACTGTATATATGAAATTATCAAAGAATAAAAATATTATTATATTAAAAAAATAAAAACCAGAGTCCCGCCCTGCAGAACGGAAGATCCAGTCCTGAGGCTTCTGGCAGGAGACTTCAGGTCTCCGCCTCCAGATCTGGAACAGTCTGGGCCACAGCACCCAGTCTCCAGGCAGTACAAGAGGCCAGTTGTGTACCCGGAGGCCAGCTAGGAAGAGGCAGTTTGCACTGGTGAGTCCAGCATTGACAATAAGACCAACTAACACCAGTGAGAACTAGATTGCAAAAGGCAAACGTAGGAATGTTACTAACAGAAATCAAGGCAATATGGCAGCATCTGAACCCAATTCTTCATTAACAGCATGTCCTGGATATCCCAACACACCAGAAAAACAAGATTTGGATTTAAAATCACTGGTCAGGATGCTGTTACAGGAACACATGAAGGACATAAAAAAATCTCTTAAAGAAATTCAGGAGAAAATGGATCAAAAGTTAGAAGCCCTTACAAGGGAAACACAAAAATCATTGAAAGAAATTCAGGAGAATACAGAAGCCAATAAGGAGGAAATGCAAAAATCACTTAAAGAAATACAGGAGAACTTTGGTCAACAGGCTGAGGTCATGAAAGAGGAAACACAAAAATCTCTTAAAGAATTACAGGAAAACACAAACAAGCAAGTGAAGGAGCTGAGCAAAACCATCCAGGATCTAAAATCAGAAGTAGAAAAAACTAAGAAATCACAAAGGGAGACAACTTTGGAGATAGAAAACCTTGGGAAGAAATCAGGGGCCATAGATGCAAATATCAACAACAGAATACAAGAGATAGAAGAGAGAATCTCAGATGCTGAAGATACCATAGAAACCATGGATTCAACAGTTAAAGAAAATGCAAAATGCAAAAGCTTGTAACCCAAAACATCCAGGAAATCCAGGACAGAATGAGAAGACCAAACCTAAGGATTATAGGCATAGATGAGAGTGAAGATTTACAACTTAAAGGGCCAGCAAATATCTTCAATAAAATTATGGAAGAAACCTTCCCTAACCTAAAGAGAGAGATGCCCATGAATATACAAGAAGGCTACAGAACTCCAAACAGACTGGACCAGAATAGAAATACTTCCCGTCACATCATAATCAAAACCCCAAAAGTAATAAACAAAGAAAGAATATGAAAGGCAGTAAGAGAAAAGGCCAAGTAACATATAAAGGAAGACCTATCAGAATCACACCAGACTTCTTACCAGAGACTATGAAAGCTAGAAGATCCTGGGAAGATCTCATGCAGACTTTAAGAGAACACAAATGCCAGCCAAAACTACTATACCCAGCAAAACTCTCAATCATCATAGATGGAGAAACTAAGATATTCCATGACAAAACCAAGTTTACCCAATATCTTTCCACAAACCTAGCCCTATAAAAGATAATAGGAGGAAAACACCAATACAAGGAGGGAAACTTCATCCTGGAAAAAGCAAGATAGTAACCTTCTTTCATCAACCCCAAAAGAAGATAACCAATCAAATTAAAACAAAAATAACATCAAAAATGACAGGAAGTAATAATCACTATTCCTTAATATCTCTTAACATCAATGGGCTCAATGCCCCAATAAAAAGACATAGACTAACCGACTGGATACGTAAACAGGACCCTACATTTTGCTGCATACAGGACACCTCAGTGTCCAAGACAAACACTACCTTAGAGTAAAAGGCTGGAAGACAATTTTACAAGCAAATGGTCCCAGGAAACAAGCTGGAGTAGCTATTCTAATATCAGATAAAATTGACTTTCAACCTACAGTAATCAAAAGAGACTCTGAGGGACACTTCTTGCTGGTCAAAGGAAAAATCCACCAAGAAGAACTCTCAATCCTGAACATCTATATCCAAATACAAGGGCACCCTCATTCATAAAAGAAACTTTACTAAAGCTCAAAGCACACATTGCACCTAACACAATAATTGTGGGTGACTTCAACACTGCACTTTCCTCAATGGACCGATCAGGAAAACAGAAACTGAACAGGGGCACAGTGAAACCAATTGAAGCTTTGGACTTTGGACCAATTAGAGTTGATATATATATATATATATATATATATATATATATATATATATATATATATATATATATATAACATTTTATCCTAAAGCAAAAGAATATACTTTTTTCTCATGGTACCTTCTCCAAAATCGATCATATAATTGGTCACAAGACAGACCTCAACAATATAAAAAGATCAAAATAATCTCATGCCTCCTAACAGATCACTATGGAGTAAAAGTGGTCTTCAATAGCAACAAAAACAACAGAAAACCCACATACACATGGAAACTGAACAATATTCTACTCAATGATACCTTGGTCAAGAAAGAAATAAAGAAAGAAATCAAAGACTTTTTAGAATTTAAGGAAAATGAAGACACAACATACCCAAATCTATGGGACACAATGAAAGCAGTACTAAGAGGAAAACTCATAGCCCTGAGTGCCTCCAAAAAGAAAATGGAGAGAGCATACACTAACAGCTTAACCACACACCTGAAAGCCCTGGAACAAAAAGAAGCTATTTCACACAGGAGGAGTAGAAGGCAGGAAATCATCAAACTCAGGGCTGAAATCAATCAAGTAGAAACAAAGAGAACCATACAAAGAATCAACAAAACCAGGAGCTGGATCTTTGAGAAAATCAACAAGATAGATAAACCCTTAGCCAGACTAACCAAAGGGCACAAAGACAGTATCCAGATTAACAAAATTAGAAATGAAAAGGGAGATATAACAACAGAAACTGAGGATATTCAAAAAATCATTAGATCCTACTACAAAAGCCTATACTCAACACAATTGGAGAATCTGGAGGAAATGGACAGTTTCCTAGAAAGATATCAGACACCAAAATTAAATCAGGATCAAATAGATCATCTAAACAGTTCCATAACCCCTAAAGAAATGAAAGGAGTCATAGAAAGTCTCCCAACCAAAAAGAGCATGGGACCAGATGGCTTCAGTGCAGAATTCTATCAGACCTTCATAGAAGACCTAACACCAACACTCTTTAAACTATTCCACAAAATAGAAACAGAAGGAACACTACCCAACTCATTCTATGAAGCCACAATTACGCTGATACCAAAACCACACAAAGAACAAACAAAGAAAGAGTACTTCTGGCCAATTTCCCTTATGAATATCGGTGCAAAAATACTTAATAAAATTCTTGCCAACCGAGTCCAAGAACACATTAAACGATCATTTACCATGATCAAGTAGATTTCATCCCAGGGATGCAGGGATGGTTCAATATAAGGAAATCCATCAATGCAATCCACTACAGAAACAAACTCAAAGAAAAAAACCATATGATCATTTCATTAGATGCTGAAAAAGCATTTGACAAAATTCAGCATCCTTTCATGCTTAAAGTCTTGGAAAGAACAGGAATTCAAGGCCTATACCTAAACATAGTTAAAGCAATATACAGCAAACCGGTAGCCAACATCAAACTAAATGGAGAGAAACTTGAAGCAATCCCACTAAAATCAGGGACTAGATAAGACTGTCCTCTCTCTTCAATACTATATCTTTTCAATATAGTACTTGAAGTTCTAGCTAGAGCAATTAGACAACATAAGGAGGTCAAAGGAATACAAATCGGAAAGGAAGAAGTCAAATTATCACTATTTGCAGATGACATGATAGTCTATTTAAGTGACCCAAAAACCTCCACCAGAGAACTCCTACAGCTGATAAACAACTTCAGCAAAGTGGCTGGTTATAAAATCAACTCAAGCAAATCAGTTGCCTTCCTATACTCAAAGGATAAGCAGGCTGAGAAAGAAGTTAGGGAAATGACACCCTTCACAACAGCCACAAACAATATAAAATATCTTGGTGTGCCTCTAACCAAACAAATGAAAGATCTATATGACAAGAACTTCAGGTCTCTGAAGAAGGAAATAGAAGACCTCAGAAAATGGAAAAATCTTCCATGCTCGTGGATTGGCAGGATTAATATAGTTAAAATGGCCATCTTGCCAAAAGCAATCTACAGATTCAACGCAATCCCCATCAAAATCCCAACTCAGTTCTTCATAGAGTTAGAAAAAGCAATTTTCAAATTCATCTGGAATAACAAAAAAACCCAGGATAGCTAAAACTATTCTCAACAGGAAAAGAACTTATGGGGGAATCAGTATCCCAGACCTCAAGCAATACGACAGAGCAATAGTGTTAAAAACTGCATGGTACTGGCACAGTGACAGGCAAGTGGACCAATGGAATAGAACTGAAGACCCAGAAACGAATCCACACACCTATGGTCACTTGATCTTCGGCAAAGGAGCGGAAAACATCCAGTGGAAAAAAGATAGCCTTTTCAACAAATGGTGCTGGAGGTCAGCATGCAGCAGAATGCGAATTGATCCATTCTTATCTCCTTGCACTTTATAAACTCAACTCCAAGTGGATCAAGGACCTCCACGTAAAATCAGACACACTGAAACTAATAGAAAAGAAACTGGGGAAAACCCTTGAGGACATGGGCACAGGGAAAAAGTTCCTGAATAGAATACCAATAGCTTATGCTCTAAGATCAAGAATTGACAAATGGGACCTCATAAAATTACAAATTTTCTGTAAGGCAAAGGACACTGTCAAAAGGACCAAAAGGCAACCAACAAATTGGGAAAAGATTTTCACCAACCCTACATATGATAGAGGGCTAATATCCAATATATTCAAAGAACTCAAGAAGTTAGACCCCAGGGAACCAAATAACCCCATTAAAATGGGGTACAGATCTAAACAAAGAATTTTCACCTGATGAAATTCGGATGGCTGAGAAGCACCTTAAGAAATGCTCAACATCATTAGTCATTAGGGAAATGCAAATCAAAACAACCCTGAGATTTCACCTCACACCAGTCAGAATGGCTAAGGTTAAAAACTCAGGAGACAGTAGGTGTTGGCGAGGATGTGGAGAAAGAGGAACATTTGTCCACTGCTGGTGGGGTTGTAAGATGGTACAACCACTTTGGAAATCAGTCTGGCGGTTCCTCAGAAAACTGGACATGACACTTCCGGAGGACCCTGCTATACCTCTCCTGGGCATATAACCAACAGATTCCCCGGCATGCAATAAAGACACATGCTCCATTGAGTTCATAGCAGCCTTATTTATAATAGCCAGAAGCTGGAAAGAACCCAGATGTCCCTTAATGGAGAAATGGATACAGAAAATATGGTATATTTACACAATGAAATACTACTCAGCATTTAAAAACAATGAATTCATGAAATTTTTAGGTAAATGGTTGGATCTGGAAAATATCATTCTAAGTGAGGTAACACAATCACAAAAGAATACACATGGAATGCAATCTCTGATAAGTGGATATTAATTAGCCCAGAAGCTCTGAATACCCAAGGCAAAATTAGCATAATAAATGACTCCCATGAAGAAGTAAGGAGAGGGTCCTGATCCTGGAAAGGATTGATCTAGCATTGGAGGGGAGTATCAGGACAGAGAAAAAAGGGGGAGGTGATTGGAGAAGGGATGGAGAGAAGAAGGTTTATGGGACATATGGGGAGGAGGGATCTGGGAAAGGGGAAATCATTTGGAATGTAAACAAAGAATATAGAAAATAAAAATATATAATAAAAAATATAATGAAAAAATTTTTTAAAAAAACCAAGTAGTTCTGAAGCCAAAGTAGTAATTTTACTTACTGCTTATTTACATGGACAATATTACTTAAAACAAATCACTGCTGGGCGGTGGTAGCGCACACCTTTAATCCTAGCGCTTGGGAGGCAGAGGCAGGCGAATTTCTAAGTTCAAGGCTACACTGGTCTACAAAGTGAGTTCCAGGACAGCCAGGGCTACACAGAGAAAACCTGTCTCAAAAAACCAAAAAATCAAAAAAAACAAAACAAAAACAACCAAAAAAACCCCAACCCCATACCCCTAATATAAAAATGAACAGGAAACTATTAAATTGTACAAGTCTTCCAGCTTAAATCCCAAATAATCCTCCACTTTTCAAGAGTTTCTGGGGAGAGGGGAGTCAAAGCTAATCAAGGACATATAGATAAAATGAAGTATTATTTACTCCAGTTTAGAAGAGAGTGAAAACATCTTTAAATGTCCATCTTAATGATGACTTAAAAACAAAAAGTAAAAGATTTAAAAGTAGAGCCAGGCAGTGGTGGCACACGCCTGTAATCCCAGCACTCTGGGAGGCAGAGGCAGTGGATTTCTGAGTTCGAGGCCAGCCTGGTCTACAGGGTGAGTTCCAGGACAGCCAGGGCTATACAGAGAAACCCTGTCTCGAAAAAACCAAATCCAAAAAAAAAAAAAAAAAGTAGAGACATGCTATATAGGATATAAAAAAAAGTTGGGGATGGTACAGGACTTTAAATAAGGGGTAAGTTTAATATTCAGTTGGTCAAATAGTAACACACAGCTTAAATATACCTGGGCACATAAGCAGTTCACACTTTCCTAGGTTTTAGAATCTTTGATTATGCAGAATGCTTATTTTGGGGAAGAGACCAAACCCTAAATACATAATTCATTTGTTTTACATATACATAACTTATAGATAACTTTATACAATATTTTTAGTACACTTGTATTTTGCTACTGTCCCATAAGATCAGGTATAGAATTTTCCACTTTGAGTCATGTTCACATTAACAACTTTTGGGTTTTAGACTATTTAGGAATGAGATGTGGTATACACAACCTGCACTGTGTAGCTGTACTGGCTGGTTTTGTGTGCCAAATTGACACAGGCTGGAGTTATCACAGAGAAAGGGGCTTCAGTTGGGGAAGTGCCTCTATGAGATCCAGCTGTGGGACATTTTCTCAATTAGTGATCAGGGGGGAGGGCCCCTTGTGGATGGTACCATCTCTAGGCTGGTGGTCCTGGCTTCTATAAGAAAGCAAGCTGAGCAAGCCAGGGGAATCAAGCCAGTAAGCAGCATCCCTCCATGGCCTCTGCATCAGCTCCTGCTTCCTGACCTGCTTGAGTTCCAGTCCTGACTTCCTTTGGTGATGAACAGCAATGTGGAAGTGTAAGCTGAATAAACCCTTTCCTCCCCAACTTGCTTCTTGGTCATGATGTTTGTGCAGGAATAGAAAACCTGACTAAGACAGTAGCTACAGGTAAAGGTATGATCCATTAATAAGACAGTATTTGATTATACTTATTTTTCTCACCATAACCCTGCTCTAGACAGTTTTGTAAGTATTCTGGAATTGCCATCTAAGACAGCTGCAGTTGAAGTGGCTGAATATATCCAGGAGTCGCCTCTCTATATTGAGCAAAAGGCATAGCCCTTCCTGGCCTTGGCCATCTCTCTGGATCACATTGATATAGTTTTATAATTCTCACATCCTTTCCAATATAAACAGTCTGAGAACATTTCCAGACATGAAGTGTAGCTCATTTCCGCACGGCTCATTTGTCTCTTTGTGCTGCAGCCAGTGCAGAAAGCGCTACAAGGTGGCATCTTGGAGATACCTCTTGAAAATCTCCTCAGGTAGCTGTGACAGCTGTCCACACGCGGCTGAACCTAAGTTAGCCACAACTGTCAGCGTATAATAAGACTCACCATTCCTCTTACTTCCAACAATACATTCCTTTTGAACCCTTCCCATAACTAATTTCCAATACCCACGTTTTTACCAATATCTTATTCAAGACTATTCATTCTTCAAAATAACAACAGCTAGTTCTACCTCTTGTCTTAGGGCTCTTTCCCTCTTATTGTGTTGCCTCATCCTGTCTTTTGTGGCTAGTGTTACTGTAACCTGTTATGCCATGTTCTGTTGACATCCCTAAGAAGACTGCTATTTTCTGAAGGAAAACAGAGAGATTTAGGGAGAGAGGAGGTTGGGGGGGGGAATTGCTGTTCAGATAGTTAAGGAGAGAAGAAATAAATAATAAAAAATATTGACTGATGGGGAGTAGGTGTGGGGTCTGGTGCAAGCACTACCAGGAGGCAGTGTGGGTAAGAGGAAGCAGACATGTTTGAGCTAAAATCTTAAACTCTATGTACCATCAAAATAAAGGCAATGTAATATAGTGATGAATTTTTCCTTTATTTTTTTGGAACCATGGGATGTTGTCTTGTAAATGCATAAAAAAAGTTACAAAACTGCTTATGCTCAATATGAAAGAACTAAAACTGAGACAAAGTTTCCCTTCTGTAACTTCAGACTAGCCACAAACTCATGTAATCCTCAGGGATTACAAGGATGGGCCAGAAGCAGGATTGCTATTTCTGTTTGCTGGATGACGAAAGAACAAAAGCTAGTACCTATGTCTGCTTTCTACAAGGTAACTTCACAGAATGAATAACATTGAATGAGATATTTGGGGAGGAAGGTGTAACTGAGAAGCTGCCTTCTCCACTGTTAATTTTGGATATGAGACAAAATTGTGCTCCAAAGCGCTATCTGCTGACTAGAACCTTTCATAAGCGCTTGCACTAAATGCCACATCCCGTCTTCCAAGTCAACAAGATGTGCAGGAGCACGAATGAACCTGGGACACATAAGTTTTAAAACTCGTAGGCGCGTGGGGAAGGTGGGGTGAGTAAGGGGCAGAGTTGTGCAGTGACTATGGAAAGCAGTGATGCTCAGGGTGGCGGGGCGCGCGAAGGGACAGGAAGCCACCTGACCAGAGAGCCTCCGGGTCTGAGGGGATGGAGTGTGCGGCTCCTGATGCTGAGGGGGCGCGGGCTCGCTCCAGAGGACTGCAGATCTAAGGGGATGCTGGGGTCTGGCGGGAGAACGCCTCGGAGTGGCTTCAGGACTGGGCGGGCTCCGGATATGAGGGGACTCTGATCCGAGGGGACGCGGGGCAGTGAGCGGACCCTGAGACGCGAGGCCTGAGCAGCATCTTGCCGGAGGGGTGTCCTAGGGATGCAGGGTCCCTCCGCCCGCAGCCACTCCCCGGCCGCAGCGCTCGCCGGGCCTGGGCACCCACCTGGCCTCCAGCAGCAGCGGGGTCTCGGGCCACTTCGCAGCTAAGTGGGCGGTCACCGCCTTGGACGCAGTCGCCGTGCTGGAGCCGAGCAGGGCGAGCCACAGCACGACGGAGCGCAGGAGCAGCCGCAGACCCTTCGCGGCTCTGGCCCGCGCCATGGCGCGCTGAGGGAAGCGCGAGACGCCACGCTAGGGTCTGCTCCTCCCGGTGCTCCGCTGCCCACTTCCGGTGGGGGGAGCTGCAGTCCGTTACTCCGCCGGTCGTGGGCGTGCGCATGCGTGGCCGGCGAGGTCCAGGGGCGCAGTCCGGGACAGCCCTCGGGTGGACGCCGGCATCCGGCGGCCGCGAGGATCCTTGGAGGGTCGCCCTCCTGGTCTGGGGGAGCCCGGCCTTCCAGACCAATCTATCACTGGCTGGAGCTGCCCCAGCCCAGCGGTCAGGGACCCCTGGATGAGGGCCAGCTTTCCTGTTAGAATCACCAGGGGGAAGCAGGAGCGAGAACAGGCCTGAGAAATTACTTACAAAGGCTGGCGCAGGCTGTGATTTTTCTATCAGTGCGCTTTCCCTGCTCTCTGGCTGGTTCTGAGGATTGGACCTCGCTTCCCCGGCCCCCAGCATTCAGTGGTCTCCTGCAGCCATCTGTGGTCTCCTGTAGCATCTCAGGCCTGTCGCATTTGCGTTTGGATGATGCAGAAGTGTGATCCTGACTCTCAGCCCCTTGGAAGGCCCAGGTGGAGAGGTGCTGCTTCAAAAGATTGCAGCTGAATAGAAAAAGAAGGGGAAAAATCCATAAATGTTATAGGGGTGAAATTTAAGGGAAAAGTCGGGGAAATAGTTCAGGAGGAGCATCCCATTTTCGCACACTTCTGCTCTGTGGGTACACCCCACCTCTTCCAGCTACCAGCACACACACACACACACACACACACACACACACGAGAGAGAGAGAGAGAGAGAGAGAGAGAGAGAGAGAGAGAGAGAGAGAGAGAGAACACATTTCATTTACCCTCACATGTTTAGTTCTCTTTAGAAGATGCTGTTCTAAAAACATGCTCAGGTGAATCTCAGTGCCAAAGTGGCACCTTCACTACTGATTTCTCTCCCAGTGACTCTTTCATCAGCTGTCACGTCGCTGGATTTTCCCTTTAGGACCCGAACGCAGAGCCTACTTATTTCCCTACTGTAGATGACACCTTTCTTTGAGAACTCCGGTCACACTCATTTCTGTAACAATTTATGTCGAGGAAAGGGCCTCGGGAGGTCCTTGGTGGGTAGGCGGGAAGCTAAGGGCAGTGAACTCACTTTCCAGTCATGGAGCCTGAGGAGAAGTAGGTTGTGAATTGTTAGCATGTTTTGTTTGGCTGAGATGTGGGGTGGAAGGAAATTCGATGTTGACAGACCAGCCTTAACTGGCATACATAATTGTATGTATGCCTCATAGAGTGCCAATCTTTACTCGAAAAAATGACTTGCTGTGTAAGTTACATGCAACATATTATTAAAGGACACAAACTCAAGTGAGATAGTAAGTTAATAAAATAATTAAAGTTAGATACTAAGAATCTTAATTCGTGTTGAATTCGGAAAAATGGAGTGCTACACTATTGTTTTGGGGAGAATGAAATTCACTTAATATTGTCCATTCATTCACGCAATTACACATTTTATCTCTTACAGTATTTTCTTAGCAACTGAAATTACTTTAGCACATGTTCTCACAGAGACCATCTCTCCAGGGTTGTTTCTTTGCTCGAAGATAAGAGGACATGAGCAGGTGACCCTCACACTCTTTTTTTCTATGTAATTGCCTGGTGCAGGTAGAAAAACCCAACTGCAAACCCCCCAAAAACATTTTACACTTAAGTCAGTAAAGTGGCCAAGGACTCTGAAGTCAGTAAATTATAAAATTTGATCAATAAGTTCTAAGAGTCGATAACCCCTTGGTTGGCCACGAACTGTATACATTTCAGAGATGTAATACATTTCAGAGATGTAATCATTTGTTAGCATTTCCTTTCTTTTAGGAAAACGAAATCCAAGGTTAGTCACTTCAGAGTACTATGAATGTAAAATTCATGATAGCAGTTTTCATTATATGTGGAAGAAGTGATTAATGGGCTCTTTATAATAAGAAATGTGTTTCATGGAATAAATCATTTGGAATTCTTAAGGTACAGAGTGGGCTACATTTGTTTTGTGATTGTAATAGTGCTGTGTGAGAATAAAGTTAGATAATAAGAATCTTAATTTTCTGAGCTGAAATGAAGTCTTAAAGTTTAACTGAAGTTTAACGCCCTTTTGTTTTTAGATACCCTTTGTCGTAAAGCAGTCCCTATTCTCATGTTTTAATTGGAATATTTTAAATATGCAAGAGCATCCTGCCCTTTATTTTCAATGGGATGTATAAACTTAAGGAATTTGCCATGTCTCCTTCCCAGGCAAGATTATGTCAAAGTTATAAGCAAATGAATAATGGTTGAGAGTGTTTAAATCTAAGGATCAGCAAATCCAGTTTTATAACTTTCTATGTTTTATTTAAAATAAGTTACAAATGTCCAACTCCATTTTATTTGTTTGTTTTTGAAATCCCAGGATTGAAACAGAGCTCTGTGTGTACTAAGCTGGCATTTTATAGCCGAGCTGCCCGACCTCTAACGACGTGCCTTATAGCGTGCATGCGTGCCTTATAGCGTGCATGCGTGCCTTATAGCGTGCATGCGTGCCTTATAGCGTGCATGCACGCTTGCAAGTGCAGCACACCGAGGGGGCCTTCAAACAGCAGGTAGGGACTGCAGGTTCCAGATCAATTGTTTTGACGATGTGAGAACTCGAAACTTGATATTTGACTACTACCTCCTATACTTACACTTATAGCTAGTGAAGTCAAAGTACTTACTATTGGTGGCAAAATACATGAAATATAAAATTGGTCATTTTAACCATATAAGATTTGTTGCAGGATATTCGATCAGACCATGAACTGTGATTGTGTTATTTACTGAAGAAGATAACTGTTCCTAGTTGTGGTGCTGCTCAGCCTTAGCAAACATCTTTAATACCAAACAATAAAGGTAAAGTTAGTTTGTAGAAAGAAGCAGCCATGTTTGAAAGTGATGTCTAAATGAGTGGCAGACACAGTGATGAATCAGAGAAAGGTTTGATAGAACAGAATATCCCCAACTCTCATGGGAAGAGAGGAAAGAGAAGCTATTTAAGAGAGCACAGAGAGAGAAAAAAAAAGGTGTTTTTACCTGGAGAGTCATACAGAGACAGGTTGAAGAGAGACACAGGAGAAGACAGAACAAGTCAGAGAGTGAGAAGGAGCCAGAAAATTTAACAGATTGCTACAGTTAGTTTGAGGCCAAGCAGAGAAAAAAAATCAAAGGCCAAGAGAGAAGGTAGATTGAATCAATCAGCTTACTCCTCTGTCTGCCAACCTACGCTTAGTCCTGGAGGTTTCCAGCTGCTGTGAAATCTTATCTAGACCCTGAATGTTTTCAGCTTCTGAGACTTACTGCTGAATAAACTCACCCTTTCTTGTTCTTTCTGATCTCTAGCTGGCAGATTCAGCTCACCTGTCACACCAGGCAAATAAGAGACATTGATACACAGATGTCTATAGTCTACTGTGTCAAGTGTACGCATGCAGCCAATCCCTAGGGTAATGAGAGGCCAAATCTTTTAAGTTCAGCCTCCATTTTAGAGAACCTGACCTAAGTTTGAACTCAGGTAAATTAACAGGCTGGTACCTAGCATTAGTGTCCAAGTTGCCCCCTCCCCCCAACAAAACCAGAGCCTAGCTCCAGTCTCTAGGCTAATCCCTAACAAGACCAGGGTCTCTCAGTTACACCCTCAAGACCAGCATCCCTAGGTTATTTCCCAAAAAAACCGGCACCCCCAGGTTACAAGTCCACCTCCTGCCTAAGGACCACCAATGCACAGGGAAGCAGAAATTAAGTTTATGATATGACTCCCAGCACCAGCCAATTATGTTAAGGCCACAGTAGACTTCCAATTAGATGCTTGCACCTCCTGTTTGCTGCTTACTATAAAGCCTTGCCCAAAGGATATTCAGAGCTCCACATTACACCACCCCAAAACCGTCCTGCATGACAGCATGAAGGGCCCTATGGAATAAAGATCCTGCTGTGATTTGTATCAGATGGGCTCCTGTCTGTGTTTTGGGGATCACAAACACTTCCCTGGCACAAGGAGAGCTAGCTCATCGTTTGCTCTCTCACTGTGTTCTGTGGTCCTATTATCTGACTCCGCTGGATAATCACATGTGTAAAGTCATGCAACACCTTATGACTGGTTTGTCTTAGCATAACTCTCAAAAGCTTTCTCCGTGCTTCAGATTTTTCAGAATTGCCTTCATTTCTAGGGCTGCCCAATATCCTGTTATCATACAGGGACATTTCATTGATTCATTCCTCCCATGGGAACTTTTCCCAAATTTTAGCACTCATCAATAGCCCTGTCATGGACTTGATTACAGAAATATCCCTTCAAGCTTCTGCCTTCCGCTGTTTCAGATCTCCACCCTGAAGTGGAAATGCTGCATCTTATGGAACTGAACTTTTAGTTTTATGATGAACTGCCACACTGCTTCCCTTAGTGATTGTACCGTTTCACATTGTCACCCAAAGGGAACGGGTGTACAAGAATTCCAGTGTCTCTGTATCCTCACCAAAAGTGAAGTGAAATATCACTGTGGCTTTAATTTCTCAAATGATCACGTTGTCTTGGAGCACAATGTGTAGAATTAACTTCAAAGTGAAGTTCCACATTGAAGATAGTACTCTACACAATGGTATAAGGATAAGACAGTGACCTCCATTCCTCTTCACTAATCATTCTGAAGACACAACCTGAGAGACTGGCCTCAGTTGGTCCCTGGCCACTCCCTGAAGGACAGCTCAGGGAAGGGTTGGTGGCAGAGCTCACTGAAAGAAAGTGTGTGTCTAGCCAACATGAGGCCCTGAGCTCAAGTCCAGTACTAAAAATAAAAATAAAAATAAAAAAATTAGTGTCACAGCAGAGCAGATAGACTTCTTCTGACAGTTATGTGAAGATCAGCCTAAGCTAGTGAGAGAGTCTCACTCTTGTCTCCCCCAAACTAGAAATATAGTAGTCAGCTCAGAGTGGTGCCATCTTTTGTTGGTCGTGGACTCAGAGCAAAACTCACATATCCCTTCTCCAAGTATCTCTTTTGAAGCAATAGTTGAAACAGAAAGAAGACATGGGTGGAAATTTCTAGAAGACAAAAGACAGTTTTGTAGGCAATGCCAATAAAGGATTGTCTGCTATAAGTCTATCTTCAAGCTTAAAATAATGACCACAATGTGAGATTAATTGGAGAAAGTCAACTCTAATTGCTTGAAAGTCGAGTTGCAGTTAAGAAGGGCCTTTATAGTCCTAAAGAACAAAATATCAGCATTTACTGTTAAATTATTATCTCTGCTCTGTCGCATTTGCAGCTGGATGGGCTAAAAAAATCACGTCTATTAAGTATTATGAGACAAGGAAATTTACACCAGTTAATGCTATTTTCGTGAGACTCCTGAACCCACCTTTGATGTGAATGGGATCAAATAACAATGTGTTCCATTTCAAAGGCCAGAATTCCATTATTCTTGGCTAGCTAGAGGAATATGGGGAAGGTCATTCTTCCTGCTTGCCTTCTCGGCTTCATACTTCGGCTCTAGGGTGAAGAGGGGCGGGGATCTGGATAAAGACATGGAGACAACCAAGTACCACATCAAAAGGGGAATTTGCACCTTGCACGTTATTTCAGTTGGAGATACTAGAACACAGAGATGAAGAGAGGGTGAAAGGGTTCACAGTATCAGCTGACTCTATAAACCTTTTCATTCACCTTCGTTGTCTCCACTGCGTTTTGAGGCTCCGCTCCCATTTTTTTGTTTTTCTCACTTCCTCCTTAGGGTTTTCACTTTCACCGTTAGCCCGATGTTTTCATCCAGTGTGAATGCATTCCAGGCTCTAGGCTAGATGTGCAGAGCCCTATTTGAAAGGCCTGCATGGTCTGCTCAAAGGTCTTCCTTTCCTTGGGTTGCAGCTGTACTGGAGAAAATCGGAACTTGAGCACACCCGAGAAGGTGCTGGTTGTTGTGTCTCACGATCCTGGATGTTTACACTGTCCCCGCTGCATGCAGGCGTGCCTTCACACAATACCTTCCCTTCAGTGGCTTGCTCCCTCCGCCCACAGCTGTCCCACCTCAGTCTAAATAAACCGGCCTTTCTTTCTCATTCCTCCGCGGGGGAGTCATAGGAGTCATCCAGAATGTCTCAGAAGGAGCGGTCTAAGGAGAGCAGACCTGCATAACAAGCCCAGGAATCTGCCTGTCTCAGAAGCATCTCGGAGAGGCTGGGCGATGAGGACATGCTATAGTTTCATTGTATTGTTGTGAGAAAAGACTCTGACCAAAGCGACTTAGAGGAGCAAAGAGTTTACTTCAGCTCTCACCTCCAGGTGAGAAAAGTCAGGGCATGATTAAGCAGGAACCTGACACAGAAACAGAAGGACTGCAGCCGGCTGCCTCTGACTGGCCTGGACTTAGCTAGCTTTCTCATACAGTCCACAATCACTGCGCTGGGATGGTGCTGAACCCTCCTGTGTCAATTAACAAGAGTTCTCCACAGACATACTTACAATCCTGTCTGACCCTGTCAGCTCTGAACTGAGTCTCTTCTTATTGAGTCTGTTGTGTCTCGTTGACAGTTAACCAACATCGACAACAAAGATCCAGTGATAGAGCTAGATGTGATGGCGCGGTCTCAGAAGTTAAGAGAGGGGTTCAATGGTCCATTAACACTGGCCAGAGAATAAATGTCCTAAATGTTTGCTAATAAATCTGGGGGTTAGGGGCTTGTTGCAGGATTTTCCCTGTCCAATCCCATTAGGGCAATGGAAGGCCTGTGATTGGATAGAAAAAGGGAGGCGGAGCTAGGAGTGGGGGAGACAGATCTCTGGAGAAGGGAGAACCAGCGACCTGGTTTCAGTCATGGACCTGTGTGGCATTTACTAGCCACAAATAGCTGGGTTTTTAATAAGGTTAGAAATATTGGGATAAAGCTTTTATTGTTATCAATTGGCTCTAAAATTATTGTATTAACATCTTGTAAATTGTAATACGTATACATAAATCTGATTGGTTAATGAAGCTTTAAAAGTTTTGATTTACTTGGTTATTGGAATGTGGGTCGCTGATTAAAGGGGTTTATGCCGGAGAGGGAACACAGCTGGGATGCTCTGGGATCGAGCCATGATAGAACAGGCCAAGCAGGGCCCCGCCAGGACGTGGTGTTGTGGCCTGGCCGGGCAGGAGAGATGGCAGGATCTTTTAAAATATTTTCCACAACAGGGACTTAAGCATTTTAGTGTATTTCATGAACACGTTAACATATACGATATGACTGAAGATAAAAATGCCAATGTAGTGACTTGATGGAGACTTAGAAATCCAGTTGTAAAAATAAAAACTTCTTACTGGTTCAAAACTAACAGTAATGCACCCCATATTATTACAGTTAATAAAATAATCCTAATTAAATGCCTTGTTCATACCCTAAGCTATGGCAAGCTATGGCATTCGAAAATATATAACTAAGTATTGTTCTGTTTTGTTATGTACTGTGATCTCTAGTGGATTATATTGCATTTTAATTTTAGACTTTAATCAGTTTCATAGTTAACTAACAGGCACTTTATAAATTTGTCTCCAAGTTTCATATCAAACCTTAATGTTCATGTAGCAGAGTTTTCTGTTCATAAATTTCCCAAACTGGTGGGAACACTGGTGTGGATTTGGCATTAAATCCTACTGAGAATTTTAAGTCATATCTTTACAGAAAATTTATGTTGGAAGTCATTGTGATTTGAAATGTCAGAATCTTGGGTATTCCGAGCTTCTGGGCTAATATTCGCTTATCAGTGAGGGCATACCATGTGTGTTCTTTTGTGATTGGGTCACCTCACTCAGGATGACATTCTCCAGTTCGACCCACCAAGAATTTCATGAATTCGTTTTTTTAAATAGCTGAGTAGTATTCCATAGTGTAAATAGACCACATTTTCTGTATCCTTTCCTCCGTTGAGGAACATCTGGGTTCTTTCCAGCATCTGGCTATTATAAATAGGGCTGCTCTGAACATAGTGGAGCATGTGTCCTTATTGCATGCTGGGGAATCCTCTGGGTATATGCCCAGGAGTGGTATAGTTGGGTCCTCCGGTAATATCATGCTCAGTTTTCTGAGGAACCACCAGACTGATTTCCAGAGTGGTTGTACCTGCTTGCAACCCCACCAGCAGTGGAGAAGTGTTCTTTTTTCTCCACATCCTCACCAGCACCTGTTTTCTCCTGAGTTTTTGATCTTAGCCATTCTGACTGGTGTGAGGTGAAATCTCAGGGTTGTTTTGATTTGCATTTCCCTGATGACTAAGGATGATGAACATTTCTTTAGGTGTTTTTTGGCCATTCAATATTCCTCAGGTGAAAATTCTTTGTTTAGCTCTGTACCCCATTTTTGTAAAAGGGTTATTTGGCTCTCTGGAGTCTACCTTCTTGCGTTCTTTGTATATCTTGGATATTAGTCCTCTGTCTGATGTAGGGTTGGTAAAGATCTTTTCCCAATCTGTTGGTTGCCGTTTTGTCCTTTTGACAGTGTCCTTTGCCTTACAGAAACTTTGTAATTTTATGAGGTCCCATTTGTCAATTCTTGATCTTAGAGCATAAGCTATTGGTGATCTGTTCAGGAACTTTTCCCCTGTGCCCATGTCCTCAAGGGTCTTCCCCAGTTTCTTTTCTATTAGTTTCAGTGTGTCTGGTACCCAAGAGACAATTCACATATCAAATGATGCCCAAGAAGAAGGAAGGAGAAGCCGCTGGTCCCGGAAAGGCTCAGTGCAGCAGTGTAGGGGGTACCAGGACAGGGAAGTGGGAGGGGGTTGACTAGGAAACACGGGGAGGGAAGAGGGCTTATGGGACTTTCGGGGAGGGGAGATTCAGGAAAGGGGAAATCATTTGAAATGTAAATAAAGACCATATCGAATAAAAAAAGAAAACTGTCAGAATCATCTCCGCTGCTGATTCAGGCGCCATCTCGTGCTCAGCCTTGCTCTGCTGCTTTTTTCTGGATTTGTAGTTCAGGTTTGGTTTTTGCTCATCTCCGATTCAGCCAGTCTTGGAGAGCAGCGACGCCAGCTGGCGCGCAGTGGAGCCTGCCCGCATCAGCATAGTGGTGCTAGGGACACCATCGTGTTCTCTGAAACATGTGTGCGCACAAAGAGAGCTGACAGTAATCATCGCAGGGTGGATGAGCCAGCCGTTGCCCACTGGAAGAGGAAACGTCTGGCAGTGCATTACCACAGTGACAAAAACAAATCAAGAGATCCCAGCTGTCAATGATCAATAAGGATGACCATGGCTTCTTGCTGGCATTTTAGGATTAATGCTGTGGACCAGAACACGCTGGCTTCTAAACACACTTAAATGCAAAGCTCACTCTTTTGGAGATGCTTAGGAAAGACCTGAAGCAGCTGCCCAGTCCTGATGTGAAGGATATGAACGATAACTGGATAATTGGTTGAAATTTTAACTTCTCAGCTGAAGAAAATATATTCACAAAACTCCTACCTCCTATTTATATGTCTGAATAGATATTTTTTATACCTGACATTCATGTGACCTTTTCCAAGATGGCCAGTACCTTCTTGTCTTTGAACACACCTCTCCCTGCAAATCCAACCACTAACATAACTTACATAACAAATTTACTCTTTTTCTTTCTTTCTTTCTTTCTTTCTTTCTTTCTTTCTTTCTTTCTTTCTTTCTTTCTTTCTTTCTTTCTTTCTTTCTTTCTTTCTCTTTTCTTTTCTCTTTTTTTTTCTTTTAAGCTGTAATTCTGTGCCACTTAAACTGGTTTCAGTTAGGAGGTATACTGTCGAGCACACCAGACAGGCCACTGTATGAATAAACTTGAGAGCTACAACTCAGAGACGAGAAGGTGGGAATCGTGCAGCTGAGCGACACCAGCAAGGTGAAAGGCCCGGGGCTAAGGAAGAAGGAGCAGACCCGGTGATAGTAGAACATCGGCGGCGAGCCAAGCTGGCCTGACTGCGGAGGGGAGGGGGCGGCCCACTTGTCGAAAGTCTGGGGCTGGTTTTAGGGGAAAGGAGTGAGTCCAGTATCAGACACCCTGAGTTTCAGTGTACATGTTGGAAGGACATAGACAAAACTCAAGGTATTGAGACACGGACTTCCGTTTGTTGATTGGCATCTGGGGGGAAGGATACCGGAAAGAGATCAAGCTGAGGGTGATAGTCCTCAGGACAGTGGCCTGAACAAGCTGGTGAACAGAGTGACAGCCACTAACCTGGGGATCCGATGAGTTAGTTTTACGTATCCTGAGTTTGAGCTGCTTTCCAGAACTCCAAGAGGGTATGGACAGCTGCACACGCGGCTTTGAGGTAAAATAGTGGATTGTTCTTTGAAGATGTATCCTGTAAGACACTTTTTAGCAAATATAAAGATGTAATACTCTTTCACACTAAAAATACAAATTTAATAAATCTGTATTACTTAAATACAAAATAATAAAAATTCAAACAAATACTGCAAATTACCTCAAAGAGGGCTTACTGATCAGTGTGACCAGAGATACTAACACTGTGACTAGACCTCAGTTTCCCCACAGGATCCTCTTGTTATTTCATGATACATGATTTTTTTTCTGAAGAGACATAAAATTGGTAATAAAGGAAAGTAAATATACATTTCAAAGCTGAAAAAAAAAGAGAAACTTCACAAACTAAAGAAGTGGAACCTTTTTTGACCTGCAAAACAAGTGCTTTTTCAAGTCTAACAAGGATCATGAGTTATAGTGAAACCTTAAATTCATTCTTGCTAAAGTCAAAAGCATAACAAATATGTCTCTGTCGGTAATATAACAAAAAGGGGGCAGTAAAGTCCAACAGATTTGGAAGGAAGGAGAGGAAGAGAAATGAGACAAATGTCTTTCTAGAAAAGTTATAAATTTTCAAAAAATATATCATTAGTGTGTGTGCTGGCTAGTTTTGTCAACTTGACACCAACAGTCCTATTACTGACTCAGTTTAGGTCATTTTTATATAGTAGAAATACAGAAATTTCACCCTTCACCTTGCACTTCTCCGTTCTCCTCAGTTGGGATTCAGAAGGGATTCAGTTGGGATTGTACTAGCAGAAGATGGTCTGTAATGTGGTTAACTCTAAATAGCTATAGGATAAACTTGCTCAGAAATGTATGACATCATGCTTTCAAAGTGGTACTGTGGCTCTTCTCTTTCTGAGGGTATATTTTGGGGATAATATTCCAATGCATACTTGGAGAGAATGTATATTTGGGGAGAATTTTCCAATGCATACTATTGATATTAATATGAAAGATATTAAACTATTCTCTATCAGTGATATCCTGTATGGCTCAGATCTGATCCGCAGGTCCGATGACGAGTGCTGGTTTTAAAGGCCTGTGCCGCACTGCCTCGTATGGCCTCATTCTATGTAGCTGAAGATGACTCTGGACTTTTGATCTTTTAGCTTTCTCTTCTCAAATGCTAGCATTACCCTCAGCTCTGCTGACATTCTCAAGTCATAGCCAAGCTACAACACTCGGAGTACACCACTGTGAGAACACATGTAAGAGCACACCATTCCTGTAAGATATTTAAAAGCACACTGGAAAGTCTGAAGTGCTCCACAGAGTCTTCGCTCTTCTTTTGTGACCAGGGTTAACAGGCCCTGAGAGTGATCTCCAATTAGCCCACAGTTAATTGCTGAAAGGGAAGCATCATTTGTGGTTTCATGGAGGTTAAAGAAGACATCAGCATTTTGTCACTGTGACAATGGCTTCATGCCAGACTTAGAAACCACTTCAGCCAGCAATGACATCAGTAATTATTCATCTAAATCTTAAGTGTGAGGCAATTCCTTTCTATAAGAAGGGAATCTTAAATTTATTCTTTAAAAGTATTTCTTCTCAACTGTGACAGAAGAGAAAAAAATGTCTATTCACCTCTGACAAAGAGGCCACTAACCAAACAAAAATATTCTCTTCAACTTAGCTTGGTAATTGATCAGAGCCAAAGTACTAAATAAAACTATTTTTAAAAAAGATATTCAAGAATTAAACCAACAAAATAAACTGTGTGAACTTTGAATGTATTTCTATTTTTTCCCCAGAGAAGCTATTAAAAATGTTTGAGGACGAACTGGGTGAAAATTAGATTATGACCTAGAGATCTGACTGTAGAATTGATTACTATAAGGTGTTATAAAACAGCATTTTTAGGAGACAAATGAAACTCTGTAAAGTAACACTGTCAAATGATTTAGCAAAAGCATATATTCTCAGGACTTTAAAACCATTGAAATTGCAAAGCCTGCTCACTAGGTGGGGATCCATGCCTGGTACTGTAGGCTAACTGCTTGTGGTTGGAGAGGACACAGACCCCAGCTGAGAACCTCCTGCTGTTGTTTCCCTAAACCAATGTCATTCCTAGCTATATTGTAACTTCTTACAACCCCAGATGTGTGGCTATCACTGGTCATCAAAGATAATTCTCTTTGTAACAGAGGGAAGCGATTTCAGAGACCCACAGCTGGTCACAGTGCAGAAGGTAACTCAGCCCCAGCTGGTCCATCTACACTGTGTGATCCCTATGTGAGGCTCAGCCCCGGCTGGTCATCTACACTGTGTGATCCCTATGTGAGGCTCAGCCCCGGCTGGTCCACTTACACTGCTATCCCTATGTGAAGCCCAGCAAACATCATGGAAGAGGGGGCAGGATGATTGTTAGGATCCGAGGACCAGGCTACCTGCTGCTAGATGGTGTCTCCTGGACATGTCAGGGATACAGCCCCATGAAATCTCAACAACCTGGCTGGCTTAACAAGACCTGTGTAAACACCAGCAACATGCCAAGGTGAATGGAGGAAATCTCACAAGCTACCACTCCTAAAGTGCTACAAGCTAGCAGCGTCTGCTAAGAGGGAGAATCCATTTTCTCTGTGATAGGTCCCTGACTATCCAATCCCAAGTGGTCAGCCTTAAACACATGGACATAAAAGAAACACTAAATACACTCTGTAGGTTGTGCATAGGTAATATGTGTGTGTGTGTATATACATGTGTGTGTGTGTGTGTGTGTATGCACATGCATTTATGAAACTAATTCTAGAGAAGATTATGCATTTTGGAGTCATGGAGAAGTTGGAGAGGGAAGAAGGAGGTACGGGGATGAGGTAAATATGTTTTTAATGTGTGAAATTCTCAAAAATTAAATTAAAAGTTGTTGAAATTAAATGAATGTTCCATTGAAACTTACTGTTTTTCATGATGAAAACGTTTCAAAATAAAAATTTTAGAAAGTTTTGAGGGAATTTAGATACCTAATCTAATTTTGGTGCCATTTCTGTTTTGAAGTGTTTATGTGTGAACCACAGCCCCTTTCCACAGCAGCTAGTCCCAGATCGTATTTGCACAGTTTAATTTTCCCACATAGGCACATCAATTCTTATAAGTTCCTTACAGCACAATGACCAAATAAACATGCAGACTCCGGAGGAATTTCCCTTGTCTCTGTTTCTAAATCGTACCAGTAGGCCTTTGTTCTTTTTCAGTGCTGGATCCCCAGGGCCTAAAACAGCACTTGGTCCAGAGTGCTCTCAGAGATGTTTTGGATGAATGAATCCACAGAAAAGGAACAACAAGCCTTGCTTTAGCAAGGATTCACTTTCACTTATAGTTTCACCACTCAACATTTCTGCCCCAGAAGTGGCATCAAACTGTCTATGTAGGTGTCCGGGAGAACTGGGCGACTACAGTGTCCTCCCTCTGTCCCTCCCCCCTCTTCTTCTGTCTCTTTCATGTTTATTCCTGAATATCCTTAGCCAGACTGCAACTTGTTACATAGACGAGGCAGGCTCAGACCCACAGATACACCTGTCTCTACCTCCCGAGCGTTAGGACTAATGGTGTGTGTTGCCACACGAAGCTCATAATATATTTTTAATGATAAATGATTATCTATAGGCGCTAGTTTATAGCAATATTGTCATGCATAGACAAATTGTCCCAGGATTGGATCACTTTAGATTTAGGCACAATGGGATGATGACTGCACCATGCGCTGTAAGAATTCACTCACTGAACTTGTAAAGAACCTTCACCACATTCTAAGGCCGCCAATGGTATTTGAATGACCAGCCTACCAGCCAATCAGCGAGCTGGAACCAAATAAAAAACAAACACAAAAGCTTTGCCTTTAAGGAGTATGGTCAAACCTCACACTGGTCAGAATGGCTAAGATGAAAAACTCAAGGGACAGCCCTACCTGGGGATTCATTCTATAAACAGTCAACAAACCCCGGCACTACTATGGACTACAAGAAGTGTATACCAAAAGGAGCATGCCATGGTTGTCTCCGGAGGGGCCTGCCAGAGCCTTACAAATACAGAGGCAGATGCTAGCAGCCAACCATTGGTCTGGGCCTGGAGTCCCCAATGGAGGAGCTGGAGGGATTTACAGCCCTGTGAGAAGAACAATGATTTCGGCCACCCAGATACTCTAGGACTCCCAGGGACTAAATCATCAACCAAGGGGTACACATAGTTCCAGCCAAAAATGTGGCAGAGGAATGCCTTGTTGGGCATCAGTGGGTAGAGTGGTCCTTGGTCAGGTAAAGGCTCAATAGATACCCCAACAAAGGGAAACTGAGAGGGGGGAGGCGGGAATGGGTCAGGTGGAGGGGCATATATGTGGAGGCAGGGGGTGGGAGGAGGGGCTGGGGGTCTTTCAGGAGGAGGGATATTGGGAAAGGTTTTACCATTGGCAATGTAAATGAAGATGATATTCAATAAAAAAAAGAGAAAAAAGGAGTATGGTCAAGCTAGAGGGAAAGATGAATGGTCACTAAATTATAACTGTAATGGTTTAAACAAAGATTCTCATATACTGCCTTTCCTAGGCTCTGCCATAGAAGTGTCAGGGAGCCAACAGCGCTGCCAGCTCCAGAGCACTCCCGAGGAAATGACCAATGATGCGTACGTAAGAGAAGGGGCTCATTGTGATTATTGACATATAGTTATGGATGCTGACTAATATCACGGTTTGCTCATTTGTTAGCCAGAGAACCAGGAAAATGGTGTTTCTGATTCAGGCTTAGGGCAAAAGCTTGAAAATATGTGTAGCTGTGGTATAAATATCATAGTCTGAAGGGCTAGAACCAGGAGAAAACCAATGTCCAAAGGTAGACAAAGATGGGTGTCCCATTTCAGGAAAAGAAGTCAGGACTTTTCCTCCCAGGTGGGAAAGTTACCATGCACTCACAGAGCAGTGTGTCTCAAGGACTGTTTTTCACATCTCGGTTGCTTGGTGAGCACCTGCGTGTATGTTATGTGCACCACTTGCACACCTGGTGGGCATGTAAGCTGGAGGAGAACATCTTACAAATGGTTCTGAACTGCCACGTGGGTGCCAGGGACTGAACCAGGGTTTCCTACAAGAACAGCAAACAAACACTCTTAAAATGCAAACCATTTCTCCATCTCTGGACCACGTGTTTCCTTCACTCAGCCTGATTTAAACGCCCTCGTGAGGACACTTAGGAATATCTTACTGGCTACCTGGGCATCCTTAACTCCGAGCAGTTCACTTGTCACATCAACCATCACTTCATTTGTGGCGTTCAAAGAGAAGATAGAGCCACGGACAGTGCTCACGTCTAAGTGCTTGCTGTGTGTGGCCAAGGCCGCTGTCAACACTGTTTATCACTATGAAAGGCGATTTTGAGACCTAAGAGCCAGCTTTCTGGGTTTGCATTCATTCCAAGATCATGCTACATCCAGTCTTCAGACTGTCAGCATCAAGGAGTCTTTGTCCACAAGCATGCACTTGCAGCTCCTGTGTTCATACTGTGGGAGAGTTCTTTTCCTAACTCTCTGTAGATGGCTCTCACATGCCTCACATAAGTGAAGCCTACGTCAGGCTCAGGTAAAAGCCAGCAGCTACACTCCTGTTTGCTGCAGTTCAATCCATCAGTGCAATTTATGAGTGCACAGTTTCCTGAGAGGAAGGACATATTGACTGAGCTTTAATATTATACTCAGCTTTAACTAAATTAGGATTGAGCCTTACACTTCTATTAGAAACAAATTCTCATGCATTTCAAATGCACTAAAACAAAAAAGAAAAAAACCACCCAGTTCACTTGTAGCTAAAACTGAACATTATGAGGCAATCAGTATTTGATTTATGCTTTGAGAAATACAATGAATCACTCTCTGATTATAGCATCCCAAATTGCTAAGCTAAAGAGTCCTTCATGAGTTAAACACTTTCTCCTCAAAAATATTGGGTCTGTATAACAACATATCATTTCCGCGATTTTAAATAGAGTATTTAAGATTCAGGCATTTTAAGTGACAGGCATTTAATCACCGAGTCCACAAGACCATTCACACTGAACACAACTGTAACAAATATACAAAAACTACTTTCAGTAATGTAAATGAACATCTCATATCCCTTGCATTAATATGAGTATGTAAAGTTCTCAACTGAGGTGATTTATATGTAGACATAATTATAAAACATCAAAAGAAGCAGATTAAAATCGACACAGAATATAAAAGGCACACATGAATGGATATGTATATAACAACTGTAGCCACAAGATATCACACATAATTAAAATGGATTTACTGCTTTGGGCTTTGATTTTTTTCTTCCTTTTATTAAATCATTATGGGCATCCCTTGTGTTCAATTATAATTAGGGCACATACACATTAAAATATTTCATATATATATACTCTACATACATAGTCTGTAAAACTGAACTAATAGAATAATATATATGCAAATTTAAATATGTGTAATTCAGGTAATTAAAAATTATTCCCTAAACAATATCAACATACAGATAGCTATGAACCACTGAATCATATGTTATATATATCTCACAGTGCGTAGCTCTGGCAAAGTGGATTCATGATATATGTTTGAATTGTTTAACTTTCACAATTTACATTTTCAAATTATTGGACAGATTTCTGAGATCTGAAATTATTTTTTTATATTTCAGTGTTTTCTTTCTATGTAACCTGGCTGACCTTCCCCATGCTAAGCAAAGTAGATCTTGATGACGGTGTGAGGCTGGATCGTGAATCCTCTGCCTTGTATGGGGCAGAAGTGAGGGGTGGGTGGGCACCTTGCTCCGCTTTCTCTTCTTTACAAACTTTCAAGGGGTGGAGGCACATCGAAAGAGCTGGCACGGTTGTAAAAGTGAGATTCGGAGAAATCTGAGCCCTCGGTACCTGGAAGAGGATTACCATCGAGGATGGAAAGAAGCCTAAGGGTTCCTCGGGGAGTGTACTGGCTAGTGTCCTGTGTGTCAACCTGACACAGGCTGGAGTTATCACAGAAAGGAGCTTCAGTTGGGGAAGTGCCTCCATGAGATCCAACTGTGAGGCATTTTCTCAATTAGTGATCAAGGGGGGAGGACCCCTTGTGGGTGGTGCCATCCCTGGGCTGGTATTCTTGGGTTCTATAAGAGAGCAGGCTGAGCAAGCCAGGGGAAGCAAGCCAGTAAGGAACATTCCTCCATGGCCTCTGCATCAGCTCCTGCTTCCTGACCTGCTTGAGTTCCAGTCCTGACTTCCTTTTGTGATGAACAGCAACGCAGAAGTGTAAGCTGAATAAGTGTAACCTTTCCTCCCCAACATGATATGCAGGAATAGAAACCCTGACTAAGACAGGGAGCATCACAGTAGTATTTCAGTTTCACTTCTATCACATCAATGAATGCCCTGACATTAAGCAACATAGGGTTAGCTGGAGTTAAGAAATTAGCAGTGATTAAGAAGAGACCAGCATCACTGAGGTGAAATCTTCTAGGAATTGCTTTCTGAGAGCACAGAGAGTGTGTTCCAGAGATAGCCACAGTGTATTTTGTGCTGTGGCTGGACTTGGTACTGTGTAAGGGTCATCCGGATGGTACTGGTTTTGAAGGCATGAAGGGGTCATGAAGAGCAGCTGAGGCTCTTGGCACAATGAGAGGCCACAGAAGGCCATTGGTGAAGGTGCAGTCTCAGTTGTAATTGATGGCCCAGGACTTGAAGGGGTCATGCATAGGGGCAGAGGCTTGTCACCGTGAAGAGAGCCTATGAGAGGCTATTGGTGAAGCCTAATTACAGTGGAAGATAGCAGTGTTTTGGAGATGCCAGTACCATGTGATGACCACCAAGAACAGCAGCAGCAGCAGTGGAGTACAGGTAGCTAGAGCCTAGAAGACAAGTTGTGTGCTACAAAGGGCAGAGCTGGAGAAGTGACCCAAGCCCTTGGAGGAACCCAGAAGATCGTGAGTTGGATCCCAGACATTGAACCATTGGAGTTTGAGTTTTGCTTTTGGTTGTGACTGTGCCCTGATTTGTTTCCATTTTGAAGGAAGAAAGCATTTTAGTGGAGCCCACAGTTGAGAGACTTTGAATTTTTAAAAGACTTTGAATTTTAAAGATATTGGACATTTTGAAGTGATTGAACTTTTAATATGTAAAGACTGTGGGACTTTTAAAGTAATTTAGATCTTGGGGATGAATAAGAAAGTAAGGGTTGAGGCTTAATAATGATGTGTTTGTGTGTCAAGTTGACAAGGGGTCGATTGTACTGGCTGGTTTTGTGTGTCAACTTGACACAGGCTGGAGTTATCACAGAGAAAGAAGTTTCAGTTGGAGAAGTGCCTCCATGAGATCCAGCTGTGAGGCATTTTCTCAATTAGTGATCAAGGGAGAGGACCCCTTGTGGGTGGTGCCATCCCTGGGCTGGTGTTCTTGGGTTCTATAAGAGAGCAGGCTGAGCAAGCCAGGGGAAGCAAGCCAGTAAGAAACATCCCTCCATGGCCTCTGCATCAGCTCCTGCTTCCTGACCTGCTTGAGTTCCAGTCCTGACTTCCTTTTGTGATGAACAGCAACGCAGAAGTGTAAGCTGAATAAACCCTTTCCTCTCCAACTTGCTTCTTGGTTAAAATTTTTGTGCAGGAATAGAAACCCTGACTAAGACAGGGAGCATCACAGTAGTATTTCAGTTTCACTTCTATCATGTCGATGAATGCCCTGACATTGAGCAACATAGGGATGAAGGCGTTAGCTCATAATTGCTGCCTACAGTCTGTCGCTGTGATGAAGCCAAGGCAGGAACTTGAAGCAGATAGTTTCAACACATATCTAATCAAGAGAGGAGAGAAATAAATGCACGATTACTGCTCAGCTCATTTATCATTATTATTACTATTACTGTCATCATCATCATCATCATCATCATCATCATAGTTGTTATTGTGGCTGTTGTTGTTCATAGTTCTGGGCCCAGCCCAAGAGACAATGCTGTCCAGATACAGCTGAGTCTTCTCATCTCACTTAGCCCAACGGAAATCCCTTGTAACCATGCCTGCAAGCCAACCTGAGCTAGACAATCTTTCACGGAGGCTCTTCCCAGATGGTTATAGGCTGTGTCAAGTCGGCAAACCTAAACACCAGAAGTCCTCCATAGGCTATTTTCTCTGAGGAAGCAGTTACTCAAGCCAGTCTTATGTTGAGTGAAATTGCATTCCCACTGAAAGACACGTTGAACCGTATGTAGAAGTAGAGCCTTTTCAGGGCTTACTATATGTACACAAGGCTGCCAGCCTTGGCCCTTATCTAGTAGCCATATGAACGCTGTCTTTATAAGCAGAAAAAGAACAACCATCAGAGTCTGAGTCCACCAGGGAAGAACGGGTACTCATGGAAATGCTACAGGAGCAGCTCAAGGATCATGAAGAAAGACCAGCAAACAACTAGAAGCAAAGGATTTTCCCTACAGGGTTCACATCAGGAACAAGGCCTACTGACATCTTGCTTTCTGATCTCTATCCATAAGAACTGTGGGTGTCTTCTGTAAATTTAAGAGAAAAACAAAACAAAACAAAAACAAAAACAAACATGAACTTTGTTAAAGCCTCCCCTGAAAGTAAATTAGTATCTGTGTGACTGTTGGGCCATGTTCCCTGGGTAATGTCTGAAGTGGTGGGAGTTTCTTCTATATCCAGGACATGTCTGCTGCATTTTGTCTATATCTATGTCTATGTCTATATCTAAGCTATAATCTGCTCTCCTAAGATAATTATGCCAAGATCCCAAAGCAAGTATTCGAGAGATTTTGTAACTCCAAAGATGTGGCCCAAAAATTTATAGAATTGAAAGTTCCTGATTAACATATGGAACTCTGTTAAATGAAATAAAAATTATGAAATGTTATGAAATGAAAGATGTCTATGGAAAGCTAGCTCATAGTCACCAGTTTGGAATTCTATTAATGAGCTCCAAGAATCAGGAGAAGCCAAGTGACACACTTAAGGGCACAGCAATTTTACATAATGTACATCCTACCACAATTAAAAGTAATTAAAAATTAATAAAAACACTCAGCTTATTATGAATTACACAAAGGTTAATTATTTTAAGTGCAAATAGACCAGATAAGTTGAGGATTACGTGTGAATATTTAAGGCTGAAGGTCAAACAAATTCCCTGATAATGGCCTCATATTCCATCTACCCTGAGTAATATCTGTTGGAACAAAAAAGGATTTATTCCCAAACAAGTTTATTTTAATATGAATATCTTGCTGAAGTGGCCTACTAGCAAATGAGACAAAAGTTTTTCAATCTAATTTTTATGATTTGTACAGAATAGTTCAAACACAGAGACTATGGATTACTGCATTTATGCCTTGGAAGTATTCACACACACACACACACACACACACACACACACACAGAGAGAGAGAGAGAGAGAGAGAGAGAGAGAGAGAGAGAGAGAGAGAGAGAGAGAGAGAGATGCACACACATGTCTGAAGTAAAATTAAAAGAAAACACACAAGAGGGCAATGATGAAGTGGCTTGCTTTTAAAAATTACTCAAAAGAATAAAATCTCCAGGATTGTACCATGGAGAGAATCTCTCGTGTGCTGTGTGGAAGCCTCACTTGTCAATAAAAAGGTGATGGCCTATTAGCAAAAGGCAGGAACTAGAAGATGGGAGTTCTGGTTGAGAGATTTGAACTCTGGGAGTTATTTAGGCATGGGAAGATTTGACTTGGGCTCTGTGGAAGTTGGACATACGAAACTGAGGAGAGGTAACTTGCCTTGTGGTAGACATGGGATAATTTAAATGGGTAAAATAAGATATTAACTAGTTGGCGCGCGAGTTTCGCATGCAGCCATATGCATTGTAAATAAAGATGAGCCTCTGAGTTGTTGTTGGGGAACCGGGACATGGTAGGAAATCTTACGGTTACATTTTGCTTCACAGTATTTCTCTCAAAATTTTCAGTCAGGCTCAAGAAAATCTTTATCTTCCATATATGTCTTCAGCACTAGCCCCATTACATCATTCAATGGTGCAATACAAAGGTATTAGGGCTGGAGAGATGGGTCAGTGTCTAAGATCATTGACTGCTCTTCCAGAGGGGTTAGATTTTCACTACCCACATTGTGACTCACACCATCTATCAGGCCCAGGAGACCCAACACCTTCTTTTGACCTCCCTGAGTACCAGGCACTCATGTGAACAGACATATATGCAGACAAAACACCATACACATAAAATAAACTAAATTTATTAGTTATTTATTTAACAAGGAATTTCCAGCATTGTCCCAGTTCCTGGTGATATTGATTAAATAGAATTAAATATCAAAACTGAGCTTGTTTTCTGAATGAGGAGGAGAACTGATAAAGGTTTCTTGGTTTGCTTTTAGTAGAATGAGAAAGATACTTGTATTTCCCCAGTCTTGTTTGTTTCAACCTCAAATAAACCAACAAGCAAGCAAACAAGTGCATACCCATGGAATGTTCCCACGTCCTAGGACATCTTCCAACATTGTGTGGATTCTTCTTCAAGCTTTTCACTCTTCACCAAGAAAAGGCAAAGGTTTGGAACACAGCCACAGAAGTGAGGCAGGGGACCAAAGCGAGCACAGGTGCTTTAACTTTTCTAATTCCCCACAACTGCATCATGAGGTAGGAGGGATGGTCATTTTAGAAGCAACCATGGTAAGTCCCTCATCCAAGATCACTTGTCATTACCAGAGGCAGAGCCTGTTTCTGAGAACTATTGCCAAAGGCACAGGGTAGACAGTTCTTGTCTTGACCTTGATTGTGAACTCAAGGTAAACACTGGAACTCAGTTAGGTTCATTCTTTTGCACAGTCTTAAAAAGATAAACAACATCTTTTAAATTTTTATATTCCTATAGATATCATGAATATTTCCAAATATCACAAGACCCAGCTTCTCTCCTAAGAGCATATTTATGGATTAGGTGATAAGTTACTCAACAGTTTTCATCAAGATGCCACTGATTTTTCTTGCAATCAACTAAAATCACCTTTCTTAGGTCAGGGAACATAAATGCACACACTCTCTCCCTCTTCATGTCCCCTAAAATAGATCTGTTAATTGGTGATACCTAAATTCCCAAGTATCTTTGTTATTCTTAATAAGTCAATTTATACTCTTTAGGAATGGCAGCTGGCAAGAAACATTTACAGATGGTGTTGCATGCACACAGTCCAGTAGTTACAATGTTGTGATGCACACAGTGAAATAGTTACAATGTTGCAATGCACACAGTGCAGTAATTACAGTGTTGTAGTACCCACAGTGCAGTAGTTACTTTCCAACCACTACTCCCAGAACTGTACTCAATAAAATATTCTTCCAAACCAAACCAAACCAAACCAAACCAAACCAAACCAAACCAAACTAAAACAACAGTGATAAGCAGCAATGATAAGGCTTCTATTGAAGCTGTCTAATATTATGGAAAACCCTTGAATTTAAAAATTACTTTCAGATAGTTGTGTTAATTCTTTGGAAAGTGATTTTTAGGGAGGAAAAAATGACTGTAATTTAACCCACACATATAATGCAAGGTTTGCTCTTTTAATTTTATTACTTCTGGTTTCTCGTATGCTTATTAGTAAACAAAAAAAAAATCTGTTTCTTGGCTATGGAGGAGCCGATGCTAACAAAATGTTCTATAATTGCTTAGAACTGATTTTCTCCAGAGATCCAGGAAGCTTAAGTAGTTGAGTTTCCTATTACTTTCTGCCCCCTGGGTTTTACATTAGTTCTGCACCGACTTTCTTGTCTGTGTATTTGTAAGAGTAAACGATTATCTGGGAGAGGCTCCAGGGGATGGTTCCTTGCAGTAGCAGGTTGTGCTTAACCATCTTCTACTTGTGTGCACCTGATGCCGTTAGTTATTAACAGACTCTGCAACAATCAATGACTACAATATCTCTTTGCTTAATAGGTATGTGCAAAGGAAAAAGAAAGACATAATCACATTCATCTGCAGGTGCATCCTGTGGTCTTAATCCAAGAGACAGAATTTGTAGAGTTGTTGACAGCTGTTTTACTTGTTCTACATTTTCATTGCACAGGTTGAACCATGAATATTCAAAACATAGCCTGCCTGCCTATTTTACCCAAGGGGAAAATCAACAAGAAGTAATGCATGTGGCAGAAATTAATGGGCAGTAGAGGTTACTGGAAATGGAGTGGAAGGATTGTGGTATAACAGAATGGAATTGGGGCTGGAGACATGGCTTACCATCTGCTGCTCTTACACAGATCCTATATTCAATCCCGGCACTCACACTAGGGGCTCATGACCACCTGTCATTTCAGTTTTAGGGTATCTAGTGCCCTCTTCTGGCCCCCATGGGCACCTGCACTCACAAGGTGTGCATAGACAAACATGCAGGCACACACAGACACACATAAACGAAAATAAATCTTCAAAACAAACAAACCTAAAAGGAGAGTAGAGGTTACTAGTTGGGGATTTAGAAGCTGAGGTTAGGTAACATAAACAGCAACATGTGTGAGTGCAATTCAGTATTTTGAGGACCCTGATAGCTTGATCCTTTGTATTGCCTCGGTGTTCCAGCTAGTATGGCTGGAACTGAAACCCAATTTGGAGCCTGGTTTAGAGAAAAATGTGACTATGATGCTTTGCTTCTTTTGCAGATTTTTTTTTTATTTTGCTTCCTAACATCGTTTTCACGGAGGGTTCGTTTTTTTCCTTTCTCTTCTTTTCTCTTCTCTCCTTTCTTTTATGCCTTCTTCTCCCCTGTTCCTCTGGATATTCCTCCCCCTCTTCCTTTTTTAGTTTTTTTGGTTCTGCTGAATAAA
The DNA here is from genome assembly GCF_947179515.1 of Apodemus sylvaticus. NCBI lineage: Eukaryota > Metazoa > Chordata > Mammalia > Rodentia > Muridae > Apodemus > Apodemus sylvaticus. The sequence continues at coordinate 5,718,901 of NC_067479.1, read as the reverse complement.
CTAGGATCCCTTTTCATCTCAGTAGGGAGTTCAACAAGAATTGAGAAGCACGTTGGTCTTGATATTGCAAGGAGGAAACGGACATCTGACTAAAAGGTAAGAGAGTAGAGAGGCTGTCGTCAGCAGTGCATAGCAGAGGTTAGTGGAAGGAGGTCCAGGCTGGGGTTGTTGAAAACGTATGGCGCTGATGTGCAGGACTTTTGGAGAAGGGGGCAACAACATCATTAGCATTTCCAAGCAATATTAGTAGGGAATGCAGGATGTCACTGCCTCATCTGTAATTCCAACCAAGCTGTTGAACGGGCGGTGTGCGTGTGTGAGTGCACGTGTATGTGTATACGTGTGTATACGTGTGTATATGCCTGCAATTTATTTATTGTATCATCGCATGTGGCTGGGTCCTGTCCCAGAGACCTCTTTAGCCCCCTTCTTAACTCTGTACCCTGTGCACATCTCTGCTTTAAACTGCTCCCATTTCTTCCGCTCTACTTGCTGGTCAGAGCCCTCTTAGTCTTCCAAAGCCTGGATGCCCCCTTTCTCTTGGAGCCTTCTCTGACTTTCTGGTTTGAAGTTGTTATCTTTTTAATTTCTAATTCTGCAATCTGCCGTTCTTCCAGATCCCCAGTTACCCACTGTTTTGTCTCACAGCTCCATGAGTTGGTGGGTGTTCAGTAAACGTCTCCTGGGAAGCCACTGTCAAAAACAAAGGAACCACATGAACCTTGCAGATACTGGTGCGGGCTTGGACAACTTGGGGTTAGGCAGTTCATGCAGGCTTCATCCTGTGCCTCAGTGGAGTGTTAGTGGGCCAAATTTTGTACCTGTCTCATGTGGGTAATCACAGAGAAGTTGGAAAATGCCATGCCTTGCCTGGAAGCAGGTAGTGTGTGAGGCCCTCCGGGCAGGAACTCTACGCCACCCAGTGAGCACCCGCTGTCAACAACGTCTAACATTTCAAGTCTGCTCACTAAATCTCCATGGAACAATGCATGCTTCACCAATCAAATGCGGCGTCCTTTTGTCTTTGCTTTTTCTTTTGCTTGTATTTTCTCTAATAATCCACAGTTTTTTTGTAGGTAATTTTTTTCTTCCCATAGTACAACACTGGAAGCTAAAGTTGGTGATAGAACACTTCAGCAGCCAATTTTGAAAACTCTGAACATCACCCAGGAATACTATCTTTTATTTCAGTAACTAAATTATTATAGGTTCCCAGTCATTTGGGATGTCTTTACAAAATAAAACTATTTGGAAATGAAAAACAGCAAGAGTGACATTCTGAATACCTAAAAATAATGCACAGGGCAGGGTTAATGTTGCTGTCTTTTTCTCAAAGAATTGTCCAATGCTAATTGTTTAAGATCTAAGAAATGTATACAACCCGAGATGGTAATTGGAAGTAGCCACTCAGAAAGAATGGCTCCTTAAGTTTGTACTTTTCTTTCTTAGCTTTCTTATTGTCTCTGTCTTCAGTGAAGAAAAAATGAATTCAGATTTGAAACACTGTTTGAAAGACATAATAAGACTCCAAAGAAAATAAATGAACAATAGCTACAAATGCACACCGGTTTGAATCTCAGAAAACACAGTTTGGTGAAATTCAAGTCGAGGGAAGAGGTTGGAAGTGTCTCTGCTGAGTCTTCTCATACAAACCCAAGAAGATTAAAGAAGAGATGTTGAAAGGCATAAACAGTTTTAAAAGGTACAAAGAAAGCAGGAAAACTAAAAGCTGGGCTAGGGATAGTTCAGTGGCATAGTCTTTGTGGAGCCTCCTCTGTGAACCCAACTGTGAAGACCCTCCCCCACCCATGAAGCTCCCCAACCCCGATCTAAGTCCATGGTCCCCATACTGCTGCAATAGAAAAGTAAGGGAGAAAGAAAAGAAATAAAACAGAATCGCTGGCTGCATAGCTTCAGTCAAGGTCTGGGTTCAGTCCCCAGCTCTGGAAACAAGCAAGTGAACAAAAGCAGAGAATGTAAGAGCAAATTCAACCTTTGAACAGCACACTCTGAGCTGGAAGGAAGTTCAGAGGGAACGGGGTGGGGAGCTCCACAGGTACAGGTATCATCTTGAGCTAGTGCTGGACTTTAGAAACATTTCGAAAATGTTAGAAACATGCTTGTGTATATAATACAAATATATAGTGTGACTTTGTAGCCTCCTTCTGAAATAGGCAAATAGAAATCAGAGTGGCAGCACTTGCAAGACCCTGCAAAACCAGGAGATAAACACAGGTGCTTCGAGTACCATTTTTATATAAACAGTATAACCCAAAACATCTTAAAGCATGTGAAGATATTATGGAATATTTTATAAAATAAAATAAAGCACTAGCCTGAAGTTTTAAAGATAAACTGCAAGTGTTGTTCATTAAGTTGCTTTTTGCGGGGAGCTGTATTCAGCTTGACCCAAGACCACATGGGGGTGCTCATTCATTGTACTGAGAGAGAGGCAGGGCAGGCATTGGTGGATGGAGGAACGAACAGGGGTGGAGCTTTGAGAACCTGTAGGGGGAGCAATGGGAGCAGTTGAGGAGTTCAAATCATTATGGAGCTGTACAAGTTACCGGCCTTCAGCGTGGTGCTGGGTAAGGTGGAGTATGGAAAATGAGACAGAGTCATTTAGAAATCAGGTGACATCCTGTCGTATAAGGGCCTCTAGTGAGTCAGCCATAGATGTGATACTAATGCAAAACCAGAGAAAAGAAGAGTGTGCTCTCTTAGCGTGATTCCCACGTGGAAGTGAATACATGCTGTAGCTTCTCAGCTTGATTTACAAAAGGGGTGGGGGGCCGTGGAGAAATAGGAATACACACCCAGTCCTGAAAGACACAACCAAAACACAGTGCTATCAGCCACCATGAAGTCTATCACACTGACCCTTTAAGTACTTACAGTCAGCTTGGCTGTCAGTGTCTGCCTGTATGCTTGGGCCTTTCGTGCAGAAGGGGCAAACAGCAGTGAGCTGGAGAAGAAGGCTGCACGTCTCTGGGCACTGAGCCTCACCCTGGCTCCGTGGAATCACACAGACTGCTTCAAACATTGTTTCCTGTGCCCCAGATTCTTATTTAATAATCCCAGAGCATGGCCAGGAGGCTAGCAGTTGTTTCAGCACTCCCAAGAGCACTTACTGTTTATCAGAAGGTGAGCTTTTCTGGTTTCGAGCAATCGGCACCCAGAGACTCCTTGTATCCAATTCCTACCAGATCTTTTTCTTACCCTGTATCTTTTTCTGGAACAAACCTTGAAGTGTCCATCAAATCCAAGTCTGCCTCAACCACATATCTTATTGACCACCCTTCCACACACATGATTCTACTCTGCCTTTATTCTTAGCAAAACCCATAGATACATTTTACACACTTCAGCCTTGACCTCAATCCAGATTTACATACTTTATGTGGTCCGCCGTGTAGGCCCCTGCCAATCTTATATTGCATGAAGATGGGCAACCCAGAGTCCAAACATGTTTAGATCTGTGCTTTGGAAATTAGGGGATAGAAATGGAGAGGTGGATCAGGTAGAGGGATGAGTAAGGAAATCAAAAACTATACAGTGATATATGACCAGATCAGCAGCACTCTGACCTGATACCGGTCAAAGCCAGCTCTAGACAAGGCTCAAGTGTACTGGCTGGAGAGTGCTTGATGCAAACTCTCTGACTCAGATACTTTGACTAACACATCCTAAGAGACTAACACATCCTAAGAACGAGTCGTTAAACATTCACGGTGTTGAATATACGATGACTATAGACACCCACAACTCTGCAGAGGCCCATTAAGGCAGAAACATATTAAGACAAAGATCAGTTTATTTCTTGCTGTCCTTAAGAATATTTTACAAAAAGGGGAACTGTGGCTCGCCTTGGGAAGATGTTAGGAAGGTCATAGGATGAGATTGGAAGGTGACAAGTTATTTTGGGGAGGACTCAAGTAAACAGGGTTTGGATTGGTATTCCCTGAGTGACTGAAGCTCTCCATGGATATGGGATCTAATTTAGGGCTCAGGAGGAATGTGGAACTGACTGTAAGTGGAGCCATTCACGGGAGGGGTATATTCTCACTCCATAGTTTCATAGTGCCTCTGTTCTGATCGCTGTCTGTTTCTGTTCTGTTTAGAACCATGTGTTTGAAGTAGTCTTGTCTTGTTTGTAACCGTGGATAGTCCCCAGCTGATGCTAATACAATGTGAAGTGGTTTATATTCATTAGGACACCATTGTGGCCTAGCTTGCAGCCTTGAAGCAGGCTACCAGCTGACAGTTGCTAAAGCCATGTTTTTCTTTTCTCACAGAGAAGTGGAGTCAAGGTAGGGATGAGGAAAGGTTCATGGAAAGGTTATGGGATGGAGGTAAGGAAACATGATCAAAAAGAAACTAATTTAAGCCAGTATAACGTGTCTGCGTCATTCCTTCCGCTCAAGAAGGCCCGCCAGCACCGCAGGAGAACATTAGCTCATCTCCTGGTCTCCTGACTGTGTTTCCTCCGTTTCCTCCTCTCTGCTCTTCCTCCTCCTCTTCCTGTTCCTCCCTCCCTCCATCCCTCCCTCTCTTCCTTTTTTCTTTCATCCTCTCCTTTACTAATGCGAATGAAACATCAATTCACCAATTGTTTTCTTAGACACAAGGTGCTAAGTTAGTACTTTTCTATTGAAATATTAACAAATGGCCATCAGAGTAATCCATGTTTAAAGCCATTTATGGATTCACAGTCCTACAGGGGGTGGCGCGTCTGGATGTGGGAGGGCTGTGCTTTCCACTAAGGCTTTGGCCTCTTAAGGCTAAAATCAGTCGCTCATTTTGACCGACTTCGCATGTGAAGGTGCCGAGGAGGAATTCGCTTCCAAAATCATTCAGGTTTGGGAAGAATTCAGTTTCTTGAGGTGGGCGATTGGACCCATTTTCTTCTCAGTTTCTGTCGAGGATGACTCCCAGCTCCCACAGCAGGCGGTACCCAGCTTCTACTTCCAGCCACCAGAGATGCTTCTCACTAACTTTTTCCTCTGAATCCATCTGGAGTCCTAGTCTGCTTTGAAAGGTCTCATCTGATTAGATCAGGTCACACACCACACCTCAGTCTGGGTGATGCCCTCCAAGCCCCTTGTGTGGACCTTCCTTAGGAAGGGGTAAGAGATGGGTAAAGATCACTGGAGTCACCCTGGGACTCTGCCTTTCTCAGCCGGATCAATACACACATCAGTAATCAAGAAAACCCCATAACAGAATCTGCGTATGCATAGGAGAGAACCAAATAGTCTCTGACTTCTACATGTGTGCTGTGACACACCGCATGTGTGCTGTGACACACTCCACTTGTATACTATAACACTCCACATATGTGCTGTGCTGTGACACACTCCACATGTGTGCTGTGACACACCCCACATGTGTACTATAACACTCCACATATGTGCTGTGCTGTGACACACCCCACATGTGTGCTGTGACACACTCCACTTGTGTACTATAACACTCCACATATGTGTTGTGCTGTGACACACTCCACATGTGTGCTGTGACACACTTCACATATGTGCTGTGATACACCCCACATGTGTGCTGTGACACACTCCACTTGTGTACTATAATACTCCACATATGTGCTGTGCTGTGATACACCCCACATGTGTGCTGTGACACACTCCATTTGTGTACTATAACACACTCCACATATGTGCTGTGCTCTGACACATTCCACATGTATGCTGTGATACACCCCACATGTACACTTGGCACTCCACATGTGCACTCTGCTATACCCCACATGTATCCCACATGTATGCCTGTGAAACACCCCACATGTGTGCTGTGACACACTCCATTTGTGTATTATAACACACTCCACATATGTGCTGCCTTCTGACACATTTCACATGTGTGCTGTGATACACCCCACAAGTGCACGGTGGCACTCCATATGTGTACTCTGCTATACCCCACATGTATCCCATATGTATGCATGTGATACTCCCCACATGTGTGCTGTGACACACTCTACTTGTGTATTGTAACACACTCCACATATTGCTGTGCCGTGATACATTCCACATGTGTGCTGTGATCACCCCACATGTGCACTGTGACACACCCCCATGTACACTGACACCCCATATGTGTACTGTGACACACGGTGCCTTACGTGTACTATGACACACTTCAAGCCCACCCACAGACATTTAGAAACAGACTATGTAATAAAAATTTAAGAAGAATCCCACTCCACAAAGAGTTCACATAAGATAGTTTAAATGTACACTGTGGTAACTGAGTTACACAGCTCTAGTAACCTGCAAGGTGGAGATGATGAACTCTGTGGAATTCAGGTCCAGACCCTTTATAGAATGGATGTGTCAGCTGAGTGTGGAAGAGAAGGCCAAGTCATACATGGACAGTACAGTTTGCCACACCAAAGGTTTGTAAACACAGAAACTTTTTCTGCCTGCCTGTCTGTCTGCCTCTCTGCCTGTCTCTCTGTCTCTGTCTCTCTCTCTTTGTGATTGGGTGCATGTGAGTATGTGTACATATGTATGTGTATGTATGTGTGTGTATGTGAGTGTATATGTGTATGTGAGTATGTGTGTGTAGGTGTGTGAGTGTGTGATGTATGTCTATATGTGTCTGTGTGGTGTGTGTGTGTGTGTGTGACTGTGTGTGCATGTGATGTATATGTGTATGTGCATATGTGTGTGTGTACATATGTGAGTGTGTGAGAGTGTGTACGTCATCTAGAAAAATGAACTGGTACAGGTTCTAGCCTGGCTGCCAGCACTGTGTCCCCTGCCTGTGGGTTGGTGATTGGGTAAGTGGCCACCCTGTGAACCCAGGAGCATCTCTTCCTCTCTGCCATCCTAGGTATTTAGCAAATAGAACTCCTCACAACATGGTCCCCAACGACAGATGTTTCAGTTACCTTTTTTCAGAGGAATGAGATGTTTTTACATCTACTACATCAGGTCAGCACCTTAGACCTAGACCCTTAAATGATGTATCACTGCCTTATAATAAAAGCACAGGAACAACATTTAACTAACAACAGTTCTGCGGAACTCACGCTAACCACTTAGAGGCAAGCACAGGACAGAACGTGCAGCAGATCTTTACAGTTCACGGAGGAAGAAGCAGAAGAACCAACTGCTCTGCGATGACATTTTGTGCAGAAAAAGTACAATGAATCCGGGTGTCTGGAGTACAATTACGGAACTAATTGCATAAAAACCATGAATCTCACAGCACGACTTTAAAAACAAATAATTATATTAATTAATTGGATAACAATGGGTGCGAGAACTGCTGAGCTGTATTTAGGATGTTGATTTGGGTTTCTGTGGGCAGGTTTAGTTACACTAAACTATTCACATTTTTGTTTTTGCTCGTTTGCTTTAAACATTTAGAATATAATCAATTTTGCCAGATATGTAACATAATTGTAAGGAAGGTGATTGGTTATTTTGATAAACGAATGCATGTGTGTGTGTGTGTGTGTATACATATATAAAACAGGATTTTGCTTTTGTGTGGTATAATTTATCAGACATTTCCCTGGGAGCACCAGCTTAAAAGGTAGGGAAAGGTCACACTAAAAAGCCTGGTATCAGGAGTGAGAACACACTGAATGATTTACCAAGGAAGTCCAACTTCACTTCCCCTTAGATAAAGTGTGAGTGCTTTTGGGCCCAGAAGCTAGGCACCCCACGGCAGTGAGCTTGTGAAGTTCCTTTGGTGAGCTAAGAGGAGGAATATATATTTGTTTCTTTAACAGTCTTTTTTCTTTTCTTTATTTTTATTGATGTATATGTATATATGTGTATGTATGCATGAGTGTGTATATGTGTGCTTGCATGTGTGTGCATGCGTGTATTTGTGTGTATGTATGTGTGTGCATGTGTGTATTCGTGTGTGTGTGTGTATGTCTGTGCATGTGTGCATGCATGTGCATGCACGTGTGTGTTTCTGCATGTGTTGACCAGAACTTGTTTTTGATGGCTTCTTTTGTCTATCTCCACTTTTTTTGGGTACTCTCATTGACCCTAGAGCACACCAATTCCTGCTGACAGGCAGAGGGGCTGCCCAGTGAGCACTGTGAATCTTCTTCCTGTTTCCCCACTTTTGTTCTCCTCGAACAAGGATTCATGTGCTTGTAAAAGCATGCCAGATTTAACATAGGACCAGGGATCAAACTTAGGCCCTCAGGTTTGCAGGGCAAGCACTTTATCTGCTGAGCCGCCTCCCTAACATCTTCTTGGCGCATTAGGAGGAATGGTTGCTCAGATGCCTACTAGGTGCAGACATTACACAGAGTGCTGTAGCTGTAACAAGGTAAGAGTTCTGCTTAATACCTGTCCTTGGGGAGCTTGCAGACCATCTGCTATTTGTGCAGTTGGAAAACCGCTGTGCTAACGGAGCAAAGAACAATTGCCCCAAATATCTCTTAGAAGCCACTTTCAATATTTGGTTTCTTGTGATTGAAAATATACATCCTCATGTGTGGATTATATAGAGGCAGAGGCAGATAAGATTTGTGGCCAATGTACAAGCAAGGAGCACTGCATCCTGATTTATCATATGAAACATTAAGAAAGAGAAAATAGTCTTTGCAAAATCTGCTTCTCTCTAAACTTTTCCTCCCCAAGCTTATAATTAAACTAAGTTTATCTCTCTTGCTGCAGAAAAATTGAAGGGTACTTCTAAAGCTTTCTTTGTTAAAATGAAATGTAAACGTTTTGAAGCTCAAACCCATTTGGAAAATGCAAACATTTTAATTTGCTAAGAGATCTAATAATTACCCTTACTGATTTTTTTGGTTTTTTGCACCTAATCCTATAGTGTTTTGCCATCCATATTAATGATACCAGCGTCTGAGAAACTTTCCAAGCCAGAGCATATTGAGACATTTTCCAGTGCCCCTCCCTCCACCCCCTTCACCCTTGGCCAATAAATCTCACCGACTCCACCCCTGGAAAACTTTCTCCTCCTGCACCATGCTGCTTCTGTTAATCCTTTTATTCGAAGCCTCTTTTGTCCTTAGGCCCTGCCAATTGCTTTCTTGGTATTTCATAGATTCTGTCAGCAAACACCTATGGAGCCGTCACTCCCGTTTGCTACCCCGTGTTAGAACCAACACACCTTTGTCTCTAAATCAGACTTCAAACATGACCTCCACCCCTGGGTCCAGCGATTTATTTGGTTTCTCCGCTGGCTGTCCCACTGTGGTTTTATATCTTTCAAATTAATCTTTGCAGTTAGCATACAGGGTGGTTGGATCCACCACGGATTCTTCATACATAGACGCCTTTATTCGCAACTCTCATTTGTTCCTCTCTGCTCTCTTCCCCCTCTAGTTGATTTCCTTCCTTCCTGATTTAGCGCCCCCTTCTGTTTCCTTACCATCTGAAGGGACTGTTCACTGTTCACTGGGTCGATTCCTCAGCATACTAACTTGTAATGGTGCAGAGAAGACAGGTCGACGTGGCTCCCGCACGAACAAGGCACGTTTTCAAAGCATCCCATTTGTTTTTCCAGAAAAGTTCAGGTTCTCGTGGGCAATAATCATGCGTGCATTGAAGGTTAGATTAGTACAGCTGGAGAGAAAGTTATACAGTCTTTATGCACATTTAATGATGTATGCTCTTTGACTCAAATACTATTTGCGACAATGTAAGAAAAACGCGCTAAAGGTCATGGCTGCACTAAACGCATTTTAGCGGCCTGTCAATAAGGAGCACAGCAAATGTTTTTAAGTGTTCGAAAGTTTATATATATATATGTATATATATATATATATATATATATATATATATATATATATATATATATATACACAAAGAAGGCTGCATATGCTGGTGGGGAAATCATTCGGTTAGCTGCTAATGAGGCCCTGAAAAGACCATCAGAGCGCAGGCGAAGCTGGTGGACAACCTTTCCCGCGTACCCCAGAGTTAATGTCCGTGGACATTAACAGGGACTGCGTCCCAGTCCAGGTGGGACTCAGGGAGCACTAGAGAAAACAGATGCTTCCATAAACCATGGTTCCCTCAGCCAGTGGAGAGATGCCATACGATCCCCACCTTAGATTTGGGGGAGTAAGGGACGGCCATGACTTGGTCTATACACCCTAACCACCAAGACATGGCTGCTCACTTTAAATCCACTAGCTTCCGTTTCTCCCAGAGGAGCCTGATTCTGCAGGAAATTTCTGTTGCTGGGAAATGAGGCAGTTCACACCTTTCCACTCCATATCTGCAGACTCGTGACTTGGTAAATTATTTTCTTCACCTCTGCCTCCCTAGTCCAAGTCTCCATCATCGTTTCTTGGACAACTACACTGGCTTCTTGACGACCAGGTCCCCCCTGCTTTCTTTTCAAGTATTGCCAGAGCCCGTGAGCTATATTACCATGCATCCCTCATTGGCTACTTTACAACCACAGTCACATTTCTAGTGACTAGAATCTCCCATCTAAGGTCCTTCTCTACCCAATGCCTCCCAAGTTCTTTCCGAGTGCAGAGCGTCATACTAACTGTTCTGTGCAACAAGCTCTGCTCCCGGTGTCTGCTTCGTCCTATTCCTGGAATTGACCGCAGGAACCAATACTCCTTTCTCTGTCCATGTGCCTGCTGCTTCCCATCACATTCCTTGTTTATCCCCCAGTACTTGCAGTGAGATGGGTCTGCATCCTAGCGCTGACAGCCGCATGGCATCCTTCAGTGGCTTACTCCGAGTCGTGCCGGCTTCTCCAGCTCTTCCTTTTCTTTCACCTCATCATGGAGCATGCGCTCTATCATGGAGCATGCGCTCTTGAACCTTAAAAATACAAACCATCCGGCCGCTTCCCAGCGCCTTTTCTGCTACTCTCCTGTCTCAAGCGGAGTCATTGTCTTCTCTCTTCTGGCTACTGGGGTGGTCACTTCACTAGTTTTCCTGTTTCTACATTTGACCACGTATAGTCTATCCTAACAAAATAGTCCTATTGACTACATATACATCGTTTGCATGCTTCCTTGTCTCTCTCCTTCCCTCTCAGAATTAAAGTTTTATAATACTCCAGCAACTTTAACACGACCAATCTCCCAACCTCTTCTAATTTCTTCTGTACTGGTTTTGTTTTGATGGCGTTTTAATTCCCGAGGGCAAACATTATCATCTTCATTGCTTCCCAATGTAAGCCTAAATGTACCAGGCACCTTATACATTATATATGCATATATATGATTAAATGGATTAATTATATCTATTTCTTCATCACTTACCATTTCTGTGGGTGTGTATGGATCTTAAAGGCCTGTTTTGATTGGTCTTGGTTAATGGTGTAGCTCAAGCCTCCAAGGCAATATGGTAAATGCTCAACAAATTCTTGTTGAAGAAATAACTGCACATCTACTATGAAAACACTCGTACATTTACTTACATTATACTGAGTTAATGAATATATATTATGCATACAGATAGCAGTTTCCATGTTTCCCTGACAGGCTGCTATCTATGGTGGGTGAAGAAGGTTATACAATAAAGAAAAAACCCCAGCCATTCTTATAAATAGGAATTTTGAAATGCAATATGTAGAGCCACAGTTACCTCAAAGTCACAATGATGAAGGGGCCTGCAGTACATTTATTATAGATCATAATTCATCCTGTGATTTGCTACTGACCCTACAAATGATTCTAAGAACTTCCTAAGTAAGAAAGTGTTACTTGCAAACTACTTAACCAAGGGACTCTGGGGCAGGACTTGTTTACTAAATCAAGAAAGAAGTCATTTCAGTGGACAAGAAGGCTTTTTCTTTTTTATTTCATTTTTAAAATGGTATGTGTACGGGCATAGGCCTGTGCTCCACTGAGTCCGCAGTGCCAGAAGAGGGCAGAAGACAGTGCTGAATTTTCTGTGACTGGAGCTGTAGACATGTGTCACAAACATCATGTAATGCTCAAAATAAAACCCAGTTCTGAAAGAATAGCCAGCCCTTCTAACTACTGAGCCATCTTTCTAGCCCAGACTCCGTTTGAAAGGAGATTCCTATCACCAATCAGAGATTTGAGCTACTTTGTTTACCATCTGCTTCCAAGGGCGTGCACATCCCTGCATCCCTGTGTGCAGATGTAGGGCATCCACTGTTATTCTCTGGGACAGACTGGGATGCTCTCCAGGGTGTCCGCACCTTTCCCAAAGGCAGTTTCTTGTACCAATGGGAAAAGGCAGAAGATGAGATGCAATTTTTATCTTCCAATTGAACTTGATGAAAGGGGGATTGTTCTAATCAAAAGTTTGAATCCTGGGAGGGGGGCATGCAAGGCAGGTAACACATTTGGGAGTGTTTGAGAGGAATAGAGGAAGAAGAAAAAATAAAGTGAAGGTAGAGAAAGAATCGGGCAAGAAAATAATCACAGCAGTGCTTCTTAAGGCATAAGACCGGGAGAGCAAACTGCCTCCCAGACAGCTAAGTGTTAAGCTTACTGCTAGACTGGCATCGGAAGTGGAAGAAAGCTTTTTGAAAACATTACTTTTATTATTTTAATAATTTATGTAGGAATCATAGTAGCTGCAATCTGTTAGCCAGAAACAATTGCCAGCTGGTGTCATCCTGGAGTAACTATCGTAGGCTGAATGCAAATATGTTTTTCCTTCACCTGGGGAGCATTCCGTTTTAGAAAGTTTCTATTCATTTTCACCAGAATTCGAGGTCTGCCCTCGTAGATAAGGAAGCCTGTTTATTGCAGGATTTAAGAGCTTTGATTAAGTTTACGGCAAGTTCTGCTGTGGTACTAGAGAGATCACACCTGGGACAGACACAGTGTTTACCCAACCACAGTTACCTATCATTAGACGTGAGTTTCTGAGCACAGCCTGAATTATCTATGCAATTGCCTTGAATCTGTGCATTGTTTTTTCCTCCAATTATCTCAAGGAAACGGTGGTGCCCTGTTATCTATTTTACTGACGGTAACAACAACAACAATAACAGAAAAGAATTTATAGGATTATGGGATAATGTTTTTTGAATACTGTTATGAGGGCGGACATACTTATGGACACATAAGTTATGAAGGATATGGCTATTATATTTTTACAGAATTTTCTTCTGAAATTCTCGTAAATGATCTATTTTAGTAATGACGCCTTCAGTTTATGATCGGTACTGTCTTTCCCTTGTTTCTCTGGAAACTCTGACTATATAATCAAAACACTGCCGGATGTGAAATGGCTCTGCTCTGCCTGGCAGGCCACAGGGACAGGGAGAATAACTTAATTGTTCTGTAGCAATGTTGTTGTCTCTCCCTGCCTCCTGCCTCACAGGGTCTCAGGAGGGGAGAGAGGAAACCGTGAGATGTGTTTTTGTTTGTTCTGTGGATTTCTTCGGTGGTGTATTGAATGTATTTCAGAGTGTTAGAAGTTTCTAGTTTTGACTTTGCTCTAACCTGGCTTTCCTTGGTTCAGTTTCCTCATCGCAGAAACGAGATATTATCCATCTTCTTCTTTTATCTCCCTAGAGTGCTGCTGTGAGGGGCAAATGAGAAGATGGGGAGGAAAGTGCTTTCCACTCGCAGATTACCACCGACACTCCCGCTACTCATTTGGGTATAAAGGCTCTACTTAGCCATGGGACACTAAGAAGATTCTAGAAAATAGGACATTTCTCAAATAAAATAGTGAATAAAATAGTGTACACAGGCATAATGACTTTTTTTTTATTACCTGAAATGCAATACCCCCACTCCATGAGTTCTGCTGTGCTGGTGAATGTGGCAGCCAGAGGACACCTTGGGATGTTGTTCCTCAAATGCCATCTGCCTTTTGTTTGAGGCAGAGTCTATCACTGGCCCAGAACTTGTCGAGCAGGCTAGGCTGGCTGTCAGAGTCCCAGGGATCTGTTTGTCTCTTGACTCTGCCTCCTTAGCAGAGATGCTAAGATTAGGAGCACTGGCCATCATGTGCAGCTTTAAGAATTATTAGCTCTGGAAATTGAAACCTAGGACCTGTGTATGCATTTTAAGGCTGGAATCCATCTCCAGCCTTTACAAGAAAAAGTCCCTGTCAATTCGATGCATTTAGGAAACAATTGCTGGGTTTTACTGGGTTCTGCTTTTAAAAAGCACAATTCCTTGTTTTGGAGTGTCATATGATGTCATTAGCAGGAATTTAAACGTGAGTGAGAGAAAATGGAGTGCAAAAGGCTTTAGAGAAGTGGAATCGTTGTATCCAACACCTTATTTAGTACTGAGGACGTCCACAGCATCGACAGCACTCAGTACCGCAGTTGCTCACGAAGTTGAAAACAGGGGCGGAAGCAGAGGAGGAACATTTTGTTGAGAAGAACTCCACCTGTCTAGAACAATAAAAATAACCTCTGCTGAGGAAGTTCTGGCGTTCCGGAAGGAGATCTGGAGTCAAAGCTATGGTTTTAAGTGGATACTTGACAGAAGAGGCCAGAGCCTCTCAGGAAGAAACAAGTCTCGCACAGCACCCCAGGGAGACAGTAGGCTGATGTGCCTGCTGTGGGCTACCATGGCTGGGGGATGCCTGGCTCTGGTAACTAGTGGGGATACCTTTAGTGTGGGTCAGGAACTCACATTGCGTTGCCCCAGATGTCAACACTGCCACTCTTAGCTTGGAAATCAGCCCTAGCCGGTCTACACATTGTGGGTCAGGTACTCCAGATGGATGTGAAGTGGATGGTATATCAATTTATTATCCGAAAATCATAAAGTGTATTTAAGCGAAGTTTGGATTCTGGGGCAAATTCAAAATTTATACACTCGAAAGATGAAGTTTAAAGAAAAGCTCTGTGGACGACGACGAAGGAAGTCTTCACTGTGAAACAGGTGAAGGAAGCTGATATCACTTCTCACTGGGGTGGGAAAGGGTGAATTTTGAACACTGAAGAGCTAGCTCACTTTGTGTTAATGGAATGGATTTTAGGATTTATATCCTGCAGGGCTGCGTGTTGGAGACATGGAAGTGGAGTATGCATGCATCAAACACAAAGGTCTTTATAGAGCAGGCTTTTGATGTTGCTGATTGAATAAAGTTGTAGCGTTGGACCTACTAAGTTCATAGTTAGGGAAGCTTGGAACAAACTTGAGCATCAGTTTGAGTGTGTTGGGGAGACAGTAAATGAAGTCTGCAACCTATGTGCCCTGTGGAGGAGGGACAAGCAATGCCCTGTTTAGTCTGCGTGACACTTCCTGCCATAGGGGTGTTATGCCTGCAAACAAGACCAACCAGGTTTCTGTCCACTCTCATACTGAGAAAGCTGCCAATGTTGCAATGTAGAGGAACCAGATCATCTCTAGCAACGCCCTCCACGGGGCCTGTTCTCGCTCCGCGGTAGCCTTTCTGCTAGATCTCCCCAGGCTCCAGGCTGAAGGGATTCCCACCCCCAGCTGCCTCCCGCGAGCCCCGCGGAGCCGTGGACTCCTCCCCTGGAAACTCCTCCGGGGCTGAGGACGGCTTTGGCGCATGCTCTGTACCTAGGGCAGGTTTTTTTTTTTTGCTGCGGGTAGCAGGGCTCCTGTCACACTGGCTGGCCGGTTGTGGCGGTGCCAGCCCGCGTGAGCGAGTGTGTGCGCGTTGCATGCGCCTGGGCGGGCAGACCCGGAGCAGTAGTGCGATTTGCCCGGGAGGCGGCTCCGCAGAGGCGTCTTGCTCGCCGCTGCTGAGGGGCGGCTTTGCAAACTTGCGGCGGGCTCCAGGCGCCAGGGGACCCGCGGGCGAAGGTGCGGGGCGCGGTGCAGGCGGACCGCTGGGGCTGCGGGGCCGGGTGGAGCCTTCGCCCTTGGTCCGCGCCCTGGAGAGCTTCATACAGCTCTTGTGCTCGCCACCGCAGCTGCCCCGAGAAGGTCCAGGACCCGAACCCTGCACCGCAGCGCCTGAGCGTCTACCGCCTGGAGGCGGGATGCTCTGTGTCGCCTGAGAGCACCGCGCCGGGGTGTAAGAGGAGCCGACTGGAGCGCGGCGCCCCAGGGATCGCGAGGAGCCCCACGCCACAGCCGCCGGCGCCGGCGCCCGTCTTCTCGGCTCCGCTGCTAGGCCCCGGCTCCGCCAGCCCCGGAGTGCGGCGGGGCAGCCAGACAGCCGCTCTCTTCGGCGGCAGGGGCATGGAGGAGCGGCGGGCTCCGAGCCGCGCCCCGGAGTCCCCGAAACTTCCGAGCAGGCGCCCGATCGCGCCGCTGCCGCCGCAGCCACCTCACCTGCCGGCCTGAGAGCGGGACCATGGATGAAAGGTTCAACAAGTGGCTGCTGACGCCGGTGCTCACTCTCCTCTTCGTGGTCATCATGTACCAGTACGTGTCCCCTTCCTGCACCAGCTCCTGCACCAACTTCGGGGAGCAGCTCCGCTCCAGGGAGGCCCGCCCGCCCCCTGTCCCGAGTCCTGCCCGAAGGGCACAGGCACCCCCAGATGAGTGGGAGCGGCGGCCCCAGCTGCCACCGCCACCCCGGGGACCGCCCGAGGAGTCTCGCGGGGTCGCGGTTCCTGAGGATGAGGATGAGGATCCGGGGGACCCGGAGGAGGAGGAAGAAGAAGAAGAGGAGTCGGACCCCGAGGCGCCCGAAAACGGCTCCCTGCCCCGGTTCGTGCCGCGGTTCAACTTCACCCTGAAGGAACTGACCCGCTTCGTGGACTTCAACATCAAAGGGCGGGATGTGATCGTGTTCCTGCACATCCAGAAGACCGGGGGCACCACGTTCGGCCGGCACCTGGTGAAGAACATTCGTCTGGA
This sequence comes from Apodemus sylvaticus, assembly GCF_947179515.1. Classification (NCBI taxonomy): domain Eukaryota; kingdom Metazoa; phylum Chordata; class Mammalia; order Rodentia; family Muridae; genus Apodemus; species Apodemus sylvaticus. Next base: position 5,702,187 of record NC_067479.1, on the reverse strand, counting down.
GCAGCCATGCAGCTGCAAAGCTGGCCAGAAAAAGTGCACCTGCCACCGGCCGGGCAAGAAGGAGACCTGGCTCTTCTCTCGCTTCTCCACCGGCTGGAGCTGCGGGCTGCATGCCGACTGGACCGAGCTCACCAACTGCGTGCCAGCCATCATGGAGAAGAAGGATTGTCCCCGCAACCACAGCCACACCAGGTACTGTCCCGTTGGGTCAGGAGTCTGTTGCTTTCCCGAGCCCCACTCCCTTCCCCGAGTCCCGACCCCGCCAGTCCCATGTCGCGGTCTCTTCGCTGTTTGGCAGCGGTGTCCAAAGGGTGGACCGAGAATTTGGGTGAAGGGTGAGAAAACGCTGGATACTGCAGGGAGGTGTGTGTGTGTGTCTTGAGTTGGTTTCTTTTTCCACGCGTCACTGTTTCTTGCCACCCCCTGTCACCTTCAGACATGTCCACGGCCCTCCTGATGATGCGCAGGCATTCTGCGCAGTGCCTAGCATTGTGTGGTGAGGTATTTGGAGCACACACTCAAGAACAGCTATGGAATAGCCAGGGTGTCGAGGGCCTGGGCTGAACCAGAGAGGTCCAGTCTTGAACTTAAATTATGTGGTGGAAACCCGAAGAATAGGGGAGCTGGGAGTGCAGACATAGAGTTTTCCAGGAATGGCAAGGCTGAAGCGTAATCCCTTCATAAGTGGCTCTTGGGCGGCTGCTTGCCAGCTTAGAGGACAATCGTCTTGATGCCGCTTTGAAGATGTACAGGAACAAATACAGGCGCTCCCCTGTGATAACCCTAATTCTGGAGATGGTCCTTGGGGCTGCCCCATGCCAGGATTTGTACTCATGCAGTTCTTCGTAAGACTACCGCTTTCCCCTTAAGCCATTCCAACGGTCTATTTAAACATTACTTGTTGAATGCCTACTGTGTGCCTGGGTGTGTGCTGAGTGGATACAGAGATCTAATAACTAAGGGGACCGCTAGCCGCTTACAGCAGAGGACTGAGAAAGTTTGAAGTCTCGGCTGCCATTGCGGCTGCTTACACTACCGTCCTCTGAGAGAAGCATTCGCTTAAGAACATGGTTGGTTGCTCGGTCTGCCCATTGCCATCTGGAGATTAAGCTGCCGTGCTCAAGGGAATAAAATATTAAAAGATCAGAGCACTAGTTTTATTGAAGTTTTTATCTCAAAGGTTTCAAACAATTTGGTGTAAGGAAATAGGAATCGAAACAGTCAGCTCAATATGTTGATATCAGATAGCTTTCTGCATTGGACATTATGGAAAAGCTTCATTTACTGGAAACTGCCCAGATTCTGAAATTTGCCGTGATTGCGGCATCTAATTCTACTTCATTTCTCTGTGAACGAGCAGACTTTCATTATAGGATTTTTTTCCTTTTTACTCTGGCAGGTTTTTAAATGATATATCTCCCAGCTACTCCTGCCTGTGTTTGATAGAAATTGGTTCAAATAAGAAGCTGGTGTCTTTCTCCCTTAGTGTGTCTGAAGGGGTTTGCACCTGTAAATATTTTAATAATACACCATTTTAGAATCCACCATTGTGTTTTAGTTTAAAACTTCTAAATTAAGTATTGTATTCAATCTCCCCACCACACAGCACGTGACTTCAGTGAGATTGTCTCTGCTCTATGGAGTGGCCTTTGATCTAGAAGTTAGACATTCCTGGTTGATTCCCAAAGAGTTTGGGAGCCTCTTTCATTTTTGTCCATTGTAGTAAAACTGGAGTCTTCCATTAGCACATCAAAACCCCGGTGACTGTCAATGAGTGTCAGTATTAAAAAAAAAAAATTAGAGAGCAGGGCGGTGGTGGCACACGCCTGTGATCCCAGCATTCTGGGAGGCAGAGGCAGGTGGATTTCTGAGTTTGAGGCCAGCTTGGTCTACAAAGTGAGTTCCAGGACAGCCAGGGCTATACAGAGAAACCCTGTCTTGAAAAAACCAAATCCAATATATATATACATTATATATATATATATAATATATTATATATATTATGTATATATGTATATATATGTATATGTGTATATATATAATATATTATATATATTATGTATATTATGTGTATATATATATATATATATATATATATATATATATATGAGCAATGTCTTAGTGAACAAATGAAGATTTGCAGGTATGAAGGAGGATGGAACCTGTGAAGTAGTTGGGTTTTGGCTGGGTGGGGAGGTGGTCCTGCTGTTAGGGCCCAACATGGAGTTATCTTCTCTAGGAGGTGTGCACTCACTTTGCACTCTCTGACACAGGACAATCCCATCTCAACTACTTAAACATGTGGCTTCTACCTAAAGGAAATAACGTTCTCAATTTACCCATGGATCATAAACATCCATTTCTTTTTGCTCCAGAAGTTATCGGGCCATCACCATGCATGGGCTTGCTTCGCTTTCTGTTTTTGTGGCATTGCGTGGTGCGTTGTATAACCTTCTTTCTTCCCACCTTGTCTCTTTCCCCCCAGTGAGTCTCAATTACTTTCCTTCCAGATACTGTAGGAAGGAATAGCTGTGATATATGTGAAGCGCCCTGCATCAAAAGCTATGGGGAAGGAATCGAGGAGACATTAATAGTAGCATCTCGCTAGCAGAGAAGATTGAATTAGTTGTCTGTCATTGTAATGTCTGTGTACAGCATTCTACAGTCAACAAGATTAGCCTGGATAATGGAGGGTACATTTCCACAATGCAAAATGGCAGATAATCTATTGCTACATAATGGGAACAAGGCTCTACTTCAAATAGGGCTGACTCTAAGCAAAATTGCGAAGGAACGCCTGTTGGTTTTATTTCCCTGGGCACTCTGTTTCTGGTCCCCTCTTGGCAGCTCCTCCCCTTTCTCCTAAGGATCAAAGCCCTTGTAGATCACATAGTGGGTAAATGTAAGACTCTGGAGTTGGAAGATAGTGGATGTCGCATGTTCTCCATACTAGGAGTAAGTTACACTCTTCCTGAGTCTGAATCGCACATTCTCCCCTACTTTGTAATGTAAATATCACTTAGGATGCCCTATATAGCTGTTATGAGAACTAAATAGCTAATCTATACTATGCATAACATAGTATATATGTATAGTACAATATGCTGGTATATAGTACGTAATACTTAATAGCTGTGTAATTGGGTAGTGAGCGCAGAGGGAGGGACGCTTGGACTAGAGCCAGCAGAGGGAAAGCCAACTCTGAGGGAACATGGGGAACTGAAGGATGCATCACATGGATTTCATAGCCCTGGAAGGGGTGGTTCAAAGGTCAATGTGACACAGACAATGGTTGGGACTGGATAAGAAACCAGTGGGAAGATGGCTTCTCTTTCTTTAAAATCATCTTACTAAGGATTTCTTCTTTTGCATGTGATGTTTTCCCCTTCATTATTTTCTCAGTGGGTTATCCTTTCTCACTGTTTTGTGCATTCCTTTTTTTTTTAAATCTCTCTCTCTCTCTGTGTGTGTGTGTGTGTGTGTGTGTGTTGGGGGGGTGTAGTGTTGGGGTAGGGGTTGGGCATGTGCCTGCCATGGGGTGCTTGTACAGGCCAGAGAACAAACTATTGTGTCAGTCAGGTCTTCACCTCTGCCTTGTGGAGTCAAGTCTGTTGTTAGCAGGTGCTTATGCCAGGCCGACTGACCTGTGAGTTTTTTAAGATTCTTCTGTCTGTGCCTTCCATCTTACCACAGGAATGCTGGAATTACAGCTATGGTATCTGGCTTTATACAGGTGCTGGGGTTCCAAACTCAAGCCCCAGTAAGGACTCTCCCGGGTCTGTGCTCCTTTTAACCATGTTTTCTCCCCTTTATCTCTGTATGACACTGTCTTTTAGAAGGATTCTCTTGTTTTTTATTTGTTTTATGTGCGTACACTGTTGCTGTCTTCAGACACACCAGAAGAGGGCATTAGATCCCATTACAGATGGTTGTGAGCCACCATGTGTGGTTGCTGGGAATTAAACTCAGGACCCCTGGAAGAGCAGTCAGTGCTTTTAACCACTGAGCAATCTCTCCTCATCCCAGCACTTGTGAGGCAGAGGCAGGTGGGTTTCTGAATTTGAGGCCAGCCTAGTCTACAGAGTGAGTTCCAGGACAGCCAGAGCTATACAGAGAAACCCTGTCTTGAAAAACCAAAGAGAGAGAGAGAGAGAGAGAGAGAGAGAGAGAGAGAGAGAGAGAGAGAGAGAGAGAGAGATGCAGAGATAACACTCCCCACCCCCCACCCCCCAGTTTCGATGAACATTCTAACACTGAGAAGGTGAGATAGTGTTCCTGCAGTGTCCTTTGGGGATTCAAGTCTTTGTTTTGTCATGGTATCCAGGGCTTTGACTATTGTAACTTCTCTGTCCATATGTCACGGAGAAGACTGTCTTACTTATATGTCAGGAGCTCTGACAGTCTGGGAATGGAGTTTTGGGCAGTGTCAATCATCTGTGAGCCTTCCTGTTAGGAAAGGTAGCTTTAACCTTGATAAGTGGGTATCATCTTCTCTTATACCACGCTAGAAGATGCTCTACCTCGTCCTTCTGTAGGATGAGGAGGGGGTCTTTGTCTTTCATTGCTCATGCTCTAATGATCCTACTGGGATGGTGGATGTCCTATGGATTTGGTACTAGATAGTATTCTGAGCTGCAGGTGATACAAGCCTACTTCAATTCGAGGAGAATCACTGATGTATGAAAGTAGACAACAGGAGAGTGTGGAGATGGTTTTGTCAACGACTGGAAACATGGGATCTTACTCCCCACATCCTGTGTATATTCTAGGAAAGCACCCCAGTCCATGAGACAGGAAGATGTTTTTCATGTCTAAATGTTTTCTGGGAAAGAGGTAAGCAGGATGTTGCTGGGCTCCAATTTGTAATCATGGAGAACTTAACTCTGGTTAATTTCACTTGGACCTTGTGACTACTTTTCAGCCAATCACTGTGGTCAGGATGATAAGGTTCTGTGACTCACTTTGTACCAAAGAACCACTTCCATGGTGTGTGTGTGTGTGTGTGTGTGTGTGTGTGTGTGTGTGTGTGTGTGGTCAGAGAATAGGATGCTATAGGGAGCTCACAGGCTCTTCAATGTTCAAGCACAGGCTTTAGTAAAAGAGAAAGAAAGGCGCCTTCAGGCATCTTCTTTGCATTCAGTTGAAGTAACGCTTCCAAGCAAATGGCAATTCATCTTGACTGACAGCACCTGAAAGCCACGATCACAGCAGCTGAAGGCATTGGTAATATTTACCATGAAGATGGGGAACATGAGGAGAGCCATTAGAGCTGCCTTCAGTACTCCAAAGGAGAAGGCGAGGAAGGTGAGGGAGCCGTGTTTTGTATTAACCCCGGATGTAGAGCTAGGCTGAGTCCTGGTGGGATTTCAACTTGAGAAAGAATTTTATAAGACATGTAGCTGTCTTCCATGAGTGTGGCCTCTGTGAAGTGGTCTTGTCCTCAGCAGAGGGCACTTCAGCTGCTTCTGGTTAACCGTGGCGATGAAATTCCTTCCTGGGAAAAGACAGCCTTTTACTTTAAGAAGCCTTGGTTCAAATCTAAGCTGCATTTAAGGTGTCTTCTCTCCTTCTCTATATTATGAACTGAAAAGAACAAGTGAGCTTATAAATGAGCCAGTCAGCTCTCCGGCATTTGTAAATATTTCTACAAGGGACTGTAGGTAAAGTAACATTGGAAAGAAGAGACAGTTTTACACAGTCAAAGGCCAAAACAGCGCGGCCCACTAATAGCATTGTTTTTTTTTTTTTTAAATAGATACAAAACAAGAAGATAGGAAAACATAGCACAACTTGTCCTAAAACAAAGAAACAAACAGACAAACCTGCTTTGAAACCTTATCCTGTTTTGCCTTTAGACAGCATGCTAAAATATACCTCTTCTGCAGTGCTCTGATTCTAAGAGTCTAGAATATTATAGCCTGCACTGCTTTAGAAAGCATAATCAGTTTGCTGTCTCTTCTAATTAAAAAGGTTGAACTGCCAAGAAGGTTAATTTTGTTACCACAAGGTGTGTGTGCAGTGTGAAACTGAACAGATAAGGATTTGTCCTATCTGCGTACCATATCCACTTAACTTGTTCATGACAAGCTCCCTTCAAATTCCCTGCCTAGAACCACCAATATCTGCTACAAGTCAGGAAGAGGTTAAACACGTTTGGTCTTTCGAGTGGTGAGGTCATAAATTGCAAGTAGTCAGTTGTAATTGATGATGTATTCCTTGTTCCCCTCTTGCTGTGTGGTTTTTGATAGGCTCAACTTCAGAGAAACAGAAATGTTTGAGAGATAATTAGAAGATAGGTAAATTTAGCCAACAATGTGGTTTTGCTTAATTTTAGACTCTTCTATGATTCTACAGAGCTAATTATTATCATCTCACTTTGACTAAGAACAACCACAACTTAGGGCATTTGAAAGCTATATAGGCTTGATAATGAATTAAATATTTTGAGACTGTCAAAACCTAATGTGACTTTAAGAGCTATAAAATACTTTATTGGGTAGAGTTATTATTTAAGCAATTAAACAGAAAACTCATATGTATATATAGTCTTTTTACCTTGTATTTGAATTTGCTAGATGTTGTATATCGTAGATAAATTCTCTGGTGATTTTAATTGGCTCATGATAATTTATATCAGTTACAGCTGGACATTTAATAATATGTTAGGAAATGTACTCAAATGTTGTTAACTTAGAGCATGTTATTTGTTTTTAATCTTCCTGTGGGATATACTGTTGCTTTGTAAAGCACACGTTAAGTGCTCAGACCAGAGATTAAACCATGGAAGAGGCTCAGTAAATGCCTGCTTTTAGCTTGCCTTTAGAAATTATGGTGTAATTGACAAGACTGTGGTCCTTTAGAAAATTATCAGATACTTAGCTTCATGACTGTTATTTTGGGTGTAAATTCTACTTGTTAGCAGTTGAGATCCAAATTAGCTACATCTGATAAACCAAAACAAAAAAGGAAAGTGTAAAGTTAGACCCTATTCTTCCTTTCAGCCCCATTCTCCCAGAAATAAGACTCAGACTCAAAATATATTTAGAAATACCTAGGCCATATAGCTACCCTCTTCTCTGACTAGATATAACCTAAAATATCCTATTTACTTTAACCATGGCTGGTCACCTATGCCCAGGTGCCCTGCATTCATCTCTTCACATCTTTCCATCAGATAACCTGATAACCCGACTCACTCTATCCTAGAATCCTTTCTGCTTCCTGGATGTCCCACCTCTATTCCCTGCCTAAGCCAAAGGCCATGGGCTTTTTAATTGAAAGGTGATGCGTCCATACAACACCCAATGTATTCTTTCTACAATTCCCCTCTTTTGTCCAATAAACAGTTCTGTTTCTTTCAAATATAAATTGGATACAGTATAACAATTATAAAAACTATAAGGTATGGTATACATTGACAATGTCCAGTACATAGTATTTGGCAATTGAGGAATAATTTCTATTATCTATCCTATTTAAAGTCTTATAACCTAACTCAAATTCTATCTTAATTTGTATTACTATCTAAAAAATATCTTCTTAGATCTAGAACATCTTCTTATATCTTAAACAACTAAGTTTAATTGTGAGACCATAAATATTTAGTCTTCAACCCCATTAGAGATCTGAGGAGTAAATATTACCTAAATATGAAGGAAGCACAAGAATGTAGCTTCCAAAACTTAAGAAGTAACAGAGATAGCTGATTGATTGGACAGTCCCCAATATTTATAGCATCGGAGCATTCATCGTTAGCCTTCTGGGCCCGGATATCTGACAGATTTTTCGTGAAGCAGGGATTATGAAGGCCTTGCTTACTGTGTCTTGGCAGAGCTTGGTAATTGACCTATAATTGGTAACTCCATATGGAGGCTATTGATGTTCAACCTCTTCTTTCAAGCGGACTGGGGATACTTTCAGGAGCAGACCTGTCTCATCGTCAAAAGATCTTTTAATAATGAAATAATTTAAATGCCATTTTCTGTGGATCTCTGAGGCTTTGAAGGCTGTTTATTTATAGCATATCTGAATTGTCAAACATTCTTTATTATTAACCTTTAAAATATTTTTTGTAATTAATTAAACTGGTATCTAATATAACCATGTGAATGACTATCTGACTACTAATTCGTATTTTTAACCTATCCTATAATTTGTATTTTCACTATCCATAATAGTTCATGACTTGTATTTTTTAAATGAGTTACATAGGCACAGTACCTATTTAGGAGTTGAAATATAATATTCATTATGTTGTAACAAAACCTTAAATTTTATATCAAATATAAAGATTTATACCAATGAAAACTTTAAACCTGTATCAATATACAAAATTTGATGCCAATGAATCAACATATAACCTCAATTCTGCATCAAAATATAAAGATCTACCAGTGTAAGATCATGGGTATAAATTGGTTTTTTTTTTTGTTTAGGAGTAGATTCAATAATCTACCTGTTTGCCTAACCTCTTATAATATTTTTATATCCTTCCTTTTTCTTCTCAACCTCTTTCCCTTACCTGAGGAAGAAATACAAAAAGTTAGAGAAAAGGAAAGGAAAGAGAAAAGAAATTCCTGAATCTAACTCCTATTTAGTTTGCTACATGCCCAAGACCATAATTATTGTAGGTCATCCCCTAAAATGACAACACATCCATAATTCATAAAATGACCAAAACTATCCACCCCAACTTAAGGGACTGGGACGATGGTCTTCTTATAATTGCCTGATGTTGAATTGGGGTGAAGAATTCCTGTTTGGGGCTCAAGAAAATTAGAAAAATGGTCTTAAGAAAGCTAGCTGTAGCATTTGTTGTTCAGTCTCTATGTATTGAGAAAGTTCAGGACTTAATTGAAGCCCCAACTGCAACAGTCTGAAGGATATAACCAAAGTCATCTGGGATCAGCAGTCCTTTCTGAAGCTGTTCTGGAAGCAGGTCTCTGGAAACAGCATCAGTTTGAGGCAGGATCGATCGGGGAACTGGAACAGCAGGTCTCAGCAATCTCAGCATCCTTGAGGGCGAACCCTGTCCGGGTTGCCCTCCTGGTCTTCTGATCTTCAATGTACAAACCTATGAGCGATACATCGTGCTAAGAAGACATTTGTTTGGGGCACGCAGGTGCGCAGATCAGTTAAGAATGATCTCTTGCTCTTTGTTTGAGCAAGTGAAAGACAACTGTTTTTATTTAGAAGTTAGTTGGATCATATAATCAAACTGCAGTATCATTCTCCATTCACGAGAGGACGGCATAGTGAGCCCTGAGGACACTGGAGCCAACAAGATCCACTGGCTGTGTATACTTGACATTCTTGTTAGAAACATTTTTATATCCCAGCCAGGTTAGGGCTGTTCCCATGTAGAGGGATCTGCAAATCATGTTACCTGCCCTGTTTGGTCTTCTTGATTTCTTTGTTCCTGTCTGAAGTCCAAATCTTCATGGGGTCTTCCTCTATCAAATATAATCTTTATTATTTTGGAAGGAGTCCAAACTCTCTTTTTCTTTCCTATTAACACAAACCCAGAGCCTTTCTTCTAACATAGCATGTCTTTTATTTGGCAGTCTGAAGTCATTAAAAGTCTGTTTTATTCTGACCTCTCTCATAGAGGATTTGAAATACCATCTCAACCATAGAACTTATAGCCACCTTCATTTTCATAATTTAAAATAACTAGAACAATTAAAAATGCATTATTATTATTATTACCATTAATCAACACAGGGTTTCTCTGTATAGCTTGGGCTGACTTGGATTTGCTCTGTAGATTAAGCTGGTCTCGAACTCACAAGAAACCTGTCTGTTATTGCCTTTGTCTCCTAAGTATTAAGATAAAAGGCCTGGATTTATTTAATTATTATCTATGTATTCTTGAAAACATTTATATCAATTCCCATTTCTTTCTGTCTTCTTTGGAGATTAATATCTATGTGGATAAATACACTTATCTTTCTCTTTCTCTTAATATAAATTCAAGATTGATGCCTATTTATTTTTTTAAATTATTAAGGACATTTCTATTTATTATTAAGCAAAAACCTACATAGTATTCTTAAGAAAAATGTGACATTTTGAATTTTAAACTTTCATTTGTAAGTGGCCATATTTATCAGCTGAGGGTCCCACCATAACTTTATTGTGTAGGCCAGGCTGGTCTAGAATTAATGGAGACCTGCTTGCCTCTGTTTCCTGTGTCTGCTGTTATTTAGATCGGATGATGTTTTGAGCCTGGACATACCCCCCCATCCCTTTATTTACAGGAAGAAGCATTTTGACCTTCCATCCAATTTTGGCTGCAGCAGCCAAGCTAGAGCTGAGTTTTTACAAGCTGTGAGCTCAGAGCATTATTCCCAATAGGCCAGGACTGAGCTTACATACCATGTGAAGCGTGGGAGAACCTAAAGTGAATTCCCCCACAATTGTTGTCTCTGGGAAATACCCATGGGCTTTTGCCATCAGCCGCTGTACCAGCTGCGGGTCTGTCCCCTTGCCTGGCCACCACTGTGCTTTGCCCACAGGAGAAGCCCCAACTTCTGTGTTTTGTTTTAAGGTTTAGTGGGGGCTTCTTTTAAAAAATTCTCTTTCCATACAGTCTCTCTGCAGGTTCTTGTTCCTTGGTTAAAAAATCTCCTTCTCAGACATTCATCTTGTGTTCTTCTGGGAAGCTTTGGCTTTGGTCTGTTTTTGTCCTTTCATTTATTTGATTACTTATCATCATCATCATCGTCATTATTATTTTACTTATATTTTTATTTTAAAGAGACCAGACCTCTCTTGCCTGGTGAGCTCAATCAGGTTGTGGGTCCCACATTGGGCACCAGTTTATAGAAGTTAGACCCTGGTTCTTCCTCCCAGCCCCATGCTCCCAGAAATGAGATGTACACTCAAATTTTATTTAGAAATACCTTCACCATATAGCTAGGCTCTTCTCGGACTAGATATGATTTAAAATATTCTATTTATTATGACCTACATATTTTTGCCACATAGCTGTTCTCAGGTACCTTGCATCTGTCTCCTTACATCTTCCTATCAAATATCCTGCCCCACTCTATCCCAGAATCCTTTTTCTCTCTCCGATGTCCTGCCTCTTTCCTACCTAAGCTATAGGCTTTTTAATTGATAGGTGATGCATTCATACAATACATGAAATATTCTCTTTGTAGGAAGGAAAGAAAGATAAAGCTTACTGTACTATTTCTGGAAGATTCTCCTCATATAAAAGAGACATCAGAGATTCATCTGGGAACACAAAGATACACTAAATTTTGGAAATGTTATTTCATTATATATTTTTAGTTTAGAAATAAATCATGTTGAACTAAGAGGATAGGTAGAGGACAGAGGACTACATAATCCTATGTATTTTGACTTGTGATCAGTGCTGGCCAAACCAGATAGCAGAATCTGAGCTGGGTTGGTCTGGTTAGAGAATGTGATGTTGCAGGACCAATGGAAGAGATAATGAATATGGAAAACGTCCTCAAGATAAACTGGAGGAATCCAATGAGAAGCTTCTAGTGGCTGAGAACAGTGGTGCTGTCTTATTCATTGATATACCTAAAGTTTGAGAGTGTAGATCCCAAAGGCAAATGCCAGGGATTTTAATGTGGTCCAGTCTCTTGTTATGTGACACTGGGTTATCAATCTCTGCATTCATTGGGTTTTCAAGTTCTGCATTCCCTCTCTGTTCTGGAAAATCAAAACTGGGAGTGGTGAGAGTGTAATATATCACATTATGATCTAAGCCTTAATAACCCATATGGTGCTCTTAGAACAGAGTTAGGGACAGAGTTAGGAAGTCATATCAAGACATCCTATATTGTGTAAAGATGAAACAAAAGTGAAACCTATGGTATCCTTTTGGAGTCTGGAATCTTTATCTAAATAATATAGAAGTTTACTGATAAGTTGTGATTCAAAAGAAATGGCCATAGAAGATAAAAGTAAATGTTGACTCGTAGGGCACTAAGGATACTCAGTGGGTACTTAGTTAAATGGAAAAGTGAAGTGTTTTTCCCCAAGCATACTGCTTTTTTTCTAATGGGAAATTAATGAAATAGCAATAAAATGTTTAAACATACACAATTAAATTCATACATGAAAAATTCCTGCAGTGAAATTGAATTAGTTGCCTGTGGGCACATAAATATTTTTAGTTCATTGCTATTATTAATATCTAACCATGCTTTTATTGGTAAGTACTGTCATTTGTTTTAAGAACCCTTGATCTAACACTGTGGATTTTTGTCAGGCCATGCATTTTAATTTCTTAGGAACACAAGAATGTCAATCACTTTGATTTGGCATTTATTTATTAAATTTACAGGCTATTATTCCAAAGAATTCAAGATTCTGGCTTATGTAATTACAAGCCTATTTGATGGACCACAATTAGAAACCTGTAGAATTTTTATGGTTTATGTCTAAAACAATACTAGACAAGTAAAGAAATGCAAACATATTTTTTTAAAGAGTTAGAACTTTGTGGGTAGATGGCAATCTGAGAAGACACCCATATTTCAGAAAGATCAAGGTCATATGGGAAGGAGAAAAGAGCAGAGTGATGGTGTGGACTGCAAATGGTGACAGAGGAAGAAAGACCAAAGTAGTCGAGATGGTGAACCAAAGAAAATGGAAGCAGAAGGGAGGCAAAGTTGAGTGGAGAAGACAGAACTTTGTCTTGTATGCGATGGCTCTCTGCCTCTTTTGTGTACTTATAAGAGGCTACAAGCTATCCAACAGGCTACTGATTTAAATGCTGCTGCTGTGTATTTATTAACAAATAAGTTTTCTTTTGCAACATATTGCAATTTCACAGCATGGCTGGCTTTATTAGTAAAGGGATTTTAAAGGGAAGGACCTGGGACCTCCAGGACCCTTTTAATTAACAACAAAGAAAGATTGTTAGCCCAAATGGATACCAACTGGATATGAAGTAGCAACTGGGAAGACTGATGTTTTCATATCTGTTTGATGGTGGTAATTAACAGGATCTACTGCCTCAATGGGAGAAACCTAAGAGGAGGTATATGTACAAGAAGGAGATAAGAAATCTCCTTCTGCTGGAATTGTTGACCTGATCAAGGCAGAGAAAGGTAAGAATTGGGAGGATATGTCTGACCACTCTCTCCTCCTGCCTGCCCATCTTGCCCCGTTGTCTTCCACTGAGTGACTCTCCTTAGAAGCTGACAGGCACAGGATCTAGTTGATCTGTTACATGGACTCTCTTGAAACAGAGAAGGATGGAAATGAACTCAGAGTTTCAGAGACAGAAAGGCCAAACTTGGAGAGCATCTTCGAATTGTTTGAAGTTTCTTCATTGTTTTATGGATGCCGCTGCTTTTGTCATTGAATGAGACAAAGAACAGATAGCTGTATTGCACGCGTATCTGCACAGAACACAGTATGCACTTAAATGATGGTGAGAGTGGAAAAGGGACCTTTACAAAAGGAAAGTCACTGCAGAGACATTTGCCAAAACAAACAAACAAACAAATAAATATCATGCTAATTTGCATGCACCTGAGCCAGCTGGTGACAGATTTGAGCTGTTACCTCTGTGTTAGGATGCACAGTAGGCACCATTTTATATTATACCTGTGTGCGGCATTTTATATATTTAGAGTTATAGGGCAATATTAGAGAAAGCCTGACAGGCAGTGTGCAAAAGTGGCTGTAGTGTGCAAAAATTGTGTTTATGGGATTGAATGCTCACTGTTGCTTACACTGTCTTTCATGAGCATTAAAATCTTCAGACTAACATTTATGAGCATTCTTTCTAAGAAACATTGGGGCGGGGGTGAGGGAAAGGAGGGGTAGAAGAGGAGGAGAAGAGAGGGAGACATAGAAATGTCATCTGAAATTATCTCAATTTCTTCACTTTTAATTTTCAAAGGCTTCTGAAATGTAGCTGCGTGTATTTGCAGGAGGCATGTTATTTTTTAAGGTAAACATTCCAGAATGTTTCTAGGCAAACTATTATAAAAGAACTTGTATTAGTGTGCGAATAGCTGTGGGTAAAGGCCAAAGCACTAGGTAGTGGCCCATGACATGGGTCTAAAGATGCTTTAGTGAAGAGAGCAGAGGAGAGTCACGTGATGTTAAAGTAAAAACAAGCATACCCCTGGGGGCAGCTGGGGAGATGTATGTGTTCATGTGCACGTGTGTGCCTGTGCGTGTGTGTGCATGTGTGTGTAATCAACTAGAGCTAAATAAGAAGGAGAAGGCTATAAGTAAATCTGTTACTTTGTATACTAATTAAAAACAAATTAAAAATATTCTAGCATTAAACTCTGGAAGGTTTAAAACTAAAATTAGTAGGCACGGGAACCATGTAGTTATTGCTTTATGTCTGAGAGTCAAATGCCATGAACAAACTCTTACTATTTGTAGATGGTAAAACTAACATCCAATTGGATAGCCATACACATACTCCTATTGGGAACCTTGTGCGTGTCCTGTCCTCCTATCCACAGGAAGGGTGTTGAGCCGTCAGTGGAGAGCAGAGCAGCAATCACTGCCTTTCTGTACCCAGCATCCCCTCATGCTCTGTCCCTCACTGCTTTCTGACTCAGCTTGAGTCTGAGCATCCTGGAAATAAGGAATGACCAATGGTCATTCAGACCATTGCTTCTTATCATGGTAAACTTGCCTTGGGAAGTGACTTCTGCTGCCATACAACCTATCGGTTTTAAGTTCCTTGTTCTAAGTACTGGATGAACTGTATTTTCGTCCAGCTACTTAAAAAACTCTAAACAAGGTGTCAGGGACTCTTTCTTCCTCACAGAGCCTCACCTGTTGCTTATGAAACTGCCCACATACACAATCTGAGAGGTGGCTTCATAGGTATCCTGTTTCTAATTTTTGTATGCTTGCTTGAGAGAAGACCTCCCTAGGTGGCCTTCAGCTCACTGTCCTCCTGCCTCTGGCCCCAGTGCCAAGATGATGGAAGTATTCCAAGCCTAACATCTATTTTTTAAAAAATTTTTTGTTCTTTTTTAAATTTTCTATATTCTTTGTTTACATTCCAAATGATTTCCCCTTTCCTGGTTGCCCCCTCCCCATATGTCCCATAAGCCCTCTTCCCTCCACCCATTCTCCAATCACCCCCCTCCCACTTCTCTGTCCTAGTAATCTCCTACAATGCTGCATCAAGCCTTTCCAGGACCAGGGCCCTCTCCTTCCTTCTTCTTGGGAATGATTTGATATGTGAATTGTGTCTTGGGTATTCAGAGCTTCTGGGCTAATATCCACTTATCAGTGACTGCATTCCATGTGTGTTCTTTTGTGATTGGGTTACCTCACTTAGGATGGTATTTTCCAGTTCCAAGCATTTGCCTAAGAATTTCATGAATTCATTGTTTTTAATTGCTGAATAGTACTCCATTGTGTATATATACAACATTTTCTGTATCAATTCCTTTACTGAGGGATATCTGGGTTCTTTCCAGCTTTTGGCTATTATAAATAAGGCTGCTATGAACATAGTGGAGCATGTGTCCTTATTGCATGCTGAGGAATCCTCTGGGTATATGGCCAGAAGTAGTATAACAGGGTCCTCTGAAAGTGTCGTGCCCAGTTTTCTGAGGAGCCGCAAGACTGATTTTCAGAGTGGTTGTACCAGCTTGCAATCCCACCAGCAGTGAAGGAGTGTTCTTCTTTCTCCACATCCTTGCCAACACCTGCTCTGACATCTATTTCTAATATTTTTGCTAAGATTTCTTTATTGCTATTTCCAATGGTATCCATAAAATGTGTCTGTGTAGGAGAACTTTTAACAACATGGAGGAATTTAGGTGCATTGGAAGTATTGAGTTTATTAACATGAAATATTTGTGACTATCAAGGTACACTGTTTGCCTTTTACATTTAGGTTGGAACCTAAACTTCACTGCAGATAAATCTCTTTGCTTTGAAGGTTTTATTCCCTGAGTTCCTTATGTGTGCTATACAGAATAATTAATATAATGAAAAAATCAATATGGTGTATAAATTATTTAAGCTTTACTATCGTTGTAATTTTCTCTTCAACACCTATTGATCTGTAACAAATCATTTGTTAATTTCTTTCTACTAAGATATTCATTGTGTTAGGTCTGTGGTAGTGCTGTCTCTGCACTTTCACGAGCAAGTCATCAATGACTAATGATACACGGAACTAGTTGACTTACTAGAGTGGCCTGAAACAGGCTGGACGCTTTGAAACTTTCTCCTAAGGGAATGTGTGTGGGCAGACCACCGTTATATTTAGGGTATGTACTTGTGCACGTTGTTCATTAGTACTTTACTGTTCTCTAGGTATGTTGTGCTCCAGGTTTGAATGTCTTTTCTTTCCTTTTCTGGTGCTGGGGTCAGAGTCCACGCCTTTCACGTGCTTGGCGTGATGCTTTACCACTGATCTATGACACCAGCACTTGCCTGAAGTCACACACCTTTCCTTTTCTCCTTCCTTCTTCCATCTTTCTTTCCTTCTTTCCCTCTCTCATTCCTTCCTTCAATTTAACAGTTTTACATACTAATGAAGCTCACTATAATATTTCAAATTGTGCATACAATATATACCGATCAACTTTTCCCAACTTTTGATGTTTACTATTCTACATTGGAATTGTCTTCTTGTCTCTCTCCTCTCCTCTCCTCTCCTCTCCTCTCCTCTCCTCTCCTCTCCTCTCCTCTCCTCTCCTCTCCCTTCCCCTTACCTCCCCTTCCCCTTACCTCCCCTTCCCCCTCCCCTCCCCTTTCCTTCCCTCCCCTCCCTTCCCCTCCCTTCCCCTCTCCTCCCTTCTCTTCCTCTCCTCTCCTCTCCCTTCCCCTTACCTCCCCTTCCCCTTACCCCCCTTCCCCTTCCCCTCCCCTCCTCTCCCCTCCCGTCCCCTTCTCTCCCCTCCCCTCTCCTCCCCTCCTCCCCTCCTTCCACTCGTCTTTTTTCTTCTCTCCTTCCTCTTCTCTCCACACCCCACCTGAGTTGTATGTATCATGAGTTTGGAGGGATTAGAGGAGCCGTCCCTGGTTATCTACACTATTGTCCTGGACAGAGAGTTATTGAATCATATCTTGACAGTCACCAACTGAATCACTCAGATTTTCAACAGTCTGAGATCCTTTGGAAATTCAAAGAGAGTTAAGTTGCAGAAATTAAATTACTCAATGGGTAAGAGAATTTTTACACAGTATAATTTAGATTAGGAGGAAAGAATTGTATCTTATAAAAAGTTGCAAATTTGAAATTCAACAACCATGGTTTTAAGTGTTGGGCTTCAAACCAATGTCTGAATTAATGGACAAATGAAAGTAAGGAAGTCTAACTTTATTTAGCAAATTATTAAGCCATTTAGCTAAACCTACGTGGGTCCTTCTCTATGTTAGTGTTGCTTGAGTTAAGAAAAGAGACATAGAGGTACTCTGCATAGTATGAAGTAGTATACAAACTAAATCTACATGTAGGTTGGCAAGGCTTTTAATATAAAATAGAAAGGGAAGTGAAGTTGGACTTTGGAAATGCAATGGATGCATTATTCAGCTTTTATAGAGTTTCAAAATCCAGGAATGACAAAGATAAAGTCGAAACTGAAAATACACACTCAGCTCTCCAACTTGCTAAAGTAATGACCAACTTCTTTTAAAATAGGAAATAACATGACATAAAAGACTGATCTAAATGCATACTTTTATTTAGACCTATAAATGGGGAGGCATTTACCCCATTCAGGAGATTTGTATGATTACGTTCAAAATGTTTTTGTGTTTTTCTGTTGTTTTACCTTTTTGAGAAAATGATCCTAAAACTGTTTTTTTTTTTTAATATTTAGTGTATATATGTATGTGTGCATGCACATTCATATGTGTGGTGAGTACAGGTGCCCGCAGAGCCAGAATAAATTGTCAGATCTCCTGGGGTTGGATTTACAAGCAGTTGTGAGCTGCCTTGTGAGGGTACCGGGAACTGAACTTGCGTCCTCTGTAAGAGCAGCAAATGAGTTAAACTGCTGAGTCATCTCTCCAGCACCCATAAAATTGATACTTTTATTTCTGTCCTTTTATATGGAGGAGATAAACTACATCTTTAGGTTGGTACATCATGAAGGGGAACTCAGACCATACTTCTTTACTGGAGTTGATGTAGGAGGAGAGGATCTGCTGTGCTGTTTTGTACAGACAAAGCTAATTGTAAAGAAAGCAGGAAGTGATTTTAGAACAGAGAGAAACATCTTCTACAATCATTACAGTAATGATCTGTTAGCAGAGCAGTTTTGGTGTGGTTAGGAGATGCTTGTCAGAGGTATGGCATAGCACTTGCTGGTCAGTGCTAGGGTGACAGATTGCATGGATGAGACCCACAGGTGTGTGAGAGTCCTTGTATGGGCTGAGTGTTGGAAGAAGAGCAAAAAGCCAATGAGAACTCACACTTGGTGTGATGTTTATACTTGTATCATGGACTCTGTTGTCCCTGGAGGTGCTAACTTTCAATTAATTTGGAGATAAAGTAAATGACTCACCTTCTGTCACACTTTTCAGAAGAAAACCACTCAATTCATAGCCCATAACACTTCTAAGAGATATAGTTTTTGTTTTTAGAGATTATTATATAATTACATCATTTCCTCTTTCCCTTTCCGCCCTTCAAACCTTCCACATATGTTTTAACCTTTCTTTCAAAATTATAGAGTTTTTGTGTTGCTGTTTTGCGCGCGCGCGCGTGCACACACACACACACACACACTCACACCCCTAAAAACTTAATACAACCTTCTTAGACTCTGCATTACTTATTGTATATGTTTCCAGTAACCAGTGGGTAGTGCCTCACCAGTTGGTGTGCTCTTCCCTGGAAAGACTCTCTTTTCCCACTGTCATTCCTCAGTTGCCTGTTGTACATCGTGTGTAACTGACACCTGCTGAGCTCACCCTTGTCAACATTCGCACATCTATTGTTGGTCTTGTTCAGCTCACAGTTTGGCAGTCATACTGGTAAGACTGATGGGTGTAGCTCTCAAAATTGGTAGGAGACACAATCTCACAGCAATCTCCCTGATCATCTGGCTCTTAAAATCTTTCTGCCTTTTCCTTCCCGATGATCCCCAAGCCTTAGGTATGGAAGTTGTTTGGTAGATGTATCAGTTGGGACTGGGCTACAACTCTCGTTTTGATTGGTTGTAGTTTCATTTTTGCAAAGAGAAGTTTTCTTGACAAATTGGAAAGAACCACACTTATATGAGGATATAAGAACAAATAATTAGAATACTGTTAAGGATTATGCTGGTTTAATAAAGTAATGGTTGTAGTTTCTCCTCCTAAGATACCTGGCATCACTAGATCTGAGTATTTGGCTAGGTTTCTGGAACTAGGCATGGTCTTCATCTTGTTGAGCAGGTCATACATCCATGTAGAGAGCAGTTGGTTATCACCAATGTGTGTGTGCCATTACTGTATCCTAGCTTCTGCAGGAAGGAAGCACTCAACTGTCCTGTCCACCCATGATTCCTGTGAGGCACACTAATGACCAGCATGTCTTAATAACTTACCTAAGCTCTTTCTTGAATGGACTCTTCCACGCCACTGTTATTTGTCAACTTAATCACCCTAACAGTAGATACCAGACAACTGGAGACAGTTTCTGGCTCCCGGGCAGGCTAAAATGAAGAAGAGAAAATAGCTTCCCTGCTTCACTGTTTTCCTCATGGAAACTTTAATAAAGGCTCTTGACCATGTTTCTAGCCTCCTTTATCAGTCTTCTGTCATTGTCTCATGCTCCTCATGTGACCATACATGGCATTCTCTCTCTCGTGGTTCCAAGAATCTGTGTGGAAAAAAATAATGTCTTCCTTCATTTTCATTCTCAAATATGATTCCACAAATTCTTGAAGCAGGTTCCAAAAATGGAAAGAAGTTAAGTCCAGGACTCCAGTTAATTTCAGGCACATATGTAAGCAACAGAAAGTAGGTTTCAAAAGAGAGTAGATGTCAATTGTTGGATCATAGGTGCAAGGCCAGGAAGAAGTGATGTGTAGGATTAGACCAGTTGTGTGCACACATGTATGGTCAAGGCTGTAGGTGGGTTGAGGACAATGAGGTGGGACCAAGTCCTCAAGCCAGATGTTGTAAATCACAGGAGGAGGGACAGGGAGATGGAAATTGTAGAAAACTGAAACACGAAGCTGATACACTCTACTGGCTGTGTGTGTGTCAACTTGACATAAGCTGGAGTTATCACAGAAAAAGGAGCTTCAGGTGAGGAAGTGCCTCCATGAGATCCAGCTGTAAGGAATGTTCTCAATTAGTGATCAGGAGTGGGAGGGGCCCTGTGGATGGTGCCATCCCTGGGCTGGTGTTCTTGGGTTCTATAAGAAAGCAAGCTGAGCAAGCCAGGGGAAGCAAGTCAGTAAGGAACATCCCTCCATGGATTCTGCATCAGCTCCTGCTTCCTGACCTGCTTGAGTT
This sequence comes from Apodemus sylvaticus, assembly GCF_947179515.1. NCBI lineage: Eukaryota > Metazoa > Chordata > Mammalia > Rodentia > Muridae > Apodemus > Apodemus sylvaticus. Next base: position 5,681,748 of record NC_067479.1, on the reverse strand, counting down.
CCTGTCCTGACTTCCTTTGGTGATGAACAGCAGTGTGGAAGGTGTAAGCTGAATAAATCCTTTCCTCCCCAACTTGCTTCTTGGTCATGATGTTTGTGCAGGAATACAAACCCTGACTAAGACACACACCCAAACCAGTTCTTTGTAAGAAGTATTTTACAATCGTAGACTGATTGACCAAAGAAAGACAATGGCTTCTAAAATTTATCTAAATTTATTTTCTTTCTAGCTGGTCCCCAGAGGAAATGTCTTGATTGACTGATTGTGTCCTTTACTGTTGTACTGTTGTACTGTTGTACTGTTGTACTGTTGTACTGAGCCCAGCACCAGGCACTGTAGAGAAGATTTGGTTCTGAATTTCAGTGAATAAAATCATAGTCATGTAAGTTAAAGACAAAATTATTTGAAAATGATTATATATATCATAATATTTAAGTCAATTTATAGCATTGTAATCAGAACTTTAAAAAAAGTGTCAAGGAGGTTAGGCTTTAAAAACGAGTGTACATATTTGCAACAGTAAACAAGAAAAAAATAATTTGAATTACTTGAAGAGAAAGGGGTTAATATTAAGCTGAAAGCCATGTGGTGTATATAGGGAGGTTTGGCAATATGCTGGACTGAAGAAAATAATTTTTTGTATCGATATGAAATTTCAAATTAAAAATTGTAAGCAGTAAAGCTGGAAAAAGAGCACAGAGACCCTGTAATCCTCAACCTGGGCAGCAGCAGCCTTGTATCCTCAAGCTTGGCACTGACACGGGGCTTGCTGGGCTTGCTGACCAGTGAGGTCTAGGTTTACAGGGAGACCCTGTCTCAACACAAGATGGGGGCTGGGAGTTGTGGTGCATTCCTTTAATCCCAGAACTCAGGATGAAGAGGCAGGAAGATCTCTGTGAGTTCTAGGCCAGCCTGGTCTACAGGTTAAGTTCCAGGACATCTAGGGCTACACAGAGAAACCTTGTCTTAAACAACAAACAAAACAAAACAAAGCAAAACAAAACAAAACACCCAAGATGGAGAGGCTATGGAGGAAGACAATTGATGTAATACCCTTGCCTTCACATGCAGTGCACACACACACACACACATACACACACACACAGAAATACACAAGGCACACACACACTGCATACACACTGATTCACACATTGACACACACACACACACACACACACACACACACTGATCCACATATGTACACACTGATAAATACACTGCTATACACAGTACACACATACTGATTCACACATGCACATGCATACTGATACACATACATGCAGACACCACCTATACACACACACATGCACACACACACATTGATACACATGCACACACACTTTACACACAGATACACATATACACAGTCATTTACTGATGCACACATACACACACTGATACATGCACACACACACAAACGTTGATACACACGTGCACACATGTGCACCTAGAAGCAACTTAAAGGAGAAGAGGTTTAGTTGGCTCACAGTTTGAGGGTATACAGTACACCACAGCAGGGAAGGCGTGGAAGAGGCGGCAGCTTCCTGGCTGAGGGAACAGGAGTGTGAGGTATCTGATAACAGCTGCCAGTCAGTAAGCAGAGAGCAGGCAGGAAGCAGGGCTGAACTGTGCAGATCAGCGCCCTCTCCCTTTCACCCATTCCCTGTAGTTGGTGCCTCCCTAAACCTTTATAGTCTCAACAACCAGTATCACAAAGTTGGGCGAAGTGTTCAAACACAGGTGCCCCCAAGGGACACTTAGCACATGAACCTGCCAGCGTCAGAGAGGTGACCCTTGCAGTTTTCTTGGTGTGTGTGTTCTCTTATTGACTGTCAGTTTGATAGATACATACAGTGAGTTCTGATCACTCTCACCACTTATCTCCCTCACACCCCTGGTCCGACCCCTCCTCCCTACAAGGCATTTTCCACATCCAAGTTCTCTAGTAGACAGAAGGACTGACAGGGAATAAAGTCCAGCTGTAGGTGTGAGCTTGCATCACTGTGAGACCGCACACCGAATCACAGGTGGAGGGGGTCCTCCGAGCTCAGGGCATGGGGAGGGGTCAATGATCCCTGGAAAGTGCAGTAAGCACCTCAGAGATAAACTGCTTAACAACTGTCCAAACTCTTTTCCTTACTACTCCTCAGTCATCTGAGGCCTGGATGAGCCTTGGGTCCGTGTGTCTGTAGCACGTGGGCCAGCATGAAACTACACCATAGTGAGTTGTTTTCAGAGAATGGAAGTGCCAAGGTCTATGAGGATTGTTATGGTTTCCTTGTCTGTGCGAGAGAAGTCTCCCTGTGGGATATTCAGAAGTCTTGACATGTTTTTGGTGGGATGAGAAGGGACAGGTTGATAATGTCCTAGAGGACAAAGGTTGTGTACTCCTGTTTTAGTATGTATAATCGAGAAGAGATGAACAATAGTACCCAGTTATCATACAGCTCACTTCCTTGTGAACATGCGTAAGACATAATCTTCCCAGGCTAAACTTACAGGGACAATTTGAAGTGGCCTGCAGAGTAGAAACAGAACATTTAAAACTGTGAGTAAAACCAAAGCCAATGGAAAGAAACTGGAAATACCATCTAGGATTATTTCATTTCTATCATTAAATATGAGTTTAATTTTTTTCATATCTGAGATTTTAAGAATATCATGTCCTAGAGAGCCTTTATCATTGGGTTGGTTAAGTTTGAGAAAATAAAGTGATTGTATTTTTCCTCACTCCTGGAAGGAATTTATGACTTAAAGGGATGTAGGATGGTACCATGAACCATGGTTTCACAATAGTTTTACTAAAGATCCAGAAGCATTCTTCAGAACGCTGTTACTCATGTCAGCTCTATCAAATAGAGACATGGTGTATCAACAATAGTGAACAAGAGGGCATAAGGAAAAAAAATCATTCCCTGTGGTGACTAAGATGTAAAGTTCACAGGGATGGCTTCATTAGGGAGGTCTGTGACCTATATAAAGCAAACCATGGCGCTGCGCTGAGATGTAGTGGAAGCAAGCCCAGATAGACCAGTGCTGCTAGGATGGAGGAATGCATGTTGTAAAGATTGCACATTTTTACCAAGTACATTTATAAATTTAAGAAACATCCCCTTTCACAACAAATTGCATTAAGGCATATTGGGAAAAGTCACGGGATACCAGAAATATTATTAAAGAAGAAAAATGGCCAGGGAGACGCTGTCCCAGATATAAAGTATTTTAGAAACAATAATTAAAACTACATTTCTAGATAGTGCTAGAAGCATACTTGAGGAAGATACAATTATAAATTGAGTGTGTGTATCTAGGAGTTACTACAGAATCATGGAGAATATTCATTCAATAACCAGTTTCCCAGCAATATTTAGAAACCAAGTAAAGTCCACATTACTACAAAATAAACCATGTCCCTTATGAGTCTAATCGTTAAACGTAAGTATAAGAATAATAGAGGATTTAAAGTAATGTAAAATTGTGTTATTTATATACCTTGGGAAAAATAATGCTTTCCATTGTGTGGGGGAAAGAAACTACATCTGAGACACAGAAGGATTCCCTGCATAAACAGTGAGAGGTGTGTCTTGTGGACCATGTTTCTGGTGGTAGAGTGACTAGGACAGATTTTCCCTGGGTTTGTGGTGGCAGGTTTATCCCTCAATGGTGGGTTTAAACCCTACAGACACATTACACTGTAAAATGAGATTAGTTCTGATTCATGTAGCTATGGTGGAAGGTTTATTGGAAAGAGGAGGTCACAAGATCAGGAGCAGATGTGGTGGCTTCCACTGGCTCCCATCCCTCCTGGGATCTTTTAGTAAGATGGGATGTTAAGGATGCTAGCTCTGAACTTATATGGGACAGGGCAGGGACAGGGACTGGGCCAGTCAGAGGGAGAAAGAGCCTCCAGTCTTATGTTTCTCTGGACCTCAACTGCTTTATATTCAGAGATTATATCACCGTTGAGGGATAAAACACAAACAAGGGATTCATTTAAACATAAGGAGGTGTTTGGTTCTTGAAGCAAACATTGTCTTCAAGGTCACATCTTCATCTGTCAGGGTGACGACAAGGACTCAGAGCCAGGTGTGCTAGAAGCTGGCTTTTCAGCACGTTAGAGCACTCACTCCATTGTAAACAGATTGAAGAAAAACACACAAAGTATGGCAGGAAAGGATTAATGACTTTCTTAAAGGCATGCAGACTGGTAGAAAAACGATTACATTCTCAATAGATAATTGGGAAAAACTTATGTACGGAGAATTTTCTCATTAAGAACCCCAGTAAGTAAACAACTGAGAAATATTAACCTCATCAGTAAGCAATGGAAGTGAAATATAAATTAAAAAAACACAACTTATACCTTCTGAGTAAACATTAAAAATACAGATGTAACACACTTCTAATGAGATCTTGGGGAATGGGTTCACCTACAGATTTACAACCTTTTGGTTTTGGTGTTTGGAAAACAGTCTGACTAAATGTCAGGAATAAAACCAAAACATTCATGAACCATTGTGTCAGAAATCGTACTTCTAGAATTTATCCCAAGAAAATAATTCAGGAGAAAGAAAGAAGTTATGTACCCAAGATTTCTATTCCCATTATGCATAATGGTGAAGAGATGGGCTAGTCAAGAAACAGCTAGGAGTTTGAACAGGAAGGGGGTGTGTCTTAGTGTTTTACTGCTATGAACAGACACCATGACCAAGGCAACTCTTATAAGGAAAACATTTAATTGGGGCTGGCTTACAGGTTCAAAGGCTCAGTCCATTATCATCAAGGCAGGAACATGGCAGCATCCAGACAGGCATGGTGCAGGAGGAGCTGAGAATTCTACATCTTTATCTGAAGGCTGCTAGCAGATACTGGCTCCCAGGTAGCAAGGATGAGGGTCTTAAAGCCCACAGTGACACACCTACTCCAACAAAGCCATAGCTATTCGACCAGGGCTACACCTTCTAATAGTGCCACTCCCTGGGCAGAGCATATACAAACTATCACAGGGGTGTCTAAACCAAAGCACGATAAACTGGAGGAATATTAGGATGATCATAAGGAAGACCTGCAGATTGGAAGATGATGGACAAACTGTTAAAAAGACACAAAATCATTTCTATGTGGTCATCAGCTATGTGCATTCATGCAGTCAAATTCTACCAAGGAACATAATAAAAGGAAAAAGTGAATCATGGAAGTGTTGTTAAATCCAATACCATCATTGTGTTTTTATTGTAATTGAAAGTGGCGTGGAATCCAAGTCTTACAGAGTCTTCTTACTGGGTGTATATGCTACCTTTGCTACTTACCTAGCTGTGTAACTGGAGAAATCAATAATTTGGTGTCACGGTTTACCCATCTGTGATATGGGCATAAAAATAGAGCCCAGCTACAGCACAGTAGAGCTGGCTTTGCTGGTGTGGGTTCGAGAGAGCCAGCCCCATGGGATTGAGGGCCATCCCGCAGATCCAGAGCTATGGGATCTCCACGACACAGAGCAACAACAGGATAACCAGGAGGAGCCCTGGTGAGAATCCAGTATTGATGGAGCAGCAGAAGGCAGAGACCTTGAACCAGACCAATGACTCATTGCAACAAGCGAAGACGGTGTGGACTCGGTATACTGTGGACACACAGCGACACACTGCAGTTTCCACAGCAAGGTGTTTTCTGTGCTTTATCTTTTTTTTTTTAAGTTTTGTTTTTTCTTTTCTTTTGGGGGTTGGGTCGTGCTACCAGGGTAGAAGGCAGATAGGAAGGGATAGGGACCTGAATGGGATTGGGGTACATGATATGAACCTCACAAAGTGTCAATAAAAGTTAAAAGTAATCTTATAGCAGAACAAACAAAAAGAAGCAGGAACAAGCAGGGAAAGTCATTGTTGCTGACTAAATAAAGACAGCTAATTAACAACAACAATAACAACAATAACAATAATAGAGCCTAGCAGATAGGTAACAGGATAGTACAAGTTAGTACTTGAAAAATACCTTGAATATTAAAATTATTCTGACAGAATTAGCCATTTAGTATAACCTTGCTTTAATAAATTGTCAGTGGTTACAAAGCTCCTAAATGTTTTAGTTAGGGTTTGTATTCCTGCACAATCATCATGGCCAAGAAACAAGTTGGGGAGGAAAGGGTTTATTCAGCTTACACTTCCACATTGCTGTTTATCACCAAAGGAAGTCAGGACAGGGACTCAAGCAGGTTAGGAAGCAGGAGCTGATGCAGAGGCCATGGAGGGATGTTTCTTACTGGCTTGCTTCCCCTGGCTTGCTCAGCTTGCTTTCTTATAGAACCCAAGACCACCAGCCCAGGGATGGCACCACCCACAAGGGGCCCTCCCCCCTTGATCACTAATTGAGAAAATTCCTTACAGCTGGATCTCATGGAGGCACTTCCTCAAGGGATGGTCCTTTCCCCTCCCTTCCCTGTGATAACTCCAGCTTGTGTCAAGTTGACACATAAAATCAGACAGTACATTAAAGTAAACCAATCACGATTTCATGAAGTGCTATAACCTAATATCTGGGCTGTCATCAACTCTATTTTGTCATTATAACACATTGGTGCATAGTTGGTGACCAGTGTGTGTACTAGCTAGGTAGTGATTTGGATTCCTAACTGATCCCAGGTTTAGTAACCATGGGCATTGTTCCTTCTTGGCTTTGTACCCTCTTTTGTCTGCATCTTCTGTCTTCCCCTCTCTAAGTCTTATAAATCTTTCAGTTTTCCATGCTGTGGCTCAGGAGTTTGAGGTTGAGTCAGTAGTTGTGCCTTGGCTCAATTGTGAAGCCCTGCAGATATGTATGTTGTATTGGATGCAGGACAGTCTCATTCCTGCATTGACTGGCATGTTTCCACTCAAGTGACAGAAATCTAAGTACCTCATACTAGAAACAGAGTTTATTTTTAAGGATGCTGCAGATCACAGCAAGGTCTTGGGAAACAGACAGTAGAACAGAATGTATCAGAAGAGTCTTCAAAATCAGAGTTAAAATTTAACAGCATTTAATCAGAGTTAAACTGGTCAAGTTTAAGAGTTGGGTACCATGAATATCAACACATTAGTTTTCCATCAGTGGCACAAGTCTACGATCTCCTCACTTATTGTCTTTTTATTATTTTAAATACAGCTGATTGCATATTTTTGTTTGAGAAATTTCATGGGCTGACACCATCTTCTGATGACCCATGAATTGACACTCAGCCTACAGGGAAGGGTCTGTTCTGCTCTGACCCTCTTGAGTCTGTGTGTATGCCAGAGTCAGAATCCTGGACATGAAAGTAGTCACTCACTGCTGTATCCTAGCCAGTAGAAGTGGTTATCTGAGGTTGGTAAGAATAGACATCATATGTGTATTACAGCACTCAAGCCTGTAGTCCAGCCCAACCTGGGCTACATACTGAGTTTCTATTGAGTCTGAGCTACAGGGTGAGACCCTATCCAAACAACACTAACATCAATGTCAGTAACAGAAAGGCATGGGAAGAGCATTAGAAACCTAAGCATGTTTAATGTGCAATGTGACACAGTCTCATTTCCTTGATAGATTCTCAAACTATACATCTATACATTCTGCGCAAGTACAATAGAGGCTAGCATGCAGACAGTGTGCAACACGCATATAGTGAACCAAATCTTCAGATTCCTGGTAGTTGTCTCATTATAGAAGACATATGTAGGTACTAAATTGTAGTTACTTTCCTGATGAATGCCTGAACACCCTTTAAAACTTGACAGAAGAGGGGAGGCCCGTGCCCGCACCTGTGGCAGAGCCTCTTCTGGTTGTGATTCTGTGGGCACCGACTCTCGCTCACACCATTCCATGCGACTGATGTGGCTCAGGGAAACTCTTGAGTTTCTGCTTCAAGTGGGAAAAATCTGCTTCAGGAGTTAGGAGTTTTTGTGGAATACTGCAGAAAGCACGGGAACACAGATTAACTTTTGACTTCGAGCTTTGTCCTTTATTATATGTGAAGCTGACAACTCACTGATGTCTCTGAGCCTCATGAAGCTCAGCTACAAAATGAAATAAATAACTTAACCCGATTTTAGGATTAAGAATAAGTTTGTGGTGTGAGAGAGGAGGTAATCATTTAATTCCCCTTTTTGTCTCCTTACATGCTTTGGGAGCTGTTTTGAATAGATTCTTAAGAGTCCTGATTTCTGTGCATGAAAGAGACTATTTTGTTCCGAATATTTTACAAGAGAGGAACCTTTGGGAAATGCTAATAGGATTAACATTAAATGAAGCCCCCCATGGCCTAAACATATCAAAATAACAGAAAAAAATATAAGAAAGTCATAAAAACCTCCCAGAGAGAGAATAGCCTGTGAAGAGAAGGAATGGAAATTGAGATGAAGAGAACCAGGTCTAATTGTAAAATTATCTTACCATCGGGGAGGAGAGCGCGTTTTCAGGACCAAGCATTTACAACTGTTAGAGGCGGAAAACAAATACCATCAACCATGGAAGGCTAAGATTGAATGATGACATCCACTGGAGAAGACAGCTTAGAGAGCACATCTATGAAAATATGCCGGATGATGGATGGCTGCGGCTCACGGGATGCGGCAGAAATACCACATGGAGCAGGCTGGGAAGGGCAGGCAGGAGCACAGCAGCGGAGGTCTGCATTAGCTGTAAAGCTGATGTAGTATGATTGCATTAAAATATGTAAGAGATTGCATGAGTAGATTGAGATGAATCCATTCACAGTAGAAATAATACCTGTGGGATGAATTGGCTTGTTGCACTCCTACTCCCGCAAAGACAACAACAACAAAAATGAACATGACTTTCATCAATGTCCTCAACCTTGATATCTCAAAATGTTACTGTATTTGGAGATATAGGGTATTAAAGAAGTGATTATATAGATAGCTAAGTGCTAGTATTTCCTAGTCCAATAGAGCACAGACATCCACAAAAGGAAAATCATGTAAAGGAAAGGAGAGGGTGGCTATCTCATTATAAACCAAGGAAAGCTCAGACCAAAACCTATGCATTCAACACCTGAGTCTTGGCTTTGTAGCTTCCAGCACTGTAAGGAAGATTTCCTTTGCTTAAGCTATCAAGTTTGTATGAAGCTACCAAGTTTGCTGAAATATGAATACAGATGTCATAGGACAAAGTCAGTGGATAGTCAATATAGAAACCATAGGAAGGAGAGGAGACTTCCTTTAGTTTGGAAAAGGTAAATGAGAAAACATATTGCATTGCCTTCCACAAACCCTTCCACCTAACAGCTTAGAGGTGTTTGGTCCAAGAGCTAAGATTAGAAAAGTATGAAAGTCAAGATGGATATCTTATGTCATTAAATACCTACATGATTATATAGCTCTAGAAATCAACTGAAAACTGTCATAGCAATGATTTTAATTAAATGATAGTTTCATCTCTATATAAAATATAAAATTAATATCTCCATAAATAGTGTAAATAACATTAGATGATTTTAGTTAAATCTGGGTAGGGTTTGAAAGCTAATTAAGGGAATTTTAAATAAGTGACATTTTAGATAGTTTGGAAACTGATAGTAATAGTTTATTCCATAGTGTTCTTAGCATGCAGGTAATTTTTTATTAAATTGAATTACATATAAGAATAGATATTTCTAAGTCTTATGAGCTATCACTTAATAATTGGATGCTAGATCTTGTTACTGTTTATGATGTAAGCATATGACAGAATGAATTTCGGAGGAGATAAGAGGCAGGGGCTGTGCTGTGGAGGTGTCCGGGGCAGCCGGGCGCCACACGGTCCACGGATCTTGGCATTGCACCCAGTTGTGGTTTTCTGTAATTGTCTCCATTTGCTGAAGAGAGAAACTTCCAGGATGAGGGGTGAGAGCTACGCTTACCTGTGTATGGAAGCAGAAGATTTAGGATGGAGTTAAGGAATTAAAGATGGAGAAAAACTTGAGGCAATAATTCTTGTTCTTTAAAATCAGTTTGCAGCTCTGACCAATTCCAGGAAACTAATACAGGAGCCAGGAAGAGTCTGCCATCACTCAAAGCAAATCCTTTAAAAAAACAAATTCTTTGGAATTGAATACAGGATCTGCTGCGTGCTCGTAAACAGTGTCTGTGCCCAAGTCTCAGGACTGTTCTCGATATTGCAGGACATGGAAAACTACTGGGGCTTTGTCAGTGACCCTAGACAAGTCTGTGTGTGCTGGCCCAGCTGTATAAACCGTAGAATACATGCATGTGCGACCCACACTGTATCATGAAGACACTGCCCTCGGCTTCATGATATTTAGACTTTATTCCCTTAACAGCACTTTTTGAAATTACTTTGACTTCCACTTTCTACTCTCACCAATGGACAGATCAGGAAAACAGAAACTAAACAGGGAGACAGTGAAACTAATTGAAGCTTTGAACCAATTGGAGTTAACAGATATATATAGAACTTTTTATCCCAAAGCAAAAGAATATACCTTTTTCTCAGCACCTCATGGTACCTTCTCCAAAATAGATCATATAGTTGGTCACAAGACAGACCTCAACAAATATAAGAAGATTGAAATAATCCCATGCCTCCTATCAGATCACTATGGAGTAAAAGTGGTCTTTAATAACAATAAAAGCAACAGAAAGTCCACATACTCATGGAAACTGAACAATACTCAATGATACCTTGGTCAAGGAAGAAATAAAGAAAGAAATCAAAGATTTCTTAGAATTTAATGAAAATGAAGGCACAGCATACACAAATCTATGGGACACAATGAAAGCAGTGCTAAGAGGAAAACTCATAGCTTTGAGTGGCTCCAAAAAGAAATTCGAGAGAGCATACACTAGAAGATTAACGGAACAACTGAAAGCCCTGGAACAAAAAGAAGCTAATTCACCCAGGAGAAGAAGAAGACAGGAAATCATCAAACTCAGGGCTGAAATCAATCAAGTAGAAACCAAGAGAACCATACAAAGAAGCAACAAAACCAAAAGCTGATTCTTTGAAAAAAATCAACAAGATAGATAAACCCTTAGCCAGACTAACCAAAGGGCACAGAGAAAGTATCCAAATTAACAAAATTAGAAATGAAAATGGAGATATTACAACAGAAACAGAGGAAATTCAAAAAAATCATCAGATCCTACTACAAAAACCTATACTCAACACAACTGGAGAATCTGGAGGAAATGGACATTTTCTTAGACAGATACCAATTACCAAAATTCCACCAGGATCAAATAGACCATCTAAACAGACCCATAACCCCTAAAGAAATAGAAGGGGTCATAGATAGGCTTCCAACCAAAAAAAGCACAGGATCAGATGGTTTCAGTGCAGAATTCTATCAGACCTTCAAAGAAGACTTAACACCAATACTCTTCAAACTTCCCTACCAAATAGAAACAGAAGGAACACTACCCAACTCCTTCTTCGAAGCCACTATTACACTGATACCAAAACCACACAAAGATCCAACTAAGAAAGAGAATTTCAGGCCAGTTTCCCTTATGAATATCGATGCAAAAATACTAAATAAAATTCTTGCCCACCGAATCCAAGAACACATCAAAACGATCATCCACCATGATCAAGTAGGCTTCATCCCAGGTATGCAGGAATGGTTCAATATAAGGAAATCCATAAATGCTATCTACTACATAAACGAACTCAAAGAAAAAAAACCACATGATCATTTCATTAGATGCTGAAAAAGCATTTGACAAAATTCAGCATCCTTTCATGGTAAACGTCTTGGAAAGGACAGGAATTCAAGGCCCATATCTAAACATAGTAAAAGCAATATACAGCAAACCGGTAGCCAACATCAAACTAAATGGAGAGAAACTTGAAGCAATCCCACTAAAATCAGGGACTAGACAAGGCTGCCCCTTCTCTCCATATCTTTTCAATATAGTTCTTGAAATCCTAGCTAGAGCAATTAGACAACCTAAGGAAGTCAAAGGGATACAAATTGGAAAGGAAGAAGTCAAACTATCACTATTTGCAGATGATATGATCATATACTTAAGTGGCCCTAAAAACTCTACTAGAGAACTCCTACAGCTGATAAACAACTTCAGCAAAGTGGCTGGCTACAAAATCAACGCAAGCAAATCAGTAGCCTTTATATATTCAAAGGATAAGCAGACTGAGAAAGAAATTAGGGAAATGACTCCCTTCACAATAGCTACAAACAGCATAAAGTATCTTGGGGTGACTCTAACCAAACAAGTGAAAGACCTATATGACAAGAACTTCAGATCTCTGAAGAAGGAAATCGAAGAAAATCTCAAAAAATGGAAAAATCTTCCATGCTCGTGGATTGGCAGGATTAATATAGTTAAAATGGCCATCTTGCCAAAGGCAATCTACAGATTCAATGCTATCCCCATAAAAATCCCAACCCAGTTCTTCATAGAGCTAGAAAGAGCAATTCTCAAATTCATCTGGAATAACAAAAAACCCAGGATAGCTAAAACTATTCTCAACAGTAAAAGAACTTTAGGGGGATTCAGTATCCCAGACTTGGAATTACTTAAACATCACAAGTGTTCAAAAAAAAATCTATGAACATTATTAATTTTTTTTTAGAATAAAAGGATTTTTCATGGTATTATCTTAGTAAGCCTCTCCATGGTTAGCATTGCATCACACTTTCAATTTTAGTTCCTGGAGTCTGGCAGATTGAACGACCTAACTTTACCAAATCCTTTCTAACACGTGACATATAAGGGGGTGACATCTCCAAAGGAACCTTGACTAATGGCACATAAGAGGTCACAGGAAGTGATCAGACCAGCCTCACCTGCAGCTGAGGAAGTTGGAATCTGGGAGGTTCTGAGATCACATGATCTATAGAGGCGGACTCATTTTTCCTCACCTGAGCACCAAGAGTTTAATTTCGGCTAGTCACAGAGAATTTGCTTGTCTGCATACCCATGAGAGGAAAAGTTTGAGTTCCTTATGAGGGTGTCCCTAATCATCCTGATGTTTTAAATGTCTATAATCTTGAGAATTTCATACTAATACAATGAAGCGTGATCATATCTACCTGTCACTTCCTCCTCCAACCCTCTCCGTAAATTTCTCAACATCTTTCAACTTGATATTTAAAAAAAAAAGAATAACTTGAACCAGAATTTGTCCCTAAAAGAACTGCAGGGACAAAAATGGAGAAGAGAATGAAGGAAAGGAGGTTCAGTGACAGGCCCAACTTGGGACCCATCTCAAGGGGAGCTCCAAGGCCTGACACTATTACTGATGCTATGATGTGCTTAGAGACAGGAACCAACATGGCTGCCTGATACCCCCAACCCCATCCCCGATAGGCCCAACAAGCAGCTGACTGGGACAGAAGCAGACACTTACCCCAATCCAATGGTCTGAAGTTGAGGACCCCTGTTGTTGAATTAGAGAAAGAGTGAAAGAAGCTGAGGAGGAGGGCGACCCCGTAGGAAGGCCAGAAGAAGCACCTAACCCTCAAGAGATTTGAGGCCCCAGGGAGTGGGGAGGTCTGGTATGTGTGGGGTGGTCCTCTTAGAGACAGGGCGAAGAGGAATGGGATGAGGAACTATAGGAAGGCAGACTGGGAGGGGGTAACGACTGGCCTATAAAAAATAAAAGTAATAAAAAATATGAAAAAAATAAAAAGAATTTACTCAGTGTGTCCCTTAGTACTACATGCACATGCATTTGGGGCATTCCCTGGAGCAGGGGAAATGTACCAGTGCACAGGGTCTCAAAACTGAGTGGTGATTTTGTCACTGAAGAAGTAAAGAGAAAACAATCCCTGCAAGGGTATGAAAGTGAAAAGACAACAGACTGCAATCTACTGCCCAGGATGACGTCAGCCCTACAAGGGAGGCTGATAGCCTTAAAGCTTTTGTTGGGAAGAAGAGTTTTTATTTCCCTCTGGGATGTTTTGAAAGTGTACAGTTAGTGTTTCTGATTGAAGAATACTTTGAATTTTGACATATTTATTTTAGCTGAATTGAGCCATATCAAAACAGGTGGTTTTTGTGGACTTTTTGTTGTTGTTGTTCTTTTTTTTTCTACACTGCTAATTAGAGGCTTATTAAGGCGCCAAACACCTGGAGAGCTAGGCGAGGCAGAGTGCCATCAGATAGGTGTGAATCAAACGCAACAGGGGAGGCGCATGCTTGGTGCTATTATTTGCTTCTAATGCATGTTGACACTTTGTGGTCAGCTCCTTCCCTCAGGGCATCTGGGGTCGCTTTGATGCCAGGGAAGAACGGTGAAAGCAGATGAGGCAGCAGATGCCCACAGTTGCTAACAACCCAGGCCAGTTCATAGCGGTCACCCAGGGTAAGCTCTTCCCACTCCCATCCGAGGTCCCTCCTGACGGCAACATTTGTGAGTGTGACATTGCTTTAGTTGTATTAGCTGTTGTCACTGCATTTAGAGAAGCAGCTGGCCACAAGTGTCTAAATCTGCTTTGGACCATAATGGATATCTTTCCATTTACTACCTTATGAACCCTCCCCAGGTGAGAACACCCCTTGTCCTTGCCACAGCCTCCCCCAAACCCATTTGCACTCTCAAAGAATCCAAAGAGTCAATGCTATGCAATGCTACTACTTACTAGGTTGGTTTTATGTGCTGCGAATTTAAAGATTTTGTTAGTTTTATTTTCACATGTATGAGTCTTTTGCCTGCATGTATGTCTGTATATCACACGTGTTCTAGTACCTATGGACATCTGAAGGTGTGAGATCTCTTTGAAAAGGAGTTGCATGTGATTGTGAGCCCTCCACAAGAGCAGCGTGTGCTCCTAACCACTGAGCGATCTCTCTAGTCATTGCGCTGAAGCTTTTACCACATTGTTAGTAGCAAGGGCAGAGACTCCCATTTGCGGGCAGTGGAGACCAAAGCTTGTGCAACTCCTCTCCACCCAAGGCGTTTGTTTCTGACACATCATACTCTATCATTCCTTCTTTCTTCTTCAGTAGCTAGAACACCTAAAGCATTCCCTATGAGCTGGCTATGAGCTGAAAAGTTTCCACGATAGTAATTCCTTTAATTTTGGAAATAACTTTCACATAGGGATCATTAATGTACCTATATTGTGGATGGGGAGATCCAGACCCAGAAGTTTCCCAATGTTCACAAAGATAGAAAGTGACAGAAAGAGATTAGACCCCAGGAGTTCTGACTTAAAAGCAGATGCACACTCTCACATATACAGTATCTCTCACATACTCTCTCTCTTCCACACACACATACTCACACACACACACACACACACACATGTACACACACACACAAAACACACTCATATGCAGGCACTCATACTCATGCAACACAAACACACACACACTTTCATATACACTTTCACACATACTTTCACACACTCACACATGCTATGAAACATACACACAGGCATACACACTCACACAGACACTTTTCCATACCTCATAAAGCTCTCACACACATACACATGTATACACTCACACTTTTCACATACTTTTCACATACACTCACACACACATGCATACACTCACATACTTTCACATGCACACATGAATTTGTTTCTGTCTCTTCATGTCCGTTATCATGTCATCTTCAATTATTACAAGACAAGGACATGCTCCTCTAAATCCATGACTGCAGTATATGGTAATTCCAACACAGTCTCAGGATTATAGTTTTGCAAATCCCTAAATAAATCCACCTGTACATTTTCAGTTTATCCCAGTGTATCCCTCACTCTCAATGTGGTCTAGGAAACTACAACAGTGCAACTCCCCTTCCAGAGACCACTGAATTGAAAGGCCAACAGGCCAGGTGGGAGCTCTCTAATTATACAGCATATGAAATTAACTGAAAATGTTTAGTGGCAATAAAGGCAAATGATGAGGTGTGGTCATGCACTGAGAATGCTGTGGACACAGGATGGATGGAGCCCTGCTACCTGACTGCTGGGTTAGTGGTGCATGTGTGTCTAGACTTTTTGGCTTTCTAAGCTGACAATCAGAAGCGGGTCACACTAACGATCAAGTTAAAAGGTGTACAGAGGACACACTTGCTCTATCAGAAAGCTACACCGACAAAGTGCACCTGTCAGAGGGTTTCCCTTGCTGCTTAGCTTGCCAGCTAGGGCAGGGCTTTACCTGCAGGTTTTGGCGTGGAGCTTGAGGGTTCCAATTGTTGTAGAGCTAATTTGAGGATTACGTAGCTGTCAGCTCAGACTGGTATGATTGTTCCTTAAGATTTGGCCATCCTGCCTCTTCCAACTAAAGTAAGTGATACTCATGTTTGTTTCTTGATACATTTTGTTAATGCTGCATCTCCGATGTGTTTTATAGTTGAGTAGCTCGCTATTTACACTAACACATGGTGTGCTTATGTTTCACAAGTTACTTCATATCTCTGCGTAATAACACCCTGTGAACTTTGCCTTTTAAGCTATTAGCATGCTTCTTATTTAAGCCTTAAAAATTTCAGGTTCCATCCAGTCTACAGTATTGGTTTTGCCTATCTTTCTAGAGGAATTGAGTATTCTTAAATAATGGAACAAGCGTGCATTATTCTAGTACAATAGATTTTCTTTCTTAGCATTAGCTCGTGAGTGAGTGGGGTTTTGAACTCAGCACCCAAGTAAACTTTAGGTCAGTAGTTCTCAACCTTCCTAATGCTGTGAGCCTTTAATTCAGTTCCTCATGTTGTAATGACCCCTAACCATAAAATTACTGTTTTTGCTACTTAATAACTGTAATCTCCATCCTGTTAAGAATCCTAAATATTTATTTACATTTTTTGATGATGGTAGGAGAGCCCTGTGAAAGAGTCATTCGAACTCCAAAGGCATCTCGACCCGTAGGATGAGAACCACTCCTTTAAATGGACAGGCTTTTGGATGGGTAAAATACTTTTGGAAGGTTTGAAACAGGAGAGTTGGGCCAGTGCTCAATCCCTTTGTACTGGTGGCTAGCTTGTCTTCAACTGTCTCGTGTCAGCGCACAAGAACTTCCTACCACCCTGTCAACTAAGCAGCTGCTTAGTTGTTAGAGAAACTTCTCAACTGGTATGTATGTTTAGAGCAACTGTATCCAGAAATCTTACAGCAGATTTGACCACCGTATATAGACCTGTTTTTGTTGTTGTTATTTTAGTCTGCTACAAACTTGGGCTTATTCCTGAGGGAGTTCTGGTGTATCTGATAAGTAGGAGAAATGTTGTTTCTGTAACCTGATGGTCCCTCCATTTTCACGAGTGGAGAATCCTGGTAAGGGATTTCTGCGACGGGGACCCTTTGAAGTTTAATCTGCAGAAGGGACGTTGTTGGGAATTCCAACTGATACACAGCATTGGGAAGGATGCTCTCTGTGTGCTCTTCTTGCAATCAGAAAATGACTACAAGGATGTCTTAGAGAGTTACAGAATGCAGAGCTTATGGAAACATCAGTTATTGCATGCATGGCTAAGTACGGGTTTGACTGACGGGAAGGTTAGGCCTGGTGTAGACCTTGGATTTAAACTTCCAGATTTTTCATAAGAGGACTGAATCACCTCAGATATTACAAAGCAACGAAAGCAAATGCTCAGAATTGTTCCTTAATAGTTTTTAGAACTTGGGCGTATTGCTCTCTGGGCGGCCTTTTATAGTCCATAGTTCCACAGAACTGCCAGGGACAGTGATTTTAGGTGTGATGTTATTAACCATCTCAAGGGCATTATCCTTTAGGACAAGGCCCCCATTGGGAATTTGAATGGAAGAACTGATTCCAGGTATTAAATGTCCCCTTGGACTAAATCATCCAGTCAAGTGTCTTTGGCCGGTGTGCACAATGAGGCCACTCCCTCTATGTCTCCTCTCCTTGTCTAGTGCAGTTGAGCAAGAGAGGGGATAACGAAGCAGCAGTGTTTGAGGCTCTTCTTGCAGTAATGGAATGCGTAAGCAACTTTAACCTAAGACCTCTATAAATCCCTAACAGTAATGTCATTCTCTGGTATGGTGTTTTGGTCAACTTTTCGATTTGTGCTCTTGAAACAGATAGTAGGTATTCATTAAATGCTCAGGCACAGCCAGGTACAGATACATTCTGTTTCTGTCTACACTAAGACACAGCCTAATCGAGCTGTGTTCTTACCTGTGGTTACGTGTGGCTTACTACGCTATATTAAAGATTCATGCGTTTGAAAGCATGAAAGATAAAATAGCTAGCAGGAACTGGGGTAGAGTGCTGATAACCATAGAAGGTATTACAGACTTAATCTGCAGCATGTTACTAATGATTTTCCACACCTAGATTGGGAAAATAAATGTAAGGCTAAGTCAGACCCATGCAGGATTTTTTTTTTTTTTTAACCTGGTAGCATTCTGCCATATATAAAAATGTAAGAAAACAGACTTTTAGAATGGAAGGTTCAGCAATGGATTTTAGTGTTTGAAATTGTCTAGGTATTAATAATTTTAAAAAAGATTTTACTTGTTATTTTATTCATATCCATATGTGCATATCTGCATGCATTTAATGTGCCTGTGGGTTTTGTGGAGGCCAGCAGAATTATAGCCAGTTTTGGGCTCCTTGACATGGGTGCTGGGAACTGAACCCAGGTTCCCATCAAGAGAAGTAAGTACCCTTAATGCCGGAGCCAGCTCTCGTGCTCTCCTCTCAAGGTCATAGTAAGTTTAAATAAAACATGGTCTGTTTGGATAATAATTAGGAACAGAGTTTCTGAATATTTATTTTTAATTTATGTAGTAATTATTCCAATAGAGTTTTTGTTGGCATGTGATTAAAACTACCAGGATTGCACTGAATAAAAGATAAATAGCATGGTATAAATAATTAAGCAAGCTGTTGGTTTTAGGAGAAAAACCTGGATTAAGGTGGGAATTTTAACTCTCAAAATTTACTTTCTTCCAGGCTTTCTGGGATTCGGATATAGTGGAAATGGGGTGTGTTGTGTCGCTGTCCTTATTTTAGGAGAAGAAATATTCCGGTATTGTAGGAGACAACTTCTATCTGACACCAAATTCTGAAAGGAATTTACTGCATTGATCTTGACTTCCAGGGCGTTAAGCTTCATAAAATCTCATATCCAGCTCTGTTGTACTTATTTAGCTTTATTAACCTCATCTATCTTACTTATTCAAAAAATCCCCGTCATGTTATATTTTCATAGCCTTGTAAGAGTCCCAAGTCTCATACAGTATTTAGGCGGAGTCCACACAAAGTTTTTAACAACACCATGAGTGGAATATTCAACTGTAGATTTAAATATTTGTGTTTTGTGTGCAGGCATATATGGTGTGTGTGTGTGTGTTTGCATTTTTATGTATGGCTGTGGTGTGTGTGTCACGGCACACTCGTAGACGCTAACGGACTTTCTCTGTGTTAGCCCTGCCCTGCCGCCTTGTTTGAAGCAGTGTCTCTTTATTCCGCTGCTGTCTCCAGGCTGGCAGATCGTCTCATCCTCACCCTTGCCCTTATCACACACATTTACTTTTTCATTAGTCATGAAAACAGCATCTATCAGAATGATGTCCATTTCTCCTTAAAAATGCTTTCCCTGAATTCATACATCGAAAGCCTACTCCAGGGAGTGATGTTGGTAGGAGAAAGGAACTGCTAGGTGTAGTCCTACTGTGCGTAGTCCTACTGGGTATAGTCCTATTGTGTGTAGTCCTGCTGGGTGTAGTCCTAATAGGTGTACACCTACTGGGAGTAGTTCTACTGGGTGTAGTCCTACTGGGAGTAGTCATGCTGGGAGTAGGAGTAGTCCTATCAGGAACAGGCTGGGCTGTAAGAGTGCAGTTCTCATGAAGGGGTTGGTACACTTCTGAGAGAGTCCTCAGAGAGCTCACTTGTCCTCCTTCCCTGCATGAAGACACAATACGTCATGTCATCTCTGAAGCAGGACATGGATCCTCAGCAGACACTGAATCTGACCATGCCTTGATTTGAGATTTCTCAGCTCTCAGCACTGTGAGATGTAATTTTCTGCTGTTCATGTGCCATCCAGTCTGGAGTTCTGTATTATAGCTACCCCGCCCTCCCCAGCCCCTGAAGGACGAGAAGTGACACCAGACTCCACCCTGTTCATGGTGGGACCACCTTTCCACGTCATGCATTGCCTCTGCTGACCACTACTCTTCTGACTCTTCATTTCTCTGAAAGGATCTTGTGTCCTTATTTTGAAAAGATGTACGACACCAGCCACTCTGCGCTGAACATAAAACTTCATTTCATTCTCCTCTGCATGATTGAGTCTTCTGTGCTTGCAGACAGAGTCTTGACTGTGGCTTCCCTCATAAACCTGGGGAGTTTAGCCTTTGCTAATGCTGAACAATTGCTTATGTAAGGCACTGGCAACATCCAGGACACCACTTCCAATGGGCACTAGTTATTCCCCCATGTGATTCCCGTATGCTGACTGACAATGTCAATTCTCATTGTCTCCACGGTGTCTTCCCCCTCATTCTTGTGTTTTCTCTTCAAATGTCCTTCACATGTTTCTGTCACTCATGAATTCACCTCTTATTCCAGATGCTCTTCCTGGAAGATGTTACGATTTCCTTTGGCATTTTGTGCTTGTTGGTTGATTAGTAGGAGAAGCAAGACTAACTAAACCTGAAACTTTAGTACTCTCAAGTTTTTACATTTAAAATTTCAACTTTTATTTTATGTCTGTGAGTGCTTTGCCTGCATGTCTTTCTAGGTGCCAGTGGTATGCCTGGTGCCAATGGAGGCCAGAAGAAGGCACTGGAGCTGGAGTTACCGACGGTTGTGATTGGCTATGTGGGTTCTGGAAAGTCAAACCTGAGTCCTTGGGAGGAGCAGCAAATAAATGCTCTTAACTGCTGAACTATCTCTTAGCCCCAGAACTATTTTTTTTATTAGAAAATAAGGAAGAAGCAATTCTTATAATTTCTCGGGAAGCATTAAAATATTTACAGTGCTTGTGCAATACAATGCCTCTAAAATGCTCAGTCAGTCCTAATCCAGAACTTCTGAGTCCTTGTGATTGAGTTGGGGTCTGCGAATCTATGCTATCAACCTGACTAACTTCCAGACCCCATTATCAACCACTTTGTGTGTGTTAGTCATTGTGCTAAATGAGCAAAGCCAATATTTCATCCCAGGAATTTATACTTCTTGTCTACATTCTCCAAGTATTAAGGAAGCTTTCGGGATTCCAGAAACTCAGACAGGATCAGAATGCTCTTTGAAAATCAGCTTTGAATGTGCTTATGACTACTAGAGCCAACCATGCATTAAGATCTGTCTCAAGGGCAGTAGCAGCATGGGGCCCTGGAATATTCAGAGAATGGTGATTAGTAGATTGTACACCTCACGTTGTCCTCTCCTGAGAATCACTGACTTTGAGTGATGCCTGTGGCTGGTTATTTTCGATGTGCTAACTAAATGAAGGGTCATTGACTGTAGCCGGGATGCCAGGCGAGACTGCTCTGTTGGTGCCTCAGGCAAGTGGTTTTGACTGCTATGGGTATGAAGTTCAGCCTCTTTCAAGTGCCAAGAGAACCTGGGTCCATTCGCAAGTTTTGGGGAGACTTTTGATTGGTGTGTGATTCATGCCTGATATCTTAGCATCCCCATTCCTCTGATAGTCCCCCTCTCTTGTCTTCTCTGCCATCTTAATTTGCTCTCATTCATTTTCTCTTTCTGGTCAGGAGATACTCACAGCCTTCTTTTTGTTAGAGGTAGAGAGATTCCTTACTATCATTTTAAGTGCTCTATTTATGTCATTTCTACCCTGTCTCCTGCCTCCAGTTCTTCCCATATCCCCTATTCCCTCCTTCCCTCCATCCCCCCTCTCTCTCTCTCACACACACACACACATACATCCTGATGAGCCTATTTAGTGTTGTGTATACTCATGCATGTGCATATGCCTGTGTGTCTATGCGTCTGTGTCTGTATATGTCTGTGTGTAGGTGTTAGCGCTGACCACTTGGGGTTAGCTAGTGTATCAGGAGGATACACTCATCCGTGGAGAAAACTGATTCTCCCTTTCTTTGCAGCCATTAACTGCCTGTAGCTTTTCATGTAGAGTTGAGCCTTATGAGATTTCCCTTGTCCATGTTGGTATATCAACTGATGTCATTGTGAAGTCTTGATTGGTAATTACATTGTTGGGATTTTGTGGGAGCAGCACCTTGTTCTTTGGATGAAGAGTGACAGCTACACTTCTCTTCAGGCATAAGGATGAGTATTTAAAACACAGGAATTACATTGTTTTAAGAAGTTGGCAGTACTAGGTTCTCTTATAGGGTTTATGATCTTACCAGCCATTTAGCTAGGTTTACATTCATTATTAGGAATGGATTCTCTCCTTTTGGGAGTACCTTAAATCCAGCAGATGTCCAGTGGATGTCTCTTGGTTACTGTTGTGATATAAATGTTTAGAACTGCCTTGCCTGGTTTGTACAGTGTGTTCTAGGCTAGACAGGTCTACATAATGAGACCCCCAAACCTGTCATTTATATAAATATACTTGGAAACTTCCTTTTCATTTAAAGAGAATTGCAATTTTCCTGTGTCCCTTCTAAGAAGAATCCTGGCAATAAACTTTCCATATCTCATCTTTCCTTCAAAGCTGTTTCAAAGAACAGCATGGCACTATCGGTGGTGGCATAGGTGGCTCTTGAGAGCAGTTATTCTGGCTCTGGTTTGATGAAAATGTCTCCAGAGGGAATCTATATCAGATCAGAAAGCTGTAGCAGCAGAAGTCTATGACTTCTTCCACAAATTTCTAAGTGGACACAATTTGTGGAAGAAGTCATAGAAGGTGAAACTTGCAGTGTGTTTTGGTTTATGTTAGAACTGGCATTTGGTCCTCCTTTCAAACCATGTCAGGTTCCGGTGTGTGGAGCCAAGGATCACTTGTCAATCAGTTATTTTGGAGCTGTTAGTCTTATTTTTGGAAAATCCATCTGAAATATTATCTCAAGTGATAATAATGACCCTGTGTGTTAAGATTCTGTTTAAGCTGTACCCCACAGTTACCTGGTAACAGCCAGGTAGATCTGGTCCACTATAAAAGGAGATACTTGCCCCTCCTCCCTCTCTTATCCTCTTGTTCTCTTGTCCTCCCTCACCTTCTTGGGCTCTTCCCTCCCACCTTCCCCCTCCCCTCCACCCTCTCTCCATATGGTCATGACTGGCCTCTACTTCTCTACTCTTTCCGTCTCTCTGCTTTTCTCTGCCTCTCCTACCCCCTGAACTCCCCTCCCATGCCCTGAATAAACTCTAGTCTATACTATACTCTCCTGTGTCTGGTCCCTTAGGGTGAAGGGATGCCTTGGCATGGGCCCACGGAGGCACCCTTCCCCCCTACACCCGTAGAACATATTCTTACACTGCTTTCTCTTTTTATGATCACAACGATGTATCCAGTAGTGTGCAAGATGGCTGGCATTGTGTTTTTCTCAGATTCACATGGTAGACTCTCAATACAGAAGAAAGATTTATTCAAATATTCTCCTATTTTCCTTCCCCTCCCCTCCCCTCCCCTCCCCTCCCCTGTCCTCCCTTCTTTGTTTTCTTCTCCTTTTGCAGTTCTGAGAATCAAACTCAGGGCTATACACAAATGTTCTTTCTGTAAGCTGAATACCAGTCCTGATAAAGGCTGGGCCTCACTTGGGCTGAGGCGAGGATGACTGGCTGTGACCCCTCAGGCACACATACATCCATGAGAGGTCTAGAGAGCACTGGAGAGCTCTCACAAAGGCCCTGTCCTCAAAGCCCCAGAAGGAATCACCCCTGGTGGCATTGGATCTCAGAATTCCTCCCCCTCAGTCCTGAGACACCTGGGTCTCAGTCTCCTCCAGAACTGGTAGACAATGTGTTTTTGTAATTTACACCACAAGTTTACTGTGCTTTGCTCAGGGGTCTTAACAACTAGTTAGGAAACCAAGACAGTATGCCTAATTCCTTAGCAACACACTAGCCAGTAACTTAGGTTTGCAGGTTAAGGAGGGAAAATGATCACAAAGAATTTGGAAGAAATCCTCGCCACAACTCAGAATATACGACTTTGGGGATAAATTGTGATATCTTTCTGGTAAGCACAGTAACTTACTCAGAGATTCCATGCTTCACTTGACAGGATGTCTCTTTTAGAAAGAGTATGAGCAGCTAGAGAGACAGCTCAGCCAGTTAGGCGTTTGTCTTGCAAGCCTGAGGATGAGAGTTCAATCCCCAGAATGCCTGTGGAATCAGTCCTGTGTCTTGGGCACGTGCTTGTAATTCCAGTATTGGGAAGGCAGAAGCAGTCGAATCTCTGGGGCGTGCTGGCTGTCCTGCACGGTGAGCAACCCTGTCTCAAAATATGAGTGGAAAGTCCCAAGCTTGTTTTCTGGTCTCTACCCATGTGCACACATCTGTACACACACACTCACACACAGACTCAGGCAGACACACACACACACACACACACACACACACACACACATACACACACATTAGGGCTGGGGATATAGCTGGGTGGTATAATGATGGCCTAGCCTGTGTAAGGCTCTTGATGTGATCCTTAGTGCGGCTAAACTCACTCTCTCTCTCTCTCTCTCCCTCTCTCTCTCTCCCTCTCCCCCTCCCTCTCTCTCTCTCTCTCTCTCTCTCTCTCTCTCTCTCTCTCTCCCTCTCCCCCCTCTCTCTGTATGTGTGTGTGCTGAGAGAGTACAGTCTGCTGTTTCCTCTTCACTCTCCCCTTCCCTCCGTAGGCCACAGCTTTAACTGTGTAAGGGATAGTGGGAGTGTTATTGGCAACCATTCTGAGCCGTGCCTGAGGGGTTAATTAGAGGCTTTTGTGGGTCATGATTTGTGCCCATTACAATGAGTTATTTTTGTCCTATAGGCAAAATACCATTTCTGGGAAAGCTATTATTTATGTATGCAATAATTCAGGATGGTTGATGAGATCCTAGATGGCGAAGCCTTGAAGGGATGGGGGCAGGGAGGCTCTACAAAATGTGAGGGGAGCACCTGAGGGAAGAATGACTTACTACCCAGCCTTAGATTGCCTTCCCTTGATTCCTTTGTCTTGAAGTAATGCCAGGAGCAACTATAGCCCCAAATCTGCATTCATTATTGGCCTTATTGGTTAAGTCTTGGGCTTCTCAGTGAGCTTTGTGTATTGCATTAAAAACTGCTTATGAAAGGATTTACATCTAATGAAGTTCGGTACAGTCTTTTCTGAGCTCTTTATCCTGTTCTATCTAGTCTGGGGCTTCCTCCTTCAATTATGACTGCGTTCACATTTCCAACCTCTCTCTAATGGCTCTCACTCCCTATAGTTATTAGAAATGTTCAATCCTTGCTTATTTCATAGAGATCCTAAAATACCGTCTAATGGCCCCTGAGCGCAGCTCGGCTACCTGCATTTATGAGGCCATCCCTTCCCATCAGCAAGCGAAGTATTTGAGGGCCTGATGATGTCAGAGCTTGGGTGAGCATCTGTGGGAAGTGTTTCTGATCTCTGAGCTTTCATCGGCTCACTGTCTTCGGCCTCCCCACAGTGCCTTGAAGTGTGTTGCCAGGAACAGTGTCAGAAGCTCCAATCTCCACACCTGTTGTCTTTGTGTTGAAAGTACAACACACTCATCCTTAAGGTCAATGCAGAAAGATGTAGTGTGCTTCATGTGCTTCATGAAATGGTTTATATCAGTCATTTCTGGTGTGCTCCATTAGATCACCTTACTTTGTTAAAGTATCTAACACTCGGATTAAAAAAAGACTTTAAATCTTCCTGCTTTAACTTTGACATTTATTTTGTAGACTTAATGAACTTTTAACTTGACAAAATTACACACACACACACACACACACACACACATATATATATATAACAATATATTTTGAAACACGTGAATATTGTGGAAGGCTAGATCAAACTTATTAGCATATATATTATCTGATATACTGCCTGACTTCTCTATCTCTTAGAGAATTTCTAAAACCCATTCTCAGCAGTTTGTAAGGGTATAATACTTTGGTGTCAACCGTGGTCACTTTGTAAAGTCTCTTGAAGTTATTCCTCCTGTTTGGTTGAAAGTTTGTATTCCCCCTCTTCAACTACAGGAAACCCCCATCCTAATGTTCTGAGTTTGACTATTTGTTTAATATAAATGATACCATGTGTCAGTTGTCTTTCTATGTCTGGATGATTTTACTTTAAAATGCTGTCCTTCAATTTCATCCATGTTCTCAGGAAAGCAAACGTTCCTCTTTTCAGGGCCGAGTGGTGTTAAACCATATGCGCTCATGTTTATATGTGGCATACATCTTGTTGTCTCACTACTGGTGGGCGTGTCAGTTGCTTCCATGTGCTGGCTATTATGACCGATGTTTCACCTGGATCACAGACGGACATATTTCTTTGACACGCTGACTTCTTCATCTTATTTGGAAGTATTTTCAGTGATGGGATTTTTGGAACGTTTTGTTATGTCTTGAGACAGCTCCATCCCCTTTTGTATGGTGCTGTGTTGGCTAGATGTTTCATTGCTGCAATAGATGCCCAAGAAAATACCAAACACGCAGTCATTGTGCCTCAGTTTCCCCAGTGTCCGTCGGTGTCAGTCCCTGGTCACTAGGACCTGTTGATTCTGAATGAGGATGTGTGTGAAAGGTAGAGTCACCTCACAGTGTCCGGGAAGAAGAGGAAGGAATGAGAGGGGGCCTGGAACAAGTGTCTTTTAATGACACATTCCTGGTTCCCCATAGTTTCCAGCTTACATCCGTTTCCATATTTCCAATATTCCCCAGTACTTTATACAAGTTTTGAATCTATCAATTATCCAATGATGAAGAAGTGTGCTCATGATCCAATCCCTTCCTCAAAGACCCCCTTCTGATGATGGCTTTTATTGGGGAGCCGTACCATCCAAACATGAACCTTTGGGGGGAGATTCAGACAGTGACCATAGCCACCATTATTTTCATCCAAATCTTCCCCTCATGGTTTTGCTTTAAGCTCAAAATGAGCCCTTGGCAGTGTCTAAGAGAAGTGTGTCTTGCTTCACTAGAGACCTCTGCGATTGTTTAAACTGTCTCTGTGCTCTACTTTTGGCCGTTTGTCTTAGAACACTAGGTTATTGTTCACGGTTTATAACAGACATGATATATTAAGACATGATCTTTTTAAGTTTTAATTTGATGATTAGTGACCCTGAGCGCTTTTTATCTATCTGCTATCTGTTTCTAAGTTGTTGTGGAGTGTGCACTGTTTGCCACAGGCTTTTCTTTTTGAGACTTGGTCCCCAGCTGGAGGTGTTGTGGGAGGCTGTGGGGATGGGGTAGGGGGTGGGGAGACCTGGTGGACACAGATGGGGGCTTCTAGAGGCAAAGTTTTTGTTATAACTGCTCCTGGTTTTGGCCTAAGTGACTCATCAGCTGAGGTATTAGCAAGTAGCCTCACATCCCTGGGGCACA
Organism: Apodemus sylvaticus; assembly: GCF_947179515.1. Classification (NCBI taxonomy): domain Eukaryota; kingdom Metazoa; phylum Chordata; class Mammalia; order Rodentia; family Muridae; genus Apodemus; species Apodemus sylvaticus. The sequence goes on along the minus strand of NC_067479.1, from coordinate 5,654,356 downwards.
GACTTCCCCACCATGATGGAATTCACCCTTTCAGACCGTGAAGTACACAACAGCTTCAGAATTCTCACCTGAAGAACTTCAGATGGCGGAGAAGCATCTTAAAAAATGCTCAACTTCATTAGTCATTAGGGAAATGCAAATCAAAACAACCCTAAGATTTCATCTTACACCAGTCAGAATGGCTAAGATTAAAAATTCAGGAGACAGCAGGTGTTGGAGAGGGTGCGGAGAAAGAGGAACACTCCTCCACTGCTGGTGGGGTTGCAAATTGGTACAACCACTCTGGAAAGCAGTCTGGCGGTTCCTCCGAAAACTGGGCACCTCACTTCCAGAAGATCCTGCTATACCACTCCTGGGCATATACCCAGAGGATTCCCCACCATGTAATAAGGATACATGCTCTACTATGTTCATAGCAGCCCTATTTATAATTGCCAGATGCTGGAAACAACCCAGGTATCCCTCAACAGAAGAGTGGATACAAAAAATGTGGTATATCTACACAATGGAGTACTATTCAGCCATTAGAAACAATGAATTCATGAAATTCTTAGGCAAATGGATGGAGCTAGAGAACATCATACTAAGTGAGGTAACCCAGACTCAAAAGGTGAATCATGGTATGCACTCACTAATAAGTGGTTATTAACCTAGAAAACTGGAATACCCAAAACATAATCCACACATCAAATGAGATACAAGAAGAAAGCAGGAGTGGTCCCTGGTTCTGGAAAGACTCAGTGAAACAGTATTTGGCAAAACCAGAACGGGGAACTGGGAAGGGGTGGGAGGGAGGACAGGGGAAGAGAAGGGGGCTTACGGGACTTTCGGGGAGTGGGGGGGGGCTAGAAAAGGGGAAATCATTTGAAATGTAAATAAATTATATCGAATAAAAAAAAAAGAAGTCAAAAAAAAAAAAAAAAACAGCTTTCTTTTAAATAAATTGTTTCAGTTGCTGATGCCTATGTCTTGTTTTGAAAAATGTCAATTACTTTGCCCAATATTCACTGGGTTACTTGTTTCCACTAACATAAATACCCTGTTTTAATTTATTCACTATAGTAACCATCTTTTTCTATTTTATATGTATGTATGTATGTATGTGTGTGTGTGTGTGTATGTATGTATTTATGTATGTATGTCTTTTACATATACATATTGCTGATTTATTAGAATTTTAGGATCTTTTTTTGAATGGAAGCTTCTTTTTTGTTTGTTTTTGTTTTTTTGTTTGTTTGGTTTTTGGGGACAGGGTTTCTCTGTGTAGCCCTAGCTGTCCTGGAACTCACTCTGTAGACCAGGAACTCAGAAATCTGCCTGCCTCTGCCTCCCAAGTGCTGGGATTAAAGGCGTGCGCCACCACCACCCAGCTTAGAAGCTTCTTATTGTGTTTGCCACACTCTCCATAGTCTACAGGTATCTCCTAGTTCGGCTGGTTTGTTCCTTTGCTGTTAGGAAGCTTTTGAGTTTGATATAACCCCATTTGTCTAGTTTAACTTTATTGCCTGTGATTTTGGAGTTATTATATATAAATATATATAACATTGCCCAGAGCAGTGTAGCAGAGCTTTTTGCCTGTTTTCTTCTGATTAGTTTTACAGATTCATTTTTCACGTTTAAGTCTTTAATTCATCTTTCAACCCCCATGCAATAGCAAATTTTATTCAGAGCATCAGACAATTTATACTCTGAGGATTAAGTAGAGTCACATGAGTAAAGTGTCCACATGTGCCAAAACATGTTTTTCCATAGAGACAAATAACAAAAGCCAGTTGTAATGAATAATCTGAAATAAGCTCAGTCCTCTCTGCTACACCAGGAGACCACACAAGCACATCCCAGGAACAGTTCTGTGTGGTTTCCGTATTTTTAAATCTGTTAGTATTTTAATCACAATTTCTTTTTCCTCTTCTATTTCTATCTCTTTCTTTTTGGTGTCAGAATTCCATCATTTTAAACATTCCTTTGTGTTTCAATATTGGCTAATTTTTTTTGCAACTTTTCTCTGTATAACTCCAGACTCTATTTTTTAAATTGTTTTATTATTTATTTTCTATATTCTTTGTTTACATCCTAAAAGCCTTCCCCTTTCCCAATTTCCCCCCCCCCCATATGTCCCATAAGTCCTCTTCTCTCCATCCATTCTCCTGTCTTTCCCCCTCCCTTTTCTCTGTCCTGGTACTCCCCTACAATGCTGGATCAAGCCTTTCCAGGATTAGGGCCCTCTTCTTCCTTCTTCATGGGAATCATTTGATATGCTAATTGTATCTTCAGTATTCAGAGCTTCAGGGCTAATTAATATCCACTTATCAATGATTGCATTCCATGTGTATTCTTTTGTGATTGAGTTACCTTGCTTAGGATGATATTTTTCCAGTTCCATCCATTTGCCTAAAAAATTCATGAATTCATTGTTTTTAATTGCTGAATAGTACTCCATTGTGTATATATACAACATTTTCTGTATCAATTCCTTTATTGAGGGACATCTGGGTTCTTTCCAGCTTTCGGCTATTATAAATAAGGTTGCTATGAACATAGTGGAGCATGTGTCCTTATTGCATGTTGGGGAATCCTCTGGGTATATGCCCAGGAGAGGTATAGCAGGGTCCTCCAGAAGTGTCATGCCCAGTTTTCTTAGGAACCGCCAGACTGATTTCCATAGTGGTTGTACCATCTTACAATCCCACCAGCAGTGAAGGAGTGTTCCTCTTTCTCCACATCTTCGCCAACACCTGCTGTCTCCTGAGTTTTTAACCTTAGCCATTCTGACTGGTGTGAGGTGAAATCTCAGGGTTGTTTTGATCTGCATTTCCCTAATGGCTAATGATGTTGAGCATTTCTTAAGGTGCTTCTCGCCCATCTGAATTTCTTCAGGCAAAAATTCTTTGTTTAGGTCTGTACCCCATTTTTTAATAGTATTATTTGGTTCCCTGGGGTCTAACTTCTTGAGTTCTTTGTATATATTGGATATTAGCCCTCTAGCGGATATAGGGTTGCTGAAGATCTTTTCCCAATTTTTTGGTTGCCGTTTTGTCCTTTTGATGGTGTCCTTTGCCTTACAGAAACTTTGTAATTTTATGAGATCCCTTTTGTCAATTCTTGATCTTAGAGCATAAGCTATTGGTGTTCTGTTCAGGAACTTTTCCCCTGTGCCTATGTCCTCAAGGGTTTTCCCCAGTTTCTTTTCTATAAGTTTCAGTGTGTCTGGTTTTATGTGGAGTTGAGCTTAGTACAAGGAGATAAGAATGGATCAATTCACATTCTCCTGCATGCTGACCTCTAGTTGAGCCAGCACCATTTGTTGAAAAGGCTATCTTTTTTTTCGACTGGATGTTTTCAGCTCCTTTGTCGAAGATCAAGTGACCATAGGTGTGTGGATTCATTTCTGGGTCTTCAATTCTATTCCATTGGTCCACTTGCCTGTCCCTGTTCCAATACCATGCAGTTTTTAACAGTATTGCTCTGTAGTATTGCTTGAGGTCTGGATACTAATACCCCCAGAAGTTCTTTTACTGTTGCGAATAGTTTTAACTATCCTGGGTTTTTTTGTTATTCCAGATAAATTTGAGAATTGCTTTTTCCAACTCTGTGAAGAACTGAGTTGGGATTTTGATGGGGATTGCATTGAATCTGTATATTGCTTTTGGCAAGATGGCCATTTTAACTATATTAATCCTGCCAATCCCCGAGCATGGCAGATTTTTCCATTTTCTGAGGTCTTCTTCGATTTCCTTCTTCAGAGACCTGAAGTTCTTGTCGTAAAGATCTTTCACTCTATTTTTAACAGTATCCTTCCTTTTGATTTTTACAGATTTTAATTTTTATCCTTTTCAGGCACTGTAACCACTCACTCTTTTAGGTCATTCATCTATTTCTTGTTATACTCTATTTCTTAATTTACTTTAGTTTAAACAATTCTAGACATGCAGGGATTTTTCTGAGCATGAAAATAACACGGACATTTTTCTCAGCAACCACAGCTCAGGTGTTTTCGACTGTTGTTGGTTAAAGGTTCCAGAGTGTCTCTCTTCCATTCCCTGTGAAGTTGACCCTTTAAGAAACCAATCTCCCTGACCCCCTTAGTGCTGTTTCTTACAAGGTTCTTACCCAACAACCATAGCGTCTTCTCCGGAACAGGCACATCTGACATTAGACACTTTACTCTTTTTCTTGCATCTCATTTATCTAGTTATTAATGAGAAGCCATGTGTTTCCTCATCCAGCCTGCCTGAGACTAACAGGGCCAGCCAGCAAGGTGCTCAACACCAGGACACATTCTACAGAGGTGTCTGAACCGCTCTTTGTTAAAGGATTTCCCACAAGACATGAGACCATTGCAGATGGAGGCTGTGTAGTGAGAAGGCTTTTACAGTCTGGTCCACCCTGGCCTGCTTTGCAGATGGAATTTAATGCCCCACCCCCATGCCCAGAGTATGTGTGGGAGCCCCAGACTATGTGGTTTCCTTTGTTCTTTCTCTACAGGTAAAGCCTTTGCTCCCATCAACACAAATTCTTCACTTGTCTTCCTTTTTCTTTTCTTTTCTTTTTTCTGGATATTTTCTTCATTAACATTTCAAATGTTATTCCCTTTCCTGGTCATCCCCTCCCCTCCTGATTCTATAAGGGTGTTCCCCCACCCACCTACTCCCGCCTCCCCACCTTGGCATTCCCCTACACTGGGGTATGGAGCCTCCACAAGACAGGGCCTCTCCTTCTGTTGATGCCCGATAAGGCCATCCTTTGCTCCTTTTTTTTTTTAAAAAAGCTTCAAATTCAAGTATGGACAAAAGAAAATAGAGCCCACCGTTCTTAGTCACACCACATAGGGACTCATAACTCCAGGACATAGACTTTAAAAATAGCATGATGAGGTAACTTAGAGATGACACTCTATGAGGAAAGGCTGAGGGACTAGGTTAGCCTAATTATAAAAGGGATTTAGAGGAAATTTGCTTCCTCTTGGCAGTTATCCCTAGGGCTGCCATGGAAGAGAAGTTTGCTAACTGGGGCAGAACTAGACTCAATGGGTAGTTTACAGGGGGCCAGCTTTGACTGTGCTCAGGGAGAAAAACAATTCAAATATGAAAACTTGAAATGCATAGCCTGCTGCTTCAAAGTGGACCGTGGTGCCTCGACAGACTCATGGAGGGGGAAGAGGAGGGAGGGGAGATACTGGGTTTTTTTCTCTATGGTCATTTTTTTTGTTTGTTTGTTTAGTTTTGTTTTTTGTGGGTTTTTTTTTTTTTTTTTGCCTCCAGACTTAAATTGAATCTTCAAAAAGTTTCACTGTGTACATTTGGAGCAGGGGTGGTATGCAACCTAATGCTTTGAAATGTATGTACAGGCATGTATAAATATGGTAAAATGGATATTGTAGTGAAAATAAATAATCCACAAGTGATCTGAATAGCTTAACACTGCGCCTGCACTCAGTGTCCCCATATGACACATCACCCTCGCTCCTGTGCCACTGAGAACATTGGTCTTTGTTTCCATGTTCAAGATGATTAATTCAACAGAGGTTAGGGTTGTATCAGGCAAAGGCATGGACCTTGGATTGGAATCATTTAGAACTAAGCCCTTAGAATTCCAGAGACTTCTTAATCCCAGGGTTTTAAGAGGAGGTATAAATAATGCATAATAAGATGTGCAATCTTAAGTATTTAGTAGGAGTTTTGACAATTGTTACATCTGTGTAGTCACTTCCTGGCTAGTCCTGCATGCCCCTGTTTGATTTCTTTCCTTACATAAGCCACTTTGTGAATTCTGTAAAGATCGATTAGAATCATTTGATTTGGGGCTGCATATAAATGAAATCATAGGACTTTCTTCTCCCTACACATGTTTTGGAGGCTCATTATATATTCATCGTAGGTATCAGTAGCTCCTTTGCATTGAATTGTAGATGAATGCGTAACTCATTATACCCTCTGAAGGAACAAGGCCACATTCTCACAGAGGGCTTTGGGTTGTGTAGGTAAAGCTCCTTGTGACAAAGTTCTATTGTAGTTTTACTGCTGCCCACTTATTTTTAGTGAAATCAGGAGATGAATGACATGCAGTATAAAATACTAATGAAAACAGAGTGTATAGATAGTCTTCAACGAGCCTGAGAGACCCAGCAGGCACCACTTAGAGTTTATATAATTTGCGTCAAATATAGTTTTGTCTTAAACATAAGAAGATGCAGCAGAATGCCCTGGAGATTCACGAGGGATTAATAAATAGGTGAGTAAAATGATTGTCAGAATAACTTGGATTAATTTACAAAAATCTATTGTGATTTTTACATGAGTTGAATGTCTCTTTGTGAATGAATTGGTTCTAAATGCACAATGGTTTTGTTCACCTCAACACAAGAGTTGAATATTTGTTACTGTTTATAATAGTCAAACTTTTTCTGGACAAAAGTAAGGTAATTTTAAGAAGTCTTTAAAAATTATCTTTATTGAGATATGTATTGTTGATATTTAATAATTGGGAATATTTATAGTTTATAAAATCTGACACCTCTTACATATTTTTGTACCGTGATACCCTTACCACCACAAAACTAATAGATGCATCTGCTGTTTTTACATATTTCCTCCTGTCCCTTGAACTTTTTGAACTAGACTTAACATTCTACACAAATGCTTCCCTCCTGACCTGTCTTCTTCCCAGCCTGACCCCTGCTCATCGTGTCTGGTTTTTACTTCTCACTTTGTACAAGTTTAGCAAAGGAACGTGACAGTGTGTTCTGGTTCACAACCATTACGCTTACTTCCTTGTCACATGAGGTGTACTTATGAAGTCAGGTACATGGCATGGCATCATACAGAATGACTTAACTTCATACACACAAAATAAAATGTATAGAAAAAATAAAGGAGCCATTGGAATGATTAGTTATTAGTAAATATATGGGATTATTGGTAATTTAATTTACGCTAGGCTATATTTCCTAAATCTAGTGTAATAAGAATAAATTATTTTCAATAAAATGTAAAGAAAAAAGTAAGGTGATCCGTGCACACAATGAATTCCTCACAATATGCATTTCCTTGGCCAAGGGGTTTTTTCTGTTGAGAATTTTCACTGTTAATAGTTAATAATGTGTCCTCTGAGCCAAAGGAAAAATTGAGATAAAGAAGCATTTTTTTTCCTAGAAGTGTTGGACTGTCTTGGATATTAATATAATTTCTCTGAGTAATCATGTTAATAACTATGGTATGTAAAATAATGCCTACACTATCTGACCCATCCTTCTGGAACTGAACTGAAGGCATTATGTGAGCTCTCCTGGTAATGAAGGTCACAAATCAAAAGGAAGAATACAGGCAGAAGGGATTAGGACAAAAAAGAGCTGGAGCCATAACTCTACATCCATGCTATAATGGATCCTGTAATTTGACAAATGTAACCGAGTTAAAAAATGGTACTTAATGAATTAAGGATGAGCTGGTCTTCCCTGGCATTGGTTGGGGACACAAAAAATTTCTCCTTTCTCCTAAAATTCTGCCAAAAAACCCCACATAAAAATTATAATAATTTGTTACATGTAGCAGTATTATGTAATGTTTCATAAATAATGTCCATAGCTAAAGGTAATTTTTCTTAAGTCTTATATAGGTTCTATAGTATCTACAATGCAAGCAAAAATTGCAAACTACATATTCTTATTTGATTTCACTTAGCAGAATAGTATTTTCCTATGAGACCTTTCTGAAAGACACAGGAAAAGACAAAGGCTGCCTTGTGTTCTCATGACATCCGAGTATCAATGTACTGTTTGGTTTTAAACCAGGTATCCATTTTGAGTCTTAATAAAGTCTTCTCAGCCATAGGTGTACTAGGAGGAAGGGCTTGGGACTCCACTGATCAATACAGTTATAGGCTTCAGGACAGTCAGTGCCTATGTCATCTGATAAAAGAATACATTTCACTAAAACTTAGGAAAATCATTATCTTTTTTTCTTGCTGGTTTTTAGTCATGCTGTGCTTTCCTGTCTGTGGTTGGCATTATTCTAGAGACACTTTTTCCGCAAAGGAGTAATAATTTATCCTCTTGTGTTCATGTTTTGGAACTAGTGGAAGTGAAGTAAGACTGATAGTAAAGAATCTGTCTCCGGGCAGTGGTGGTGCAGCCAGGACAGCCAGGGCTACACAGAGAAACCCTGTCTGGGGGGAAGTGGGGGGGGGAGAGAGAGAGAAGAGAGAGAGGAGAGAGAGAGGAGAGAGAGAGAGGAGAGAGAGGAGAGAGAGGAGGGAGAGGGGAGAGAGGAGAGAGAGAGAGAGGAGGGAGAGGAGAGAGAGAAAGAGAGAGAGGAGAGAGAGGAGAGAGAGAGGAGGGAGAGGAGAGAGAAAGAGGAGAGAGAGGAGAGAGAGAGAGGAGAGAGAGGAGAGAGAGAGGAGGGAGAGGGGAGAGAGGAGAGAGAGAGAGAGAGAGGAGGGAGAGGAGAGAGAGAGAGAGGAGAGAGAGGAGAGAGAGAGAGGAGAGAGAGGAGAGAGAGAGAGAGGAGAGAGAGGAGAGAGAGAGAGAGAGGAGAGAGAGGAGAGAGAGAGAGAGAAGAGAGAGAGAGGAGAGAGAGGAACAAGAGGGGAGAGAGGGGAGAGAGAGAGAGAGAGAGAGAGAGGAAGAGAGAGAGAGAGGAAAGATTCTGTCAGTAATAATTCAGAGACTGCTAAGGCAGGCTTTCCACCCTGAACAGAAGGGCTATGGCCCACAGAAAGCTCACTCACAAGTGTAGGCTCTGCTTTGCATGACTGGAAGGTATAAATGCACTCGCAATGCTTTGTGGTAGAAATGTGTGATACTTGTTCCTGTGGACAATTCCGATGCGGTTGGTGAATATATGTCAGAAATAGCGCACAGAACGAAATCCCATCATACAGTTAGGCACTTTATCCCATCTTCATGCTTACGAACCAGCCCACTGATTAAAGTGAATTCAATAACACGCAGAGAAACAGTAACACGCAGTTGCTGCAGAAACGGAAAGGACTGACGCTTTGGGGAGGACTTAGATTCTCACGTCTCCCAACCTTTCTGTAACATAAACACTGCTTCATATAAAACCCTTAAGCAGAACTTGACATCCTTTAAAATCACTCACTATCATAATATAATGTGGCCGAAAATGATTCTCCGTTTGAAATGTGTCTGTGGATAAACACTCTCTCTCTGACAGTGGTACCCGGCTCCTCACAGTTGCTGCATAAAGATGCTAATATCAGTACCAAACAAGATAATGAGCCTTCAGAAATCTTATTGAGCTCTGCAACCCCCCTTTTTTTTACATCTCAAAATAAAAACTTGGAGTAAAATTAGTGATGCATAAATGTCTCTTAGCCACTTTATATTTAAATAAATGATCTGATGGTATTCTTGAAATGACCTTCTGCTCTTGAAAAATACATAAATACATATTTTATTATTGAAGCTATTTTATTTGCCACACAATATGCTCTTTTAAGAATATTATGGGGCCGGTTGTGGTGGCGCACGCCTGTGATCCCAGCACTTGGGAGGCAGAGGCAGGCGGATTTCTAAGTTCAAGGACAGCCTGGTCTACAGAGTGAGTTCCAGGACAGCCAGGGCCTCACCAAAAAAAGGATATTATGTATGAACATATATATGTGTATATATAAATACATATATGTATGTACATATATATATATAAACCTGCTTTGTCTGATATATGTGTATATATGTACATGTATACATGTATATATTATAATATATACATATATATATTAGACAAGGCAGAAGGTTCAAGAATAATCATTTGTGTTTGTGGCTGTATGCATCCATGTTTGTATGTGTGTGCTTGCGTGTGCACATGTGTGTGAATGTGGAGGTGCATACACCAGAGCATGCTGTAGTTGCTTGCACAGGCCTGAGGCCATCACCCCAGCATGGAAAGGGGGTGGAGCTCATGAGTTCCATTCCTATTTGAGAAGCCTTTGGCAGTTGGTATGGGGTCCCCTAAGACACAGTTGTGGGATAGATCACGGAGTTTTGTTTCTGGGTCCTGTTCTCAGAGTGACTAAAGCTATTTTACAACCTAATTCATTCCCACCCATAGTTGTGTGGAGTAAAAATCAAATAGAAAAAGCAGTTTTCAAAAGTTATATAAAGTTGATTTCAGGCTTACTTAAAGCAGTTTATTTAAAGCTCTGTTTAAATGTTTAGAGAACTCAAGGCTTGGTCATTTTACAAAGCAACACATGGATTAGTTGATGGAGTTAAGCCACCAATATGGGGAGGATGGTGGTGGCCAGAATACTCAGACTGCAAAAGAAGGGTGAGCTGCTCTCCCGCGCGCACCCCACCCCCCACCCTGCTGAGCTGAATTGCAGAAACATGGAGACAAAATGGCCAAGGGAAATGCTGAAGGGGAATTTGAAAAGTTAAACTTTGCCTTCTTGAACGTCTGTACTTGTATTTATTTAGTTGGGTAAAATAAGACCTTTTCTAATTTTGATCCTGATCCGTGAAGCACACGAGGAAGGGTCACCATGCATAACAAGTCCACTTCCATTAATAGAACAGTACGTAATAGAATAGGACTGCGTTACTGTTCTTTCGCGTTGTACTCTCATTTTTCAGGTGACTCCTATCATTCAAACTACCAGGATAACCTGCACTTTGGCCTACTTATTAACTCTTTGGGATGAATATTGCTAGATTTCATCTCTCCTGATAGACTCGTCAGACTGAAAACTTACTAGCCATTATCCTAAGCACATAGTCGATAAAGTCATACTTAATGAAAGAGTTATAGAAACGTCAATGGAATAAGGATAGGAGAATGTGTGTGAGGAAGTGGTCACTAGGAATGCTTGCTGGGTGATCTCAGGAGAGAGACTTGAGAGAGAGAGAGAGAGAGAGAGAGAGAGAGAGAGAGAGAGAGAGAGGGAGGGAGGGAAGGTGGGTGAGGAGGGGGTTAGACTGAGGTGCACTTAGCTTCACCTTGGGCCTGCATAGGAAAGCTGATTCTCTAATACCCACTTAAGTTAATTAAGAAAATACACTTAAAGATGGAATTTACACAAGAATACCAAAGGAATTAAAACAGAAATCCAAAGGATTTCAGGCAAGTCAACTTTGCAGACTTTGTGAACTTAAAAGGGATATTGGAAAATGATGTTTAAGTGAAGGGGTCCATGACAGTCATGTCACCTCTTCAAGCAACAGGGACTCTAAGAATGGCAAGGGGAGAAAAGGCACTGCAGGGGCTGCTCATGACTGCACGCTGGGAATGGCCAAGGGTGAGGATGCTGAGCACTGAGGAGGAGGAAGGCACACCCACTTGGCTAGCAGGGAGGATGCAGGGGGGAGGGGGGAACAACCCTGGTGGTTCAGTGGTGAGTTGAAAGTCATCCAGTGGCCTTATTGCATGGGTGGGAGGTGGAGATGCAGCCCTGATGGGGAGATCTCCTCTCCTCTGTGAGATGCAAAAACCAAAGCAAACCGAACTCAACCACAAAGGGTCTGCAACAAAACCAACTGCTGAATTTAATCCTTGAGGAAATCTTCCTTCTTCATAAGATAACGTGACCTTTCACCTGCACTAGGGAAGAGAAGCAATGTCGATGTTGAATGACAAAGAAGCTAACCAAACTTGGCAGGGATTGATCACAGATCATTTAAATAAACTATTTCCAATGACTTTCAAATCAGAATGCCAATTACTGACGATTCTGTTCCGAGGTGCTAAAAATAACGTATATTTGTTATGGTGGAGAACCATGCTTAGTGATTTTTAGATTGCTGTGAGCGGTTAGCGCCTGTTTCATTATGCCTTATGCCAAAGGGCGTAGAATGAAGGCTTGGTTTTTATTGGGAGAATAGTTCATGGCCATTGCTTTAAAACGGCTTCCAGGTCACAGCTCCTTACTTCTTCTTCACAGCTACCATAGTGTGATGTTCCCGCTCAGAGGAAAACAGTTCTCACTTACCTTATGTTAATGTGACCCTCATTCATTGTAAAGATGATAAATCTGTGGAAAGTGGGAAGCGTCACGTTATGTCCCCAAGGCTGACAGTAACTCTGAACAGAAAAGAGCAAACTAAAAGATGAAGTCATGTCAGCACTGGCCTGTTTAAAATCTGAACATTTTATTTGAATCAACTCAAGAAAACATATATTATTAAAAATCATCAGTTCCTACCATAATAGGACACTTTTACAATGATGTCCATAACAGAATTAGAGATACAGTACATTTTACAACTACCTGGATTTTTATCAGTCATCAACGTTAAATGAATGAACTAAAAGTTTATTCATTATTAGGAAAGTAGGAAGGCCTATATTTTCGAATTAATATACGTTGTTTCTTTTGATGCTGTGACTCCATTAGCATACATTGTTTCTTTAGGATAACATGATTGAGTTACATAATGTACAATAGATTTGATGGAGATAATTATCTGAAGAATGATAGCTTCAATCATCTCTACGTAACTTCTACGGGGTTATAAGATAGTCTGAATGATGTAAGTTTCATCTGAAAATTAAAAAAATTAATGTATTCAATTAGCATGCAAAATCATGGGTTTTATTATGGTGGTGGATGTCCTCACACTTGTGTAGAGTTAGGCTTTGATCTCCATCCATTGTGTGTCCCCTGCTTTCTCCAGGCTCCCTCCTCCCTCCCTCCCTCCCTCTTTCCCTCCCTCCCTCCTCCTTCCCTCCCTCCCTCCCCCATCCCTCCCTCCTTCCCTCCTTCCTTGTATCCCTCCTTCCTCTTGTTTCTTCTCACCCGTGTTTCATTGCTCCCTCAAGTCATTACTTCCCTCAAAACTTTTTTCTTCCCTCCCATGATTCTTGATCTAGTTTTGTACCTACATACAATGCATCAATTTACACGCATGTATAATTTTCAATATAGGTTCCACTCATGAGGAAGACATGGAGTATTTGTCTTTCTGAGTTTGGCTTACTTCGCTTACCACAGTGATTTCATAGAGTTCCTGTTGCGTCGCATGTGCTACAGTTTCTTCATTTTGTTGCCTGTTGATGGACACCCAGACTCATTCTGTTGGAATAATGAAGCAATAACCATGGCAGGTATTTCTGTGGTGTGTTGACTTAGCATTCTCTGGGTATTTGCAGAGTCCAATGCTAGCTCTTTTTGCAGAGCTTTGAAGAGCTCCCATAAGGATTTCCAGAGTTCCCATGTAGGCTTAGGTTATTGTTAGCAGCGAATAAGTGTCTCGTCTCGTATCCTGAACAGCAAATGTTGCCATTTGGTTTTCTTGGTCATTGACAACAGGTTTGCAAGTGGGGAGAATCTCATGGAAGTTTTAATTTTCGATTTTCTGATGGTTAGGGGTTATAAAATACTTTAAAGTGTTTATCTGGCCTTTTGTATTTCTTGTTTTGAGAACTATTTGGCTCATTATTGGATGATTTAGTATTGGATGATCTGGGGTTTTTCTTGTTTAATTTGTGCTGTTCTTTATGTGACCTAGATATTACTCCCTAGTCTGGTGCACAGTTTGCAATGGTTCTCCTTGCTCAGTGGGCTGTCTCTTCTTCTGATCACGCCCTTCTCTGTGAAGCTTTTGATTTCATGTGACTCTGTCAGTTCTTAAGAGTTTTCCTTATTCTATTGAAATTTCATCTTCAGAAAACCCTTGACTAAGCAAGCCTCTATCTGGAAGGGTTTCTCGTGTTTTACTGTAGCAATTTTCAAAGTTCCATGTCTTATGTCTAGGTCTTTGATCCATTTGGAAATGACATTTTCCCCCTGAAGCAGGGGAGATATGAATCTAGATTCATTTTTCTACATATGGTAATTACAATCCAGTTTCCCCAGCACTGTTTGTAAAAGATGCTGCAATTCCTTGAATGAAAATTGATGCCTATGTAAAAAAAAAAAAAATGAGGCAGCTGAAACTGCATGAGTTCAGTTTGCTTCTTTTGTTCTCTCCGGTGTATCTGTACCTCCATTTTTCAGCACAGCCATGCTGTTACTGCTACCATTGCTCTGTGATAAAATTTGGAATCACTATTGCCATACGTCCAGCATTTTTATCCCTGCTAAGTGCTGCTTTGGTGGTTCTGGGTCTTTTATGCTTTCTTCCATACCAGGATTGTTTATTTGGTTCTGTGGAGAGCACTGTTGGGGTTGTGATGGGGATATCATTGAACCTGTAGATTACCTTCAGAAACTCAGGCATTTACTTCTGCCCAGTTGTTAATGTGGGGGTGTTTCCATTTTCCTGTGTCTTTGTCTGTTATCGTAAGCACTTCCGTTCCCCCTTGTGCAGTCTGCCGGACAGGCCTGGTTGTCCCACAGCACCCAGTACAGCTCTGGGACCTGGGACGGCCCCATGCCCTTCTAACCACATCTAAAGAAAATGCATTTCTAAGTATTACTCAGGGGTTGTGGGGTTGAAGATTCCAACTTATCTCTGTTTGGTGAGAGGATGCAATTCATCGCACAACTATCATCACATTAAAGCATATCTATTCATCTCTTTCCTAAACAGTCTGTTTTTGAGCACGTTGTTTTATATCTCTGTTATCAAGTTATATAAGCTTTTAAAATGTTCTTCCTTTCCCATTCTATACAGCAAACTCCACGTCATTGAGGTTTTTTGGGATAAAATGTTTTCTCAATTTTCCCTTTTGCTATTATTTCATTCCTACCATGGACTCTTGCTGTTTCTGGCTGAGATCCGAGAACGTATTTCTAGCATCCACCTTTTCCCTCTCCTCCCTCCTCTTCCTGTTCCTCCTCCCGCTTCTCTCTTCTCCATTTTCCTCCTTCTGTTCCTCCTTCCACTCTTCCTTCTCCTCCTCTGCCCCTCCTCTCCCTCCTCCTTCTGTCCCTCTTCCCCTTCCCCTCTTTCTCCCCTTCCTCCTTCTGTTCCTTCTCCCCTTCTCCTTTCTCCTGTTCCTACTCCCACTCTTCCTCCTTCTCTTCCTCTCCTTCCTCCTCTTCCTCCCCCTCCTCCTCTGTCCCTCCTCCCATCCCTCCTCCTTCACCTCTTCCCCCATCACCATCTATTTGATATGTTTTTTTAGGTATTTTATTCTGTTCTTGGGACATTTCCAGTCATGTTTCTTCCTTGCTTCAGAATTTCCAGTGCCTTCTCAGAATCAAATCTCAGGGTCTTTTGGGAAGTAAAGGTTATTCATGTTCTTATATTTCCTCTTATCTTCAGTTATCATAACTCCATGTCATAATTGCACTCATTTATCCGTAAGTTGTCAAGATGGAAAATGTCTACTTCAGTTTAAATTGTACTCATTGTTTTCACTGAAATCTCCCGTTTCCACTCCTGCAGTTTTATGCTGATCACCATCCAAAGATACACTTGTGAAGCCTTGGTCCCCGGAGAGTGGCACTGGAAAGTTCTGTGGACCTTTAGGAGATGGGATATGATGGGAGATTCTTGGACCACTGAAGGTGTAATCTAGACTAGGACTGTAGAAACCCAGTTTGTCTCTCTTTTTGTGTCTGTCTGTCTCTGTCTGTGCTTGTATGTCTGTCTGCCTGTCTCTACTTGAGTTAGAGATGTGACTGCTAACTCAAACACATAGCTGTCCACAGCCCTCACCAGATGTCAAATCAAACATCATGAATGCTGGACTCCTCCCCTACCAAGATAAAACATTTCTAAGCTAAATAAATATTTCATCTCTGAAAGTGATTTGGGCATTTATTGCAGCAATGCCCAGCTGAATAATATATCCCTGAAGCTTTTAAATGACCAATGACTCTTCGTTGTCACCAGAAATGCCATCTTCTGGGGCTTCCCAAGTTACTTCATTTGGGTACTCTTTTAATGTGAACCTCAAGTACTTGGGGGAACCTGACTTCAGCAATGTATCTTGTGCTACCTTGTATTTGATAATTTGCACATAGATATTTTCCCAGTCACCCTCTAAAGGGCAGAGTTCTACAAAGCAGATGCATATCTGCCTGTTCGTGCCTCCTCTACAGTGGCCAACCATGCTTCTTGGACCCTCAGTGCAGGAGCTGAGCTGCCTCTCAATAGAACATTCAAGAGGCATTTACTGCAGATTAAATCAAGAAAACAGGGGGTATATATCCAAGTGTAGAAAGCCTCTGGCTGAACTTATTAGATATTGGGGATATTGTTGTGGGGAAGGTGCTGTCAAGTTGTTGAAGGGAGAAAACTCTTGGATTTTACTCAGAGCCATTCCCCATTAGGACTGACATATTTTATCCTCACTTCCCTGGCATATGGGAGATGGGTTGTATTTTCTCTGAAAATAGAAGATGTTGAAAATAGAAGAAATTGGATCAATTGAAAATAGAAGAAATTGGATCAATTTCTAGGACATATAACTTATCTGGAACAACTTATCTAATGTTCTGTATATAATAATGTCCCCAGAGAAGCATCATTTTAATTTGAGAATTTTATTTTCATATAAATGCCACTTCTGCTATTACAGCAACCAGTGTGAAAAACATATCTTTAGTAAGCTATATAGACTGTGCTTTATCTATGGACTTGTTGAGCTCAGCCTTTATTAGTGAAATTAGGTATTCATATTATTCATATACTATATGTATATATATGATTATATATTAACTATATATAACATACATATATATAATATATATATCTGTACTAGATGCACCTGCTCAATTATGTGTTTCTCAAATTCTTTTAATTATTGTTAATGCATACACCTGCCACAATAAGCACCCTATGAATACCCCAAAGCTGCTCTGTAGTGGTGAGGGATTTGGGCTCCAAGTTTGGGCTCTATCCCATCAGTACCTCATTGACTAGTAAGCCATTATGAACCCAGATTTTCTCAGTTGTAAAGTGGAGATGTTAACATCTGGCTCAAAGGTTGTTGTGAGACTAAAACGAGATAATTTATGTAAAACAGCATGTTACCAGGCACTTAGTGAATTTCCACTGAATAGATGTGATTTAATAATGATCTCATTATTAAGCAGTGCCACATTAAGTTTCACAGAAAGTAAAGTCTTTGAGGCTTCCAAATGGTCCCTCACGTAATATCAAAACTCAACAGTGAGGTGTTCTGTAATATTTCAATTTTCTTCAATAGCAACCATGACTTTGCTATTTAGCTTATTATAACATCAGCAAAATGTTGGGGATTTTAAGTAGTAGTATTGCTTTTAATCAATTTTATGACTAAGATAAATGGCCTAACACAAAGAGTTTGAAGAAAATGAGTGTCCACATGGATGAATGGATGAAGGTAATGAACAGATAACTCACAAGAGAGAAAGAAGGGTGTGTAAGAGAAAAGATATCCTCTCTACGAAGGAAAGTAAAGGCACTGCAGTGAGGCTCTCGTTTCTTTCAAGGGTATTAATGGCAGAAATCCTTTTTGATAATACAAAAAGTCTAATAGAATTGGTTGCTCACTTAGAATATTGTTGCCAGGAAATTTTATGCAGTTTTCTTTTGTGTATTTGGAGAGTACTGGCCTCAAGAACTGTGCTAATGGTAAAACTACTAATAATGAGCTTACTTTTGGAAATTAAATCTAAAAAAGAATACAGGGATAGAGAGAAATATCCAGTAAAGTGTATATCACAGGATTATTCAAAATGTGGACTGCCAGTGGACTAGAAAAACTACCATCAGCTGTATGTTATAGTCAAATCATATGTATTGCAAGATACATAAGATCATGTACCAACTCAACAAATGCTCACATTAATGCTAATTGAGAAAAACAGAAGATATGATATTGTATATATCAGAACCAATGTTTTGTAAAATTATGCAAGGAAAAAGTGGAGGAAAGCATCAAATAATAGTAATTACCTAAGTTAGACGATACCCTGAATTTTCTCCTTTTTATAGGCTGCATTTTTTGTGTGCCTTTTGTTTTATACACAAATTCTTTTAAAAAAAACTTTATATTATATTTTACTTACTTTGTGTATATGTGTGTGAATATGTGAATGCTACAGATGTGGAGATCAGAGGACAACTTTCAGGATCAGTTCTCTGATGAATCAGGTATCTGGATCCATACGTTGGTCTTGGGGCATTGAATGTCTGGTCTTGAGAGCAGACACCTGTACCCACTAAGCCTTCTTATTTTCTTAAGATTTATTTATTTTATGTATATGAGTGTTGTACCCACATGTATGTATGGGTACTGTTATAGGCCTGGTTCCTGTGGAAGTCAGAAGAGGGTTTCAAACCTTTTGAAGCTAGACTCATGACTGGTTGTGAGTGACCATGTGGGTGCTGGGAATCAAACCCAGGTCCTCTGCAAGAACAGTAAGTGCTCTTAACTACTGAGCCTTCTCCCCAGTCCTTCCTATACACAAACTCTTAAAGAAATGATTAAGAGAAGTCTCTTTTATTGAGATTAACTATTGAATAAATATATCCTTACACAGTGGACAAGTTTACTTTGGCCTCCAGGGCAAAAGCTGAATGCTTAAACAGGTATTAATTAGCCTTGGATTCAACACTGGGGGGGGGGGCAGATGAAGGTGTCAAAGGTTAATGCAGAATTTGATTGGAATAATTTATGCAATGAAAATTCATGTTCCTGCTAATCTGGCGAGTTTTCCTTAAGAAAGGTTAAGGGATTTTTTTTTTTCAAGGCCAAGAATGACAGTGTTTTAAAGTGAAAAACTGATAAGAGAATGAAAAAAAAAGATTTTACTAAACACCAAGTACATCTAGTGTGCAGGGCCAACAGAGTAAATATAGATAGTTTATCTCAATTTTCAATTTTTCATATTGTTTAACTGTCTAAATATATGTGAGGATTTGTATTCATCTTTTGCTTACTAGTGTTCTAAAATAAATGGGATGGAACCAGACACTACATCGTTAGCTAGGTAAGCCATGGAATGAAGGGGCTTACTAAATAGTAATAGGTAATTCTTGGAGGGAAATAGGGACATCATCTCCATGTCACATGTAAGTAAACTGAGGCCCAGACAGCCTCGGCAGGCCTGCCATGGAAATCCAGGCTCTGCTTGCAGAGCCCAGGAGATTCACTGCTGCACCCTGCCATTTCTTATTAAATACATTGGCGCAGAAAAGGAATGCTGAGAACCCCTTAAACTCGAACATGGCGTAGCAAGGACAGTCATTTCTAAGCTGCCTCCAGAGTGAGAGGCACCGGCTCTCTATGTAGTGATGCAGTAAAAGATGACTTTAGAGAACCCAGGGGACCAATTCGGTTGACTATGATTTTGTCCCTCAAACTTCAGAAGAGCAGATTGAGTTGCAGGTGATTATCTCAGGCAACATCTTCAGGACTGAGGGAGACATCAGTCATGCTGACAGAAAAGGAGGCAGAGGCATTGCTTTTCCAAATAGCCCGTGTGGGGGACAGGGGTGCTTCCTCAGATCCTCTGTGATGGTTTGGAACATCAGGTCCTGAGCTGCATTTCCTCACCTATAGGGTAATAACTGCTCTATTCATAATTGATTAGAGAAGAACTTGATGAATCTTACTGCCTGTCCCTTTCTCATTCAGCAATTCCATGAAACGTATTGAAGGAGGCACACAGCGAGGTGCACAGCCGACCAGAGGGCTGATGGTCTTTTATAGGAGTAATGGCGCCTGACCAGTGCATACTCAAGCAAGCCCACCTTTCCTCAGAAAATTCTAGGAGGTCACTCCAACGTATGGCAGAGGCCCAACCACTTATTATCTGAGTAACCCAGGGGCAATCGCTAAACCTCTCTGAATCTCCATTATTAATCTATTAAATAAGGATAATGGCATTGACTTTGCATGTCTTTGGTGGGGATTAATGTCAGATAATAAGGTCTTTAATCACTTCCCACATTCTTCTCATTTTGGTATCTGAGGCTATTTAGTAAGAGGCACCTCTGGAAGTGCCTCTGGCGCTGTTTTCCCCAGGTTCAGCATTTATTACTGTGTTCTTTCCCTACTTCTCTCTGCTCCTCAGTGGGATGAAATTATAGGGATTTTAATTCCTCAAGGTTTAGAAGTGACAAGAAGTTCATCAAAGAAATTATATCCTGGGAAAAATAAGAAGGAAAAAAAGCTTTTTTTTTTTTTTTTTAATAAAACAGAATGAGCTGGCAGGAAGACATATTTCTATTGGTTTAAAACGAGGCAGAATCAAGTAACAGTTGGCATCAGCAGTGACATTTCAGAGAGCAATGAAGTATTTGCCCAGGCACCTGCGAGATAATTTGTCATTTTGGACTTTTAAAGTAGGAGTCAAGAAAGCCGTAGTAAGCAGCTGTCTGACTTGGGAGACTGATTGGTGTTCTCGAGAGAATTTGTTTTATTTGTTTGGTGCGGGGAACGCTCCTTGCATAAGAACCCTAAAGGGTCATATTTTGTGAAAACATTTAACTCAGCAAGGAAAAGTGTATCGCGTTAATTACCTCTTGAAAATTTTTGGTGTCTTACATAATGAATTATCAGTGTTAGAAAAGACTAAAGATATCTTAATATAAACTCTTACCTCTAATAATAACATATAAATCATGCCAGACAGATGTCTTGACTCTGATAAGCCCATGTCTTGGGCCAGGTGCTTGCTATAGCTCCACAGAAGACGGTCAGGGAAGCACATGGTGCCTTATCCAAAATACACGAAGGGCAAAGGCAGAAATGAAGGCGTGCAGGGCTGTAACACTTTATTGTTACCGGTGGATCTGTGGATCTGGGCTGGGTGTTTTCAGGGTCTTAGCCTCTTATTTGAAAATGAGATGAAATCTCATATAGACGGAAAAGTTTCAAAGAAAATGTATTCGAAGCCAAGTAATGGTGGAGATTGGATGTATACAGTCAGGGTGGACCCTGGGCTCCTGTTTGCTGGCTGCTTTTGTGGGATTCAGAGGAAGGGAGTTTGATTGCTAAAGGGTGAGGGTAGTTCTCTGTTTTCATTGACATTTTAAATCAAATAATTATTTCTCTATTGTATATGCTCTTCCTATAACACATCTGATTTTAATCACACACACTCAATTGTACCTAGGCATTAGGTGGAAAATGAGGGATTTTCCTTTATAGTTTACTTGGGGGACACAGTTTTGCCTTTCCACATAGGACACCAACTAGTTCAGGTCAGATTGGTCTTTCCATTTCGAGTATTATTGGATAAGATGAGTCTAAGAGAAGGAGAATCTTACTCCATCACTCCTTGTGGGTGTCTATACAGCAAGCCGGTGGTGGTCCTGTGTCGCTAATCGGTTGCTAGGTGCATTTCTAGAAAAGGAGCTTATGTGTAAGTATGTAAAGGGAAGTGTCTCAGGCTGTCAACCGCGTTATTACTGGAAGAAGAGTGTATGCAGAGCCCAAGTCAAGTGGAGTCCCTGATCACCAAACTATTCCCTAGGCTTGCCTGCACCAAAGTGCTGGGGCAGCACTGAAGCAGGAAATGTTCACACAACGTGACATGTGAGGGGACTCTGAAGGTTAAATGCCATACTGAGTACGGGAAATGACTGTGGAAGGGCATAACGCCCTGGCTCATCTAGAATGAGAATCTTGGCATCCTTTGTTGGTTGCTTGGCTCAGAATGGTGAGAGATGAAAAGAAAGCCATGGAGATTTCAAGGAGGAAACCACCCAAGTAAAAGTTTAGCAGTCATGGACACCTGACAGAGCACAGGAAGCAGGGAGAGATGGCGTTAACCCGAAGCTAGCAACAAGGACCTCACGTAGGCGATGAGCAGTCCAAAGCCAGGTTGCCTTGAGAAGATGAGTCCGCAGTCGGTGAGAAAGCACGGGAAGTAAGTATCACTGTTCATTCTTCCATGAGGAAGATGGGGAAACAGGGAAATACAGTTTCAGGGAGTGTGTGTGTGTGTGTGTGTGTGTGTGAGTGTGTGTGTATGTGTGTGTGAGTGTGTGTGTGTGTGTGTGAGTGTGTGTGTGTGAGTGTGTGTGTGTGAGTGTGTGTATGTGTGTGTGAGTGTGTGTGTATGTGTGTAAGTGTGTATGAGTGTGTGGCTGTATGTATGTGTACATGTAAGTGCGTGTATGTGTGTGGGACTGTATGTATGTATATGTGTGTAATTGTGTATGTGTGTGAGTGTATGTGTGTGTATGTGAGTGTGTACATGTGTGAGTGTATGTGTGTGAGTGTGTGTATGTGTGTATGTGGCTGTGTGTGAGTATGTGGCTCTGTGTGAGTATGTGTACATGTAAGTGTGTGTATATGTATGTATGTGAATGTGTTTATGTGTGTGGGACTGTATGTATGTATGTGTATATGTGTGATTGTGTGCATATGTGTGTGAGTGTGTATGTGTGTATATGTAAGTGTGTACATGTGTGAGTGTGGAAGAGTGTGTATGTGTGTTTGAGAGTGTGTGTGTGTGTGAATGTATGTATGTGTGTGAATATGTGTACGTGTGTGTATGTGTGTGTGTGACTTTATGTATGTAAGTATGTGTGTATGTGTGTGTTTGTGTGAATATGTCTGTCTCTCTGAGTGTGTGTGTGTGTGAGTGTGTGGCTGTGTGTATGTGTATATGTAAGTGCATGTTTGTGGATGTGTGTGATTGTGTGAGTATGTGTGTGAGTGTGTATGTATGTATGTGAGTGTGTACATGTGTGAGTGTGTGTGTATGTGTGTTTGAGTGTGTGTCTGTGAATGTGTATGTGTATGTCTGTGTATGTGTGTGTGTTTGTGTGTGTGTGTGACTATATGTATGTGAGTATGTGTGTATGTGTGTGTGTTTGTGTGTGTGTGTGACTATATGTATGTGAGTGTGTGTGTTTATGCTCAATGTAAGAGACCCTCTAAACTTGTTTGTGTTCTGAGAATCAGGCCAGGTACTTTAGGATATGGATAAGTGAACGTTTATAAAGGCATGTTCCAGAGAAGGTAGCAGAAACTTCTCTAGTTTATAGAGGGTTACAGATGGGCAGACTAATTCTTGAAGAAGGACACCTCCAGGCCAGGGAGTCCAGCAGGAAGTGAAGATACAGGGATTAGCAAAGAGAGAGAGAGAGAGAGAGAGAGAGAGAGAGAGAGAGAGAAAGAAATACACCCGCCCCTGGCCTTGAAACTTTCTTAAGAGCTTTTTCTTGAAGCTGTCCAAGAGCAGTGATAGCATTTACTTCAGTTTCTTTTCTTTTCTTGGAGTTGTTTGGTCCTTTTGTTTAGGGTTGCTGTAGGGTCAGATCATTACAGGATTGCAGAAGGAAGTCATCGTGCAGTGATTGTGTTTTATTTAAGGCAGCAACTCTCAACCTTTCCAAGACTGCAGCCTTTTATTCAGTTCCTCGTGGTGGGGTGACCCCAGTCATACGTTATTCTGTTGCCAATTCATAATTAATTTTGCTACTTTTATGAATCATAAATAAACATCTGATATGCAGGATGTCTGATATATGACCCAAGGGGGTCATGGCCCAAATTTGAGAATTGTTGCTCTAAGGGAGAGAATTTCTCCTCAGATCTCCAGAGGGTGATTGTCTTTTTATCTTTATTCAGACTGAATGGGGATGAGATTAGGGAACTCCTAAAAGAACTAACTAATGTTGCCATTTTACTGGCTTTGCTGTAAATTTTAACAATAATTTTAGCAGTCTTAACTATATATATGGTACAAATGTAAATCATACGTTGACAAGAAACCCAAAACTACTTATGTTAATATCTAAAGTTTTGTCTATTAGGTTGATTGCTTTGCCATCTTTCAGTGTTTAAAAGTAGCATTTCATGTAGTTTAATCTGATAATAGTTTCAAACATATAAGTGTACCTGGAAAAATCAACCCATTGGACTCTAAAGAAGAACACTGTTTACAGAAACCAAGAGCCAGGATTGAGACACAAAGATGGTCAGAGAATGAACCCCATTTACATTGCTTATTCACTGTATAACCTTGAGCGTTGTGTTGGTCAGGGTTTACTGCTGTGAACAGACACCATGACCAAAGCAACTCTTTGGGTCTCAAGGACAACATTTAATTGGGACTGGCTTACAGGTTCAGAGGTTCAGTCTATTATCATCAAGGTGGGAACATGGCAGCATTAAGGCAGGCAAAGTATAGAAAGAGTTTGAGAGTTCTACATCTTCATCTGAAGGCCGCTAGCAGAATACTGGCTTCCAGGCAGCTAGGATCAGGGTCTTAAAGCCCACATTCACAGTGACACACCTACTCCAACAGGGCCACACCTTCTAATATTGCCACTCCCTGGGCCGAGCATATACAAACCATCACAGGTGTGTTACCTCATGTCTAAGTCAAGGTCTTCTTATTTAAGAAATATAGCATTGATGTTATTTACCTCATAATACTCTGAGGAGTAAGTGAGATGACTCACATAGGTCTTAATAACTTGCCTACCACATAGTATAAGCATTAAGTATGTGATAACATGAACAAAATAGCAATAACAAGATATACATAGGTATGTGAGATATTTTTGTAGCTCTATATTGATTATGTTATAGGACGTGTCTAATGAAAAATACTGAAGATCCTAGAAATTAGTATACACAAAACCTGCTGGCATAGTTTGCAGAAGTCCTCTCAGGTAGTCAACTTCCATGGCTTCTCTGTTGTCTTGGGTTTCTCTTGCTGTTATGAAACACCATGACCAAGAGCAACTTAGGAAAGAGTTTATCTATGGAGGTGATTTTGCAACTGGGCTTCCCTCTTCTCATATGTCAAATTAACATAAAATTAATCAGCACACCTGGGCATGCAGAAACTGTGACGCAATGCTGTGGCAATCAGCATGTACACAACTCCTTTATTTATGATGGCAATGCTGCTCTGAAGCTCTCTTTATGGAGAGAACAGACGAACGATGGATGGCTCTGGTTTGTCTGAAGGCCAGTCTTATGCAGGGAGCCTTTGTGTTTCCTCTATGTAAATGGTTTTACCTCGGCCCCTTCTCTCTTCCTGACCTCAAACGCTTCATATTCTGGAGGAGTGTCTACAACGGGACTTCGTTTAAAGGAGACTTCGTTTCTATTGCAAAATTCCTTTCTCTGAATTCCTAGATTCTGATTCATCCAGCTTCCATTTATCATGGTTTTCCAAGTAGGAAATGAGAACAGGAGCTCGGGGCTAGTCTGAGAACAAACAAGAAAATGTGAAGTATTTAAGCATTCATTTAGTCAATATGCTTTTATTTATTGTGGGGTCTTAGAGGATACATAATCTTGGAGGGTAGATACATGATTACACCACAAAGGGGAAGTACAGTGGAGAGGATTGTGGATGCCCAATAGAGCCCACTGTACCACACTTCTACTGGGGACTTTTCAGACAGAAGGGGCAAAACCAGATGCTAGTGCAGCCTTAGAATTTCAGGAGAAAGAAATGTCATTCCTATATCCCAAGGACATAATAACTGAGTCCTGTGTGACTCTTTCCATTTTCCCAAAGTTTAATTATTTAACTCCTTGAATCTAATTTTATGAATATATGTTTACCAAATTGAGTTCTAGGTGCAGAAGCAAGGAGAATCTATTTAAAAATTCTATAGAGTGCCTATTATAAGCTGGGACTAGTGCCAGGTGCTCTTTAAAATTTGTAAACAAACAAATGGAAAAGCCCTCTGTAACCTTTGTCCTCAAGATGGCATGACCTAGCTGAGGATTCTAACGGATGGGATAGAGTGAGTTAGCATGTCAGCAAGAGGGAAATGGGCAATCCTTGTCTGAAATGCTTTGTAATGGAAGTGTTTCAGACTCTTGTGTGAATTTTGAATACTTGCACATATAGAATAATGTATCTTGCATATAGGATCTGGGTCTAAACACAATAATTTATGTTTAATATAAATCTTATTTTGATATTCTAAAGTAGTGCTTCTCAACTTTCCTAATGTTGTGACCCTTTAATATAATTCCTCATGTTTTGGCATACATTTTTTGTTGCTACTTACTAACTGTAATTTTCCTATTGTTATGAATCATATTGTAAATATCTGATGTGTGATCCCAAGGGGGTTGTGACCCACAGGTTGAGAAGCCCTCTCCTAAAGTCAACTTTATACAGTGTTTTGGTCCATCTGTGTTTTGGCTGTGTGCAGTTACCTTGCACATAGTGTGGAATCTTCCACATGGACATCATGGATGCATTCAAAAAGTTTTGAATTTTGGAGCAGTTTGGATCAGGGTTTTAAAATCACGATCCTTCAAACTGTACCTTAGGGAGACATTTTAAAGGAGATTTTAAGATCACATGAAAGACTTCATTGGCTATAGCAGGTGATTAGTTAATTCCTGACAAGTCAATTGGGCACAATAGTGAATTGAACAACTCCTCCAAGAGCAGATTGTGTGTAGTGGTACAGACTGAGCAACCGGAAATCCTAGAGGTTAGGGCTTATGAAAAGACACAAGAGAAGACACATTAGAAAAGGAGATCTACTGAAATGTTATGATGGGTAACACTGAATTTTCTACTTATTAAGATTAGAGTTATCTAGGGGACCAGCTTCTGACATGCCTGGGGGTAGGTCATTAGTTAGGTTAGTTGGAGTGAGAGGACCTACCTGACTGTGAGCAGCACATTTCTACAGTTTGGGGTTCTGGACTGAAGAGAAAGAAGAGAGGTGATCTGTAGCATCATATCTCTGTCTCCTGACTGCAGCTGCAATGTGAGCTGCTTCCTCAGTCTTTCTACCAAGATGGACTGCACACACTTAGCAGAGACAAATCATTCCTAAGATATTTACCATAGAATTTCAGCCTCTCTTGGAAGTGGAGGCTCCAAGAAGGTTTTCGTGTTCTTTAGGTAAAAGAGTCTGTATAAACTTAATGAGAAATTGAATGCTACTGAAGAGAGGTGTGTAGGCTAAATAAAGTATGATTTAAAATAGGAATTTGAACAAAGCTATTATACATGGGTGAACAGTGCTGCTCCCAGATGACATATAATTAAATAAAAATCCCAGTGATAGTCACAGACTGCTCCCCCATGAGTTGTTGGTTTTAGAGGCCAACATGACTAAAGCAACACAGGCAACTGGGCTTGCTGTTGTTGGTCTCCGTTGCCCATTATAACTAGATGGCAGGACTCTGTTGCTGAAGATGTTACTTACTTCAGTGACAAGAAAGAGAAATCAATCATGAACTGATCAGAAAACTCTCTTAAGCTAGATAGCTTTTGTGGTCCTAGAAACTGCTATGCAAGCTGCTAGGGGGGTAAAGATAGCCAATGGTTCTCCTATCCCTGAATGCCACAATAATGACCCAACAAGTCATATGTGTGTATGGGTGCAATAGTCTCAAGACTGTTTATGGGGTATCCAACTGCCCTCTTGGATGGATTTGAGACCTCCTCCATAGAAGGGAATTCATGGCGGGTACTGAAAACATGGTCAGGATCCATGGCTAACGATGCTGAAGACCCTCAGGCAAAACTCTTTGATGTTTTGCTAAAGGGTCATGTTGTCTAGCTAGTTATGTTTATGTCTATAGATTTGTGGTGATTTCGACCTTGACTAGAAGTGTCTTACTGAAGTGGGTGGTAATTAACTAAGAAAGCCACCACTGCTCAAAGCCCTGGGAACAAGTGAGTGTAAGACATGAGCTGTAGCTGGAAACCCCTATCAAGTAATTCCATCCTGTGAAGGCTAAGGGGGCAGCACAGAAGACTAGGGAGAGAAACAATGTAGCAGGTGAAGGGTGTGGGGGAGTCCTATGAAGGCTGACCTCTGGGTGTGATGCTGCTGCCTCACTCGTCAGTTCACAGTATCTGTGGCCGTCTCCATAAGACCTCCATAGGATCAAGAGATTTAGGGATTTCAGCATGGATTGTGGAGGGGTTTTTGCCTTAGCTAAGGACTTAATGGTAGTTGAGGGCTCCTGAAAGAGGAAGACTTGTTTCTATTTGGGGAACGGGTGGCCATTTTTGGTTTGCCCAAACCCAGAGAATGAACCGCACATTTGCACATGGGCTGCCATTATCTGACTTCATATGTTATTTAAAACATAGATGAGACTTGGAAGGAGATGGTAGATATATGAAGGACAAGTCAGTGGGAGTGAGTTGGAGATGATATCACTGAGATACACTAAACACATGTATGAAAAAAATTAAAAAAAATTTAAAATCATTCTAAAAATTCCCCTTCTAGCACAAATCTCAGAGAAATATGTAGAAAATATAAAACCAACAAATATGTATCTCTGCTGAAAGAAGAAAGTAAATGGAATTAAACATTTAATGGAATGAGGAGCCCTTTGCTCACACAAAATAAGGAGTTACAAAGACCTGAGTAAGAATGGCGTCTTAAAGCAATACACCATTACTCTGAACACACAAAATTTACTTCAGAGAAAGATCGTATGAAAAAGACTCCAAGATAAAAAAATATAGGACACATTCAGGTTGATCTATGTCTTCACATTGATGAAATAAAAAGAAACGTCTATAAAATTAGAGAGGGGAGTTACACAGACTCCATTTGGAGATCTTTGCAATACAGATTAAAAATATTAGAAGAGAAAAAAATATGTTAAGTATGTCACAGCCTGGAAACAGTATAATACTAAACTGGCGGTTTGAAATATCAACCTAAGGGTTTTTTTTCCCTTTTCCAAAATGCAGTATAATGAGAAGGATGTGGGAAAAAATTTTAAAAATGTGCATAATACAGATATTTTATTACCAGTTTCAGCTTTTATCTAACAAGATGAGAGGCGAAAAGACAAAATCAAGAGTAAATGTTTCCTGATTTTTGTTTGCAAATATTTGCATACATTTAGGGTGATGTTTAGGTTTGAAGTTAATGTTCCTGAAGTCTAAAAAAAAAAGTCCTTCTTTTTTTTTTTTTATATATGTCATGTGCACATAGTCTGAGTTGTAACTTTTTAAGTAGTTTTAATATGGGACATATGTGTCAGCAACCTGATGTCTAAGATGAGCTATGGAATGTCCCCATGCCATCCTGGAGCTCAACAACTTCTGGTTTCTGGTCCCAGATGTTCAGATTAGGAATTCCCAACCCATAGAAAAGAAAGAGTCAAATGTGTGAGAGTCTTGAAACACTTGATTAAACATGAATATACAAAGCATATACAGGAAAGCTTTGAGGAGGATCCTGGGACAGGAAGGTAGAAGGTAGCAACCTTGACGGATACAGAAAGAAACAGAGAGCTGTGGGCAAAGTGCTCACCTCATGTAGAGACCCTGCTGAAGTATTCCTGTGGACATTCTTACTCAGTATCAGAAACTGTACCTTTGGAGGTTCAGGAGAGAGGCGGAAGGATGGCAGAGGCCATATGTGATGGAACACAAGCACATGACTAATGGAAACACTATACAACATAGTGTAAAGAATTCTAGTGGGCAAAACCATTGTCCATTTGTGATTTAAGTTTTCTAAATCAAAGTTGACTGTGGTACCAAGAGATTGGCCCCATTAAAATCTTATTACATTTTAAAATGAAAGACAACACGTTTCATATGACCCAGCAATTCTTTCTCATGTTTGTATTTGGATTATGTTGTTTAGTTATGTTTGATATGTTAATTAGCCTTTGTGTTTGCTTAGCCTGTTTTCCATATAAATAGCAATTTAAAAGGAATTTGCTCCTTGGCCCCAATGTGATACAGCAGTATGTTGATGAGTTTCCAGGAGACTGTATACGTTCTCTAGTTTCCATGAGATTGTATACTTTCTGTAGTTTCAATGAAATTGTATGCTTCCTACGGTTTCCGTGAGATTGTGTGCTTTATGTAGTTTATAATTTTAATGTTCAGCTTTGTTTATGGTCAGAGGAAATGTAGGATGTGACCTCAGTTTCCTATATATATGTTGAGGCTTGTTCTTTGTCAATATTTGGTCAATTTTGGAGAATGTTCTACAGGCTGAAAAGAATATGTATTATTTAATAATTGGGTAGAATGTTCTGTTGAATTATGCTCATTAGATTTGAAATGATTGTCCTTCTAGATTTCCCCACCCCAAAGAAATGTGTAATTTCTAAATTATACAAATAAGGTATTATCCTGAATAATCTCATAATAATATGTATAAAAATAAAATTTTTGACCCTAACTCATAAACTTCTACCAAGTGTGGGCCATAACAGTCATCAGTTTCTAAGAGAAAAGAGAATCTCTTGGTTTTATGGAGATCTTTGAGGTCTGGGTACTAATATAACACTTCCATCAGATAGTAGCTATGCCGTACAATACATTTTAGTATTATTGCCATACATTATAGTTGTAAAATTAAAGGGAAAATCTAAAATGCCAGTTCCGATAACAATATTTCCCTTAGAAATGCCCTTGGGGGTATATTGAACAGTAGTTACTTGTTCAGAAAAATATCAAAAAGAAATAATATAAGATTAATTTATAACTATAGTCACAATAGTGTTTAATGTAGCCATGGCTTAATAAAGGTACCTTTCCCAGTGGAACCTGGGGATACATGATTATCACAGTATGATTGCATGAAATGATGCATTCAGATTATTCTGCTGTGGTAAATTCTTCCAAGCAGATGTTCTGAATGTGCCTGTGTTGACAGTTCTTCACTCCAAACTGTGGTTGCTAGTGGGGGTCTTAGCAGAGAGTTTAAATATGCGATCCACAAGTTCTTAGATGTGCACAAAACTGGAAAAACACTTGGTGGAACTGTTGGCACAAGACCGGAGTTCTGGAAAACCCAGTCCTTAGTTCAGAGATGCTCTGGGCATGAACCCCAGTGTTACCCTTGAGAATGGCAGGTGCTTGTCCCTTGGTTTTGAGGAAGTCATTTCAAATAAGACTTTATGCTCAAGCTTGCTGAGCAAACCTAAAAAGCCCTCCTGAGAATCAGCTTGCCTGTCTGCTGTCTTGTCATGTACATGCCAAGCTAAGCTACATGCATACAACACGTTTGTCACATATATGTCAAACGCGG
Source organism: Apodemus sylvaticus (assembly GCF_947179515.1). Classification (NCBI taxonomy): domain Eukaryota; kingdom Metazoa; phylum Chordata; class Mammalia; order Rodentia; family Muridae; genus Apodemus; species Apodemus sylvaticus. The sequence goes on along the minus strand of NC_067479.1, from coordinate 5,623,545 downwards.
CTACATGCACACAATACATGTTTCCAAGCATGCCCAGGCATGAGTGGCTTTAAGGTTTTTATAAACATGATGCTTTCAAAATTCTCAACTTCCGCATGTGTTTTCTTCCAACTATCTGCTTTGTATGTTTATTTTCTCATTTCCCCAAATAACGCTATTTTCCAGCCAATCTTAGTTCTGACACAGCGCCTTTGACTTGGGGTTACACCCCTCTCACACACTAGAGTGATGAGAAAGTGGAGGTTGGGGCTCTTTTGACAAATAACCAACCCACATTAAACCCAAGTGTTTCCCATATTTCTGGTTGTATCTGCATGTCTGGCCTCAGGAAGTAGATTTGGATACTAATTCTTTTAAGAAACCAATATTCAGGTTTATCTGATTAACAAAACTTTAAGGTACATTAGCTAGAGCCACAGATACGTGTCTTATGCATTTTCTTTTGGACTCCAAGGACTTCTTTAATAAACTAGTTAAAGCCCATTATATCAGAGCAAGCCACGAGACACTGATTTCTGCTCAGGGTGATCCACACATGATTTTGCCTTATAAAATATTGAACACCTTGAATCTTCTATTAACAAGGATCTAACTTTTAAACTTATAATGAAAAATTTGGATGATAATTTAAAAATATATAATGGAGCACAATATACTCCCCCCCAAATTCTTTTAAGGGAAATTGAGCAGAATGTTATGAACCAAATAAAGACATCCTTGAACATCTCCTGGGGTTTAGCTCCTTGTTCTATAAAGTTTAAGTCTCTTAGTGTAGTACACATATTTAATTTAAAATCCCAAAGTTCATGCTATAATCCTCAGGCAGATGTTGACCTGAGGACTGTCTAAATACCTTTATTCGTGAAGGTCAATGTTAGAAATAATTGGATGCCTTCTGAATATCCCACATTTCAGTGTTTGTTAGTCCTTTCGTTAGCCCCACTATAACAGAACATTCGAGACACACAGTTGCAAGGGTGCAAAGGACTCCACTGGCCCACTGGCTCGGTTTTGGAAGTTTGGGTCCATGGTTGTTAGCTCTGTGACTGTTTGTACCTATGGTGAGGTTGCACACCATGATAGGCAGAGCACGGAGGGGCAACTCACAAAGAGTATGGCAAGAGGTAATATTTCCTTCAAGTATACACTTCCAAGGACTTCTTCCCATTAGACCTTAAATGTTCTACGATCTCCCAATAGCATAGTGGGTGGTAACCATGCCTCAATACAAGGGACTTTGTGGGACTTTTAAAATTTAAACTCTAGCACAGGGTTAAAGCCAGAAAGGGTGTGTTAGTAGGCAAGTCTGCAGTCCCCCCCACCCCCGGGTAACAATAATCCTCAAATTGTAGTGGCTCACAAATTCAACAGTGTGTTTCATGCTCATTCTCTGTGGCACAAAGGGGTCAGCTGGAGCTGCACTCCTGTTTACTTGACCTCCAAACCCAGATGGGCAGATGAGATCCTATGGGAAGAGATACCCTAGAAAGAAGGAAAAGACACCATTGGGTTAGAGGCTAATTCCAGGCTTTTGTCTGCAAGCAGCACGTCCTACTGTTCACTCTTCATTGAGCGTGGTAAGGATGTGGAGCCAACCTTTGTCATTGGAGTTGAGGATCACAGTGTCCCGTAGTAAGGGGCAATGAATGATGAATGTCAAAGCACAAAATAACTTTTCAGCTAAATAGGCAAGGAAGACTTTATTCAAAGTCATTGTAGTAGGAAGAGAGAGAAACCAAATCATGTTCTGAACCCTGCTGACACAAGGGTACCAGAATCTTCAAAAGCTGGAGTGAAGGTCCAGACCATCTGTGTTTGCTGACTGTCGGCACACAAGGGAACCCTAACGTTATCGCATCTCATGGCAAGAGGTAGTTTGAGAACGCATAGGAGGATGCTCATCGACATCAGGATCCACCCCACCTGAAGACTCAGAAGGACTGGATCTCAGCTGCCTCGATTTTATGTTTCAAAGACAGGTACCCCAGTCCCTTGAGAAAGAAACTCCCAGGTTGTAAAAGTAGCATATGCAGGCTGGCTGAGATTAGATATAAAGATCTAGTGAGAAACTGATCAAATATGACTGAAACTCAAAACATCCACCACACTGTACCAGTGTACCAAGGAGTCCCAGTCAGAGACAAAAGTCAGAAAGGTCTCAAAGGAGCAAAGAGAGATAGCACAAACAATGACTTACTTTGTAAATCAAGCTATTGTAAAAGACCCAGTGAATAGGGAAGACTTCCTAAAATCAGTCCTGCATATAGGAACCACAGAGTCCTGGCTGGTTTTGTGTGTCAACTTGACACAAGCTGGAGTTATCACAGAGAAAGGAGCCTCCCTTGAGGAAATGCCTCCATGAGATCCAGCTGTGGGGCATTGTCTCAATTAGTGATCAAGGATGGGAGGGCCCCTTGTGGGTGGTGTCATCCCTGGGCTGGTGGTGTTGGGTTCTATAAGAGGGCAGGTTGAGCAAGCCAGGGCAAGCAAACCAGTAAGGAACATCCCTCCATGGCCTCTGCATCAGCTCCTGCTTCCTGACCTGCTTGAGTTCCAGTCCTGACTTCTTTTGGTGATGAATAGCAATACAGAACTGTAACCTGAATAAACCTTCTCCTCCCCAACTTGCTTCTTGGTCATGATGTTTGTGTAGGAATGAAACTCTGACTAAGACACATAGTGTTATCTTGGTCAGTGTATCTGAACAGTGGTCTATCCCAGGGTAGGTGTGTGTCTATAGGGTCTATCCCATAGGTTTGTGTGTACACGCACATGTGCTGATGCCAATCCTTGGCTTGGCTTCACACAAAGCACATGGATGTTTCTCTTCAGCAGAGAAATAGTGCTTCAAAAACTCTTTGGGGCTCACAGAATTGATGGGAAACTGAAGAACCTGGCTGGAAAAACATAGATATGTTTGTCCTCACCCCTTGAGCTCCAATTTAGGTTTCTGTGATCAAAGTAACAGGGTGAGTTCCATCAAGACTGAACATAAGTAGAGATTAACAGCCACCCATTCAACCTAAGGGGAAAACACGAACCGATAAATCATGCAAGAATATCAAACCTCTAATGTCTACTGTGTGGTGTCAGGTCCGTCGAGCGCTTCTGAAGGCTCTGGCCGTTGTATATTCTCTTCCTTGCCGTCTCTTCTGTGGTGCCCACTGAGGACTAACAAACAACTGGACCTTTCTGACTTTTGTCCCTGGCAGGGACTCCTTGGTACACTGGTACAGTGTGGTGGATGTTTTGAGTTTCGGTCATATTTAGTCAGTTTCTCATTAGATCTTTATATAAATTTATATAGAGTAGATGGATGGGCTTTTGGGAATCTCTTGGTCTTATCACTTAGAAATATAAAGACTGCTCAGGTTATTAAAGATTTCCCAACTTGTTTCCTTAAAGGGAACAACAGTTCTCAGTCTTTGAAGCTGTATGCATGGGACCCAGATCCCTGCTACTCCCTGTTCTGAGTTCCTGGCTTCCCCTCTGGAATTTCTTTTGCATGTCTGCAGGTGCTTTTGGAGAAGTCATCTCCAGGCACACGTTAACCCCCAGCAGTTTTTAAAAGGCAGCCTCTGGTTCTGCTTCTTCCCCGCCCCCCAGTTATTTCTCTGTAGCAGTTGCAATCCCAGCATTTGCTCGGGAGGAAGGAAGGACACACGCAGGTCTATTTTTGAATTGGCTTCTGGGAGTTGCAAAGTGCCACATGCTCTGGCTCCTGCTTTCCTTATAGCCGGAGGATCTCCCATGTGACTCATCTGGCCTAAATCAAACAGTGCCGGAAGAGGCCGAATCTTGTGCAGAACAGATTGGAGCATTATCTGCCAGGCCGCTGGGTCACTGACTGTGCTGTGGTGCTCAGTAAGTGTGCACCATCTTGAAAAGGGGTTTATGAGACAGTCTTTACTGTGTCCTCATATTAATGCCGCATTAGTCACGCTGAAATGTGCAAGTACCCAAGTGTTTTGTGAATAGGTAATTAATTAAAACGTTATATGCAAGTGTCATGCAATATGTGAGAAATTTTTATGGAAATCGTTAACATTTCCATGAAAATTTCTTTGGGCCTATTTATAAATATGTGCCCAAAGATGTGATATCTCTAGTATATAAATAAACTCTCTCTCTCTCTCTCTCTCTCTCTCTCTCTCTCTGTGTGTGATAAAGTTTTTAATGGCGATTTTACTGATGTGGGCTTGGATTATAAAGCTGAAAGTTAATACTAAACATTTTTCCAATTGTTAGAAGTTAACACCATTTATTTTCAGTTTTCAAGAATAACTGTCATACAAAACTGAACAAATCAAAAAGTTTTATTGGCAGTAATATTGTGTTTCTGAAACTCTAGTTGCCTTGGTTACTCTTGGAATATTAAAATAATCTGGGCCTCTAGACTGTGTGAGCTAGCCTTTATTTATTTTGGGTCTGTGATGGCTTTAATGAAGACCTTGTGGGGCAGGCAGAGAGGAAGTGTGTGCTGTCTAGAGGTAAAGATGGCTAAAGCAGGTGGTATTTTGGGTAATTATTGTGGCCCTGAATGGAAATGCCATTATAATACAGAGAATCATTACCATTAGTACAAGGGTATTCTCCCCTGAGTTTTTTCTGGAATACAAAGTCACATTCTTCAACAGTTTTTTTTTCTCTCTTAAATATATGTGTGTCTGACTGACTGTATATCTGTCTGTATGTATGGTGCACACATGTGTGAAGTATGCTGCTCACGTGGAGGCTACAGGTTGATGTCTGGTGTCTTTTTCCACCACTCTCTACATTTTTTTAAAGATTTATTTATTTATTATACATAAGTACACTGTAGGTGTCTTCAGACACTCCAGAAGAGGGCGTCAGATCTTGTTACGGATGTTGTGAGCCACCATGTGGTTGCTGGGATTTGAACTCAGGACCTTTGGAAGAGTAGTCAGTGCTCTTACCTGATGAGCCATCTCTCCAGCCCTACGTCATGATGATGATGATGATGACAGAGTCTCCTGGACTAGGGTTCACCAGTTTTGCAAGATGACCTGGTTAGTGAGTTCTAGTGATCCTCCAGCTGCACCGGTGTTTGGATTGTGTGCACTTGCCATGAAGCACAAGGGTTTGTGTGCATTTAAGGGATCTGACTTCAGTCTATCTTGTTTGCTTCGCAAGCAGTCTACCTACCGAACCTCAGCCACAACCCTTGCTCCCAATGGCCATCTCACCAGACACACACACACACACACACACACACACACATTTCTTTAACACTGCTCTCCAGCTGTAGCTCTGCTGCAGAGATCGCTGTCATGGGAAGTAGCATGGCCTTGGTGAAAGCCAAACACTTCTGACTAGCCCCGAGTCTCACTGGCCTGTTTGTGATGTGCCGCTGTGTGGAGCCCCGAGGAGGCTCACAGCCTGGTCCCTGAATCACAGCGAACCTGAGTGAGCCAGCTGAGCTCAACGCATGCTCTTCAGACCAAGTTCCACCTGGGACTCTGAGGCCCATCTTAGCTGTTTTTCTTTCATTCTACTTTAAAATGAAAGAACCCCACTTCCCTATGCAAATGCGGTGGTCCTTGATTTAAATAACAGAACAGTAGAAAGGCTGTTTAGCAGTTGTCTTGATAGGATGACAGGAAATAATAGAATTGCCCCATGACTTGGAATTACTGATGGTAAAGCTAAAGTGTGTAATTAGCTACCCTGAGCCCTCAGCAGGCTGTTTTTAATACCTGACCTGTCTGCAGCTGTTCATCCAGGCAGGGCTCAGAGGGCGGGTCTCTCCGAACCCACCTGTTCTGCTTATTCAGCATGTTCACTGATCTGAAATCATCACCTGTTGTTGAAGACTGGGAAGATAGCTACAAAGCAGAATTAGAATTTCCTTACCATAAAATCAAAACTACTCGATTTGCATTTCGAGGTGTTTCCACTTGCTTGATTCCAGGATCATCACGTAATAATTCTAATAAATTAGGTGTCTAATCAGTTAGCGGTTAATGAATGCAACCTGCCCGCTGTGTCCGACCTGAGAATTGACGACCCTCAATCGCACCTCCAGATGAAGAAGGAACCATCACCATCTCATTGGAACAGTCTGTGTCTCCTTCAGTAGGCACAGATGCTAAGTAGTGGTGCTAGGGTTGAACCGGGGCTGCTGCCTCTCTATGGGGGAGGGGAGCAGCAGACACTTTTGGTGGAGAAGAGCATCTTGCTATCTGCAGTTCAGCCTACTTACATTTTTCTTCCCCTTGCCTAAAAATAAAGTCACCGTCATGTGATCCTGATAGCAAGCACTTCCTGCAGGGGCAGTGAGGCAGCCAAGGAATTTTCTTAAGTTTGCAGATCTCCCTGAAGTTTAAAAACCGTGGGAAAGTTAATTGTTTTTAAATGCTACGACTGAAGAAAAGATGACTAGGTAAGGAAATCCGTAGGACTCAGATTGATAAAAAGACCCAGTGGAACTGTCAGAGGGACTCTGAGCTACACAGTGGGAGGAGGAAGATGGCTGGCGAGGCAGAGAAGCCCCCCATAGGGCAGCAAGAGGTGGAGGTGCAAGTTTATTTTGTTTTTTTATGTTTTTTATTGGATATTTTCTTAATTTACATTTCAAATGTTATCCCCTTTCCTGGTCCCCTCCCCACAAACCTCTCCCTACTTTTATGAGGGTGTTCCTCCACCCACCCCACTCCAACCTCCCCACCCTCAATCCCCTACACTGGGGCATCTATCAAGCCTTCATGGGACCAAGGGCCTCTCCTCCCATTGATGCCTGACAAAGCAATTCTCTGTGACACATGCAGCTGGAGCCACGTGGACTCCTTAGTTGATGATTTAGTCCCTGGAAGCTCTGGGAGGCGGGGTCTGGTTGGTTGATGTTTGCAGCTGAAGGGGGCTGCAAACCCCTTCAGCTCCTTCATTCCTTTCTCTAACTCCTCTATTGGGGACCCACGCTCAGTCCAATGGTTGGCTTTGAGCCTCCACCTCTATATTTGTCAGGCTCTGGCAGGGCCTCTCAGGAGACAGCTATATCAGGCTCCTTTCAGCAAGCCTTTCTTAGCATCCACAATAGTGTTGGAGTTTGCTGACTGTATATGGGATGAATCCCCAAGGGTGGGACAGTCTCTGGATGGCCTTCAGTCCCTGCTCTACACTTTACCTCCATATTTACTCCTGTGAGTATTTTGTTCCCCTTCTCAGAAGAGCTGAAGCACCTACACTTTGGTCCTCCTTCTTGAGCCTCATGTGGCCTGTGAATTGTATCTTGGGTATCCCAAGCTTTTGGGCTAATATCCTTTATCAGCAAGTTTAAATGACTGATCAGCAAGTGACAGCAAAGGACCCCTTGACGCAGCACAGGAAGGTGGTGGGGAACTGTCAATCTCCAGGGTAGAAAGGATTCACTCACTGGTTCATCCTGTAGAACACACACAGGCCTATGAGTTTGTATTGAAATTATTTTTAAAAATGAAAGATTTAATCTCAGATAAGGCTGGTAGGGAGGACTTGAAGTACTTTCAGATATTGATTAATGGACTACCTTTTTATGAAGAAACACCATAATTAGATGGTTTTAGCAGAGACATCAAAATAACAGTTTTAGAACCCGATATTACAAGAAGTGCTCAGATGTCAACTTAATGAGTAGATGTTACTTTATTATCATAGAACTTTGGAAAGGGAGGCGCAGGCAGCCAATGTCATGGAAATGTCACCTGCATCACACCATTGAAGAACAGTTATGTCCTAAAGATTATACCTCTTTGAAAAATCAATACATATAGCAAAGAAATCATTTAATTCATGAATGATAGTGACTTCTTACTCATGGAATAGGAGAGAGTCCTGCCCAACTTCACTGGCCCGGAAATCAAGCCTGGAGCTGCCTTGCTCATTTTCCGCTCTGTTTTCACATCCACACTATCCTTGTCTTTCTTATACACTGCCAAGCCCAACACTTCAAAGCATAATTTCAAAATATGTGGGAAAATCTCACGTTGAAACTGTGAACTGCCTGGAGCTAGTTGCCCCGTGCTGGTCAGGCGCTGGTTCTGTTCAGGGAGTTCTATTCTGCTCTATTGAGGGACCGAGAGCCCGTGAGTTCTGTGGGTTCCCCTGTGTAGCTTAGAGTATTTGCCTGAGCACCAGGAAGGCTTTTGTTTCATGAATTGATCCAGTTAGCTCAGGTGAACTTTGTAAGTTTCTTCTTACTTAAGAGATCTCAGTAGTATTTAAAAATACTCTACAGTTGTATTTTTATGATAAATGTTTGCTCTAGCTTTTAAGAAGAAAAATAATAATTCTTTTGTCTGTATTTTAAGTTGCTATTTATAATTACTTTATAAACACTTAAAACACTTTTTTAAGACAATTGTTATAAAGTTCAGTCCTTGAGTAGTTCATTTAGGTACATCTTGTCTCCCATGTGACAGATTTGATTCATGAAAAAGAGAGGAAAGATAACAAAGTAAACCCTCTGCCTTTGTCTCCTTTTGTCTAGTGTTAGGAGAACAATGGGCAGTGTAGACATAGGGCTGGGCAGTAGAGACACAGGGCAACAGTAACTTTTGCTGCTCTTTGGTGTGTTTTGCCAAGATGGGAAGCAGTTATTGAAGAACCTGCTTTCGTTTTTGTTTTTTGTTTGTTTGTTTGTTTTTGAGCAGATGCTCTGTGCCTAGCGTTATTCTCAAGGCTGCAAAGTTAGCATAGCAAGTCAATATGCGGAGCACTAGCACAGGAAACCTCCTGGTGGGAGCTCTCCGAATTAAGTAGAGCATCTATTGCAAAAGACCAAGGGAAAGGTGGAGCTTGGATTTAGGCGGTGCTGTCTGAAGTAATGCTGCGGTACAGGGTGTGGGAAACATCTCTTCTCACAGAGAGAGGGAACACGCCCCTGAGAGTCACCTGTCTTAGGTGACTCTAGTTGGCAAAGACTACCTAACACTGACATTGTTGCAACCAAGGATCTTGAATTAATAGCTGTTTAGTTCACGAAAGGTCATTTTCATTCATGGGTGGGTAGAAAAGAAGAAAAAATAAATTGGGGTTCACATAGCCAATTAAGCATTTGATTTCTTTTTCTGTGAAAGAAAAGTAGACCAATGTGGAGTTAGAGAAAGGACTGAAGAAGCTGAACGCTGAACGGGTTTACAACCCCACAGGAAGAACAGCAATATCAACCAACCAGTCCACCCCAGTGCTCCCAGGGACTAAATCACCAACCAAGGTGTACACATGGAGGGACCCATGGCGCTAGCCACATATGGAGCAGAGGATGACCTGGTCAGGCATCACAGGAGGAGAGGTCCTTGGTTCTATAAAGGCTAGATGCCCCAGTGTAGGGGAATTTGAGGGCAGGGAGGCAGGAGTGGGTGGGTGGGTGTTGGAACACCCTTATAGAAGCAGGGGGCTGGGGGCTGGGATAGGGAGTTTGGGGGGAGGACTGAGAGAGGGGAAAACATTTGAAATGTAAATACAGAAAATACCCAATTAAAAAAAAAGTAAACTCTTTCCTACATGTGAATTTTAAGCATAGAAATGCTATCATGTAATGCAGAACACATATAAAGAATAGTAATGCATTTGTCTTCTTCTTATTATCACCATCATCATCACCATCATCATCACCATCATCATCACCACTTGGAACGAGATCTAGAGTGAGTGGCAGAGGAGCCTGAGTAAGTGCTGAGGCTAGCTGTAGGTCACATTGTATTGTAGGAATCGAAGTAAATTGATCCGTGCTAGCACGACTCCGGAAGGTTTCAGCAGGTAAGAATAGTTCTCAGTCCTTAGTGCCCCGGAAGAGAGGTTGAGGCAGACACCAGCTCACTTCTGTTTTGTCAGTCACCTTTATATTGTTTTTATTTATGATAATGTCATGAACATCTCTGAGTATGCACGTCCTAGTTACTTTTCTTCTATCTTTGTGCAGAGACACCGTGACCCAGGAAACTTTTGGAGGAAAGAGTGTATTGGAGCTTATGGTTTCAGAGAATGAGTCTGTGGCCCCAGTGCAGGCACAATGGCTGCAGGCAGGCAGGCCGGGGACTTATCACCTAATATCCATCTAGAGCCGGGGAGGAGGGTTAGGCAGGGGGGGGGGAGGGTAAATGCGGGTTGGTGTTGGCTTTTGATTCCTTCAGGGTCACACCTCCTCCAACAATGCCACACTTTTTTGAGCCATCCTGGGGCCAATGTTATTCAGACTACCATAATGGTGTTACATGAGAAACAGCGTGCTCCAACCTAGCCGCAGCTGAAATCACTTCTCTAATGTTGGTGTTTATATTCCCGTAACATTGTATACCTATGTAAATGCTTATGTTCATCATCCTGATCGTGTCAATTAATCTGCACTGACTCTTAAGATGAATTTGTCGCTTATATCCTATCTTCGATTCCCCAGACTTCTATATAGATTGTTATTTTTGGATCTTCAGTTGGGGTTTCTAACCTTACTATAAATTGATTTTGTCTTCCCACTTTTGGATCAATTACTTACATATTATCAGGGTTGAAATATTTAAATCATCCTCTAAGCTGAATTTAAGTAGTCAAAAGCTGAAAACCAATAAATATGTACAATATTATGATGAAGAACTGTTATTTAGTTATTGAATCAGTTCTAGCACTTGACCCTTGAGTGGTCTATACACAGAATGGGGAGAAGCCTCTCAACGGCACTCAGGGTTTCTGCAACTCCTCTCCCTCTCTCCGTCCTCACCTCCCTCTTTCTGTCCTTCCATCCTTCATTCTCCTTCTCTTCCCTCCTGTCCTTCTCCCATCTCTTAAAAGTTCTGTATTAATTCACTTGGAATTTAAACCTTGGCTTTTAGATATTAAATGTATTTTCTTCCTTTCCTAGAGTTTCTAATAGTTGGCTTAATGCTTGTTGATGCAAAAGATATATCTCTTCTTTACCACTTCTTCTTGTTAAAAAAAATACAGCTTTATGCAATGGAATCTATTCTCATCTTGGGAACATTATTTTTGGGTCTGCACACCTGCTCTCCTGGAATGTTTTTCATGACTGCTGAGTTAGTTTCTTGGATCCTTATACTCCCTTTTCGGGGGACAATGCTTTGTATAATTGTTTTAAAAGAGACTGGCCTGTCTCTCTATTTCTGTATCTTTATTTTGCCATTGTATTTATTATGAAATTGAAATTTAAGGTTTGGGTGGGTAAAAATATAAAGCCTTCAACTAATTTTTCGAAGGCTCCATATACCACCCGTGTCATCTGATATCCTTTATAAGCCATATGATGCTGTCAGATTCTTTTCATTTTGTAACAGGTGTTCTCCTCTTTTTCATAGTGTTTTCATTTATTCAAACACTATGATTCTGTTTTCCTTCCGGTGAGTTACAGGATCTGAAGTTTCCCTGTCTTCTTGATGACCATATTTAAACTTTTGTATCTATTTTTTGATATAATTTGTGGAATTATTCTAATGTAGCCTTTTAGCCTTTCTAGTAGGCTAAAAGTTCACATTTTAATTTTACATCTCACATTTCTAGTCTTTTCAGTGCCCAGTGCCCCCTCGGTTCAGAGGATACGGGGAACTTCCCCTTCCTTTGGACTTAGTGTTTAATATCCTCCCACTGTCTGTGCTTGCTTTGTTTCTATTTTTAAATAATTTGGTGATTTTATTTTTCATTTTCATGTTCAGAGAAAGGATCTTGTACTTAAAAACTTTGACACAAGGAGGACTGGCCAAGTGAAAATACCAAGGACTGTTGCATTTGTGGGTGGAGCTTTGACTTAGGTATTGTGATTGTTACAGAGCCTGGGCTTGTGAGGATACACATGTACATTGTGACAAAGGACCGTTAGCAGTCTCATGGGAATTTCAGAACAATTACCTGGGTGAAGGAGATAGGTTGGGGGTTCAGGGTGTGAGAGTGGCCATGATGGACACTTTGGAACTGAGAATTGTCTCTCTAGAAGCAATGCTTATCCTTTCAGTCTGTAAATGTAGTTAGAATTAACTCTAGGTAGAATAAAGAATTTAAAATTAGTTCAGTTTTCAAGTAGGTAGCCAGGCCAGGTGTCTTTAAAGATTCAGGGAGGCCCCTTCTCTGGGATGAGGGCAACCTTTGAGTTCTGTGTTGATGTGCGAGTCTTCAGACATATCTCCCCCGGAGAAGGTTCGGCACCTCCACCACTTGTTGAAATGTCAAAAAGGAGGGGTTCCCTTGTGGTGCAGCTGCTTTGCTCCGGATCTTTAATGTACCCCAATAAATTGTCTGCACAGAGGCTCTCATGCTTTGCCTTGGGGTACATATCTTGGTGGTACCTCAGTAGGAAAGTGGGGAGTGCTCTTGGCAAGGACCTTCAGTAAATCTGCCTGGTTACCGTTCAAAAGATCAGCCTATGAAAAGGCTTTATTTGGAGTCATTTTTTTGTTTTTTTTGTTTTGTTTTCAGGCATCATGACCATTAGACATTCACGATGATGGCTTGGGACTTGCTATTTTTGACATCTTTATGGGTATAGTGTAGACAATAAGGAAGTTTGAACCCATTCAATGGTGGCGGGCACTTACGTCATGTGACTATTCCTGACGAAGTTACCGTGAACTTTTACGTCTTTTATTTAAATTACTAGAGGTTATTGACAATGTTTTGTATATAAAATGATGTTTTTAAAAAGCTGAATTATCCTTGTGTCGCGTAATCTTTGCTGGCGAAGGTGGACGTGATAATTGGTCACGTCCACCTTCGCCAGCAAAGATTACGCGACACAAGGAGTTTCTTCCTGTAATGGTTTATTCGGGAAACCTTGACTTAAGTTTATTCTTGTATTGGCGGCCCCGGCCCTCTCCCAGCCTGACCTTAAGTACCCTAGCTAGCCTCATTTGCCCCGGGAGATAACCAGCCGTATTCTCATAGGTGAACTCATTGAGTTCCTCATTAGCATGTAAGTGAGATAAGGAATGCAGCACACTGCGCATGTGTTCCAGTGATTTACTACCAGGGAGCAGCATGTGGCCAGCGCCATCTTGTAACAGAGAAGAACAAAGGGTGGCTCACTACAGAATTATACTGGTATTTGTCCAAATACTAAAAAATGGAGATGCTACGTTAAGGTCTTTCTCTGGAAGAAGTTTTATGAAAATGAACTGGATGGAGACTCTAATATACGTATATAGGCAATTTATAAATAACTCCAAATACAGGATTCTCTTATCAAGTCCTCTCTCTTTCTCTCTCTATCACTCTTTCTCTCTCTGTCTCTCTCTTTGTTTCTTGCTCTGCATGTGTGTGTGTGTGTGTGTCTGTGTGTGTACCTGTGTGGGAAGGTACTTGCAGAGGCCAGATCCCTTGGAGTTGGGATAATAGGTGGTTGTGAGATGTGGGTGTTAGGAAATGAACTTGGTCTTTGAGAAGAGCAGCAAGTATTGTTAATCACAGAGCTATCTTTCCAGCTCCCAAGTAGAGATTTGCATAGATTGGTAAGTGAGAAACTAGACTAAACAAACAAACAAACAAACAAACAGGTAAAAATGACTAGATTAAAGACGGGTGGATGGAAAGAGTTGAGTGTGAGTGTGTGTCCTGGGCAAAGAATGTTCATGACAGAAGCTGAGACTGTGCTTTTACTGGAACACGTCCTGTTAATGCTGGCAGTGCAATGAGACATTTCTGAAGGTTATTGTTAGGTCTGTGCTCTGTGAAAACAGCAGCAAACTGACCAATCAGTAACAAAATTTCCCATCCTCTCCATTGCCCCAAATAGTACCAATGTTTCTACTTTGCATTGAAGGTGCCAGTGGTGCCATTTTGCCATGCACCTCTAGTCCTCTTTCTTTTTTTTTTTTCCTAGTCACTTACATACACTCCATATTTACAACCTACAGACTCTGTACTTAGTGTTGGCTGCGCACTGTGATGACCTAGAAGGTATGGTTCCTACATCCATGGTATGAAGAATACTTTTTATGTGCTTGTTTTTGGTTTTCATTTTTTGTTTCATTTGTTTGGTGGGACACCGGCTGTCCTTGAATTCATGGTGCTTCTTCTATCTCAGTCTCTAGAGTGCTACAGTTTTGTACAACTGAGCTACTGCTTGCTACAGCGTGTTCAGAATATTGTATAAAAAGAGAAGTCAAAATTACAAGGGGTTGAGGATTTAGCTCATTGAGCACAATGCCCTGGGTTTGGGCTTCAGTGTATACATGTGGCACACAGACATCATGTTTGTTGCAGATATTAGCCGCACCCTCTTCTTCTTGGATTAGTGTATGGGAGTGACCAGTACATCAGACTCTTAGTGACTACAAAGTCACCATTACTTTGAATCTCCACATTAATACTCAACAGTGTCTTCCCTTGAATTAGAGTTCTGTGTCTGTCTCTTGCATTAGATTGTTGAACTTGAATCGTATATTAGGTTTTACTTTTCTACCGTCTCAATCTTTGTTTATATGTTATATATTACATATTTCTTGGCTTTTAAATTCTTTTAAAGTTTCTGAATACACAGATAAGCAGAGAGACAGACATGGGAACAAACTAACAATATTCCTTTGTTTGAAGATGACTACAGCCTTTATTTTTCTTTTCAGTGTGAATGTGTATGTGTGTGGTATGTTATGGTGTGTGTGTGTGTGTGTGTGTTTGCACAGTATACACATTGAGGTTCTATACTTACTATTACTATATTATTATTATCATTATTATCATTATTATTATTATTATTATTATTATTATTATTAATTTTGATAAAGGGTCTTCCATTGAACCTGCAACTTACCATTTTGGATAGATGTGCTAGTCAGGATGGCCCCTGGACCCACCTGCCCTTGTGTTGTCCCAATGCTGGCTTGGTGTGTATTGCCAACTTGGGATTTTCTGAGGTTGCTGGGGATGCAAATTCAGCTTCTTGTGCTCGTGCAGCCAGCATGCTGCCCCCCGGACAGTCTCCCTCAGGCTATCTCTTGATGTCTTCCTATTTTTCAGCTTTTCCTGTGAGGGCAGTGAAAACTATTTGTGTCTCTTCTCCAGGCCTAAGAATTATTAGAAGTCTTCCATCTTGATTACCAAAGTTTTGCTGTTTGTGCATTTGAAAAAATTAATAGATTGACTCATTAAATGTTATGGATTCCTGCTAAAAAGGCAGCACAAGAAACAAGAGAGGGTAAACGAATATTTATTAAAACACGTTGGCTGTTCTTAATGGTATCAATAGTATCCTGAAAGCAAGATGGTTTTATAGTGAATGTCTGACACGAAAACAGTAAGAATGAGTAAGGGCCTTCGCATGATTGGCTCCACGCAGAGTCCTGCACATGGAATACCTTAGTCGTCACAGCGGTTGTGTGAAATGAGTTCCTTCAGCATTTATTTTCCAGCAGCTTAAAGCTGAGGCTTTATTATTTTATAGCTGTAGACTGGTGAGTCCAAGATTTGAGCCAAGGACAGTTGTATAAAGTAACACACCTTTTTCCCTGCCCCCATCCCATGGAGATATTTTATAAACAGGTATAGGGATGAACGGCTATATTAGTCAGGAGTTACAGAGGTGCAATGAGCATTGTTTTAGCAAACAGTTGTATAAAATAGCATCCGCCTTAAAGGAATAATGCTAACACTCTGTTTTTGTGTGCATTTATTATTTATTCAGGGCTGGCTGGCTGAATTTGGGCTGTTAAACTGTTACTCCGCATGTAGTAGAGAAATGCTTCATTATCTCTTTCCATAAATTACTCAACATAATTGAATGTGACAATTTCACTTTCTGTAATATTTGGTCCTAGATTAGAAAGATGGTTCCTGCTCAGGATTCATGGTGTATCCTAGAACTTTTAAAAACTCACAGCTGTGGGAAACTTTGGAGGTGTATTTCCACACAAAAGGAGCAGTCGGACTTTGAACGTGTGCTCATTTAAATATTTCCTCCTGCAGGTTGTTTCCGTTGTCATGTTTCAGCTATTGAGTCATGCTCCTAAAATGTCAAGCACAATTATCAGACTTAGCAATGACTGGAAAAACTTTTCTACATATTTTCCCTAGGCTAGAAAGATTTTTTTTTTCTGCCTCATTTGAGCTCAATAGCTGGCAGCTTTTGGGGTTCGCTAGTTTTCCTCTGCCTCTACCCAGCCAGGTGCTGGCAGAGTGGCCATGTTTATAAGGCTAATCCTAGGAAGGTAAGATCTTACCCACTTCCTACTCCTCGCTCTCTCTGCATGCTTCTAAAACTATTCAACCTTGACTCTCCTTGAGGGTTCCTTGGCCTTAGAATAGCTAGAGCTGGCTAGAACCTCAATCCTATTAAAGCTATTTTTCTAGACTAAAGAGAACCCTGATTTATAACCCATGCCTTAGCCCTGGTTTGTTTCAGTGTATTTATTTTTGAACTGCAGGCTATTATAGGGTTTTTTAGTTGATGATTTGATGGTTTTATAAGGTGCTTATCTTTACTGATTGATGATTTGTAGGCCTGGGATTCCCAGTTATTAAAGCACATTCCACTATTCTGTCTTGCCTTACGTGCTCCATGAGCCAAAAGCAATGTTACTGGATGGGAAACTCCTGTCTGGAGACTGGTGGGGATGTCTGATAGCTCAGGTGGCTGCAGAGGTGTCAGCATCAGACTGAGTCCCTCATCCCGAGACAAGCCCCTGCCGCCCATCTAAGACACCTCGAATGAACTCTTCCTGTGAATTCATCCCTTTTGAAACTGTCATTTTAAACGCCCCCTTCATCTAGAATAATGCTAGACCCAGCAGTTCATTTTGACTTCCGGGGCACTGACTCCAGCAGTTACTAAGAGTATTCTGGGCCATAAAGGCAATGTCTTAATGATTTAAGACAAGAATCCTTTATTCCTAAAATAACTCTGCTCACTAATGTGATCAGCGGGGCTCAATTTCAGTCTGACAGAGGTTTCAAAATAGAACCTCACGAGGGAAAACTGTAATTAGACATTCTCGGGTAATATTCTGTTTGTGAAGCAGAATGTTAATGAAGAGAAGTATTGATTTTATTTTAGTTTCATTACCACTACATTTGATGCTGTACCTGCTTCAGGTGGCAACACAGCTTGTAAAAGTCTCTTCTTACTTTCCTCTTTCTTCTCCTTGAGTTCCTGTTGTAATAAAGATGGAATTAGGTTGGGAAGAGATGCTCCTTTTGATGAAGGGCTTGCCACAGAGACATGAGGACCTAAATTCAATCCCCAGGAGCCACACAAAAAATCCAGGCGTGGCGGCACGCACCTATGTCTTATTGCTGGGAAAGTAGAGACAGAGGTTCACTGGAGCTCAGCGGTTAGCCAATCTAGCCAGATCTGTGAGCTCTAGGTTCAGCAAAATATATATGGTGGAGTGTGAAACAGGAAGACACCAGATGTTGACATCTGGTTCCCTTATGTATGCACACACGTGCACACACTTGTATTACACAAACACAGCCGGAAACTAGAAAACTTAGAATTTTTTTTCGTGATCTGCAACAGACGTGATATCAAATCTAATATACTATGTTCAAGTACCCAAATAAGGTCCTTAACAAATTCTCCTGGTGCATCATTGAGAAGCAATGTCATCATCTCAATTTGATTCCAAAGGTGCTCTGATGAACCAGAGATGTGTGTAGTTAAGAATCAGGGCACACAGATTAGGAGAAGCATTGGCAGCCTCTCCCACTCCTAAATTATTATATTCCCTCTTAAAAGCTTCTGCAATTTTTTCCTTAAGCCAAACATTGGGGTATTAAGGATTTCTCTTTTGTGGAAGACAGCTGTTGTCAGTAGACCCCTCCTGCCTGCATTAAAGACTCATAGGATAGGAAAGGACCTGAATCCTGACTCCTGACCGCCCTAACAATGAGCACGGGACACAGCCCTGCTCTTTTTCTGTTACCAAATGTTGTGGATAATAACAATCATTTTGATAACCTTCATTTTCTTGGAAAATGATTGAATAGAAAACACAAGCCTGGAAATTACAGACTGCTGCGCTTGAGCCTGGGGGGAACTTAGCTTCTAAGTCGACATTTCTTCCACCATTGCTGTTGTCCGAGGTAGCTTCACATTTGGTGAGAGACACTGACCTGAGCTGTGTTAATTTGTGTGAGGCTCCCACCTCTATGCCAGTGACCTTGAGAGGCTTGAGTTATTCTGTGGATGGGTTTTGCTTTGCTCCATGAGTCTCAGAAGAAATTGCTGTGAGTCCATCGGCACGTTTTCCAGATCCCTTCCCACTCTGATTAGTATGGCTGTGCTGGTCTGGCATATCTGCTTTCTGAGCCTGGTCAGACTTTACCTTGGGCTCCATTACTCTTTCCATGGACATATCATAAAAATCTTTCCTTCTGAAGGCAATACTGACGCATCAGCCCAGGTGGATTTCAAGTATGTTACACTGAGCAAAATAAAATAAAAGGTAAACATTATGTGATTTCACTTATAGATATACTTTTTTATTTTAAAATTTTAATTGATTAATTGATTTTTTTTTACATCCCAAACACTCCCCCTCCCATCCTCCCACTCACAGAGTCTATTCCCCCACCCCCTTCTCCCCTGAGAGGATATTCTTTGAGTGATCAGTTATATGAACACAGGGCTGACAGGATAGCTCTGTGACAGGACTCTCACCTTGTGTGTATAAAGCCCAAGGTTCAATCACCATTACCATTCCCTGGAAGAAGAGGAAATCATTCATTTAAATTTTGTCCTGGGGAGATGGCTAAGTGGGTAAAAGGGCTTACTATAGAAGCCCCGAGTATGGCTGAGTGTATGGCTGAGTATAACTCATATAACTCATATAAAGTAGTGGCTAGATAAGAGGGTGAGGCGGGAGGAGCCCCAGCTATCCTGGTTACACAGTGGCAAAGACAGTCTGCCTAAAGCAGGGTAGAAAAGTGTAGACTGAAACCTGTCCTCTAGACTCTACATTTTTGCACAGGCATGTGTGTGTATCCATAAACTCAAGCACACACATGTGTATGCTCACACATTTCTAACACACACACACACACACACACACACACACACTTCAAGGAGATTGGTGGTTGCCAAGACTAGATGGGAGGAAGAAAAGGGGGCCTTGTTCGTTTAATGCACTTCGTACTTCAAACTCTGGAAATGAGTGGCTGTGAAGCCAACAAGCACTTGAATATGTCCAAACATGGTTAAAATGGAAAATTTGAAGCTAAGAAGATGGCTCAATAATTAAAGTGTTGAGACCCACATAATTGGGCCCCCCTATCACCTTGTAAATAAATGTCAGGAGAACATAGAGGCTCACCACTGTTTCTAATCTGAGATTGCAGAGACAGGGAACCACAAAGCAAGATGGCCAGGGAGACCAGTTATACAGGTGAACTTTGGGTTTGATTGAGAGACCCTGGCTCCCTGAATGAGGTGGAAGTGTGATTGAGGATGATTACCAACATCAATCTCTGTAGGCTCATGAGCACATATGTGTGGGAATATGTACCACACCCAATGTGCACCCCACATGTGGAAACAGGCCTACATGCATGTACACTATACATGCACATGAAGATGAATAAAAGATAAATTTATGTTATGTGTATTTTACTACATTCAGAAATAATTTGACAAAGTCTCTGATGATGCTTACATTTTCTTTTTCCTATCAAGATAGAGCCATCTTTTCTAGATATTAACTATAAAATTCAGTGGAGCCCTAAGTGCAGTCTGTATTCTCATTACCCCAGATATCTGAGTCTGCTGAGTGTTAGTGAGCCCCCTAAATACATTTCTACTGTGCTCCCTGCCTTCGCCTTTGTGTCCCAGAGTCAGGGTGTCATTCTCTTTACTCTGAACTCTGTGAGCCACGCTACACAGCTTTTCCCCAGCCTCCTCCTCTTCATTTTCTGACAGCCTGAGACAACTGTCCTCATTGGCTCCCTGGGCTGCCTGCCTTTCTCATCTCTGGGGTCTTCTTCAAAAGATTATGTCTTAAGAGGGCTTCTTTTACCATCTGTTTACATTTTTTAGGATTTTTGAAAATTTAAAAATAGCATGTACTATCTATACATATTTATGGGGTGCAAGTACAACATGTTAATTTCATATGTATATATGTGCACAAACATACACACACACACACATATATATGTATATATATATATATCATATATATATAAAACTCAAATCAGGGTATTCAGCGTCCACACCTTCTCAGCACTTATCATTTCTACGTGTTAAGTCTTTTTGTTCTAAAACATAAATTAATATTGTTGACTACAGTCATCTCATCATGCAGATCCTCAACCTCAGTGCCCACTGTCCAATGAGTGACTAGATAATGTGTTCTATGTCCTTGGTAAAATATTGTTCAGCTGTAACAAGGGGATCCTTCTGTCTGTGGCAGTGTGGATGAGTACAGGAGGATCTCATGTTAAGCAAAATAAGCCAGGCACCAGAGGAAAAGAAAACATTTCCCTCAGGTGTGCAAGCTAAAAGGACTGAGCTCTAATATGAGGTTAAATAACACAGATCCCTTTCTTCCATCTCTCACCCCTCTTGCTCTCATTTATGCTGATCTTACTAATCTACGTATATTGTATGACACTTTCATTGCATGCTATTCATGTTACTGGGTTATCAAAGAGGAATTTTAATCCAGCATCAGGGCTGTTCTGATCACATCCAAAGTCCTTCCAGATCTGTGTGATCTGGCTGGGATGTAGCTATGCCACACACCTTTAGTCCTTCTGGCTGGAATATGGACATATCCTTAGTAGACACCTTTAATCCTGAACAATGACTTCTAATTGAGGGGCAGAAAAAGTGAAAACAATTTGATTGAATGACTCAAAGATGGGATATGCTCAACTCTCAGGAGAAAAGCTACTGAAGAGCCACGCAGGAGAGTCAGCTCCATCAGGCCAGTTGAGGAGTTGAGATTAGGAATCAGTCAGCTGGGAGTCCTGCAGTGAGTGCTGTGCAGTGGAGCTGAGTTCCTTCATGAGTCCATGCAGCTCAGTGCAGGTCGGCAGAGGCTGTTGAAGCCAGGGAATAAGGAGCCTGAAGATCAGGACAAATTGCCAGAGTTAAGTCTGAAGCCAAGCAGAGCAGTTCAGTGAGAAGCTGAGGGAAGCCAGAATGAATCAGTCAGCTTGGAGAGAAATGTGAGCCAGAACAGCTGAGCTGAACCAGTCAGCCAGAGCTCAGAAAGAGATACAGAGTGGGCTTATTCACCAATAAACTTCCTAGATTACAATTATATCAGGCAAATAAAAGTTACTTTTACAGGCTATATTCATGTCTAAGGACTTCACCGTGCAATTATATAATGCACTTTGAATATCTCCCCATGTGCCCCCGAAACTTCCTCACTCCTCACTCCTGTTAGTATCCTTTGTTCTTCTAGACAGTTTTGTTTTTTGTTTTTTTAAAATTAGTCCCCCTTCTTCAGGAGAATTCAGGAGAATCCCAGCTCCACAAGGGCAGGGATCTCATTCTTGACATAAATATAGCATCCAGGCACAGAGCAGAGAACATGGGGGAATTCAGTAAATAAATGACCTAAACCATGATTTGATCTACTTTCCTCATTTTCAAACTTCAAAATAATTTCTTTCAATCTATCATAAATCTTTCATTGTGATCTTGTGGAACCACAGGTCTGAGGACACCATGGATTGTAGTTGAAATGGATGATATTTTCACTATGGGGTCCTAATAACTAATAATAAAAACAAAGAACTGTGTTTTAGAAAACATAGCCTAAGGTTAGCCAGTCTCCACCACAGAAGGCTCATTTGTCTGTTGTCTGAAAGTCTTTCCTGTGAAATTGGAATAATTATACTGATTCCACTCATTTCTGTGATGTTTTCTCCCTATATTCAGTAGAATTCTTTAACCTTTGTAGTATGTTTTCTTATTTATGCCTCTTATCAACTGGATCTAAGTTTCACAGAAGAGGAGCCTTATCTCCAGCTTCTAATGGTGAAGGGCTACGGTGGGCTCAGAAGCACCAGCTGTTGTATGTTGGCTATTTTGACTTTTGTATAATTCAGCTTCCTCACAGATCAGGGACAGAAAATGTTTCCAATATTCCAAATGTTAGAAAAGCAAACTCTGTGTCATTATAAATTTTAGCCATGGCATGATACACACACACACACACACACACACACACTCACACACTTTTCTCATATTGGTTTATCAAGTATCTTGGTGGATAAAACCCACAAACACATGTATTACACGCCATTTTTTGGGAGATTGCATGCCTCTCTATTATTAGGAGATGGAGGAAATGACGTTCTTGAAGTGATCTAGCTTTCTGAATTTAAATGTCTTTTTTTTCTGCTTACCTGTGGTTAACATGTTGTTTTGGTCATGGGAGAGTATTTATCATGTATTTATTCTTACGTACAGAATCCATCTGCTCTCCTCAAATTGAGTGGATGTGCTAAAAATGTACAGAGTAGTTCTAAGTAAAGTTATATATCATAAGCATGTGCTCATGCCTGTGTATAAACAGGTATATATACAAGTAAATGTATATTTGATGAGCACACATTTATTCATGCATCTAATGCATGAATATAGGTAGATTAATGGATATAGTATACACCTGTACACATAAATATGTTCATTTACATGGATATTTGCATATACATCTACACACATGCCTATATGTATGTATGCATATGTATGAGCATGTGCATGCATGTGTGAACATGTGCATGTGTGTATATGTGTGTGTGCATGTATGTGAGCATGCATGTGCATGTGTGTGCATATGTCTGAACATGTGTGTGTGTGTGTGTGTGTGCGCGTGTGCGTGTGCGTGTTTGTGTGTGTGTGTGTGTGTGTGTGTGTGTGTATAGTTTTACTTTCTCCCAGCGTAGATAGAGCTAGCCCCTTCCCTGCAGTTATCACAGCCTTTCATGGACAAATGAAACCAGACTGTGAAAATGGAAGGGGGCAGGGAGGAGTCTCAGATACACAAGTTTCTTCAACCACAGTTCACAGTGCATGCTCTGGGGAGGGTGGGCTCTTGGGATTTCATTAGAACTCCTCTCCTCTTCTCCTCTGCTGCATGAATTCAGGAGGAGGCTGCACTTGTGACTGAAGGAGCCCTGATCCTGCTTCAGCTGCTCTTCCTGCTCCAGAGCCGCACGGCACTGAGGCAAGCTTACACTGGATTCTGCATTATTATGCTCTTGGTGTCTGTTCTGTAGCTGGCCTTGAAATCTTGATGTGATTCAAAGTCTTGATATCTTTCCATGAAGGAATCCTTAGTTGTATGGGCCTAAAACACCCATGGACTGATAAAATGTGTCTAAAAATATCTCTTTCTACTAAGAGTTTTGAAAATTCAGGTAAATTATATGCATCCGGAGACTCCCTGGGCCAGTGTGTAAAACACTTGTCAGAGGGAAACTGTTCCCATCTCCCCGCTTCTGAACTCAATCCATTCTGCTAAAGGGTCGCCGCTTCCGGGTTGGCTTGTCAATTCTTTTTCCACTAGAAAACCCGAATAGCTAAATTCAGTGCAAATTTCTTTCCCCCCATTGATAACGATTACCTGTGAATGAGTCTATATCCACCAAGAATTCTTTTTTTTTTCTGTCAGTTTTTTCTAACATCCTAAATGTTGCATTAGTAAAGTGGTATTTGCTGTACACACTGATGTTTACAGTATATAGTTAAGGATATAGGTACACAACTGTTTTCTGGTTTATTTCCTCTTCTTTTAGAAGCACTGGGTTATGGTGGCAGTAAGGGGAGAAGACCTGCATTTTGAATGTCCAACTAGGGTGATCACTTAAAGACCATCACTTATCTACTATATAATGTTCTATCCTACTTAACCAGCCTTGGAGAATGTGACATAGTATAAAACCTAGAAGTACGGGCTATAATATAGTAGGTATAATTTCATAGTAGTCAAGATAACATTGAATTTTGGGCTTCACTACAATTTATATTTAATATCATCATTTTGAAATCAGAGTAGACTATCTGGGGAATTACGTAGAGCATCGGTTAAATTTCTTAACCTTCCCAAGCCTTTTTATTTATCAGTAACTTAGAGATAATGTATATGTTTCCTCATTTAGGTATTGTTATGCTCTGCAGGATATTTTATATACATGAATATTGAGTTGGATGGTAACTATCTTGTTATTTCTCAAAATGTCATCTCTCTTCCATTATTAGCTGTGAGTCATAGCAAAGTAATTTTAGACCATGTTCCATTTTTATCATTATAGTATTGAATATAGGCTTGCCATTGTGTTGAGGTGACAGCACTTTGGATATCTATTGTCCATAGTTGGAAGAGTTGCTTAACAACATGACTATGCATGGCTAGCTTACTTCCATGCTAATTAAAACCTTTTTCTTAATATACTGCCTCATACTTCATTTAATTTTTGATATCCACATTAAGACTGAATTTTTACAGCAAAGATACATAACTCTAGCCAGCAACAATAAGCTTTTAAATCCACATATTTATACTGTCCGTTTTTTGAGGCAGAAATCTGAATTAAGCAAGAGTGGTAATGAATACATTGCAGTTCACTTTTCTTCATCTACTGTTTCCTAGAAATAAAGTTTTATGGCTTTATCAAATCTATAGACTTGTAAAATAAACAAACATTGATTATTTTATCATCATCAATCTAATTTTAATGTTCCTTTATATTTAAATTAAAGCATTTAAAATAGGCATGAGTGGAGGTCAAATATAAAATGGCCGTGCTTAGGTCATGGGAGCTCTATCAGGGTTCAGAATAGTAGAATCCAATGGGATGCTATTTAATAATGAAATTAGATTCGTGAAAATTTTATTCACTCATTTTTTATTGGGCTAATTCCAACAGGGGGAAGTCAAGACCACAGGACTATTGTCTCTTACAGGGTTTGTGGATAGAGTCTGCCTGTGAGAGGCTTGTCTTATGGGTTGTGTATCTTTGCTCCCACCTCAGAGTATTCAGTGTCCTCTGAGTCAATGGACATTTCCCACAGTAATAGCCCTTACATTCCAGCAACTTATTCCAGGAAGTGTTTGCTGTCTGCATGCGTTACTTACTCTCTGATTGGCTATTGCTTTAGTTCTGGCCGCTGGGTGACTGTGGGTCTCATCCATATGTGGATGTTTTAGACTCCAGACCTGACTCAGGGTGGACCAGAAGCATGGCACTAGTTTTCCATCATGATTAAATCTGAGGCCTTTGGTGATATGCATCACATCTGTTCCCAGGCTATTGGCTGACAGAAATAATGTGGCTGGCCTCAGGGTTGGAATGGGGTAAGAAAGTAACAAAAAGTAACAGAGAGTAAATAGTAATGTACTCTGACTGAGGATTCCTGAATTTAACCACAGAAAACGGGAGAAATGACAGGATAAAATTCCATAATATATTGGGTAGGTGTGGCTCCCACAGATTCATGTCTTTAAATGCTTGGCCCATAGGGAGTGGCACTATTAGGAGATATGACCTTGTTGGAGGAAGTGTGTCACTGTGGGGGTGAGTTTGAGGTCTCCTATGTTCAAGCTATACCCAGTGTGGCACACAACACCCTTGCAAATCAAGATGTAGAACTCTCAGCTCCTTCTCCAACACTGAGTCTGCCAGTAGGCTTCCATGCCACCATGATGATAACAGACTGAACCTCCGAAATTGTTTCCCTTTGTAAGGGCTGTCTTGGTCAGGGTGACTCTTCACAGCAATAAAATCCTGAGACATGCCCTTAGTTTTCAGTCACTGAGCCAGGTAGTACAATCCATTTAAGAGATAAATGGTCCAAAGTTGATATCCAAATAGAAGCTACCTAGTATTCCACAGGATCGGATGTGTTTGCAAGTGACTGTCATGATTCATCTGCTCCTCTGTTAAGTATCTTTGGTGTCCACATTGCTCTGGTTTCTAGAAACTGATACCTTTCCATGTGCTCTGACAGGGTCTTCCTTCTCACTCCAGGCTTCCGAGGCCATCAGTGTGGTGCTGATGAAACCCATTCTCAGGCACAGACTCATTTTAACTGACTTCTGTGTGGATATCTGTAACTCTTATGCAATACCGAGCAGCAAAATTGAATTCCCCATGCCTCTAAAACCTACCTACCATCAATGAAAGTTATGTTTTAACAGAAGAAAGCCATTACAGAAAAGGGCAATCCATTAAAAAAATGCAGAGAAGTGACCGTGGGGTAGCCAGCCCCAGTGGATACGTCTACAGCACAGCTCCTGCGTTGAAGGATCAGGAAGAAGGGTGGGATTGTGGGTGGAAAGATTATAAGCTGCTGTGATATTGTATCTCCTAGAAATAACAGGAACTCATGATGCATCAACATGTGCCTGCCTAAACATCATCAGGTTCAACATGTAGTCAAAGAACCGAAGGCAGCTGAGGAATGCAGAGCGAGGGAGGATTAGTCCTTCCAGGGATGAGCCCCTAAGTGGTTATGAACTACCAAGTGGTCAGCCCCCGAATCATTTATGTATAATCATATTTATATATTGAACAGGCACACACACACACACACACACACACACACACACACACATACAAACACAGTGAGAGAGCGAGAAGATCCATGGTTGGGGTTGGAGGGAGGAAAGGGAAAAATGAGGAAATATTTTAATTTAGGCATTTATTTTACATGAAGGTAAAAAAAAATTCCCCACTGTGCCCATGTGTTCATTACTTATTGACATACTCCAGTGTTTATTGATTAATTTATGATTCAATAAATATTGATGTAGTATTTATTCGCTGGTTTCAGCTCAAGGTGTTAGCGATTCTACAATGAATAAAGCAAGTAGTATCACCAGCTTGTGCTACAGGAGTGGGTGACAGCAGGAAGCAGGTATTAAGCAGCAGAAAAGAAGCAAATGTAGTTAGAAGAAGTCCACAAAATGAAAACAACATAGCTATAGGGTGGCCACCTCTGAGGAGGTGGTGTTGGAGAGGGACCTGAATGACAAGAAGGAACCAGAGATGTAAAGATCTGGGGACTCTTCTGCCACCAGAAGCGGCTACGGAGGCATATGACATATGAAGGTGGGGGACAAGCTTATGGTGCGTCGGAATACTAAGAGGGCCATCTGGTTAGTGGTATGAAGCTAGCTAGCTGTGGTAGGCGGCAGCCAGCCAGTGCCCGGCCCGGGCAGCCGTAGCTTTTCAAGCTGGCAATAAACGCAGGCCCTGGGATGAGCGCATAGGAACGTGTGCCTGCCTCTGGTGCCTGTTTCCAATGCTCTACAGCGCTTCTGTGCTTTCCTCCTGTTTTCCAAGCTTCTCCTACATCTGGTGCTCCTGCTGTCCTCTATCCAGAAACTTTGTCTCTCAGAACCGCACCCCGCCAGCAGCAGCTCCCCGCCCACGCCCCCTCCCCTGGTCTCCTGCACTTCACCGCTGGCTGACTCCTCCCCAGTCTCCCTGCTCTGGTGTGGTTTTCTCACAAAGTTCCAAGCATCTCAGCACACATCTGGATTCTGCTGAGAAGCAGATTCTGGATGGTCTTTGCTCTCCGTTTCTCTATCAGAGTGGCTTCCACCTCCCTGATGGAGCAGTCGATCGGTACTTATTGCCTTGCACAGGTCCTTTGAGTTTAGCGTCCATTACATATTTCACTCACCTGTCTTCTGTGTGTGAGCTCCAGCTTATTCACTGTCTAATAATTTTATAACAATAGCACACACAATAGTGGATGTTTAAAATGGTATATGCTAATTGAATGAGTATGCTGTGTGTGTGTGTGTGTGTAGGTGTGAGGGGGGACTGGCCAAAGATATAAGAAAGGATTATCTAAATGCCGATTGTTTTGAAGATATCTATATTTACCACGGCACCATCCACAACAGCTGAGAAACAGAACCAAACGTGCTACTCATAAACAGATGAGTTGATAGGGGAAACTCTGCACCTTACTCAGTTGTGGGGAAAAATGGAATCATGACACTTGCAGGAAAATGGATGCAGCCAGAGATCAGACTCAACAAATAATAGGGACTCAGAAAGATGATTATTATACTATTTTCTCTCAGTGTTGATTCTCTCACTGTGTGTGTGTGTGTGTGTGTGTGTACACACGTGATGAAAGAGAAATAGGACCATGAAAAGGAGGAAGAAATGTTAAGGAATTGAGGAAAAAGAATAAAAGACAAAAAAGTGTTGGAATAGTTGTGACGAGAGTGTGAGTATACTGTTGGAAGAGGAAGGGTCTAACATGAGTGATTGAGCTGGGGAAAAACGAAGGACAGAGGGACAGGGGAGTTAATAACTACGAAGTTTAGTGTGAAAATGACATCACTCTTAATACTAAAAAAGAAAAACAAACAACCAACCCCCCAAAGCCAAATTTATAATAAAATCACAAAGTCCTTTGATTAAAGATCATATATTGACTCACATATTCAGGTACCAAGAGCTGTGAAGGATTGTTTCCCTATGAGTCCGTAAGTACCAGACAGATAAAGTTGCTATGCACAAGACTGATTTAAATGTGGGGTATAACATAAGCTATTCTGGAATCAGAAGTAGGTCTTGGCATTTACAAAGAAAAAGGTTTGTTTCTCCAACGTAGGGAACAAAGGCTCTTCCTATCTGCCTCAGAACATAGGGCTCTGGCTTGGCTCTCATTCTGTGGCACGGGCCGTGTGCCTTCCACTGTAAGTACGTCAACCACGGACTTGGGTTTACTTCTATTTCTGGAACTCCTGAGAAAAGAGCGTTGTAAAGGTTATTACTACTGAAATGCAGACTTGGATATTTTTTTAATCAAGGTGTTGTGGGGTCAATCAGATACAGTAGTAAAAAAATGAAATTATCGATAGTGATTTAGAATAGAAATATGTTCAGTCAGAAAGAAAATAAAGGTTAGAAATGGGGGAAAAAACCAGCAGAATGTGGGGCCAGTGTAAAGGATTACATTTCCTCGTGCTCTCTGAGAGGCTCAGGGGGTCTTGAGAGCCACCAGAGTGTCCAGAAGAGCGATTTATTCCTCTGGGCAGATGGCAGAAGTTCCAAGTTCACCCCTCTCTCAACTTTGGCTGTATCTACAGCAAGCCCTCCTGTAGGTTCTGCTAATGGTGTTGGCTCTAGGTTCTTGTTTAAATCCAAAGGGGACAAATGAAGGCTTCTATCGCCCAGACACTTCTTCAGAGGTTTTAGATTTGGTCTGGTAAAGCCAGTGGGTTTCCTGATCCTGTCCCATGACCGATGAATGTGCTTGCATGTATGTATGCATGTGTATGTATGTATGTATCTGTCTATCTATCTATCTATCTATCTATCTATCTATCTATATCTGTCTCTATCTATCTATCATCTATAATTGTCTCTATGTATCTATGTATCTATAACTGTCTCTCTCTCTCTTCTCTCTCCTCTCTCTCTATAAAATTATTAATTATTCTTTTGTGTCTGGCTGTTTTTCATGCACATATACCTGTGCAGTATGTGTGTGCCTGGTGCTTGTGGAGGTCAGAAGAGGGTGTTGGATTCTCTGGAACTGGATTTACAGACAGTCGTGAGCTGCCATCGGGGTACTGGGATTGAAACACTGGTCCTCTGGAAGCGCAGCAAATGCTCTTAGCTGCTGAGCCGTGTCTCCAGCTCCCAGGCTTGTGTTTTTATTTGTAGAGTAAAATCCGATGCTAAAGCTTAAGGAAATCAGAAGGGATGTTGCTTGGCAGTTGAGTTCCCTTCAGCCAGCACTCTCAGCTCCCACAGGACTCGTGATTCCCTTTGACTTGGAAATGCCATTAAGATGGCGCAGATGACTAAAACACAGGGAACGAATGGTTGAGCGAATGCAGAGAACGCGAAAGAGACCGGAACATTTCTTGGATGTTTCTAACAGAGTCGCGATGCAGAAAATGAGGAACTAGGGAAACAAAATTGCCAAGCTCTCCCAGAATGCCATTCGGTTACATGAGGTCAGGAACTGTGTGGGGGATGTGGCTTAAACATTTAGGCTCACGTTGAATATGCGCACATTCTCAAAAACTGGAAAAGGCATCAAAGACTAAAACAAAACACAACAAAAGCAAAAGCTGACCCACCCAGCATCCCCACATCTCGGAGCTGGCACTGGGTGTGGTAGGCATGAATGAGCAAGGTTCGAATGAACGGCGCATTGAGGGGCGGGCAGGGAGCGTCTATGGGATTTGTTTATGATCCTTCCTAGTCATCTTATTATTTTGGAAATTGAATACATTCTTTCAGGCCACTAGAGCTAATTAATACATCTGGTAATCTGCTGCTTCATTAAGTGAATTCCTTTAGGAGCTCAGGGAGCTTCAGGACCTGCATTCTAGGGAGAGTGATAGCTCCCAGTTTTCAGGAATGGGATCAAGAGTCATGAATTGTGGGACATTTACACAACTGGCAGACGCTTGGGTCGCAACATCCTGTAACCCTCTAATCTGCATACATATCTTAGTAAGAACTTCCCGAGTTCTCCCCAATACGTACCATACCTTGGTTTCTATCCTTTGATACAATTTCACAGACTCCAGCTGTTCCTCTGTGATCTTCACCTCATTTTGCACATAATATATAAAACCAAGAAAACACACACACACACACAACACACACACACAACACACACACACACACACACACACACACACACACACACACACAAATCTGCTTGAAGGGAATGAGTTGTTTTAAAACCTATTTGCCATGTAGCCAGACTGAAATGTCTTACATAAATTAGAATGCAGTTAAAGAAATTTGTTTGGAGAATGTAACTTGGGGATGCTTTTGGTAAGTTTTGTTAGTTTTAAATCCAAGGAAGTATGCACTTATCTGTTTTGAGATTTATCCTCATATTGATGTTGAGTTTATTTTACTCCAATTTTGTTGAGGTATAATTGACAAAGAAACTTGTATGTAGGACCAGCTCCATGACTCAGTGGGTAAAGGTGCTTGCTGACAAACCTGATGTGTGAGTTTGCTTCACAGAATTCACTTGGTGGAAGAAGATTGATTCTCACAAGTTGTCCTCTGGATACTAAATGCATACAGTGAAACACATGCACACACACAAAGACACGTACACACACACACACATATATATACATACACGTACATACAGCACACATATATACATGTACACACATGCACACACACATGCATATACACGCATGTACATACACGTATACACATACATATATACACATGCATATATACATGTACACATGTACAGCACACATATACACATATATACACACAGACACACATGCACACGCATGCACATATACGCATGCACACACATGCACACACCACACACTAAATTATTTTAAAAGCATTAAAGTTCATGTAATTAATGTGTACAGTGCAATGCCTCGATTCAGTACATACCCTGAGATTATTGCCAATTGGTACTAATTCACATGCCCATCACCTAACCTACTTACCATTTGTGTGCATGGAGTATATGCCCTGTCCAACCAGTTTAAATGTACAATACAGTATTGGTAACTTTAGTCATCAGAAACAGAAATTGTTTACTTCAGAACCAAAAGTTTATTTCCGGCATGAATGTGGGAGTGGCCAACACCCCCTCAGGGGCAAGGAGCTACAGCGGTGATGGCTGCTGCAGGAGTCAGTTCTGTTCCAGGGGTATTGCTCCTGGTTCACTGCGTATTTGCTGGAGGGTGGCTTTGCACTGACACACATACCGGAGGCACTAAGTAGACTCAGGGGTTTAAAATCAGAGAATAATGAAACTGGGAAGGAGAAGTCGGGGCAGATGGTGGGTATGAGAAGACTTGGAGGGGAGAGAGTGGGGTGATTTGATCAAAGTGCATTGGATGATGGATTAATTGTTGGGTAGTAAGGAAAGACAGCATGAGAAAAAGGGAGGGAAGGGAGGGAGAAAGGAAGAAAGAAAGAAAGAAAGAAAGAAAGAAAGAAAAGGAGGGAGGAAAGAAAGGAAAGAAGGAAGTAAGGATGAAAGAAAAGGAGGGAGAAAGGAAAGAGAAGGAGGAAGGAAGGATCTTAGTTTTTCACCAGATACTGTTTTATTCTGTTCCTATGAGCTTACTTTTAGATTTATCATCTTATTTTTTAATTTCCTTTAGCCTCTCTTATAACAGTTATCTGTCATTCCTATTAGGTAAATTGATCCCATTTCCAGACTTTAATTAACGTTTTGCTATTGACTAGACTTAGAGGTCATGTGCTGCCCATGGAATTAATGTGAATATTATGTTCAATGGTTATTCTGAAATGCAATTTTATTGATTCCAGATACCAAACCCTTCCTTCTTTCAAGAGAGCAATACATTGGAGGTGAAAACGAGGCTTTTACTATTAGTAGCTCAACATTTGTCTGCTAGTTTCAAGGATTTTCTTTTTCGAAATGTCAAAACTAAAAAAGGAAACAAAAATAGCATTAACAGACCCACGTAAGAAATTAGATTATTTGAGGATGTCATGTTAGAAGATGGAACTTTTTTCCCCCAGATTTCCCTGCCTCCTGAAAATAGCAATGAGTAACAGAAAAAAAAATCTTTAATGCCATCTTTGAGCTCTCTGCTTGGTGGAAAGAACTATGGTATAGCTTGAAGGTTGAAGAGAGAGAGGAGAGGAACGCTCTTTGCAGGAATGTTTTATCTTTTTCAGAGCATCGTCCTGCCTCCGTGCATAAGTACACTCCCAGTGGCGAGCTCGCTCCATCTCCGCAGCTCTACATATCTTCAAGCGTGCTCATAAATTATGTCAGGAGGAACTACGATCTTGTCTTGAATAACAGCAAACAGCATCACACACTGGGCCCTAGAGCTTGCTGTAAAACGTGGTCCCGGGTGGTCACACTGCACTTTGTCTTTTAGGACAATAAGATTTCATAGGAGTTCTCCATGATGGTGGTCCTCACCACACTTTCAGGGTTATTTGCTGTCAAGCTGATCCCTGAGAAGCATCACCTAGCTATTTCTATTTCTGTAAATTGTCACCTGCCTTCTTCCTGCAGATGTTCACAGACGCTGTAAAGTACCTTTTCCCTCTTATGCCTCAGTTCCTTCCTTTGCCAAGCTATGATACTATTGTATTGTCCATTTAAGTTATTATAGGTGTAAGTAAAATAAAATACCCAGGGTATCTCAAGCAGTGCCTGCCACATAGCAAAAGGTAACACTAGATAAATGCTAATGTAAATCTTATGTTCTCCCGTGAGGTCTTGAAATTATAAATCCTAGGAACTAGATGACTTCTTTTCTTCTAGATCCATTTTTGCTTGTGTCTTTTCTATGGAGGCATGGTGTAATTTTGTGCTGTTTTAGTGTATTCCTGGGAATACAGGTGCGCCTGAAAATGAGTTAGTTTGAAATGTCCTGCTGTGTTTGTACGTTGGTGGTTTCCTCTGCGGTGTCTAGGAAAGATGTTTGTACTGGTTACCACAGCATTCCTGGGAAACTGCCTCCCTCCCACTCTGCTGTCCAATCTTCTTTGGTCCTGACCACATTCATCACTTTATTATCTTCTAGTTGCTCCTCTTCACTTGGCTTGGCTAAATGGTGACCTATGTCGATGGTCCACTGGGTTTTGACTAGCATTTCCAAAACCACCTATCCTCAGTGCCCTCTCTGCTTTCTGTTGTCTGAAATTCAAGTCAGGTAGGAAGGGAAAAGGTACCATGTAGACTAAAATCTATACAATATCCCTGCACTGTATATCTTTTCATATAGCACAGAGAACAGATACCTGCCCAGGGCTATGGAACTGTTGCTGGGTTTTGACAACCATGCTGGTAATGGTTGGTAACTTTGGTAAGTCTCTGTGTAGCCTGGAGCACAGGGTTAATAAGATGCTCTGTGAATGGTTCCTGAAGGGCATGCTTGTGACTAGGGAGGAAAGTTCCTCAGCTGCACTGGGTGTCACCATGGAACACTTCTCAAGAAAGCTTTTATTAGGAGTAAAGCTTCAAATCAGGGAATAATCAAAAGAATGGCCGCCGTCCAGCTAAATGAGTATACAATTAAAATTAAACTTTCTCAGAGAAGCCATCACTCATGGTAGCAGATGTTTTTTCTTTTTCTAGGAACAGAAAGTGTTGATGATGGGCCTGGTGCTGTTTGCATTTTGATGCTAATTCCACTCTCCTGGGAGGGGCTTCGGACAAGGAGTGAGTCACATAGTCAGGTGACTTCTTGTGAACCAATCCCCTAGTGAATAAAGGAGCCAATCACTGGGCAAATAGGAGGAACTTCCAGGTTGGATAGAGGAAGACAGGAAGCAGGAGAGAGTCAGGTCTCTTTGGATGGTGATATCGTAAGGACAAGATGTAATTTTGAGTGTCTCCTGGTTTCAGTGGCGGATCTGTCAGGATTTGGCACTGGAGGATTTAGATTTAATAAGGTTTAGAACTTAGGATTTTAGTTCTTGCGGCCATCGATTGAGTTGTTTCTGAACTAAATTTGTGTTTCAGTTTCCTTCATGCAGCTGTGTTAGGTTTCCTATATATTTTCAGTTAATGTTGGTCATTCTCAGATTTCTGACAGGGCTGAAGACTTACAGCCTCATAGCCAACCCAGACAATTTACATTGAGAGAACAGATTTGAGAGGATGGTTTTCAGATGGCATACAACCTAAAGCTAGGGCATATGTCAGGTGTAGAATTATAAGTCTTTTAGTTAAGACAGATGAAATTGCTCTATCTTAATGACATAAATGATCGACTGGGTGTTAGGTCTATCACATGTTTCTGACACCACAGTGAAGGGCATCTATGCATTTCAAGTCC
Source organism: Apodemus sylvaticus (assembly GCF_947179515.1). NCBI lineage: Eukaryota > Metazoa > Chordata > Mammalia > Rodentia > Muridae > Apodemus > Apodemus sylvaticus. The sequence continues at coordinate 5,588,854 of NC_067479.1, read as the reverse complement.
CCAAATAGAATGCCTTCAGGAACTACAGACCACACTGAGCATGCTTTCACTTAAAATATGCTTCCCTTAAGATAAAGCATTCAAGCTGAACTTTACAAGGCCGGCCCAGCCCCAGTGTCTTCTTCGTGTCTCCTGGACTTGCGAATGGAGCCCAAAGATATGCTCGACTATTGCAGAGTAGTGGTTGAGCATAATGGCTGCCACAGTCCTCACATCACACAAATGCACAAATGTTTCTTGATTTAGATTTTTTCTGAGCCCTTTTGATCATAAGTACGCATAAGTAAGTAACGCATAGGATTGGTGTAAGCAGCATGGTTATAACTAGGACTAAATCACTAATTATTCAGCGTTTTGAATTGGTTTATTTGAAGAAACCAATTAGAAGAGTTTTGTAGAAACAAATTAGAGAAAGTTTAAAATGACACCAACAGGATTTACTAAATGATTTTAATGGGATTCAGAAGGCTAGAATTGTGCTTATGGACTCTCTTAAGAATTGGGGTAGTGGCTATTTATGTTACTTTTTGGTAAAGAACGTGTATATGTTGATTTACATCTAAGATTCTGCAGGAAACTGAACTTGAAGATGATAAGTAATTAATCTATCAGAGGAAATTTCAGAATGGTCCAAAATTTAGGTTGTGGCATGAATCTTGCTAGCTAACCAGGCTGACAGTAAAAATCAGTGGTCAAGTACACAGCAGAAAGGCACGAAAGACTTGCAATTTGGTAAGAAATAAAACACTGTAAAATTGTGGCTAATGATGTTTTCTAAAGATCTTTGTGTTACCATGAAGAATCCAAGCACTTTATATTAGGACAACAGGGACATTGCTTGAGTGTATCTCAAGAATTTACCTGTTCACCTACTGCAGGCATGGTATTATGAAAGAGAAAACACCTTGGAAAACCCACCATTAGGAAGATGATGCCTTCAGAATTCCCACAGGATTTGTTCTACCATCCTGCCCAACATAGCTCAAAGCCACTGTGGTCCAAGTAGTTTTGGCCATGACTCCAGCTGGCAGTAGCTTTTGGCATTGCCCATGTGATGCTTGTTGTGCAGTCAGGCGGAATGCAATCGTTATGGACCGTTGAGTTTTCTCCACAGATTTTAGAGGGGACTAGGAGGTCAGAAAATGTGTGACTGGGTCAGATGCCCTGCAGACAGCCCTTGACTGACTGAAACATGGAGCTTAAAGCCAAAGCATAAGCAGCAGGAGAGACCTGAAGGTGCTGGGGGTGCTAACTGGGGCCTCAGGATGCCTCTTAAGGAAAGGCGTGAGTAATGAAAGGAGTCAGCCAAAGCTATAGTGGGCTGTGAGCACCAGGTCGAAGGCTGGAGCTAACCAAACCCTCTGGCGCTCAGCTCATGACACTGTGGTCCCTGGATATTGGACATGGGTTTGTTTGTTTGTTTATTTATTTATTTATTTATTTATTGGCTCTGGGTTCTCTCCCTGCTGTCAACACCTCATCCCTCCCTTTTGGATTAAAAATTCGTACTCTGTCCCATTCTATGTTGGGTGTGTAAATCGGTATTGATATTTTAGGGGCTCATAACTAAGCATTGCTTTGAAGATCAGAGATTGTGTAACTAGGAGTTTGAATGCTGCTGGAGTTGTTAATATTTTGGGAACTCGTGCTGCATTATGAGCTTGCACTCATACAGCATATGTGGCATTATGAGGAAATGTGTCCCACAGCCTCATATGTAAAACATTTGGTCCCTAGATGTTGGCACTACTGGGGGAAGGGGGGGTTTACTCAGCTGGAGGCAGCGATCTGAAGATGGTTTGTATATCTAAACTCTTCCTGATTTACACGTTCAGATAATGCTGATTTAGATGCATCTGAAGATAGGGTTTGGGAGGTCATACCTGGCCCCCAGGCCCTTCCTCATTCTCTGCTTCTTGGCTGATCTGATGTGTGTGGTCTGCAGTTCACATGCCTCTGTCACACACTCATGCTCAGATGTTTAGTCCAAGTGCATGGCCTGGGGGTGGGGTGGGTGTCTCTGAAATTGGGAGACAAAAATATATCTTTCTTCTTCAAGTTGTTTTCTCGGGTGTGTGAGTTTTGGTCACACCTGTGCAAATGAACTGAGACACCATTGCTAAACCTTCAGCATTAAGTCATTCTTTTGCGCCCCAGTCTCCTTTGGCAACCCCATTTTACTATTTCATTATCCTGCATCACTTCTCACTTCATAAATAATGACCTTGCTTATTCAGTATGTCCCTTTCTTTTGCAAATTGTTCCTTAAACTGCACGAGGGCAATAGTTACTGTTTTGTTATTAATATATCTCAAGAACCTAGACCAATACATGTCTGCTTATTGAATGGGTGATCACGGACTGTGTCTCGTATCTGATACACCTAAGGTATCTCTAACCTTTTATTTTGAATTCTTCAGACTTCAGCTTGTGTTCAGTATGTGCTCTGACTTTGCCTTGGACTGTAATTCTCATTCATGCATAGCATGGATCCTACGATCACATTTATTCTTGTGTGTTCTAGTTCTGTATTGGACCTGTTAGGACAAAGCCCAAGCTAAGAAACTTATGGCTGTGAGTTCATGGCAGGTGGCCATGGTAGTCAGCCTGGGTATCTCTGAGATTAGAGACACAGTTGATAAACGACATCTATTACTGCACCCCAGCTGTGCACGGGCTGGGTATGCATCCCCCGCTCAGCTGCTCGGATGCACCTGTTTCACTCTGAGCTCTGGCATGTCTCAGAATTTCTGATGACGGGGACTCAACAGATAGAGCGATTGGGGACCTGATGTAAGGGGGTGAACTTCCTCGCCTAACAGGAAGCTTGGCCTGCAAAATGGCATCATCAGAATTTCAGATGAGTGCTGAAACTGCCTTGCAATTAATTAGCTTCCATTTCAGATTTCTAAATTCCTCGCATGGGGGAAACCATCCTAGATTAGCCCGTTTGGAATCATGATAACTTCTACCCCAGGCTTTGGTGACTAATACTGGTCTTTACTTGAGAAATCCCGAAGAAACTTAACAAAATAGGAAAATTTAAAATTTTATATGGAAAGTGAAAGTCCATCATTTTTCATGGAGAGTTATGTTTTGGTGCCTCCACATGACTGGTGCTGCATTAAAATTTAATTCCTACTGCACTGGATCTCTTCCAGTGCTCAAGACACACGGCCCCGTGAACCATATAATATGTTGGTGTTAGTGTTCTTTTGAATGTGGAGTCTTAGATCTTAATCAGAAGATTTTAAGCAACAAGTGCAGGACTCTGTGAAGTTTTATAATAGTCTGTAAGTACTGTGAGGGGGTCATCTGAATATTTTTCATAAAATTGATGAGAATGAATATTAGTATTTGTTAGGTAATAATAGCACAGTTTCATTATACACCTTAATATAAAATGACTTTAGAAATATATATATGTGTATATATATATATATATATATATATATATATATATATACACTGTTGAGCCTGTTCTATGTCATAAATATACAAATATACAGAATAGTTGTTTGAATGCTGTATGCTTACATGGTTTATGACATAAAACTCTTTAAGCATTTATCAAGTGCTTGCATCAAAGATGCCCTCTTAAAATTAAGAACTGAGTAAAATGAGAGATTAGTTTGAAGTTAGAATCATCGTTGTCTAAATGTCTGAATCAGGAAGAGTCTGGATAGACAAACCATCTCGGAGCATGTGTTTTACTACAAGTATCCTAAGATTCACACCTGAACGTGGCTGACTGCTGTGACACACTGCAGCAGCTATAAAAGATTATTTCACCCTTAAATCCTTTCTTGAATGTCTTTTAAAGAATGAATTGACCTGACACCAATGAAACTTTTTATAATGAATCATGGCAGAGAATAGCATTTAATGCCTTGATGTCCCATGAAATGACTATAGGACTTGAAGGGAGAATGTGCTTTCTTTATTCGGGTCCCCCTCACATCCATTTGAAGTTCCCTATCAAAGCACTTAATGCTTTTTAGCTCCCGTCCCCTTTGCAGTAGGCTTCCTTTTTGTGTAACCGTACTGATACCACCGAATACCTCAGTCCTCCTTTCCCACTCTGATTGTCTACAGCCGTCAACACCACTGCCCCGTCACCATGAGCGCCCCTCTTATCCTCCATCGCACCAAGTTACAGCATTCGGCTCACTGCCCAGTAATTTTCATCTCAGTCTCTCTCACATAAATTCTGAGACACTGGATTGCAACAGTGCAGCTACTTCTATCCAGGATTCCTCTAAGGTGGCAAATGATGTTGCTTTCTGTCCAGCAAGACCAACCTGGGCACCCAGGTAATTTCCACCTGTCATTTGGCTGTTCAGAGCTGCGGGGCACGCCCAAGACCTCAAAAAGCCACACACACTACCTCTGAGCACTTCTCCAGACCAGGCTGTCCACAGTTTTAGGAAGTCCACTTCCGGTTTGATTTTCTGGGGACTAGGACTGACACACTCCCGAGATTGCTTAGGTTCCCAGAACAGAAGTCTGGAAACGTTTTCAGGAAGGGGGCTAATGAGGCCACGCCCACCCGGCAGCAGCCTCTTTCCTCCTCTGCCTTCACAGCTGTAGTACAGATAATGGCGAGCCTCCTATGGAGAGCCTGCCTGCCAGTCCCTCACCCTGTGCAGTGCTCACAGGTGTCAGACAGCAGGAAGTAAATGTTAGATCCCAGGCCACGCCATCAGCAGCCCTTTCAACCTTCTTTCTCATAACTCATTATGGGTTCCTGCTGCTAAACAGAGAGACACACATCTACCCCTCAAATGGAGCCTGGTTGAATGCTTTTGAGTATACCAGCACTCTGAACTGTTACGCGACTAATAAAAGAGGGCGGTATCAAAGCGTACAGATAGGTACCGCGCTTAAATGTCACAAAATGTAATTTTGCTTAAATTCGAACATATCAAGTCCTGGAAAGCCTAAGCGACTGTCAGCCGCTGCTGTACTCTGTTGCTTTCTTTTCCACTATTTCAAATAAATGCCGTTTTCATAACTATAAAATAATGTCATACCTCTTTCCCCACCTGTCTAGAGATTTTTAGTTTATCTGAACTCTCAGTTTTGCAAAATATATTAGTCTACATCTTACATTTTTCATTAAAACGCCATGAATTAAGCCGTTGTGAGGTTCCTGGTTGGAGCCTAGCAGAATTGCCTGTAAGCTAACATATGTACCACACATTACTGAACCATGATGCTGTGGGTGGGATCTGAGACTGTGATCTTGCTGTTGTTAATGAAGCTATGCTGTGTATATATATTCTTTAAGTGCATGTATATGTAAGTGATTATTTTTATAGGTTACTTTTTTATGGAGTGGGATATCCACACTATACATTTAACATTATAATAACCAGCCCAGTGTCCTATGGTGCAACTGACCTTAGAGATATCTTCAGTCAAAAGATCTTTTCTTCTTTTGATGGCTGAAGGCTTACTGTTAGGTTCTGATGATTCGGACATACATTTCAATTTAATGTGTTTGATTTTGAAGAGAACACTCTTCAAGAATGATACATAATTTTTCTTCTTTGCCATTTTAACTTGATGTTTTACTCAAAACAGTTGTGTTGAATTCTGGAGTCCTTTATGTTTAGAAATTATATAAATAACATTTATTTATTTATTTATTTATTTATTTATTTTTTATATCAATCCAAGTTTTTATTTTCTTCTGAACTTTTCAAAAGACATCTTCTTATCACTTTTTTTTCTGGATTTTTTAAAAAATTCATTTGATATATTTTTTATTTACATTTCAAATGATTTCCTCTTTTCTGGTCCCCGACTCCCCAAAAGTCACATAAGCCCCTTCCCTCCCCCTATTCTCCCACCTAACCCTTCCCACTTCCCTGTTCTGGTATTGCCCTATACTGCTACACTAAGTCTTTCCAGAACCAGGGGCCACTCCTCCGTTCTTCTTGTACCTCACTTAATGTGTGGATTATGTTTTGGGTATTCCAGTTTTCCAGGCTAATATCCACTTATTAGTGAGTGCATACCATGATTCATCTTTTGAGACTGGGCTACCTCACTTAGTATGATGTTCTCCAGCTCCATCCATTTGCCTAAGAATTTCATGAATTCATTGTTTCTAATGGCTGAATAGTACTCCATTGTGTATATATACCACATGTTTTGCATTCATTCTTCTGTTGAGGGATACCTGGGTTCTTTCCAGCTTCTGGCTATTATAAATAGGGCTGCTATGAACATAGTGGAGCATATATCCTTATTACATGGTGGGGAATCCTCTGGGTATATGCCCAAGAGTGGTATAGCAGGATCTTTTGGAAGTGACATGCCCAGTTTTCTGAGGAACCACCAGACCTTTTTCCAGAGTGGTTGTACCAATTTGCAACCCCACCAGCATTAGAGGAGAATAACATATATTTATTTCTTGACCGGTAGGCTATTCGGTGAGCTGACAATTTTTAATTTTCTGTTTACTCCCATGATGGTTTTAGTAGCTGATACCAGAGAGAATAAGGTGGGCTTCCTCTACGCACGAACATACTGGGAGCATAGAACACTCAGCAGCACTAGAAACAGATTTTGGGGGAAAGTGGAAATATATTTTTTATTATTATTTTCTTATTGGCCTTTTGGAATTGTGTGTGTGTATGTATGTGTGTGTATGCATGCATGTGTGTGTGTGAGTGTATGTGTGTGTGTGAGTGTGTGTGGTCTCATGGTTAATGTTCTGTATCTTCTTTGACAGAAGATTTATCAAAATCTTCTTCTCTACCTTATTCATTGAAGCAAGCTCTCTCAGTTGATCCTGAATACCATTTTTTAATCGTATTTTCCATGAGCTTATTAATACTCCTGTGAATTTCAACATTACATAATAGGTAATATATGCTTTATCAATACTACTTGAGACAATGCTACCATAGCACTTTCAGTTGTAATTAAGTGTGTTTGGTGTATGATTTTTGACAGTAGCAATAGAGATGGAATGTGGAAATCGATATAAGAATGTAACTGGCAATATGGATTCAATATAACATACCTCACTCTTCCAGTCTTTAGAGCTGAGGAGAGTGAGCTCAGGTTGGCATTACTAGGAGTCTTACTAGGATGAGGTCCCTCTAACTTAGTGTCCTTGCTACCCATGCAGATAGGGATGGAGGTTTGAAATAAATATTATCATTCAAGATATGCTTGATGCTTTTTGACTGTTTTAATAGTTTCCTACAAGAAAACAAGTACTGAGTTATTGTTTATCCCTAGACTATTTTCAAAGTTCCGTCATCTGTTACAGAGAAGAAGCCATGAGAATAGATAGATTTAGTTATAATAAAAGTGTCTAGTGTTTATTTGGAGAGAACTGGTAACCATCAAATAAGAAACTGTTGGTGCTGACAGTGTCAGCTCCCCGTGGTTTGTGATGTCCCTTTCCTTGATTTCTCTCCTCCTGCAACTTCTATGGTCACTTCAGTCTTTTATTATTATTATTTTCTAAATTCTTTGTTTACATTCCCGATGCTTTCCCCTTTCCTGTTTTCTCCCTCCCCATATGTCCCATAAGCCTTCCCTCCACCCATTCTCCAATCACCTCCCTCCTTTTTCTCTGTCCTAGTACTCCGCTACAATGCTGGATCACGTCTTTCCAGGATCAGGGCCCTCTCCTTACTTCTTCATGGGAGTCATTTGATATGCTACTTATGTCTTGGGTATTCAGAGCTTCTAGTCTAATTAATACCCACTTATCAGTGATTGGATTCCATGTGTATTCTTTTGTGATTGGATTACCTCACTTAGGATATTTTCCACTTCCAACCATTTGCCTAAAAATTTCATGAATTCATTGTTTTTAATTGCTAAATAGTATTCCATTGTGTAAATATACCACATTTTCTGTATCCATTCCTCATTGAAGGATATCTGGGTTCTTTCCAGCTTCTGGCTATTATAAATAAGGCTGCTATGAACATAGTGGAGCATGTGTCCTTATTGCATGCTGGGGAATCCTCTGGGTATATGCCCAGGAGAGGTATAGCAGGGTCCTCCAGAAGTGTCATGTTCAGTTTTCTGAGGACCCGCCAGACTGATTTCCAAAGTGGTTGTACAATCCTGCAGTCCCACCAGCAGTGGAGAAGTGTTCCTCTTTCTCCACAGCTTCGCCAGCACCTGCTGTCTCCTGAATTTTTAACCTTAGCCATTCTGACTGGTGTGAGGTGAAATCTCAGGGTTGTTTTGATCTGCATTTCCCTAATGACTAATGATGTTGAGCACTTCTTAAGGTGCCTCTCAGCCATCCGAATTTTCTTCAGGTGAAAATTCTTTGTTAAGCTCTGTTCCCCATTTTTTAATAGGGTTATTTGGTTCCCTGGGGTCTAACTTCTTGAGTTCTTTGTATATATTGGATATTAGCCCTCTATCAGATGTGGGGTTGGTGAATATCCTTTCCCGAGTTGATGGTTGCTGTTTTATCCTTTTAACAGTGTCCTTTGCCTTATAGAAACTTTGTAATTTTATGAGGTCCCATTTGTCAATTCTTGATCTTAGAGTATAAGCTATTGGTGTTCTGTTCAGGAACTTTTCCCCTGTGCCCATATCTGCAAGGGTCTTCCCTAGTTTCCTTTCTATTAGTTTCAGTGTGTCTTGTTTTACGTGGAGGCCCTTGATCCACTTGGAGTTGAGTTTAGTGCAAGGAGATAAGAATGGATCAATTCACATTCTTCTGAATGCTGACCTCCAGTTGAACCAGCACCATTTGTTGAAAAGGCTATCTTTTTTCCACTGGATGTTTTCAGCTCCTTTGTCGAAGATCAAGTGACCATAAGTGTGTGGATTCGTTTCTGGGTCTTCAATTCTATTACATTGGTCCACTTGCCTGTCACTGTGCCAATACCATGCAGTTTTTACACTATTGCTCTGTAGTATTGCTTGAGGTCTGGGATACTGATTTTCCCAGAAGTTTTTTTTTTTATTGTTGAGACTAGTTTTAGCTATCTTGGGTTTTTTTGTTATTCCAGCTGAATTTGAGAATTGTTTTTTCTAACTCTAACTGACTAAACAGGGACACAGTGAAACTAATTGAAGCTTTGGACCAATTAGAGTTAACATATATATATATGAATATATCATATATATATATATCATAAGATGAAATATATATAAACATTTCATCTTAAAGCAAAAGAATATACTTTTTTCTCAGCACCTCATGGTACCTTCTCCAAAATCGATCATATAATTGGTCACAAGACAGGCCTCAACAAATATTAGAAGATCAAAATAATCCCATACCTCCTATAAGATCACTATGAAGTAAAAGTGGTCTTCAATAGCAACAAAAACAACAGAAAGACCACATACACATGGAAACTGAACACTACTCAATGATACCTTGGTTAAGGAAGAAATATTGAAAGAAATCAAAGACTTTTTAGAATTTAATGAAAATGAAGACACAACATACCCAAATCTATGGGACACAATGAAAGCAGTGCTAAGAGAAAAACTCATAGCCCCGAGTGCCTCGAGAAAGAAAATGGAGAGAGCATACACTAGCAGCTTAACGACACACCTGAAAACCCTGGAACAAAACGAAGCTAATTCACCCAGGAGGAGAAGAAGACAGGAAATCATCAAACTCAGAGTTGAAATCAATCAAGTAGAAACAAAGAGAACAATACAAAGAATCAACAAAACCAGGAGCTGGTTCTTTGAGAAAATCAACAAGATAGATAAACCCTTAGCCAGACTGACCAAAGGGCACAGAGACAGTATCCAGATTAACAAACTTAGAAATGAAAAGGGAGATATAACAACAGAAACTGAGGAAATTAAAAAAATCATCAGATCCTACTACAAAAGCCTATACTCAACACAACTGGAGAATCTGGAGGAAATGGACAGTTTCCCAGACAGATATCAAACATCAAAATTAAATTAGGATCGATAGATCATCTAAACAGTCCCATAACCCCTAAAGAAATAAAAGGGGTCATAGAAAGTCTCCCAACCAAAAAAAGCACGGGACCAGATGGTTTTAGTGCAGAATTCTATCAGACCTTCAAAGAAGACCTAATACCAATACTCTTCAAACTATTCCACAAAATAGAAACAGAAGGAACACTACCCAACTTGTTCTACGAAAGCACAATTATGTTGATACCAAAACCTCACAAAGATACAACAAATAAAGAGAACTTCAGGCCTAAGGGAAACTTCAGGCCTTCAGAACTAAGGGAAATGCAAAAATATTCAATAAAATTCTTGCCAATCGAATCCAAGAACACATCAAAACGATCATCTACCATGATCAAGTAGGCTTCATCCCAGGGGTGCAGGGATGTTGATGTTCTATATAAGGAAATCCATCAATGCAATCCACTACATAAACAAACTCAAAGAAAAAAAAACACATGATCATTTCATTAGATGCTGAAAAAGCATTTGACAAAATTTAGCATCCTTTCATGCTAAAAGTCTTGGAAAGAACAGGAATTCAAGGCCCATACCTAAACATAGTTAAAGCAATATACAGCAAACCGGTAGCCAACATCAAACTAAATGGCGAAAAACTGGAAGCAATCCCACTAAAATCAGGGACTAGACAAGGCTGCCCCCTCTCTCCATATCTTTTCAATATAGTACTTGAAGTTCTAGCTAGAGCAATTAGACAACATAAGGAGGTCAAAGGGATACAAATTGGAAAGGAAGAAATTAAACTATGACTATTTGCAGATGATATAGTATACTTAAGTGACCCAAAAAATTCCACCACAGAACTCCTACAACTGATAAACAAGTTCAGCAAAGTGGCTGGTTATAAAATCAACTCAAGCAAATCAGTTGCCTTCCTATACTCAAAGGATAAACAGGCTGAGAAAGAAGTTAGGGAAATGACACCCTTCACAATAGCCACAAACAATATAAAGTATCTTGGTGTGACTCTAACCAAACAAATAAAATATCTGTGTGAGAAGAACTTCAGGTCTCTGAAGAAGGAAATCGAAGAAGACCTCAGAAAATGGAAAAATCTTCCATGCTTGTGGATTGGCAGGATTAATATAGTTAAAATGGCCATCTTGCCAAAAACAATCTACAGATTCAACGCAATCCCCATCAAAATCCCAACTCAGTTCTTCACAGAGTTAGAAAGAGCAATTCTCAAATTCATCTGGAACAACACTTCAGTCTTTATCAGTGCCGACTAGGCTCTGTCTTCAGGCATGGCACCCCTGCTCTGTCTGCACTGCTTATCCCAGTTACTGCTCCTTAGAGGCCATTCTTCAGTGTCCTATAGGCATAGTAATGGTGACTTTATCTTTAGTCTAGACTTCACCACATCATCCTCTTCGGCCTCCTTCACTGAATTTATAACAGTGAGCATGGCATACTCATGTTTGTTCTTGTTACTGGGCCCTCTTCAGTTGCTGATCGCCTATATTCTGGGTCTTGGTTATTTCTCTAGGCCGCAGCAAATGTTCAATACATTTCCACTGAGCAGCTGAACACACGGTCTCTTGGGTTCTCTCAGGATATCCTTTCTTTCGTATGTTTACTTTCTTGCTATCCAAGTTTAGAAAAGCCTCTCAAACCCCTTGTTTAAACACACACACACACACACACACACACACACACACACACACAAACACACACAGGCATATACATACACATGCATATACATGCATTTACACAGTACTGTGTGTGTAAATATATATATGTATTTACACACATGCAGGCATACACATACACATGCACATACACACATTTACACAGTAGTGTGTGTAACGATAAATATATATGTATATATTACATACACAAGCATATAAAACAAATAAAAGATAGTTTATTATAGACCCAAATATAGGTGACCATGGCCTAGGACCAAAGATTCAGTTTACATCAATTTCCATGTCCCAATATGATAAATGTCATAAAGTTTTTATAGTAAGGGAATGAACAATATTGTAAATTAAGACACTCTCCAAATACATTGCTAGCAACACCACGTAGGTGGGTTACAGCAAATCAGAAAGTTCTGTTGTAGATCTTACATGCTATCTTGTGACTTCCTTAGCCTTTAGATTAGTGGAAGGTAGTGGCTTAGCAAGAATACATTTTCCAGGTTTTTGAATAGGCCCAAGGAAATTAGGTCAGATGGAGGAGTGGGAAATCATGTAGATATATGTGGTGTTTATATAGAAAAACACATACAAGCATATTGTATGTGTGGTATGTATATATGTGTGTGTAATAACAATGAAAGAAATAGAGGCATGAATATGAGAGAGTGAGAGAGAGGGAGAGAGAGAAAGAGAGAGAGAGGAGGGAGGAAAGGGAAGGGGAAATCAATGTAATTATATTTTCATTTTTATAATAATTAAACCTTAAAAAAGCAAAGACAAAATGTCATAGACCCAAGCTAAATTAGCTTAATATGCTGGTGAGCTTTCTGTCAACTTGACATAAGTTAGAAACATTTGAAATTTTAATTGAAAACAAATGCTCCTTTAAGATTGGCCTGGGGCAAGCCTGCTGGGCGGTCCTGACAGGCAGTGGATGTGGTAGGGCCAAGATCTTCGTTTGAGGTGGTGCTCCTGGCTGGTGGTTCCGGGGGGCTGCAGGAAACCAAGCTAAGCAAACTGCCAGGAGCAAGGCAGGAAGCAGCCCTCGTCCACGGCCTCCGCGAGGTTCAGGGATCCATGCGCTGACCCTGCCGTGAGTTCCCGGCCTGACTTCCCTGGATAGTGGACCATAGGTCTTAAGCTGAAATAAACCAGTTCCTTCCAAAGTTGATTTTGGTCACGGTGTTTCGTTGCAGCGATAGAAGCCATAACTGAGACACTCGAGATGTATTAGAACAAAACCAAAAACGTTCAAAAGCAGAAATTATTTTCTTTCAACCCCTGCTGGTTTGGACTTCCTTTGGGGATTGCCTGGGTAGTTCAGCAACCCAGTAGTTCAGCTGTTTTCACACCCATGGCCTTTATGGGTCTAGGAGAATAAAGGCAGTTTTTTTTTCCTACGTTCTTTCCTCACATCGCCCATTTAATTGTGTGTTTGTAACTGTCACTGTTATTCTCGCCAACAGTTCCGTTTTTCTTTCTTTTATTGGATATTTTGTTTATTTACATGTCAAATGTTACCCCTTTCCAGGTTTCCCCTCTGGAAAGCCCCTATCCCATCCTCCCTCCCCATGTCTCTATGAGGGCGCTCCCCCTCCTCTCCAGCCTTCCTGCCCTGGCATTCCCCTACACTGGGACATCAAACTCCCTCCGGCCCAAGGGATGCTCCGGAAATGAAAATCAATGGAAACAGTTTCGTTTTTAATAGTAGGGCTATGATTCCCCCAGAAAGAAACTTCTGGCCCAGAGGTTTCTGGGTACCTTACCCTGATCAACCCTCAGCCAGCCTTGCTTGCCTACATTTTGCAGATTCTGGTGCGTCAGCCTCTTCGGGCTTCAGAGCATGCGCCATTGACAGCATCTTAGCGGCATCTTAGCCTGCTCTTTCCTGCTTATGTAAATAGTCTTGTTGCCTTGTTGAATCTCAGTCCCCTACCTCTCTGGAAGGAATTACCCTTTCCAGTTTCCAGCGAAGAGAATTATGGACCCTCTAAATGTCTCTTAGATTGTAAAAAATATCCAACACCCTGACCCACACACAACTTTCTTATTACCAGAACCTTTATTTTCTTCTCCAATGGGGGAAAGGAAGATAATAAAATGGACGCTGCTTGGATTTGGATGTACGACACCGTAGGTACTTTTCTTTTATATTGCATTTCTGGGAAACTTAAAATTTTACATTCAGGTTGCACAGAACTCACCTAAATGTCTGCTCATTGCAATGATATAGTGCCCCTTCTTTCTCCTCTCTCTCTCTCACCCTCTCTTTGTCAAGAAAACAGGGAACCTTTTGTAGATATTAACTTGCAACGACCACGAAGCGTGAGATAAATGGGACTCGCAAAGTAGCAGGAAGGATGGGCCATTTTCCCGGCACCATAAAGCGTGCCTGCAGCTGGCACGCCCTGCTAATTTCACAGTCTCTCATAGCGGGGCAGGCCCTGCTTAGGGTGGGTCTCGCCTCGTGGACGGACCGAGCTAATCTAACCCATTAAAGAGTGTGGTTGGATACAACCAGTTGAATTGGTTGTTTCCTGTCAGTTACATTAGGGGCAAACTAAGTTAAAGAAAACTTAAAACTTTTTTTTGTAGCGTTTTTAGCATAGTATAAAAGGCATTGAAATAAATCCAGGCATGAGTTTTAAAGTGCTAGGCACTGTAGCGGTGCATAAAAGAAAGTATAGAATGATCCACACCAGACACATTCTAGGTACTTATTGTACATTTTATTGTGGCTTTAGTATTGAGGTAGTTTCATTTTTTTAGTAGCCCAGGCTAGCCTTGAATTTTCCGTCATTCTCTTGTTTCAGCCTCCTGAATGTCACGATGACAGTGTGAACCACTGTCCTAGTTTTTATTCTGTTGCTGTGACAAAACACTTCCACCAAAAGCAATTTAGGGCAGGATAGCATTCTGTCTATACTGCTAGCTCAGATCCATTGTTAAGGAAGGATTCCAAGGCCGGAAGGTGAATGCAGAGACCGTGATGGATGGGATTCTGCCTGCTGCCTTGCCCCACTCTTTGGCTCTTCTCCAGCCGGCTTTCCTGCACACTCCAGGCCCACCTGCCTAAGGATGACGCTGTCCTCAGAGGGCTAGGTCTCCCCCCATCAGTCTTCAGTCCTAAGAGTCCTTCACAACAGTGCCCCTGCCCTCTGATCTGAGCTATCCCTCAGCCGGGGTCCCCTCTGCTGCTCTGGGTGGTGTTTTGTGGTCACTGAAGCTCACTAGGACAGCTACCAGGCCTTTCATTTCTTTATTGTTTTAAAAATTCCTACCAAGAAAAAAATATCTCTGTTTCTGCTGAGGATTATTTTGGTGGTTCAAAAGTTAAGGTCATATTTCACTTGCTTTATTCAAAAAAGTAAGGTCATTTCATAGTGGTTTTTTAAAATGCATAATTATGGAAAGTTAAGAAAATTTGTTGAATTTTATCTATAGATATAGTCTGTACACTTGAGTTTTATAAATGTGTGAATCTGTTTTTTTTTTAATGTAAAATAAAGCCCATCCAGGTTTAAAAGTGGGCTTTATATGTTAAATTGCTTATAGAATTTGGAGTATTTTGGTGTGTTGATTGGGAACTTTTGGGGGTGTAAATGGAAAAGAGGTTCAGAAGCCGGACCTCCAGAAAACGAATCCACAAGATCACAGCATAAGCTTGTGATTTCAGAGATGAAGAATTCCATTACTGTTTAGAACAAACCAACATGTTCATATAATAGCATCTCATTTTTCATTTCTCTATCGAGTGCCTACATTAACTATTGAAATTGTATTTTCTTTCTCCAGAATCCAAAGAGAGAAGAAAATTTTACCACCTAAATTTATTAACTTGCACTGCTAAAGCAGATGGTATGATAGGAAAATATTGATTTTTTTTTGTACTGACAGAACAGCTGATAACTTATTTTTGGGTTGACTTAATGTGTAAACTGTGAGTTAGGTCAAGGGATTTTTATGCTATTTTGTACTGGCTTATCAAGAACCTAACAAATCCCAATATTGACTTGTACCAAAAAAAAAAAAAAGAAGAAGAAGGAAGAAAGAAAGAAAAAGACCCCCCCCCCCAGACATGATTTTAACCCCTTGGGATTTCACAGAACAGCTGTAGTAAAAAAAAAATTATTAAAATCCCAGCCTGGAGTTTCAACCCCAACTTTGGTTATTGAGTTCCAGGATGAAAGACACCCTCCCAGCCTCTATATTACAGCGTGCCTTTAGCAGCACAATAGTGGCCATCTGCCGACCCTCCATGATGTGGGATTCTATTTTCCTATTGATAACCCCACATTATTGCTCTGTTTCATCTGGGCTGCTCTTAGCTCCAGCTGGCCATACCTTATGGCCACACCCTCCTCTCCCTCAACCCATGTCTTCTCCTTTTTCCTCTTTTCACTCCATGGCAGCCTCTCCTCCTCCCTTCCTCATGGTCCTCTCTCCCAGAGCCTGGCCACCAATCCTCAACCTCACCCGTGTCTCTTCTGCCCAGGTCTTGGCTGTATCTTTATTTACCTCAATTAACTAGGGGCAGGGGTCCTCAGTGTCCTCCAGATTCTCTCCTCTTTAGGGTAACCAGTCTTGGGGTCCAAATTAGCATTCGAACGCAAGCAGCATTAGGCCAACCCGCTTCAGACAGCCACAGATATTCTTTAAAATTTTGTTCCCTTGTATATGTAATTGACATCACGTTCCCATTATAAAGCTGTAAAGAAGTGATGAGTCTGTGCTCACACGTGCCACGGGGCATCCTCACACATGATTGTAATGAGCCAGTGCTCACACGTGCCACGGGGCATCCTCACATATGACTGTTTTGTGGAACCCTGTTCCTTTGTTTTCCTGTGATTTTTTTTCAAGGATATATTCTTAACTGTTCTGTCTAAAAGATTCTGTATTGTGCTGCTGTGAAGTCTTTATTTTTCTATTGTGTGCTGTGGCAGCTGTGGTGACAGTCAGGTAACTTAATTCAGGTCCCCTCTGCCACCTCTAGCTGACTTCTGACTATAAATGAGTCAGCTCCAAGATCTCTATGTAATCCAGGCTTTTGTTAACTCTTGCTTTTTCTGCATCGACCTCCCAAGTACTGAGATGGCAGTTGCTTAGGAGTCTCTTTCCCTGTCCCTGTCCCTGTCCCTGTCCCTGGGCTGGCCTTTGAGATTTAAAATCCTCATGACATTTTCAGTTCACTCTCTGTTTGGTACTTGTGGTTCAAGATCTGAGCTCTAAGCTTCCAGTTCCAACTCCAGCCAGTTCATATGCCTGCTACCTGCTGCCAGGCTGGCCCACAGCTGTGCATGCCAACCTGCTGGAACCACAACCCAGTAAGTTCTTCCTATGTTGCCTTGGTCATGGGGTTTTATCCCTGCAACAGAAGAGTAAAACACATGCATTTGGAAACGTTACAAAGAGGACTCACCACACACACAGACACATACACACACATATGTACACACACACACACATGCATACACACATGTACACACACAGTCACATACAGACACAAACATAGACACACACAGACACACACAGAGACACACACAGAGACACAGACACATATGCAGACACACACAGAGACACACACACACACACGTGAACACACTGATACACACACAAAAAAGCAGGCACACACACATACACACAGACACATATCTCCCCCCACAGACATACGTATGCACATAGATGCACACACAGACATACACAACAGACACATACACTTACACACACTCACACACAGACACATACAGACACACACAGACATACACACAGACACATATCCCCCCCCCCCCCCCCGACACACAGATGCACACACAGACATACACACAGACACATACAAATACACACTGACATACAGAGACATACACAGACACACAGACACACAGACACACAGACACAAAGACACTGTTTGTTCTCAGCCTGCTTCTCAGCTTACCACTGTTTTGGAGATTGATCACTTAAAGCATGCTTAGTTTCTATTTGCTGCACTCTGATCTGTATTGCATTGAATTAGTAGACTTATCTCTTTTCTTGGTGATGGGAGTATATATTTTTAAAATACAAAGAGGTATGTTGTGCACATTCTCATGTACACACATGAGAGAGCATTTTCTCCAAGACATCCAGCTTGGGGTACCATTGTTTGACCTCTGACCTTTCTCGCTCTAATTTTACTAGATATTAACAGATTATTCTTTCAGTGATACCCACGTCAGTCATGTGTGAGTGTGTGCCTGCTCTGTATTCTTACCAAAATTGGTATGTAATCTGCACATATGAAGTGGTATCCAATCACATTTTTATTCTCAGATCTTTATAACAAAGATTAAATATATTTTCATGTGGTTATTAGTTGTTTATGTTATTACTCCAATAAGCTATTTCTCATGTCCTTGCCTGTTTTGGTGATGATCTCTGTGGTACTCATTAAGAATTCTCCACTGGAACTATTCATTTTATTTCTCTTATTAACTCACTCCCTTTCAGAGGAACGGTTTGCCAACTCAGGGCTGACCCCTGGGAACATTCCTTTCAACTCTTTCTTTCCTGGCTGTTTACTTTCATGATTTTATAAAGCACATGCCACTAGTTTATAACTGTGTGTCAGTCAGGTTAGGATCCCGAGTTAGACTCATTGAAGTTTACTCAGACCTCGAACTTGTAAATGTCGTTACTTACTAAGGTTTTACTTGGTGCCAGGGTCGATGTGGACAATGGTATGGACAGTCATGGGACGATTGCCCATTTATATCCAAGTCCCCAGGAAGTATATCATATCCTCTGTGTTCACTTCTCTCCTGGGATGTAACCCCTATGTTGGACTATTTTCCCCAGAGTTTGAGTTCTTATGGCTAACACTTGCCATCTAGCTGTAAAATAAAAATGTTTTTTGAGACAGAGTTGAACCTGGGTACCAGCTGGCCTTGAATTCTCAGATGTTCACCTCTGCTTCCTGAAGGTTGTGATTACAGTTGTTTACCACCTTGGTTTTAAAGCTTTATTTTAGTTGGATATGATGTCAAGCACCTAGTAATATGGGAGGTAGAGATAGGAGGACTAAGAATTTAATGCCAACCTCATCCACATATTGAGTTTGAGGCCAGTCTAGGTTATAGAAGTATTTGCTTAAACAACCAAACAAATATCCAAACCAACCAACCAACCAACCAACCAACCAACCAACCAACCAAAACTCTCCAAACCAAGTGTCTTAGTCAGGGTTTGTATTCCTGTACAAACATCATGACCAAGAAGCAAGTTGGGGAGGAAAGGGTTTTTCAGTTTACACTTTCCACATTGCTGTTCATCACCAAAGTAAGTCAGGACTGGAACTCAAGCATGTCAGGAAGCAGGAGCTGATGCAGAGGCCATGGAGGGATGTTCCTTACTGACTTGCTTCCTCTGGTTTGCTCACCTTGCTTTCTTATAGAACCCAGGACCACCAGCCCAGGGATGGCACCACCCACAATGGGCCCTCCCCCCTTGATCACTAATTGAGAAAGTTCCTTACAGCTGTATCTCATGGAGGCATTTCTCTGTCATAACCCAGCTTGTGTCAAGTTCATACACAAAACAAAACCAGACAGTACCTAAACCTAAGAGTCAATAAATAAAAGCATTTTTTTTATAGATTGCGTACTAGCTACAGTAGCCTTTTGTGGGGCTTACCCATCTCTCAAATATTGTTTTAAAGGGATTTGAATATTCCTACAAAGAGCATTGTTGATGTTCCTTCATATCACAGGCTTTCCCCCTCTCAATTACAGTTTCCTTCAGGGCAGTTCGAGTCCAAAAATATTAAATATATTATTCCAAAATAAATATTGCAGAGGTTTTCATTTGCACGCCACGTTGAACACTTCACTTTGTTTGGCTCTGGCTAGTCCAGGATGTGAATTCTCCCTTCCCCCACAGTATCTGTGCTGGGTATACGGTCTTCCTATTGGTCTCTGGGCACTTTCCTTGGATATCAGATCAACCATCACAGTATCAAAATATCTGTTCAACTAGTTCCTTAGTTTGTTTAATGGTGGCCCCAGGATATAAGAATTAGGATGCTGGTTACTCAGATATGCCTGAGAGACTCTCAAAACTCCTTATTTTGAATAAAAAGATAGACACTCTTGACTTTTCTGATGAGAACAGAAAAATAATGTGTATTCATATTGCTAAGATCTGTGGTAAGAAGGAGCCTTCTGCATGAGAAATTGCCAAGCAAAGAAATTTGTGTTAATTTTGCAGTCTTGCCTCAAATTGCAAGTTACAGCTCTGGTATATGAAGGATGCTTAGTTGAGATGGGAAATAATTGTGGTTTGAGGAAATGACCAAGCAGCAATGTTCCAATTAACAATGATGTGTTGTTTCTGAGATCAGTAAGTCAGTATGACAATTCAGCAAGAGATTCCCCCAAAACAGGTGGTAACAAACCATTTATTGCATGAAAGAGTGAATCACAAAGACTCAGAAATAGAGTTGGGCGGAAAATATGAGTTCCTAGAGAGGCTGCAAGAGAAGAAGGTGGAATGCCTTCTTGCTGACATGCCTAGGGAAGAGGGGAAGAATATGGTGATATGTGTTAGCTGGAGGGACTCACGAGTCACTCACAGAGGGAGGAGAGAGTGAAGATACCAAACAGCACAGCATTGTGAGGGCTGCCAACCTTCGCTGCTGTGTCTCACACTGCACAGGGATGAAAGGACAATCTTAGGGTTGCAATCCCCAGAGACTGGGCTCTCCACCCAACCTGTGTCCACTGAAGCCTTACAGCCTCTGTGGCAGTGCTTGATTGAGTTGAAAGAAAAAGGAAATACCGTTGATTATAGCGTTCTTTCTAAAATGTTTCAGTCGAAAATCCCTTGCAATGTTGAGGCTCTCTGAACATCCATGTTGTTAGCCTTTGAGATTCAACTACCCACATCATCATGGCTTGGCGATTTAAAATCTGAAGCAAATAATTGTCCTCCTAAGGCATCACCTGAAGGTTGGCAGTAGCCTACCCTCTCACGATGGAGGCACTGCATCTTCTCACATCAGCTCACTAGGATGCTATAAACACCCTAGCTGTTCAGAATAAAGACAGAGGGAGGGAGGGAGAGAGAACACATAATTCATATCATGGTTTTCACAGTCCATGGTATTCACTTTACTATTTTACCTAATAATCTCTTACTGTGCCCAATTTGCATTGTCAACTTTACTACAATGTAGATCTGTATGTACACGAAAAACAATATAGGTGGGGACGGGTACTATTTTTGGTCCAATAGACAGTCCCCCAATAGACAAGGAAGGATAATTGCACATTGAGAATCTTGAGCTGAGCTATGAACAGGTTACACTATCGTAATCTGAATACATATAAATTATAGAAACCCCATTTCTAATTTATTTCTTAAAGAAACAGAGGTGTTTGTTATGTGAAAGTAAATGGTAGAGGATATAAACTTAGAAACAAAAGTTAAGAGCTGGAGACGTAGGCGCTTTATGTGGAGACTTAACTCTGAGGCTGTGGGAGGCGTGTGCAGGGTGAACTGTGGGTAGCAAACAGTTGGGGCTGGCTTCTGGGAGGCTGTTTGTGGGATTTTTTCCAACCCTCTTCTGCCTCTTCTGCTACTCCTCCATCTTGAGACGGGTTTCCTGGAGTGGGAGGGAGGGTGTCTGGCTCTGAATGGTTAGAGTCCAGGAAGCAGAGTCTTGGAAGTGGGAAAGAGTGGGAGGTGGGGCTGGGGGTGAGGGGGTGGGGGTGGGGGCTGGGCAGTAGCTGCCTTTACAGAGCCCCCTTCCTGTGTCCTTGCTTCATAATGACAACATTTAAAATATGGGCCTGTTTTGCCCAATTTGAGGCACCACATGCCAGCGATGTTCTCCGAGGCAGCAGGGACTCTGGTCTTCCACTGTGTCATGTCTGGAGAGAGAGCTTTTGGCTCAACTGGTGCTCAGTAATTCCTGGGTATTATGGGTAACGAGACACAACTTAGATAGCTTGGAGATAAAAATCATTGTTTATTACATTAAATCGAATTCTAGTGCTGACGGCCGTGGGTTTACCCATCAAATCACATAAAGAAATGTTGCCTTGCCCAAGTGCTACCGGTCAAAATTATTTCTTGGTAACATAAAATTCTATGTGCTCCTTTATAGTACTATGGAAAATTAGTGTTCAAAAGGACTTGAAGGGAAGGCGTGAGATAGGAGTTTACATTTTGTAAATCTAAATGTTATATTGCTTTATAATATAGATTATTTTGTCGTTAAACCTTTGGATTTCTTTTCTATTTCTTAAATTTACTTATCAAGGACACACTAGTAGTAGAAGATTTAAGAATAGGTGCAAAGAAGAGTTAGCCTTTAATTTTAGGATGAAGGCAAACACACTGGGGTGACACTCATCTTTTGTTTACTTATCTGGTGTGCACATGTGTGTGCACGGGTGCCACGGTGTGCATGTGGAGGTGGGGGGACAATTTGTGGGATTTGTCTCTCTGTTTCTGCCAGTTGGAATATGGACACTGATCTCAGGTTTTCAGGCCTGGCAGTCGGGTACCTTTGCCCACTGAGCCATCTCACTGGACCTGAGATCTGGAGCCTTTGTTTCTGGCCTAATGTCCATCTCTGAATTACTCACCTCTCTGTGAAGCAGAGTGCTCCGTCTTTTTAACGAGGCTAATAATGCCCACTCTGTGTGGTTCTGAGGATAGCTAGGATGGCCGCTGTGATGACTGTTGGATGCTCAGGGACCTTGCATAGTTTTCATACATACTAAGACAGGTTGCAGGATTCAAGGGGAATTTTACAAAAAGTAAAGGAGAGAAACATGAGGGACAGAGAATAGGCGCAAGGGTCCACTGCCCCGTTACTGCCTCCCTTGTTTCCCTTCTCTGTGGACCCCAACTCTGGGACACATTGTCTCTGGGACATAAGCCACTGTCCCTACCCTGCCTTCTCCATCATGCTGGGCACTGTCTCCAAGTCAGTGGTGTGTTCCTGGGACATCACACATCTGCTTCCCCACCACCTGCTCCTCTTCATCCTCAGTGGGGCAGTGGGATTTAGGGAGGACACCAGAAGGTGTTCACACTGGGGAAGCTGGTTTTTAAATCTCATCACTGGCCTAAGAAGCAAGGGCTCTGAATTCACAAGTATAAGAAGACAATAGCATTTCTTAGGCTGAATAATTATACTATGTTTCTCATACACACTCACTCAATTCCTCATCAAACTGTGTAAAGTAGAGGCTTATTTTTGTCAGGGATCAGAGAAATAGTCTCAGAGCTTAGAAGTGTGCTGGTCATGTAAGCATGTGATGCTCTATCTTAGGCCACTTTGGCTCTACATGGTGTAGTTCTGTACCAAGACTCAAATTCATTTCTTCAGAGATTATCGGGAACCCAGCACTAAAAAGGATTTGCTTGTATTATCTTGCTCAATCCTTTTGAGAGTCTAGTGAAGTAGATCGTATTATCTGTCCATCCATCCTTTTATAAGTAAACTAACATAACTACACTAAACATATAACAGAATCAAGGACCAAATAGTCTCCAATGTATGGTATTCCACTGGATTGGGGTTGATTACTAGGGGCACCAAGGACTACACTCTTAGAGCAAACCATTAGTCTCTCCTATCAGCTAACCTTGTCAATAGAGCTTTGAATAATTCTGAAGCATTATTAAAGCTGTCAAATTTCTGATTTGTTTCCTTGCCTTGAAAGTAGCAAGAGAAGCTTGTCGGTGTGTCACACATACAAAGTCACGTACAGAGTGTCCGGACATGTTCTGGTAGGGAGAGAGCTCTACCCACTGTGGGTGGCACTACCCTTGGGAGGAGATCTTGAATTATATAGTAAAGCAAGCACAGCAAGCCATGAAAAGTTCAGAAAATGTGGTATATTTACACTATGGAATACTACACAGCTATTAAAAATAATGAATTCATGAAATTCTTAGGCAAGTGGGTGGATCTGGAAAATATCATCCTAAGTGAGGTGACCCAATCACAAAAGAACACACTCGCTGATGAGTGGATATTAGCCTAGAAGCTCAGAATACCCAAGACACAGTTCATATATCAAATGATGCCTGAGAAGAAGGAAGGAGAGGCCCCTGGTTCTGGAAAGACTCAGTGCAGCAGTGTAGGGGAATACCAAGATAGGGAAATGGGAAGGGGGTGGATTGGGGAACAGGGGGAGGGAAGAGGGCTTATGGGACTTTCAGGGTGGGAGGAACCAGGAAAGGGGAAATCATTTGAAATGTAAATAAAGAATATATCTAATTAAAAAAAAGAAAAGTTCCCATTCCCTGCTTTGAGTTCCTGCCTTTCCTGCCTTCCATGTTGGACTGTAACCTATAAATGAGTAAGCCCATTCCTCTCCCATCTGCTTTAGGTCAGTGTTGTATCATAGCAACAGAAAATAAAGTGAGGCACTTCTCCTCTCTGCCAGCATGTTTAGCTATCCGGATTGTTTGTGATGATCTGTCTTGTATATACCTTGATTTTGGAATTTAACTTTTAAAAAAATCTTTAAAGAAACTTTATTCCAACTCCTTTTGCTGTTACATAGCTTTTATCCCTGAGTAAATCTATGGCATTTTATCTGGCCCAAAGCTTCTATAAATTCGCATATTAGATGGCTGTGCCTTATGATGTAAAATTTTGAGGCTGGCTTCATGAGTTTCATTCTCTGGTTGTTGAAATCACATAGTTTGCCGATGTTATGAATTTCCCTGTCTCTGCTTGAAGCTTTCTGTTTGGGGCAGGGGAATGTGTGGCTACTGAAACCATCACAGTATTTGCATTAAGAAGTTGATAATCGCAAAACACTTCCTAGAATTATAATAATGTAGTGTCAAAAATGAACATTTGCTTTGTCAACTCCTTTGAAAGCTGGTCCATGACTGTGAATGGCATTGTCAGTAAACCCCACCTTACCCTAATACAAGCCCCACCTTACCCTAATACAAACCCCACCTTACCCTAATACAAACCCCACCTTACCCTAATACAGACCCCACCTTACCCTAATACAAACCCCACCTTACCCTAATACAAACCCCACCTTACCCTAATACAAACCCCACCTTACCCTAATACAGACCCCACCTTGCCCTAATACAAACCCCACCTTACCCTAATACAGACCCCACCTTACCCTAATACAGACCCCACCTTACCCTAATACAAACCCCACCTTACCCTAATACAGACCCCACCTTACCCTAATACAGACCCCACCTTGCCCTAATACAAACCCCACCTTGCCCTGATACAGACCCCACCTTACCCTAATACAAACCCCACCTTGCCCTGATACAAACCCCACCTTACCCTAATACAAACCCCACCTTGCCCTAATACAAACCCCACCTTACCCTAATACAAACCCCACCTTGCCCTAATACAAACCCCACCTTACCCTAATACAAACCCCACCTTACCCTAATACAAACCCACATTGCCCTAATACACAAACTCAGTTGCACAGGGGACTAAAGCAAAGTTCGTAACTAGGTATTTACCAGCAGCATGAAATTATGAATCAGCCGGCCTTTACTGAGAAGCATGCTAGTGAGAGTATGTAAGTGGGGATCTGAGAGTGCCAAATTCTGTTTGTGTGTCTTTCTGAGGGGTCTTGCTGCCTGTCTCTGTCTTCTTTGCCTCCTGCTGCCATAGCTATCAAAATAGGCCGGAGGCTTCACCAGCACAAATGTGTTTTCTCAGAGTCCTGGCTTATGTCTGATACAAAGTCTAAGATCAAGTCTAGCCAGGCTTGATTCACAGAGATCTCTCCCTGATCAATACATATTAGAAACTGGCTCTGTCCAGTTGAGGGACCATATAGCCTTATCATGGTAGATAATTGTGGATGAAAGAGATTCTAACGTCTCCTGGTCATGAGGCTACAATTTCCCCACAGAGACCCGCACTTTCCATATCAGATCCCATCATCCGTATTGCCTCCTTATGTCAACGAGTCACAAGCTGGAGTTATCTAGAAGGGATCTCGACTGAGGAAAGGCCTCCATAAGATCCAGCTGTAGGGCATTTTCTTAATTAGTGGTTGATGGGGCAGTGCTCATTCCAGTGCGGGCTGGTGGTCTCAGCACAAAGCAGAATGCAGGCTGAGCAAGGCAGGGGAGCAAGCCAGGAAGCAGCACCCCTCCATGGCCTCTACATCAGCTCCTGCCTCCACCTTCCTGCCCTGCTTGAATTCCTGTCCTGACTTCCTTTGATCATGAACGGACGTATAGAAGTGGGAAAACCTTTTCCCAACTTGACTTTTGGTCATGGTGTTTTGTCTCAGCAATAGAAACCCCTAACTAAGATACTTTCTGAATATCACATCTCAAAATGCTTTCACACTGGTCAGCGAGGGCATCAACATGTGACGTTAGAAGTACCACAGATGATAACATTTGGAAGTCTGACCTCTGCAGACTACATCAAGTCATTCAAGGCTTCTGGCTGAGTTTGGCCAATGGGAAGCAAGAACAGGTAATACAGGGAGGGGGACCAGAGTGCCAAGGGCTGGCTGGACCCTTTGATCCAAGGCTGGTAGGCTACCTCCTATGGCTTCTGGGTCATGTAACTGCAATTTTCCCATGTGTTAGTGATGGCCCCAGGGTGCCTGGTCTCAGGACTGTCGAATCCCCAAGCTTGCCTGTTTTATCTTTGTAAGCAATCCCTTTATCCAACCCCTCTGCTCCTCAGCTCTCTTCTATCTCCTTCTGGGCTCCTTCCTGATAGAGTTCATATGAAATGAATTGGAAGATACAAACCAATAAAGAAGGAATCTAACTTCCCAATGTCTCAATAGTCCCCAGCCCTCCCCTTACCATAGAGACAACACAAATGAAGGCTATTTATGTTATAGAAGGGTAGGCACTACTCTCTGGAAGGGGACACTAGTTTGGAATGCTCCTACCTTTTGGTTGATTAGGAGAAGTAAAAGTCGGGAAGAATTTTGGGGGGCAAATAATTATAGACAATTCTCTCTTTACCTGGTAATTATCTAAGTTATCGATCTATCTGACACTGGGGCTTGAGTTTTCTCCCTAAGATTATTTGTGAGGGCAAAACACAGTGTCCATCCTGGAACATGGGTATGCGATCTTCCCATTCCCACAAATTGTCTCACACACTTCAGTTTCCTTGCTTGTGGCTTGTTCTATCTGCACAGCTCCAGCTGGGCAGTTCTGTGGTCTGAATAGGCTTGTGTGGTAAGATGCGGGTCCAAGGGAACTGTGTTGGAGAGAAGATGCTGTTCGTCACTTGCCTTCCAAACAGCTGTTGAAGGGTAGGTAAATCGGCAAGCCATAAGGTGTGAGTGGCATGGGAGATGATGCATGCTGGGATACACAGCTAAGCTGAGTGGTTGTCTTAGCTTGTCACTTCAAAGAGATGGTCAAAAACATGACTGCATCTTTCCTTTCAAAACGGTGAAGAAGTCCAATCAACTTCAGCTTTAACAATTTTCTTGTCGATGCTAAATTATTGTTTCAAATTCATGTTAGATTTCTGATGGATGGATTATAAATAATAGAACGTAGAGTTAAACGTTATTAATATTGTGAATGTAGACTTAAACCATTGTTAATACTCTGAATGTCAACTTAAATGTTGTTAATATTCTGAAATGCAGTCACACAGTGAAGGAAAGGTTTGTTGAAAAGCAAGATTATTCCCCCCACCCCCATAGGAGACTGTAAAACATTAATCAAATTTCTTATTTAAAACTTCAGAAAACAATCTGAGGTAAATACGATTCCCTTCCCTGCCACTTGATGTGGTAACAGAGGAGAAATTGATTTCCTTTCCTAAGGAGGCACAGACCACATAAGAAAAAGACCAAACAAAAGCTTTGAAATGGACTTTAATAATTCCCCAGCCTCAGAGCATGCCACAGACGTCTCTGTTGAAGGGTGATGAGCAGCATATTTTGTGATACAAAATAAACTTTATTTTCCTGAGTCTGAAGATTAATACTACAGGACATTAAAAGATGTTGTGAAGCTCAAAGAAGGAGGGAAAATCACTGGTACAAGGTTGGTATCCAACTAAGGGGTACCAAGTCCTTTAAGTTAATAAGAGCCCTTAACTCTCCTTAATGAAAATTGCCCACCTTTGTCTAGAGGGTTCTTATCAGTGCTTAAGAGCACTGGCTTCTCTTCTAGGCATCCCAAGTTCAGTTCTCAGCACCCACATGGAATTTCACCACTGTCTGTAACTGTAATGCCGTGGGATCCTGTGCCTTCTTCTGATGTGTAGACATATGCACATCCATATGCATGGATCTTGAAAAAAAAAAGCAAAAGAAGAAAATTGCCCCCGAAATAAGACTGGGAAGTGTGCTTGGCTCCTTTAACCTCCTTCTTTGAGGAATGCCTCTGAGAACCCTGTTCCTTAAATAGTAGCACATTATTCAGATCTAATAAGTAGTAATTGCCCCAAAGTCTGAATCAGTATGGAATAATCAAAATGAACTTATTTATAGGAATTATTGTGTTAGCGAATTTTAGATGAGTAATTAACACTCAAAACTTGAGACCTTTATAATATTAATTTCTTGCATTTAATCCCTTCCCTTTGAGACACTTTTTTCATTTACATGGAAGCATTCATTATCCATATAGATTAATGATATGATTATTTTTTGTTGAGGTGATACGACTCTTCATGTAGCTTGTCATGTATTTCAGTCAACTATTTTATAGATGAACTTGGTGAAGATTGTCAGATTAGGAGCTGCGATAGCATTTGTGTGTGTGTGTATGTGTGTATGTGTGTATGTGTGTGTATGTATGTGTATGTGTGTATATGTGTGTATGTGAGTGTATGTATGTGTGTATGTCTGAGTGTATATATGTGTGTATGTGTATGTATGTCTGAGTGTATATATGTGTATATGTGTATGTGTGTATGTGTATGTATGTGTGTATATGTGTGTGCATGCCTTTAAACTGTAAAATTGAATGTTATGTATTTTGATTCTCATCTGTGTATTAATTTTGAGACAGTGTCTGATTTACTCTTAAATCATTCAAGGCCTCATGACCAGCATGGCCTCAAACTTGTGATCTTCCTGCCTCAGTTACTTAAGTAGTTAGAATTATAGCCATGCAGCTCAACACCTACCAGAACATTTTTGGTGCCAAAGTGTAAGCCTGAGTCTAAGAATCATCTCTCTACAGACCTTCATGGCTGGCCCAGAGGAGTGCCTTTCAGAGTGGAATTCCTATGCTCTGTGGCAACACAGAAGAAGCCCTTACATATTCAGTCTGAAATGGATGTAGGAAAATGTTTATTTTTTCCTTTCTTAATTTTTTTTTTGTGTCTAAACTTGAGGGACAGGGAGAGAAGCAAACAAGGTTGCTTAGATTCTATAACAACCTCTACATGACAGTTTTGACCATAACCGTATAACTTGTTTGATGATTGCTACACTAGAGGTCAAATGCTGTCCTTGAATTTATATTTTGGGTGGCTCAAATCACCCCTCTCTTTACACCCATGGGCACTTTATCACAGAATTAGCTAGTTTTTAAAACATAGTTTTGAATGAGGTATTCCAGTTTCTTGCATTCCCTTCTGATCCCCTCCCCTCCCCTCTTCACACAGTATAAATGAACAGAACATGCGGGAGCACGGCTCAGTGCTCTGGCAGTGAGCCGCCATCCTAGTGCCTCTCATAACTCCTTTACATGTTACCTGTGGGTTTTCAAGATGTTCCGATTTCTATGTCAGGATATTAGCCTCCACGGTGCCTTCAGTTATCCTGTGGTTCTTAAGGCTAATGATTGCAAACGAGGCTCCGGAGCCCCATCACTGTTAATACTGATAGTTTGGACAGGAGAAAGTAAAACCTGGAAGTCAACACTGAATTTAATTCCAGGACATAGAGATGGAGTGTTCGATGCATCTTTAAACTTATCAGAACAAACTTACCTAGGCTTGATTACAGTCTTTTGTTCTAGATAGATTAGAAGTGGTAATTTTTATGATAATATATACTATATTATGATATATATGTATAATATATATTATCAGAGAAATGATATACAATATGTATATCTGATAGATAATATAACAAATATAATATAATATAATATAATATAATATAATATAATATAATATAATATAATATAATATAATATAATATAATCAAAGAAAGGTAGTGCTTGGCCTAAGGTTATAGGAGCTTCCAATTATGACACAATGTCCAGGAAAAGAGATCTTTTGCACAGGATTTTTCTGATTAGCATCTTTACTCTAAAAATGAATTCCTGGTTCATCATCTCTTGCTCTCGTGCTTAGATTTCTTTTAGGCCATTCTTAAATAACGTAGCCCGACTTTTATGTTTGTTTAAGTGGAACATGTTTGCATTGTTACTGGGAGTTCATTTAAATTTTCCAAAGGGTAATTGAATTATTCTGAAGTTGAATGCTCGTTTACGTACGGCAGTATATTAGCTTGTAAGTTGGCAATCGACAGCGTCACTAAGAATAAAACATTGCCTCCAAGCATCATAAGTATGTTGGGAGCTTAAAATGTGAATTTTGATCACGGGCATTCTTTGCAGACAGTCGACTTAATTGGTTGCACCTGACAGGTATGCCTATATTCAGAACCATTTAAAGGTAAATGTGCAAATGAAATGATCCAAGGGAAATACTTGCAAATGCCAATGCTGTCATTACAGGGCGCCCACACTAGAGGGCGAAACAAATGACCGTGGGTATGTCTTCCTGGAGTCTTTCTGGTGAACTACCAAAGAATTTCCAATGCTAGGCAAACTAGAGCCACCATTAAATAGTTTGGACCAACTTATGTGTTTATAACTACAAATGAGGAAAATAATAGATTTAATATCCCAAAGGGCGTGGCTTTGAACAAGGTGGCAGAACTTTATTGGAGCAAGACACTTTGCCTGCTAATGTTTTTCTCAGTACAATGATACGATTGTTTTGATAGCCAGTTGACCGTATCTCTTTGATTTTCTATGGAGGAGGCAGTGCTGGAAAGGGCAAAGCCATGCATCTTCAATTTCTCATCCATCCATCTCTCCTTGCAACAGGCTATCACAGCCATAGCTTTTCAAAGATTTTGCTTTCCTTTTTTGTAAGTGAACTGATAGCTCTTTTCCTGTTTATCTTGCTATGATAGATCTGTTTGACTAACCAACAATTCTTCATTCCCAGATGTTTTAGTTTCAAAACCCATAATTTTTTTCTGCATACAACTAAAATCGATGATAATTAAATGTCATAAAGTTTGAGAACACATCAAAAAAATCAGTTGGGTGGAGAATGAAGAAACATAAGTGTGTAAGAAGCCTCTAGGCTTACAGTCATCTGTGAAAAGAATTCTGGAGTTAGTGCTGGAAGTTTAGCCAATGACAAGCTGATCTTTAAGTGCTTTGTGTTGGGTCCTTGATTTCCTGTGCTGTTCAGTGAGAGCGGAAATAACCAAGCTGAAGAGAAGAAACAAGGGGAAGTGTCAGCCCAGCACGAGATGATTGATTGCAGAGAGGATCCGACCCTCTTAAAAACGGATTTGGTGCCATAATTTAAATAGCTCAGAAGATTTGAAACGAAGTGATGAGTGGATTTATGTATATTTTAAAGAGGATATCCCTTGAAGGGTTGCAGGACTTGGAGAAACAAAAACCATTACAATGTCGTTAGCTTTAAAGGTAGTTGTTTATAATTTTGCTAAGTGAACTCTATGAGCTCTCATCCGACATATGATTTAAATGGAAGATCACACTTCACGGTTACAGTTTTTGTGTAACGTTTTCCTGCTTAAAGAAATATAGTGGCGTGCCTGTGTCCTTGAGGTGTCTTCCCTAGAGGATAGATACCTTGATACGATTCCTGTTGATGGAACATAAGAGCAGTAAACAACGTTCAAACCAAGGTCTTTAAGTTCATACACAGGCGAAATTACAGTAGTCATCTAATCTTGACACAATTCACATTGATTGATTAACAGCTACAAAATCGATTGCTTTTTTTGATATTCCATGATGATTTTATGTGACTAGTATGCATTACAGTATACAGGGCTGAAGATGTAGTCTGGTTGGTAGACTGTTTGCCTACCACGCAATGTTAGCTCCCAAGAATTGTGTAAAGTTTGCATGTTGGCAAATGCCTCTCATCCCAGCTCTCAGGAGATGGATGGAGGCAGGGATGCCAGAAGTACACGGTGGTCATTCTTTGCTACATAGAAGTTTCTAGGCTATCCTGGGCAACCTGACACAGAAAAACAAAACAAAACATTAAGACATTAAATTCATGCAGCTATAATTCATTTTATCTCTACTCAAGATAGAACTATTTATGACTCTAGAAATGAATATACCCCAGAATATTGATTTTACACAACCACACAAGAGCAGAGGTTTTTCAAAGGCATACATGTGACCCTACCCCTACCCCTAGTCATCAGATGGCATTTGTAACTTTTGGATCAATGTTTTCCATCTTTTTCTCTAAAACTAGGGTCTTAAACGTTGTGGAGAACCAGCAGAGCAACAGTGATCAATTTGATCTAGCCTCTAAACCAGGTGTCATTTTGATAAATGGTCCTAATTAAGCTGAGGCCTCAGGTAGGAAGCCAGTTGAGTTAATGCACTGGCACCAGGATGGCCAGACAAGGACAGATGTCACAGTGAGACAGAGGCAGCACCTGGGTAGCTCAGTCAAGTCTCGGGGTTTGCATCTCCCATCCCTTGATTGAAGGAGCTCAGTGCTGAGACGTCATAGCTTGAACTTGAGTTGATTTGAGGGTTATGGGAGGGATTGTACTTAGGAAGATTTCAACTTTTCAGGCCATGAAAAAAAAAACCCACCTTATTCCTATTCTCCAGTGAAAGACAAGTGCATAAAAATGATTAATTAGCCAGGAAGCTTATTGTTTCTTATCTATGATTCATCTCCCCTCTGCACAACATGGGTTTAAGCTGATGGGGCCAAAGCTCTGCAATGTCTGCTTACATTAATCCCAATGTCGACCATCTAGGTAAAGAGTGAGCAGAGTGCTCTCTATGCTGTCTCCACAGCTGGAAAGACTTTTTAGCATACAATGACATAGGGTCAAGTCTTCCCTTTAAAACACCCATCCCTTGTTGATTTCATAGCACTAAATTATTTCATGGATAGTTCCAATATTGGATATTTATAAGACTATGATTCCCCCTCCCCACTGCTCTGCCTCTCCGCTCAGTCATTTAAGAATAGAGCAGAGGAAGTGTGCAGAACTGAAGTCATTGCACCAAGCTTTCTAATGTGTGTGGTTGTCAACCTCTTTGCATTAAGGATCAAGCAAGGGCTATCTTAGGTTTTGAAGGGCTATCTCAGGTTTTGAAGGGCCATCTTAGGTTTGAAGGCCTTAGCCTTCCTTCACAGCCATTTGATCCTGTGGTTGTGATGTGATTGCAACCATAGGAAATGCCCATACACATGGGCTTGCGGCTGTGCCCCATTACAACTTCGTAGTACCTGATACTTGAGATTTCAAATACTTTCACATGCCAATCATATTCTTCTTCATTTAAAATTAGACATATAAAGAATGTATTTAATGTGGGAGCACACAAACAATGACAATACACTACTGGTGAACTGTGGCTATAGCTCATGTTCTCTCAGTTCTAATACACGTATGAAACTCTTGTGAAATCAGGAAGTATTATCTGTGTTTTCCAAGGAATTGTATATTTAGACTGAGAAAAAGATGATTGATACTGTCAAATAAAAAGTTATTGAATTCTAGACCCCAAATCATACCAGTTCTCTGAACAGCTGCAGAAGGAAGTGGAAGGCCAAGGGCAAATCAAGGAATATGGGGGTGGGTGTACCCAGCGGTGGTGGGGAGGGGACCTGAGAAATGGGTGGTCCTAGGTCTACACATCTCTGGAAGAACTGGCAGAAGATGCTTTCTGAATTTAGGAAATTTCAGAATGCAACCTGGGAAACAAAGCCCGAGCCATTTCAGGATCCATTTGTGTTCTTTTATATAATAAGCCATAAATATTCTCAAGCAAAATTAACTGTTGGCTCAATTTGTGTGCCTCAATGTATGCTATGGCATCCAGAACAGGTACTGATTTTCTTCTTCTGATTTTGTGAGTTCTGTCACCTTGATGTTGGCCACGAGAAACGAAATTTCCTGAAGAAAGCGTACCTGTATTCAAAATGTTTAACTGTGCTAAAAGTTTATGGACTTGAAGATGTAGCTCAGTGTGTGGGGTGCCTTCTATCATGTACAGCAAAGAGTCCTCCAAAATACTCTACAAGGCCAACTGATTGATTAGAACTTTGTGATTATAAAGAATTGTCCTGAGTGACTCTGTATTGTTAGACGTGAGCAGAACATGTCGAGCAGTGAGGGAATGAAGGAAGGACAGACAGACACATTATACACACTCTGATGGAGTGGCACCAACTCCTTAACATCCTGGGACATCAGCATCTTTCTTACGGATAGGAAAGGGGTAACTAGTCTCAGTAAGAGGCGTCCATAGATGAGCAGCCTCAGGTATAAATCTGGGAAGAGGGGGCTGCAGATACTAGTTTTTGTACACACTGGTTGATTGTTCATCAACAATCTGAGCCTGACCTGCGTAAGTGCTTGCCAGTGTCCCCTGAGTCTGAGGCCCAGGCCCTCAACATGTTCTGCTCACGTCTAACAATACACAGTCACTCAGGACTTTACCTGCTCAGAACTTCACTCCCTCCATACAGTTGCAGACTGAGAGACACATTATCATGGGCTGTTCAATAGCCATTCACTGCCTACCCTTGTGTCTGACTGAACAACTTCTGACTATGAGATGAAAACTTATGTGTAGTATATTCACAGACCTCTGGCTTTCACTAACCCAACTCCAAAAATGTCCTTATATAGCATTTGAAACCTATAGCAGGAATTTCTCTAATTTGCTGTAACTAGAGTTCCAGTGTTCTCACCAGTGTTATTTGAATCAATGTGTTGATTTTTAACTTATTTTGTTCTATAACCATAAAACCAGACTGAAAGCATGTCCTTGTTGGAATATGGTATTTGGACAACTCGAGTCTGTGTTCCTGGCCATGAACACTCATAACTGCTTCTGAGAAAAAAAGTCTTGTGTTCCTTTTGAGAACTGAGCTGCATTTGGAGTTTACAGTGAGTCTGAGAGAATGAGAAAGCCTTGCTGCAGGAAACAAAGGGAGAGAACAGACACCTGATCTGACAGAACCTGCATGGGGTCGTGTAGGACTCAGTACAGAGGGGCTTGAGGCACTGGCTGGGGAGGAAGTCTGTGCTCTAATGCTGTCAGAATTGGTTGGGAAGAAAGAGGACAGAGGACGTGCGCACGGTACTCCCAAGGAGCCTGGGGGAAAGGGATGATTGTTGGGGAACAGGAGAGAATCAGGAGGAAGGTTCGTAGAGATGATCACCTCTGG
This sequence comes from Apodemus sylvaticus, assembly GCF_947179515.1. Taxonomy (NCBI): domain Eukaryota; kingdom Metazoa; phylum Chordata; class Mammalia; order Rodentia; family Muridae; genus Apodemus; species Apodemus sylvaticus. The sequence continues at coordinate 5,553,796 of NC_067479.1, read as the reverse complement.
GCAGTGCTTGAAGATGGAGACCAGCATGGTGGCTTGTTGGGTGTGGACACTTGCCTCCAAGTCTGATGACTTGAGTAGTATCCCTGGAACCCACACAGCAGAGGGAATGAGAAGACTCACACAAGCTGTCCTTTGAAGTCTGCATTCATGCTATGGAAATGTGTGTGCATGCGAGTGCAACAGAAAAATTAGAATAGCATAAGTTTTAACTTCCTCTCTTAGTGAGACAACTGTGTGGGCAGCAAGGGAAGAATTCTATCCAGGTAAATGTGATGTTTTTCTGGAAGCTATGAAACATACCATATGCAAAAAGGACTGTCATGTCTACCAAGATGGGTAGGATATTACAGTGTTGTAATATTGGTTCTTTGTTCTTTTTATTCTTTTAGCTTTGTGTAGTAGCTATTACTGTCTTATTGAAAGCCAAAGCCAGTGGGAAATGTGATTTTGAACCTGACAAATATAGGCCATTTATTTTTATCATAAAGGGTTTGAAATACCTAAGAAATAACCATAGTTTGAAGATCTCCAGCAAAATAAATCTGAAATGGAAAGATATGGTGAGGCGGACTGGAGAAAGATACCCAACAAATCAAAATAGAGTCAGGTTTGAGGAAGAACAAAAACAGGAAAGGAAATTGGGAGGATAATAAAAGAGACAATGATTCACAGAGGAAAAAAGATGAGATGATAGCAATTTGTGTTTACCTGGAGCTCTCATCCAGAAATGAAATTTGATAGGGATGAGGGATTTGGAAAGGTTGGGCAGTAAGCTAATAATTATTTGGTTCCAGGAGGTTGGCAGTGGGCTCTGAACAAGTCTATAGATGATTATAAAACTGTGGAAAGAATTGATTCAGGCAAGGTAACAGCACGGAAGATAATTTGCACCCGGGAGGCAGAAACAGACAGAGGCTAGAGATCCCTGCAAGGGGTCCATGTAGGGTGGGTATCTGGCCTACTGTGTGTTGGCTAGGAAAGACAGTGGATCATGGACCCATGTGGTTCAAAAGGAGATGCTGACCTGTGAACCTCCTGTTTCTGCATCTTTGCTGCTTAATCCATTAAAAAATAAATAAGAGAACAGACAGTAGACACAAGCTTTGTAAGGACCAAGGGAGCTGCCGGGTGCTGCTTAGCTAGCTGTCCATTGTTGCAATCTTTAAATTTCAATAAAGCAGATCATTTCATGTTACATACGGTACCGCATATGCACACATTGTTGATAAAGTTTTGGAAATAAGAATCTAGTGTTCTTTAGGAATCACTCTATTATTTCTACAGCACAGAGTTTTCTTCACCTCTACTCCCATACTTATTAATTTTGAACAATTCAAAATGAAGTTGAGAAATCTACAAAAATTAAGGACAAGACAACCATACTCTACAACTGGGAAATAAACAATATTTTCTTACACTTACTTTTTTATATACAAGACCGAAATCTGTAAAATTGGTTTGTTATAAAAAAAAATCTCTGATGTGCGTCTGTCATGCATTTCCTTGAGAGTACCCAAGCAGCTGAACATTCTTAGAGGTTGTGGGCGGTGGGGAAGCAGGGGGTACCCGGAACGCCAAGGTCTACCATTAAATGTCATTCACACCTGCCCCTGCAGATCAGCACCGCAGTGGGATTCCATCACAAGTTCTTGTCAGGCTCCCTTCCTGTTCCTCTTTGTCTAAATCTTCCTATGCCCCTCAGTTTCCACCAGCTGATAACCTTCCCTCTACGAATGCACCAAAGTGGTGTTTGCTCTTTTCTCAGGACCACATCTGTAAATTCACACCACTGTTCTTAGTTTATTGCAGACAGGGACATTTCCGGCTCTCCTCGTCTCCTCTTTATCTCACTTCTCTCCTGGTTTTCTCCCATTTGCTGAGCTTCTCTTGCTGTCTCACTACCAGATCAGTCCATGAAAAGACCTGAGCTCCTTGATCCTTGTTCCTGTGAACTCTTGGTTCTGATTCTCAGTCCTTGGTGACCACCATGTTTAAAATGTGTCTGTGAATAATGCTGTGCCTCTGGTCTCGCTTTGGCCACGACTACTCATCTTTTCAAAGCCACCAGAACCTTTACTTGCCCTCATCTGGCCGGTGCACCTTTGCCCTTCTTCCTCTCAGAACACGTGGCAACACTCAGTTGACCTTTAACCTCGGGAGCGCTGGTTTTCCTCGTATCTCACTTGACTATTTAGTATTATCTCTAGATACCATCTTGACATCTCCAGTCAGCTGTCTACAGACTTTTCAAGCTCATCGAGTCTACAGTTTCACCTTGTAGATCCACCCTCTTTTCTCCAATTCTGCTCTGTCTTCCTTGACTCAGTAACAACCTCCTTCAGATGTATTTGGAGAAAAGCAGCAGTGGTCACATGTAACTTGTCCACAGCTCACTTCCACTTGTCACCCATTTTGTTCCGTCTTTTTACTTCACACATTAGTTGTGCAAATCAGAGACTTTAAGTCATTCTCACGTATCCCTATAATGTACTTTGGCGGAATGTACAGCACACCTTTCACCTCCTGTGCATCTCAAAGCAACACACTACTGTTCATATCTTACATATCATCCTGTGTCAGACATTATCACCATCTAGGTCAGCCTCAGCAGCCTGCTCACTCTTCCCAGATCCACTCTTGCCTCTCTTCATGCATTCGTGAGCCAAAGTGCCTATAAAAAAGTTCAATCCAAGGTTGCTTCATAGATAAATTCCGAGCTTCTGAAAGATACAATTTTAGACATGATTGTCTTCAAAGCTCTTTTGTCTGTTATTCCAGATGATTTCTGAGACTCTGTCCCATTTGTTATGACAACTTCATTCTTTTGAGTTTATATTAAATGTAGCTAATTCAGAGATGTCTGAAATCAGTGGAAATGTATCTACTTTCCATTTTAATTTTAATATAACATTTCTATTTATTAATTGAGAACTTCACAGTCATATATACACACCATGTATTTTGATCTAAATCTTCCTCCCTTCTAGCATCTTGCTTTTTTTTTTTAAATACCCCACTGTGCCAACATCATGCAATCCATTCATTCACTGGAGCTTGACCATCTCACGAAGGGCCACATCCCTGAAGAAAAGTGACTCTTCCTCCCCTTGCAGGCATCAGCTTCTGATGCTGTTTTCACTGGGGGCAGAGACTCACGAGCCTCTCTTCTATCCCTGCTGGGATGCCAACTGGCTTGATCTTAGGCAGGTTTTTCAGGTAACCATAACTGGTCTGAGTGTAGCAACTGTGTCATGTCCAGAAATCACTGTTTCCCAGCTGCCCTCTGGATCCTCTGGGTCTTAGAATCTTTCTGCAGCCCTTTTCCATATTTCCTGAACCTTTGTGTGTGTGTGTGTGTGTGTGTTTGTGTGTATGTGTATATATGTATGTGTGTATGTGTATATGTGTGTATGTGTGTGTATATGTGTGTGTATGTGTGTGTGTGTACATGTATGTGTGTACAAATGATACAGATGTCCCATTTAGGGGTGACCTCTCTGTAGTCATTCATACTCCAAACATTGGCTAGTTGTGAATCTTTGTATTGACTGCCATCCACTGCAAAAAGATTCTCTAAGAAGACTGAGAACTCTGCTAACATGTGGGTTTAAAGACAAATGTTTTGAAGGCAATTTGATACCATTTAGCCAAATAGTAGCAGCAGGGTCTCCTCAAGCACCTATGACCTCACCAGTCACCTGTTCTTGTCTCAGTTTACAGCACCAACCATGAGTTTCCTCCTGGGGAACATCCCTTAAATCCAGCCAGAAAGCAGCTGGGTATTCCCATAACAACCATGCCATTAATGTACCCACTGGTGTCATGCTAGGCTGGCTGCTACTGCGTGTTGCAGGGTTCATAGCTGGGTAAGGCTGTTGTTGGCTTTCCTCCCAGCACTTTCTGGCCCAATAAAACCCAGGCAGCAGCGGGAAAGTGTCATGGTCAGTATTAGCTCTATTTCCCTACACTCAATGGCCAAAGTACACACTATCTCAACAACAGGATGTTACTCTTAGGCTGTGTTGGGCAAGCAAGAGCTGTGCCAGTATCCTGTATTGTCTAGTGACCTTTCTGGAATCCTCTTGACAAATAACACAAAAAGAAGGTATTCATACCTGGAACTGATATATGTGAATGATAACCTACGGTTTCTGGAAGGATTACCACCCTCCATATAAGATGAAACTATTCAAGCTCTTTAAACCATATATTTTTTCCCAGGAAACTTATAAAATAATAGGTTTTCACGTGGCTTCTCAAGCATCCTTATTGGTAGTTATTGCTCCCCTCTAAGTTTCGCTTTTTAAAATATCAATCATGAGTTAGGTAGATGGGCATACTTGGAGATTCATGAAATCCAGGTTGCTGTTTTCTCCTGTGGCTGCTTGGCTACATGCCTGGCTCAGTGATGTCACAAGCACACAGGATGTTCTCTGTAGATACTTGTGCAGTAAATGACTAGACCATGGTTGACTCTCTTTGGTCCTGATAGGAAGAATATAAGCTACCTAACTGGTAATACGATTATGCATGAGCCTGGTGACACACAGTAACTGGTAAAGGTTGGGGCACAAAATGTGCCAACGGCAAATGCTACAGCAAGATTCAGAACCAAAGACATAGCAGCAATTGCTTGTATCTCTGCTTGGATGAGGAGGTGGGGTTGGAGAAAGGATTAAGACGAAATACAACAAGTTCTGTGTTTCTGCCAGGCACAGGCAATTTTATCTTTGCAGAGTATCTTCAGGAAACCTGGCTCAAAAATAGAATTCATTAAACTTGGAGTAATAAAGTTGGAATAGAAAGCATAAACTACCAAGGCACTGAAGTTGAGAAGGCTTGAGCAGATATTTTGCTTTCAGAATTTGCATTTATGTTTGTGAACTCAGGGTGTGTAAAGGTTAATGTGAAGGTTACCTGGGGCTTATTGATTATCAGAAATAACTTGAGTGATATATTTTATATTATTGACATGATATCATTTTACCTGAACACACTGAATGAACTCCATCATTTAATAGCAGTTGGCTTATCACATTGCCGTACTGGATATGAAAAATGCTCTCTGTAAAATAAATTGTAATGGGTGATTTAATAAGGAAAGCTCTTAGTGCATGCAATTTAACTGTTCTTAGCAAATACAATGCTTTTTGCAATGCACTCATTTGTTTTATTAAAGCCAATTATACATTTGTTTTGGCTAATTTTTACTGTACAAAAGAAATCTGAAATACTTAACAGTCAATTACTGTGAGCATGCAGATAAAAATAATGAATGTTATCAAACAAAGAATTTTTATATGAGGCAAGGCAGACATGAATACAGTCTATATAAATTTGTCAGAAATTAATAACTTCTATTTTAAGCCTCTTTGGAGCATTAAGGGCAAAGAAAACATTTAAATCAATTAAATTCCTACTTGCTACTTAGATGGATGACATGATTTTATCTAAATGGAATTCTGGTAAAGCCATATTCCCATCTTCTCAAGGGATTTGTTCTTTTGTTTTTTTTTTCTTTCCCTGAGAACCTTATCACAAAGACAAGCAATCTCTTGATGCTTAGATCTTCATATTTAGTCTTTTTGGAACATTTGATACTCTTATGAGTCTTTAGAGAGGAGCCCCGAATTTGCCTTCAAGGGATAACGGGGAATGATGTATTTCAAACAATTGGGATCAGACAGTGGGGGATATCATCATAATAAAATCTTTCTCATGAAGTAATAAAAGAATGTTTTAATCCACCTATCATTTATGCAGTGCTTATAGTATTTCCATCATGAAAACACACATAGGTCTGGTTCTCATTGCATGGAGTTGAAATTCTCCAAGTTGCATGAAGAAACACACAGCTTGCTACCATGTCATGTCACATAGGCTCTGACAGAGGAATGGAGAGCACGGCAGGATGTGAAAGGGGTGGAGGGAGGGCTCCAGAAATGGGACTCAAAAGTACAGATTTTGGTTCACATTTAGGCGTAAGCCTTAGTAATGTCACACAAGAATGACTGTAATGCATAATGTATTTACAACATACCAGGACTTTCATTTATGTTCTAAATCAGAGGAGGGCTTTTTAGAAGAAATGATGGCTAAAGCAAACCTCTTATTTAAGTAGGGGATAAGAAAAGGGAATAGAGCAATGGGCTTGTCTGTAGGTCTTGGAGCCCTGGAAAAATGTTAACACACCCTGACTTACCAGAACTTAGAGTATTACAGAAACGGGAAGAGGTGAGCCCAGGGTTAGGCAGAGAACAGACTTGTGTTTTCTTGCAAGCCATGATGTAGGAGCTACACTTGGTCCTGGTGCCAAGATGCTACTAAAGACTCTAAGGAGACTCAGAAATAATCCAAGTTATCAGCCATGTCTGGCTGCAGGGTGGAAGATGTGTGAGGAAGAGATGATGCAGGGAGATATGGTAGGGGTTGCTAAGGTATCCTGCCAAGGCCCCAGAGTGTCCTTTTTTGTTTCCAGGAAGTGTTTGAGTTAAGTTGGAATGGCCGGTCTGGAGGTCGGTGGGTGGGTCTGGATAGACTGGCCGATTGATGGTCTCTTAGATGACAAAAGAGGGCAGACCTGCATCTTATTTCTGCTTCCTGCTGTTCCTCCTGAGTCCCATGGAGAAGTAATAGTGTTTATAGCAAGAAAGTGAGCAGCTCAAATGAAAGAATCATAAATCCCTTTGCAACTCAGGTGCGTAGTAGCACCCCCCCCCAAAAAAAATGAAACGCATGCTTAATGGAACTGTCAGATGATAGATCATTAAAAATAATTGTTGTTGCTGGATCACTATTTGATTGTTTTTTCTTTTCTGGCTCAGAAGGAGTTTAAAGAATTGAGTGGCATCACCGTAGTAATAGAAATTCCATTTCTACCTCCAATTTATGGAAAAAAAATGTTCCAAGCACTGATGTAAAAAATGAAAACTGGGAGTCAACTTGATAGAAAACATTCTTGAATTGTTTTATTATCCATGAGTCCATTACATAATGGAGAAAATCAAAGCTATTTTAATTAATACTTCCATCTAATTTCTCTTTTAAATAGCTGATATATTTGACAAAATATAAAGTATGGTGTGTTTTGTTTATCAATTATATATGAAGGTAATTTATTAGGAACCTAATACATAAGAAAAATGTTGTCACTTCAAAATCTTATAGTCTCAGGAGATTAACAAAGATTAAATTTACCAGTGGTTTTTTTTTTGTTTTGTTTTGTTTTTGTAAAGATGTGTGATAAGGTGATCAATAAAACACATTCAACACAAAATATACTGAGTTTAACTTTTGCTGGGGAAGTAGAACAGAATTATGAGCTCAAAGAGAGAAAGCAATGTGAAAGTTATGGATGTTGAAGGGGAAATCATTTGTGTATTCTTTTAATTGGATGATGGCTGTAGAGATTTCATATGCTTTAAGCACTGGGCATGTTTGAAAGAATGAAGTAATAGCTATATTTGAGATGTTGTCATAAAACTCTCCCAAACGTAAGAAAAATTACTTTTGCTAGGAATATTTTATGTGGAATATTTTTCAATGTCAACTTTAAAATATGAGATTTTTAAACTGAACATTCTTTTTTTCTGGATATGTGATCATGAGAGTTTGAGGACAGTTGGTTTAAGGAATGATAGTAGTGTGAGAGTGTGGAATGATGCAGGAGAGAGGAGTCTCCCTACCTTAATTCCAGAATAAGAAAAGGGACAGAGAACGAGTTCTCATTGTAAGATCATAGATTGGTGGTGGAAGAGGAGATTAGGCGCCATGAGAGAGCAGATACCCAAGGGGACTGGGGACTTGTGTTGCATGAAACAGGAGCATCAGATGATAGTTGAGAAGCCAAAGTATGGTAGACTCCAGCACCTGCTCATCTGCAGCATTAAAATTATTGGCCCTTTAATGGTAACCTCCTACTTCTCCCTGTACCGGCCACCACTCCAGCCTGGTTCTGGATGGATTACTATCTCAAGTGCCTCCTGTCAACGGCACCGTTTGTCTCCTGCACCCTGCTCACTTCTCTAAGGAAGATGTCTCCAGGTCACTCATGTTGTTTGGAATGGCTAGATTCCTACTTAGAGGTTTCTATTACAGGTATTTATTATGCGTACGCTGTGACACACATATGTGTATGGGGTCAGAGGATAACCCAAGGGAGTTAGTCATCTTTGACCACAGTGTTATCCTGGAGGTCAAACTCAGCTCACCGGGCTAAGTGGCTGTTATCTTCTGAGCCATTTTCCCTATTTTTTAAGGCTAAATAATAAAGATGACAAGTGGTGATGAGAATCTGGTGAAAGGCTGGGGAGATGCTCAGATGTAAGATGATCATCCTGAAAATGTGTATGCTTCTGATCCCAGGCCTGGGGTACACTAACAGTGTATGTTTGTAGTCCCCGTCTCCGGGAGGTAGAGACTTGAGGATCTTGGAGCTAGATGGCTACCTGGTGAGCTCTGAGTTCAGTGACAGACCCTGTCCTAAAAACAAAACAAAACAAAACAAAACAAAAATGTAAATTGAACAATGAAGAAGGACATCTGATGCTGACTTCTGACCTCACTGTCATGCATGCCCATGTGTACATGGACACACACACACATACACACACACACACACACACACACACACACACGCACATGCGCACACACACACTCACACACAGAGACACAGCATACACACTACACAGAAACACATACTATACACACAGACACACATACTAAACATACATAAACACACTACATACATGTACACACATACTACACACACATACTTACTACACAGACACACACTACACAGACACATACATAGATAGTCAGATACACAGAGACACATACAAACACGCACACACACTCACACACAGAGACACAAGCACATACTCTCTCTTGATGAAAATAAAAACTAATGTGGCCCTGGGCAACAGTATCACAGTTCTCCCAAACGTCAACAATGGGCTTCAATTTAGCTTTTAGTATGCACATAAAATAATTGAAATTGGACTTTAAAGTAATATGTTCATGACCATGTTCATTGCAGAGAGTTTTTTTTTTTTTTTGTAGACATAGGGCTTCTTCTTTTTTTTTTTAAATATCATTGTATTTATTGGTTTCTTTATTTCCTTTTTAAAGTGAAAGCTGTATTACCTAGTCTTTGAGAATTTCAGCCAGTATATTTGTATTATGTTGTTTCCTGTTTCCAAACACCTTCCAGATAATCTGCCACCCCTCTTCACCCACCGGACTTCATGTTCTTTCTCTCTCTTAAAACAAAACAAAACAAAACAGCAAAGAAAACAAAAACAAAAACAGAAGAAAACTTATTTATTTATTTTCTATATTCTTTGTTTACAATCCAAAAGCTTTCCCCTTTCCCACCCCCCCCCCCCATATGTCCCATAAGTCCTCTTCTCTCCATCCATTCTCCTGTCTTTCCCCCTCCTTTTTCTCTGTCCTGGTACTCCCCTACAATGCTGGATCAAGCCTTTCCAGGATTAGGGCCCTTTTCTTCCTTCTTCATGGGAATCATTTGATATGCTAATTGTATCTTCAGTGTTCAGAGCTTCAGGGCTAATTAATATACACTTAGCAATGATTGCATTCCATGTGTATTCTTTTGTGATTGCATTACCTCGCTTTGGATGATATTTTCCAGTTCCATCCATTTGCCTAAAAAATTAATGAATTCATTGTTTTTAATTGCTGAATAGTACTCCATTGTGTAAATATACCACATTTTCTGTATCCATTCCTCCACTGAGGGGCATCTGGGTTCTTTCCAGCTTCTGGCTATTATAAATAAGGCTGTTATGAACATAGTGGAGCATGTGTCCTTATTGCATGCTGGGGAATCCTCTGGGTATATGCCCAGGAGAGGTATAGCAGGGTCCTCCGGAAGTGTCATGTCCAGTTTTCTTAGGAACCGCCAGACTGGTTGTACCATCTTACAATCCCACCAGCAGTGAAGGAGTGTTCCTCTTTCTCCACATCCTTGCCAACACCTGCTGTCTCCTGAGTAAAAGTAGGGTAAAGAGTAGATCGATAGGAGCGAATCTGTTGAGCAGCACAAATCTCTACTGTGATTATTAGTGATGAGCTTTTACCTTTACTTATGAGATGTTCCCTGAATGTTTTTCTCTGTCCACAGTATTCTGTAAGCTCTTTCACGACAAGGACTGGATTTCGAGCGTCTCCAGTGTCATGATGAGCTCAGCCACCGAGTAACAAAACTTGCTGTACTGCATTCATTGACTTATTTTAACTAATAAAACTTTTTGTTAAACCACCTTAATAATACCACTCGATTGACTGAGCCTTTGGGGATAGAGTTGCTCTTTTTGTGACAACAAAGCTGTCAGAGTTTAAATAATTGACAAGGCTGTTAATAGCTTCTGCTTGTGTAATTAGACAATCGTTTAAATCTGCAAGCATCTCAGGGGTGGTACTGCAGTGGCTTTAACTACATCCGGCCAGAACAGCTTTTATTTTAAGTGTGAACACCTTTACATGCAAATTAGTATTTCACCAGGAGGTATTAGGTACTTTTAAGGAAACTTATGAGTAAATTTTCCCTGGGGTGCTTCTCGGTTGGCTAAATGATTATATTTAAATCTGACTTATTTGAGGATATAGATAAAAACTAAATTGGCTTAGATTTACTAATTAGTCCCACAGATTTTTTAAAAAAGGGGGAACATAAAGGGTTTTATCCAGATTTTTAAAGAATTTTATCTCCTTCTGTTAATGCCCAGAGTTGTGGTCTTGAGGATAAACAAACAGAAAAGGATGCCCTTGAGGGTCTTCATTCACTCAAATTAAGATGACTGTAGGAAGATAGCAGAGTTGTTTTACAAAGCTGGTCTGGAGGCAGAGTTGTTGAACCATTCCTTTGGGGGCATGACATCATCCTTACATGCAGGCTCCTCCAGCAAACAGGGATTATTTAGCATTACAAACCATCCTTCCCTTCTTCTTAGCCTCTATATTTGTGAATTTAGTGATATGAATCCAAGGTGGGGAGGGGTTCTTTCTTTTTCAATCTGAAAATTTATTTTATGGATATAAATGGGAGGTAGGAGAGGATGTCAGATGCCCTGGAACTGGAGTTTCAGTGCTTGGGAAACACTGTGGGGACTGAAGATCAAATCTGGTTTTCTTGAAAGAGTGGCCAGTGCTCTTAACAGTTCTGCCATCTCAACCAACAAATTGGAAAAAGATCTTCACCAACCCTACATCTGACACAGGGCTAATATCCAAGATATACAAAGAACTCAAGAAGGTAGACTCCAGAGAGCCAACTAACCCCATTAAAAAATAAGGTCCAGGGCTAAACAAAGACTTTTCACTTGAGGAATATCAAAGGCTGAGAAGCACCTAAAGAAATGTTCAACATCCTCAGTCATTTTGAAATGCAAATCAAAGCAACCCTGAGATTTCACCTCACCCCAGTCAGAATGGCTAAGATCTAAATCTCAGGAGAAAGCATGTGCTGGCGAGGATGTGGAGAAAGAGGAACATTCCTCCACTGTTGGTGGGTTTGCAAGCTGGTATAACCACTCTGGAAATCAGTCTGGTGGTTCCTCAGAAAACTGGGCATGATACTACTGGAGAACCCTGCTATACCCCTTCTGGGCATATACCCAGAGGATTCCCCAGCGTGTAATCAGGATACATGCTCCACTATGTTCATAGCAGCTCTATTTATAATAGCCAGAAGCTGGAAAGAACCCAGATATCCCTCAATGGAGGAATAGATACAGAAAATGTGGTGTATTTACACTATGGAATACTAGTCAGCTATTAAAAACAACAATTCATGAAATTCTTAGGCAAGTGGGTGGAACTGGAGAATGTCATCCTGAATGAGGTAATCCAATCACAAAAGAACACACATGGTATGCACTCACTGATAAGCGGATATTAGCCTAGAAGCTTGGGATACCCAAGACACAATTCACATACCAAATGATGCCCAAGAAGAAGGAAGGAGAGGTCTCTGGTCCTAAAAAAGCTCAGTGCAGCAGTGCAGGGGGATACCAGGATAGGGAAACAGGATGCGGGTTATTAGGGAACAGGGGGAGGGAAGAAGGCTTATGGGACTTCTAGGAGGGAGATCCAGGAAAGGGGAAATCATTTGAAATGTAAATAAAGAATATATGGAATCGAAGAAAAAAAAAAACCCACCACCACCACCACCACCAAAAACAGTTCTGCCATCTCTCCAGCCCCAATGATTCAGGTTTGTTTTTCCCCCAATAACTATTATCATTATTTCATTTACTTTACATTCTAATCACAGCCCCCCTGGCTCCTCTCCTCCCAGTCCCACCCTTACAAATCCCTCCTCCCTTTGTCCCCTCTCCTCCTTAGAGAAGTGGAGGACACCTATCCTGGAGCATCTAGTCCCAGCAGGACCAGGCACATCCTCTCCATGGAGGCCCAACCAGACAGTCCAGGTCCAAGGAAGGAGATCTAATGACAGGGAACAGAGACCAAGGTAGTGTCACTCCACTTGTTGGGGGACCCCTGTGAATACCAAGAAGCACATTTACTACAAATGTTTCAGGGATCTAGGTCCAGCCCCTGCCTGCTGTCTGGTTGGTCACCCAGGATTTGTGAGCCCCCATGGTCCCAGGTTAGTTGACTCTGTAGGTGTCCCTTTGGTGTCCTTGAACCCTCTGGCTTGGTCACTTCTGTCCCCAGCTCTTCCACAAGACTCCCTGGGCCCTGACTGATGTTTGTCCACGGGTCTCTTCATCTGCTGCTGGATGAAGCCTTTCAGGAGACAGTTATGCTAGGTTCTTACATCCTACAGAGGGCTAATATCCAAAATATATAAATAACTCAGAAATTAGACAACAACAACAAACCCAATTAAAAATGGAGTATAGAGATAAACAGAGAATTCTCAACAGAGGAATCTCGAATGGCTGAGAAGCACTTAAAGAAATGTTCAATGCTTTCAGTCATGAGGGGAATGCAAATCAAAACAATTTAGAGGATACACCAGTCAGAATGGCTAAAATCTAAACTCTGGTGACAGCACATGTTGGCAAGGATGTGGAGCAAAGGGAACACTCCTCCATTGCTCGTGAGAATGTATACTTGTACAACCACTTTGAAAAATTAATCTGGTGGTTTCTCAGAAAACTGGGAATAGTTCTAACTCAAGCTCCAGCTATACCACTCCTGGGCATAAACCCAAAAGATGCCCCACTATACCACAAGGAGAGTTGTTCAACTATGTTTATAACAGCTTTATTTGTAATAGCCAGAAACTAGAAACAACCTAGATGCCCTCAACTGAAGAATGGATGAAGAAAATGTGCTACATCTATACAATGGAATACTATCCAGTTATTAATAACAAAGTCATCATGGATGGAACTCAGGAATATCATCTTGAGTGAGGTAACCCAGAGCCAGAAAGACATGTATGGTACATAAGCACTGATAAGTGGACATTAGCCATAAAGTGCAGGATACCCTTGCTACAATCCACAGACCCAAAGAAACTTGGTAATAATGAAGTCCCCAGGGAGGATACACTAGTCTCACTCTGAAGAGGAAGCTAAAGAGTCAGTGGAGGTGGGTGGAGAGAGGGTACTTGGTATGATGGAGGTTTGTGAAGTACTGTTTAGTGGGATTAGGAAGCCTCACGTCTGTGGTAAGCAGAGAGGAGAGTGACGAAGCTGTTCCTTTGGATGATTATAGTACAATGAAGGTACTGTATCAAATCCAGTTCTGCCATAGAAAACCTTACAAGCAATTGCAGACTAGAGATCTTATCCTAAAAAACAAAAAGAACATTTTTTTCTGTCTTTCATGATGTCCACTGTACTCAGGTATCAATGAGGCTTCTTCTGTAAAGCTTTAACAGGAGATGCCATTGTGAGAGCTCAGAAATTCCAAGCCCTTTCTCAGTACAAAGCATGTGGAGGTCTCATGCACTCTGTTGATGCCAGTGTTAATCCTCGGTGAAATAAACACCAGCAACTGTGTTTGTCATCCAGTTTGTGGGTGTTTGCAGGTGTCGAGAACATTACACAAGCCAGTTTTAAACTTTTACCAGAAGAAAGAAAATTGAAATCAGGTGCCTCTGGTGCTAATTATCGAGGTGTATTCTGCCAGGGATTGAAATCTATGGGTGGCCTGCAACAGAAGTCTTCCAGATACGATGTACTCTGTACACAGATAATGAAGCGTTGTCAGTTTTTCTCATGGGAAATTTAAATACATTGGGTTTTCTCTCTAAGGTATGTGTAACTGTGTTTGAAAATAAAATTGTTATTTGCTGCTAATACTTATTAACTTTCAGTGATATCCATACTTCTGTGCTTTGAAGTCACAGCATGTACCAACGATTAATCTTAATCACTTTCTGTGATATCAGAATTTTGCTTCATCACCCACTTGGAGGAAAGATTGGCAGCTGTGGTGCCATTCTGTGTATTGCTACTAAGTCCTCCCATGAACAGCGAGTTTGTTCTTGGGCCCTGTTTAGAGCTGGCCCTGCAGGTAGCACCCTGAGGTTGGTGCTGATGATGTGCACAGGGTTCAGGGGCTGGAAGGGGCAGAGCAGAGGAACACAGCATTGTGAGCAACGTGGGGGAGTCTTTAACTGACACACCTTCATTATTTCCACTTCATTTTTTCTGACTGCTCGAGGCCATCCATTCAGAATTTCCTTATCTTGCTCACTGTTTCAATGTCCTCAGTCACACCATCTAATTTTCAGAGATCTTTCAGATGACAAGACTCCAGTGTCTATTCTAGTCTTCTCTTTGGCTTCTGTTGGGCGGTCCCTACAAAGGTTGCTAGGCCATTTTTGTTCTATGCATAACCCACAGCCTTCTGGTTTTCCAACTGTCCTGAGTCCTTGGCTTCTACATGGGCATCACAGGAGTCTTAGCTACTAATGCAAACTCAAGAAGACACTTGGGACAAACAGACTAGGAGACATTGTATAGCCTTCCAACTAAGTGCATTGTTTATGCCATCTTTTGTCTGATTGATTTTTCCATGAATAGAAGTCCTCACATCTCTACCTGATTTTTTGGAGTGCAGTAATGTGGGAGTGGGCATAAATAAGTCACACTTATTAATATTGTCCATTATTATTCTCTATTTGTACAAGAAAGTTCAATAGAGTTAAGAATTTTAAGGTAGATAGGCTAGGCCTAATCAGTAAAAGAAAGCCATACAAAGTATCTATTTAATATTCAATTTAATAATATAAATATTGTGTACATTGATATGGCTTCCTACTTTGAGTTGTGACAGCTAGTTTCTCTTAGTGAAGATTGCATTTGTAAATACTGCCTAACCCAACATATTGTTCTGGGTTGGGCACAGAAACTCAAAACACAAAAAGTCATAGCTGCCTGAAGCCACACACTGCCAACCATAGTGGTCTCTCAAACAGTGAAGCCAGGAGTTGACTTGGAATACTTTGCTTGTTCCTTTTCTCCCTGCTGAGGAGTGAGGGGAATAATGAGAGGAATGAGTTAGCTATCAGGAAGAACTTTTGAGGTGTGGGTTTGAGATGCGATATCGAGGTCATTTACAGAATGTATTTGAAGAGAGGGTGAGGCCACTTTGTTTTTCAGTCCGATCAAGGCTGTCCTGCAGACTCAGACATGATTGGAGTGATTTTCCCACCTAGTTTTCAGATTACATCATTTTAAGGCAGATACTTCGAAAATGGTGTCCTAATTCAGACTTGATTCAAGTGTTTTCCAGAGAATCTGCTCCTGGAGCTTCTCTAGTTTCTAGAAATTTCAGCGCTTATTTCCTTTTTGATGTGTGTGGACGAAACAAGAATGTTCCCTTTCAAATAAATTTAAGGAGATGTTTTCAGAGCCTGGAAAACAGATGATGGAGACTGTCTTCTGATCCCCAGAGAAGGGACCACGCAGAGCTTCAGCATTCTGTGAAAGCATTTACACCAGAGAGGATTTATAACATTATGGCCCAGATAGTGCAAAATGAAGTGACAGCCTCAAAACCTTATTTCTGTGGGACTCTTTCTGGAGAATGGTAATAGATTTGCTTAGTATCTGTTAAAAACAAACTCAGGGGACAGGGGACAGACAGTCACAGTTTTGTGAGGATGCTTTCAGCCTTGATGAGTATTAGGGAAATTGTTTTGTACTTGTGACTCCAGGGCTGAGTGAGTGACAGCTTGAGTAGCCAATCAGACATTTCTAGGGCTTTTTTTCTGATTATATAAAGTCTTTCCACAAGGATTCTTTCTTCTGTGCTGTACCTGTACACTAGAACTCATCACTGATGCTTGTCCCTCCTCTTCAGCAACTGTATGTCTCTTTAGTAGGTTCTTGATAGAAGAAACACCTGCCATGGTGCAAACTCTTCTGACTTCCCTTGATAGTTCCCTCTTTGTGTGTGTGTATGAGTGAGCATGCATACATGTGTATGCATGTGTGTATGTGTGTGTGCATGTATGTGAATGTGCATACATGTGTGTGTGCATGTATGTGAATGGGTATGTATGCATGTGTGAGTGTATATGTAAACATGTGTGAATGTGTGCATGTGTACATATGTGTGAGTGTGTATGCATGTGTATATGAGTGTGTGCATCTGTGTGTGAGTGTGCATACATGTGTGTATGTGCCTATAAATAAATGAGTGTGTATGCAGATGTGTGTGTGCATGTGTATGTGAGTGCATGTGTATGCAAATGCATATACGTATGTTTACATGTGTGTGTGTGTGTTACTGAATGACTCTGAAGCAACAAAATCAATATGACAGCATTACAGAGTGAGGAGTGAGGTCTGTGTAGATGTACGGAAACAATATATTTACCTTATGTTCCAGTTTCTTATTTTAAAACATCAGTCAGTTTGAAGGACTGTCTCAGTTTCATATTGTGTTAGTATTACTTTCATAGAATTAGGTGTATTTCCAATAAATCTTTTAACTGGGTTCTCACATGGTAGCTACGTAATGGTAATCTCTCAGACACAGAATGTAACAATTGGATTTAATTAAGAATATAATGAGAATGTAATATAGTTAATATTATCACTGAATTCCCTATAATTTATTTTCTTTTAAAAAGATACTGCTGTGTCTGTCCAGTGTAAATGTAGTCACTATTCGAATGCTTTCTCTGTAGGCCTGCAGATACTTCTATCCCAGGCTCACTGGCAGAATTAAAGTTTTACCTTTCTTAGTGTGCTTATATTTGTAACCTTCCTGATGGCAAGAGAGACACATGTATCTCTTGGCCTAATTGATTATTGCAACAATGGTCCCTAAGATTGGAATTTCTCCATCAGTCTTGTGTTGGGGAAAAGAAAAGGCAGAAGTCTGCCACCCAACAAGGAAGGAACTTGTCTGACAGCTTATTGTCCTGTCTTACAAGAGAGTCTTGAGCAGACACAGTGTTGATAGGGACCAAGAATGCTAAGTTATGTCCTCCATTTAAACAAAACCTCTTGGCAAGACCCTTTGGGACTGGGGCTTCTTGGACCCTAATTTGTCCCTTAATGTGGCTACATTGACTCAATCAACCACTTTGTTTTTACCATGATTTGTCTTTTTAATTGGCTTATTGAAGATAGATAGTCAATTTCAGCTCAGAGGCCATGGCTGCCGAGTCTTGCTCAGGTTGCTTAAGTATATTTCTGTGTACTTGGGCTTTCTTCTTTGCTAAGTGTTTGGTCTTTCTCGTTTCTCACATTTCTTCTGCCAAGAGTCTAGGAGCACTTCTAACCACATTCTTGATTTAGATGGGAATCCTCAATAGATCTCTAACACATGATATCATTTTTTATTTACACTATAACATAGCATGTATTTCTTGTACACTTAAAAGGCAGATGTAATGCCTGTTTGTACTGTGCAGTGAAGACAGACTTTGGGCATTGGATACTAGCTTGCCTCCCAGAGTTCATTAAATGTTTAATAACTAGTTCATTGCATTTCTAATAAGTCAATTTATGCCTCAGGACCTGGCTGAATTAGGATGACTATATAGATATTTACAAGTATTTTGTTGATATTTGAGGAAATTGTAGAGGTGTTTGGACTGGTAGGGGAACATATTCATTTAATTTATTTTTAAATGATCATTTAACAATAGAAAATAAAAAATGGCATGCCCCCAACACCTGAAATTGCTATGTGACATAGTTTTAAAATTGGATCCATGTGAGGGCCCTTTGTGTTCTTGTTACGAACACACATACATGCCAGCTCTGATTTAGAAGGAAGCGTATGCCTGTAAACTTATATTAAAGTCTGATTCATGGCAAATATGCTTTTTTTTGTTTTTGCTGTTATTGTTGTTGATGTTCTCTTTTGTAAATGTCATGCGGGTCCCGTCCAGTCCATTTCCCCTTCCTGGCTTCTGGTCTTGGTTCTGTGGCCTCCACTTTACTCTGTCTGCATAAGACCACTTTTCTTCTCAGTCCTCCCCCTTGATCTCTGGGGACATGGAGCAGGTAGGTCTCTTTACCTTGAATCCTGCCCTCCTCCTGCCACTGATTCCTAACTAGTTGCTTTTCTACAGTCGTGGTGGCTAAATGCCACTTGTAATACAGCACAGCCAGTAGGACATGCTGTCCTAACAACAGATTCTTAGCAAGGAGAGGAGACAGCAGTGGTTACAAAAATGTAGTATTTACTGCCACAAACTGAGAGTCTGAGAGAAAAGATTAACAGAAGATAAGGTAAAAAGGGAAGCAGGTACTCTGAATGCATAATGAGCAGAGATTCAAGGTTGATAGAAAAGAAGGAGGTAAGGAGGAGAAAGAAGAAGTGGTTAGAAAACTTACCTAGAATTTCAGATGGAGTTGGGAGAAGAGGGCAGAGTTGCTTTTAAGGACACAATGATATGACAGATATCCGACTACTTGTGTTCTCTGCATAATGGTTTCATCTTCCCAGTGAGTGTCAGATAACTGCCTTATGGAGCTTGGGACTTCTTTTGTTGTGGAATCTGGAAGTAATGACCTTAGTAGTCACAATAAGCTAAAAGGTAGACATAATGTAAATATCCACCTACACACAAGCACAGTGCGTGTGAACAAAAGATAATCACATGGAGTGTTCTTCAGCCTGAAAAAACATGTTCTGAGGTGCAGTACATTCTGGATCTCGAGGTCATCACAGTTGGTTATGAAATAAACTACACATGAAATAACCACACATACATGATTCGACTCAGATGAAATATCTAAAATAGTCAAGAACAGAGAGGCAGAAGGAAGGTCTGCGTGCTCAAGAGATGGGGCCAAGGAATTGAGGGCGTTGTTTTTGTGTTTTTAATGAGTTCAGTGTTTCAGTTTGAGATGAAAAGCTCTGAGAATTGAGCTGATTACCTATCAAATATATGTATTTCATGCACATGAACTGCACTTAAGAAGGCAAATGTTACCTTATGAGATAGATAGATGGATGGGTGGATGGATGGATGGATGGATGGACGGACGGACAGATAGGTTGGTGGTTGTTATGTCATATAGGTGAGGGGACTTGAAATACTTTATCAGAGTAAACATGTATCTATGGGCTGACTGTCAGACTTTCACCATAACTGTCAGACTTCCAACATGACCCTATTTAGACGAAGGAATCTTTGCAGAGATAATTTGGTATCTCAAGGTGGGATTTCCTAGATGGCCTCCTAGCCAATGGCAGCTGTGCTAGTGAGAAGAACGGGTCGTGTGAAGACACAACTGAGGTCAATGTCACACCAGACAAGCCTGTGAATGGGGAAAGGAGGAAGAACAGGAGCCCACGTCACTCATGGACGTTTGGGGACCTCACCCTGTCTCACCTTGTCTCCAGAACCACGATGGGGTACATCTACACTGTGTTACATTATCAGGTTTATGGAAATCTGTTATAGAAATCCCAGTTTTAAGGAAAAACTTCTGTCCCTTCGTTTTTTTTTTTTTTTTTTTTTTTTTTTTTTTTTTGCTGTGTGTTCTTAAGAGTCCACACCGTTCTCTTGTACGCAGCATAGAGTTGGATCTTGTTGGCAATTTGTTCAACTGCTCCACGCATTCCATGCAATCTGGAGTGCTCAGGCCTGATGCAGCCAAAAAAAAAAAAAAAGAATGAACTTGGTTCAAGATAGTAAACTGACTTAAGGCATCATAGGATGTTTTTGATAAAAACCTTGTCGATAACAACATGTTGCATGTCAACGCTTAATTGTTGAAAGGCACAAAAGCAGCTGCTGTTGTTTTATTTCAAGACTGCAGTTTCAGTGTCTCTTCCATTGTGATTTGGTGAGTTTCATAGACACATGCTGTTCTGCATTTATTCTTTCCAAGCTATTTTGTGTACCCAGTGCCATTGAGAACACCATTTAGCCTGCCCACCTAGCACCTAGAGCTCCAATGGCTTGACAGACCCTGATAACAATGTAACTTTCAAACATGTATGTCCTACTTATGCTGTTTCATCTCTTTGTGCTGTGACAGAAATATCTAAAAAACAATTTAAGGGAGGGAAGAGTTACTTTGGTTCATGTCTTTCAGAGGTCTTTGTCTGTGGTTGGATGGCACTATGATTTTGATGCTGAAGCAAGGCAGATTCTCAGGGCATTCAGGAAAGGAGTCTGATTACCTCATAGCAGTCAGAAAGGAGATTATAATGGGAAAGCCAGGGACACTATATGCATCCAACAGGAAGTCTGTATCTGACTCCCAGCTGGGCCAGACAAGGCTGAGATTTTGCCATGTTTAATGATAGCATGACTCTCCTAAACTATGTTAGGCCATTGTTGACACATTCATTTTGATTTTTTTAAACTGTGCTTCATAAAGCAGAAAAGAAGGGAATGAATAGTTAACTTCACAGGTGCTACCTGCTTTGCAGACAGGGGAAGCGCCGTCCGGCCATCATTCAGCCAGGTGTCTTCTCAGGCGATGCATTTGGGACCAGAACATAAATGGAGTTTCACTGCATAATAAATGGGAGCAAAAGTTGTAATTTGGAACTTGGACAGTCTTGCGTTGTGTATATTAAAACATTTTGTCATCTCCAAAGTGCAGTAGACATCGGAACTAAACTTCTCCCGTTTGATTTATTAAACGACTCAATCAATTCAACCGTGACCTCTGAATCTCAGATTTTTTTTCTACCTCACTGGCCACCCTGAGGATTCCGCAGCTTGCTCAGTAATTGAGATGGTGGAAGGCCCATGTTCTGAAGGCTTGGTCACCCATGTGGGGCAGCATCGGGAGGTTTGGGAATCTTTAAGAGGCAGACTAGGAGATGGAAGTGGGTCATCAGAAATGTGTCTCTAAAGAGGACCTAAGACCACAGCTCCTCTGGTCATTCTTAGTCTCCAGACCACCCTCCAGAGCACAGCCTCTTCAGTGACCCCTTTCACAGTGTCTTCTCTCACCATAAGCCCAAAGGTGACCAAGGATTAAAACCTCTGAGACCAACCATGAGCCTGAGGTACACCTTTCTTCTTTTTATGCTAATTTGTTTCAGGTGTCCTGCTGATTGTGGGTGGGGTTGTGGCATTGACAATCCAGTCTCTCCTCATCTGCTAATGGAGCATACCTGGAGATCAGGACACTGCTTCCCGTGCCTGCAAGGATTTGTATGGGTTCTCCATAGTTAATTAGTATTTTTGCTTGTTAACGCCTCCCAGCTCATTAGGATGTCTGAGGTGACCTGGCAAATGAACAGAATTTTAGATGAAAGCTCATAAATCAGATGAAGCAAATTCAGAGATCTTTGAGGTGAATGGTGCTGCTTCTCTGCTGAGAGGATTTCTTCCTGGATGCAGTAAGAGCTACATCAGCCTTCCCCACTGTGAATGCATTTTATCATCCAAACCGGTATGGATGCTTCTGAAAGCAGAAACTATGCCTGGGTATTTCTGTCTGAACCTTAGGTATAATCTGGAATCATCCAGGCAAATGAGGAAAGCAGAGCCTCTGATTGGTGTCAGTTTCATTTGGGATCTGCTTCAACTGAAGGTGGCGAATTCCACAAAAAAGAACTCTCTGTTTATGGCGAAATATAATGTAGCTGCATTCTAATGCCCGGTGGATGTTTTCCAGAGGGTAATTGTTGCCCCAGTGTAGGGGAATGCCAGGACAGAGAATCAGAGTGGGTGGTGGGTTGGTAAGCAGGGGGAGGGGGGATGGGATAGGGTGTTTTTGGAGGGGAAACAAGGAAAGGGGACAACATTTGAATTTTAAATAAAGAAAATACCTAATGGTGTGGCTACTTGACTGTACAGAATTAAGCAGTGGTAACAGGACCCATAGATAAATGGATTTAACATGGGATAAGAGGAGAATTCCCTGTTCCCATCCTAGTACTCTTGTATCCAAAGAGCTTTAACTTCTATTCACTATGTATCCACTGAAGCATTTGTACATGAAGTACAAAGCTCTGTGGTTCAAAGTGTATGCAGAGACCATTTGTAGACTTCCCGTAACACACCCATAGTGCTATAATAGCCCATATTCAAGGGTGCTATGTAGATTAGCATCTCTGAGAAGAGAGGTATAGCGGGGGGTTAGAACACAGGCTGTTATCAGTGACTGGTGTGGAATGTTGCTCTCTGTGCTTGCCTACTTAGTGATTTTGTGACCACTGATACTATAGGAACATTGACTACTGGAAAGACTATAGCTCACAACAATGCATTGTATAATTCAAATTGCTAGAAGATAGAATTTTGGAAATTTTCCCAACAAAGAAACGATCAGTGTTTAAGGTAATGAACATACTCATTATCTTGGTTTGACTTTTGTACAGTGCATACATATGTAAAAACATTGCATTTAACACCATAAATATGTTCACTTATTAGCTGCTGGTAAAACAAAAATGTGAGGATGATGTTCCTATGTTGGGGCACTGAATGGCTGCTTGATAAATGCTGAAACAACAGCACATGGTAGGAGCTAGGTAAATATTTATGTTAAAATGCAGATAAAGCTTCTCCCTGTGATCAGGTACTACTAGTTCCATTAAGTGTGAAATGTTCGTGTACGTAAATTTCATAATAAAAAAAAGCAAGGCCTATCGGTGGCCACAGGATTTTCGATAGAAGAACATTTGGAAACCCCTCCATAGGAGGCTGCGAGATGGAAGCTCCTGTGTTAGGTATGTGTTACAAGCTGTGGGGTATAATGTACTCTAGAGACACTTGTATGATTCTCTTCATTTTATTATTTGGAGCCATCAGATTTTGCAGGGATTCTCTTGCAATCACTTTCCATGTTGTTAATCTTTCCACCGTAATCATCAATATTTTAATCATTGCCAGAAACTATACATTCCATTAGATTGTTTTTGCAATTCCCTATATGTATAAATGCAGTAAGTTCAATTTCTAGGCCTACAGGTTTTGAAACAATAGGTTTTGTTTTCTTTTTCTTCTTCTTATTGAAACCTGATGAGACCATAGGGGATTTAGTGTGTCTGTTGTTGAGTTCTCTGAATGAAGCAGGAAAATAGAAACATTTGTGGCCCTGACAGAACAACATCCAGTAATGACTGCGTCTAAATCCTGGATAGAATGGCCTCCGCATCACTGTCACAGAGCGATATGAGCAAGGTCATCTTGTTATCTGGTTCCCAGGTCTCCTGACGATGTCAGGGAGAGAAGAAACACATCAAGAAGCTTATAGGAGAACAGAGGATGCAGAATAAAGGGCCACGGGGGCCAGAATTAGGGGATTATATTCAGAGTTTTGCTGTGGCACTTATTTCATGAGCCTCAGTAACTTGAAGGCAATGCCAGTCTGTCTCATCTCACACAGTCAGAATCAAAATAAGGAGAGATCACTCAGTAGGCCCTGGCACAGTCTGGTTCCAGGCACTCATCAGATAATTTGCTTTTTGTTTTTTCTTCTTTTTTTTTGTGTGTGTAACTGTTGTTGTGTATGTTGCAGGTGCATATGTGTGTGGAGGGTATTGCATGTGTATGAGTTTGCATGCACATGTGGAAGCAAGGGAGCAAGGGTGGAAGTCACAAGGATGAATCTATATTATTTTTGAGACAAACTCGCTTCCTGGGACTTTGGCTGATGAACTAGAATAGGCTGGTTGACCAGCAAGCCCACAGTCAATCTACGCCTGCTTTCCCAACACTGGCATTACTCAGAAGGGGGAAGAAAATAATCTCAGGAAGTAGAGGGAGAGAGGGATCTTGGAGGGAGAGATAAGGGGGGAAGGGAAAAGGGACTGGGTAGTTCAGAAGGGTCAGGAATTTGAAAGTAGGTGTATAGCAGTGGGAGAGGGGGAACTGGGGGTAGCCTCTAGAAAGTCCCAGATGCCAGGGATCCAAGAGGTTCACAGCCTAACAGGGAGAACATTAGCCAAAATACCCAACAAAGGGGAGATAGAACCCGTGGACCATATTCAGTGGATAGGCATGGTTGAGTGATGGGGCCATCCACCTCAAAAATATTAATCCAGAATTCCTCCTGTCAAAAGAAAATACAGGGAAAAAGAGGGGAATAGAAACTGAAGGAAAGGCCATCCAGAGACTGCCCCACCTAGGGATCCATCCCATCTGCGGACACCAAACCCAGACAATATTGCTGCTGCCAAGAAGCACTTGCTGACCAAAGCCTGGTATGGCTGTCTCCTGAGAGGTTCTTCCAGAGCCTGACCAATACAGATGCGGATGTTCACAGCCCGCCATTCAACAGAGCACATGGACCCCAATGGAGGAGTTAGGGAAAGAACTGAAAGAACTGAAGGAGTTTGTAATCCCATAGGAAGAACAACAACATCAACCAACCAGAACCCCCCTCCCGCCCCCCAAAGCTCCCAGGGACTAAAGAGTACACATGGAGGGACCCATGGCTCCAGCTGCATATGTAGCAGAAGATGGCCCTGTGGGACTTCAATGGGAGGACAGGCCCTTGGTCCTGAGAAGGCTTGGTGACCCAGCGTAGGGGAATGCTAGGGCGATGAGGCAGGAGTGGGTGGGCAGGTGGGGGAGCATCCTCATGGAGGCAGGGGTAGGGGGATGACATAGGGGGTTTGTGGAGGGGAAACTGGGAAGGGGATAACATTTGAAATGTAAATAAATAAAATAACCAATAAAAAACAAAACAAATGTGCACAACCATGCCTGGGCTTTTACATGGGTGCTGGAGCTAGAACTCTATTTCTTTGTTCATATGACAAGGATCTCAGTGACTGGGCTGTCCCCCTAGCTCCTCAACTCTTTATTGATCAGAAAAATCATGATTTTTATTAGTATGCTCTAACATCCAATGTTGTGTTTTACCTTAGGAAATATTTTTTATTGAATATAATCTTCATTTACATTTAAAATGCTAAAAGCTTTCCAGGTTTCCCCCTTCTCCAAAAACCTCCAACCCCTCCTCCTACACCCTGCTTCCAAGTATGTCCCTCCATCCAACCCACTCCCACCTCCCCCCCTTGATTTCCCTTTGTTGGAGCATCTATTGAGCCTTCACCTGACCAAGGACCACTCCTCCCACTGATGCCTGACAAGGCACTCCTTTTTTGGCTGGAACCATGTATACCCCCTGGTTGATGGTTTAGTCCCTGGGAGTCCTGGGACATCTGGGTGGCCGAAATCATTGTTCTTCCCATGGGGCTGCAAACCCCTTCAGCTCCTCCAGACCACTCTCCAGCTCCTCTATTGGGGACCCCATGCCCAGACCAATGGTTGGCTGCTAGCATCTGCCTCTGTATATGTAAGGCTCTGGCAGGGCCCTTCCAGAGACAACCATGACATGCTCCTTTTGGTATGCACTTCTTGTCCATAATAGTGTTAGGGTCTGGTGACTGTTTATAGGATGAATCCCCAGGTAGGGCAGTCTTTGGGTGGCCTTTACTTCAATCTCTGCTCCACACTTTGCCAGTTTTATTGCTCCTGTGAGTATTTTGTTCCCTTTCTCAGAGGAACCAAAGCACCCCCACTTCAGTCCTCCTTCTTCTTGAGCTTCCTGTGGTCTGTGAATTGTAACTTGTTTATTTTGAGCTTTTGGGCTAACATCCACTTATCAGTGAGTGCATGAGATGTGTGTTCTTTTGTGATTGGGTTACCTTGCTCAGGATGACACTTTCTAGTTCCATCCATTTGCCTAAGAATTTCATG
This sequence comes from Apodemus sylvaticus, assembly GCF_947179515.1. Classification (NCBI taxonomy): domain Eukaryota; kingdom Metazoa; phylum Chordata; class Mammalia; order Rodentia; family Muridae; genus Apodemus; species Apodemus sylvaticus. The sequence continues at coordinate 5,527,701 of NC_067479.1, read as the reverse complement.
AATTCATTGTTTTTAATAGCTGAATAGTGCTCCGTTGTGTATATATACCACAGTTTCTGTAGCCATTTCTCTGTTGAAGGACATCTGTGTTCTTTCCAGCTTCTGGCTATTATAAATTAGGCTGTACCTTACTAAGTCCATTTATTTAACATCATATACCTGTACTCTGTCTTATGCCAGGAACCTGAGGAATAGAAATAAAAGTAGCAAAATCTCTTTGCTATAGGTGTTTATAAACTGGGACAAGAGGATATACATTCTAATGAGTGAATTATAATAATGCTCTCTGAAGTGAGGAGAGCTCCGAGATGACATCTAGTCTAAGTTAACCAAATAAATTCAATAGGGAAAGGACCCTCGTGTGCAAGAACCCAGGGAGAGAAATGTGAACTAAGACCTGGACTCATTTGTACTAATATAGACAACGTTGCGTCTATGTCCACACATGCATAAGGTATGGTATCCAGGGCAAACAATTAGGTAGGGTCAGGCAATGACAATATTTGTAGGGCATTATTGATCACCTGAACTTTGACCCAAAGGTGATAGAAATATCAGAGGATTTCGTGTCAGGTCTTACTGGATTATATTTGGAAAGGTTCCTCTGGATGCCATAGGTGGCCACTGTGATCAGCCAGGTAAGAATAGAGGAGGGTATGGAAGTCCACTGGGACAGGTGACAAAATCTTAGGATTCCTGAATGACAAGCTTTGGGAAAAGAAAAGATGTAAAATCTATGGAATCAATCTTGAGCTGTATTCACTGAGATTTTTCTTTAATTTTAGAGCTGTGAAAATGTGTGTGTGTGTGTGTGTGTATGTGTGGTGTGTGTGTGTGTGTGTGTGTGTGTTTTATAATTAACTATAAAACCAGTATCTGACCATAGAAGCTACAACTATATAGCATGCCATCTTTGTAACCTACATTGATTCTACCTTAAGTAGTATATATAAGCTGCAGTCGCTAGGTTTCCGGTCTGGTTTACTTTTCCTAGTCTACCTCTGGCTATTCTACTGGGATGGGGCAAGCACTGATTAGCATATCAACCAGAGAAGAGCCTTACAAAAGTGAGGAGGTGACATCTCATTATTTTTGTTTCAGTTAAATTTACATTGTAAAATGAAGTTAAGTCAATGGTTACATTAAACAATGGTTTGGATATGTACCAATATTTTCTACAAAATTATTTTACGGTGTTGAGTTGATATCATCATTTCCATTAGAGTTTCATGGATATACAAAGTAAGTAAAGACAGGGTCACCTTCCTCCTCACCTTCTTCCAGCTTTCCTTAATTCAACCACAGGGGTCAGCAGCTTCTGTTCATAGGTTGGGTGCAAATATCTGCATCTGACTCTTTCAGCTGCTTGTTGGGTCTTCTGGAGTGTGATTATACTAGGTCCCTTTTGTGAGCACTCCATAGCCTTAGTAATAGTGTCAGGCATTGGGACCTCGCTTTGAGCTGGATGTCACTTTGGGCCTGTCGCTGGACCCTCTTTTCCTCAGGTTCCTCTCCATTTCCATCCCCGCAGTTCTTTCAGACAGGAACAACGATGGGTCAGAGTTTTCATTGTGGAATGGCAAACCCCTCCCTCACCTGATGCCCTGTCTTCCTGCTGGAGGTGGGTTCTATAAGTTCCCGCTCCCTACAGTCAGGCATTTCATCTAAGGTCCCTCTCTTTGAGTTCTGGGAGTCTCTCACCTCCCAGGTCTCAGGTGCATTCTGGAGGGTCCCCCCCCACCTCCTACCTACCAAGGTTGCCTGTTTCCATTCTTTCTGCTGGCCCTCAGGGCTTCAGTACTTTTCCCTCACCCAATACTAGACCAGGTTCCTCTCTCCCCTAACCCTGTCTACTTTCCCTTCCAGGTCCCTCCTTCTCTCCCCACTTGTGATTGCTTTGTTCTCCCTTCTAAGTGGGACTCAGGTGTGTTCACTTGGGCCCTTCAGCTTATTGACCTTTTTTAGTTCCATGGACCGTATCTTGGGTATTCTGTACTTTATTTATTTGTTTATTTATTTACTTGACTAATATACACTTATTAGTGAGTACATACCATGCATGTTATTTTGGGATTGAGTTACCTCACTCAGGATGATATTTTCTAGTTCCATCAGAAGGGTGACCCTGTAGGAGGACCAGCAGTCTCAATTAATCTATACCCCAGAGATCTCTCAAACACTGGGCCACCAACCAGGCAGCATACACCAGCTGATATGAGGCCCCCAACACATATACAGCAGAGAACTACTGGGTCTGGGTTCAGTCAGAGAAGATACACATAGCCCTCAAGAGACTGGAGGCCCCAGGGAGTTTAGATGTCTGGCTAGGTGGGGGCGGGGTAGGGACATCCTCATGGAAATAGGGGGAGGTATGTATGACATGGAATAGTAGGAGGGTGGACTTGGTGGGAGGTTGAAATCAGGAATGTAAATAAATAAATAAAAAAAATCAAAGTAAGTAAAGACTATGAATCTCTAACATGTTGAATTTTCCTTTGTTGCTACCACTAAACACGGAGTGAGACATCCATTGGGAGCTGTCTGTGAATATTCTTTGCCATTTTGTTTGAATCATTTGGTATTTTGTGTCCTGACTTGGAAGAACTTAAGTGTTTTTAGTTGGGTGAATTCTCTTGTATTTTAGACTGTTTACATCTTATTTTAAAACTTTTAATAATGACTAAAATTTCTTTACTTTTCAGTGAAAACATTAAAATATTTTGTTTGTATTTTTTATTAATCATGTGGTAATTTTACATGATTTACCCTTACTTCTTCCCTTCCTTAATTTCTCTCAGATCCATACTCTTCCATCTTCCCACTGCCTCCCAACTGCCTGTACCTTCCTTATTTATTTTTGTGTTTCTACCAAGATAATTTTGTGTCACTTATGTACTCACGGCTGTGGAGACAATCCACTGGGCTGTGATGGCGTCCACTGTGCTATGCCTATCGTATCAAGGCCCACATCCTTAAAGAAAATTGATTTTTCCTTCTCAGGAAGCCATTGGCTATCAATAGCTCCTGAGTTAGGGGTGATGACCTCTGAGTTGCCCTTACCTCATATTGCTCTGTTGACTGTCTTGATCTCTTATGGGCCTCCATATTTGCTGTGAGTCTATGAGTGCAAAGGTCCTGTGAGGGTCAGAAGCACTGCTTGGTTCTGACCCTCCCCAGATTTGGCTCTTTCATCTTTCCGCTGCACTTCTATAATGGTTCCCGACTTTGGGGGTGATATTAATGCCTCATTTGTGCCCAAGCACTCCATCGACACTAATTTTCAGCCCTTAACCCAGCTGTGAGTTTGTGTATCAATTGCTGTCCACTCTGATCAGATCTGAGAGTGGGAAATTAGTTCTATATATCTGCTTAGCAAGAATAATAGTACTAGGTTTACCCATGTGGTCTGTGAGTTCCTCAAGCCTGGGTTCTCAGCCAGATGTGAAGTTCCAGGCATGGTTTCTTCTGTGGAACAGGCCTGAACTCTAGTCAGCAAGCAGCTAGTTGCCCTACATAAGAGAAGCCACTGGTTGTTGGGTGACCTAGCGACCCCCAGAATAACACAGGATGTTGTCATCACTCCTTGCACCCACACCACCATTGTGCCCATGGGCATATATTGGCATACCGGCCATTTTGGTAGTCAATAAGGTTCAGTGCTGGATCAGACTGTTGACTCTCTCTACACTAGCCACATAGATAGCACTTTATGGTTATATGAAAACCAGCCAGTGGGCAGAAAGTTCAGGTCAGTATTAACTAGATTTATCTTTGTCCTATGACCAAAGTGTATACTGTGCTCAGCAATGCTACCTCTCCCTCAAGTTATGGTGGGTGAAGAGCAATGTTACCATTCCCCCAAATGGAATTTTTGAGCAGAAAGTTCATATATTGGAGCCTGTTATGTTTTATGGTATAAAACTGTTCGGTTAAAAATAATGTTTTTTACATATCTTGAATTGTATTCTAAATACTTTATTTTTAATTTTCCAGACATTCATCACTAAATACCAATAACATTTTGTAACATATAACAGGAATTGATTCTTTCCTTAGTGGTTGGCAGACAACTTAATAATACAGCATAGTTCTAAGAGTACATATTTGTAAGTAATTGCTGGCTTTAAATTATTGGGGGATGAAATAAGATATCAGCGTATCTAAACTGCAGAACAGCATGTAGATTGGTAAACAAAAAGGAAAATTGTGTGTGTGTGTGTGTGTGTGTGTGTGTGTATTTGTAAATATACTACTTGGTTAGTTATAGATTTGTTTTCTGCATTGAATGTGCATGAGCATGAGTTTGGCGGTTTTAAAGTATGCCAGGATATGGCATGGTACATTTGCCAAAACATATCAGAAATGTGTTTTCCTCTGCTCTGGTTGTGGAGTACTTTTGCAGGAGTCACAAACCTGTCAAGTCTACTTTTATAATCTTAAAGACCAGGAGCTGGGAAGCGCTACACAATGGGGTCTTTAAAGATCTCTCCTTGGTAAAGGATGTGACAGTAGAAAGATGAGAAGGCTTTGGCTCTGTAGGAAAGATGGTCCCTGTGCTTTCCGTTTTGAAGGTTGAAATATGAAGATAACATGTGCGATGATCCTGGACTGATCCACTTCAGGACTGTCTGGTCAATGCATTAGGAAGCTAGGACAAGCACATGGGTCACCTCAATCACGTGTCTCTGTGAAGAAGCTGGGAGAAGGATCAGCTACCTCAGTGAAAGTACTGCATAATCTTATAATCCTTGTAGGATGTGAGTGCGTGTTTCCATGACAATGACAAGATTTATTCCGTGGACTGTTTATCTCAGGTATACAAAGGTTATCAAAATGGTGGATCACAGCTGCCGTTGATGGGTGGTTCAAATGTAATATACCACCCTTATCACTGTGAGGCAGTTTCTTCCCCAGGAAACAGAGAAAAGCCAAAAACTGTGGTTCTAATAAAGATGATGAGAAGTGAAAATGATTGTCATTAAAAGGCAGAAAATATAAAAGGAAGTATTAACTGAAGTTAAACCTTTTATATTTTGTAGACTGTTAGATACAGGAATCTTTGTAATGGTTTTGACTTTTTGGCTGAATCACTGGACAGAATTATTTATTTAAAGGGGAGAACATGAAACACATGAACAGTCTTGTGCAGATGCCCTGGGGCTTGTTTATGTGCCTGAGAAGAGCACATCCTTGTGGGAGAAAATGAGAAAAATTCTGATCAAATATATATTGCATTTGTTCTGTGACACAGTTCATTCTTTACTTATTAACCATATTGGTGAAATGAAAAATCAGGCAACAGAGAATATAAATGTCTTTCTGAAGGTCTTCATGAGAAGCCCTACAAGCAATACCGTCATCTTCACTACAAGCAATAGAGTCATCTACTCATTCTGGGTTTACACAGCTGAATTTTGTTCTGTTAGTTTCTAGGACTGTGACAAAATGCCCATGTGCTGGCTGATTCTATGCTTTATGCCAACTTGACATAAGGTGCGGTCATCAGATGGGAAGAAGCTTCAGGTGAGAAAATGCCTCTAAAAGATCAGGCTGTAGGCTAGCCTATTGGGCATTTTCTTATTTAATGATTGGTAAGGGCGGGCCCAGCACATCATGAGTGGTTTCATCCCTGGGACAGTGGCCTTGGTTCTACATGAAAGCAAGGTGAGCAAGTCATGAAGATCAAGCCAGTAAGCAGCACCCCTCCATGGCCTCTGCATCATCTCCTGTGTGTAGGTTCCTGTCCTGTTTGAATTACTCTCCTGACTTCCTCGGATGATGAACAGTGATAGGGAAGTATAAAGCAAATAAACCCTTATCTCACCGAGTTGCTTTGGCCATGGTGTTTCATCACAGCAATAGTCACCCTCACTAGGACAACCTGAGATAATCAACTCATAAGAAGGTCCATTTTGCCTCATAGGAGTCAGGTTCCTGTCTATAGGCACTGCACTTTGGCCTCGTTGCTTGGACCCATGGCAGCACAGCACGTCAAGTTTCACCTCCGAGTGAACCAGAGCTCTGTAGACAAAGAGAAGATAACACTGAGGGTCTCAATATTATCTACAAGGGCATAATGATCCCTACAAGATACCACTGTTGAATGTTCCAGCATCTTTTGTCTGTGTTACATGAAGGACCCACTCGGTAACACATGCCTATTAACTTGCACACATGTCTGCCATAGAGTTTGTAGTATCCTCCATCTTCAATTCTAAAGACTAGGAGGCTTTACATCTGTTAGATGTAATGAGAATTGTAATCAATTGGCCATACATGTCAATCATTTGAATATCTAAAGTTAGAAAACTTTCTCTTCTGTATGTTTTCCTGAACTTTTTTATGTTATAGTATGGGTATCTAACAGTGAATTTTAGTCAATTTTGTGCCTTGGATGCCTTTGTTTTGTCTGTAGAAGATTGCTGATGAATTTTCAGCATGTTTAATTGCATAAAGTAAAATGTACAGGATTTCAAAATAAGCCATACATGCAAATATGCTACTTTCCAAAATTTATAACATAAAAGCATAATATGTGTTAGATATCTTAGGTACTGTGGTTTTAAAATGATAAAAAAGACAATTAGAATTAAGAGATAGCTGTTATAAACTAATACAATATACAAGTGGATGTGAATCTCTTAGTGACAAAGATTGGGTAACATTATGAGAACATAACATATACACCTATAATTCTGAAGAATGGTAAATTTCCATAGGGATAGAGAAACAAAGATGTAATTTTTTCTCACTCAAATTAATGAGTTCCCCAAGTACTTCATCCCTCTGAGAATCCAAGGACACACATTAAGAACGAATCGTGTAGATTTTCTTCATTTTTATTCTTTATTGTTGATCTGCTTTCACAGAAGAAGGGAAAATATCCATAAATACCTATATTACTATAATGAATGGAAAACTAAATGAATCCTGAAATATTTATTTCAATTAGAACACTAGCCCCTGGTAGAAAGTATTGATGTCTGAAAATGCCTTTCCAGCCCTAACTCTCTTTTAAAAATTAATATAGTTTGGGTGGAAAATTATCTTTAAAAATGCAAACTAACATTTAGAAAATGAAGATATTTTTTACTGTGGTGCCTAGTTTTCAGTATTCTTTTTTTTTTTTAAATCAAACAAAATCTAGTATGGATTAAAAGTATGCACCTATAGGCAATGCTTGTGTTTTTAATTGGTGTTGCAAGATACCTGGGTTCAAATCTGAATATTTTATTTCTGTTTATGATGCTTCCTGATAGACAAATAGGTTTCAAAGATAAGGCTCTCCACATTGCTCAAGGGCCAGAGAATTCACTGCAGTGGCAACTGTGCATATCGTGGGGGTAGATCCTGGTCTTCTGTGGTATGTGAACTACCTACACTGATGTGTCTCATAGAATCCAAACACGGGAGTGACTGTAAAATGTTTCCTGTTCTTCCCAGCCTCATTGTGGTAGTCATTTGAGTGTACCAGAGAGGCTCTGTTTCTGGGACATAAATCCATCTTTGCTTTGATTTTAGATATCGTCCTCTTTCATCATAAAGAATGTTAAAAGTGCATCTTCTGCATTTTTTCAGGTGTCCCTGAGAGTCATTTGGCTGGTCCACCAGTGTGCACAGGATGCGGAAGTAATAGAGTTTACTGGAGAACATCTGTCTTCTGCTCTCACAGAGCTGTTTTTAACTAGCTTTTGCTGGAGGATGCTCCAGAGGCTGTGAGGTGTTCTGCTAGTTTCTTTTGTGATGTAGAAAGGCTTTAGCATGGTAGGAAAGTGTTCTGGCTGGCCTTGGCTTGTCCACACTGGGAGGTGATTCTCACAGCCCAGTGGCCATGGAAAATTACTTCTATTTCTGTTGCCAACTACCAAACAATTTTGTCTCTTTAAAGATGTCCTGCCTGTGAGGTGGAGTCTGTCCTCATGAAGGGCTGCAAATAGAACTGGTCCATTCTGAGCTCAAACCTCTGTGACTCGTAATCCAAGCTATTTCCTTCCTCATCTCCCAAGTTTATTTTGTAGTTCAGAAGAAAGAACTCTGGGTAAATGAGAGATTTTCTTGTCCTCCAAAGCAACCCTCTGTCACCCTGGGTTAGTTCTCAAAGGCAAATGGGTAAAACTTGCATGGATGTAAAAACATTTTTTTCCCCAAGGATTGCAAGTTGACATTTCAAAATCTTGAAATTTGAAAACAGTAAAAAAAAAAAAAAAGTTTTAATTAAGAAAATATAAGTGGACATTGACATTTCCTACCATTCACTGAGAAGTTCACCAGCTAATAACCTCTGCGTATCAAATCCTCACTCTGAAGCCATTTTATAAATGTGGAATAACATTGTGATACTGTGTAGAAAATTGAGGTCTTAGCATCCAACCTGTCCCACCCCTTATCAGTCCCCTTGCAGAGTGCTATGTTCTCTTCCTTGTGTATTCTCAATAGAAAATAACTTTCTTTAAGCAATCTCGGTTTAATTAATATGTTGCTGCCGACTCTGATTCATTTAACATCCCTTGAAATACACGGCTATTTTTGCACGGTAAAGGTGGAAGTTCCGATTTAAGGAATTTTTAGAACAGCAGATGCATAATTTGATACAAACAAAATCAGACTTTTTTGACAGAGTGGCATAGGATTCAGGTGAACTTCCACACCTGCTAAGCCAGAAGGATGACTCTGGACAGAAATATACAACTTTCTTCCCATTTCAGCTGGAGACACAGCTCATGCTGTGGCGAAATATATCCTTGTATGGATGGTCAACTATGGTGTCATCCATCCAATGTCATCCAGTAAGTTCTGAGTGTTTCTAAGAGTAGTGGCAGTATGTAAAGACAGATTAAAAACCAAAGCAAACCAACCAACCAACCAACCAACCAACCAACCAACCAACTAAACCAACCAACCAAACCAACCAACCAACCAACCAACCAACCAAACCAACCAAACACATCTGGGTCAAAATCCCTGGTAGTGGAGGAGTAGTGGACATTTTGTTAAGCTTCTTTGTTATTCTTTCTTTATCTGTAAAGTAAGGTGGCAAAACCTGCTATCAGGAATAGGCCTGTGAGAGAAACAGTACTGTCTGCTCAAGGGCTTTTGGCATGGGGCTTAGCAAGTGAGAATGGGTATTTCTGTTGGTCTGATTCTGTACTAATGATCAAATCTCAGAACACTTTGTCTGTTGAGCCATTTGATGTTCTGCAGGAAATTCCGTCCTTCTAAATCTAAGCATCTTCCATGCTCTCCAGTTGGTAAACACAAGCCTCTGTAGTTCCCAAGCATGTGGGCCAGACCTGTGAAAACCACTTGTCTAGATAATATAGACAGAGAAGCAGAGGAGAGCTTCTCAGACCACCTAGAACAGAATCCAGGTTGGAGGGCAGGAAATGGCGACTTGCTCTCTGTTGTCTGTCTCTTAATGATTTGTACAATCATAGAGTGCCAATGAGAAACTGAAAATAAAAGTTTACTTTTAAGATATTTAAAAAAAAAATCTATCATTTCCCTGTTCCCTTTCCTTTCTGCCCTACATTGATCTTTTTCACATTCCTGACCTCTTTTGCTTTCATCGTTGATAAATAATTAAATATCTACATACAATTGGCTTGGTCTGAATTCGGAGCTGACTACTTGGTGTTGGATAACCAACTTGAGTGTTCATCCCTGGGAAGGTAATTTCTTCTCTGGGCGTTCTCTGTTGAGTTGAAGGCCTTAGAGCTCCCTTGTTCAGTGCACATTTAGGCAGCCACATTGATGAGACTTTATGGGTGCAGTTTCTCTGACATTTCTGTGAGACTCAATCTCTCTCAGCTCACTTTCTGTTCCTTGGACTCTTAAACTTTCTGGCCCTATCCCTTTCTGCAATGATCCCTAACCATTAGCCATATGAGATATATCAGTTGAGACTTGGATCCATATTTCGGCATTTGATTGCTTATGACTTTCTGTAACAGTTTTTTTTTTTTTTTTTTTTTATACAAATGTGGTCCATTCATGCTTTATTCATTGTTTTCATAGGAAGGGTGGCAATCTTCCATGGCACTTCCAGACATCTGAGTGAACTTTTTTTTTTTTTTTTTTTTTATAAATCAAACCTTTATTAAAAAAGAGGCAATGAATATTTTTTCAGTGAAAGAGAAAGACAGAATGATTTAATTAGAAAAATCAATTCACCAACGTCTCACTTTTAAAATTACCATGCCAAGAATATCTTCTCTAAGCAGTTGCTATTTCTTTTTGTTTTGTTTTTAAATAGGTAAACCTTAGCTAGATCTCTGGGAACTTCATTTATCCATACTTCATACGACCCAAAGTTCATTCTCTGCCACCAAGCATGGCGATCTGCAATGACAAAAGCTGCGTTTCAGGGCTTTGGTTCTGATTGTCGTTCTGGGACGTGAATCCTGTGGACAATTCAGTGGTGTACTTGATATTACACAACTGCTTTCAATCGGCTCATATCTCCTGAAACTTATTAATTATCTCTGGATGATCTAATTGGGGTCAAATTCTCTCCCAGTTTCTTCCACTGTAAGTGCCATGTTGGCTATATCTACGAGTGGAATTTCCCTTTTACTTTTCATTTTCCCTCTTCTATTTTACATTGGCATTTTTTTTTAACTCCCTGTAGAATCAAAGAGTGACACAGGCATTCGACTGTCTATTTTGCCAATCCAGTGTGATGCTGCTGCAAAGCCACTTACTGAATAATCCATCTTCTGCTGGACGTTGAAGCTTTTGTTCAGCAGAAAATGGTGAGAGGCCAGGTTCCCAGTGGTGGCAGATACAGCTGTCTGTGTAACAAGCCTCTCCCTTCTTTGCCACTAAATCTATGTGAAATGTCACAAATCACTTCTCTTCATTCCAGATCGAGTCCCTCTTCTTTAGAATAGAGGTACTGGATGGAGAACTGTTTCTGTCAACCTCAAGTTAGGTAGAATGAGGATTTTCTAAGCCAATTTGTCCATTACCTTGCATGATGCTCAGTGTGGTCTGCCATCTCTAGGGACAAACGGTTATCATTGGTGTCGAAAAGGAAGGAGGTTATCAGTGTGGACACTCATGCTGGTTACAGTTGGCATTCTAATGACTATTGTTTTATGAGTAACAGTGGGGTTGTCAGCCCCAACTCTCCTTGTCACATGTGAACTTTGTATTCATTCCCGATTTGACTATGTACCCGTCGTTTGGTAGCTCTTGTTTTTGAAATTTTTGTAAATTAACTTTATGTTATTTAATATTTTATTGAAATGTAGGATGAGACAATACATAACAATGTGTCTCATTGTGATACCTCATGCCTGTATTTTGATCATATTCGCTGCAATGATAGCCTCACCCTGTCTGTCATGTACTCCCATGAACCTCCTTCCTCTTCCTGTGTGGATCCTCCGTTGTTTTGAGATCCTGCTGCCTTCAGTGACGGTCGGCACTAACCAAGATAAATGTACTCCAACATACTTGACTGTAGATTTTCATTAGAAATTCATTCTTCCACAAGCACTTATTGAGCACCCATTCAATAAATGCTTTATATGCCATACCCATTCAATAAATGCTTTATATGCCAGATACATTTCAGTTACTGATAAATCAAAACTGAACAAAATAAATATAGAGCCTGCCTCAAGGGGAGACATCAGTTCTTCAGTGTAGAGAAATGCATTCTAACTATTCTGAGGGACTGGCTTCTCTCATGTCATATAGATTAACTGGGAGGATATTTTAGATATCTTCACCTAATCCCATATAGCAGATTCTAAATCTTTAAGTGTGATATTTAATTTTTTAACTGATGAGCATTTTAATTATTCACACTTATGGAGTATAGTGAAATGTTTGCATATGTGTACATGATATATGGATCCAATTAGTATAATTAGTACTTCCCCTCATTTTTTATTACTTTGTATCTGGAGCTCTTGAGCTCTTCTCTTCTTGTTACTCATAAAATATGTAACAAGTTACTCTGAGCTATTTAGAATCATAAGACGAGAACAGCAAAATTTATTGCCTTTAATTGTGTTTTGATACCCATTATCTGTTATTCTACCTCCTCCCTGTATTCATCCCTTCCTCCCTATATCTCTCCCCTCCTCCCTGCATCTATTCTCTCCTCCGTGCATCCATCTCCCTCCACCTTGCATCCATCTCCCTCCTCCCTGCATCCAATCCCTCCTCTCTGTATCCATCTCCTCCTTGTATCCATTTCCCTCATCCCTGCATCCACCCTTCCTCCTTATATCCATTTCCTCCCTGCATCAATCCTCTCATCCCTGTATCCATCTTCATCATCCCTGTATCCATCTCGTCCTCCTGTATCCATCTCCCTCCTCCCTGTATCCATCCCCTCCTCCTGTATCCATCTCCTTCCTCCTTGTATCCAGCCCCTTCTTCTGTATCCATCTCCCTCCTCCCTGTATCCATCTCTTCCTCCTGTATCCATCTCCTCCTTGTATCCATCTCCCTCATCCCTGCATCCAACCCTCCTCCTTATATCCATTTCCCCCCTTCTCCTTGTATCATCCATACCCTCCTCCTGTATCCATCTCCCTCCTCTCTGTATCAACCTCCCTCATTTCTGTATCCATCTCCATTTTCCTTGCATCCTTTCACTCCTCCTTGTATCCATGCCCTCCTCCCTGCATCAATTTCCCTCCTCCTTGTATCCATCCCCTCTTTCCTGCATCCATCTCCCTCCTTCCTGCATCCATCCTCTTCCTTCCTATTTTTAAGGAACCACTACTCTATTCAGATTGGCTTTTAAAGAAGCTTCCACATAAAGAAAATATAGAGTATTTGCTCTCTGTGTAACTGATCTGTGGTTTCAACTCAAGCTACTTTCTTTGCATTTCCTCTGTGGGAAAAGGAGAAAATCTGTTCTCTTTGAATATAAGTTATGCTATTAAAGTCTGTATTAGGATTTGTCAAGGCACCGTGCCATGACAGACTGTGTAGTTGTTTAAATTTTATAATGAGCTATTAGCTTTTTTCTTTTAATTCGCTTCATGCTTATATAAAATTGTTTTGTTCATTTAAAAGTATAATGCTGACTTTATATCATGACCATATGATACTATAAAACTTAAAAAGTTGTTGTGGCTAGGATGAGAAATTAAGCTAAAAATACAGGAGTTGTTTGAATGTAGAGGTGGAGGGATGAAGGATATTATCTTCGCTGGATATTGGCTACCTTTGGCTTAACACATAAGGCCCTTCCTCATAGGAAAGTCTATTCATGGAACAGATTCTGAGAATTCTAGCCATACAAATGCCCAAGGAGCTGGGTTTATTCAGATACTAATCAGCAGTGGAACTAGAAAAGAATTAGGCCTTAGAAAAATCTAAGCAAGTAGCTCTGAGTTCCAGTACTTGACCTGTGGTTATAGTTTGTTAGGGTTACATTCCTTGGTGACTCTCTCTGGGAGGCAAAGATTGTGTCCAGAAAACTAGATGCCCTGAGGATGAATTCTCAAGTGGCTGAGGTGGCAAATTGCAGCATGGGGGCTGGCTGAAGACAGAGCTGCATTCTAGTGGCTCTACACGATGAAATCTCAACAATTAAGAGAGCTATTAGAGTGCCATGGGCATCTAATCAACTCATGTACCTTTCTACTCCCAATTGTGTCAGATCTTTTAGAGTGTTCTCTTGAGATCGGAGGCCCAATGTTCTTCTGAGTCAATAATTTCCATTATTATGATGCCAGTTCCACAATGGTGCTAATTAAAAATGTTTTTATTATAGATTGTTTAAATCATTGCAGAGATATACACCTGTGAGATGCAGGGGTGGGTAGCTTGTAATAAAGGAGCCTAGTATCTCCGCACTCCCTGCATCCCTGTGAGCTAGTGGATGCTTCTCAGTTGTATGCATGAGGAATCACATTGTGTGTGAATAGGTTTATAAAGACCTTGCATTCTTCAAAACCCATATAACTCAACATTAATTTCCTATTGTAACAAGTTATAATGTGTGCTCTAAGATTTCATAAATCTAGCTCAATGGAAGTATAGTTTTATTTTAAACATACTTTTATACACATCAAACAATGCAAAAATAACACATGAATATAATAAGCTCTAAAGCTATAAACCTTTCCATAACTTTTAAGCTTATCTAATTTTAGTCTGGCTCTTGGTTTGAGGACACATTTAGCAACATGAGCACTCAGTGAATTTTGGGCTATTGTTATGGAATATAGGGCTAATGATAGCTTCCAATAGCATTGCATATTCAAAGAATAGAATGGGAGCTACAGAATCATTCAAGCTCTAAAGTCAAGTGTGGTTCTTGGGATGCTTTTATTTCTAGTATTTTGTTTACCAGCCAGTGTTGCCTTGTAATACAGATGCAAACAGATGCTGTTGGGGACCAGCTACATAATTGTCAGCTGTTTCTCTCTCTCTCTCTCTTTCTCTCTCTCTCTCTCCCTCTCTCTCTCTCTCACACACACACACACATTTCACTATATATAAAATAGATACTATAAATGATATATTTGAACCATTTCAGTTTGCCATTATCCAGTTTTGTATAACATGATAATATGGCACACCTGTATCCAGTAATATGGTGATAACTGACTAAATGTTACAAAAATTTTTTATTTTTTTGTTATACTGGAGGTCAAACTCAAGTCTTAACACATTCTGGGCAAATGCTCGCTCCACCACAGATCTGTGCCCTAACCTCTAAAAATTTAGAAAGAACATTTCTTTATTTTTTTTAAAGTAACATTTTTTATCTTTCTTTGAGGCCATGCAACATATTTTTATTCAATTTGTCCTCATCCTTCCCTACCCCAACTCCTCCCAGATCAATGCACTCTTTCCTACCACTTGACTACTCTGCTGCTGCTTTCTTCCACCTCCCGATCCTCCTCCCTGTCCTCCCACTCCTCCTCCCCATCCTCCTCCTCCCCGTCCCCTAACCCTCCTCCTCCCCATCCTCCTCCTCCTGCTCCTCCTCCTCATCTATTTTAGAGCAGAAAAGCTGGTACTCTGGTTCCCTTAGCTTTTCATTCTCTCCTCTGAAATAGTTTCTGAACCTTAGGTGTTAGAGGATGTGCTGTAGATGTATTCACCAGGGCAGGCATCACAGGCACAGTTGTTCTGTGCTGTTTGGTCAGTTTTGGCTTTCGGTGATTGTTTTCTTCTGAGGCACAATCTTCTCCAGGTGACAGGTGAGAGCTGTGCTCCCCCGTGAGTACTTGGATAGTATAGAGAACACAGTGAGGATGTACGCCAGCTTAAGAAATTGCTAGGAGTAGGCTCTCCTCTGGCTTCCATGGTCTCAGCAGCCATGTGCAGTTGGCTTACACTGTAGACTTAACTGTGGCTGGCAGGAGTTCCTCCTATTGGATGGGCCTTCAGTCCAGTTAAACAGCTGCTGGCTACCACCAGGATGGAAGTGCCACTATTACCCCTTTTGGAATACCATGCAGGGCTGGTCATTGCTGAAGTTCACTGGCATTACAACTGGGTTTGAGTGTTGATTGCTTTTCTCCTTGGCAGCTCATGGCTTTTTTGTTACTATGAAAGCTAGTCCTTAGGAGGCTTCTAGTTCAGAGGTATTTCAGTTTCTCCCAGTTCTATAGCCAAATGTGTGTGTGTGTGCATGTGTGTGTGTGTGTGAGAGAGAGAGTGTGTGTGCATGTGTGTGCATGTGTGTGTGAGTGTGTGTGAGTGTGTGAGAGAGTGTGTGTATGTGAGTGTGTGTGCATGTGTGTGTGTATGTGTGTGCATGTATGTGTGTGTACATGTGTATGTTGTCTGCATTAAAGTCTTCTCTTTTTCTAGAAGACAACCAATAGCAATAACAATAGCCTAAATCATCCTAAGAAACCTATCCTACATATAAACTGTGGATTTAAGGTTTGGTTTGCGTTTAGAGAACCCGTGGAAAGACAGAGATGGTATCAATCGAGTGGTAGGCATAGGAGCTTTCTTGCTTAATCACTTAATACCATCACCTAGGATACTGCCTTGAAGATATGAAATCTTCAATACATGTTAGTTGAATGACTGCAGGCAAGATGCTGAGAATCCAAAACAGCCATGATGAAGAGTGAAGATCTTAAGAGGAAAGATTTACTGAACAGTTCATAAATCATTCTGACCTCAGACCTGTAGCATTCAGATAAACCTGACTTAAGAAATCATATTCTGAAGGCAAATGCGCAACTTACATCTTAGGCTTTAAAGCATATTTCTGCCTAATAACAATGATATAAATGGTAGTGTGGTCTCTAGACTAGTCCATAAAAAGCCATTTAACTCACAGTGCTGCTGAAATATGGCAATAATAATGTAATAGCTTACCACCTTCTGGAATATTCTATGAGAAAATGCATTTCAAGTTTCAGCTCTGTTGCTGGCTCACATTTCTTGAATTTCTGTCTCTGTGTTCCTTCTACTTAATTCCTTTTCAGATTTCAAGATGCAGGAGGAGGGGCAGCTTGAAGTGGTTTCAGTTCTAGTCCAAACAAGGAAGATTAATTTCTGGACGGTCCAGTAGTAGATTAGAAATTCTGGCTAAAGGATGACATTGAACAGCTATAATGCGAAAGTAAATTCAATGTAAAATATGTAAGGTACATTGCCAGTGGTTTATATATGGTTTTATGTATCATGCTTATTTAATTAAGACCAGAGTTTGAACTGAAAAAAGTCTATAAGCTATATAGTTAAAATTAAATTATAAGGATAAGCTATATTAAATTTGCATGAGATTTTCTTTAGTAGGTCTTACCAGGTGAGTGAACCATACCTTGGGGATATTAGCTTTAGAAGTTCTAGAAGGAATCACTTTGTAAATTACTGCCACAGGGAAGCAAAAGACTCCTTAAAGAATATTAAGCATTGCTGTAAGTTTCTGGGACTGGGCAGCCTGTCCTGTTCCTAGAGTTATCCCTCTAGAGTTGGCACCATATTTAACAAGAGGACATTTGATGAATGCCAAGTGAAATCATGCAACATATACATCCAAGGGCTGAATTTAGGAAGAAGAAACACAGCAAACACCTAATAAAGCCAAACCTAAGGGTCCATACAATATCCTTGTCAGATGAGATGAGTATGATGCACGAGTTTGTGAGATGGAAAGCTATAGCTCAGAGGAGGCAGAGATTTAAGTCACTACTTGTTGTCACCAAACAATTCAAGTTCTTGGCCATCTAGGTAAGACGGCTTTTCCAGGATGTCATGCAATAACTCATGCTTGTGATGGGCTGTGGTCAATGAGTTATTGATAGAAAAGATGCTTCTAGAATGATGGAGTATCTGACTCTGGAACTCTATCTTCTCTGGACTACACTGTATGATAAGGATCTGATGGCATTGCTCCATTAGTCTAGATCCCATGTAATAGGTAGAAGTAGATAGAGTGATCACATACAGCTTAGTTCAAATCAGCACTTTTTAGGCAGCAGAGGAGGCCAACAGAATAGGCGTAACCCTGTGTTATCCTAAATATACGGTGGTCACTTAGACTTTGACCTTTATCTCTTTAACTGTCTTGAGGTTAGGGTTGCTATTGCTGCTGCTGGATCTCCTACTTAGAAGGAATACATTGGGGACTAGAGAAATGGTTTTAAACTATCAGTGGTTTAGAGCCCTTGATGACCTTCCTGAGAACAGTCTGATTCTCTGACCTCCCTTCTGGTGCTCAGAATTGCTTATAACTCTAACTTCAGGGCATGTCCTCATCTGGACTTCACAGAGACCCACACATGTGGCATATACATGCACACACACACATATGTATATATATATGTATATATACATATATATACATATATATATATATATAAATTCTACACATATATATGTAGAATTTAAACAAATTTTCAAAACATAGACAAAGAGAATAGGGTGCCAAGATAAAAGTCAATGCATAGATCTCCACCCACATGTGTATAGAAACCATGAATAAAGTACTTTCCTGGATATTCTCCTTAAATGCAGAAAAACATATCATTGATATTTTTCCTCTATATTTTTTTCTATCTTTCATTTTGGACAAAGTGCTTGGATTTATAAATGTGTTCCTGAAAAATTAGGTGTGGTGTCAAGACACTAAATTAACTGACCCACCAGGGCATTGAACCAGAAATGCTACTACTCTTGGTAGGATCATAGTCTAATCACCTGTGGATATGTAAATGATAAAATGGCATTCAAAGTGGCTTTTTAAGGCTGACCATAATTCACAATTATCATAATCCTTACAAACAAACTTAACAACAAAAAACTAAAGTTCCATTGGCATCCATCCATGTAAACCTGTCTTTAAAGGCTTTCCAAGGTCTTTGATTTGACTGTAGACTTTAACCTGGGCTAGTTTCCAACTTTTCTCTCTCCTCTATAGCTTGAGAACTGTGTTTCACACAATTTAACGTACATTTTGGGGAGAAGTAGAATAGGAAACTACTCTGAAGAAGGTTATGAGCAAACTGTGCTGAAGGTATATGCTATGATGAAAAAGTATGTCATGATGAAAGTAATTGCTTTAATTAGCCGTCAAGCAGGCTTCAGGGTCAGCATGACAATAGATTTCTTTATGTTTTTGATTTAGGGGAAGCGGTTAATGATTTTGTTTTTATTATCTTTACCCCCTGCTTCAGAATTATTTACTTAGCACTTGGACAGCAACAGATATTTGTTATTATAAAATCAATTTCATGCTTGACTGGTCCATCTCTTCCACCTCTGTCATTACTCTTTGAGCTTTGGGTGTTATCATAGACTCATTTATGTTTATACAACTCGTCCACAATGAGTCCTACCAAGAGTCATCTGGGGAATTGGAATCATGCAGCCCTCCACAGTACATTTTCCCTCTCAGTTTTGGAAAATTTCCATTGATTCATTTCCCGATTTCTATTGAAAATTCTGACCAAAAGAACAATATCTGTAAAACGTCATCCTCACATTCTACTGTATTCACCTGTGTGTCATTAAGAAGAGGTTATGTGTCTGGAGTAGAGAACTAATTTACAGTAGGAGATGTCTCTAAGCAATCCTTCATCTTTACCTATTCAAGCCCCATCTTCCACTTTTCATGTAAGGTTCAAGGTGACGATCATGACTCTCATGAAATGTCAGTAGTTGTGAAGTTAAATAATCTAAATGCTACTGACATTTTTTTCTTGTCTTGTCTTTGTTGCTTTTGTGTGGTCCTGAATTAATTTCCCAAACATATACAGTTACATTGCCAAGTCTCCATGTGTCTGCCAGGTCAGCTTTGAAACATGGCTGTGGATGTGGGATGGGACTCTCTCATGCCTGACTCTCCTGCCTTCTCTCCTCATGCCCATCATGATTTCAGAGCCTCTGACTGCTGCCCTCAGACTCGCTTGAGGGATTTACCTTCCCGTGTAACCATTACTAAGGGTCTAAAATAAATTCTCTGCTCTGTTGTCTAAGAGTCCTGGTGTGTTGTTACAGAGGCAGAGTCTTCTCATTTATCCTTCTTTCCAGACCCATCTCACTTTCTGTGGGGGCCTAGACCAGGACTCTCCTCTGTCTGATATTTTTCATCCAACAGAATGCTATTCTTTGATTCCGTCTCCCAGTCTTTCCTGATCATTGGTGTTGACCTTATCACCCAGGGTACCCCTTTTGTAAGGTACTTATTAAATACAGCTACTAATTCTGCTTGGCATCTCACTGTGTGACAATCAGCAAACTGGAAATATTTTGAACCTCAATTCTTTATGGGGAAATGTGTACTAATGTAAATATTCAACTTATATTGTACATAGATGCTTAGAAAATCAAATATAGCAAGTCGTGAAAATGTATCATGTTCCTAGAAAGAGTCACTATTTCATTTTACTGAATACCACATGTATAGATATTTTTGGGAAATTTAATCTCTATAATCTTTAAAAACATTTTTTTTTATTTAACTGTGTGTCTGAGTGCAAGTTTGTGTTTATGAGTACAATAAGTACAATGTCTGTGGAAATTGGGATGCCGCTGGATCCTCTGGACCTGGAGTTGTTGGTGGTTGTGTGCTGCTTGATGTGGGTGGGGGCAGTTAAACCCAGGCTTTCTGTAAGAGCATTATGCATCTTTCAGAGCTGTGCTGTCTCTCTAGCCTTTCAATAATATTCATTAGCTAATACAGCATAAAAATCCCCATGCTGATATTACATCTTAACAATTGGCAGCAGTTGTATGGAAGGCTCACATGTTTTCAAATGTGTCACAATGACCTGGCAATTTCTAGAGATAGATCCATGGGTTCTGTGTTAACAGATCCTGTTGATTGGCATGTGGTGGTGTCTAGGATCTGCATTTTTAAACAAATATCATGTATTAGATCTTTATGGATTCTAAATAATGAGAAATCACAAACCGGGTGATTAACTAACAGACACAGATTGTCTCATGGTTACAGAAAGCACAATGGAAACAGCCAGAAGGGTTAGTGGTTCTGTAGATCTAGCCAGCCAAATCCCATTTATCCTGATAGATGGAAAGAAGGAAATGTTCTTCTTGCAGAGTCTATCTTTTTTCAACTTGGGACAGACTCCATGGCCTTGTTTTGACATAGTTAAGAATAATATTATTTCCTTTCTGGAATGCCTCCTCCTATGTCTCTTCAGGCATACAAATGCTGTCTGTGTCCACATTAAGGAAACATTCCTTGGATGGCGTGGCCTATATGGCTATAATTTTTGCCTAGGCCTTGGTAGATTTTATATTCTATCTTGTAGTAAGGTATATGATGTCCTATAAATTGGTCACCACCAGAATGGTGCATTTTATGCTTCTAGGTATTTCTCTCCACATCCTTTACGACATGGAGTCCCCACCAGGTGCTTTGCAAACAGCCCTCTTGTTTATTATCCAATTAGATGCAAAAACAAATAATAGAGCCTTTATATTACTTGAGGAAGATAATACAAGTTTTCATTAAAGTGAAAGAATTTTCCAGATGTCTTTGGAAAAGGTTGATGGTTAAGTATATTGTACTCATCAATTGGAATATATGCATTCATTAAAACAATAACTGTGAAGATGATTTATCAGCATGAAAATGTCATGGGTTGTATTTTAAGTGAAGAAAATAGAACATAAAATTATGCTTATGCTATAACTGTAGCTATGGAAAGTATGAATAAAAGCTGAGAGAATAAAAACTAAAATATGAAAGTAGTTATATTTGGACCATACATTAATAGGTGAATTATTTTCTCTTAATACTATAATACTGCTTTCATAATAATTGGAGCACATATGGCAATAGGCAGTTTGGACTATTGCCAGCTACAGAAAATAATAGTTTCTAGAGCTGTAAAGTGACGGTTATATAGAGACTTAAAAAGCCTCAAGGGCATGGGTTCTGCAGTTTAATGTGCACACAAACTTTGATAACTGTATGTGCTTGATTCTTAGCTTAAACAACAATGAGTGTTCAGTTCATATGGATAATATTTTAAAGACATGGCTGTTACATCTCTTGAGAGCCTTCTTGGCATCCTACCATGTAAATCATGAACCCCAGTGTCAGTGACCCCAATGGTTATAGAACTGCCAGGAAGGTAACAGAAACTAAAGACTGATGACAATCAGTATTCTAAAGAGTCTTCTACCCCAGATCCCTATGAAAACATTTCTGGGGACTTCCTTGTCTTTTGTCTGTATGGGAAAAGATGATATCTTGTCTTTGAGCCATTGTGTAGTTTGCTGTTATAAGAATATCCCAGGGGTCTTATCAGGGAAGAAATGGCAGCCCCCAAAGTGAGAGTGAGTCCCTGTGACGGCCTCATCTCTTTTCACGTGGACTGCCACTGGCAAGGCTCCTTTTAAAAGAAGGATTCATGAAAATGATTGGCACTTGATAAGTGGCTGATATCAAATAGGAAAATCCAAGAGATAATTTGAAGTCTTTATATAAATGTTTTTGATTTAAAAAAAAATGAAGAGGAAAAAAAGACCCCAAATTAGTACACTAAGAACTAGCGTCTTCTCACACCATGCTGTTTTAATTGGCTGCTGCTCATGAGAAGAATCAATAATTTCTTTTGAAGTTTCACATTGACTGCTTAATTTTGATCAAGTCTCATAATTAATAAGCTTGTAAAATGAATCAGCTGTGATTTAACCCTAGTTTTTTAAAAAGTAGCTGCAATAATATAAGTAATAGGTGATCTAACCTCATTCAAAGCCTTATAAATGATTTGAACATTACTTTGGGCAAGTTATACTTTATCAAATTTCTTAGGAGTCTCAGCAATCACATTTTTACAACACCTTCGGAATAAATTTATTGAAATGTTAATGTAATTTGATGGTTTTTCAGATATTATTCCTGTTTATGTTAACCATCAAGTAGAACTATAATGCCCACTATGCTGCCAAAATGTTGTCAGGCCTTATAGAAGCAGAAGAGTTAGTACTGGCTGGGATAGATGTGGATACACTTCTCAAAGGCCTATGGTATGAATGGATGGAGAGATAGTCCAAAGTTTATAAAACATCATGGTATCTGTGTATAGGTAAAAATAGTTTTAGGAAATGGAGAAAATGTGAATAATATCTGGACTCCTGAGAGGACATGGCATTTGAGGAATGGTGGTATGGTAGAAACTGCTTATTTCCCCAATATCTTTTCTTTCTTTAGATAGGAAGAGACTCTATTGATGGCTAGACTATCCAGTCTCTTTGCACTAGAGTGCTGTACACTTCAACAGAGTGTAAGCAAAAGTGTGTGTGTGTGTGTGTGTGTGTGTGTGACTTTTGGGTCATGCCATTAAGGCAATACTTATGCTTTTTCCTTTTTCATTTTTATGCATCTTTTTAGGTGTGTCAGAGGTCAAATAATCCAGACCAAAGGCAGACATCTTGGATTATATTGCACTGGTGTGAACATAGCTTCTTCTATATCTATGTCTCTAGATAGAAGTTGACTCAACCTTTGTCAACATCATCAGAGCTGTCATGCCAGCTGAGAATCTCATTGGTAATATAAGAAAGTTTAAAAAAATGCTATTGCTATTTGTGCTTCACTGTTAGAATAACCAAATCCATATCTTAACAAATAGATCCTCGGGATTTAGACCAGTAGAATAAACATGGCTGTGTGAGAAAGCACACATCGTGGATCTGGAGGGCCTAACATAGTGAACCAGAGTTGGCAGTTTCTACACTTAAGTAGTGACTGAAGGGACAAGCTTAGTTATTTAACTTAACAATTATATTGAGTTTATTGGTTCTGATCTTTGTTGAGTGTATGATACATTCTAGGCCATGATAGATATTGCACTGAGCAAGAGACATATATGCTGTGATGTTATGGAACTTAGAGCTGAAGGGTGGAAGAATATAAATATTAAATACTTTCTTACACAGATTATAAGTGGTGCAAAAGGTAGCTTTCTGTGGGCTAGATGTACATGTATTAGAAGCATCTAAATTCATATATAACAACCTAGAAACTGTTTGGTTCATAAAACATGTTTCCAAATTGGGAACTAAAGACTGAGTTCAACTTACCTGGACCTTGATTTCTTTACTTTATACTCCTTCTTTTTATCATCTGAATATTCATAGATGAGTAGTCATTGGCATTCTGTCAGGTTGTATATTTTGTTCTGTGTTGGGAGTAATTTGGTAAAGTTTGGAAATCCTCAATTGAGACATCTCTGCTGTGTTAAGAGACATCTCAGAGCTGCTCTATGAAGCCTTATCTTTGTGCTCATTTAAATTTTACTTCTTAAGGATACTAATATTGTGATTTTTACCAGCGCTCTACTACATTTGTCAAGTGATTAAGCTGTATTAGGAAATGGCTAGGGCTTGCTACGCCCTAGAATGTTGGAAATTTCTGCTCCTGTGGCATTGACTGTGTGAGGCTGCAGCTTTGGATCTCATCAATTCCTTGTCATGGTGTCTTCAGTCAGGTCGTTGGCAACCTATTATCCCAGCAGCTTCTCACTGTCTGTCAACACTATTGCTTGTTTGTGTACAGTGCTAGCTGCTAGGTGATTCTACAGAAGTAATGTGTCACAGAGATTTTCTTTTTTGACAAGTCTCTTACCTGGTGCTTAATGGCTATGATAAAATACTGTTTCTTCAAGAAAAGAACCACTTTTCCTTAACCACATGTTCTAGCCTTTGATGGTATATATGACAAAAAGATTGCCAATGGAAGTTATTGTCTCATCCCTTACAAAATTTACTTTTTCTCCTTTTTATACTTATTACTCTTAGTGAAGTAGGGTATAACTGTGCTCCATCAGGATCTCCTATGAAAACTTATTGAATGATTTTCCACAATGTGAGGGATTCAGTATAAAAATAGAGATGAAATTTCAGGATGCATTCTATTCAATAAGAAATGAAATAGAAAGTAGATTTTCACTAAATTGTTTGAACAACCAGAGTTAAACTCTCTGAAGAGAGTATATGTTTTGTAATCAATACAAAGTGAATTATGTTTTTGTCTGTCTTGTACCACATGATGTCAAACCTTAATAGATTTATTTTCAGTGCAAAAGAACTGTCTAGAGGATAGACGTAACCTAGTATTTCTTTTGGAGTTTGAGACCCATGCAAATTTCTGCTTGTCTACCACTATGAGTTTACCCTTCCCTTCCTCCCTTCTTCTTTCCTTCTTTCCATCCTTTTTTCTCCCTCCATTTCTTCACCTTTTAAAGAAAAACTACTGATATTTAGATAGACTAAGAAATCTATGTGTCAGAGATATAAGCCACATATATCAAGGTCACACATCTGTAGCAATCAAATGATAATTTGAACCCACAAATCAATTCAAAGTGTAAGTACCATTACTGAGAAATTACTGAGAATCCTAGGTGTTGGATTTGATGGGCAACGTCTGCTAAGATCAACCCTCTTAAGCATTCCTGTGCAGCTTGAATCTTGAAGGTTGGTTAATGGTTGCCTTGATCTCTCCAAAGAAAAATCAGCTGATTTCTCTTAAATTTGAATATTGCATGTTTGCTTAACCAAATATGCTTTTCTTGTTAACAGAATTTTGGAATCCGGAGGTCAGTGTGAATTTCTAATGTCTGTAGTTGTTTTATACAGTATTGCAAATAAAGACTATAAGCCAGGCTATCTGTGGGTATCAATTTGGAATGAAATAACCCTGTTTTCAAAAATCTGTCATGAGTGAGCTGGCCTTGATAGTCTTGATAATCTCTCCGTGGTGCCTAAGCATCTTGCGGCCTACATTTACATCCTTTAATCATGCTTCAGAGAGGTGTAGGTGATGGTTCCATAGGATATAGACTGTACTGTTCATTTAAGAAAATATCTGACCCCCATTTTTATTATTTATATTATAGCTTTGAATTTCCAAAAGGGTATAAAGCATTACTTATTACCCATGTGGATTAGCTGTTTTCTATATTGCTTAGTAACTTTACAAGTAGCTAAGTAAGTCCTTTTCAATTCTCTGTGTATCTGGACTGTGTACAAGATAAGCCGAGCTATTTTTCAACTCCAGAGTATTAACTTTAGTCTCATGAGGTAGTTTCAGCACTTTATAAGATTTTTATCATAATATGTTTGAGCATATGAAATATATGTCACATCCCAATCAGAAGGATGTGAAAACCTATTCTTTATCCTTGTACACATCCCCACACCCAGCGTTAACTAATGTAGTAACTGCTTTCTAGTTTTATAGTTTTATTTTCAGAACCACTGAACAGTATAACAGTTTATATATTCTGTAATCTCAAAATAAACACACACACACATATACACACATACACATCATATTTCTACACTTTGCTTTTTTTTAAGACAATATTATAGTTTTTAAGAAATTTTCATGACTTTCTCCCTCATGGAATGGTGCTTTGTAAACTTTAATGTGTGCACATATTACCCTAGGAACTTGTTAAAGCATGGATTCTGGGTCTGTCTGTCTCTCTCAAGACCTGAGGTTCTTCAGTTCTGTCAGCACTCTAGGTTTTGGTGATTGATGTTCCTGGTTTGAGCTAATAGTTTGACTAGCAGGATTATGTAGGAGCCATAGCATTCCCAACTGATAAATGATGTCTTTCTGCAAAATAACTTGTTTGTTTAGCTAGTTCAGGTATACCTCTCTGGAGACATTTGTTTTCACCCAATTTTATTTCTTCTCTAAAATCTCACAGGGAAGGGCAAGCTTGGGTGAAGAATCCAGGAACTGGCTCCCTTGATCCTAAGTGTGATGATGGGATGTATTTTTTACCTAAAAGATGCCGGATCCTATCCTGCTATTCATTTGGGTTTGATGCTTTTCTTTCATAGCTCCTGTAAAGAGGATTCTGGTCAGCATTTTTTTTAAGAAGAGTAAGAGTTTTCAGGCAATGATAGTGTGTGGTGGTATGTGTATCATAAGCATGTGATTATCATAGGGCTCTGAAATGGAATGTGTATTCTTACTTTAGCTTCACTCTTCATCACTCTGTATTCCTTGAGTCTTGTGAGGTCTTAATAGAGTTAGGTAATCAACTCATAAAGTACAGGAAGGGCATGGAAGAGCTCTGGGAACTCTGTCAGTAGAATTCAGAGCACAGAAGTGCTGCTCTGCTGTGTAGTGATTTATCCTCTCTGGGCTCTAGGCATACACATTTCAAGGAGCAGTTGGCAACTTTGATGGTCTTTAAGATATACTATTTAGTGATAATTTTACTTGCAGGGAGAGTAAGAGATGCTTGCGATCTAGTATCATTTATTCTACTGAATTTTCTGATGCTAAACTTTGAAACAAAAATTGTGTCTCACTTTAAATTAGTGATTTAGTCACAGAGAAATTTGGTCACAAATAATATGTCATTTAATAAAATGCTATAGTGTAATTAATTGGGCTCTTAGTTTATAGTAGCTGTCTGCCTTGTATGAGGAATTAGTGTCTTGGCTTGTATGTCATGAATTTCTTTGCATAGTATTTGCTATTGTTTTAAATAATGGTGGATTTAATAGGTGTGATGTGGGTTTGATAAGTGATTTGTCTTGCTAGAGGTAGAAGGTGTGTGTGTGTGTGTGTGTGTGTGTGTGTGTGATGCAGCATATATGTGTTTGTGTGCTCATTTATTTTTGTGAGTATTCACCCAAGTGTGATTCAAGGCTTCTGAGGAGGCTTGAAGATGATGGTGGGTGTTTTGTGAATTGCTCCAGATTAAAGACAAAAATCTTTCCATTTCAAGGGAGACTTATCATTAGCTGGTTTGTAACAAAAGGATGGGTTTCTGAGTTCATGTGATTTCTCTCTCCCTTCATCCCTCTCTTTTAACCCACACTAACCCTCTCCCTTTTCCTATCTTTATTATCCTTCTCTTTTATATTTTGTTCTTTCCCACCGGAGGCCAGACTGGCCACCCACATCTTGAAGTGGGTGAGAGGCAATCTCCAAGGACGTCAGGAGCTGATATCCATGTAACCTGACTAATTAGTTTTCTCCTCCTTTCCCTTAACCTGTCATGCTTCATCTCTTTTAACTACTTAACCCCAAAGTCCTTCTCATTTAGAATGTCCTCCTATGCCCTCTCTTAATTACCCCTTTCCTTCCCTATATACCCAAGATGTTTAAAAGTGCTGGGTGTATGTAAGGAGGTAGAGTTTGTTTATGTAGATGTGTAAAATTAAACCATGTAAAAATTTAATACCATAGAAAAATATTCACACCACATTAAATCAAAAAACAATGATGAGTAGCTGTGGCTCATGACAACTCTTAAAACATACAGCGCCCCTAGATGTAATGTGCAGAATAACAACAAAAATAAGTAGTAGGGTTTATCCAAAGAGTTAACATTGACGTGAGGAGGATTCTATCCCAAACTGTAGCTTAGCACTCTTTAAACTTTTTCTTGAGCAGCTCCCAGTGCACAGAGAAGGTTATTTATTCTCTTTATTGGATAGAAGTTTGTGGATATATGGGTCTGCTACCTGGAATCTGAGTATAAAAAAATGCACATTTATCTTTGGAAGATAAATTATATTGAATTGTATAGCATGATAACCTGAGAAGGTCCACAGGAAGATAGACTTCTCTGCACCAGAATGTGGTACACTCAACCAAACACACCTGTCACCCAGTCCTCAACATTTTCTTATAAACATAGGCCAGATAAGTCTCTACACAACATCCAAGAAGTTTCTGGCCAATTCACAATTTAAAATACAAATGAATCTTTCTTCTTAAGGGATAATTCTAAATATTTAAACCTGATTTATATTAATTCTCTCAACAATCAAACTGAATACCCAGACATAAATAGATATAAACGTGGACACCTGATTTTTTGATCAAAAGCCAGAAATATACAATAGAAAAAAGATAGCATCTTCAACAAATGGTTCTGGTTAAACTGTATGTCTATATGTAGAAGAATGTAAATAGATTAACATTTGTCATCCTGAGCAAAACTCAAGTCCAAGTGGATCAAAGAACTCAACAAAACACCGAGATATACCTGACATGACAGAAGAGAAAGTGGAGGATAGCCTTGAATGCACAGAAGACAATTTCCTGAACAGAACACCGATAGCTCAGGCACTAATATCATCAATTAGTAAACCGGACTTCAGGAAACTGAAAAACTTTTGTAAGATAAAGGACACTGTTAGCCAAACAAAGAGGCAGCCTATGGAATGAGAAAAGATTTTCACCAACGCCACATCCAATAGAAGAATATATATAATTTTTTCAATAACTAGATATAAAACACAATAATCCAGTTAAAAATGGGATACAGATCTAAACAGAATTCTCAATAAAGGAATCTTAAATGACTGAAACACAATTAAATGCTGAATATCCTTAGTCATAGGGAAATGAAAGTCAAAACTGCATTGAGATTCCATCTTACACATGTCAGAATGGCCAAAGATCAAGAATACATGTGACAGCACAAGCTGGCAAAAATATATGGCAAGGGAACACTCCTTCACTGCTGGTGGGAGTGAAAACTTGTACAGCAACTATGGAAACCAATATGGTGCTTCCTCAGAAAATTAAGAATTGATCTACCTCAAGACCATCCCTGGGCGTATACTAAAGGACACTTAATCCTATCACAAGGACACTTGCTCAACTATATTCATAGCAGCTTTATTCATAATAGCTAGAAACTGGAAACAACATAGATGTCCTTCAGCTGAAGAGTAGAGAAAAAATGTGTCATACTTGCACAATGGAGTATTATTACTCAGCTATTAAAACAAACAAGCAAACTTGGCATCATGAAGTTTACATACAAATGGATTCAACTAGAAAAAAGCTCATCCCGAGTGAGGTAACCCAGACCTAGAAAAAATATGGCATGTATGCATTTATAAATGGATGTTAGCTAAATGATAATCAACCTATAATTCAAAGGCCCAAAGAGGTTAGGTAAGATGGAAGGCTCTAGGTAAGGATACACATTCCTCCTGGGGAAGGGGAAATAGAATAGATTTTATGGGTAGATTGGAGGTAGGTGAGGAGGGGTTCAGAAGAAATCAAGGTGTGTGTGTGTGTGTGCATGTGTGTAGTTTGGGGAGAGACAGGTGGACTTAGATGATAGTATAGGTGGTGTGAACCTCCTGGAATCTATGAGGATGACCCTACCGAGGACTCCTAGTACTGGAGGTTACAAAGTCTAAAGTAGACACCTTGGTTTTCTTCTACCAGACAAGGCTTCCATTGGTAGACTGAGTTACATTCAGTTGAGCTGTTGGCTGAGGGCATTCTGTGGAGATCCCTAAACAACCCAGGTTAAAGATACTACACAATGTAGCTCTCTAAAAACTGGCAGGGTAGGGGGGCATTGCCAAGACCAACACCCACACAACCCATTGACTATGGAGAGGTAGAGCTGATGCCTGCATGGAGTGTTTACCACTAAATTCTACTCTGGCACAGGAAGATCCTTGGGAGGTGAAATAGAGACCTGGACACCAACCCAGTCACAAAATCCTTGACCTCCCTCTGTCCCGCCTGCCACCTGTGTTGAGGCAGTGGAGGCGCAGAACTTGTGGGGGTGGCCTACCAATGTCTGCTTTAACGTGCAGCCCATGCCATGAAGGTAGCCCCTGCCCTATACACCTGCATGGCCAGAAACAGGAGATTGGAGAGCATAGAGACCCAGGGTAAAACCACACATGACTGAAGAAAACAAATGAAATGCTTCCTAACCACAATCTGTTATACTCATAGATCAGTGCCCTATCTCCTCCTCATTGAGAGGTGTTCTCGGACAGCAGACGCGAGTGGGTCCTGAGACCCACAGCCAGATATTATACAGAGAGATAGTCTAAACTGGAGGTCCCCTTGGAGCTCGGGAAACCCTCCCCAAGACAGGGAGGAAAGACAGTAGGAGTCAGAAGGCATGATGGACACCTGGATATCATGGCCCACCGACAACCAAGCTCACACAGGCTCACACGAGACTGAAGCGGCACGCACAGGGTCAGCACGAGTCTGTACCAGGCCTTCTGTCTGTGACGGCTGTTAGCTTGTTGGTTTTGTGAGACTCCTAGTAGTGGATGTCCAGAGCCTGACTCTACCTGCTACTGGAACTCTGCCTTCTACTGGTTTTCCTGTCCAGCTTTGACACAGAGCTAGGCCGTCTCTTACTGTATCTTTGTTTTTGGTTGCTGTCTCTTGCAGGGCTGCTCTGTTCTGAGGGGGAGGAGAGTTGCAGGGGGACTGGGAGGAGGGGAGGCAGGGGAAACTGTGGTGGGATATATTTTATGAGAGAAGAATCTATTTTCAGTAGAAGAGACAAGAAATCTTGTAATACTTTATTATAATTTTTAATATTTGTCTAATTTAAGATTCCTGTGGAGCTTTATATCTTTAGAGTATATTAAGATCTTTAAGGAGCATTATCCATATATAGCTCAATATAAATCATTCCTTAATATCAAGCTATATGAATAAAGTAATTTAGGGAGACTCTTTTTTTTATTCGATATATTTTTTATTTACATTTCAAATGATTTCCCCTTTTCTAGCCCCCCACTCCCCGAAAGTCCCATGAGCCCCCTTCTCTTCCCCTGTCCTCCCACCCACCCCTTCCCACATCCCCGTTCTGTTTTTGCCGAATACTGCTTCACTGAGTCTTTCCAGAACCAGGGGCCAGTCCTCCTTTCTCCTTGTACCTCATTTGATGTGTAGATTATGTTTTGGGTATTCCAGTTTTCTAGGTTAATATCCACTTATTAGTGAG
This sequence comes from Apodemus sylvaticus, assembly GCF_947179515.1. Classification (NCBI taxonomy): domain Eukaryota; kingdom Metazoa; phylum Chordata; class Mammalia; order Rodentia; family Muridae; genus Apodemus; species Apodemus sylvaticus. The sequence continues at coordinate 5,496,520 of NC_067479.1, read as the reverse complement.
TGCATACCATGATTCACCTTTTGAGTCAGGGTTACTTCACTTAGTATGATGTTCTCTAGCTCCATCCATTTGCCTACGAATTTCATGAATTCATTGTTTCTAATGGCTGAATAGTACTCCATTGTGTAGATATACCACATTTTTTGCATCCACTCTTCTGTTGGGGGATACCTGGGTTCTTTCCAGCATCTGGCAATTATAAATAGGGCTGCTATGAACATAGTAGAGCATGTATATTAGGGAGACTCTTAAAGTAGAAGAATACCTGACACCACATTCCAAGTAACAGGGGTGATTTGTTTTATTTTTATTTTCAGGAAATTTGGCTACATGATGAAAATCATTGTGATATTTTTCAAATCTTCATGACATACAGAAATCAACTTTCTACTATGCTTAATTATTAATATTTCTTGCTGTTAATTTATATGTTAAATATTATTAGAAAGTAAAAATAGCTAATAGGGATTAAGTATTACTTTTTTTTCCTTCTTAACATTTTTCCCAATGTTTTTCTTTCTCTTAATCTTCGCTTTCTTTGTGAAAAAGGAGGGCAGCAAACATTTAATGTTTACCATGTCCTAGGCTCTGCGGTTGGTAAATTCTTCATTTGACTGTCACAATGGTCCTATAAAAACTCATAGCTATATCTATTTTGTAGTTGTAGAGGCTGAAGCTTCAGAGTTAGGTAATTAAAAAGTTTAAAGCCTTGTGTGCTATATTTCAGGCATCCCCTGGACCAGTAAAATTATCACCATGTGGGAACTCTTCAAAAATATATGTTCTTAGGTTTCCTGTGTTAGAAGCTTGGTGCTAGGCCTACACATATTTTTTTTTAAAGTTCCAAGGGTGCTTTTGATCTGTGCTTGAGATATATACCTGAACACAAAAATAATCAATGTAAATGACAAAGTTTAATTTTATGAAAAAACATAGATATTAAATAAAAATGATTGAAATATTATAGAAATAATACAATACACAATTAATATATAAATATATATCTAAATACTTATCAATGGTTTCATTTGGAACCTTATTTTTAGAATTAAATATAAAGCTTAAGATTAGGAAACATGAATAGCTGAGAAAAATACCATAGTATGAACTGTGATGACGAAGAGTCCATTTTCTTTCAGTATCGATGGGTTTAATGGATAGGGGGGAGATCCAAGGGAATGTGATGAGGGGCAAGAGGATTATACTTAATACAACAAAAGAAGGTGTCCAGAGGACACTGTGACAGGTGAGCTGTCTGTAGTGGACTCAGTACTTCATTTGTCATGGTCTGAGCAGAATGGTCAAGAACTCGTTTCCACTTTGGTCTTTGCATCTCCTCCCTGGCCAAAGACGCCATCACTTCTTGTCGCTATTAGAGAACGTTTGAACTGGCCTGCACTGCCTTCTTCCCATCCTCAGACCTATTTACAGAAAGCCAATACCACTGAAGCAAAGCCAGAGCTTCCCTTCCTTCTGCACAGGAACACTTATGGCTTACAGTCTCCCTTAGAGGAAAAGCTAAAGATCTAACAGTGACCTGTCACGGCCACCCAACAGAACTTTATCCCTGACTTTGTATATTGCCTCTGGTACCCTGTCCTCCTAGCTCCATACTGACTTTCAGACTAATGGCCCTTTGGACTGACTACTTTCAGGCCAATGATGTTGCTGGATGACCTCCTACCTGGCCTTAAGCACAGATATTATCTTGTTTCTCTTTTTATCAGTGGCTCAGAAGTCCTTTCCGAGGAGTCTTCAAAACCTTCAACTTGTATCCCAGACAGTTGATACCTTTTGGCTCCATCTACACATTTTAAATTTTAAAAATTTGCTAACGTAACAGTCTGTGTACTTGATTTTTCTTTTTTCTTCTTCCACAGACTATGGATCTTCTGTGGTCCATTTTCAAAACAATCTGAGAGATGTTTGTAGGTTTTCTTAGATATCTCTTCATGTAGTTATTGAAATACCTGTTTGTTATTTGCTAAATGATAATTTTCCAGTGTAACAGTACTGAAGGTGGGATACTTCCAGCCGGATCTCGTAGTGCCGGTGAACAGATGAGGAAGATCTAATAGGAGACACCTCTGTGTTGTCAGTGTTTGTGGGTTCGTCTGAGACTGCAGATGGGACTGTTATTTTCTCTAGTATAGAGTATGCAGTAGGGAGAATCTTTGTGCTAGGGAGAAGATGAATGAGTCTTGGGTAAGCGTATGTCTCTCTTTAGTTTTATGACTAACTTTTGAGATGGTCTCACTTAGCTCTGAACCACCTGGTACTTGTTGTGGAACTTAGCTTGGTTTCAAACTCACAGCAATCCTGCCCCAGTCTCCTGAACGAATGCTAGAACTGTAAATATGCACCAACACAATTGGCCCAATAATAAAATTTCGATTTTAACTGGTGGTTTTGAAAAGGAGAATACAGTACATGAGTTGACTTAGCAAGCACATTCCCAGCAACTGTGGTGCTTTGCTCCAATGAGGAAGAACGGTGGAAACGATGCTTTGTGCAACGACAGAGCTTTTGGTTAACGATGTACAATCAAGGGAAGAAGCACTGCTGGGGATCAAGAGCGAGAACACGATTGATTTTGAAAAGTGCATCAAGGCAGGATTTCATTCCAATAAATCCAATATAAAGTAATGATTTGACTCACTATCCAGGAAGATGTGAATGATTGGTTTTTTATTTCAGAAAAACCAACATTCTTCTTCATACAGTCAATATTTATTGAGTAGATGATCACATAACTTTGTCCCATTTGTCAAACTGCTGCTCCAGGGGAAGCTGTATCGCAGGGTGTGAGGAGCAACACTGCGGTTTTCCACAAATAAACTGCTTTCAGACAACCTTGAAACTGTAAACATCGAAGAACATTTTGTTTCTGAAACTCAACAATCATGGGCTATCTATGTTATAAAATACCCAATAAGTGATTTGAAAATGTTCTCTAAATGTGAATTTAGGACACAAATTCATGTAATGCTAATATGAAGTCTTCAAAAGTCAGAGAAGTGAGACCCCAGAAAACCAAATAACCCTATTAAAAATGGGGTACAGAGCTAAACAAAGAATTTTCACCTGAAGAACTTCGGATGGCTGAGAAGCATCTTAAAAAATGCTCAACTTCATTAGTCATTAGGGAAATGCAAATCAAAACAACCCTGAGATTTCATCTTACACCAGTCAGAATGGCTAAGATTAAATATTCAGGAGACAGCAGGTGTTAGTGAGGATATGGAGAAAGAGGAACACTCCTCCAGTGCTGGTGGGGTTGCAAACTGGTACAACCACTCTGAAAATGAGTCTGGCAGTTCCTCAGAAATCTGGGCACTCACTTCCAGAGGACCCTGCTATACCACTCCTGGGCATATACCCAGAGGATTCCCTGGCATGCAGTAAGGACACATGCTCCATTATGTTCATAGCAGCCCTATTTATAATAGCCAGAAGCTGGAAAGAACCCAGGTATCCCTCAACAGAAGAATGGATACAAAAAATGTGGTATATATACACAATGGAGTACTATTCATCCATTAGAAACAATGAATTCATGAAATTCTTAGGCAAATGGATGGAGCTGGAGAACATCATACTAAGTGAGATAACCCAGTCTCAAAAGATGAATCATGGTATGCACTCACTAATAAGTGGATATTAACCTAGAAAACTGGAATACCCAAAACATAACCCACACATCAAATGAGGTACAAGAAGAATGGAGGAGTGGCCCCTGGTTCTGGAAAGACTCAGTCAAGCAGTATAGGGCAAAACCAGAACAGGGAAGTGGGACGGGGTGGGTGGGAGGACAGGGGGAGGGAATGGGGCTTATGTGACTTTCGGGGAGTGGAGGGGCCTGAAAAGGGGAAATCATTTGAAATGTAAATAAAAATATATCAAATAAAAAAAATAAAGAAAGTCAGAGAAAAATATAATGTGCTTATATGTACATGTGTGTATATATTTGAAGGTTCACACTACATTTAAAATTTTTTGCATTCTCTAGTTATTTGTGTTTCTGTGTGTATAGGTGTGCATGCATGATTGAGGTGTCCCTAGAAGCTAGAAATGACAGCTCCTTGTGCATCTGGAGTACTAGGCATTCATGAGCTATCTAATGTGGATACTGGGAACAGAACTCAGGTCCTCTGGAAGTGAAGTAGACACTCTTAACCACTCAGGCATAGCCCTATCCCTAAAGATTTATTTGTTTTTATTTTGCATGCATGACTATTTTGTCTGAAAGTATGTATGTGCATTGCATGTGTGCTTGAAGCCTGCACAGGGCATCTGATCCCACTGACATGAGAGTTATTATGGTTTTGAGCTGTGGACCACAGCTATGTCCTCTGCAGGTATTAACTTTGACTTCTTGATATTAATCTAACATCGAAACCTGAATATGAGGATGACTTGCTTGTTTTATTTTTATTTATTATTTGTGTATGAGTATATGAATATATTATTTAAATGTGTATGAGTGTTTTACCTACACACACACACACACACACACACACACACACATATATATGCACTCTGCATGCTTGTTGCCTAGGGAGGTTAGAAGAGGGTGTCCCTGGAACTGGAGTTATAAATGATTATTAGCCACCTTGTGGGAACTGAACCCTGGTCCTCTGCAAAAGTAAAAATTCTCTTAACCTTTGAGGCATCTATTCAGCCCCACTTACTTTATTTTTGTAAGTTAAATTCAGTAAAGAATATTAGTAAACCCAAACCATTTATTCAGGACATGTTTGCTCTGCAGAGAGAATTAAATTTCTCAATTTTAGATGAAGTTTTGCTAAAAATTAAAAAAAAAAAGTATCAGTATGTGCCATGACCTTCACCGCTTTGGGGTTGAACCAACAAGGGTGACAGATGAGATGACATGATAGGAGACTTAAGAAAGGGCAGACAGACAGATACACACACACATCTCTGTATGAGCAGTTTCAGGTCACAGTCCTCTGAGAGGTAGAGCTGTGGTTGATAGTTTCTTCATTCACTGGATTCAGCTAAAGGTCATTTGTTCAAAACATCTATCACTGCACCATGGAGCAGTTTGCCATCTCTTTACACCTGACAGGGGAAGGCTTTGACATCCCCATGGGCCCAAGGCACTGAGGTCAACGACATGACTGTGACCACCATGTCACCAACACACATTCACTCAGGACCCCATCGCTCCCCACAAATATGGTGTACCAGTCAACAAAAATCAATAGTGTAACAGATGGGGGTTGGATGGTGTCTTGTCTTGAGCTAGGCACTATGTAGGGGTCCAAGATGAGAGTTCACAGGAACCTGATGGTCCCATGGTCTCATTAGAAAATCTATAACCTGAGGCCAAGGGCTGGTAAGGTGGCAGCTACCCACACACCACACCACACAGTGCTTACCTGGAATTTTCAAGAATCTTGTAGTTGCATGGTGCCATCAGTATTCTTTAAATAATAGTTCTAAATGCATAGAACCACAGTTGCTGTGGAAGTCACTAATGAAGCTACTAAGGCCTAGTGGGATGACATCATGGTCCCTGGGCTTTCTCGTTGAAATGGATTCAGTGAAGCTGAACTTGGCATCCCCTCTTTCCTGAGCAATATTTGCGACAGAGTGAACACTATACACAGGATTACTTGTAAGTCTTATTCAGACCCAAGTGGTTATTTAGGAAACTACTATCATGATCCATATTTGTTACCAACACAGCATTTGGTTAATTTCAGAACAATTTCTGTGTAAGTATTTTGATCTCCTCCTTTTTAGTATTTCAGGCAATTTCTATGTGTTTGTATTTCTGACATGTGGTACAAGGTAATCATTCAGAATTGCTGGGGTTATCACAGTGGTCTTTGTTGTTGTTGACAAGCAATACTTTAAGTTAAAGGAAGAAAAAGTGATATGCTCATCCCAGAGGAGTTGATGTAAATAGATGAAGACTATTGAAGGGGTTGATGGAAACATTATTCAAATTATAGTTTTGTGAGAAAAGGCCACAGGTATAAGCTTAGATAATTATATATAATAGAGTAAGCTAGATTGTTTTATTATCTCTGGCCATTTGTTGGGAAGCGTCGTTTTTCAGATTGTTTAAGACTCCTCTGGTGTTATATATTATATGTTTAGAAGATGAAAATATGACTGTTGGTAATGGAAATGGGACTTTTTTTCCTGAACAAGAACCATGATTTTATATAAATAAAATATACAGTGAAGGCATATGACAGAAACCCTGCCTGGCCCTGAATGGCATCCCTGTAATTCTGTGATTTTAAACTCCCTCTTACTTGTGTGAATAGAATGGGATTTATTTTAAAGAAGTCACAACAAGAAACAAAAACCATTGGGGAATATAATAGTTGCTGTGTATTTTGTTTTTATTTTATTTTTGTTGTTTTAGTAAATAGCGTATGCTCAGAGCTAAAGTTGTTGTGGACTACAACGAGGATGATCAAGACAGGCTTTACTTACCAGCTGTTTTGCCAGATGTCCACAGAAAGGCATTTTGTACCTTTTAAGCAGACTACATATAATACAAAAAAAAAAAAAACTTCCACTTATGCCTTGTTGTTTTGATGATACCATCTCAAACCTTTGCTTTTCAAAATTTAACACCGCAAGTATTTAGTCATTATGGAGTAAGGCGCATCCGTGTCTTTATTCTTGTAACAGGGAATGCTAAACACCAGGGCATCAAGGTAGTTTTTCTCCTGTCTTTTGCCCCCTCCAAAAAATGTCATTGTGATTTAGAAGCTGCTGCTAAGGAGAAGCCTGTTAACACAACTACAGTCCACGCAGTTGCAAATCTTCCTGTTTTAAGGCTTGGAGTTCTCCCCATGGAGCCATCTTGCCCCTGTACAGATGTTCGGCTCTCTTGGAAAAAAATTGTGCTGATCCTGATGCAGATGCTGCCACATTGGCCAGCACTTTGATTAACCTTTTATAAAGAATTCGCCTACAGAAATCTGGATTAGGACGCTCCCAAGTGTCTTATTAAAAGCCTGATGGGCTTTATTGAACCTCATGTTTATACTTTTTGTTCTATGGATAGGTTTTGGTGTTTAGTAAGTATCAAATGGAAATCATTAGCCTACACTAACAAGGATTTCTGATGGGAGCTGCTCACATGTGCTGGGAGTGGGAACATCCTGCCTGCTGCTTGATCCACGGACTGACGAGGAAAGAGGAAAGATAACTGTACTTCTGCAAGGAAAAGGGGTTTTAATTTTCCAAGAACAAGTTGCTAATTGTGGGCCTTTGTTGATATCCCACGAGAGATGTTAATAGAATATTCTATTTTCACCAAATCTTTGAGCTAGAGCTTCCAAGTGAGTGATTATACTCCAGTCCCAATGCCCTACCCCCCACCCCTGGCCTAGAAGCCATTATCCATAGTCACTATTAAAAATTAAGGTACGTGTGAAGCAGGAATCAAAACCCTGTTTAAAATCATACGTGCCAACAAGGCCATCCTCTGCTACATATGCGACTGGAGCCATGGGTCCCTCCATGTGTACTCTTTGGTTGGTGGTTTAGTTCCTGGGAGCTCTGGGGGTACTGGGTGGCTCATACTGTTGTTCCTCCTATGGGGCCAAACCCCTTCAGCTCCTTGGGGCCATTCTTTAGCTCCTCCTTTCGGGTCCCTGTGCTCAGTTCAGTGGTTGGCTGAGAGCATCCCCCTCTGTATTTGTCAGGCACTGGCAGAGCTTCTCAGGAGACAGCTATATCAGGCTCCTGTCAGCAAGCACATCAGTGAGAGGAGAGGCCCTTGGTCCCGTGAAGGCTTGTTGACCCAGTGTAGGGGAATGCCACAACAGGGAAGTGGAAGCAGGTGGGTTAGTGAGCCAGGGGTGGGGGGATGGGTTAGGGAGTTTTTAGAGGGGAAACGAGAAAAGGGGATAACATTTGAAATGCAAATGAAGATATCTAATAAAAAATAAATGCAAAAAAAATAAATGCCAATACTTCAAAATAAAAACCATACATGCCACATTTCAGGTGCATCGGAGCTATGTGTGGCCAATGGTGACTAGGCGGAATAATACACACAGGACATCTCTGTGAGCTCGGAAGGCTTCTCTGGGCTTCGCTCTGGGAGCTGTGGATATTTGAATGTACCTCCAAGAGCTGGGTTACAGGAGTAAAGCCATCCTGGGCTGTCTGTGTGTCTGGGGCCATAGGTAACTCATGTGTACTCTTTGGTTGGTGGCTTTGTCCCTGGGAGCTCCGGGAGTACTTGGTGACTCATATTGTAGTTCCTCCTGTGGCACTGCAAACCCCTTCAGATCCTTGGTTCCTTTCTCTAGCTTCTCCATTGGGGACCCTGTGCTCAGTTCAATGGCTGGCTGAGGGTGCCCCCCTCTGTATTTGCCATGCATTCATAAAAGGAATTTTCCATCAGGTTTGATACTTTAAATTTCATAGTATTTAAAATCAAATGCATTAGCCTTTCTCCGCAGAAATAGCTGCTCCCAATATTTGTAGCTTAGCACTGAGTGAGAGTTAAGACTTTGAGGTTTAAGAATGGGTTCTTGGAAGATAGTTTTGTTTTATTATTATCACTAATAATAAAAATGATAATAATAATAATTCTATATACCTAGATAACTTCAGATGTTAGAGTGCACATTTGAAGGTTGTCTGCATATTGTGAACTGCAGAGGAAAGAAAAACTGCCCCCAAATTCCTACTATTTAGAAAAACACTATTGTTTTCAAGGCTATTTTTGTATATTATCAAATTAGCAAAATTATTATACACATACATGTGTAATATATTTGTATAATATGTGTATATGTATATGTGTATGTGCATATATATATGTCAAACATTATATATGTTTGAAACTGCAAAGCCTTTTTTTCTCATCCAATATATTTCTAATGACTCCGTCATTCTCTTGGGCTGTTCCCTTTCTGCTTAACTTCCTAGTTCTCCATATGCAGTGCTCTTTGTAGTGACCAGTAACATTTCTATTAGTTCTTTGAGCATTCCTTCCAGTGTGCTTGATCATATTCACCCAGATGCAGTCCTCTTCCTTATCTACCCAACTTTGTGGTTTTTTTTAATACCCATTAAGTCCAGTTTGTGCTACCCTCATGTTCTTGGGGGTGTGGCCTTCCACTGTAGTACAGCAGACTGACCAGTGGTGACCATCTTCACGTTGACTCTCCCTCTCCTAGCACCAATCAGTTTCTAATAGCTTCTTAGCTAGGGGTAGGAATTCTGCCACCTCTCCTTTTCATGTTGGAATTTGGTCTGGCTCGATGTTACAAAGGCTTGTGCATGCTGTCACAGTCCCTGTGAGTTCCTATGAGCTGTTGTCCTATCCTATCTGGAAGGCACTGTTTCCTTGAAGCCACCATTGCCTCTGGCCACTAAAGTCTTTCTGCCCTTTTCTTCTGCAATGATTCCAGAGTCTAAGAAAAGGGGCTTTGGATGCAGCTGTCTCAGTTCAGGATGCAAATTCTGTAGTCTCTTGTTGTTACACATTAGCTAGTTCCACAGACTAGCATATATGAAACCCAGCCCAGGAATAAATGATCACTTTTGGAGTTATCTGTGGAAACCCCACAGTCTCATCAAATGTCTCAGGCTATTGCCATTGCTCTTGGTTGCTCTTGAGAACTTAGCAGGAAGATTCTGTTGGTGAAGACGCCATCACCTGAGGCGTAGAATGTGTTGATATCAAGCTGGTACTGACTTAGAAGTATCTTCCTTTCTGGGTAGCTTTCACAGTGGAAGGATGTGTTATGCTCATTATGAGAAGATAAAAACAGTCATTAGTCTGGCCAGATGTGAACTCTGCAAGATGCAAAAAAAAGGCTGATTTGGCAAAACGTTTTAACTGATGCACCAGTGTTCATGGGGCTAACCAACCACTTTCTGATTGAATTTAAGTACCATTCCACAAGATATAACCCACACCTGACACCATTGTTTGCTCATGAATCTGTGACTAGATAGGCCATAGTCCCTAGGTGAGAATTCAATGTTATTATTAATATTAACAATGTTATCATTATTCTAAAAGAGCAATGCTTATCTTAGCTCTCGTCAGAGAAGCTTCTGTTTTCAGTAAATGGCGAATAACCTGGGGACACACACCCAGGTTGCAGTAACCGTTTTATTACCTTGGCTTTCCTCCTTCCTACTTAGACCCTGCGGTTCACCTGTCTTTTTTCTTTGCCTTTCTTCTCTGGGAAAGAAAGAAATGCTACTCTTTGTTTCTTCTCTAGTGAGCCAAAGCTGAGTCTTGAACCTCAATTGGAAACCTCCAAACACCCCAAGTGTTGGCTAAGGGGGCGCGGCTCTCACGGGCTCCAGGCACATGAGCAGCAACCAGGCTGGCCTTGTTAGCTCTAGTTCTCAATCTTCCTCTCTTCAGAGGCCCAGGGAAGTGGAATATTCCCTGAACTGTCTGTCGCGTGTGCCCCGCCCTGTCTGATGTTCGTCCTTATAGAAGTAGCAGTCTTCTCTGTCATTCGGAGTTAGTTCTGAGCATACCCGTGAAAGCTGGCTCCTGGATAAAGACATTTCTGATTCCCTAGTGTCTGACACTCATTTCCTCCTCTGCACTTCCACAACCCTTTATCATCGCTCTGGCATTCGTAATCTCTCATACTGGCAGAGGCACTCCTTGGCAACCAGATATTACAGGTTCAGCTTCTATTCCCCACAAGGCCTGGCATACTGTTGTGTATATGGTACACAGACTGAGAGGTTATTCTGAAGGTATAAATGTATGGAATAATTTATTCCCAAGCCTAAAATTCCATTAAAAACTATTTACAAAACTATCCCTATGAAAATTTCTTATAGAAAGCAGTTATTTTGACTTTTCAATTAATGAACTCTATATTATAACAAGGAAATAACTAATTTTTTATTTTTGTTGTTTGGTATGCTATGTTTAGACAATTATGAAATGTTCAACTTTGCTAGATTTAAACACAGAGGGGCATCTTGCTTAATGATAGATTATGGCTTTTTTGCCTCTACAAAAAAAGGGCTAAAATGTGAGGATTTTTAATGGAACCGAAATAAAAGTTTTGAAATGAGATGTGTCTGTATCTCAGTGTTGCCCGTGAACACTCAAACACAGTATGTGATAGAAGAAACATAAAAATGGAAAATTGGATCAGCAAATGGGTGGAAAATAGAATCTACGGCTGCTTTTCATTGTGTCCACACTTGTAATCCCTGTACGTGGGAGGTGGGGGCAGGAGAATCAGTTAATGCCGTTCTGGGTTACGTGCACAGGGAAGTCAGGGCTAGCCTGGGCTACATGCATGTGACCCTATCTCTGACATTAAAACAAAAAGTATGAAATGAGAACAAGAGTGACAATAGAGCCTTCTATCAGAGGTCATCAGAAGGCTTTCCGCAGAGATAAGTGCTGACGGCACATTTCCTCTAAGATCGTCCACCAGGAGTATGGCTTCTTAGATTGAACACAGGGGTCTCTGCTGGTTCATTTCCTAGCGCACTCGGAGTCAGGAGGCTATACCACCTTCTTGCGCACCTTCTTGAATTCTGAGACTTCCCTAATCGTCTGCTGCCTAAATCAAGATGAAGCAGCAGCCAAGTTGTTCTACAGCCGTGGCAAAATTGTTTTATTACTGAACTCCATTTCAACTTTATAGATATTAGTTGACCTGTCACACAGAACAGGTTACTGCGCCCGACCTTTCCGTCCGTCCTCTGCCTGTTTTAAGGGTGTGAAGTAACAGCTCAGCAGAAGACTCGCTCTTTGTTCAGCAGGTTTCACTTTTACCAAGCACTGGGAAGCAAGTGAAAGACTCCACACTAGCGGAAGCAAAAGTAAAGCCCACCGAAATCCTCTAGAGGTGAGGGAGAAGCAGATGCCCTTTACACCCACAAGTTTAAGTGCATTTACAATTTAGAATAATCTAATCAGTAAGTGTGAACGTGAAACATGCTTCACTCATCCGAGTTCCCGTCCAGGTCTTATTTCTGAACTGCTTCCCCTAGGGACACTGGAACCTCATGTCATGTTCCACTGGGGCACATCTCTTGATGAGTGCGACCCCTACTAGGTTCTAAGCTTATCTAAGGCACTGAGAATTTAAGGACAGCGCAGGAGCTGTTGGTATGCAATTTGAAACCTATTAGTTGAGGCAAATCGATATTATAAATTTCCATGAAAGTGAAACTACTCTTGGCTTCCTCATCAGTTTGTTCTTGTTACCGAACACAATGCTCTGCCAATGGCAGGAGCAGAATAAGTGTGTTACATCTCCTGTGGGAAAACATGGAGATAAAACATGGAGATAAAACTTTAAGAAGTGATTCTTGATCCAGTTAATGAAGGACTTCCCATTCTTAACATCTGATAGAGAAAAATAAATGAACAAGCAAACCCCTCATTGTTCATAGATTATGTGTCCACTGGTTTTGAAGATTGTTCTAGGAAAATCAAAGCAGATGAGGTGCATAGGCATATGTAAATGTACAGGTATGTGTGTATATCAGAGGCGTGTACACATGCCATGGGCATGTGTGTTTACCATAGGCATGTGTGTATGTCATAAGCATGTGTGTGTATGTTAGAAGCATGTGAGTATGCTATAGGTATGTATGCATATTAGAGAAATATGTGTATGTCATAAGCATGTGTGTGTGTGTGTCACAGACATGTGTATATGATACAGGCATATATGGATATCACAGGCATGTGTGTGTATGTGTGCATGTATGGAAAACAGACTCTCTTCCAGTGACACACAATGAAGTTTAATGAAGTTGGATATTTTTGACTTTACCTAGAGTATCTTTTCTACCAAGTAAAATGCAAAGATAAACACGTAGTTAAGCTGACTAATAAATTGTGGAATATATTGTTAATTTATATAGCTTTAAAAAATGATTGAAAGTTTTAAAGGGCATTGGTAAATGCTTATGGAAATTGATAAAAAGATAAATAGTTCACAAAGATACATATGTAAATTATTTGACAAGAAAGTACATATACAATATAGATAAGATTATACAATGAGACTTGTATATAATGACAGTAGAACAAGTATTTAAATGTCAATAGAAACTCCTCCAGCCCTGTAAGAATAGAAGTAACGTTTATATTCTTTATTTCAAATTCTTTATTTCAACTTTTTTCATATTATTAAATTTTGTGTTCTTTTCAAAGAACAATAATTGTTGTATACAAACTTTGATCAGAGCCGGGCGGTGGTGGCGCACGCTTTTAATCCCAGCACTTGGGAGGCAGAGGCAGGAGGATTTCTGAGTTCGAGGCCAGCCTGGTCTACAGAGTAAGTTCCAGGACAGCCAAGGGATACACAGAGAAACCCTGTCTTGAAAAAACCAAAAAAAAAAAAAATTGATCAGAAATGAGCTGCTAAGTTATAAGATTTATAGTGTCTTATCTGTTTTGTAGGGTCTTTGATCCTCCAATTTTGTTTTAGAGTAGGAATTGGCTTCATCTGTATTGTTAGGTAATTTTATAAGTAAAGTTTTATTGCAAGACAGACTTCCTTCTTCATTTGCATATTTATTTTTTCATTAATGAATTGATTAACTTTACATCCCAATATCAGCCCTCCTTGCTCCTAGGACTTCCTTACAGGCTCCTTCTTCCCAGTCCCTTCTTCCTATTTCCTCTTGAGAAGGGTGTGTCTCCCCAGGTGTCACATCAAGTCAGTATAGGATTAGATGCATCCTCTCCCACTGAGGCCAGACGAGGCAGTGCAGTTTGGTGAGCAGGATCCATAGGCAGGCAACAGAGTCACGGACAGCCCGTGATCCAGTTGTTGGGACACCTGCATGAAGACCAAGCTGAACATGTGCTACAGATGTGCAGGGGCTCAAGTCCAGCCTGTGCTTGCTCGTTGGTGGGTGGTTCAGTCTCTGAGTGCAGCCATGGGTCCAGGTTAGTCCACTCTGTTGTCTTCCTATGTTGTCCCTGTCTTCTTTGGGTCCCTCAGTCCTTCCCTCTACTCTTTCATGAGTCCCCGAGCGCCATCTAATATTTGGCTGTGGGTCTCTGAAGCTGTTTCCATTGGTTGCTGGGTGGAGCCTCTCAGAGGACAGTTATGCTAGAATCCTGTTTGCATGTATAACACAGTATCATTGGTAGTGCCAAGGATTGGTTCTTTTCCATGGGATGGGTCTCAGTGTGGGCCAGTCATTTGTTGGTCTTCTGTTGTTTCTGTTATTGTTGAAGTCCAACTTTAATTCATGGTGGTCTGATTGTATACAAGGAGTTATTTCAGTTTTCCTTTTATTTGTTGAGGCTTACTTTATGACTGAGTATGTGATCAGTTTTGAAGAAGGTTTTATGAGGTGCTGAGAAGAAGCTATAATCTTTTGTGTTTGGGTAAAATGATCTGTAGATGTATGTTAGATCCAGTTGATTCATAACCTCTGCTAGTTTCATTATTTCTGTTTAGTTTCTGTCCCTGTAACCTGCCACTTGATAAGAGTGGGGTTGTAGAACTCTCACACTATTAATGTATGGGGTTTGATGTGCAATTTAAGCTTTAGTAGTGTTTCTGTTATGAATGTGGGTGCCCTTGCATTTGGAGCATATTCAGATGTTCAGAATTGAGACTTCATTTGGTGGATTTTTGCTTTGATGAGTATGAAATGTCTTTTTCCATATCTTTTGATAACTTCTGGTTGAAAGTCTATTTTATTCGACATTAGAATGACTACTCCAGCTTGTTTCTTGGGTCTATTTGCTTGGGAAACCTTTTTTCCATACCTTTATCCTGAGATATGTCTATCCTTATTGCTGAGGTGTGGTTTTTTTGTGTGCAGCAGAATAGTGGTTCCTATTTATGCATCCATTCTGTCAGCCTGAGTATTTTTATTGGGCATTAGAGACCTTTGATGTGGATATATTGATGAGCAATGAATTTTCTTTAGTTCCTGTAATTTTGGTTGTGTGTGTGTGTGTGTGTGTGTGTGTGTACATGTGTACATGTGTGCACATTCTTTGGTCTTGCTGGTGTGGAATTACCTATTTCTTGTCTTTTCTTGGGTATCACTCTTCTTCTTGTGGGTTTTCCTTCTAGTATCCTTTGTATGGCTGGGTTAGTGGATGGTAAAGTGCTTCTTTCACTCAGAAGCATAGAACTTTTGCATGCGGTATTCTGCGGGGATCTATGGAGCATTGGAAACGAAGTGGAAAGGAATACATACTGAGGGTGAGGAAAGAGTGAAGGTAACAGGACCCTGCAGGGCTCAGAGGGAATATGCTGACGATTTGGTGTTTGGGAAAAAGACAAAGTTGATCCACACACATTCATGGCAGAGTCAAGTGCAGAGTGGACTGGCCCAGCCACGACTCTGTCCCTCTGCTCATAACTATTTTATTTATTCACCTAAACTTTGAATGACTGGCACCAGGAAGATTTAGTTAAAAACAGAATCTTCTGCTTTCATACATATCCAGCTTTGGCTCAGGCTTCGGGCCTAAACCAGATCCTTTGTGACTGACTCCCCGATGACCACAATCCTCACTGAGAAATGGAGCTCATGGGTGGATGGTGTCTGAGGCTGAAGCTACACCTCATCCAGAAGAAGGAAGCAGCAAAGGGCAACTCTCTCCCCTCTGCTTCTCAGTGTTTCCTTCCTAAATCTTCAATTAGACATTAATGTGATTCAAATGTCTTTCTTTGCATCTGAGATGTGATTAGACCTAAGGAGTACTAAAGTATTTGTCGCAATCAGTGCCAAGGTCTTGTCAAGTGACCATCTAATGGAGAGCTGCCTTAGTAAACAGCGGTGAGTGATGACGGAGGGAGTGCCGACGTGATTATTTCTGAGCTGGGATGTCTTTGGAGGGCATTGTGAACTCACTGGTTATCTGGGCACCAGGGGAGAATGACTGTATTTATAGTGTGAGTATGTGAAGCTCACCTGCTGAGAACCTTTCCTGGATAATTTACTCCACATTTTCATGCTTGTATTCTTCCTGTTTACCTTGCTTCACTTTTATTTATTTATCAAAAGTTCAGATTTTTATGTTCAGGTGTGAACCTTATGAACCTAGATTTTTATTACAGACAGAAGATCAAATGGCTTTTTAATTTGGAAAAAGAATTCATGGGAACACAAGTGATAATTTGAACACGACTATCAAATGTTATCATTCATAATTGTTTGATATAGCCAATGTTTATAAATATTTCTGGAAAAAGCTATATTTATTTCGTAAGTAAACATTTAGGTTTGTGACATTTTGTAAATATGTTAGCCTTTATGATCTTGCCAGGCAACATACTTTGATAGTATTTTTAAGTTGAAATGTAAATGATACAAAAGCATATCATTTGTGGGCTTTTTAAACTTGGATGTATAATACTTTCTACAAGTTACATGTTTTATGCTACAGAATTTATACAGAATCTCTGTATAATTATACATATATACACATTACATACAAATGTCAAACCTGTACAAAGTTAAAATACCGTACTTTTGTCTTATCATGTTCATATACATCTTGTAAAGCTAATTTTAGAATATCAAGTCCCATAAAAATTGTTAGTGGGTTTTTTTAACCCGTAGACATTTCTCTTAAAGATTATTTTTATTTTTAAGTATGTGTTTGATGAATGCAGGTGCCTGTAGAGGCCAGGGGCATTGGATCTTCTGGAGCTGAAGTTCCAGGATGTGGAGAGCTCTCCCAGGGGGGTGCCAGGGGCCAAACTCAGGGCGTCTGCAAGAGCAGTATATATTCTTTACTGCCCATTTGCCTTTACAGGCCCAGCCTCACAAATTTCTATACATCAAAGTAATCATGTGTTCTTTGTATTGTAGTTAGTATATACCTCACAGAACATACACAAGGTCCATAACATGCCCCAGACACACAGATTGCTTCAAGACTGGTTTGTTACTAGTTTGAATGTAAATTGTTACCTACTTCAAGGTTTTCTATTTCCCTGAGCTAAAATTCTTCCATCCAAATTAGTCTTGATTCGAGTGAGCATGTGAGAGCGAGCTCCACACAGCCCCACCAAGCGAATGTTCCTATTAAAGAGCTGGAAGAATCTGGCTGATACTGGTGAAGATGTCGCATCCTTTAGGTCAGCCTCTCTGCTCGTCCTGCAGTCTGCCCTTCTAGCTTCTCTGTGCGTGTTGATCGTTTCTTTAGTGTCCACACATGGCTGTCAGGAAGCGCTTAACTCAAATAAATTAGCTCTTTTACTTTTAGAAAAAAAAGTATTTACTTCCCTGAAAAACTGGATTCTACATGATAAGAAATCTTGACTCTAACAAATAATTTTTGTCACCATCATTTATATGGGGCAGCTGTTGAAAGGGCCTTATCTGGAGCGGTTCCTGGATTGGGTACAAAACAGACAGGCGACCTTGATTCAGATCAACATAAGGGAGAGGCAGACAGCTCTATTTGTGCTTTAAAAATCTGGACATCAAGCGGAGGGCTTAATGGCATTATATTCTCCCAGAGGAATAATTATACGGGGAAGGAAATTTCCCTTAGTGTCTGAATTCAATTAATCTAAGAGGATTCGAAGAAACTGTGTGTGTGGGGGGGGGGGGCGTAAAAATGCGTCAGTGAAATTAAAGGGCTCTCCCTCACAGTGGGTCTTGGATAGCAAATTGTTATTGGTAACATTTGTAAGTGTATTGGTAATTTTCCCTGCACTCGTAATCCTTGGCAATTATGTGTGCGTAGACAGAATGTGTCCTCAACACTGAAGAAATAGTATCAATACATTAATTGGAAGAACAGAAGTCATGATTAACTAATTCCTGCCAAGTGAGAAAAACATTATTTTAGCAGGAGCCGGTAACATTTCATATCTGGACATTTGGTGTAAGACAGCTCTCATCTAATACCTCCACTGCGGCTGCTGCTCCCTCCTGTCCTGCCTGACTTCCTGCCTGACTTCCTCCCTTCCCCCTCCCTCCTTTCGTTTCTCTTCCTCTTCTTTCCTTCTCCTTCCTCCTCTTTCCTTCCTCTTTCTCCTCCTCTTCCCCATTTTTTTTTTTACATAAGTATGATAAGTTTAAGAAGGTGCCAAGGTCTCCTTATTAAAATGCTGCTTTAGACATATTTGAGACTATCCCTGAGTATATGGTGTTCGTTGATTTTACTCTTTTAATTTACGGAGACATAGAAAATACTTTAATTTCTTGTGAATATTTGCCGTGATTCAAGATTTCAATCCCTAAGTTATCTCCTTCCACAGGCAGAATATAATATAATATATAATATGAAGTCATGATAAAATAAAATTTATCGCCAGGCATGAGCCCTTTCTCCTGTACACATTTTCTTAATATACTTTATGCATGCTGCTACAAGGATGCTGTAATTTGGTTTTTTAAATTACAGCTCTCCACGGTGAGAGGGAAGCTTGATTTGATTAATTATGCTTACAAGCTGTTAGAGACGGGGAGAACAGAAAGTGCTTCTGACTTCAGTTTTTGTGTAATTGCTGCTTTCTGGATGTACATTTCTTCCCTCACTTGTTGTGAAATGAAGAACTAATTTATTTAGAGGCAGAGGTAAGATGGAGTGTCCGAGGGCCTCCGCATGAATGGTAGTAACCAGCGACCGCCGCTTGATGAGGTTGGTCCGCGGAAGGAGCAGAGGAGCCCCTTGATGAGGTTGGTCTGCGGAAGGAGCGGAGGTGCTTAGCAGAATGGAAGTGCTGGTCCTTAGTTTTCAGCCTTCCAGAGAAGGTTCTCAAATTCCTTAAGCTGACCTTCATTTCACTTAACTGGCGACATTGTAGTCACATGATCACCAATTTGATCAGTCTTGGCATCTTCAGATGCTTTTATCTTCAAACTTGTTATTCATTATACCAATAAAGAGTAACAGATTTTATGTCCGTTATTTATTTCAATAAGCTGAATTAGATAGACGAATGCATGGCCGGTACTTGAGAAAGGTTATCAGTGAAGAACATAAGAATGATAGTTAACCAATACCTTAAAAATGAAATGATTAGTTAAATTACTGACTGTCATTTCTGTAATTAACTAGCTCATACTAGTTCAACACTAGCTGCGAGATTTAAATGAAAGGCCGTGTAGACAAACACTATCTGTCTAACAGCAACAGGTCAGAGGTGAAGGGCATTTCCAAGGTCTTTCTCCTGCCTTTCTTCCCTTCCATCCTTCCAGCCTCCCCTTCCTTCCTTTCTTCTTCTTCTGAGGATAGGTTGTTGAGGAGCCCGGGCTGGCACTGAGGTCACTATGGAACTGAAAGTGGACTCGAGCTGCTGGGTCAATAGCATGTGCTACTCTGACCAGTTTTATGACATGCTGGGGATTCAACTCTGGCCTTCTGCCTGCTAGGTATGAGCACTGCCCATGGAGCTATGTCCCCAACCTGCTATTTTTGCTCATTTGCGACTGTGTACTTCTGAGTATGGGGTCTAGGATGACCCTCTCCAAACAGACCGTTTTCCATCGATGACCTTGTTCTTTTGGAGTTCACAGTTTGTGAATTCACCTCCCGTTCTGGGAAATGAAGAGTTATGTTGACAATTTTCTGCCGAACGCAGTACATGTGTGTCACAATGGGAACAGCCTTATATGTTGACTGAAGAGACTATTGTTGATAGAAAATCAAGGGACTTGCTGGAATGATAAGGAAAATTAACCTTTGTCTAGAGGGAAAGAAAGATAAATTATATTTGGCATGTTTCTTCTATATTTGTACAAAATATTTGCATAGTCTTCTGCCAGAGAAAAACAATTTAAAATAATTTCTAAGCATATTTTCTGATCAAATACACACTTGGCATAGTTAGCAAATATTGACTTCTCTCAAATTTTATTCTAATATTGTTCCAGGTTGCGCCCTGGGCTCCCAAGGCGCCTTTGTTTACTCCTGACTTAATACATTATCACCTTTCTGGTTTTAATTTTGTTGTGCTCACTTAACTGTTCATTTTAGGGGTGGGATGGGACAAAATACTTCCCACCACCTTGGGCACTATGTTATGTCAGGACTTCAAGTATGTGTATTAATATGCAACCATCAATGGCGACACCAGCCCACAGTTAAGGAGTCGCCATGGAGGCGGTGTGGCTCCATGATGCACCTTGCTGCGACTGTTATCTTAAGAGCTATTGTTCTAGTTGGAGTGAGAGAATAGCGAAATAAACCCAGGGAGGAAGGATTAATTTTAATCTCACGGGTTTAGCGTGATGAGTCACCTTTGGCTAACAGAGCTATGGATCAAATATTTAGCATGTGAGTACATGTGGGCTCTTACACATGCATGTGAGTACATGTGGGCTCTTTCACACGCATGTGAGTACATGTGGGCTCTTACACATGCGGCTCAAGCCACAGACATCTTGTTCGCTTGTTCCTCTTTCTGCTGCCATTCCTTGAACCACCTCTACACCCACAGAGGCTGTGCACATCTGTCTTGTATGCCATAAACCTGCTTGCATTGACACCTTCCCAAAGGTTTAAGTGGGAACACAATGGGAAGTAGGTGCTGAACTTAGTCATTCAAGAGGTCACCATCTCTATTCATAGTCATTGCAGACTGAGTTGTCTTTCCACCAGAGGGTTGTGAGGTGGCACGAAGCAACTTCATTTCAGGCAGGAGAGTTCACACACCCTGCCTTCCCAAAGGAAACCGGATTATCTTTGAGAAGCCATGCCTTTTTTTCTACACATATGTAAAATATGCAAAGTACTTAGACGCGGGCTCTTTCCTGCCTATCCAAACGTGATTTTTGCAATGTTCAGTATTCGAAATGACTGTCTCAGGGACAGATTTTCCTGAGGCTGGTGAATCTGGTGATGGTGTGGATTTATAGTCCCAGACACTTGTGAAATGAGCCAATACATTTTTTGTCTTACTCTGAAGCCCATGTTGACCTTGATCTCATGATATTTTGACTCCACCCTCCTGAGTATTCCGCTAGATCTCTAGTGTTTATTGGTCCATGACATCACTTTGAGTTGTTTTAACTGGTCACTCAGGGCAGAGACTCCTAACTGATACAAGAGCGATCATCTCCAGAAAAATCGCCCTTCTCTAGTAACTGGAGAGAAAAGCAGAGTTTGTCAGGGCTCTGAGGTAACACTCTAACCTATCCTAACACCATCTAAGTCTAGATGTGTTTTGTGTGATAATCTAAATTCTTGGCTGGGGATATATAGTCAGTGGTAATATAGTTGTCTAGTACCAGTGAGCCAACAACTTTAAGCTCCTGATCCATGAAGATTACACATTCTTCTCTACTTAACGTTTGGAAATTAAATATGAACCTTTATGGTCATGCATTTCTTACTAAGTAGTAACTCAGTCACATCTATCACATGGTACTATAGAATGTTTTCTGATTTCTATCATGAATCCTGCTATGCGAACCCTTTACATGTTTAAAAAAGTAACTGGAGCTGGAGGGATGGCTCAGCAGGTAGGAGCACTGACTGCTCTTCCAGAGGAGTTCAATTCCTAGCAACTGCTTGGTGCCTCACAACTGTGTGTAATGGACCTGGTGCTGTCTTCTGATGTGTCTAAAGACAGTTATAGTGTACTCATATACATAAAATAAAGAAATCTTTAAAAAACCTGACTGGATATTTTACCCAATATTCTTATTACTAATTTATAGCTTGAGAACATTGGAGCCAGTGGATATGAGATCTCTATGCACTCACCTATTTTTTTTATGCTGCATTCATTTTTTTTAAATTTTCTATATTCTTTGTTTACATTCTAAATGATTCCCCCTTTCCCAGTTCCCCCCTTCCCATATGTCCCATAAGCCTTCTTCTCTCCACCTATTCTCCAATCACCTCCCTCCTTTTTCTCTGTCCTGGTACTCCCCTACATTGCTAGCTAGATCAAGCCTTTCCAGGATCAGGACCCTCTCCTTACTTCTTCATGGGAGTCATTTGTTATGGTAATTTGCACTCACCTATTTTATGGGCTGCTATATGCCAATATTTATAAATGCTCCATAGAGTTGTGTGTGTTTGTGTGTGTGTGTGTGTGTGTGTGTGTGTGTGTACAAATAAGTTTTTAAATGGTCACTTAAGTAGTCTATATTTGCATTAGTTTTCTTGATGTTGTTCTGGGTCAACAGTTACTAAGTCCTAGCTAGAGCAATTAGACAACATAAAGAAATCAAAGGGATACAAATTGGAAAGGAAGAAGTCAACACTATTTGCAGATGATATGATCGTATACTTAAATGACCCTAAAAACTCTACTAGAGAACTTCTACAGCTGATAAACAGCTTCAGCAAAGTGGCTGGCTACAAAATCAACGCAAGCAAATCAGTAGCCTTTATATATTCAAAGGATAAGCAGACTGAGAAAGAAATTAGGGAAATGACCCCCTTCACAATAGCTACAAACAGCATAAAGTATCTTGGGGTGACTCTAACCAAACAAGTGAAAGACCTATATGATGAGAACTTCAAATCTCTGAAAAAGGAAATCGAAGAAGATCTCAGAAAATGGAAAAATCTTCCATGCTCGTGGATTGGCAGGACTAATATAGTTAAAATGGCCATCTTGCCAAAGGCAATCTACAGATTCAATGCTATCCCCATAAAAATCCCAACCCAGTTCTTCATAGAGCTAGAAAGAGCAATTCTCAAATTCATCTGGAATAACAAAAAACCCAGGATAGCTAAAACTATTCTAAACAGTAAAAGAACTTCAGGGGGATTCAGTATCCCAGACTTTAAACTCTACTACAGAGCAATAGTGATAAAAACTGCATGGTATTGGTACAATATCAGGCAAGCGGATCAATGGAATATGATTGAAGACCCAGAAATGAACCAACACACCTATGGTCACTTGGTCTTCCACAAAGGAGCTGAAAGCATCCAGTGGAAAAAAGATAGTCTTTTCAACAAATGGTGCTGGTTCAATTGGAGGTCAGCATGCAGAAGAATGCACATCGATCCATTCTTATCTCCTTGTACCAAGCTCAACTCCAAATGGATCAAGGACCTCCACATAAAACCTGACACACTGAAACTAATTGAAAAGAAACTGGGGAAGACCCTAGAGGACATGGGCACAGAGGAAAAGTTTCTGAATAGAACACCAATAGCTTATGCTCTAAGATCAAGAACTGACAAATGGGACCTCATAAAACTACAAAGTTTCTGTAAGGCAAAGGACACCATCAATAGGACAAAACGGCAACCAACAGACTGGGAAAGGATCTTCACCAACCCTAAATCCGACAGAGGGCTAATATCTAATATATACAAAGAACTCAAGAAAGTAGAACCTAGAGAAACAAATAACCCCATTAAAAAGTGGGGTACAGAGCTAAACAAAGAATTTTCACATGAAGAACTTCGGAGAGCTGAGAAACACATTAAGAAATGCCCAACATCATTAATCATTAGGGAAATGCAAATCAAAACAACCCTGAGATTTCACTTCACACCAGTCAGAATGGATAAGGTCAAAAACTCAGGAGACAGCAGGTGTTGGTGAGGATGTGGAGAAAGAGGAACACTCCTCCACTGCTGGTGGGATTGCAAGATGGTGCAACCACTTTGGAAATCAGTCTGGAGGTTCCTCAGAAAACTGGGCACGTCACTTCCTGAGGACCCTGTTATACCACTCCTGGGCATAGATCCAGAGGATTCTTCAGTATGCAATAAGGACACATGCTCCACTATGTTCATAGCAGCCCTATTTGTAGTAGCCAGAAGCTGGAAAGAACCTAGGTGTCCTTCAGCATAGGAATGGATACAGAAATGTGGTATATTTACACAATGGAGTACTATTTATTCATCCATTAGAAACAATGAATTCATGAAATTCTTAGACAAATGGATGGAGCTGGAGAACATCATATTAAGTGAGGTAACCCAGTCTCAAAAGATCAATCATGGTATGCACTCATTGATAAGTGGATATTAGCCTAAAAACTTTGAATACCCAGGACATAATCCACAAATTAAATGATGTCCAAAAAGAATGGAGGAGTGGCCCCTGGTTCTGGAAAGACTCAGTGCAAGAGTATAGGGGGATTCCAGAACAGGGAAGTGGGAAGGGGTGGATGGAAGAACAGGGGAATGGAAGAGGGCTTATGGGACTTGCGGGGAGTGGGGACCCAGAAAAGGGGAAATCATTTGAAATGTAAATAAAAATATATCAATAAAAAGAGAGAGAGAGAGAAAGAGAGAGCTTCCTAATGTTGTAATGAGATTTTTCTTGTTTTCTTGTTAATCAGCTATTGCTTTGGTTGGAATTAGTGTTATCAACCAGATGTAAAATATTAGATGTATATTTTTTTCTTGAGGATTGATTCCTTTAGTATGTGTACCTATCCTTCTTGTCTCAAAGTAGTTACTGCTTTAGAATACATTCGTTTAGCTTTTCTTTATATTGAAAATAGATTTTTTTCTCTGATTGGATATCATGATTACAGTTTTCCCTCTCTTTCCTCCTCCCAGTTCTTCCTTGTCTCCTTTTCCATCCAGATCCACATCCTTTATGTCCCCCATTACAACAAGAAGAGGCTTATAAGGGAAAATGATAAGATATAATAAGATAAAATAAAAGTTAACAAACTGGAACTGGATAAAAACAAACAGAGAGAAGGAGGTACGAGAAACAGAGATGTCCTTGTCTGCATAATCAAGAATCCCATAAAAACACTAAATTGGAAGTTTTAGCATACAAAGGACCTGTGGGGTAAAAAGAAAGAATAATAAAATGTATAAATAAAAGTAAAAATAGAAAATAATAAGACACAACTAAAAATAGAACTAAAAATACAAGCCCCGATGTGGCATTATGAGACAATGAGCCTCCAAAGACATTGTAGTCATTGTTTGTTGTCCATGTGGGAGTGCAGTCTACACTCAAGAGTAGTGTGTTTCCACAGTGACACTCAATTGGAGAAAACTACATTTTCACTTGTAAGTGGTAATCAGCTGGATATTGTTTCTGGGTTAGGCATGGGGTGTGTGTCTACTTCTCTTAGCTCTAGAACCCCGTCTGGTGCAGACCCATGTTGGCCCTAGGCGTGCTGCCTCAGTCTCTGAGACTTGCATATGTGGCAGTTATGGTGATTTAGAAGGCCTTGTCTTCCTGGTGTCCTCCATCCACTCTGGCTCTTATATTCCTTCTACCTCCTCTTCCTTAGGGTTTCCTGAGCCATGAAGCAAGGGAGTTAATTGAAAAATACAGTTTAGGGTTTAGTGTTCCAAAGTGTCTCACTCTCTGCAAAATGTCTAGCTGTGGGTCTCCACATTATTCCTGTTTATTGCAGGAGGAGATTTCGCTGATGGCGACTGAACAAGGCACTGATCTATAAATATAACAATATAATCAGGAGTATTTGTTTAACCTCTGTCTCCATTTTTTAAGAACTGTAGTATTTGCTTTTATCCTAGACGCAGGGCAGTGTAGTCTCAGCTTCTTGGTCACTGAAGCAGTGTTGGGTATGGGTTCTATCTCATGGAATGAGTCTTAAGTAAAATCAGATATCGATTGGTTACTTCCATAAGTTTTGTGCCCCCCATTAGATCTGGTAGATAGGATACCACTGTAGATCAAAGAGTTTATACTGGCTTGGTGTTTACCTTTCTCTTTTGGTCGCAAAGAGACAAGAATTCATAGATGAAGGAAAATGCCTTGAATACTTCATGAGAAATTCAATGTTATGTGGGCATTGCTGTTAGCAATGGGGGCTTGCTTTACAATTTTGGAGAGCAGTCTATAGCCTTGGCAACTGCCTGAGTTGTTTGGGGATTCCAATGGGACCCCTATGACCAACAAATTATATCTAACCCAACCTCAGTATGGAAGCTTCATTTGGTGACAAAAGATGGCCAGGTGGAACTCTTTCTTTCTCTTTATTATTTTGTGATTTAATTTGGATTACCTTCAAATCTATCTTTGTACCTGTGTATATATCTATGTATCTATCTTATCTATCTATCTATCTATCTATCTATCTATCTATCTATCTATCTATCTATCTATCTTTCTATCTATCATCTATCTATCTATCTATCTATTTATCTATCTATCATCTATCTATCTATCTATCTATCTATCTATCATCTATGTATGTATCTATCTACAATTTATGTATCCATGTATACATCTATCATTTATATATATCATCTATGTATGTATCTATCATTTATGTGTATATGTATCTATCATTTATGTATGTATGTATACATGTCTATCTCCCTGTCTGTCTGTCTGTCTGTATATCTATCTGTCTATCCATCTATCTATCTATCTATCTATCTATCTATCTATCTATCTGGAAGTTTCTACTACATTAGCTTTTCATACTACCCCTCAAGTGGTACTTAATTTTCACTATCTCTCCCCATATTTCCCCCATAGTCCCCCTCTATCCTCCTCTGCTCCACCCAATCCTCTCATTTCAACCCCCTGTTTATTCATTCCTAACTATTCTATTTCTCCTTCTTAAGAAGATATACTTTCCCAAACTGTCCCTTACTCTATACCTAACCTCTGTTTTTTGATGGGTTGTGGTTTGGTCATCATTGACTTGACAGACACTATTTACATGTAAATATATACATAACATACTTTTCTTTCTGGTTCTGAGTTACCTCACACAGGATGACTTTTTTTCTAATTCCATCCACTTACCTGTGAATTTCATGATGTCATATAAATGTACCACATTTTTAAATCTGTTCTTTTGTTGAAGGACATTTAAGTTGTTTCCTATTTTGGGCTATTATGAATTGAGCAGCAGTGAACATGGCTAAGCACGTGTCTCTGTAGTAGGAAGAAGAATGATTTTGATATATGCCCAAGAGTGGTATAGCTGAATCTTGATGTAGATCTTTTCCCAACTTTGTGAAGAACCGCCACATTAATTTCCATAGTGGTTGTACACATTTCCACTCCCACCAGTAAAGGAAATATGTTCCCCTTGCTCCACAGCCTCAACAGAATGACCTGTTATTTGCTTTGTTGATTTTAGGCATTCTGATGAACAGAAGATGATAATCTCACGGTAGTTTGGATTGTCATTTCCCAGATGACTAAGGATGATGAACAATTTTTAAAATGTTTCTCAGTCAGTTAAATTTCCACTTTGGAGAGTTCTCTGTTTAGATCTGTGCCCCATATTTTAATGGGATTCCTTGTTTTCTTAATATCCAATTTTTTGAGTCATTTGTGATTTTGAATATTATCCCTCTTTCAGATGCATAATTGGTAAAAATATGTTTCCCATTTTTTACCCTGCTTTACCTGGGCCCCCTGCTTTATCTGAACGATGGTGTCCTCTAATTTTCAGAAATTCAGTTTCATGGAGTCCCACTTTTGTTGTTGTTGATCTTACTGCCTGTGCTAACAGTGTTCTTTTCAGAAAGACTTTCCCTGTTCCAATCAGCTCAAGGCTATTCTCCACTTTGTCCTCATCTCAGACTCAGTGTACCTGGTTTGTGTTGGAGTCCATGATCCATTTAGAATTGAGTTTTTCCTAGGTTGGCAAGTGCAGATCTATTCGTATCCTTCTACATATAGCCGTTCAGTCTAGGCCAGTATTGTATGATGACTATGCTGCCTTTCACCAGTGTGTATTTCTGGCTTCTCTGCCAAAAATCAGGTGTCCATACATATAAGGTGTTATGTCTGGGTCTTCAAATTGATTCCATTAATTGAGGTATCTTTTTTGTGCTGCCTGCACCATTATGTTGTTCTTACTGTTTCTCTGTAGTACAGCTTGAAATTGGGGATGGTGACATCGCTAGAATTTCCTTTATTATTCAGAATTGCCTTAGCAATTTTTTTGTGTTTTCATTTGAAGATTGTCCTTTCAATTTCTGTGAAGAATTGTGTTGTAATTTTGAAGGGGATTGCACATAATCTATAGGTTGCTTTTGGTAGGATGCCATTTTACTATATTAATCCTTCCAATCCATTAGCATGGGAGATTTTTTCCATCTTCTGATAGTTTCAATTTCTTTCTTCAATGTCCTAGAATTTTTATCATTGAAGTCTATCACTTGCGTGGTTAGAGTTACTCCAATGTATTTTATGTTATTTGAGACAATTGTAAAAGATGTTGTTTCCCTGTTCCCCTAATTTCTTTCTCAGTCCATTTGTCACTTGTTTATAGGAAGGCGACTGATTTTTGTGCACTTGTTTTGTATCCAGCTACTTAGTTTCTAGGGGAAATATTTTGGGTAATTCATGTATAATATTGAGTCACCTGCAGATAAAAATACTTTGACTTCTTCTTTCCCATTTGTATAATACATTTGTCAATAAAAAGTTATCTCCTTCCTTTTGTGGGGTGCTGCCCATATCCCAGGGTCATTCAGATCACTGGCTATAGCCTGGTACCTGAGGAAAGGTGTTGGGTAGACGACCACTTTAGCTCACGGCTCCTATGCCCTTTCATCTTCTCAGAATTTCCAGGAGTTCCTTCTTTTCTTCAAGGTCAGTTATGTACAAGAATGGAGTTTTGAAAAGAAAATTATATCCAACATTTTGAGACGTTCATTTTGGTTGATATAGTGTGAGAAAGAGATATTCTCTGCCAGTTTCAAAATCATTCTCATTCTTTGAGATTCCAAAGCTACCTCTTCTTGTGGCTTGCTGCCAGGAAGAATCAATTCCCAGCTCTGAATATCCCCATATTATTCATACTTGCATCGGACACTGATTTGATTCTGTTTTAGACAATTCACATTTATTTACCTTAGCTCATAAGTGTCGTCTTCACTTTCGCTCAGATGCTTTCTCTTTCACATCTATCTTCCTAGATACTATAGACCCTCGCCAGGTTGAATATAAATTACCTGGGCCCCTGGTGGACTTGCGTATATTGCTTCTCATTGATGGGTTTTATTTCTGAACATTTATTAGCATCCTGGCTGACACAGCTCACTTGCCTATGATCCACAGTGTTGCCTGTTCTCTAAGTTTGTAATGATGCCAAGCAGAAACCAGAACCAGCTTCATGTTTTTGTTCTAGCTACCGTGCTGGCTACTGTTTCTTTGTGTCTTACTGTAAACCAGATAAACTCGAACAACCATCATCTACTCCGCATTTATCCAGTGTCTCCAGAGACTCGGGGTTTAGTTGTCACCTTCACCCGCTCTCCCGCCTCTGTTTTGATAGGCTGAGCTGTTGTGGGCTGGCTGTCCACAGCAGGCGGCACTTCCTGTGCAGGTTCATTACATCGCTTTTCACCAAAGTTACTCATAAAGTTATTATTTATAGCACTCATCCCTAAAATACTGGTCGACTTTAACTTTAACAATACCAAAAAAACTTATTATTTTGCATATATTTCCTAAATAGAGGTCATCTATTTCACCATCAGGAGTTTTTTGAAACTTTGATCCCCCCCTCAATATTGCGTCAGGCTTAGACCAACTTTGTGGCTTCTCTTGCATAGCAGTTCTTCTCACACCTTAAATTTCTGATTATTTCTCTAATGTTCAGCATTAGAAAAACCATCCTTGCTTCTCTTATTTGACATTGTGAACAGCTCATCAATCACTCCGAGCACAGTATCAGGATATTTTCCGGACTCAAATCTACACTGAAGTTACTTGTTTTAGGACAGCTGCAAAGAAGAAAGCCTTGCCAAAATGGAACACGCCTCCCATTAGCTCACAGCTCGCCTTGTGGGCTCTCAGAGTCTTCTTTCAGCAGTGTGGGCAATAAGATGTAGGAATCCAGGCGGCAAGGCCTGGTACTGGGCACGCCCTGCTATTGCTCAGTATGGGGCATGACAGGGTAGGAGAAAGAAAGAAGCTATAGAGCGGTGCTTTTCCTTCCCTTTTCCCTGTGATTCCACAGATTTCCTGACTCCTGCTAAGACAGTTCTTGTTGGTAAGCAAAGCTAGAATAGCAGCACTGAACTAGTCAGAGGGGAGTCTGCGGAGCAGCAGAAGGGAAAGAATTGTTTGCGTCGGACCTTAAATTTTTCCACTACAACATTTTATTTTATTTTTATTCGTGTGTGTGTGTGTGTGTGTGTGTGTGTGTGTGTGTGTGTGTATACAGTGGGTTCCATCTGCTAAGACCAGCAATGGAATCACACTCAGAGATTTAAAAAGATGAAGCAGGAAGGAGTTTGCAACCCCATTGGAGGAACAACAATATGAACCAACCAGAACCCAGAACCCTGAGAGCTCCTAGGGACTAAACCAACAATCAGAGTGTGTGTGTGTGTGTGTGTGTGTGTGTGTGTGTTTGGACTTGTATATGCAAGTTAGAGGACACACTGCATCTCTCCCTTTCCCTGTGTAGAGGATTAAACTTAGGCTATCAGGCTTGATGGCAAATGCCTTTAGATATCGAAACACCTTGCTTGTCCTCCTTCTTCTTTTTTTTCTTAGATATTTTCAAATGTTATCCCCGTTCCTGGTTTCTCCTCCGAAAACCCCCTAACCCATCACCCCTTCCCCTGCTCACCAACCCCCCCCCCACTTTCCTGACCTGGCATTCCCCTACACTGGGGCATCGAGCCTTCACAGAATCAAGGGCCTCTCATCCCTTTGATGTCCAACAAGGCCATCCTCTGCTGCATATGCATCTGGAGCCATGGGTCCCTCCATGTGTACTCTTTGGTTGGTGGGTTAGTCCCTAGGAGCTCTGGAGGTACTGGTTGGTTCATATTGTTGTTCCTCCTGTGGGGCTGCAAACCCCTTCCTGATTCATGGATTTAGAGCTCTGAGTGTGGCTCCATTGCTGGTCTTAGCAGAAGGAACCCACTCACCAGGCATTTATCCTTATTTCAGATGACGTGACATGGAGTGGTTGTGAAAACTGGACCAACACCCGTCCTCTTGACAGTCCTCACTCTGCTCAGTGAGAACATAGTCTAAATGGAAATAAACATACCGCATATAAAGTCTCAAAACACATAGGCTAAATCATGATTTCTTCTAAATTACATATTGAAAGCAAATAAATTTGGAATCAACAAGGAATGTGTTTATTGGTCTGGGACTTAGATGCCAAAATTTCATGTTATTACTTTTCCATAAACTGTGCATATATTTTATAAGTTTTAAGTATACATTTTATAATTCAAAATGTACTAAGTCTGTAAATTTAACACTAAAACCAAAAATTATAATATCAACAAAGAAGAATTTGTCAGAAACTCTTAAGTTTCTAAGGTCTAATGTTAGGTCTGTACAAGGAAACATTTTTATTTGAGTGTATTTGACCTTGGGAAGAAATTGGGCACAATTGTTACTAAACACAAAGTCTTTCTTCTTGCTGAATATATATCAACTGTAGAGGAGAAAATCAGTGACTCATAACATTCTACACCCAGTGTCTGCACAAAGGATTTAGATTAATTATTCTTGGGAGGTTCAGACATATTTCTGTGAGATCTTGACAACTGATATTGGTGGGTTATGACCAAAGCATTTACAAGTGAGCTGAAGAAAGAGACTTATTTCTGTGGAAATAGAAACATTTAAATATAAGCAATCATTACTAGTAGTTGCAGAATAAATAAAAACATAGCATATATCTTGCCTGGTAAAGTAGACCTTTCATTCAGGATATGATTATATGCATTTAAACACTTTTATTGACATTAAGAATCATAATGCTGTTGAAGTTTTCATTCAGTTTTTTAGGTTAGTATGGGATCTCCTTCAGAGATTAAAAATGAAAGCTAATAGTTATTGCCACATCCCTATATGAAAGCACATAATAAGGTTAAAATTCTGTGTAATATACCAGTCATATGCACAGTGTCCCTCCTTTTTACCCAGTTATCTTGATCACCTGATAAAACATAAAACATCATTTAAAAATTATATATATACATATGTGTGTGTGTGTGTTGTGTGTCAGTGTATGTGTAAAATAATAGTAAAACAAAACAAGGCTATCAATGTGATAGTGAAGGTTTATAGAGGATTGGGGAACAGTATTTTGTAGTAAAGGGAAGAGGAAGAGACGCAACTATTTCAATTAGACTATATTAAAACATAATAATGCTCTGTTCTAATAATGTGATTATGTGTATTTTTCAGGCCTTTAAGGATGTTTGTATTCTTCATTTTTTTTAAATCAAGCATTTACTTCTTTAAATAGAGAAAATAGATACTCAAGAGAGATGGGACTGTTTCAAAGTTGTTAGTGAAGTCAGCGGGTTTTCTTTATAATAAGACTATGTTTCCTTTTTGCCTTTTGTAAGTAAGGCAGGAGCTGACACCACCCTGGAGCAAGGCAGACTTACACTAGCACTTGGCTGCTTCCCAGAACCTTGGAGTGCTCCTGGCTGCATTTAAAAGTTATCCTTATACTGTTAATATTTACAATTTCTATTAAACATATTTGTGAGAAGTGTGACTTTTTTCCTTAAGTCAGATATTATGAATAATAAGGTATAATATGACATACATATATCTTTATGTATATTATTTTGTAGATACATACACAGTAGACCACCACATCAAAATATATACTATTTACAATCATACATGCACAGTAGACTTATGTGTTTTTTGTGCGTGAAAGTTTAACGTGAGAATCAAGAAAGAATGGTTAGATGAAAAAATAATTTCTGAAGATCCAAATTATCCCAGGGTTCTCGGCTCCATTACTTCTTGGGTTTAGTCTAAGACCAACGTATTCTTCATTTGGAAGAGCTGGGAAGACTAGATGTAGTATTTTCAGCTGGGTAGGGATGGCTAGAGGTTTTGTCCATCTCAAATCTGAGGAAGAAATCCATTCTTCTAAAGTTGCCATTTGGCCTCCTCCCCCACTAAACGACGAGAAAATTGCAAGTCACGTGTAGTTTGTTAGTTTTATTTCAATTATGATAATTTTAGCTGAAAGCTAAATTAGAGCTTAATTTCAGCACAGCCAGCAGGAACAGATGCTACTTTTCTGGCTCCTGGACATTTCTTTCCCTCATTTTAACAAACATGCCTCCCCCCTTTGCTATCCTTTCTGTTTCCTCGGTTCTATATGAAGCAAGATAGGAAAACACAAAGTGGACAGACCTTCTTAAATCACAAATAATTACTGTTTAGATTTTGGTCACATATTATATCCAAGTTGTAACAACCACATTTTAAAATTAACTCTTGTTGTATAGATTCATGAATAACAATGTTTCTTTTGCCTTGATATCTGTTCTTACTCTTAATAGTTTTATGGAGGTATAATTTGTCTACTTCAAGTGCACAATGCAATGACTTCTAATATAGTTATATAGTAGTGGCTTCATTAGAATTCAAATTCAAACTTTATTTCATTAAAACGTCTTCCTTAACCTTGAAACTGGCGATGAGCAGTCAGTTCCTGTTCTCCCAGCTCCCCTTAGTTCCTAGCAACTACTCAACAGCTTCTGCATGTCTGCACTCACATATTTTGAACAACCATGCAAGTGGAATAAAAAACCATGTAGTGCTTTGCAGCTGGTACTGGTTCTTTTACGATTATCGCAGGGTCCATCATACGGAGACATGTATTTATTATTTTATTTTATAATCAGTATTTCTCTGTGTAGATCTACCACATTTTACTTACTCATTCGTCCACTGGTAGACGTTTGGGTTATTTCCATGTTTGGACTATTTTGAAACCCTTCTATACGCACTTATGAGGGAGGGCTTGTGAGGGTATGCATCTCATTTACTGAGTATGTCTCAGGAATGGAATCAGCAGGTCCCGTGTAACTGTTTAAATAATTCTAAACTGGTATTACCAAAGTGTCTGCCACTGCCTCCTAGTGTACTGCCACTGTCCCAAATGTATGACAGTTCCGGCCACTCTCTGATGTTATCTTTTAACAGGGCATTTGGTTGGTGAATTACAGTTGATAAAAAACATGTATATTTAACCTTAATATAGCAATGTTGATACCAGAAATAATTGTTCTGCCTTCTGCAGAGACACTGTAGGATTTAGTTGTAACGGTGTGAAGAATAGTTTTTTCTAGAGCACTTTTCTTGTGAATACGCGCATGTGCGTGCACACACACACTCACACACACACACACACACACACACACACACACACACCATACTAGAACACTCTTGAATACTGGGAATTAAGAATTACGCTTCTGGTCAGCTTTTCCTCGATGTCAGAGGTAGATCTGTGGTTTGGACTTCTGATTATGCTGGAGGCTGAGTGCTCCAATGCTGTTCCTGTAACCCCCATATGGAGCCTTTTGCCGTGTGTGTGTGTGTGTGTGTGTGTGTCTGTGTGTCTGTCTGTGTGTGTGTGTGTGTGTGTGTGTGAAGGAGATGATGATGGAATCAGATGAAAAGGCTCCTAGCCTCTCCTCAGTGCTTTGGAGAATGCACTTTCCAAAGAGTTCGTTTTCCTTTGTCCTGAAAGGCCCCAGTGTCACACATTCAGGAATCCTGACATTCTGCATACTTCTTTGGAAAGTTATCTTATGGTCTCCCTTTGAATTCTGGGATTGCTCGCCATCACTGGGATTTGCATGTGCATGTGTCTTCCTGATGCTGAGCTGCAGAACCATCACACCGCCTTCTGCATTATTGCTTCTCTCCTCGAAGTTTTGACTGAGAACTAAGGACATCCAATTTCTTAAGTGTTGTTATGGAAATAGACTGTGCCAAGGCATGTATGTGTACAGCAAGCTAAGAACAAGACAACACAGAAGGGCAGAAAATGGGCCTTTTTAATCTTTGAGACAGGGCAGAGATTCACCACATTGCTGTTTTCCAGTTTAATATTTTTTGACATTCAAGTGTGCCTTATTTATTGTTGTTCGAGAAGGCATTTCAGCTGACTTCAACACTGTTGGCAGCTGCTAGCCTCAGCATGGCCCCGCAGCTGGTGTGGAGAATTTTGAGCTGGCTCCAGCATCCCCAGAGTCAGGGCACAGTGAGGATGCTGGGAGCCCTCTTCCCCATGTGAGCAGGACCTCGTGCCCATCTGTTGTCTTCTGAGGTGATTCTGCTTCTGCACAGCCGCTCCTGCTTCTGTGTCACGACCCATCACATCAGTTTGGTGTAGAAAGTGATCTAGGTCAGACCAAAGAATGTCGCACTCCTTTGTTACAATATGGATTCCTGACCGCTTCCCAGAGCCCAGGTTTGCAGCAAGGTTGGTGGCTCTGGGCCAGTTGACACAGTTTCATCTCATCCTGATTATGGTAAATAATGAACATACCTTGGCTAGATCTAGTAAAGTCAACATTTTAAAAAAGAAAGCATTATAAGATTGCTTTCAATTGCTTTCTTATTTAATGAAAGAAGCAGGCCAATGAAACCAGCCCTCCCACACACTTACTTATAGTTACATATTATGAGACAAAATATCCTGGAGCTCCACCCCTCCATGATGAAGCTGATACCCAGCTGACTCCACCCCAGCCCTTGAAACTAAGACTCCCCACCACTGTATATCATCAGCACTGTTCCTGCCATGATATAGTGGCTTCAGTTTCACAGGAATTATATATTTTCTTTGCCTGTCTCTTGTTTCTTTTACTGACACTTCCTATCTTAACTTTTTTCCCTTTAGTCTTCCTCAGAATTCCAGTCTAGATCTTGTTTTTAAATGTTATATTTTTATTAATACTTTGATGATTCTATAAGATGTATCTTGATCCTGTTCACTCCCTACTCCTCTGAGCTCTGTCTCCTACCTACTCATGTACTCTTAAAAGATAAGCCAGCTTAAAAGATAAATTTGAATTGCCTATGTAGTTGTAGGTGTGGGGTTGTCCACTGAAGTATGACTGACTGGGTAGCCACATCCTTAAATAAAACTGAGTTGCCATCTTCCAGAAGCTAGCAGCTGTCAGTAGCTTTCCAGTTAGAGGTAGTGGCCCTCCCTGCTTCCCTCCCTTCTTCCTGCTAGAATGTTGTTTGATCTTGTGCAGGCAACCAACCAGGGCTGTTATGAGCTTTGACAGCAATGGTCCTGTCATGCCTAGAAGACAGGGTTTTGCTGGTCTCCTCTACAATCTCTGGCTCTTATAGCTTTCTGTTTGCTCCCCTGTAATGGTCCCTATGCCTTGGTGAGAGGAGTGATAGAGAGGTCTGATTGGCAGCTGGACACTCCAAGGACCCTTATCCTGTGAACCTTGATCAATTGTGAAGTTCCAAATCAACTACTGTCTGCTGCACTTTTTATTTAACAGAATAAGATCAGTAGATTTACCCTTGGGGTCTGTGAGTTCTCCATCTATTGGTTCTTGGCCAGGTTCTGGGTATACATTCTCTCTTAAGAAGCAGGTTTTAAATCCAACCTGAAAACTATTTGTCGCCCCTATAACATTTTTCTAGTTTTGCACTCATGGGCTAATAATTAAAGCTTACAGGGTTCACAGCTAGGTAAGACTAGTACCAACTTCCTTAATTCTCAGAAACCTGCATATACCTTTACAAACTCTGAATTGTTTTCTTCAGGGAAGAATCTTCCTGTTCAGTATTGAGTTGGTTTCTCTGTTCTGCATCAAAACAATGAGGTATCTTCAGGACTGGAGTAATACTGTTGGGTTCCGGTGGGAAACTAGGAGCAACCCTTCCAGATCTTGTTAATCAATTCTTCTACATCTTAATTTCAAGAGTTTCATCCATTCACCATTTCCTATGCTTCTAACTTCTGTTCTCTTTAATATTCCGCTAAATCCTGTTTCTCTAGGAGCTACAGCTTGCTAACTGCCACTGTTTCTCCGTGTATCTCCTCCCTTGCAATTTTGTACTTCAGTCATCATGCCTTCCATTTTATTCTGGACAACTATAATAACAATGTTACCTAATGGCAATAACCCATAAAGATACTGTTTATACTTCACTGAAGTTCTAAGCAATGAAAAATGGACTCATCCCTCATCAGCCCACCACTGCTTTTGTTACAAGAAGCTAAAAGCAAATGCTTTTGCCCCTGTAGCAAACCAATACCTCAACTTAAGTAGGAGTGGCTATTGCTTTGTTTACCTATGATCATTGGTGTAACAATTTCCTTTCTGAGCTTCATAATCACAATTTCCTCAGTGTTTCCTAATCCTCATCAATAATTGAGATTGCTGTTTCTCTTCCCTACTACCAAGGAAGTCCTGGGTTGACTGAACACTACTCTCAAGGTTATATACTTTCTCTTTTTCTGTTTCACAGCAAAGTTCCTAAATCAATTTACTGCTTCCATTCTTTCCCTTATTTCTCTTATAAACTTACTACAACCAGACTAACTTTTTATCACTCACCTAAAGCTGCTTCATCAAGGTCAATAGCAACCCTACTGGGACTGGACCAGTGCACTGGGCAGTTTCCATATTGTTCACCCAACAGAAATATTCAAACCAGGACCACTTCCTCCATTTCAAAGCACCATCTTCACTTTATGTTCAGAATATTATAGTCTCTGAGGTTTTTCCCAACCTACAGTTGATTCTTCTATCTCCCTTGCAGGATCCCCTTCACCTCTACAGACTACTAGAGTTGACATGTCACATGACTTGGTCCTGCGAGTATCCCTCTACTTCTCCCAGTGATGACCTCTTGATTCTCATGGCTTTCAATGCTGTAATTTATACTTCCACACCAGTCACTCAGGCGTGCCTGTTTCTCCACCACTCCCCATATCTAATTGCATATTCATCAACTTTTCACTGGCAGATAATTGATGGATCACTTCCCTTTTGCGCATTCAAAGCAATCCTCTGAACTTCCCTGCAGATCTACTCCTCCTGCATTTTACTTCCCAGTGGTTCAGGCTTCAAATCTTGAGTTGAGTTTTCAACATTTTTCTTTTCCCCATGTTTGAAGTGCCTATTTAAGCAAATTCTGTAGTTCTAGGAAATGTAATCCGGAGGTGACTACTTCTGGTCACCATCACTACCTCCCCCAGGCTAAGCCATCTGCTTCTTTCGTGCTATGAATGCCAACAGTATTGATCTCAGTCTTCATTTTTTGCACACCAACTATGTAGTACTCTTCAGCTTCTTGTTTCTTGGTAGCTGCTCTCTCTTCCACATTCATGTGTTTGATATAATGGAAACACACTCACTTGGGACTTTTGCTCTGCCCCCTTTTCTGCCTAGAATTTCAGCCTGATGCTTCCTTCCTGTCTGCACACAGCATTATCTCCACTGAAGAAGTTTTTAAAATCTCAATCTGTTGCCTTCTGGCACTTTCTATTTTTCTTCCCTTCTTTATTTTGTGTCACACTTATAACCATCAAGCTTGCTATATATTTAATACTCCATTTTGGGTTTCTGTCTCCTCCACCAGCGAGATACATAGTTCACAGGGTAGAGAGATTTCTCTACCTCACCAGTACCAGAAATAGTGTCTGGCGAGCTAAGAGGTAAGTCAGTACTTACTTCATGTCAATTTCTTCTGAGCTTTATTTTTTTTTTCTTAGTATAATCTCCACCCTCCCACGAAGGACATAAGGTTGCACTTTTTAATAAAACACATGGAGAAACTGGACACTATTCAAAGTTTCTGGATGCTTACATAGGAGAGAGCAGTAAGCTACTCAGATGAAGCCAACAGTCATAGCCTTGAGCACTGACAGGCTACAAGGGTGACTGAAACCCACTTGAGCATCTCAGAAATCTTTACTGTTATACACCTGTAACAGCCTCATTAGTAGGATGACATCTACAGGATAGATTTTCTGGCAAATCAGAAAATTCTAGTGAAATAGTTTCAGGATTTCCCAATACTCAGAACCTTCTACTGGTTAAATTGTGGCCCTCTCTTGAAAGATATTCTAGAATTCTAACCCCCGGTCCATGTGAAGGTAGAATTATTTAGTTGAAGTCTTTATAAATGAGGTTATGTTGTTAGAACCCTAATTTAGCACAACTATTGTTTTTATTATTAAAACCTAGAAAATGTGGACATAGAGATAGGTGCTAAGATAGAAGGCTACCAGCAGGTGGGGGAGACATCTGGGCAGATTCTTCCTCTTAGTCATCTACCTGAGACATCTACACCCAGAGCTGAGGGACCATGTATGCCTATCATTTTTAACCACTTTTTTGTAGTTTCTACATTTTATAGTGCATTTCTTTACTTTTTATTTTTCTGGTATATACAGCTGGGTTTTGATAATTTTCTTAAATCCCAGAGATTTAGTTGTATTTTAAATATCTAAGGAAAATCTCCATCTACTATTTATTCACTACTACAGTTTTTCTGTGTATCATAACATCTCAAGCATTTAATGAAAAGAAATGAGGGTTTTTCTACTTAATTCAGATGCATAATTTAGAAGACTTACTTCACAAATAAAATGACAGGTTGTGTTTAACTATTATATATGACTGTTATACTTTAAGAAACATTTTTGGCAAATACTGCACTAGAATGCAATATATACAAATTATGTCCTTTCAGAATTTTCTGACCTAGGGAAATGTTTTTATATAATCTTGAACATTTAAAATGAACTCTAGGGATTATAAACGGAATTTAGAAGAAAGGTTTTTTTTTTGAGTGTTTAAATTTGGTCATTTAAATTGGTTGAGACAGATTTTAAGATATTATAGAATCGACTTTAATGTTAGTAACAACTTTTGTATGTTAAAACATCTCCCTTCCTGTATTCATTATCTACCTTATGATATGGTAATATATACACAGAGTTCTATTTTAAAAATACTTTATTTAGTTTAAAATTATTGTAAGAAATGAGAAAGAATCTAAGAGAAGATCAGTGGTTTAAAATTTCACAGTGATGAACTTGGAGGGAACCTTGTTTACTAAGTTGATTACAGTCTAAAGACAGGAGGGAAGCTACATTCAAATAATAATGTTAAACATATGTAATTTATTTTTATCAAAATCCAATTTTAATCATAGCTGATATATACTTTTTAATTTTTTCATTTTTCAATTTCTCAAATTATATGCCCAAACTTATAATGCTGCTATATAAAGATACATCACAGTTTTACATAATATTTAAAAGTAGTGAAGACTTGAGTATGTGCTTTCTTATAAGGTGGTGGGTATCTTAACCACTGTTCTGTTGCTGTGAAGAGACACTGACCCTGGCAACTCTTAGAAAAGAAAGCATTTGATTGGGTTTTGCTTATAGTTTGAGAGGTCCAGTACATTTCATCATGGTAGGGAGAATGTCAGCATACAGGCAGACATGGTAGCTGAGAGTTTTACATGAGAGAGAGAGAGAGAGAGAGAGAGAGAGAGAGAGAGAGAGAGAGAGAGAGAGAGAGAGAGAGAGACAGAGACAGAGACAGAGACAGAGACAGAGACATATGGACAGACATTGAGTCAGGTTTGGGCTTTTGAAAACCAAGTCCCACCGCCAGTGACATACTTCCTCCAACAAGCTACACCTCCTAATCCCTTTCAAATAGCCAGGCAATGGTGGCGCATGCCTTTAATCCCAGCACTTGGGAGGCAGAAGCAGGCAGGTTTCTGAGTTCGAGGCCAGCTTGGTCTACAGAGTGAGTTACAGGACAGCTAGGGCTGTACGGAGAAATCCTCTCTTGAAAAACAAAACAAAACAAAAACAAACTTATCAAATAGCTCCATTCTCTAATGATCAATTATTCAAATATATGAGCCTATGTCCCAATTTGTCGTATTCAACCTGCCACAGTAGGATACACTTTTGAATCTTAGTTCTAGCTCTAGGTGTGTGGACTAACTGGCAACTT
Organism: Apodemus sylvaticus; assembly: GCF_947179515.1. NCBI lineage: Eukaryota > Metazoa > Chordata > Mammalia > Rodentia > Muridae > Apodemus > Apodemus sylvaticus. The sequence continues at coordinate 5,455,920 of NC_067479.1, read as the reverse complement.
TGATAAATATTTTTACAACTTCATTTTCCCCCCAGTACCTATAAAGTTCGAATGGGCTTTCAGTTTGTTTCTGAGACACTATTTTGAATTTGACAGAGTTTGAATATGTAATTATTTCTCCCAAGAGTCTACACTGCACGAAATTGTTTGTCATGTTCCCTTGTTTTGGATGATCTTTGTTTTCCATTGACATTGACTTTGATTCTCTTAATCTTGAGTGGCTCTCTGGCCATTTCATCTGAAAAGCTGTATAGTACCTGTAAATCTTGAAGAATAGTCTTGTGATTAAGTGGGTCGTAGCTGGACAAGATGAAGGCATTGTACATGTGTTGTAGTGATGGCTTAGCTTGGAACATGGGCATGGACTTGTATAGTGATGCTCTGTATGTTATATCTGTATATCAGTCAGAGTTCTCTAGAGACAGACAAGCAGGAAGGACACATGCATGCACACAGGGTTATCAGGGAATAACCCTGGCTCACATGATTAGAGTATGGAAAGGCCCATGACAGTCAATCTGTGAGATGGAGTAAAAGAAAGGTCACTACTACAATTTCATCCTCGTCTAGAAGCTTCAGAACTAGGAATCTAAAAGTTCAGCCCTGACTTCAAGGCACAATGCCCAAGAGAACCTGTATGGCAGCTGGTACAATACACACAGTCCAAAAGCCAAGGTGCTTGGAGTGCTTCTGTTTTTCTTTCATATGATTTCTCAGTTGACTGAATAGTGCTTACCTACATTGAAGGTGGAGCCTCCCAACTCAGTTAACTGAACATACACCAATCTTTTCTGGAAACGTACCCAGAAATAATGTTCCATCAGTCTTTCAGCTATTCCTAAATCTAGCCAAATTTCTCACCAAACTAATCCTTAACTCCCAACATGTAGGTATGGCTTCATGGGTTGAAGTCTACAGTAAGTAGCAAGGAGGGGAGGCTTCTGTGAAGTGCTTAGGTCATACAGGTTCCAAGAGGGCCCAGAGATGGGGCAACTTTACTTGCATGTGATAACATCAAACAAGAAGCTCGTATCTCTCGATCCAGACACATGTTGTCAGAAGACATTGTGTGATACCACCCTGGGCTTGAACATTCCAGCACACAGAATTGTGGGAAAGAAGATTCTGTTATTTATAACTCAGACTGTGAAATTTATTTAGTAGCCACATTGAACTAAGCCACATAGACAAACATTTATTTAGATTTGTTTTTGTGAGTAAATGTAAATCTAGGCATGTTGCTCGTATGTATTTGAGACATAGGTTAATATTTATCGCCACATCTGCCCTTTAGAACAGCTGAGCTCAGAGAGAAAGCTAAGGTGACTCTTTAGAAAGAGCCCACATTTATAATTCAAGGGAAAAAGGTACAGAGGCACTTCCACTAAGTACACATGTTCTTTCTTGGCAGATCATTAACCTGGAGTAATTATTCTTTGGAGTTGCCTACTGTTGGGACTTAAAGTTAGGTACAAAACAAAGCATATGTGACCATGTATAGGGAGCCTCTAGGCCCTTGAGTCAGTCCCCCCTCTCTTTTTGTAGCTCTGTACTAAGGACAAGGGTGGAAGGTGTTGGTGAAGCCTATCCCTTTCTCTTGTTAGCAAGCTTTTGAGAGAGCAACAATTTGGATATTTACAGAAGAGATAGGTTGCAATGGAAGCCAAGGCTATACCTGGGGAATAAGAAGGCAGTGGATCCTAACAAATGAGTTCTGCAAAGTGAGGACTTGATATGTGCTTTGTAAGAACTGAGAGTTCTTTTTTGGTTGTTTTTTTTTGTTGTTGTTGTTTTTGTTTTTTGTTTTTTCAAGACAGGGTTTCTCTATATAGCCCTGACTGTCCCTGAACTCACTCTGTAGACCAGGCTGGACTTGAACTCAGAAATCTGCCTGCCTCTGCCTCCCAAGTGCTGGGATTACAGGCATGTGCCACCATGCCCAGCTCTGAGAGTTCTCTTAACGTCAGCACATACTATTCTGGCACATTGATGGAGCGAAGACAGAGCATTGCTACTTACAATGGAAGATGATTGTTAAGTAGAGTTTTAAAGGGGCAGTACCCAGACATAGGACGAGAGAGGGTTGGGGTTTAGAGACTAGACTATGTTTGGCAACAAAGGATAAAGCTAATGAGAATATGCGAGTTCCGTGCAGACCTGCAAGGTTAAGTGACTCCACAGGCTCTGGATTCCAGTGCTCTAGTCCTCCAGTACTTGGCACTGGGGTGAAAAGGTCAAGTGCCTAGTAACCTAGGTGTCACAGACCCATAAAAACGTCATTGTCTGTGGCTTTGAATAGCTTTACCAACAGGAGAGCTGAATGATGTCCACCCAGGGTCTTTTTAAGTGAAAACACTTTATGATTTAAGGTTTATTACAAAAAATTTATGTGGGGAGATAGTGATGTGGAACCACCATCTGTTGAAGTCAACCAGACCCAAGGACTATACAATTCAACAAACTGTAGATACAGTTAGAATAGCAATTCAATATGGAGGCTATAGACCCTTACATTGGATTTTATACCTCAGTATCAAATATAGTTATATAGACTTATCTCCCAGCCCAGAAGGAAAGTCCATAATAGAGTCAGAACTAGAAAACAATTAGCTTTATTCCTTCTTTTATAATTCATGCTGGTGACCTACTCTTCTGCTGATAGTTTTTCTTGTTCTCATTCCTTCATGTTATACTGTATATACATGTACATTTGTATGCATATATACAAATACCATTGTCTAAGTTCTTCATATGATGGAGAACATGCTCTTTTGTATTACACAATCTACACATTACAGGGTTTTAAAGCTAGGTTGAGACAGTCATAAACCAACCAAAATGGCTATGCTATAGTAGATAGAGCTTCTTTATCATAAATCTTCAGCTATCTAGTTGATGCTTCTTGACTATGCTGTTTGGTGGGTGGTAGAGGCCAAGTTATCAGGAATACTAAGGCCTTAGGAAACACTTTCCTAAACAGATCACCATTGGCTAATATGGCTGTTGGCTGTTTGTAATTCCTGTGGAGGATGAGGACTTAATGACAGGAAGAAGTTGTTGTTGTTGGTGACTGGGCAGCTGATGGGAGATGATAGTTAAGATTTAGGATTCATCCTATAAACAGAAAAGACCAGGGACAAGCCAAGGGAGAATACAGAGGTTGCATCTAGTGTGAGGTGTCACAGGAGTACTTACAATCTGGAAGGGCTGAAAAGTCTCTGGATTCTCTTAGGCCTATTATTGATAAAGGAGGGGCTGGGTGCTTCAAGTAGTGATTTACCCGTCACCTGGGTGGCACCATTTCCCCAGTGACATTCTTTTCTTGTTCTACTGAAGGATGTACACACAAGCCCAATGTTCTACACTGAGCTCTGTTGTTGCCTTTCTTTTATCTTCTGACACACTTTTTGCTGTGTTCCCAGGCTGGCCGTGAACTTGCAGCTCTTTACTTCCTCCTCCAAAATAGGGAGGGTTACAGCTGTACAGGTTGTAGGCCTGTGCTGCTACAACCAGCTCCACTGGCAGTCCTGACTGCTGTTTGCCAGCAGACAGGGAAATACCTTATGACAATGGAGACATTATCATACTTTTGCAGGCCTGGCTCTCCGGCCCCGCAGCAAACAGGAGTCTACTTTCTCCCCACACCGATCTCTTTAACTATGGCTGAGATGAATGTTTCCATGACAATTCTGACTTCTGGAGTCCGTAATCCTGTGGGGGCAATTTTGGCTGGCACTTGGGGCCAGTTGTCTCTGTTGCCTGCCTACAGAGCATAGCTTTATAAATTCTCGGGTGTGGGGGTTGATGCCTCTTCTTAGAGTCAATTTCTCCACAAGGCAGGGTCTTCATTGATGTGCCACTGGCGACTTGCACAAGCGATTCTCTCAAGTTTAGAAATGGAAATAGAAGACGTGGAAGAACAAAGCCTTTTCCGTGTGCCAGCAGTAGCACGGTCCCCTATTTAATCAGGCTCACTGTGTCCTATGCACATGAGACCTTCTTCAAACCCTTGATGCCTGGGATAGAATAAGCTTGTGTGTTTGGCACCCAAAACACCATGAGCTCTATTTGCTTTATTACCATTTTCACAGCTATTTATTATGAAAATGTCACAAAATAGTGCACCCTTAAGCTACTGGCAGCAAGCAGGTTTTAACTAATCAATAATATGACTTTCTATACTACTCACATCTTTATAATTACTGATTATTAAAAGACTCCAATTTTGCTTACTCTCCCACTATTCTAAAATATAGTTTTTAAAAAATACTAGTAGTCTGCCATCTTACAGAGAAGTAATATTAGGTGTCTCTGTAACCTGCCAGATGCCCATATATCACAGAAACAAAGTTGGACGGTTCTGAAAATATTTGTACTATTTAACTACATGTTTCTATTAATTTTTTCTGGGTTACTATTATTTATTTGTTAAGTGATGAGCTGTGGTGCCTTCATTGTGCCCCTCCTTTAAATTCAGATGTATTTGAGGCAAAATTGGGACAGTAGTGTGGGGTCATATCCAGTCTGACTGGGCCACTTTAATAAGAGGAGTGTGGAGTGTCAACTCTCCCAGGGAAGAGATAGTATAAAGGTTGGTGCCAGAAGTCCATCAGTCATTAGACTCGGTGACATGAGATCCATCGGCAGCTCGCATTTCTGGAATATTTTCATTATGTTTTACTTACTTCCCTGCTATGCTTCTTCTAAACTGAGTTTCAGGAAAGGGAAGGACTGTGCCTTTTATACCATAAAGTCTAGGCATCTAGCATGCATTGTTCAGTCTGTTGTATGGGTTGAGTTGAACTAAATATGAAATACATCCCTGTCTTCCCTTCACCCCTGTAAGCAACAGAACATTCTGCTGTACATTTGTCTGAGCTTAAATGATCCAATTATCATGTTTGCTTGCTAATGTCATGCGATCGTTTGTGCTTTGGAGTTGGATGTTTTGAAGAATAGCTTCTTAACGAGACAGAATCTAGACAAAGCAATAATCTGTCTTTACTCAGCCTGGACCTAATATGTTAATTCTGATTTAATTTAATTTTCTTCTGCTCATGGCACTGAAATGTTCAAATGGTTCATTTGGTGCTTAATTATTAGTTAAAATGCCACCCTGTCTAGAGAGAAACTGTGCTGTGTCAAGTGCAAATCATCTCTACGGGCAGGCTTTGTCTTCTCCCCACTTGTGGGTTTGTGTCCTTCAGGAAGGAATGCTTCCTCAGTGGCTATAATTTGAAGAGAGTTGATGATTTTTGGAAGTATTTCTAAGTATTTCTGGACTTAATGCCATATCTCTGGATTTTCTGTCTGTTTCTGTCATTAGTTTAATACTAAGTCTTCCTCTCCTAAAATGAAGGGTAAAAATTAACCTAGCCAAGCTCATAGACACCTCCTTCTTGGCTAAAGATAATTGTGTATTAATAAAAATGGTTTCCGACCCATTGACATCACCGACAGTCATGGGGTCTGATCTGGTACTCTTTTGCCACAGTGATAAGCCATGTTGACACCTCACCAACACTTCTGTGTCCTTTTCCTATTGCCACTATAACAGAAAATCTTGGGGTCAAAAAGCTTTACCAAAAAGAAATGCATTGTTTGTAAGTTGGAGACTTACACGGTGCTGATGGGGCTTTGTTCTTTATTTTCCTGCCTCCAGAAGACAAGCCACACTCCTTTCTTTTCGCCTGTGTCTGTGTCTTGAAGCTGCTTGTTAGTTTATGGCTATGTTTAGTCTTCAAGCTGGGTCTTACACTCTGCCACTCAAACCTCTTTCGACTCCTGATAGGATAATATCCTCGCTTATGGGAGCCAATGAGCAACCCGTGCTCCCTTTGTCAGGTAGTAAAGTACAGTCACAGGTTCAGAGAAAGGGCATTTGTGTCTTTGTGGGGGATAGTGTATATTAGTCTCCCGATTACAACTCATTACCTTTTCATCCCAACTCTTAGTTTTTGTTTATGTTTTCACTCTCCTATTTCTTCCCTTCAACTCTTTAATTACAGGATCCTTTGTTATGTATTTATTATACTTTATTTTACCTATATCTTCAGGATGTGGTGTATAGGTACATGTTTGAGGAGGATGCCATCGAAATGATCTTTCAACATGCTAATGATCTAATTTTCAAAAGAACTGTAGAAGGTTGTCCCCAGATAGTCTGTATTTTCATTTGGCAGAGAGAAAATTGCAATTTGTCAAATTGATTCTCAACAATCGATACAATTCTTTCTTATTCATTAGCTTGACTTGGAATTGAAATAAATGGAAGGGAAGATATGCTTATGTACTTATACTCTAGAAGGTAGATATCTTCATCCGCAGTGATGAAATTAGATCTCAGAATGTGAGGACTTTCCCAAGGTCAAATAGTTGGTAGCTGACAGATATCTGGGACACCAGAGCTTATGAGTTTTGTGTTGTGCTGCACTGTCTTGCTTGATGAATATTTATAGATCCATGCCTTGCTGCTGCTTTTACTTTTGTTATTGATTGGTTACATTTTAAACATAGTGAGTCGTCTATTGCATTTTTGGTTTGTTCATTGAATTCATTCCTCTTCTGTGGTGGTGAGGGGCACCTGTGACCCTGAGCTGTCCCCCTATTACAAAGAAACGTTTGGTGTATTTTTTTAGTTCCTTCTTTTGAGGTGCCTTTCATGCTGGATGTTTCTGTGTAATGAAGGTCATTGCTTGTGAGAAGTGTTAGTCTCCTGGAGCACCATCACTGTGATGAGGAGCTGCTGATTAGGGTATTAGATGAATGTCTGTTTTGCTCATAGCTAGATGGGAAATGTTATTACATGATCTTTTTGGCTTCCTCCTACCACTGGCTTGTCCACATGTAAGTAATAAGAGTCATTTTTTCCCCTGTTGTCTGAGAATCAGACTTGAAAGAAAGTAAGAGAACATGGTCATATTTTCCAGTAAAGTTATTTTCAGGATTCACGTTGAAGAAATATTTGGATTTGTAGTGATCTTACCCACAGCACAGATTAAATCATCTTTTGTGACACACATTAGGACAAGGGGTTTGGGGAACATTTTGCTCTTTGCTTTGTTTTATAGATTTATTTGCATTGAGTTAGACAGGCGGCATGCAGGAGGAATCCCCTTAAAGTATGCTCACTGCAGCCTGTTTGCATAAGCTATCATCAATCCTTGAGAAATACAATTACTTAGAAAACAAAATATGGCCTCTAGCAATTTACCTGAAATATTCCAGTTTGTATTGTAGTTTCAGGGCATTGCTGGTATCAGGCTAGATAGTTTTTTTTGTTTTTTAAATTGTGCTTGTCTTAGAGATTAGATGAATAGTTAAGTGGTTGCACCTATACCATGAGTCTGTTCTCATTTATTGAAATAGTATAAAGACGTTGGTAATGGATTAAAAACCATTAGGCATGCAGCCATTTTATTTGTTTAGAAGGAATTATGTCTGCTACTTCCACTGTGATGGTTCCTTTTGATTATCAACTTTATTGGGTTGAGAAAAGCCTAAGAGATTAATACACATTTAAGTTTGGCAGTGAGGGGTTTCCAGAGAGGACCACGGAAGCAAGACCCACCGTGAATGTGTTACCGTCCAATAGTCTGTGGCTCTTGTGGAAGAAGTGAAACTGTGAAAAGGAGAAAGTCTGAGACACACATGTTCTCACTCCCCACTTTCTGGTCCCTGTGACATGAGCTACTTTGGCCACAAGCTCTTCATTATGATAGACGGAACCATCTACAGTGATCCTAAACTAAGCCTTTCTCTTCTCCTTTTGCTTCATGGAATTTTTGTCAACAGCAAAGCTGAGGAACATATGCACATTTGCCACTATTGCTTTTCTGTGACCCACGGGACAATGTTATACTATATGCCACTCATTGTATTCTGTACAGGGAGAGTAATCTTGATTGATTAATTAATTATCTGTAGAGGAATTTCCTACTGGAGTCAGTTATGCTTGTGAATAGACTAAATACTTCTTAAATAATGTTATGAAAAACTGGTACTGCAATTCTGTGTTTATATATCTTTGCTAAAGAAGGGAATATGCTAAACCTGAATGCCTTTAACATGACCAAAACATGTAAAATGGACCATCCATCATCCTGTAAGCAGTCTCTTAGATGCGCAGTGACCCTAGCCTCTTGGTATTAGTAGTCTTATACACACTCTCATCTAGAATAACTTTTCTCTAATATTTAAGATTTTGTAACTTTAAAATGATGTTACTTCCTTGATTACATTATAGGTCCTGCTTAGATACCTGACTGCATTCTGGGTTTCTGATAAAGTAATTTGTAGTGTTGGAAAGTTTTACCCAGGAAGCAACTGGGAGCCTTCTGAAGCCAACAACCAGGAAGAAACTGAGTTGTGCAGCTGTGTGAATGCTCAATGTGCTCCTTGCTCCAAAGGAGACAGAGGACACAAGGCTGCGTCTCTCTCACTGTCACCGTGTCTGTGCAGCACACCTTCAGTGGAGGAACCAGATAAGGTGTGCTTTGACGTCGGACCACAGAAACCAAGCGGTGATAAAGCTACATCGTATTGAACTATCTAGCTTTTCGGTAATTACTACCACAGAAATAATTTATGAAGCCTGCTTTCCAGTCTTTATATGCTGAAGCTTTAGTTTTGTTATGAAACATATGATGGAAATACCATCAGAAGCACGGTAGGGCCAATCATTCATCTGAGCTCCAGTTTGTCGTCTCTACTGGTCTCCTGCTACCTCTCCTAGAACTCATACTGATGAAATAATCTTTGTTTCTTTAGCCATTATTTTCATAGTGTGACAAATGCATGTCTGTGGACATTTTCTAATACTGAAGCTTTATCATGTAAGGTGACCTCATAACTGGAATATGCAATAAATCGCCTTTCTGATTATGATACAGTTAATTTTAATAGAGTGTAACAGTTTAATTAGAGAGAATGATGGCCACATGGCTACCTTAGCTTTAGTGATATGATATTACACATGCTGGGCAGAGGAACCTTTCCATTTCTAGTCTCTCTCCTTCTGTGCTATAGCCCCTTTCCACAGTGATTCTTTAGTTGTCAACTAATGACTGTTACTTTGTATCTTATCCTCACTCTGTTATAGCCTTCATGATTAGGTTATGTGCCTTCATTATGTGCTTCCTATTCCAGAACCCAGACCACAGAGTTTTTGGTTGCTGGTGTCAGTTACTGGTTGGCTTATCTTAAAATGGGCTTCAGGGCAATTACAGTAAGGAATACAGATCAGACCTTATTTATCTTAATCTCCAGCATCTAAGCATTCTTTGGCATAATGTAAGCATTCATCAAATATTCTTATAATAAATATAAATATCAGTAATAGGTAGACAGTGATTTCTTATTATTGTAGTCAGCAGAAATGTGGGAAGACATGCTCTCCCTATATACCGATCCTGCCATGGAAAACCACTAACACTTGCTTCTCTGCAGTATTATACCAGCCCTTTCCCAGAAATCTGAAGAAAGCTATATATAGATTCTGCCAAAGAGAGGCCATCTAGGGAGATGTAACATTCAGAAATCCATTAGAGTCAAGTCGAGGACTCATTATTGAAGTTCCAATTACTCTGAATCAGGAGGTGTTGGATATTCATATAACACCAAGATCCATGGTGGTTATATCATATTTAGAGAGTCTCAGAGTCTGAGGGAAGTTGTTTCAGTATTTGGAATAGTAGGAATCAATGGCTGTGTAAGATGAAACACAAATCTCGATGGGATATAAAAGGCAGATATGCTTTCATAGCATTTTTACCTCAAAGATTTATCTTTCAAGGTTACTAGAACTAACACGAGTACTTATGGAGTCAGTAAAATGCCCTAGTGTTGTTCAGGGGCCACTCTCTCACTGAAGATCTGGTGCTGTCATCATATAGACCCCCTGCCATGTGTCTACTTTGCCTTCCAGAGAAGCATCTACAGCCCACCCAGTAGCTAAGTCCCAAAGCACACTAAAAGGGGTGGCACTTCTGGGGGACTCCACTTTTTATTAAGATCATTAGAACATTATATTCTTATATATCTATATATAAGATCACTATCTTCTTAGCAGCCAGATCTTTTCTTCAAAGAAAAATAAAAGCAAAGAAAAATCCTGATTGATTTAATAATGAAAGTGAAAAATGATAGACTATGGACAACCCATGGAGAAAGACTCAACAAGTTTATGGGTAAAAACAATAACAGAAGTTTTATGCCAAGTGATAGTCTTCAAGTATTTTCTCAATCGACTAGTGAGACTCTAAATGTCACATTTCTCCAAATGAAAACTAAACTTAAATGGAAGATTTGATTTCATATGTGCCTTCATCAGTGTTCTGTTGCTGTGAGGAGACAGCACAAGCAAGGTAACTCTTATACGAGCATTTAATTGGAGCTGGCTTACGGTTTCCAAGATTTAGTCTATTTTCACCACAGTGGGAAGCATGACGAGTTGTGGGCAGATATGGTGCTGGAAAAGTAGATGATAACTCTACATCTGGACTCACAGACATCTGGATGAGACAGTGGCCTAGCTCAGGCTTCTGAAACCTCAAAGCCCAACCCCAGTAACACACTGTCTTCAACAAGGCCACATCTCCTGTTCCGTCTCCAGAAACAGCACTCCGCAATGATTAAGCAGTCAGATATGCCACCTTAGGGGAGCCATTCTGATTCAAACTAGTACAGTCCAATGTTTGATTCTGATTCTGTTTTGAATTTTCAGCCATTTTTTAAAAGAAGAACATAATTTCAAGCTTACACATACTAATAGTAGAGATCGGCCTGATAAATCAAAGGCAAACAACACAATAACCCACTCTCATCTGGACTTCTCACTCTCCATTGGTTAAAAAGACAGTCAAGATTCAACTGTGTTTGTTCTCTATTCTTTTCTTTTTAAGGGGGGGGAGTGTTCAAAAATTATTGTGGTGCTTTTTAGTTGATTGCTTTCATTTGGTATAGAGTCACAGTTTTCTTTTTTTTTTAATTTACTGATATATTTATTTACATTTCAAATGATTTACTCTTTTCTGGACCCCCACTCCCCGAAAGTCCCATCAGTCCCCTTCCCTCCCCCTGTTTTCCCACCCAACCCTTCCCACTTCCCTGTTCTGATTTTGTTCTATACTGCTTCACTGAGTCTTTCCAGAACAAGGGGCCACTCCTCCGTTCTTCTTGTACCTCATTTGATGTGTGGATTATGTTTTGGGTATTCCAGTTTTCTAGGTTAATATCCACTTATTAGTGAGTGCACACCATGATTCATCTTTTGAGTCTGGGTTACCTCACTTAGTATGATGTTCTCCAGCTCCATCCATTTGCCTAAGAATTTCATGAATTCATTGTTTCTAATGGCTGAATAGTACTCCATTGTGTATATATACCATATATTTTGCATCCACTCTTCTGTTGAGGGATACCTGGGTTCTTTCCAACTTCTGGCAATTATAAATAGGGCTGCTATGAACATAGTAGAACATGTATCCTTCTTACATGCTGGGGAATCTTTTGGGTATATGCCCAGGAGTGGTATAGCAGGATCTTCTGGAAGTGAGGTGCCCAGTTTTCGGAGGAACCTCCAGACTGATTTCCAGAGTGGTTGTACCACTTTGCAACCCCACCAGCAGTGGAGGAGTGTTCCTCTTTCTCCACACCCTCTCCAACACCTGCTGTCTCCTGAATTTTTAATCTTAGCCATTCTGACTGGTGTAAGGTGAAATCTCAGGGTTGTTTTGATATGCATTTCCCTAATGACTAATGAAGTTGAGCATTTTTTAAGGTGTTTCTCTGCCATCCGAAATTCTTCAGGTGAGAATTCTTTGTTTAACTCTATACCCCATTTTTTAATAGGGTTGTTTGGTTTTCTGGAGTCTAACTTCTTGAGTTCTTTATATATATTGGATATTAGCCCTCTATCTGATGTAGGATTGGTGAAGATCAAACTCAGGGCTGAAATCAACCAAGTGGAAACAAAGAGAACCATACAAACAATCAACAAGTCCAGGAGCTGGTTCTTTGAGAAAATCAACAAGATAGATAAACCCTTAGCCAGACTGACCAAAGGGCACAGAGAAAGTATCCAAATCAACAAAATTAGAAATGAAAAGGGAGATATTACAACAGAAACTGAGGAAATCCAAAAAATCATCAGATCCTACTACAAAAGCCTATACTCAACACAACTGGAGAATCTGGAGGAAATGGACAATTTCCTAGACAGATACCAAATACCAAAATTAAATCAGGACCAAATAGATCATCTAAACAGTCCCATAACCCCTAAAGAAATAGAAGGGGTTATAGAAAGTCTTCCAACCAAAAAAAGCACAGGACCAGATGGTTTCAGTGCAGAATTCTATCAGACCTTCAAAGAAGACCTAACACCAATACTCTTCAAACTATTCCACAAAATAGAAACAGAAGGAACCCTACCCAATTCCTTCTATGAAGCCACAATTACGCTGATACCAAAACCACACAAAGATCCAACAAAGAAAGAAAACTTCAGACCAATCTCCCTTATGAACATCGATGCAAAAATACTCAATAAAATTCTTGCCAACCGAATCCAAGAACACATCAAAACGATCATCCACCATGATCAAGTAGGCTTTATCCCAGGGATGCAGGGTTGGTTCAATATACGGAAATCCATCAATGCAATCCACTATATAAACAAACTCAAAGAAAAACCACATGGTTATTTCATTGGATGCTGAAAAAGCATTTGACAAAATTCAGCATCCTTTCATGCTTAAAGTCTTGGAAAGAACAGGAATTCAAGGCCCATACCTAAACATAGTAAAAGCAATATACAGCAAACCAGTAGCCAGCATCAAACTAAATTGAGAGAAACTTGAAGCAATCCCACTAAAATCAGGGACTAGACAGGGCTGCCCCCTCTCTCCTTATCTTTTCAATATTGTACTTGAGGTACTAGCTCGGGAAATTCGACAACATAAGGAGGTCAAAGGGATACAAATTGGAAAGGAAGAAGTCAAACTATCATTATTTGCAGATGACATGATAGTCTACCTAAGTGACCCAAAAAACTCCACTAGAGAACTCCTACAGCTGATAAACAACTTCAGCAAAGTGGCAGGTTATAAAATCAACTCAAGCAAATCAGTGGCCTTCCTATACTCAAAGGATAAGCAGGCTGAAAAAGAAATTAGGGAAATGACCCCCTTCACAATAGCCACAAACAGTATAAAGTATCTTGGGGTGACTCTTACCAAACATGTGAAAGATCTGTATGACAAGAACTTCAAGACTCTGAAGAAGGAAATGGAAGAAGACCTCAAAAAATGGGAAAACCTCCCATGCTCATGGATCGGCAGGATCAATATAGTTAAAATGGCCATTTTGCCAAAAGCAATATACAGATTCAATGCAATACCCATCAAAATCCCAACTCAATTCTTCACAGAGTTAGAAAGAGCAATTATCAAATTCATCTGGAATAACAAAAAAACCCAGGATAGGTAAAACTATTCGTAGCAACAAAAGAAATTCTGGGGGAATCAGTATCCCTGACCTCAAGCAATACTACAGAGCAATAGTGTGAAAAACTGCATGGAATTGGTACAGTGACAGGCAGGAAGATCAATGAAACAGGATTGAAGATCCAGAAATGAACCCACACACCTATGGCCACTTGATCCTCGACAAAGGGGCTGAAAACATCCAATGGAAAAAAGATAGCCTTTTCAACAAATGGTGCTGGTTCAACTGGAGGTCAGCATGCAGAAGAATTCGAATTGATCCATCCTTGTCTCCTTGTACTAAGCTCAAATCCAAATGGATCAAGGACCTCCACATAAAGCCAGATACTCTGAAGCTAATAGAAAAGAAACTGGGGAAGACCCTTGAGGACATTGGTACAGGGAGAAAGTTTCTGAACAGAACACCAATAGCATATGCTCTAAGATCAAGAATTGACAAATAGGACCTCATAAAATTACAAAGTTTCTGCAAGACAAAGGACACCATCAAAAGGACAGATCGGCAACCAACAAATTGGGAAAAGAGTCACAGTTTTCTAGCTAAAGGGACATCGCAGAGATAGAACACACAATTGGAAGACTTTGAAATCTATATCTAGTTCACACATAATAAAATTCTCCAGAATTATATAGTGTATTTGGAATTATATATTCTTGCTAGCCTGTATAAAAGACACATAATCCAGGTATTTTATTTACAAGCTGTAAGCCTAGATTGGACAGACTGGAAGCTATTTTTTTCTTTTTTTTTTTTTAAATTTATTCGATATATTTTTTATTTACATTTCAAATGATTTCCCCTTTTCTGGCTTCCCACTCCCCGAAAGTCCCATAAGCCTTCTTAGCTCCACCTATTCCTCCATCCAACCCTTCCCACTTCCCTGTTCTGGTATTCTCCTATACTGTTGCACTGAGTCTTTCCAGAACCAGGGGCCACTCCTCCATTCCTCTTGGACATCAATTAATATGTGAATTATGTCTTGGGTATTCCACATTTCTAGGCTAATATCCACTTATCAGTGAGTGCATACCATGATTGATCTTTTGAGACTGGGTTGACTCACTTGGTATGATGTTCTCCAGCTCCATCCATTTGTCTAAGAATTTCATGAGTTCATTGTTTCTGATGGCTGAATAGTACTCCATTGTGTAAATATAGCACACTTTTTGTATTCATTCCTCCATTGAGGGACACCTGGGTTCTTTCCAGCTTCTGGCTATTACAAACAGGGCTGCTATGAACATAGTGGAGCATGTGTCCTTATTGCATGCTGGGGAATCCTCTGGGTATATGCCCAGGAGTGGTATAGCAGGGTCCTCTGGAAGTGTCATGCCCATATTTCTGAGGAACCACCAGACTGATTTCCAAAGTGGTTGTACCATCTTGTAATCCCACCAGCAGTGGAGGAGTGTTACTCTTTCTCCACACCCACACCAACACCTGCTGTCTCCTGAGTTTTTAACCTTAGCCATTCTGACTGGTGTGAGGTGAAATCTCAGGGTTGTTTTGATTTGCATTTCCCTAATGACTAATGATGTTGAACATTTCTTAAGGCGCTTCTCAGCCATCTAATGTTCTTCATGGGAAAATTGTTTGTTTAGCTCTGTACCCCACTTTTTAATAGGGTTATTTGGTTCTCGGGTGTCTACCTTCTTAAGTTCTTTGTATATATTAGATATTAGCCCTCTGTTGGATTTAGGGTTGGTGAAGATCCTTTCCCAATCTGTTGGTTGACATTTTGTCCTTTTGACAGTGTCCTTTGCCTTACAGAAACTTTCTAATTTTATGAGGTCCCATTTGTAAATTCTTGATCTTAGAGCATAAGCTATTGGTGTTCTGTTCAGGAACTTTTCCCCTGTGCCCATGTCCTCCAGGGTCTTCCCCAGTTTCTTTTCTATTAGTTTCAGTGTGTCTGTTTTTATGTGGAGGTCCTTGATCCACTTGGAGTTGAGCTTAGTACAAGGAGATAGGAATGGATCAATTCACCTCCAATTGAACCAGCACCATTTGTTGACAAGGCTATCTTTTTTCCCACTGGATGTTTTCAGCTCCTTTGTCGAAGATCAAGTGACCATAGGTGTGTGGGTTCATTTCTGGGTCTTCAATCCTATTCCATTGATCTACTTGCCTGACATTGTACCAATACCATGCGGTTTTTATCACTATGGCTCTGTAGTAATGTTTGAGGTCTGGGATACTGAATCCCCCAGAAGTTCTTTTACTGTTGAGAATAGTTCTAGATATCCTGGGTTTTTTATTATTCCAGATGAATTTGAGAATTGTTCTTTCTATCTCTATGAAGAACTGAGTTGGGATTTTGATGGGGATTGCGTTGAATCTGTAGATTTCTTTTGGCAAGATGGCCATTGCATTTGACAAAATTCAACATTTTTTCATGGTAAAAGTTCTGGAAGCTATTCTAACTTACTTCCCATCCACATGTCCCTGTGACTTGCTGTTCTATTGGCCATGTGTTCACGGTCCTTCTTTTCTCACAGTGATTTCCTCCTCTCCTCATGTCCTTTCTTCTTCCTTGTTCTCTGCAACACTCAACCAGGTAACTCAAAACCTGCCTACCTCTAAACCCTCCAGCAATTGGCTGTACCATTTTTATTTAACCAATAGATTTAAATTAAGGAACAGGGTTTATACAACAAAAGTGGTAAATATGAGAATTCACTTATAGGCAACTGGATTTTTACATACAGAATTTAGCATTGTAATACATGGCAACAGACCAAAGAATTTCAACAATATAAATGTTAGATTAGGTTTTTCTCTTTACCTTTTAAAACAATGCTGCCCATCGGTACTGATAACATTAAAAAATAATAATTTTGGTTGAACCTCCCTCCTTCCATCTTCACCTTCTTTATCCTCTAAGTCTCCTTCTACTTTACATCTCCAAAATCCCCTTCTCTCTTTTCATATCACTCACAATCTTCTACTTCTTTTCTTTTAAGGCACTGTCCATCCCTGTGGACCTTTCCAAGTTTTCTTCCTTGTACATGTGTCCCCAAGTTAAGCACACAACTCTAAAGCTTTGAAGCTGGGGTATGCATATGAGGAAACATCTTTCTCAGTCTGGTTAATAATTATAGTTTTACATATTCACCTGCAAATCTCAGAAATTTTTCATGTGTATCTCCATGTTTTCATTTCCCATTTATCATCTGATGAATACCATTTCCATTTCATAGTTGTTGTGAATAAAGCAACAATGGAAGTGCTTGACCTCGTTTATCTGTCTTAGGGTATAGAGTTGGGTGTATGCCCAAGATTGGTTGATGCCAGTCCTTGTCACTCTTCTTGTTTCCTTTCAGAACCAGTTGATAATACTGTTGGTGTAAATGACAACACTTTAGTTCCCAAGTATAGAGAAATCAAATCAGATCTGAATCATAGGCTTCCTGCATGACTTTCAGCTTTTATAGAGACAGATGATGCTGTGTATACTGTTATAGGAGAAAAGAACAGTCTAACCCAGCTGTGAACAATATACTAACAATACCACCCTGCAGACAAGCTATCCCTACACTGCAGTAGTGGTAGGAAGGTTATGGCTGTGACCCACTACTCAAAGATTGGATTTCATACTCAGGACAGGAAATCTACTTTAAAAAAATATGACTAAGGAGGTCTTGAACCCAGGGAGAGTCTCATATTGTTATTTAGTGGGATGTCTTGGCACCAAGCTGCCTTTTAAACATTTATGTTTGTACCATAGACAAAGACTTCTCTTGGTCTAAATCCAAGAAGCTTCTCTTTACAATGAAAGACTGCTCAAGGTTCTGAGAACAAATGATAGCTGAGTGCTCAGTCCCAAACACGACATTTATGCCACCCTCTCTGAGGCTCAAGGGTCACCGTGAAAGAGCA
Source organism: Apodemus sylvaticus (assembly GCF_947179515.1). Lineage (NCBI taxonomy): Eukaryota > Metazoa > Chordata > Mammalia > Rodentia > Muridae > Apodemus > Apodemus sylvaticus. The sequence goes on along the minus strand of NC_067479.1, from coordinate 5,438,535 downwards.
GTCAGAAAGTCTATAAAACATGAAGACATGCTGGGAAATGCTGTCTTCTGGCACAGCCAATCGAGGCATAACTTTATATCAGCTGTGGCGACCTATAAAGAACTTACACAAGACTGTGCAGACAACCATGAGCTTCTAAGGGCTTTATAGTGGATTCTTGGGGAGGACAGTGTTGTCTTCAGTTGTATAGCTACCGAAGAGCCCGTGGAATCCTGATGGATAATTTCAGACCCATGGTCATACAGATGATCCTGGTTAAACTCAGTGGCTCTTAAAAATTAAAGGCATTAATATGAGGAAAGGCCTCATGGGAGGAGCATGATGATAAGGGGAAGTGAGATTAGAGACAGTGAGCAGGTTAGAGTCACCTGAACACACTTCATACATGTATGAGCTTATCGAATAATAGGTTCAACAGAAGTTTTAAGAATTTAAGTAGAACATAACGAACTTTCCTGAAGAAGTTATCATAAAAGTATCATGTTTAAATCCCAGGAAGTCTGGATATACAGATTCACTTAGCTTCTCAAAGCATGCTTGTACTTTAGCTTAAAGAAAATCTCACTTTGCAAGTCATCTTTCTCACACACATGTTATTTTTCAACATGGGCTGTTGGACTCAATTACAACATACATCAATAATTTAAATCCAGTCTCTTAGACTTGGTCAGCAAAATTAAAGAGGAGCATGTTTTTGTTTTTTGTTTTTTGTTTTTTTTTTTAACAAGAGAAGAAGGCTGAAGACTTCCTGTCAAGACATCATCATGATCTTTAAGTAAAATATTAAGATGAATCTGATGTTATAGAAATATTCATAGTATTATTGGTATAAATGTCAAATGGTTTTTTTTTATGGGGATACAGAAAATTAATAGCATTTATTTAAAAGAGAATTCTGTCAACCCTATTCAAAGGGCAATTGAGCCAAGGTGGAAACTATAGTTTTGTACTAAGACACTGCAGCAAATTTTACACTATGCTGCTTCAAGGCAGAGCAGGATATTTGAACATGGTCAGAGCATCCAAGTGTGTATTCTAAATCTACAGTCTCAACAACCCCAAAACTTCCTCACCTGGATAAGATAACCTTTTCCTGATCTTGCCATTGTTTATGTAGATCATGTAGCTACATTAAGTCAGGCCGCTGAAATTAGTATTGAAATGAATGCAGCTTCCCAAGTCTATTGTGTTTCTTGATGCTCGCAACAGATGTTGAGACTTGAAAAGGTTTGAGCTGAACATGTCTGTGGTTCCAAGTTAAGCAGAGAAAAAGCCAGCTTATGTGTTATCATCACGGTTGGTACTCCTCAAATCCTGCACTGTTCGGTGTGAGATGGTTTGGCTAGTGTTGATCAAACCTGCTTGTAAACCTGGCATTGTGACAAGTCACTCTGGAAAGTCTTGGCACAATATTTGTCTGCAAAGAACAGAAAAGGGTCTTCCCAAGAAGCATTATCATTTATGCGCAAGATTTGTTTCTGGAATTAGAATCTGTAAAATGTTGTGCCTGCAACTCTAAGCTTACATGTTCATTGCGCTGTCTGTATGAAGTGTTTAGTTGTTCTGTTAGCCACAGATAAGGAGGGAAAAAGGCAACAGTAAACAAGTCCAGGTGATAATGAACCTTTGATGCTACCTGGTTGTTATTTTCACTTTCCCTCCTTTGCACGGATATAATAATGAAATTGAAAATCCTCAGAGGGTGTCCAGTGCCTGTTTGTGTATTCCCTTAATGTAGTACACTGAAGAGAGAAAGTTTGTAGGCTTCTAACATTATTAAAAATCAATTTATCAGCTGCGGCATAGCTTGCTCATTTTCCCAGCCCTCAAAAAGTACCCTAATGCTTCCTCTCTATCCAGCTTCATGGTGAAAATTATCTCTCAATATATTTTAGAAATCATATTACTTTTGAAGTTATTAAGTGGGAGAATTATTTAGTCACATTTTCTTTTCCTAAGGAAGACATTGTTCCCTTTCAATTTTAAACTTCATAAAATTAGAAGCATGTTTCTATTTATTTCTGTGATTCCAAATTCAGCTATCCATGGTGAGGGAGATAAAAGTCTTTTGGTTACGTCGGTATGTGGGGTGTTCTTCCATCTGGGCTACCTTGTCTGACTTCACTGGGAGAGGGTGAGACCAGCCTCCCAGAGACTTGAAGGGCCAGTGTAGGGAATACCCAGGGGTGGGGGCATTGGGGAAGGGTTGTAGGAGGAACTGACCAGAAGGGGAGCAGTGAGCGGGATATAAAGTGAATAAGTATAAACCAATAAAATTAAATTTAAGAAAGTCTTTTGGTTGAAGGATGAGTAGGATTAAGAACAACAAATGAAAGACAATGAATTATGAAAACAACAACTTTCACCGTCTTAAAAATTCTAGTTATGTCATTAAGAGCTTGACAGCAAGGTTTTATTTGATACAATTTAATCTTTTAATTATTTATGTTTTTATTAAGATGATAGGTTGTAAAATGAAAATGTTAAATATTTCATCTAAAATGAGGCACTTAGCAATTTTAAGATAGGCAACTACTATGGGAAAGGAAGAAAGCAAAGCGATGGTCCTGGTACTCTGTGAAGCCTTCGCCACACTGTCCCGTTAGGGCTCATATTTATTACCTCAGCCAATGAAATCACCAAGGAAAAATACAGCTGTAAAAAAGAAACTGTTGACCAACAATATTTTTTTTATTCGATATAATTTATTTACATTTCAAATGATTTCCCTTTTCTAGCCCCCCCACTCCCGAAAGTCCCGTAAGCCCCCTTCTCTTCCCCTGTCCTCCCACCCACCCCTTCCCACTTCTCCGTTCTGGTTTTGCTGAATACTGTTTCAGTGAGTCTTTCCAGAACCAGGGGCCACTCCTCCTTTCTTCTTGTACCTCATTTGATGTGTGGATTATGTTTTGGGTATTCCAGTTTTCTAGGTTAATATCCACTTATTAGTGAGTGCATACCATGATTCACCTTTTGAGTCTGGGTTACCTCACTTAGTATGATATTCCCTAGCTCCATCCATTTCCCTAAGAATTTCATGAATTCATTGTTTCTAATGGCTGAATAGTACTCTATTGTGTAGATATACCACATTTTTTGCATCCACTCTTCTGTTGAGGGATACCTGGGTTCTTTCCAGCATCTGGCAATTATAAATAGGGCTGCTATGAACATAGTAGAACATGTATCCTTATTACATGGTGGGGAGTCTTCTGGGTATAGGCCCAGGAGTGGTATAGCAGGATCTTCTGGAAGTGAGGTGCCCAGTTTTCGGAGGAACCTCCAGACTGATTTCCAGAGTGGTTGTACCAATTTGCAACCCCACCAGCAGTGGAGGAGTGTTCCTCTTTCTCCACACCCTCTCCAACACCTGCTGTCTCCTGAATTTTTAATCTTAGCCATTCTGACTGGTGTAAGGTGAAATCTCAGGGTTGTTTTGATTTGCATTTCCCTAATGACTAATGAAGTTGAGCATTTTTTAAGATGCTTCTCCGCCATCTGAAGTTCTTCAGGTGAGAATTCTTTGTTTAACTTTGTACCCCATTTTTTAATAGGGTTGTTTGGTTTTCTGGTGTCTAACTTCTTGAGTTCTTTATATATATTGGATATTAGCCCTCTATCTGATGTAGGATTGGTGAAGATCTTTTCCCAATTTGTTGGTTGCCGATTTGTCCTCTTGATGGTGTCCTTTGCCACCAACAATATTTTTAAGTGGCATAAGTATATACTTGAGGCTGTGCCTCTTTCTGCCTAATCTTTTTGCATATTGTTGTGCTCAGTTTGGTTGATATCTCTAGGGGCACTGAGGAGAAATGGAGGAGCAGTGCACCTGGGCGGCTTAGGGGAACTGGAAGGAATGGAGAGAGGGGAGAAGAATAAATAAAAGAGAAAAGAAAATTGATTGGTTATAGCTATTAAAATGACTTTATTAAGCTGACTAGATACAATCTTAATACAATTATTGCATTGAAATTCATAACAGAAGCACAACTTTAGTGAATATAATGGGAGGTAGTAGAATATCAACAAAACAACAATAGAAAACTACTAGACCTAGAAAAACAAACTTCAAAATCTTTAAAACATATCTTGGATAAATGGGAAGATAGAATCTCTTCCTGAGTAGCAAGGACATATTAAATTGTGAGGTCATTTTCCATAAATCAATCTATAAATTCAATGTCTTTCCAAGAAACAAACAGAGCCCAAATCCTTAACTCTATGGGAACAAGATATATAACAATATATAATATATTCATAGATCACACTAATAAAAGTAATTCTTGTGTATCAGTTAAGAGACCAATCAATGGAACGAAACATGAAAATTTAGTGCAACTATGAAAGACTGTTTATATTAGTGGGAAGAATAAGATATGTACTATTTGTTCATATGTTCCTATAAATATGTAGGAAGGTCTATAATTATATGTACCCTGCTGTAGAGTGAATCTTCTCTGACCTAGTGTTGGAAGATGATGGATATTTGTTATTTCATGTAGTTTCAGTGTGCTACAGATTTAGCTGCTGCAGAGTTGGATGGTTCAGAATGAGTCTTATATGAAGTTTCTGTGAGGTTTCATTCAAGGGCTGGAGGTGGTCTTGAAGATTCCTTCATGTACCATGAGGTTTACCTCTGAGTGTTGGGGTAGAGATAGGTTTGATGGAGGCCATCAATTCCTTTTCTGCGGTATTTGAAAAGGTTGCTTAAATATGTTCATAGCATGATGTCTGGCTTTCCCTAGGATGATTGACCCAGAGAAAGAGTAGGGCAAAGCACATGCGCTTGTTGATCAAGCTTGAATGCCACCTGCCATCCCTTCCTTCTGAAGTCTTCTATTGGTTACACGGTCCAGTCTTAGTCAATATGAGAGAAGCTGGCCAAGAATATGAATTTTGGGAGCTGTAGTTTGCTATCCTAGAGGCTTCTTATTACAAAGGGAGCTTTGAAGATGAGCAGATCATTCCTGATGTTCAGGGACAAAAAGCTAAATAAACAAAGAATAGTCTAAAAAGGTTTGCAGATGAAAAAGTCAACATGTGTTAACCATTTACCACCCACCCCTCATGGTTATAGGCATTCTGTATGAACATATGAGGTATTTCTCTAGACATTTCTGTGGAGAAGTTATTATTCTCAAGACAATAAGTCATGGAGACACAAAGATTAAAATTACCTGTGCAAAGTTCCCCAGTATGAGGCTAAGTCAGGATTCTAACTTAGTCTCTGTAGCTATAGAGCCCAAATCCCTAACTCTATGGGAAGAAGATGGACTATGAATTCGATATATACATAGATCACACTAATAAAAGTAATTCTTTTGTATCAGTTGAGAGACCAATCAATGCAACAAAACATGAAAATGTAGTGCAACTATGAATGACAGTTTACATTAGTGGGAAGAATGAGATATGTACTATTTGTCCAAATGTTCATGTAAATATGTAACAATTTGGTAGAAAAGTGAAGATAGAGTTGTTTATACCAAAGGGCAATAAATAAATTGCTCTTAAGTAAAAATATTATTGTGAAAAATATTAGAATAAAGTGTTATCCAACACTGCATTTTAACAAATGAGGAAAGAGTAACCTACTGTCATGTAGACAGAGTGATCAATGTGGCTGTCCAGGGAGACTGCATCGTAAGCAATCAAAAGAAAAATAGCAAACGAAAGAAAAGATAAATCTAGTCAACAGATACAGCTCTTATATTCTTATTTATAAACAGTTCTTACAAAAATCACAAAGGGCCAATAATTCAATAAAAATACAAAGCATTAGCTACTGACAAAAATGTAGAATATTTATAAACATTGAAAGATTCTCAATCTCTTACTTAGAGAAATTAAACTTTATTTTCCCCTGTCATACTGAAGTGTGTAGGGGTAAATAATTTCTACATCGGTAGAAAATTACAGGGTAAATTTCATGTTACCGAGAGTCAGAGGAAAGACTGATTCACACTCTACTGACAGATTTCAAAATTCAACCCACTCTGACTTATTGATCCAGTGATTCCACTAGTAAGTGGTCAACCTCCCACTTGCTCCCCATGTCCCCAATGAAACATACACATGTATAATGTCGTCTGCTGCTTTAAACAGTAAAAGTCACCTAACGAAGGTGTCAAACAATGTAGACTTAGTTAATTAAATTGTGATAAGACAACACAATGAAGTTCTATGACTATATTCATGAAAGAGAGTTAGCTGGCAGGCGTGTGCTGATATGAATGTTTGTGCAAATATGGCATGGGCACCAGTCACAGGCAGAACACTGGTTATTTGCCTTTATACAAGATGCATCAATGAAGGATTCACTGGCTTTGTTTTGTGAATTTGGACTTCCTGAAATGAAGCTCAGAAGCTATGTATGAAGAAGAGAAGATGTCGAGGTGTGGGCACTGGCACTTTCAGGTGGTAAAAAGCATTACTTACATTCTGTCTGTGTTCGAAGCCTCATTCATCATGTGTATATTACTGAAATAGCACAAATTAATAACTAAGCTTTTACTTTGTGATAGGACTTGCTTTTATGGTATAGCATGTTAAATACTAAATATTTCTTCAAATTCATAGATATATCTCATGAAAATGTAATGATATTATATTTTATTAGTTGGAAATAAAAAATAATGATATATGTAGTAACCACTCAATAATGTCAAATGAAAAACAGAATAGCTTAAAAGCAAAAATAATCTTTTTTTGTTGTTTTTGAGGTTTGTGAGATTCTAGTTAATTTTTCTAACATTACCTTCTATCATAGCATTATTAATTTATACAAAGTGTCTTGAAATAAACCCCATTAAAATTGAATTAAAGAGCTATCTCCCATCAAATATAGCAGCATGGTGTAAGGCGGTGTCTCCAAGTGCATGTCCTATATTGTTTGTATCCAAGCTCCCACCAGGTGAACAGTAATTTTCCAAACTACTTAAACTATGTAGAAATTTCAAAATCCTTTAGAAGAGAAAACCCACTGAATAATTAAAGCAGCGCAAGGGAAAGCTAATCAACCTGCAAATGTGTCAGCCACTGGGGGGGGGTGGCATTAAATAAATGTAACTTGAGAAATCTGGGTAATTTCAACATCTAAAGTGAATACTTGTAATACCAGATTAAAAAATAGTAAATAAAAAACTTGAGACAACAAATCTGGAATGATGTTTAGATCACTTTAATTGGCAATCTTGCCTTTGCAGGAAATATAATAAATAAAGCAGAAAAAGCATGTCGCTGTAGTCATTCACGATAGAAAGATCAGTAGAATCTTTCGGAGGACGCCACTGAGGACACTGAGGAGCAGGGCGGTCATGTGGTCCCAAGCTCTTTCTCACAGGTTGCCTACTGCAAAGCGAACACTGCCTGCGCAGCAGTGACAGGTCTTACACAGGTGACTCACCAGGAGGGAGACAATCTCACGTTATTTGTCCTTGGCTGTGATGTGGTGTCACACGGGTCATGCTCTTGCCAAATATAGTAAACCCAATCTAATCAGAGGAAGCAATCAGACAAGCCTGCAAAATTAGACATTTTGACAGACAGGCCTGGATTCTTTAGGAAGAATTAGTGGTATAACACACAAAAAATAGATGAGTATTTAAATTTATAAAACTAGGAGATTTGGGGTTGGGAATATATTACTTAATAGTGCAAACTCAAGATGCTAGGGTTAGGACCCTAGTACTTCCCCCCACCCAAAAAGCAATTAGGAAACAAAAATTTATGTATATGGAATTTCGGCATGATTAATTGAAAGAATGGTGTGAAACTACTGAAGGGCATCAGCTAGGAGAAAAGAACACACAATTGCTCTATATTTTCTAGGTCTCATAATTTGCTGAATATAAGGAAAATTACTAAGCATGGCCTAATGACTTGTGTTATGGCTCTGGACACAGTATATAGCCCCGGGTGAGGACTATAGTGTCAACTTCGCAGGCCATGCTCAGGGAAGCATGCTTGTGAATGAATATTCTCAGTAGGCAAGGCGAGCTGGAGCCTTAATTTTACCAACACCAAAGTGTGTTTGCCCGTGTCACAGATCCACATTCGAGCAGCCCCATTCAAAGTGAAAACATTCCTCGCCAGCCAGTCCAAGAAAGCAGGACTGAAGCTCAACCAGCTAGGGCTTGTTGGTGAGATGGGGACAGAGGCTGGAGGGACAGGAGCTAAGCCCAACTCCAAAGGACCGGTCAGTGGCCCCAGCTACAATGGTTCCTGGGGACGTTTCAAGCAGCCTGAAGTCAAAAAGCATGTCACTCTGCAAGGATGCTACAGCCAGCATCTGGATGGACCAGAGGATGGAGCCATCTGGACTTTTTAATGTGAGCTGATGAGCAAAACAAAGAATCAACTATTCAGTGTCTCTGTTGCAACACGGGACAAGTGAAGTTAATTTTGTGAGATTTGAGAAGATTACGCCTTCAAGGTTGCTACTTTTTCAACAGTCAGACTGGGATGATGACTCCTGAGCCCTGACCAGTGGGAACAGAACTGGCTATATGTGGCTGAATTTTTTCCTGTCTCTCTTTTTAAAAATAATATATAATAGGAAATGACATAAGATGCTTTAAAAGACAACTTTAAATGATTGTTGTACAAATAATTCTCTCATATCTGAGTTTGGATCCTAATTTGTGTCATTTAAAAGTATCATATTTTTCTTTTCTTGGATATTTTCTTTATTTACATTTCTTTTTTTAATTGAAGATTTTTTATTTGATATATTTTTTATTTACATTTCAATTGACTTCCCCCTTTCTAGCCCCCACTCCCAGAAAGTCCCATAAGCCCCCTTCCCTCCCCCTGTTGTCCCACTTACCCTTTCCGACTTCCCTGTTCTGGTTTTGCCCTATACTGCTTCACTGAGTCTTTCCAGAACCAGGGGCCACTCCTCCATTCTTCTTGTACCTCATTTGATGTGTGGATTATGTTTTGGGTATTCCAGTTTTCCAGGCTAATATCCACTTATCAGTGAGTGCATACCATGATTGATCTTTTGAGACTGGGTTACCTCACTTAGTATGATGTTCTCCAGCTCTATCCATTTGCCTATGAATTTCATGAATTCATTGTTTCTAATGGCTGAATAGTGTCCATTGTGTATATATACCACATTTTTTGCATCCATTCTTCTGTTGAGGAATACCTGGGTTCTTTCCAGCTTCTGGATATTATAAATAGGACTGCTATGAACATAGTGGAGCACGTATCCTTATTACATGCTGGGGAATCCTCTGGGTATATGCCCAGAAGTGGTATAGCAGGATCTTCTGGAAGTGAGGTGCCCAGTTTTCTGAACCCCAAGACTGATTTCCAGAGTGGTTGTACCAATTTGCAACCCCACCAGCAGTGGAGGAGTGTTCTTCTTTCTCCACATCCTCGCCAACATCTGCTGTCTCCTGAATTTTTAATCTTAGCCATTCTGACTGGTGTAAGGTGAAATCTCAGGGTTGTTTTGATTTGCATTTCCCTGATGACTAATGAAATTGAGTATTTTAAAAGATGCTTCTCAGCCATCCGAAGTTCTTCAGGTGAAAATTCTTTGTTTAACTCTGTACCCCATTTTTTAATAGGGTTATTTGGTTTTCTGGAGTCTAACTTCTTGAGTTCTTTGTATATATTGGATATTAGCCCTCTATCTGATGTAGGGTTGGTGAAGGTCTTTTCCCAATTTGTTGGTTGCTGATTTATCCTTTTGATGGTGTCCTTTGCCTACAGAAACTTTGTAATTTTATGAGGTCCCATTTGTCAATTCTTGATCTTAGAGCATACACTATTGGTGATCTGTTTGGGAACTTTCCCCCTGTACGGATGCCCTCAAGGGTCTTCCCCAGTTTCTTTTCTATTAGTTTCAGAGTGTCTGGCTATGTGGAGGTCCTTGATCCATTTGGAGTTGAGCTTAGTACAAGGAGACAAGGATGGATCAATTCCCATTCTTCTGCATGCTGACCTCCAGAACCAGCACCATTTGTTGAAAAGGCTATCTTTTTTCCATTGGATGTTTTCAGCCCCTTTGTCGAGGATCAAGTGGCCATAGGTGTGTGGGTTCATTTCTGGATCTTCAATCCTGTTTCATTGATCCTCCTGCCTGTCCCTGTACCAATACCATGCAGGGTTTTTTTTTTTTTTTGATTTTTTAAAAATTTTATTCGATATATTTTTTATTTACATTTCAAATGATTTCCCTTTTTCTGGTCCCCCACTCCCCGAAAGTCACATAAGCTCCCTTCCCTCCCTCTGTTTTCCCATCCATCCCTTCCCACTTCCCTGCTCTCGTTTTGTCTTATACTGCTACACTGAGTCTTTCCAGAGCTAGGGGCCACTCCTCTGTTCTTCTTGTACCTCATTTGATGTGTGGATTATGTTTTGGGTATTTCAGTTTTCCAGGCTAATATCCACTTATTAGTGAGGCATACCATGATTGATCTTTTGAGACTGGGTTACCTCACTTAGTATGATGTTCTCCAGCTCCATCCATTTGCCTAAGAATTTCATGAATTCATTGTTTCTAATGACTGAATAGTACTCCATTGTGTATATATATCACATTTTTTGCATCCATTCTTCTGTTGAGGGATACCTGGGTTCTTTCCAGCTTCTGGCTATTATAAATAGGGCTGCTATGAACATAGTGGAGCATATATCCTTATTACATGCTGGGGAATCCTCTGGGTATATGCCCAGGAGTGGTATAGCAGGATCTTCCGGAAGTGACATGTCCAGTTTTCTGGGGAACCACGAGACTGATTTACAGAGTGCTTGTACTAATTTGCAACCCCACCAGCAGTGGAGGAGTGTTCCTCTTTCTCCACATCTTTGCCAACACCTGCTGTCTCCTGAGTTTTTAATCTTAGCCATTCTGACTGGTGTAAGGTGAAATCTCAGGGTTGTTTTGATTTGCATTTCCCTGATGACTATTGAAGTTGAGCATTTTTAAAGATGTTTCTCTGCCATCCAAAGTTCTTCAGGTGAGAATTCTTTGTTTAACTCTGTACCCCATTTTTAATAGGGTTATTTGCTTTTCTGGGGTCTATCTTCTTGAGTTCTTTGTATATATTGGATATTAGCCCTCTATCTGATGTAGGGTTGGTGAAGATCTTTTCCCAATTTGTTGGTTGCCGATTTGTCCTTTTGATGGTGTCCTTTGCTTTACAGAAACTTTGTAATTTTATGAGGTCCCATTTGTCAATTCTTGATCTTAGAGCATAGGCTATTGGTGTTCTGTTCAGGAACTTTCCCCCTGTTCCGATGTCCTCAAGGGTCTTCCCCATTTTTTTTTTTTTCTATTAGCTTCAGAGAGTCTGGCTTTACGCGGAGGTCCTTGATCTATTTGGAGTTGAGCTTAGTACAAGGAGACAAGGATGGATCAATTTGCATTCTTCTGCATGCTGACCTCCAGTTGAACCATCACCATTTGTTGAAAAGGCTATCTTTTTTCCATTGGATGTTTTCAGCCCCTTTGTTGAGGATCAAGTGGCCATAGGTGTGTGGGTTCATTTCTGGATCTTCAATCCTGGTCCATTGATCCGCCTGCCTGTCCTTGTACCAATACCATGCAGTTTTTAACACTATTGCTTGGTAATGTTGCTTGAGGTCAGGGATACTGATTCCCCCAGAATTTCTTTTGTTGCTGAGAATAGTTTTAGCTATCCTGGGTTTTTTTGTTATTCCAGATGAATTTGAAGAAAATTGCTCTTTCTATCTCTGTGAAGAACTGAGTTGGGATTTTGATGGGTATTGCGTTGAATCTGTAGATTGCTTTTGGCAAAATGGCCATTTTAACTATATTAATCCTGCCAATCCACGAGCATGTTATCTCCTTTCCTGGTTTCACCCCAAGAACCCCCTACTCACCCTCTCTCCCCGTGCGTCTCCCCACTCACCCTCTTCCTTCTCCCTACCCTGGTATCCCTTAACCTGGGGCAGCTGGAGCCATGGCCCCCCCATGTGCACTCTTTGGTTAGTGGTTTAGTCCGTGGGAGCACTGGTTGTCTGGGAGTCACTGGGATCCCTGGAGGTCTGGTTGATATTGTGGCTCTTCCTATGGGGTTGCAAACCCCTTCAGCTCCTTCAGTCCTTTAACTCCTCCATTGAGGACCCGGCGCTCCGTCCAATGGTTGGCTGTGAGCATCTGCCTCTCTATTTGTCAGGTATCATTTAACTGGACTTTCCCCAACAGAAGTGGCAATTATTTGAGAACACCAAAAGTGAGTTACCCATTCCGAGAGGTGCTAGAGTATTGGCTGCTTATTTATCTGGGATATGGAGGAGGTTCAAGTTTTTGGAAGAGATTAAATTAGATAACTTTTAAGACCTGTCAGTCAAGGTCCCACCGGAGGTGAAAGACAAAGAGAATGAAGGCCACTGCTTTATGGGAAAAGAATGCAGAGCTTCACTGTGTCACAGCAGACATGAGGCTGCAAAGTGGGGCTCCTGTAACTCTCTTGACTCACACTTGACATCCCTTGCTGTGGTCTTTGAAGATACTACTTCTCTTGCTTGAAGACATTGTACATGACAGCTTCTGATTTTTGAGGCCAGTGGTTCTCAGTGTGATTTCCAGACACAACAGCTTCTGCACCACCTGGGAAACTTGCTAAAAATGCAAACGAACCAGACTCTGGGAATGGGGCCCAGCAATCTGGTTGTAACAAGCCCTCTGGGTAGCCCCAAAGCAGCCTTTGTTGACAGCCGCCATGTTTGGGAACTTGGGAATCGGTGAACAAAAGTCGTGTGTTACATTCAGTGGGGAAAGGGAGTACGAGAGAGAGTCGGGAAATGGTGTGGGCTGGCCATCTCCTGAGGGTCACTAAGGTTTCCCTGTACAATCTATATTAGTGTGGTGACACAATGGTGGGCTGGCCATCTCCTGAGGGTCACTAAGGTTTCCCTGTACAATCTATATTAGTGTGGTGAGACAATGATGGTGCTTTGTCTTTCAAGAAAAGCATCATACCAAGTGAAAAAAATCCAGCCAGTAACAATTATACACTGCACTAATCCATTTGCAAAATAGTACTGAAATTAATAATTATAGAAATAAAGAACAGACTCGAGACTCCAAGAGTTTAGGTATGCGGTCAGGTTAGAGCATGAATGAAGAATGATTGACAGTTATTCAAAATTGTTCACAGGATAAAATTAATACATCTATATGTATATACCCACATGTAAATAAATCCAAACTCTTTATATTGTATATAAATTGGTAACAGTATATGTTTAGTACCTGGTTAGACTACTGTATTACACCTTGATTTGCTAAAGGAGTTGGGTGGACAGGTCAAACTGCTCAGGTACATTGACCAGTATATATTTTTTTTCCTCTAGTTTAACATTCTAGGGTAGGATTTCCTGAGCAACAGCAGGCCATACTCTGTTCAGTGACTGAGGAACCAGCAGATTTCTGGCATTCTCCACCTCAGTTGGCCATGCCCTAGTGAGTTGTTGTTTGCATCTTACTGGTACAAGATGAAGAGTGGAGAAGACACAGCTACTTAGAATGCTTAGCTCAGAGACATTTGTTCAAGGGACACACAAGCACATGCTCAGACTGGAAACCTGCAGGTGGATGTTCTCAACAGCTTTGTTAGAGTCCAAACCAGGACACAACACAGATGTCATCCAGTGTCTTACTACCTAGGAAAGCCCTCTCACACTCATGCGACAAGACGCTGAATATACCAAGCGAGCCCTCCATGGTTGCACACTGTATGAATCCACTGACAAAATAGCACTGACCTTAAAAATTGTAGAAGTGAAGGACAGACTTGTGGCTGGCAGAGTTTAGGTGTGTGGTCACGTCAGAGCATGGATGACAGTTATCCAAAGTTGTTCATGGGATAAAATTAATAGATTTAGATACCCAAGCATGAGTGGTTTAAAGAATGATGCTATGGATTGTATAAATATGAACTTTGGATTTGAATGGTATGTCATGTTATGCATGAATATAACACACATTATGCATTACAAGTCACTGGAGGGTGCATACGATGTTCCTCTAGGTTCCTTAACTCCCCAGAAACCTGTTGCTACTTCAGAATTAGAGGATTAAAGGATGCTGTGCAGAAGTGATGTGCAATATTCCTTCTGATTTTGTTGTGTAGGACTGATGGCATCATCACAGGGAGACGAAAGCACGCGAAAGTTGGAAAAGAAGGAAGGAGTTTGATAGTGTCTTAATTGGTTTTCTATTGTGCTATAAGACACCCATTTTGGATGCTTTATAAAGCAAAGATGCTTGGTTATGCACTGCATGCTTTTGAAGGTTAACTGTTGAGAGGGCCATTCCATCTTTGTAGCTACTGATCTGTGTACCCTTGGTTGTATTACAGCATGGCAGGGAAACAGGAGTGGACATTGTCACATGCCAAAGAGGCTAGCTTGTGAGGTGACCTCAGTCACATAATGACTAACTGAGACAACTTCATTAATACCTTCTGAGGTATAGCTCGCAGTGGCCTCCCTGCTTTCCTGTAGACCACATCTCAAAGGTTATGTCATCCTTCATTTTCATGGTGACAACAAACTGTGGGCATACAAGAAGTAAGCCAACTCTAAACCATGGTAGGCAGGCAGGCAGGCAGGCCGGCAGGCCTCTGCCACTTCAACAATGATAATCTGAATGTTAAAACTACACTATATTGTCCTTGTTTTCCTCTGGTGGCCCTGTTTTTTATAAACTCAGTATGGTCACATTCGTCCATTCACAGTAGAATTTTATCATGAGTATTTAGGTACAGAGCTTGGGATAGAGAACAAATTCTAGATATGGATGGTAGTAATTATTACACACTGTTTCGAGTATACTTAATGTCAGTGAATATGCTCTTAAAACAGGAACCGTTATGTGGACTGAGAAGGTTTTATTTATATATTCAAAAATATATGCAATGACAATGGAAGAAAAAGAGGCTAAAATTTGAAAAAGAGAGTAAAGTACATGGGATACGCTACATAGAGATTTGTGGGGACAAAAGGGAAGGAGGAAATGATGTAATCATATTATAACCTCAAAAATCAAAAATAATAAAAATCATGAAACTGGAAAAGTTGTTAAGTATACTTTCATAGAATAAAAATTAAGAATAAATAATGTTGGAAAAATTAAGATTATATGCTAATGGATATTTATATCTACAGATATTTGTGCTCTTTCAGACACTGTACAAGATTCTATGAGATCAAGGGAGGGGCAGGTGTCATTTGACTTTTCCTTGGCATATATGATATTTATTTATCCAAGATTGGGTACTGATGACAAACCAAAGAAATTACTCCACACAAGTGCAGGTAATGGTTTACATACAGGAACATGAATGATTCAATATAAAGCAGCTACGTCATCAAAAAGCCCCACCCTACCTTGGGTAACCATTCACCGAGGTTTCATTTTCTGGCTTATATCTGAACTTGAGGGCATCTCATCTCCACTGCCAGAGTCTCTCCTCAGCAATTGTTACTGGTTATGTATCTCTTGGGAGAAGGCTCCTGAATTGTGTACGTTTCATGAGCTTCCAAGGACATGTGAGCCTTGTGAGTTGTGTTTACTTTCTAGATTGTCAGGGAACGTCCCTTCATTTTAGAGACTATTGCTCACAGCTGTAGGTTATTTCAATTGAGTTGACTGTACATTCATGTTCTTCCTTGCATATAATAAATGTTTTATAATTTATAATTACCAAGGTTGTGCCAGCACCCGCCGGCACAAATTTAAACAGTCCTTTGAGGGGAGAGTAAGGATTAATGAGAGGAAAGGCAGAAAGAAGACACACAGATAGATTCAGGAGGGATGTCCAGTGAATACTGCATCCCTGAGATTATTTTACAAAGCCCTTTTATACCCCACAGTGCCTTGGGAAGCAAAATAACAAGCTAGCAGAAAAATGGCTGGCATGCACGTAGGATGTCTGTTCCCATCCAGAGGCCTCCCTGTTCCTTCCGCAACGGTTAATAGAATGTTTTAATGTGTTAATCCTTCACCTAGAGGCTCAGAGCATCTCCTCATATCCAGGAAACCTGCCTGCCTGCAGCTTCCAGGCCTGCAAACCATAACCTGTTTTGACCCTGCCTAGCAGGTAAAATGGCTACTGACACAACGTCAAATGAAACAAGCTGTTTATTTATCTGGCTATTTATATGTTTGTCATGAATGTTTAATCCTTCACCTAGAGGCTCAGTGCATCTCCTCATATCCAGGAAACCTGCCTGCCTGCAGCTTCCAGGCCTGCAAACCATAACCTGTTTTGACCCTGCCTAGCAGGCAAAATGGCTACTGACACAACGTCAAATGAAACAAGCTGTTTATTTATCTGGCTATTTATATGTTTGTCATGTGGGGGGTATTCATGGAGGCCATAGGTCAGCCTAGAGTATCATTCCTTCAGAGATATCTGTCTTACTCTTTCGAGACAGTCTCTAGCTGGGATTTGAGGTTTGCTGATTGGACTAGACAGTTGGACTGATAATCCCCAGAAATCTGTCTGCCTCTGCATCCCCAGTGCTAGGATTAAGAGAATATCCTACCATGCCTGGATTTTTATGTGGGTGCCTGAGATCAAATTCACATTCTCATGCTTTGGCAGCAAACATCCTACATGCTTATCCTTCTCTCTAGCCCTAAGTTCTTCTAAAGTTAATACTTAAAACTTTGAGACAGACTCTTACTTTTATCATAAAATGATTCAGTAGGTTTCAGGCACTCTATTTGCTAGGTCAAAATTGGGTCAGGTTTTGGGTCAGAGTGTCCATGGTCCAAGGGTGTTATAGATGTTGTTTGTGTTCAAGGAAAGGTGCTCCTTACCCTTGGGATATTTGTCCCAAATATACATGCAAGTGTGTTGAGAGATGAGGCATAGAAATCTTGGTGTGATTTCATCTACAAGTATGTTTTTAATGGGTGGTTATTTTTTTCTTTCTTTGCAAAAATCTTTTATTTTATTATTATTTTTTTTAATATTTTTATTTTCTATATTCTTTGTTTACATTCCAAATGATTTCCCCTTTCCCGGATCCCCCCTCCCCATATGTCCCATAAACCTTCTTCTCTTCATCCATTCTCCAGTCTCCTCCCTCCTTTTTTTCTCTGTCCTTATATTTCCCTCCAATGCTAGATCAATCGTTTCCAGGATCAGGACCCTCTCCTTACTTCTTCACGGGAGTCATTTGTTATGCGATTTGTGCCTTGGGTATTCAGGGCTTCTGGGCTAATTAATATCCACTTATCAGAGATTGCATTCCATGTGTATACTTTTGTGACTGGGTTACCTCAGTTAGGATGATATTTTCCTGATCAAACCATTTGCCTAAAAATTTTGTGAATTCATTGTTTCTAATTGCTGAGTAGTATTCCATTGTGTAAATATACCACATTTTCTGTATCCATTCCTCCTTTGAGGGACATCTGGGTTCTTTCCAGCTTCTAGCTATTATAAATAAGGCTGCTATGAACATAATGGAGCATGTGTCTTTATTGCATGCTGGGGAATCCTTTGGGTATATGCCCAGGAGGGGTATAGCAGGGTCCTCTGGAAGTCTCATGTCCAGTTTTCTGAGGAACCTCCAGACTGATTTCCAAAGTGGTTGTACCATCTTACAGCCCCACCAGCAGTGGAGGAGTGTTCCTCTTTCTCCACATCCTCGCCAACACCTGCTGTCTCCTGAGTTTTTGACCTTAGCCATTCTGACTGGTGAGAGGTGAAATCTCAGGGTTGTTTTGATTTGCATTTCCCTAATGTTGAGCACTTCTTAAGGTGCCTCTCGGCCATCCGAATTTCATCAGGTGAAAATTCTTTCTTTAGATCTGTGCCCCATTTTTTTAATAGGGTTATTTGGTTCCCTGGGGTCTAACTTCTTGAGTTCTTTGTATATATTGGATATTAGCCCTCTATTAGATGTAGAGATGGTGAATATCCTTTCCCAATTTGATGGTTGCCGTTTTGTCCTTTTAACAGTGTCCTTTGCCTTACAGAAACTTTGTAATTTTATGAGGTCCCATTTGTCAATTCTTGATCTTAGAGCATAAGCTATTGGTGATCTGTTCAGGAACTTTTACCCCGTGCCGATGTCCTCTAGGGTCTTCCCCAGTTTCTTTTCTATTAGTTTCAGTGTGTCTGGTTTTACATGGAGGTCCTTGATCCACTTGGAGTGAAGTTTAGTACATGGAGATAAGAATGGATCAATTCGCATTCTTCTGCATGCTGACCTCCAATTGAACCAGCACCATTTGTTGAAAAGGCTATCTTTTCTCCACTGGATGTTTTCAGCTCCTTTATCGAAGATCAAGTGACCATAGGTGTGTGGGTTCATTTCTGGATCTTCAATTCTATTCCATTGGTCCCCTTGTCTGTCACTGTGCCAATACCATGCAGTTTTTAACACTATTGCTCTGTAGTATTGCTTGAAGTCAGGGATACTGATTCCCCCAGAATTTCTTTTGTTGTTGAGAATAGTTTTAGCTATCCTGGGTTTTTTGTTATTCCAGATGAATTTGAGAATTGCTTTTTCTAACTCTGTGAAGAACTGAGTTGGGATTTTGATGGGGATTGCATTGAATCTGTAGATTGCTTTTGGCAGGATGGCCATTTTAACTATATTAATCCTGCAGATCCACGAGCATGGCAGATTTTTCCATTTTCTGAGGTCTTCTTCGATTTCCTTCTTCAGAGACCTGAAGTTCTTGTCATATAAATCTTTCACTTGTTTGGTTAGAGTCACACCAAGATACTTTATATTGTTTATGGCTATTTTGAAGGGTGTCATTTCCCTAACTTCTTTCTCAGCCTGCTTATCCTTTGAGTATAGGAAGGCAACTGATTTGCTTGAGTTGATTTTATAACCAGCCACTTTGCTGAAGTTGTTTATCAGCTGTAGGAGTTCTCTGGTGGAGGTTTCGGGTCACTTAAGTAGACTATCATGTCATCTGCAAATAGTGATAATTTGACTTCTTCCTTTCCAATTTGTATCCCCTTGACCTCCTTATGTTGTCTAATTGCTCTAGCTAGAACTTCAAGTACTATGTTGAAAAGATATGGAGAGGACAGCCTTGTCTAGTCCCTGATTTTAGTGGGATTGCTTCAAGTTTCTCTCTGTTTAGTTTGATGTTGGCTACCGGTTTGCTGTATATTGCTTTAACGATGTTTAGGTACGGGCCTTGAATTCCTGTTCTTTCCAAGACTTTTAGCATGAAAGGATGCTGAATTTTGTCAAATGCTTTTTCTGCATCTAATGAGATGATCATATGGTTTTTTTCTTTGAGTTTGTTTATGTAGTGGATAGCATTGATGGCTTTCCTTATATTGAACCATCCCTGCATCCCTGGGATGAAGCCTACTATATACTCTTATAGTATTCTTCAAATTTCTCATGCCATGCTGCCCCATTGGCATTGAACAGGTGTTGAACAGCCTCATATCAGCCTGGCAAGCCATTTAAGAGGAATCTAGTGGACTTCCTTTTTCCCTTAGCTATGTTGAGCACGGGCAGTTCGTAGGCAAATATAGATCTCTAATAAGGAGTTGCTAATCGTCCTTGTCCACTTGTATTTTAAGATTCTTATTTGTCAAAACATTTTGTCAATGGTTACATCGCATACATTATACAAATGTCACTTTGATTATGATTTGTAGCTCTAAACAGGAAAAAAATGAAGCCACAAGAAATATGAACATTTCCAAATTTAGTAAGGCTAATTACTACTGCTTTCTTCTAGAAAATATGATCATTATTCATACACAGGGAGGAAGAAATTTTCTCAGAAGAAATTAGAAATTTTGTGTTATAGATTTCACTGCTTATAAGCCAATACACCTGGGTGAGTCAAAAGCCCTAAAGGTAAATTCATGGATAGTCAGGAACCATAGTAAGACTAGTTTATGAGACTATTATTGCATTAATCAGAAAATAACAACAACAAGAAGAAAACCTTTAGAAACTTCAAGGCATCCTGAGGGGATGCTGCTAGTGATTATCTACTAATAGACTGGTCTTGCTCCTTCCTTATGTGGGAGTGGAGGATGCTGAATTTTTTAAATTAAAAAAATTTAATTAAAACATAATCATATCATTTCTTCCCTGTCCTCTCTCCAGTCCCTTCTGTGTCTCATTTGCTCTAAAATCCATGGCCTCTTTGTTAGTATTGTTAAACACACACACACACACACACACACACACACTCACTCACAGAATAAATACACAAACACAATCTGGTGAATCCATTTAATATTTCTTGTATTACATGTTTTTAGAGTTGATCACGTTTTATTGGATAACCTGCTATAGAGCTCCTGCCTACTCCTCCTTTTCTCAACAGCCATTAATACCTGCAACTTTTTACTCTAAGGTTGGAGCCATATGAGATTGGCATGCCCGCTGGTACTGGATTGTTAGGAGTATTGGTCTTGTTTCAAGGGCCATATTATTGAGATTTCATGCATATAGCTTTGCTGTCAAATATAGAAGATACACTCTTGCAGTGGTCTCTGTGGTACTCTAGTTCTTACAGTTCTTCTAGCTCTTCTTGTACAACCTAAGCAGAAGCTTAGATACATGGGTTGTATTGTAGATGTATCATTTGGGGTTGGGTACTTCATGGTCAATTGTTCTCTACATTTTGGCAAGTCGTAGTTTTCTATAAAGGGCTCTTTTACAAGAAAAGCTTGTTTGATGAGAGATGAGAACTACAGTCTGTGGGTTTAAGGATATGTACTTAGAATGCAAGTAGGAGTTACAGTGGTTTAGCAAAGTGGCAGTAATGGGGTTTCTTCTAAGATCCATGGCCTCGCTGGCCACATGTTGTTGACCAGGCAAACAGTACCAGACTTGATTTCTCTCCTGTTGATCAACCTTAAGTCCAGTTACTAGCTGGACTTAAGGTACTGTAGTACCTTAAGTAATAGTAGCTGTTTGCTACTATTAAAATGTGTCGCTGTTAGACTTCTTAGTGTATCTTGCTGTGCTGGCTATTGTTGTGATTCATAGACTGCACAACTAAGTGGGACTACTGACTTCTTTTCTTGCTTGTCTGATTGCTTAGCATCTCTTGGTAGTAAGAAAGCTCGGGGAGGAGCCTTTTGGGTTAGATCCAGCTCAATTCCTCTATGTCCTCTGCCTGAAATGTGTTGTGTCTTCAGTAGTAGGGATTTACTTTCCATCTCTGGGAGGAAACCAACTTTGACAACAATGCCCTTTATTGTTTAGGGAGTCACTTGAGTTCCCATGGTCAACAACTGAAAAGGAAGGTTCTCATGCCTGCTACTAAAAATTTTTTTATATGAGTCTATGGCTCTTCTGGGACTGTCAGCCTAAGTAGCATAGTGTCATATACATCATATACATATACATGTACACGTACACGTACACATATATACGTATATGTATACATCTCTCTCACACACACACACACCTCTCTCTTTCTCTCTTTGTCTCTCTCCACCCCGCCCCTCTCTCACACACACACAGACTTATTTTCAGCCATAAAGAACAAAATTATGTCACTTGCAGGAAAACAGATGCAGCGAGAGATAACTATAAAGAGTGAACCTATCCCTTCTCAGAAAGACAGGTGTCACAAATATCACATTCATTCTCATTTGTGGGTCCTAGATTTTATATAGATATATAAAATCACATGTGTGTGCATAAGGCATGAAGATAGCAGTGAAACTGTCTAGAGGTGAAGGGGACTGATAGAGGGGTCAGAAATGGGAAAGAGAAGTCATAAGGCAGAATTTGCTAATCATACAATGTATTCTTGAATGAAAATGTCATTGTTCAACATTGGGACATATGCAAAATGTACAGTACATGATGACAACTAAAAATATATTCAAACTGAAACTGAGCCTTGAGCAATCATTATCTATATTCTCTGGTATAGAGGAAGATGCTTGTTATGACATGGTAAAGCAATATGGAATAAAACCATATTATTTTAAACTTGAAGTAGACAAAACACCCTAAATCTATATGGCTAAACATTAAGTAATCCAGAAATAAACTTTGTTACCAACAATGCCAGGACTGAAATATTTAATCAAAATTAAATAGTTTAAAGGAACATGTGTATTCTGAAATCTTTTGATTTCAGAGTGGTAGGATTCAAATTTGTTTTCTTACAACTTTTAAAAATATAGTTTCGATTTGAGCTTAGTACAAGGAGACAAGGCTGGATCAATTCGCATTCTTCTGCATGCTGACCTCCAGTTGAACCAGCACCATTTGTTGAAAAGGCTATCTTTTTTCCATTGGATGTTTTCAGCCTCTTTGTCGAGGATCAAGTGGCCATAGGTGTGTGGGTTCATTTCTGGATCTTCAATCCTGTTCCATTGATCCTCCTGCCTGTCACTGTACCAATGCCATGCAGTTTTTAACACTATTGCTCTGTAGTATTGCTTGAGGTCAGGGATACTGATTCCCCCAGATTTTCTTTTGTTGCTGAGAATAGTTTTAGCTATCCTGGGTTTTTTGTTGTTCCAGATGAATTTGATAATTGCTCTTTCTAACTCTGTGAAGAATTGAGTTGGGATTTTGATGGGTATTGCATTGAATCTGTATAGTGCTTTAGGCAAAATGGCCATTTTAACTATATTGATTCTACCGATCCATGAGCATGGGAGGTTTTCCCATTTTTTGAGGTCTTCTTCCATTTCCTTCTTCAGAGTCTTGAAGTTCTTGTCATACAGATCTTTCGCATGTTTGGTAAGAGTCACCCCAAGATACTTTATACTGTTTGTGGCAATTGTGAAGGGGGTCATTTCCCTAATTTCTTTCTCAGCCTGCTTATCCTTTGAGTATAGGAAGGCCACTGATTTGCTTGAGTTGATTTTGTAACCTGCCACTTTGCTGAAGTTGTTTATCAGCTGTAGGAGCTCTCTAGTGGAGTTCTTTGGGTCACTTAGGTAGACGATCATGTCGTCTGCAAATAATGATAGTTTGACTTCCTCCTTTCCAATTTGTATCCCTTTGACCTCCTTATGTTGTCGAATTGCCCGAGCTAGTACCTCAAGTACAATATTGAAAAGATAAGGAGAAAGGGGGCAGCCTTGTCTGGTCCCTGATTTCAGTGGGATTGCTTCAAGTTTCCCACATAAAGCCAGACACTCTGAAGCTAATAGAAAAGAAACTGGGGAAGACCCTTGAGGACATCGGTACAGGGAGAAAGTTTCTGAACAGAACACCAATAGCGTATGCTCTAAGAGCAAGAATTGACAAATGGGACCTCATAAGGTTACAGAGTTTCTGTAAGGCAAAGGACACCATCAAGAGGACAGATCGGCAACCAACAAATTGGGAAAAGATCTTCACCAATCCTACATCAGATAGAGGGCTAATATCCAATATATATAAAGAACTCAAGAAGTTAGACTCCAGAAAACCAAACAACCCTATTAAAAAACGGGGTACAGAGTTAAACAAAGAATTCTCACCTGAAGAACTTCGGATGGCGGAGAAGCATCTTAAAAAATGCTCAACTTCATTAGTCATTAGGGAAATGCAAATCAAAACAACCCTAAGATTTCATCTTACACCAGTCAGAATGGCTAAGATTAAAAATTCAGGAGACAGCAGGTGTTGGAGAGGGTGCGGAGAAAGAGGAACACTCCTCCACTGCTGGTGGGGTTGCAAATTGGTACAACCACTCTGGAAATCAGTCTGGCGGTTCCTCCGAAAACTGGGCACCTCACTTCCAGAAGATCCTGCTATACCACTCCTGGGCATATACCCAGAGGATTCCCCACCATGTAATAAGGATACATGCTCTACTATGTTCATAGCAGCCCTATTTATAATTGCCAGATGCTGGAAAGAACCCAGGTATCCCTCAACAGAAGAGTGGACACAAAAAATGTGGTATATCTACACAATGGAGTACTATTCAGCCATTAGAAACAATGAATTCATGAAATTCTTAGGCAAATGGATGGAGCTAGAGAACATCATACTAAGTGAGGTAACCCAGACTCAAAAGGTGAATCATGGTATGCACTCACTAATAAGTGGTTATTAACCTAGAAAACTGGAATACCCAAAACATAATCCACACATCAAATGAGGTACAAGAAGAAAGCAGGAGTGGTCCCTGGTTCTGGAAAGACTCAGTGAAACAGTATTTGGCAAAACCAGAACGGGGAACTGGGAAGGGGTGGGAGGGAGGACAGGGGAAGAGAAGGGGGCTTACGGGACTTTCGGGGAGTGGGGGGGGGTTAGAAAAGGGGAAATCATTTGAAATGTAAATAAATTATATCGAATAAAAAAAAATTAATTATAAAAAAAAATGTGCCTAATAAAGCTAGGAAGACATTGTGCCTTTATGACTGATGTTCTCTGTAAAAAAAAATAAATAAATAAATAAAAAAATAAAAAAAAATAAAAATATAGTTTCGTGCATTTTGCTCCCTGTGCATTATTTTCTGTTTAATTACTTATCTGCAGCTGGCTCCAACCAAAGGCGTTGTCTATGACACGAGACAGTCTTACCATGCACACCTTTAAAGAATAAATTCTATGCCTTAATTCTCAGCTTTTATTGATTCTTTCTCTTATCTTCAGCTGATTCTGTTTCCTGGAGGCCCTCACATAGGACCACATGATTGGCGTGAAGATGCCCCTGTAGCTCTCTGCACACTGTAAGGAGGAAAAGAGGCCGCTGAGCCGTTATTATTGCCGCTACTGACAGCTCAGTGCTCACGTCTCAGTGGTGTGCGATTCGCAGTGGAGGGAGCGAGCAGTGGATGCCCAGATGCCCAGCCTGACCCACTGGCCTTGTTAGAGCCCATGAGAGTGTGTTCACAGCCCAGTCTGTTTGTTAGCTGCTCACGCCCTGTCTTTCCTCCTTCTTGTGACTTCTACTGTACATTCACACAGCTGCTTCCAGTCTTGTCCACCAAGTCCACCACACAGAGCCCAGCATCTTGGCTATTTCAGTTTTTCTTTCTCTCAAGTGTCTCTCTTCTCTAATACACCAATTCTAACTAGTATACTAAATCATAGTAATACTAATCTGGAATTTTTATTCTACTCTCTCAGGTTGAAAATCATTATCCACTTCAATACCACAGAATCTCCAGGCATTGGACCACCCCTCTCTTTGGACTGAAGACGAGGATGTTTGTAAATAGCAAACATTTCAAGAAAGGTTGCTTTATTCCAAAGAATGTTGCATATGAAAGCCTATTACATTAAGCTTCATTGTACTTGAACCAGACACATTTTCCATCCAGCCGAGAGTCATTCGATGAAAAACGGCATTCTTAACCCATAAACATTAATCCATACTTGAGCCAGGAAGCCTGATGCTAGGAACTTTAAAAAAACAACAACATAATTTCCTTCTTCATTTTAAATAGTACGGCATAACTCTGCATTTATAGCATAATTCTTTTTAACAGAAACATAATGGAACTGAGTAACAATTTGGTTCCTGTCAGTCATATTTATGCACCCTTCCTCCTTTCTCAGCTAACACTTATTTAGCATTTGTATGTGCTGGGAATTAGTCTCCGTTTTCTTCCTCTTCATTTCCCAGTTTATATATAGCATTCTGGGATCGTGGAGGAAATGGACGATGATCAAAGTCACAGAGTTACATGGGATAATCGTACCAGCAGCAGCATGGAGACTTGTCACGCCCCGGTGCTTCACATGATTAACAGTCGGAGTCTTGACAAACTTCCCAATCCCTATTTACTGATGCGAAGATAGAGACGACGTCTTTCACTGCTTGGATACATTTGTCTTAATATTGCTGGGGACTAGGAGACACACGAAGCCCTATTACAGTGTACTCCGTGCTGGGACCTAGGAGGGCTGAGTCTGGGAAAGAGAAGAGTACCTCCTTCACGTTATATTCTGCAGCAATGGTGGGATGCAGGATTCAGAGTGCACATACTCCTCAATTTTTATTAACAATTTTGATAATCTCATACATGTATATAATAAATATATCCTGGTCAATTGTATCCCCCATCTGCTCCTAACCACACCAATCCCTGGCTTCTAAATTCTTCTTCCTACCAGTTTGTCTTTTTGTGTGTGTGTGATGTATCATATTTAACCATAAAGCCACCAGTATGGAGTGGGCGTGGGTGTGGAGCTACACACCAGAGAACAATCAACTCACTGGTGGCTATACCGGTGGACAGCTCTCTGCTTCCCAGCAGTCACCAACTGGCAATAGTTCCCCAGGGAGGGGCCCTTTATTTGTAATAGAATAATCTGACTCCAGTACCTTTCATTAGGTCTATTTCCTTCTGTGGAGCTGAAACCAAATGCTCTGCTCCTGGGGTAAACTGATTTCAGCCTATTACAGAGGGGCAGCATTGCTCTGGGCAGAACATGGGAGCAGCAATCAGAGGATTTCCCTCTGCAGCCAAATGCAGAAGGTACTTGGTTACTGAATCAAAGGACCGCTGCCTCCCTTTCCCGGTTTTCTGCCCTATGAAGCAGAAAGCAGATGCCTGAAAACACCTGATTGCCCGAGGTGTTGTTAACAGCTGTCGGAGGATACTGTGTGAATACAATATGGAAACCCATGATATTGCCAGCGCTTGAGCTGCCCGGGGATTCTGTATGGGCAAAACCTAGGGAGAGAAAACTCTGCTGGTTGTGCTTTTAACCCATGCTCCTCCTAGAGAGCCTGCGTGTTTGCAGAAAGCGTCTTACGTTCTGTTGTTTGGGAAGCAGATGCTCACATGATTGAGGGACTTAGAGTGGGAGGTTGGGGCCCCTCTGCTGGCACATGATTGGGTTTTTGTGCACATCAGTAAGTGAAGCGGAAGATGTAAAGCCTGGGGGCATTGCCGTCCAAGGGTGGAAAGGAAAAACAGGAACACTTTGGGTTAATATTGCTTTGGAGAAAGTTGGGGAGGAAGGAAAGCCCAAGGTAATGCTGGCTGTATTCGGAGACTTGTTTTTCGGGCTTACCCCTTCCACATAGTTTTATTCTCAAAGTTTCCTACAATCAAACTGTGTTGATGAGTGAGTGGTGGTTTGAAGCTTGGGTGTTTCACTAATCCTGCGATCACTTCTCTGCCCCCGTTTTCCCAATGTAGAATCAGGAGCTTGGTGCCCAACACTGATTTGTGATCCTGGGTGCCTGTGAGCACACTCTAGTGATGGTAGAGACAAAGACCAAAGGAAAACAAATTAGAGATGACTAGTTTCCAGTTCAAATTTCCTGATTTATCTGGTCTCTGGTTAGATATAGAAATTCTTCTTTTAAAACTCTACCACTCTGTGTGAGTCTACTATTCAGTGGGCTGAAACCCCACAGGCCTGGTTGCTAATATTGCCTTCAGCAGAAACATTTGAGAGCACCTCGTCAGCACCTTCTCTTTCTGCCCTCCAAACAATGAGATTGCCAATGTTCTGATCGATGTCTAATTTTTCTTCTAAAATATATGTAATATATTCCATGTGTGCAAACTCTATATAACATGTATTTAATTACTGAAGTCCAGCACTGATCTGAAAAGCCAACCCATGGCCCATCTGAAGAACTAGACTACAGTCATTGCAATTGAACATAGGGCTACGTTCTTCTACGTCCTCATCCTTCTAGGCTGCTTATGAGCCCCTCCACACTACCTCATGCACAGCTGTGGTCCTCACCATCCTGGCCCTCTTTACAAATTTCAAGGTTACTCAGTGCAATGTAATGCCTGTTCTTGCTGGATTTCGTATGAAAACAGCACTTATCTCCTTGCTGTTTTCACTCATCTTCTTGCTGTTGTACTCTTGATGTTCTCATACAGAGCACAGTATATTGCTATTCATTCATTTTCATTTCATATTTCAAGGGCAGGACATCCCCTTTCTGTGAATGGAGCACAATCTGATTTAGTCACTATCTTGTCAATGGGTATTGGATATTTGTTACTCCCTTCTACTCAAAATTAGGAATACTTGACATTATCAGCCTTCAAAATGTCTGCTAATCTAATATTTATATCTTATCGTTTGAAATAATTTGTTAGCTTTATTGATATATATGTAAATCTTAGACACATAAACATATATTCAAGTCATGCATTGTAATGTTTTGATATACATGTACATTGTGAACTGATTATCCCATTCAAGTTAATTGATATGTCTACCACCTCATGTAGTTACCTATTTTGAGTGTGTGATTAGAATACTTAAGATCGACTGCCTTAAATATCGGGTATCTGAGACATTTTCTTTATATTGTCACCATTCCACTTATTAGGTCATTGTAACTTACTCACTTTGGAAACACAAGTTTGTACTTGCGATAAAGACAGACTTTCCCCTCCCACCCTCCAGCTGTTCTCTACCGCCATTCCTTTCCTGGCATCAATCAGTTTGATCATTTTTAGCCTCTCCATGTAGGTCAGATTATTGTTTGCCTTTGCTTTTCTAGCTTGCTTAGGATAATGTCTTGTAGATCTACACTTTCACAAATAATAAGAATTTCTTTTTATAGACTAGAATGTGTGTGTGTGTGAGAGAGAGAGAGACAGACAGACAGACAGACAGAGACAGAGAGAGAGAGTCAAAGAGAGAGAGAGAGAGAGAGAGAGAGAGAGAGAGAGAGAGAGCATGAGTAGTGGTTTGTAGAGTCTGATGGGGGAAACCGGGGTGTTAGTCAAAGAATTTAATAATCTGTCAGGGGATATTTAGAGTTTTTCATATTTTGCCTATTGTGTGGCTGCCATGAACACAGCGGTACACATGTCTCTTTGAGATGGTGATTTTTTTCTTTCATATATATGTCCAAAAGTATGATTGGTAGGTCTTTTTGTAGTGCCAATCTTAGTTCTTTTGAGACTTCCCCAGTGTTTTACACGGTGGTTGAGGCAATTTATGTTTCTGTGAATGACAGGTAGCAGTTCCCCCTTCCCCACCCCCATGTTCTCCAAAATACTTGTGACAACTTGATGAGAAGTCATCCTATCAGGCATGGTATGAACTTCTGTGTGGCCTTGATTTAAATTTGCCTGGTGACTAGCGATGAGCTTATTTTCATACAGCTATTGGGCCCTTGTGCCTTCTTCAAAGAGCACCGCCTTGGCCAATGCCCATTTTCTGGCAGGGCTTCCTGTTGCTGTTACTGCTACTGAGCTGCAGAAACCACTTGTGTATTTTCCTGTTTTGTTTTGTTTTGTTTTGTTTTGTTTTGTTTTTTGTGGATTTGGGTCTTACATCTAAGTCTTTAATTTTGAGTTGACTTTTATGTAAAGTATAAAAGGTCTTTGTTTTGTTTTACACACACACACACATACACACACACACACACACACACACACACACACACATTACTGAGATTTCTCCATTCTTCATCCCAGTTGCTGTGTTCTTCTTTTTATAAATTATTATTATTTTTTTACAGTCCAGTCATTGCCCCCTCCTGTTCTACCCTCCAATAGTTTCTCATCCTGTTCCTCCCCACCCCTTGTCTCCAAAAGAATGTCCTCACCTCTGCCAGGCCTCCCCACTCCCTGGGGTCTCAGGTTTCTTGAGGGTTAGGCACCTCCTCTCACTGAGGCCAGACTAGATGGTACTCTGCTGTGTGTGTGTGTTGGGGGGCAGGGCGGGTGCTCAGACCAGCTCACATATGCTTCCTGATTGGTGGCTCAGTGTCTAAGAGATCTCACTGGTTGGGGTTAGTTGAAACTGCTTCTCTTCCTATGTGGTCGTCCTCCTCTTCAGCTTCTTCCAGTCTTTCCTAAATTCAACCGCAGAGGTCCCCAACTTCAGTCCATTGGTTGGGTGTAAGTCTCTGCATCTATCTCAGCCAGCTGCTTGTTGGGCCTCTCAAAGAGTAGCCATGCTAAACTCCTGTGTGTAAGCACACTATAGCATTAGTAATAGTGTCAGGCCTTGGAGCCTTTCCTTGAGATGGATCCCAAGTTGGGCCTGTCACTGGAACCCCTGTCCCTCAAGCTCTTCTCCAGTTTTGTCCCTGAAAGGTTTTTTTAGACAGGAACAATTCTGGGCCAGAGTTTTCGACTGCGGGATGGCAACCCCATCCCTCTAGTTGATGCCCTATCTTTCTACTCGAGGTAAACTCTACAAGTTCACTCTTCCCTCTGTTGGGCATTTCATCTAAGGTCCTTCCCTTTGAGTTCTAAGAGTTTCTCGCCTCCCAGGTCTCTGAAACTTTCTAGAGGATCCCTCCACCTCCCAGGGACCAAGGTTGCATATTTCCATTCATTATGCTGGGCCTCAGGGCTTCTCTCCTGCTACACCCCCCCATCTGATCATGTTCCCCTCCCCCTTCTGTTTTCCCACCCAGTTCCCTCCCTCCCACTATCTCCCATGATTGCTTTAGTTTCAGACATTTCCTGTGGTTCTTAACTGAAATTCCTTTCCCTCTTCTCTCTTTTTCTCTCCTTTTTGGTACTGTGCTGGGAAGAAAATTATCCCCATACAGTTATAAAGAACCACATCCGACATGATGACAGAACCATGTCTCTCCAGAAGGTCTGGGCTTTGCTTGATTTTGTAAAGTCACTGTGCTCCATGGCAAATGGCTGTTGGGTCACCCTGTCTGTGTTTCCTCCTTCACGTAGCCTCTTCTTATAATATCTCTCATTTGCGTGTCTCTTATAAATACATTCACCGTTGGAGGTGGGGCCCACCTGGATAATCCGAGATGACATTATTTTGAGATCTTTAAATAAGTATCTAAAAATCTTTGTTTTTATAATGTTCACACCTGTGAAGGTAATTGTCGGGTAAGATGCATAGATGTTATTTAAAGAGCCATCGTTAACCCACTAAAACACTCATATTCTAGATACTTAAGGGATATGATCTTCAAATATTCCAACATTAAGAGGGCATGCATAAAGTGTATACTTTGAACAGGAGTCGAAATGCCTGAAAATAACACACAGTTTATTTATAGAGTGCTTGCTTTGTGCGCTCAAGGCTGTGGGCTTGGTTCCTCGGGCTGAACAAAACAGCATTTGGGATGAGCACTATTTTTATTAAAATAAAATAAAGAAGAAAATAAATTGTGATCATCGTTTATATATGCTATAAATCTCACATTTACATGGCACTTACAGAAGCTTCCGTG
This sequence comes from Apodemus sylvaticus, assembly GCF_947179515.1. Classification (NCBI taxonomy): domain Eukaryota; kingdom Metazoa; phylum Chordata; class Mammalia; order Rodentia; family Muridae; genus Apodemus; species Apodemus sylvaticus. Next base: position 5,407,478 of record NC_067479.1, on the reverse strand, counting down.
CCCCACTTCTTGCGTCTCATTCCTTGCATTTCTTGCCAATTTGAAAATGGTGCTGTTTTAGATTTTTGTGCATGTTGTTAACCAATATGATGTAAGGCATTCGAGAAGACTGTTTATTTGAAACTGAATGTTAAGCAAATTCTTCCTCAAGCATTCTCTGCTCATTTCCATCATGTCTGTTCCCATCAGTTTGATTGAAATAAGTGCCTGAATTTTTCCCAGTGTTATCCTGGGGGCATACAAATCATGGCTGGCCCAACACAGATACCAATATTAGAACCATTGCTCTCTGATGCCCACCGACTTCCGGATTCAGTTAGCTGATGCTATTATGGTGTTAGTTCAAACCTCCTCTTCTTTGTTTTAGGCTCTGATATAACCAATCACCCCTGTATTTAGGGGGACACATGGTTACCAAAGAAGAAGAGCATTACAAAACCACTGGCACACAAGCAGAAAAAATGCTTTGTGTAGGCCAGCCCAGTATTTGTCAGCAAAGAGAAGAGCCTTAAAGGGTTCAGTGCTCCATCAAGCATCCTTATATAATTGTCATTTTGTCTCTGTACAATTTTCATTAGTTTATAATTTATTGGTCTCAATAGAATTGAAAATGGTATCAAATACATTAGATATTGAGTTTCATGCATAATTTATTTAAAATATTAAGTTCTATTTAATCGTTTGTAGATTTATCTTGTGTAGTTGGCAAACTTCAAGTCTTTCACACTAAGTTTCACTGCTAAGGCTACATTTCCTAGTCTATTTCCCATGGTTGGGTTTTCCTCAGCTCTCCCTTTGGTAGCATCTCCATTGCCTTCATTCCCGTTTTCTTCTGAAGGGCTGAGCAGGAACAAGGCTGGATGCCCTTCACACATCCATCCTGTGAGGAGGTGCATTGTCCTCTTCATTTCCTCTGAGAAGAGCTTTCTCCAGCTGTCAGATGTGCGTCATGGACAAGGTCTGTGAAAAAGCCATTAGAGTCTCAGTGGAAAAAGCTGTAAGCATTCAGCCATCTTAGAACAAGACTTTAGAGAAAAGGGCCCTCTGAGGCCCCTCCTCAATGGCTCCTCTGGAGTTCTGAGGCAACTCATTTCTGAGGCCCCTCCTCATTTCTGAGGTCCCTCCTCTTTGCCTCCTCTTGAGTGCTGAGGCCCCTCCTCATTGGTTCCTCTGGAGTTCTGAGGCCCCCTTTCTCATTGGCTTCTCTGTCCTTTCTCTGCGCTTCTTGACCAGTATCTGGGAAATATCATGAAATACAAAACTGAAAAAGCCCTATCCCACTCTAAAATTGTGTAATCATTTTCTTGTTGCTGACTCTCTAGCCCAGATGGTCTGTCATAAATTTCTTACGTCAGCTAATTTCTGAGGAATTCCATAAATATTATTACTTGTAAGCCTTCTATATCACAGGAAGCCTAGTAGCTGTGCCCTGCCAAGCTCTCCGTGTCCCTGTAGACTGTGTGCCTCCTCAGGCACCATGCTAGAGCCATGCTATGTGACTCCCTCCTTTCTCATAGAAAACTCACAGTTCAGTACCTGCATATCTGTTATGCGTACCTTTCTCCCAACAATTCTTCTACGTTCTTTTCTTATGTAAACCTTAGAAGAAACGATACCCTGTCTGTGGGCACTGCCTGGCTGGTCTATAGACCCCTGCATCTCCTCCTCCTCTCCTTGCACTCCCTCAGGTCCTTTAGTGTCCTGTTTATCTATCAAGGTCTGCCATGAGAACCTTTCTTGCTCTATTTTCATTGTCTGTCGCTATTTGGCACCCACCATCTGGATAGGAATCTTCTTTATATTATTTCTACTTTATCTTGATGTCTAGAAGAGTATAAATGTGGATGTGCAAAAAATTAAGACAATGAATCAATACCTGGCCCCTGAGCAGATCAGAATGTTTGTCAATAAATCATATTTAATATCTTGCCATAGTTTCTCTAAGAATATATCTCTTGGAGCTCCTGACAGGGTCACAGCATGTATATAGCAGAATACTTAATTTGGTTCTCAATTATTTGCCTTTATTGCTTTTTAATATATCTTAATGATATTAAATCCAATTAACAAGTGCTACTGAATCACTGGAAATTTGTAATATGCTAACTATACTTGACCCTAAATGAATATTGAATGCAAGCATTTCACTTACTATAGAAGATGTCATCCAGGGACATAATGAGTTAGAAGCTATTGGTAAAGATTTTATTTATGAATACCACTGTGTGACCCTAGCTCCAATTAGTGGTGCCACAGGACCTTGGAAGATAACAAGTGTTATTATGCCTACATTTTCAAGACTCTTTTTTTCCATAATAATTTAACTCAACGTTTGTGCCTAGTTGTATTTACTTATTTTGCTTTTGGTGTTTTGAGATCAAAACGTTTAGTTTCTTTAATGGTGCATTCTTTGGAAGCTCTGGAAGTCAGACAGTTTGGTAACTATGGCCCCACAGGCCTATGGAACCCCGAATGAGCAACATAATCAGGCTTCCGCGAAGTAAGTGGCGAGACTCCAGTCATAAGCACAGATGGAACTGAAACACGGACCACGGTACTCTAGGCACTAAGCTAAGTGAGCAAAGTAAACTCCACCAAGGCTTGACTATGACAGGCATATTTTATACTAGCGTTGCTTTAGTCTTTGAAATTAAAATATAATTACATCATTTCTCCCTTTCTTTTCCTTCCTCAACCCCTCCCATATATAACCCCTCTTTAGCCTCAAATTTTATGGCCTCTTTCTCTTTTATTGTTGTTACACACACACACACTACACACACAAAGGGGTATCTCATATATTTCTGGAATATAAAGCTAACTTTCTCAGTTCGTATGATGTTACTTGTGTGTACATGATGTTAGGCTGACTACTTGGTATTGGATAACCATCGGAAGCTACATCCTTCCCTGGAGAAGGCTACACCCACCCAACTCTGCTCTTGGTTTTTTCCTAGTTGCATGCAGTACTTTGTCTAGGATTGGAGTCCTCTGAGATTTTCCCTTTCTATATTAGCATGACTATAAATGTCACCCTTGCTAGAGAAGAGTATGAATATATTACATGTGCCAGTAGGCTTTGCATGGGTCACGGAAAGGAGAGACCCGCCTTCTGCCGAGTGGTCGAGTTCTGGGTGAGGCTTCGTCCTGTGCTTTCTCTTTCACACAGCCAGGTCTTAGCATCTGCACCCAAGCTCAGACCCAATCACAGTGTTTGTCTTTCTTGTGGTAAGTTGTACATCATGGGCCTCTGTAATGTGAACTTCAAGGCTAAGGTGTAGTTCACCTGACCTCTCAGTTTCCTATTAATACTGTCTGTCTCAATGCAGTAGAGTAGGACCCTTCCCAGTAGCCTCAGCTTCTGTGTGCTAATTTCAGAGGAGTAAGGAGGCAATCACATTCGCTTCCTAACTCAGACCTGAAGTCTTATAAGGTCAAAAATCCTGTTAAGTGCTCAGAGCTAAAGCTTTGGAAAGTTGTTTCATATTTACATAAACAAAACCAACTCTCACGGGAGCACTTTACAAATACAAACGAGGCTTTTTCCTATAGAAAATCTATAAATTCAAAAGAAGAATATATGTCAATATTTACAAAAGGTTCTTAGTGCTTTTCCTTGGCAACTTGGTTTTCCTAACTGGTTTACTTGGTGCTGTTATAACATTGGTTGTAGGAAGGCATTACGATAACAGAGGCCTTCAAAGTGTTTTCAGCCCTTTTATTGTAGCATAACCCTGTAAGAAAATAGGTAGAAACCTTTCTTGACTGGGAAGCCAGAAGATCCTGCATGGATGAGGTCTCATCCACTGATGGGCTGTGTCATCATAGAGATGTTACTCTCTTCCTCCATGAATATTTATAGAATTAGAGGGCACACACTGGCTCCCAAAATTTATTCACTGAAACCCTTTGTCTCTTAAGTACTGTTATCAGTGAGTATATTTAATGTTATCATCAGTCTCAGGGTTATTATCTGCTGCAGTGAAATAAAAATACTAATGATAATTATAGTAATAAGAATGGTTTTTAGTTCTTCCTATTTTTCATGTCCTATAATTTGCATGAATTATTTTATCTAATTAAGTACATAAGAAAAGTATATTGCAATGTCCATTTATAAAAGTCAGGTAACATGTCCAAGACCTTCATGAGGTATGAGATTTAAGTTTCATGCCTAACTTCACTAGAGCTCTGATTTGGTACATGTGGTGCATACAGAAAAATTAAAAAAACAAACAAACAAACAAAAAAACCAAAGCTATTGAATGATTTGGGTCTAAAATCATGGTGCGGAAAAGAAATTAAAATCAGACATAGAGAGGTGACTCAGCAGTTAACAGCACAGACTACTCTTCCAGAGGAGCTGAGGCTGTTTCCTCGCATTTCTGTTAAGCTGGTCACAACTGCATGTAACTCCAGCACAGGGGCCTCCAATGCCACTGGTCTCCTGGGTTACTGCACTCACATACAGATGCAGTATTTTAAAAATAATAAAAATAAATTTATAAAGGAAATTGGAATCCAAACAAACCAAAAACAAACAAAAAATAGGTGTATGTTGTATATAATAGAAAAAAAGATTCAGGGAGAAAAAAAACCAAAACCCTTGGAATATTCCTTTAGAGTGGCATGCACGGTTCGACCCAATGCCATTGTGGACAAGAAAAGGAGGTTGATTTTTGTGAATAAATATTGATTTGACAGAAGTCAGACAAAGTAATGTGAGCAAGTATAACTACTGTATTTTAAGCAAAGCAGCTTTAAAAGACATCAGGGGAGAATACTCTGATAACTTGTACTTCTGTATTCCACGGACACAGCCTCACTTCTGAAGGAACTCACAGAAGGAGGTGCTCACCCTGAGACTATGACCCCTGCCAATGGGTCAGTTTGCCTTAGCCTGACTTGTTGAAAATTTGTTTAATCTTTCAGGTTTATTTAGGACTAGCTGACAACTTGACACAATGTGTTATGAACTGTAGACACCGCATGCATTAGAGTCCCAGGTTTTATTTATCTTCTAATTAAATGTACTCAGTCAGCATTTCTGCCCGCCATACTACTGCCTCAGCCTATGACAACCTCCGTTCTGTCCTCTGCTTCTGCGAGTTTAAACTTTTCAGATTCAACGTGGCAGTGAGACCTTATGATATTTGTCAACCTACATCTGTCTTATTTCCCACAGCATAATGTCATCCAAGTTATTCATGCTATATGAAACAATATTTCTTGTTCTTGGCATTTTGATTCTCTTTGTCTCTTTGGTTCTCCCTCTGCTGGTCCCCTCTCTTGTCTCTCTCCTTTTCCTCTCTCACTTCCCCACCCCCTCCATCCCTGGGCCCTGTCTATTCTGCTGACTTTGTTAAGTATGAACTCTCCCAGATGCCTTTGGCTGATCTCTCCCTCATATCTACAAAAATTAAATTTAGTCAACCAGCTAATCAACCAACCAACCAATCAACTAAACAAGCAAAAAATCCCCTTCTCTTCAACCATAAAAACAAGAACTGACATTTCTTTTTACAGTAAATAACACCATGCATATATGTATCAGTCAGTATTTTGTTGGTCAAATTAAATACTCAAGTTAGGCTACTTAAGAAGTAAAGGACGTGTGTTAAGCTTATAGATTTGGAGGTTTGAGGGTGTGGCTACTGATGTGACATGGTTCTGTTGAGAAATGTACTCCTTGTGGTGGTTGGCAGTGATGGGAGCATGTTTAGAGCAGGTAGTTGATGCCATTACCTCAGACCAGGGAGAACGAGGATGGGCCTGGACCTGGCTTACTTCTTGAATAATGACCTTGTCAATAGAGCTATTAGAGGGGCTGAAGAAGAAATACGTCATAATACCAGTTACCTTAAAAGCTCCCACTGGTGTTTGCCTCCTCTCCTCCCTACAGCAGTACTACCGTAGGAGATCAAACCCTTAACTGTCATGGACACTGTGAAGAACACTCAAGCAACACCCAAGCCATAACTTATAAAGTGCTCTCTCTCTCTCTCTCTCTCTCTCTCTCTCTCTCTCTCTGTCTGTCTCTCTCTGTGTGTGTCTCTGTCTGTCTGTCTCTCTCTCTCTGTCTCTCTCCTATGTGTATGTGTGTGTGAGAAAAAGAGAGAGACAAAGAGAGAGAAAGAGGTGTATGTGTCTATTTGTGCAAATGAATAATAGGAAAATACATTAATCCAATACCATGCTTTGTGTTTGATCTATAACGACTATTCCAAATAACGCATTCATGAACATTTTGACCTTTCTCCTTTGGCATATTTAACACGTCCAACTTGTGTCCATGGCTGTCTGCTTCCCAGGCTAGCTGTGGGTGCAGCTGAGCATGTTTGAACGTGGTAGTCATACAGTGATTCTAATAGGTTGGATAAACCATCCACAACCTGAATTTACCTCAGGCCCTTGAATGCAGCCTTATTCTTTCATTCTGTTTTTTTATGGAAGCAAAGCTTCCCTTCGTCTCTCTTTGGTAACCATGAAACTCATAGAATTGGCCTTTAAGACATCCTGTGACTTGTCTCTTAATGCTATCACTTATTTTTTTTTTGATACATAGAGTTGGTGTTTTATTCCCAAGCTAAAGGATAGTCAGTGTTCCTATTGTTTCAATGCCAAGTCAAGGCCAGTTTCTAAACTTGTAATTCAGAGATATGTACTGCTGTTTGTTTCTTCCTAGTGAAAAGAGGCCAGTCCATTCCATCACATCTGAGCGCCATCTACCTCCTAATCCTGTCCCTGACTCCAGACATTTGTTTCTCTCCACAACTATTTGACTGTGATTCGCCAAGGTCAAATTTTCTTCCTCTCTCTTTGTGTGTGTGTGTGTGTGTGTGGCATGTTTATATTTAGGTTATTTTCTGCTCCATTTGTTTCTCATTTGCAGACATGACACATAACCCCTAAATACATCAGCTGCACTCCTGGAAACATTCTCCTCTTCAACTGTACCTCTACTGTAATAGTAAGACTTCTGCAGTGACTGAGAGTGAGTCTTGTGTGAAGCTCTGTTCACAATCTTTAGTTTTCTTTCTAAAAACTGCTGATCTCTACAGCTTTCTTCTCTAATTCCAGGGAAGACTCTTGACTCTTTCAGGTAACCTCTGGTGTAGTCTTGTGTGGTGATTGTTTGTGTAACACTGGTCTTTGATGAGTGGGATCAAATGCTTCCTAGAACATTTCCCTATGGATGTGTCTGATGTTTTCCACAAAGTTAGATTTTCCTCTCTTCTTTGTTTTTTCCCCTTTCTTGGTTTGATAGTTTCACCACTTACATTTGGATTTTACAAACCATATATTCTTTTCAGTTAAATTGAAAACATCAACCTATGCTCATGTGGCATGACAGATGATCTTGTGCAGGCAGAGTAGAAGGTTCTCCCTCTGGGGCAATTCTATGAGTTATATCCTCCATAGAAACCTCGCCAGTTGAGCCAGCTGCAGTAATATGAATTTCTATGGAAATAGAGTTTCTAACCTGTAAGCTTAATCACTCATCCTCAGCCTTGCAAGATGCTGTGAGATCTTTTGTTCAATACCACTTTAAGTTACCCAACGGCAGATGTATGACATTTATTTACTTCTTTGTTTTTCTTGTCAATTACAGAACCTCACGTTGTGTTAGACTAAATATAAATGCTTGAGAAGTAGTTTCGAGTTGATTGGATTTTTGTAATGTTTTTATTATAAAGCCTTTGCCTCTCTCTCTCAAATGAAGGTAATTCTTGACAGCCTCCCATGAAGGAAAGGAACCCTGGCATAGCTAATACATTAATATATAGCTTTGGGATGCACCCATGACTTGTGAAAATCATCCTTTCATAACACGCTTATTATGTTTGTCCAAGACTATGATCAGTTTATGCTCCCTGAGGACGAACTTGACACTATGGAGAGATAATCAGTAGTGTGTTGAATGGTTCTGATTTTTAAATTAACCATGGATGATCTTAAAAGCAAATAATCCACACCTGCAAAATTAATAATTTAATCCTCTTCTCCACACAAAGGATTAGATGGTTGGACCATCGGCCTGTTCTTTGTGGCAATCATCCCTCCCACGGATCTATTTATCATGTCTGTATATATTGATTCAGTACTTTTTTTTTCATTTAGAAATCAAAACGGTTGTTCAGAAATTGTAGAGAATTATAAATACAGCTAAAATCCATGTAGACTGAACAGAATCTGGTGGGGAAAGCTAATATTTTACAAGGACTTTTAAAGTTTGCATTGTGTTCTTTACTTCTACACCTGGGGACCCCTGCAGTTACAGTCGTTTGTTTATCTACTTATTTTGGAATGACCAGTGTCAGGGAATGATGTCTCATCATCTAAGAGGGAGGTCTCTCTCCAGCATGTCTCCTCTATTCTGTGCTTCAGGGCCATTTACAGGTGAATATTCTCTCTCTGTGTGTGTATCTCTCTGTCTTTTTCTGTTTCTCTGTCTCTGTCTCTATCTATCTAACTCTCTCTCTCTCTCTCTCTCTCTCTCTCTCTCGTGTGTGTGTGTGTGTGTGTGTGTGTGTGTGTATGTGTTCCTTGTCTGTCTGTTCTCTCACTGGCGATCAAATCCACACCTTCATACATACCACACAAATGTTGCACAGATGAGATCTTCTGGCCTGTGCCAGGTCTCCTGTTGGCCATCTGCATCTGCTGTGGCCTTGGGCTCCTAATCTTAGAACTATTGAGTCTCCATAGTGGAGTTGCCACCAATTCTCCAATAAAAAACCAGTGGGTTGAGTTTGATAGCTTTTAAACTGGAAACTACCCTATGGTCTGCCTTGGCTGGCATAGAGTTGTCTGTGGTTTGTGATTTAGAAAATAAAACGTGAGGTATTTAAGCATATCGTTTGGCCACATCTGAATTAGTGTGTGTGTTACATTTGAATTAGAAAGTTAATTCATAGAACAGGTATAGAAAATTCTATGTAGATACCAAGACTGAATCAAAATAACCATATGAGTTATTTAAGTAACAAGCTAGCTGTAGTTCCAAGAGTGGTAGGGCCCATGGACTGTAATTAAAAGAATTTAATGTTCACAAGGATGATATGCTGTATAGTTTCTGACAGATTGCCATTACATTTATGCCTAATAAATGTATTTTTCATGAATATGCTAAGGCAATATTAATTCCCAGAAAAGATGGGAGTTATAAAGAATAATTAATTAAAACAATTTCATAGACTTTTGCAAACAAAGCAGATTGTGTCAAACAACCCTCGAAATTACTGTAGGCCCATGGGCCTAAGGCTGGTGAGGGCTTCGGCTGGGCTAAGATCCGCATAATAGGAAGAGGAAAATCCCACTCATTCTATACCTTTCTATAGCTCCTAATGCTCACTGCATTTGGCCTTTTCCTTTCTTTGTTTTTGCATGTGTGTGTGTGTGTGTGTGTGTGTGTGTGTATGTGTGTGTGTGTGGTATACATGTGTGTCTCTGCATGTGTGTGTCTGTCCATGTATGTGCCTATGTGTGTGTGTCTGTGTCTGTGTGCATTTGTGTGTATGTGTGTTTGTCTGTATACTATATTCATGCACACATGTGAAGGCTCAAAAGTGATAGCAGATATTTCCCTTAATTTGCTTCCCCCATACTTTTTGAAACAAAGTTTCTCACTGAGCCAGGAGCTTGCTAGCTCACTTACCTAACCAGCTGCCTCTAGTCTGCGGATGTTAAAGGCCTTCCCTCCTGCTAGGTTTGGTCAGGGTTCTGGATATCCATACTCCTTATCCTCAAAATTTCAGGTCAAGTGTCTTATGCTCTGAGCCACATTCCCTACTCCTAATCAACAAACAAACAAATGAAATAACATTAGCATAGTAGGGATAATTTTGTGAAAAAATTATGGATCACTTAAATATTCAATAAACTCATGGTTAGAAAGAATGGCAAACCAAAGGTAGATATAGTGGTTATTTTGGATGTGGGAGTGTAGATCAAAGGTCACAAAGCAGCATCTGTACTGCATGGGCGAGGCACGTGTTCTGCATTGATGAGGCATGTATGCAGCAAGGATGAGGCATGTGTACTGCATGGGCAAGGTATGTGTGCTGCATGGATGAGGCAAGTGTGCTGCATGGATGAGTCATGTATGCTGCACGGGTGAGGCATGTGTGCTACATGGATGAGGCAAGTGTGCTGCATGGATGAGGCAAGTGTGCTGCATGGATGAGGCAAGTGTGCTGCATGGATGAGGCATGTGTGCTGCATGGGCAAGGCATGTGTGCTGCCTGGGTGAGGCATGTGTGCTGCATGAATGAGGCAAGTGTGCTGCATGGATGAGGCATGTGTGCTGCATGGGTAAGTCGTGTGTGCTGCATGGACAAGGTGTGTGCTGCATGAATGAAGCATGTGTGCTGCATGAATGAGGCATGTGTGCTGCGTGGGCAAGGTGTGTGTGCTGCATGGACCAGGCATGTTTGCAGCATGGATGAGGTATCTATGCTGGATGGACAATGTGTGTGCTCCATGAATGAGGCATGTGTGCTGCATGGACCAGGCATGTATAGTGCATAGACGAGGCATGCATGCAGCATGGATGAGGCATGTGTGCTGCATGGACGAGTGACCTACAACAGGAGATCAGGTGGCACTGCCATGCCCATTCAAGGGCTTGCTCTCTGGAGTTTCTATTACCTTTGCTTGATCAATAACAGAATATTCTAGAAACAAATATCTGATAATGCCACATGGTATTCTGAGTAGCACGGTGACATTGTGAGCCATTCCAAGGACTCAAGTCAGCCACTGTGTGCAGCCTACAGCTACTAAGCAACAATCTAAGTTGTCAGATCTCTTGCTGCCCAGAGTTTGTTCAAGCAACCTCTGTTTTACTTAACTAGCATTCTAAAGTGTATGAGTAGTAATGCTAGAAGTCAAGATGGAGGAGAGAAAAGCTAGAAAGTGCTTCCTATGAGAGCGCATTACTAAATGAGGATGGGACATTTTTTTAAAGATGAAACTGGCAACTACAATAAGAAATAATCTGTACAATGGGGGTAGGGTGGGGCAGTGAAGGGTGAGTTTGTGGCTGCGAAGACCTCAGACTGTGATAAGTAGTGTAGTTAAGATGGAAAAGACAACAAATCATAGGATTCTAAACCATACATGGCTTCAGGGATCCGGCATTGCCTTCTTATTTCTAAATATTTATCCTGGGGATGTGTAGGTTGAGATATTTCATTTCTATTTTCTCTGTCTTCTCTTTCATTTTTACTCACTGGTTATGTATTTTAATAACTTAGGTTTATACTTGCTGGTCCTGTAGAAGAGAATTTGTCTGCATACTCCAACATGTTGGAATTCTGATTTCTAAGTCACACTCCTTGTCTTAGTCAGGGTTTCTCTTCCTACATAAAACATCATGATCAAGAAGCAAGTTCAGAAGGAAAGGGTTTATTCAGCTTACACTTACACTTTGCTATTTATCACCAAAGGAAGTTAGGAAAGGAACTCACACAGAGTAGGAATTTGGAGGTGGGAGCTGATGGAGAGGCAATGGAGGAATGCTTCTTAACTGCTTCCCCTGGCTTGCTCTGCTTGCTTTCTGATAGAACCCAATAATACCAGCCCAGGGATGGCACCACCCACAATGGGCTGGTTCCTTCTCCCTTCATCACTAATTGAGAAAATGCCATACAGCTGGCTCTCATGGAGGCACTTCCTCAAGGGAGGCTCCTTTCTCTGTGATGATCCAGCTTGTGTCGAGTTGACATACAAAACTAGTAAGCATGCTCCTGGTCTTCATCATATTTTGTAGAATATCAAATATGTAGAATTGCTGGATATGCAGATTCCCAGAGGTGCCAAACAAAGGCAGTGTTCTGTATTCTTGCCTCACCTCTCAAAATGTAAATGATACCCTCTGTATATTCTGTTTAGTCCATGCTTTGTCACATGTTTCTCCTTTCTTTGGTGGTATATGCTTCCGTTTAATATGACAGCACATCTTATCCCAAAGTGCTGGCTGGTGCTTAAAAATGCAAGTGGACTTAATATAGAAAATAATGTCTAAGATGCACTCATTCAGGCATCAGTTAATGGTGTGGCTGATCATGAACTCAATGTGTGCTATGCCATTAATAGAAGCACACATAAAATAGACTGTGCATTGATTGGCTGATTGAAGCCTGAGCAGGGGCCCATAGGATCTTAATTATGTATTTCCCCAGAAGCAATGGTTCAATATTTGCTAATTCAGTCTTTATGGTGGTCTTATAGAACCTAACTACAGCAAGCAGGAAGAATAGGATGTAAGGACAAACGAATGAATGACATACACCTGCAGCTCTGCCGTCAACAATGAGAGGCTTTTGAGGGCATTGAATTTCATTCCAAGAAAGTTCAATGTAAGACCTTATTAACACAGTTGTTTTGACTTGATGGTAGTAGTTTTTATGTTTCATCAGAGGAGACAGCTGCTGCGTTAGCACAGTGTGGGGAAGGCACTGGGGACTTGACTATAGCCCTAGGTTTTCACTTTAGTTCTCAGGGACATCTTTCTCAGGGACATTCCTGATCAATTGTAAAGTGATATGAATCTTATCTACCCTGTCCACATCCCTTCATAATTAAGAAGAAAATGAAGTGGGGAACAAGGAGGTTAGGCAGATTTTCCAGTGTGTAGGATGAATACATAAACATTTATCACGATGTATTTAGTGTTGCCAGTGCAAACAAGAGCCACTTTCTCCTGTGATGACTCCATTTCCAGCTCTTCCCATTCCCCTCTCTTCCTCCTGCTTCTGGTATTCTCTCTAAAAGAAATACTAGCTTCACATAAATATTTTATAGACGTTTATGCTGTATTTAGCAGTAGTTGCTTTGGTCTATAACTGTATGCTGATTGTTGTCTAAATTTCCAGTTGGTCTTTTCTATTATCCTTTGACATGGTGAAACTATATAAGAGAATGCTAATCTCATTTATGAATAGATTCGCTCATTAAATACTGAAGAGCATTTGCTTTGCACTGCTTCGTGTGATCAATGAGGAGAACACAGCGATCACTAAGGAAGGGACCAGGAGGCAGCTCCTCCCCTGGAGAGCTAGCTCACAGGCAGCTGACATAGACCCTTGGTAACTCTTCACAAGGATCAAATAAACAGGAAGTGTGGAGAAGGACCACAATTCTGTGAGCACATGTGGCAAAGACAGCAGACCTAGACAGTCTCAGAGAAATGATCCCAACCTGAGATGCACGACCTGAGATCCAGTTAGACTGAGATCAGCTGGCGAATGAACTTGGAGTGATGCTGAGAGAGAGATATGAGAATATCACCTGAGTATGCGCCCTATACAAAGGCCGGCAGTAAGCTGGAGAATGGCATTGTTGAGGAGCTGAAGATAACATGTTTCAAGAGCAATAAGGACCAGGGAAAGAAAAGAAGATGCTGGAGGAAGAAGCAGCCCCCTTGTGACTGCTGATGATTTGGGCTATTATCTAAACCATGTGAGGACTTTAAATGTGGAGTTAACATATCATTGCATTGCGAGAGGATAACTGTCTTCAGTGTGAAGAGTTCCTGCTGGAAGAGTAACCCAGAGTGTCAGCTCTCTGCCAGCAGGTCTAGGCTGAGAGGAGAGTCTCTGGAGCTGAAACAGGAGGGTGACAGATCTCCTGCTGACCAGAGAATAACCGTTACCCAGAGTGGAGCCAGGAGTCTGTCAAAGCAGGAACTCATTTTTATTGTTTCAGTCTCTTGTTCATATAGGGTTGAGGAAGGAGGTGGGGATTTCTGGTGGGGCAGGGAAGGGTGGCAGAGGGTATGGGGTAACTGACAGTGCCAATAAAGTTATTAGACATCAGTGGTAGCTAGGTAAGTGCAGGCTTAAGCAGGTTGTGCTGAGTCACTCCAGTACAGAAGTGACTTGAGACAGGTCTCTAAACTCGAGGAAAGGCTCAGATTCCCTCACTAGGCCTCAGTATTTGGACGAATAAGGCCCAACACCAGAAGCAATGGAAGAAGACCATCTAGGGAATTTCTGATTATCTGGGGATATGCTAACATTTGTAGCATGACAACTTAGAAATAACTGGTTCAAGTTAAGTTAAATACCTTCCATTCCATTTAGGACACTGAATCCTTTCTTTAACGCCCCAACCTTTTTATGTATACTATAAATTTGGAAATAAATGCTCACTTGTAGTACAAGCATATATTTTTGGCAATACTCAGAGTTTAAAATGCTTGCTGGCTTGGTGGTAAAAGTCTTGTTGGTTTCACTTTTTAGAGAAGCAAGCATTGAGGAATTTAAATTTCGTGGCATTGTACTTCACTTGTCTTTAGGTGAGAGAAGGAGGGCTGAGTTCTCTATTGGAACCAGAAATCTGTTTGTGAGCTGGTGACAAGGCTGTGAGATTGGCTTGTTGAGAGAACAAGACTGAACCCTTGTCATCCTTTATAAGATAGCCGCGAGCTTCTGAGTTATTGTAAGGGTGAGATGAAGAAAGACCCTCTGGATTTAAACAGACTGGCATTTCTTCTCTGTGGATAAAATCACTGGCTTGGCATCTCAGATGCTGGTGTCTTCAGCTCTTAGGGTAAAAACTGTATAATCGTGTGTGAGCTTTCTAGAGGAGGCATGACCAAATGTCCATCCACCCCAAGTAGGGATCAGTGATAGGGGAGAGAAAGTCTTCTGCTCACCTCTAACTTAGTATGCCAGTGAGTTTACTGCGACTGACTGTCTACGTGGTAGACTCCACGGCAGTGGCTTCATGCTCATGCGCACGCCCTTGTATGTGCGATCTGCATCTGCAGTTCTTTCTGTACTTGCACATAGAGGCATCCTCTCGGTGACTGCTTATATCACCTTCTGAATCTTTTACGTTTTAGAAATCTCTCACTATTTGTGAGGTTTCGTTTACGTCTTGCGCCTTGTAAATTTCATTTTCTTCCCCAGTGCTGACAAACCTTTTTCCAGGAAGGTCTGTTTCGACTGAGAAGAAATGGCTACCCAACAGAAAGTAACCCTGGGAGGTCTGTCGTTAGTCATGTATACTAGGGCAGTATGGATAGAACATTAATTTTAAGTGACTAAACAAATATGTTTTTATGCTTTTTGTCTTTTTTATCTTTAAAATTTTCATATATTTTGATCATATTTTCTCCTCCTCCAATTCCTCCTATATTTTCCCAATTCCCTACTGACCAGATTTTATGTTATTTCTTAAAAAAAAACAAATAAACAGAAAACAAAAAATAAACACACACAAATGAAACCACCATATTTGTATCTTAATTTACTCCAGAGTTCGATTTGTTAAATGATTGGATGAGAGTCTGTAGCCACCTAGAGATAGTGGTGCTTAGTGGAATAAAGTTAGAATGTTGAAGGCTTGCCCTTAACAGGAACCAGCAAACTGACTCAGCTGCCAAAAGGGGGGCTGCTTTGCTCTTCACAGTAATCCTCCTGCCCAAGGCAATAGGGCCCAGAGACTGTAACATGTGCCTCTGACGTCAGGAGCCCAAGCACCACCTTCTCCCTTACAGGTTGCCTTTCCCATTCCTTTGTCACAGTGGTAGAAATCTGACTCATTCAGCTGGAAAATGAAATACATCCTACCCCATGCTGCATTCTCAGCGTATCTGGGGCCTTCTGTAACCATCAGGTTCTCTTTGTGTCTGGTTTCTGCATGAGGAAGAAAGGCAGGCATGCTGTCTAGTACCTTAGCTCCTTTACTTTGTAATTGCTTCCTTATAGACCGTAGTGTTTCCACGAGAGAAGGCTTCAGTAACCAACAGAGACAGCCAGTCTTCTGGTGTGTTCTAGAATGGAATGATCTCGATATAACAGTGCAGTGGTATCTAAACCGTCTGGGGAATGGGGATGGGACTGGGCTCAGCTATGGCTAAGACTTAAGCTTTTCTTTTCTTTCTCCTCTCTGGTTTTGACCTTAGCTTTGGACCTGGTAATGTGCCTTCAAGCCTTTGTCCTCCCGGGTCCAAATCATTTCTATAAAGTCACAGATCATGTTTGAAGAATTAACTTCAGAAGTGACAGGGTACATGTCTAGTAGAAATAGGGTTTGTGTGAAATTGTCTCTATTTTATTGGGTAAAACATGAAGCAAGGCATGACCATAGCTTTTTATTTATTTATTGGTAATAATCATTGAAATAAAGAGCTTAGAATATGATACTATTATTGGAATTTGTGCCCTGCCTTTTCGTCCATTGTATGGGGTTATGATGCAGGAGACTATCAGGATTCTCAAAATTCAAACTCATTTTTGTACAAAGTGAGGCTTGAATCTCCTAAAGAGAAAAATGTTCTTGAAGATGAGATAATTGTAATAGCAAATACTCAGAATCATTCAGCTTTATGTACTGTGCGAAAACTAATAGAGATATTTTATTATTTTATTTTATTCACTGTAGGAAAAAAATTAAGTGCTGAAGGTGGCTAAAACATTAAAATGATTTCCATCTCCCCCTATTCATACCAAGATTTTTCTATTAAGCGTTCATTTGCTCATCTATTTCCTTATGGTCTTCGGTAAAGAAGGGCTCTGGCTCATGTGGTTATATTATCTGAGAGATGGCTGTCTGAAAGGAGGGTTTGGAGAGATATTATTCCTTTTGCCAGCCAGTGATTTGAGAAATAAAGTGTATTTTTATAATGGCAGTAATATTATAAAGTCCCAGTGAAGGACAAGGAGCGTATTTGTTGCCGTTATAGCATCCCAATAAAGTTTCTAGCAGATGCAATTATTTCTGATTTTTTTTAAAAAATACAGATCAGTGAAGTCAAACTGATGATCTTCAATACTGGGCTAAACTCAACCCTGAGTAAATGCTGTGGTGCTGCCTGCCGTCATCCTGTAGATTCCTTCTTGCTTTCTTCCCGTGCTCCATGAGTCTCGTTTTCTTTCCCCCACCCTCAGTGAGTCAAATATCCCCCTACCGATGCCCTAAGAGAAAGTATCTGGAACCCTGGGTTTCATTGTTGCCTGCCTTCCATGTAACAGCCGCACCTATGGCTTCCATGTAACAGCCGCACCTATGGCTTCCACGTAACAGCCGCACCTATGGCTTCCATGTAACAGCCGCACCTATGGCTTCCATGTAACAGCCGCACCTATGGCGCCCTTTCTGAGACACCCTTTACAGGCCAGGAGGTTTCAAAATACATGGGAAACTCCAGAAATGACTTCTGCATTTTCATCTGTCTAACCTTCTCAATAGAACCCTTAAATCTCGCTCCTTCTCTTTCAGACTCCGACCAGCTATCCACTCTGTATGTGCTCCCTGCTCATTTGATATAATGTTAGTCATTCTATCAAGTCATCAGATTCTTGCCCTTGCACTGTGCTTGTCCTCGGGTAGCCTAGGGTGACATCCCAGCCTGCTCGTCGTTCTCCCCACTGTTCCTCATTACGTCGTCATCATAAGTTACTAATCGTTTACTTCTGACTACTCCCTGTGCCTAGTTTATAAACTCATGATTACTGCAGTGCTGTGTGTATAGGAGACTAATCCTATGGGCAGGGTTTGGTACTATCAATAATTTTAGGCATCTGTGGTGTTCTTGAATCATACCTGGCTGATCACAAGGGTGACTCCCATGTCCAACATTAACTTCTAGTTGGCAAGGCTTTACAATTCTTTCGCACTTTTACATAGTTCATGGGACACACAACGCCTGTGTGCAGCAGGAGAGAGAGGAGACAGAAGGAGAAGCCAGAGAAGGGGAGCCGAGGAAGGGAATGGAAGTGTCTGGCATGTATGGGCCTTGAGAGCTGTTTCCCGAGTCTCTCTTTTCTAACCTGTAAAACTGTAAAAGCGATGTCTAGCTTTATGATGCACCGGGATCCTCCCTAGAGACCACTTAGAGGCTATTTGGTGCAGCTAATTATTTCTTTCTAATCCTTTCTTTAAAAAATCCTATACTTCATCTAAAAGGTTTCACAAATTGATCCTTTTGCCCATTCCTCCTTCATTTAGAACTCCCAAGGCCTTAGCATTTAGATACTTAGGTTAAGCTGTGTTAAACTGAAGCTAAGCATTCTTTGGATGGCCTTAACAGGAGGATCTTTTCACATGGGCCCTATGGTATGGTAGATGCCTTCCTCCCCAGTCCAGATCAAGGGCATCCTATCAACAGCCCCAAGACTGTTATGGGAACAAAGAAACAATCTCCTCCCCTTTGGCCATTCAACACCACACCAGCTTAGTTAGCACTGCTGTGTATGTGTGTCTCTAAGCTGCAGGACCCTTAGGTGAGTGTCCTTTTAGTGACGAACTTATCTTAATTCAACACTTGCAAATGGTGACAATGTGGATCTGATTGGAAAACATACAAGGAACTAGGGTGTTCTGGAGGTGTAAGGTCACCTGAGTCTCAGGAATTACTGCTTTTGGAATCAATTTATAATCCAATTTTAAGACCCACCTTCCATAATATTCCGTAAAGTTATTACTCTATTAATTATTTCTAAAACTCCATTTTCCTTTTGATCTGCTCTTTTATAATCTGTTCCTTCCATCTCAGTTCACTCCATCTTAGCAATACTTAAGTCAAACATACTTTAAAGGCATATAAATAGCCCAGCTCTTTTGACCAACCATTATGAATCGTTAAGAAGTGTCTTTTACATTTCAGTTTATTAGCAGGCAGCACTTTATTGCTTCTTCCATAAGAACGATACATGCAGTATTTATTCCCTCTCTCTGGCCCCCAGGGCCTTTTATCAGAGAAAAGCAGCAAGCTGATTACCAAGCAATCCTGAAAATTTCTTGCTAGTAAAAAAAAAATTAAAAAAAAAAAAACCTAAACCAGATAAAACACGAGGAGAAGTGAACATTTAATATGCACACTTGAGCTTTCATCTTCAGGCTTACGTAGACCTCCCTCCAGTACAGCTGTGGTTAATCTTTCTGGATGCTGTTAGCATGCCTTTTAGATTAGATCAAACCGAGGCTTGAGGCTGTAAGTATGTGCTGAGTAATCTCCTCAGCAGGTCACAGTCCGTGGATGTGGAAGAAAGGAAGCAGCTATCCCCTAGGTGATGTATGGGAAATGTCGTTTATGCGTTTGATCAGACTCCACTCATCCTAGGTGTGTACAAACCACTTACCTTCTTGTTCACTCTGCTTACTATAAGGTGAGGACCACGACCCCATCTCTTAGGTCCTTGTGACTACAGAAGGTGGTGACAGGCACAGTGTCTCCTGCACAAGAATTGTGTGCTTCCCACTCATGTCCTTGCCAGGGCTTCTAGAATAAGAACATTTTCCTATAGCAACCTTCCTCGTCACTTTGGTTCTTAACTATTATTTTAAAATCATTTAAAGTATGTGAGGTTATTTTTAGCAATTACTTTGTATTTCTTTGAGTGAGAACATCTGGGGAGGATGACTGAGTTAAGAGAGGCTGGCTCTTGGGGATGGGGTGGAACTTAAGACTTGCTTCTTGCTGCAGTGCTGGATTGAGGACAATAGGTTATTCCTCCTGTGGATTTGTTATATTACCTTGTACTTTCTCAGGGAGTGGGGAGAAATCTAATCCACAATCTAATCTAATCTAATCTAATCTAAATAGTTCCTAATTCCATTTTGGAAACATCTAGAACACAGAGAAAACTCACACGACACAAAGTAAAGACCAGATTTCCAGTATTTGATTATTACTACTGGTCACTCAAGCCTAGAAGACCCACCCAATCTTCCCTACAACAAGTTCTAGAAAAGCGTTCAGTTTACCTGGCCCCTGGACCATGGTCTTAGGGAGCGACAAGAAGATCAGGTCTTTATATATATTGGATATTAGCCCTCTATCTGATGTAGGATTGGTGAAGATCTTTTCCCAGTTTGTTGGTTGCCGATTTGTCCTCTTGATGGTGTCCTTTGCCTTACAGAAACTTTGTAATTTTATGAGGTCCCCTTTGTCAATTCTTGCTCTTAGAGCATACGCTATTGGTCTTCTGTTCAGAAACTTTCTCCCTGTACCGATGTCCTCAAGAGT
The DNA here is from genome assembly GCF_947179515.1 of Apodemus sylvaticus. Taxonomy (NCBI): domain Eukaryota; kingdom Metazoa; phylum Chordata; class Mammalia; order Rodentia; family Muridae; genus Apodemus; species Apodemus sylvaticus. The sequence continues at coordinate 5,387,497 of NC_067479.1, read as the reverse complement.
CTTCCCCAGTTTCTTTTCTATTAGCTTCAGAGTGTCTGGCTTTATGTGGAGGTCCTTGATCCATTTGGATTTGAGCTTAGTACAAGGAGACAAGGATGGATCAATTCGCATTCTTCTGCATGCTGACCTCCAGTTGGAAAAAAAAAAAAAAAGAAGATCAAGTCTTCCTAGCCAGGATCCCTGACCCATGGGAACTCCCCGATGATCAGTGTGGACTGTTTTAAGCCACACAATTTGTGCTCTTTTGTTACATGGCAGTTGTCAACTGACACATACATCAATTTGAGTTTCTGAAAATGTATCTAATTTTTTTACACCAATTATTAGGCATCTTTAATTTACAATTAGAGCAAAATAAAATCTGTTTTTAATTTTCTAAAAGTTCATTCATATTTTTTAATTATCATATGTAAGTAAGATTACAGAGTTAAAACTGATTAGTTTATAATCAAAAGACTTTAGACTTAATATAACCATTCTATTTTATAGATGAGGAGATTTAATAACATATAATTCATCTGTGATAGGGTTTATAATTAGTCGACATCTTTACAGCACATTGCTTTGCCTCTGTGCATTGTGAATTTTTTTTACTGAGGTATTTATATGATTACCATAAAAGACAGTTATAATTCATATAATTATTCTTTATATCTTATTTATAGACATGCTAAAATATCTAAAGTAGAAAATACATTAATGACTGGCCTACACTGGATCATTACCCATTCTTGAAATTCAAGGACTATAGCCAGATGTGAACTGACCCACAAATTATTTAAGAGATTTCTGTGGGTAGTAATTGGTCTCACCAGTAGTGCATGCCCTCTTCCCTAGGATGTTAATAGATGGATTCTGAATCAGGAGAGTATGGTGATTTGAATGAGAATGTCTGTATAGGTTCATATATTTGAGTGCTTGGCCCCCAGTTAGTGGAACTATTTGGAAAGGATGAGATATGGACCTTTAGGAGATCTTAGAGACTGAGTCACCAATCAAATTCATACATGGACTGGACCGAGGCCCCTGGCATGTGTGTAGCAGATGTGCAGCTGTTTCCATGTGAGTCTCCCAACAACAGGAGCAGGGGCTGTCCCTAAAGCTGTAGCATAACTGTGGAATCTATTCCCCACAGGACTGCCTTGTCTGACCTCAATGGGAAGGGATTGGCTTAATCCTGCAGAGACTTCAGAGGTGAAGGGGAGAAGGGATCAGGGAGGGACTCTTTGAGGGGGGACTGGGAGGGGCCATCATTTGGGGGTATAAAGTAATAAACAAGTTAATTTTATAAAAAGGAAATGCCTACAGCAGGATCTTAGGAAGCCTTAAAAAAAACCCAAACCAACAAAAACCAACCAACCAAACAAAAACCCCAAACAAACAAAAACTCAAAAACCAAAACCAGCCAAAAACAAAAGTCATTTTGCCAGACCTAGTTTGTCTGTCTGTCTATGCATGTCTCTCTGTCTGTCTCTATGTGTGTCTCTCCCCAGACCTATGGATCAAGATGAATATCTCTCATCTATTGCTCCAGCATTATGCCTGTCTTTTCTTACCATCATGATCATGGACTAATCTTCTAAAACTGTAAGCAAGCCCCAGCTGAAGGCTTCCTTTTGTAAGAGTTGCAGTATGTTGGTCATGGTGTCTCTTCTCAGCAGTAAAATAGTAATGAAAACAGACAGTGACATACTTTAATATGTCTCCTTGTGTGCTTCCTATAGAGGAAACACATTTGTTTTACTCATAATACAATGGAAGAAGTAAGAATGGTCTCTTGCTTTGGGAGGGTTGTGCTTAGTGACCTGGCCATATTTGCAGGCTTGATTCATGGACATTCTCCTTAAGGGCTTAGAATTTACTCAAGGAAATCCTGTTTTCCACCTCAGGTGTTTGTTCCCACCGTTCCACCATTAACTAAATATTTGACTCTTACTTTTCTCTCAGAGTGGGATGGCTCTTCTATTTTCTTTTCCTTTTTTAAAATTCTTTACAGTGGTTAACACATTTGGCATTCCCAAGATCAACACACACAGAGATACACACACAGATACATACCTACACACACATACACACACACACACACACACACACAGAGAGAGAGAGAGAGAGAGAGAGAGAGAGAGAGATACACACCTACACACACACACACACACACACACACACACACACACACACAAACACACACAGACACACACAGCAGAGAGGAATATATACCAAGTTCTTTCCCAAACAATATCCAATAACATGCCTTAGTTACATCTGATATTCCTTAGTTAATTACTTGGTTTGTATGCCTTAGAGAGTAGGTAGCAGATGTCATTAGAGAATTGATAGCCGGAATTGTCATGGTTGATAGGAACTTGGGAGATGGTAGGGGCTGAAGTTGAAACCTAGTAACAGATATATCATAATGGGGAAAGTGGCAGATAGATCAGGACAGGAAGAAATAGTGAGATCAGAGATCACTGGGACTAGATGACAGGAATCAACCCCAGCAGTGGTGCATGGTTTGTGTCTGGGGTTGAGGAATATTTTTGACAAATGATAGAACAAGAAAATTCTCAGTAGGCTGTACATAGTCTTCCCCTATCTGCAGTCCAGTCCCCACAACATCCAGAAGCTTCTCTGAGATTTTTGGGGGATATTTCTATTCTTTCTCTTAGGTGTGACAGCTCTCCAGCTCTAAGGCCCTATCTTCAAATAAAACAACACAAAATAAAGTGTGCTGATTATGGATGTTTATTCTCCTCAACACAAAGCATGCATCATATGAAAGTAGCGAAATAGGAGTGGAGGTTGACCAGATACCAAAAGTTCACACCCTCTTTTATTTGAGTTCTTTCAACAGAAGACTTCCTTTGTCTGTACCACCTTACTGATTTCCCCTCCTCTTTAGTGGAAAAGACTTGTCTTTGTTGCTATTGAGCAAGATTCTATTTTTAGCTCCAGCCTGTAGGGGTCATTTGAAATTGTGCCTGACCCTCTAAGCCCTCCAAGTTGGATGTCAATACAGACTTAATACCCATCTTTGTTTTCTCATTATCTGTCTCCCCATTCAAATGTCAGCTGTGCAATGCCTAGCACTCCTAGCTGGATGACTTGCCAGGAGTTACCCATAAGTCCTGCCTCTGTGGTCTAAAAGGGTCTAAGTAAGCTCGGGAAATCTTACTAAAACCACATTTTCTTAGATTCATATCACATTGTTCATTTCGTTATTTAGACATACACATCCCTGCATCAGAAATACGTTACCATGCCTTTCATCTTACTATTTACATTTGTGCAGTACCAGCTCAGAGTATGTGATTCAAATGCTCATTAACCCAAGCTCTAAATGACCCAGAATTCTTAAAGTTTGCTGCAACCTATGTTTACACTTATGAACTGTCTATATAAAATCAGGGTGAGTACAACAGCTATGAGAGGTAGACCCAGTCACCACAGCATTCACCTCCCTATCTATAAAATGAACCTTCAACAAAAATCAAAACAATGTAAAAACAAAGTGTCTTAGTCGAGGTTTGTATTCCTGAACAAACATCATGACCAAGAAGCAAGTTGGGGAGGAAAGGGTTTATTGAGCTTACACTTCCACACTGCTGTTCATTATTAAAGGAAGTCAGGACTGGAACTCAAGCAGGTCAGGAAGCAGGAGCTGATGCAGAGGCCGTGGAGGGATGTTCCTTACTGACTTGCTTCCCCTGGCTTGCTCAGCTTGCTTTCTTATAGTATCCAGGACTCCCAGCCTAGGGATGGCACCACCTGCAAGGAGCCCTCTTGATCACTAATTGAGAAAATGCCTTACAGCTGGACCTCATGGAGGCACTTCCTCAAGGGAGGCTGCTTTCTCTGTGAGAACTCCAGCTTGTATCAGGTTTACACACAAAACAAGCTAGTACAGAAAGTAATCACTTATGAGGGTTGTATGAGCTGACATATAACTTTAGAGCAGCCTTTTGCATATAATAAATACTACGTATGTTTCTGTGATGGCTAATACTGGCTGTGAACTTGATTGTATCTGGAATTAACTGGGACCCAACTGCTGTATGCATTCCTGAGGGATATTTTTGATCAGATTATTTGAAACTAGAAGCCCCACCCTAAATGTGGAGCACACCTTCTGGTGTCAGCCCACGTAGAAGGAACAGAAAGAAGGCAGCTTTTGACCCACCCACCTCACTCTCCCTAGCAAGTTCACCTATCCTGTGGCTGAGGTATTCCTTCACTTTTATTACAACCTACTACTTTTCTGGAGGTCCTGAGTTCAATTCCTAGCAACCACATTGTCGTTCACAACCATCTGTAATGGGATCCATTACCCTCTTCTGGTGTGTCTGAAGAGAGCTACAGTGTACTCCTATACATAACATAAATAAATAAATCTTTTAAAAAGTGATTCCAACGTACAGGAGTTGGTTCTTTGCCTTCACCAGTGGGTCTGGGATAAGAGGAGCTGTTGAGCTCAGGTCCCAGGTTGAGTAGTAATTATCTCTCGCCAGCCTTCAGTTTCCTCTCAATTTGTGTGTGTGTGTGTGTGCGTGTGTGTGTGTGTGTGTGTGTGTGTGTGTGTGTGTGTGTTTACTTCTTTTCACATGCTCACTGGCCATTTATCCATCTTCATTAGTGAAGTACCTGTTCACAGTTTTTTCCTAATTTGTAATTGGCTCATTTTTTAAAATTATTGATCATTCTTTGTGATTTGAATGTTTATGTTAACAATCAGACTGTTTGCATGTACAGGGCATTTTTATATATTTAATCCACATGTCACTTGAGATAAATCCCTGCCAAAACGGTTCACTTATTCTCAAATAGACTCTGTAAAGTATTGATACCTTTCTTCTAGAATTTCACACCAAAATGAGGGCCAAAGCAGGTGTTGCTACCATCTGAGTGATACTCATTTGCAGACGTTCCATATGGTGTCTCCAGTAACTCCTATTCCACACTATGGAGTTTTCTACATTTTTACACTTTTGTAACTTAATCATTTCCTTCCTACCCTCGTTTTAATTTGTCTCTTCAAGGAGAAAAACATATCAATGTGGGAATGATTAACTTTATGAACTGGGTATTTGAAGCAACTCTTTCTTCTTTTATTCTGCTTTTCTCATTTTGAGGTGGGGTATACCTCTTAATTTAGGAGAGGAGGGGAGGCTTCACCTTCTATGCGCAACAATGTAGCGACGAAATGTGAATGCTTTCATTAGCTTGTATCAGGGTCGTTACAGTAGCGACAGCTAAGAAATGCTAATACATACTTGCAAGATGTGTTTGTTAATGGTTTTCAGGCATAGACTGTGACAGAGTTGCCCCTAATTCCATAAACAGAAGGCATATTAATCCCTTTAGTTGACAGGTGCTTAAATGGGCAGATTGGATGAGTAATTGGGTTGTTCTCCTAATCCTTAGCTTTGAATATAAATGAGAAATGCCTCGATATTTTTATTTGTCTTCAGTAACATTTTCTAATTGATTTATTTAAAATGAACTGTTTCTGCAAAGCAGTGAATCCTTCAGCATCTGTTGTTTATATGAGAAGGATTGCAGTTTAAGAAATTTCTAAAAGCCAATACTTTTTAACATTCAGCCCTTTCTCTAGCCCCCATACAAAGAATAAAGAAGTTATCTTTGAAACCACTCCTTATTTGAGGGGAGGAGAGTGGGCTGCCAACTAGCTCCTGGGACCAGTATATATTTCTTTGCAGGATGTTCATTGTCCTATAAGTCCGCAGGATACAAATTCACTTCATACTGTGTGACCCAAAAATGTTAAATTGTTTCCAAAAGAGTCTAATATGCTCTCAGGAGGTGTGTGTGTCCTGGAAAGACCTGGCTAAATATGCCTCTTCCCTTGATGACAGTGAGTGATTATTTAACATTTCAGAGTGGGCTGTTATATTTCTGAACCTTTTGTTTCAGATTCTCACCTGTCACTGTGATGAAAGATTTGGGGAAAATTTTAAATTGGAAGATATGGCCTGAGAGGAATGGGAGACATTTGTACAGAAGTATAGGAAAACAAGTTTGAATGAAAATATTGGGAAGATTTCAGATATCAAACTGGGCCAACAAGGCCAGATGCTAGCCAAAGGTGGAAACTCTGAAATCTGCAGCAACCTCACAGTAACCCACAGTGTGTATTCACTACTTTTCTCATCACTGTGACTAAATCCCAGGCAGATGCAAATTAAAGGAGAAGTGTTGGTTCACAGTTTGACAGGACTCAGTCCATCTTGGGAGGGCAGGGCAAAGTTGCTATCTGGAGAGTGTGCAGACTTTCTGCCATGGCAGAGGGACCAGGGAGCAAAAGCTTAGATGAGAACCTGAGCAGAATCAAACCTTCAGAGATCCAAGGCCCCGTTGTTGCTCTGATGGCTACAGCCCATGTCCCAAAGGTTCTATTGCCTCTTGAAACTACTCCACCAGATGGGAACCAAGTGTGCAAGACAAACCTATGACACATTCCAAATTTAAACCATAACTCGCATGACAACAGGACAATGGGATGCTAGGAGAGATGGGGTCAGGTCAGCTGCTCCAGACAAAGCCCTAACACAGAAAACCAACAGCTGCGAAGCCAAGTTGGCACATGTGTTTCAATTCCCCCCTAGGATGAAGGCTAGTTCTCTATTTTATATCCATATGTACTACCATGCAAACAGTTTGGATATTGCTTCTTATGAATAGAAGGACGTATTGTTTTTCACAGACTAGCTTTTGTAAAGTTAACAAATATTGTAGGGCATTGGGCCATAACGATATTGGTACATGTGGAAATATGATTATCATTTGTGGTTGCTGGTGTGACTACAGGAAAGGTCCTGTGCCACCCCTCTTTGTGGCTTCTGCATTTAAGTCCAGGTCTTGCTTCCAAAGGCATATAAAAGAATCCACTAGGAGCAATTGTGAAGCTTCCTCCCAGATTTGTGGATACTTTTATCAATGACTTTTTTGTTTGTTTCTTTTGTTTCTTTTTGTTGTTGTTGTTTTTAGACAGAATGTTGCAACCTTTTATTAGCTACCGGTGCATCCTCCAGTGTCTACTTCGGTTGCCATCAGATTCCCTATGGCATAGCTAAGAGGCATTGTTAGGGATGGCTGTTTCCACTGCAGTGAAAACTGTTGATGTCAGAGAATGGCATGTGTGTGCATGCAACTCCCTTCCCTTGTTCTTTGCAAAGAGTTTTTCCCCTCCTTTTCTTTTTAAAAATTTAATTTTAATTTATAGACCTTTCAAGTGTTATCCCCTTATCTGGGTTCCCCCTCTTCCAGAAGTCCCCTCTCCTATCCTCCCTCCCCCTGCTTCTATGAGGGTGTTCCTCCACCCACCCCACTCCCACCTCCCAACCCTCGATTCCCCTATACTGTGCCATCTGTCAAGCTTTCATAGGACCAAGGACCTCTCCTCCCATTGATGTCTGACATGGCGATCCTCTGCTACAGATGCAGCCAGAGCCATGTGCATGCCTTGGTTGGTTGCTTAGTCCTTGGGAGCTCTGGAGGGGGTTCTGGTTGATTGATACTGCTGTTCTTCCTGTGATAAAGAGTTTTTAACTTCCGGGTGGACATTGTTCAGGTGAATTTAGAGCCAGTTCATCTTCTCTTTTACCATCTCATGGAAGAATGGGAGATTTTGAGGAAGGAAATGCTGGAATTTTGTTTAAAAGACCACAGTATTAATTTTTTTCCATTCAACCCTCAGCTCCATGTTTATGTAACTTCCTTAAAACACATAATCCTTGTATGCTAGGAGCCAAGTCTGTTTAGGGAGCAGAAATACAAACGGAATTAAACTGCTCTGCTTATTCCAGATTGGTTTGGTTTAAAAACAGTCTCAGCCTTTTCTAATTGGTTTTATATTTTTATTCAGACATTAATCTGAAATCACGTGTAGATCATTATGACAGCTCCTTAATATGAACACACTATAAAACTTTCACTTCATACATAGATGTATGTGAGACTTGTACCACAGTATGTGAGCTCAGAGTCACTGATTTCTTAGCCAGGGTAGGCACTACCACTTCTTTTACATTTTATCAAATTTCATAAAATTCCATTATTTCGTTTATTTTCCTGTCTATGAGAACACCAGTCCTCTTCCTCCATTTGAAAAAAAGGAGAACGCTAAAGAGCCATTAGCTCTGTCTTCCACTGGATCTTTGGAATTAGCAGACTGTTGGCTTTATCATGTGCATTTTACATCCAGGGAGCAGTTCAACACAGATGAATCTGACAGGAAGGTAGACAGTTGCTCCATATGTATACCTGCTTTCCCTGAAAATGGTTTGACTTTTAAAAATGCAGCTAGTGTTCTTTTCAGGTAAGAGGAGTTGTAATGTGGAAGAGAACAGCAGAGGGAGGTTAGACCACAGCGGCCCCATGCCGGGGGTTACAGCACAGCATGCCCCATGCCCGGGTGAAAACACATACAAAAGCCCCTCTGTTCACTCAATACTGAAGCGTAAGGTCAGCACTGAAGGAGATTTCTGTAGACAAGGCACACATACAGTTGTACATTTGAAATTAAAATTGATAATTTAACTCCACAAGCAATGTAATAAAAAATGTGAATTACTAGACGATGAAGATCATGAGACTCTTGGCTGTTAAATGAATGTGAAAACCTCAGATTTTAGGAAGGACTTAGTTACAATGCAAAACTTTCATGTTTATAATTTGGGGAATGTTTAATACTATTTGTGATACCAATACAAATATGTGCCATTTTTCCTTAATATTCATATTTTGAGACAGATTGCTTATTAAAGTAGTGTCATGTTCATCTTTCTAGGGACTGTGTTTTACTAACTTGGGACCAGAATGGTCTGGTTAGACATTGAAAATGAAAAGAAAGTGTTCATTGTCCTGGACCACAGTGCTTGATCACAGAATACTAGTTGCAAGATGGCAACTAGCTCATGCGGTGTATGGTGAGGACAGAGGCCAACTACCACTGCATGCACTCACTGAGTGGGCGTTGTGCTTGCCAGGAGTTTGGATCCAAGCCAGAGCAGAAGGTCATAGAAGGCCTGTGAGTGATAGACAGACACATGGAGGCAAAGTGCTTATGTAAAACATTGGGCAAATGCTCTGAAGCTAGAAACATATGTCTCTTCAATTCCAGGACTGAAAGACTGAAGGACACTACCGGGGAGATACCAAGGGAGCCAGAGTGGCCTTGTGGGGGCAAAGCAGGGGCAGCTTCACAATGGAGAAAGCATTTAAGCTGGAGAGTCAAATCGCTCCATGAACAATCTTAACTTGTTAAGTTTATCTGTATCTGACATGTTCAGAGGAAGCTTTGAAGGGGGAATCCTGAGGAAAGTGCACAATGGTGAGTCTAGTCCTAGAACTGAGTGGGGTCCTACAGAGGCTGATGGGTGCTTAACAAACAATCCTCTTACATTATGTTCAACAGGATTTTATAGACCTGAATGAAATACTCTTGTTCTTTATCATTGCATCCTCTGCTGTGTCTTATTCACTGTCCATGCTTGAATACCTATTCAACTGTGTCTCCTGTGGTAGGAGCTAGGTGGGTTCTGCCAATAATTAGGTTCATGTGGTAAGTAAGTATGAAGAGCATTCCTCTGACTGATATTTCAGGGCACAGGGACAATTTCCAGATGTTTGCAGTTGTGCAACTAACACAAGGTGAAGTGCAGGTCAATAAAAGTAATGAATAGGAATTTCTATTTAGTACCCCTACCTTTTGAGAGGCTGTGATAACCATCTTTCAACAAATCATCTCTAATCTCTAAAACAATCTGCACATAGTTCTAGCCCTGTTTCGTGGGTAATGGAATTAGATGTCAAGAAGTAAGCTGACTTACTCAAGGGTGTGAAGTCAGAAAAATAACACAGAATGATAAGCAAAGTGACACAGTCTGCACATAACTTTTGCTATGTGCAGGAGCAAAAGCCAAAGGTTGTTGGATGGATGAGTGGGCATGAAACCCACAGGGAATATGTCACATAGATGCCACATAGGTTACACAGCTAAAATTTAAAAAAAAATTCAGAAGTACTGTAATGTAACTTATCTATGTCTGCAGGGAGAAAGACATTTTATCTATGAGCCAGGGGAAAGAACCACTTGCAAATAATAATGGATTCTACTGCATCTATATTACTTCTTCTATAAATCAAAATAATCAAAGATACCATGCACAATCTTAAAAAACAAGTGGCAACTTGTGAAAACCACACAAACAAACAAACACACACACACACACACACACACACACATACACACACAAAATACATTGAGGGATTAAGAGATTGCTATAGCATAATATAATTGAGTGTTGTAAATCAGTAAAGAAAGTGTAAATTTTGCAATTAAAAATAAGCAGAGGAACTGAGCAACTTTCCCAAGATATAAAAACAGAAATTGAGCATATGAAACCATGGGCAACTTTCTTGATTCTCATGTAAGCAAAAGTTGTTGAGAAATGGTTTTGCCTTCTACCAGACCAGTAAGGATGACATGGAAAACAAAACCTGTACTCATCTTAGGATAGAATCTGAGGAAATTAAACAAAACATACTGTTCTCTTCCATTTGTGGTGATGCTTCTAAGAGTTAGAACTTTGAAAAATTCTATTATTGTTAATTGTGATTGTTGTTAGTCAAATCATTCCAGTTATACCCAATGGGATATTAGCCATATTTAGACATAATCGTTAATGGTATATAAAATACCTGGTAACAGAATAAAGAGCAAATCGTACATACGTAGAGAGTAATATTGCTTTGTTAAAATATTCATATAGACACATAAGACTGAAAATCGAGGCATGTAATTGATAATGTTTTAACTTCGCAATGATAAAAGTCTAGTTATAATATGAATGGTATATTTCTCACATTTTTTACAACTTGGAAATCACTGCATTCTACAGGTTTAAAATACAATGACACAATGGTCTGTTGAAATTTATTTTTTTTTGAATTCTCAATCTATAATGAGAAATGAGGGTTTTGAAATTTTTTATTAATCTTCTTTAACCTCAACATCAGAGGACTTAAAAAAAATCCTTGGTGGAATTTGAGAAAAACAATCTGTGGTTCAATTTATTCCAGAAAGCATAATTAAATATATTCTAAAATAAATTATATGTTGATAGTTTAACTTATTTTTAAGATTAGTGAATGATCAATAGATCCATTTAGAGATGAATACTCTATAGTACTAGTATCTCAGATTTCAATGGCAGTGACTTCCTAGCAATGGCTAACTTATGCCCACTACTGCCCTGTCTATAAGGATCTGGTCAACACTGAGAGAAATACATCTAAGTGAGCCCCAGAGGTGAGAAGAATTTTAAGGAAATGATTAGGACTTCATAAGCTGGAGTGGAGAAAACATCTCATAGGCGAGAAGCTTGCACAGGCTGAGACAGCTAAGATGAGATGGCAGATTCAAGTGTAAGGATGTTGGATCCGATGGGTGTTTTGAGCAGATGGTGGGACATGAGGCAGAGAAGTGAATGAGGTTCAGTTCCTGGCCCGAAAGACTTGTCTAGCAAGTTCGGGAGGAAGAGTGGTACACGGGGGCTAAATGTTAGAAAAACTATGCAGCATCAAACCAGAAAACAGGTTAGCAGATAAACTATTGAGAATCATGGGAAACAATCAGACATTGCAAAACTGCGAATGGAATTTGTGTTGAATGATGAGGATTAGGGGGAGGAAAATGGTCATAGGGATGGAGAGAGCATGAATCTGAAAGGGTGGGAGAGACAACTCAGGTAGGTGTGGGAGGTGAAGTAGAGAAAAATGAACAGGATGCCTACTATCACAATCCCTAGGGCTATGGTAAATCCACTGGAGGAATGACAGAACTCTTTTAAAAATAATTTTTTATTAAAGTACAATCACGTAATTTGTTCCCTTCCTTCACTCCCTCAAACTTCTCATATACCCCTTCATTCCCTTTTAAATGCATGGTCTCTTTTTTTCTTTAATTACTATTATTACACACATATAAATGACTAGTATGTATATGCGTGTGTGCATGTGTGTGTGTATATGGGTATGTGAGAGAGTCAGAGACAGAGAGACAGAGACATAAAAGAGAGAAGAAGAGAGGATGTGTATATAAATACAATCTGCTGCATCTATTAGTATTGGTTCTATAAATATGCTTTTAGGGCTGACCACTTTGTACTGGGTGACAACTGGGGGCTCATCCCTGAGAAAGAGCACTCCCCTGTCCCTCAGCAGTAAGTTGTCTCTAACTCTTCATTTGGGGGTGAGGGTCCTGTGAGATTTTCCCTGTTCATAGTGGCATGTTAGCTAGTGCTGCATTTGTTCAGGTCTGGTTGAGGCAGACATTGGTGAGCCTTCTGGATTAGCATCTCATAGTAGACATCCTGGTCCTCTGGTTCTACAGTCTCCCTGCTCCTTTTCCACCAGGCTCCTTGAACCTTCAGTGTAGAAGTTGTGTTTTAGATGTATACACTGTGGTTGGGATCTCCACTGTCAGTAGATGTCTTCATTTTATCAGCTGTGGCTTTCTGTAATGGTGTCTGTCCATTGTGAAAGGAAGCTTCTTTGATGAGGGGTGAGGGCTATATCTATCTGTGTATAGGAATACGTATTTTGAATGCAGTTAGGTTTTACTAGCTTAGAAAAATGGCAGTAGTAGGTTCTTCACAAGGATCCATGACCTCACCAAACATGGATACTTGGCTGTGATTACAGTATAAGGATTCAGTCCCTTCTGTTAAGTGGGACTTAAGTCTAATTAGGCAGCTGTGTATTTGAAACATTAAATATACAGATTTGCGAGCCCTTGCAACTGAAGGCTAACTAATTCTAAGGGGGCAGAGAACAACATTTGGAGACTACAGTTTATTTAAAAGATTCTCGGGTTGAAACAGTCACAGTGACTATAGTTAAGAGGAAGAGATAGCAGAGGAAAAGGAGGATTAGGGAGAAGGAGGAGGAGAAGGAGGAGGAGGAGGAGGAGGAAGATCTGATATTATAGAAGCAGGAATAAAGAAACTAATGACAGTAAAACTGTATCATAATCATGGAGAAATGAATGGGAAAATATTGCATGGATTACCTTTGGAATTTTTTTTCTGGTACTTCATAGATGCTGTACAAACACACTCAGTTTTAAATAATCTTTGAAAGAAATGAATTCTATTCGACTTAGACATTTCAAGTTCAATCTATGCATTAGCACTAATACTTCCTGTTGAAGGTCCTTTTTGGAGAAATGCTTCTGGGCACCATTATCAGATAACATTGGTTTTAAATTGGATTTTGAGATGTGGCTTCAGACTCAGTATTGTCTTGTCTTCCCAGCAACAGTATTACTGTCTTAGATGTGATTTCTTCAATTTCAGAATAGCTGCATTTTGTATCTGCAAGCAAAATTGAACAGATATAAATTACAAAAACGGATAAAAACAGATAGGTGAAAGAATATATTTTAACTTCAGAATGATCAGGAAAGCAACTGACACCTATGTCCTGTGTGGTCAGAAACAAAACTGGAGGTTTAAGATAGAGGAAGAGCAATTGAATTGTATAGATTGGTGAAGAATTTCAAACTGTTCATTGATATTTACAAAATATTACACTTGGTAATTTATGGGGGATATTGTGACAGTGACTTTTACTGGACTACCATTTAATAGGAATAGTATAAGTATTTACTCCATAAATGTTTGGTTAAACACCTGATTAATGTGTAAATTAAGTAATATTTGGTATGTTTAAGACTTGTATAGAAAATATGTGCTGTTATCATTTTGTGTTTTAGGTTTTACTTATTAAGATTTATTTATTAAATTTATTTCGTAATCAAATCTTGATCAAATTTATTTCTTTTTTTCCCCACTTTATTGTTATTTTTTTATTCGATATAATTTATTTACATTTCAAATGATTTCCCCTTTTCTAGCCCCCCCCCACTCCCCGAAAGTCCTGTAAGCCCCCTTCTCTTCCCCTGTCCTCCCTCCCACCCCTTCCCAGTTCCCTGTTCTGGTTTTGCCAAATACTGTTTCACTGAGTCTTTCCAGAACCAGGGACCACTCCTGCTTTCTTCTTGTATCTCATTTGATGTGTGGATTATGTTTTGGGTATTCCAGTTTTCTAGGTTAATAACCACTTATTAGTGAGTGCATACCATGATTCACCTTTTGAGTCTGGGTTACCTCACTTAGTATGATGTTCTCTAGCTCCATCCATTTGCCTAAGAATTTCATGAATTCATTGTTTCTAATGGCTGAATAGTACTCCATTGTGTAGATATACCACATTTTTTTGCATCCACTCTTCTGTTGAGGGATACCTGGGTTCTTTCCAGCATCTGGCAATTATAAATAGGGCTGCTATGAACATAGTAGAGCATGTATCCTTATTACATGGTGGGGAATCCTCTGGGTATATGCCCAGGAGTGGTATAGCAGGATCTTCTGGAAGTGAGGTGCCCAGTTTTCGGAGGAACCGCCAGACTGCTTTCCAGAGTGGTTGTACGAATTTGCAACCCCACCAGCAGTGGAGGAGTGTTCCTCTTTCTCCGCACCCTCTCCAACACCTGCTGTCTCCTGAATTTTTAATCTTAGCCATTCTTACTGGTGTAAGATGAAATCTTAGGGTTGTTTTGATTTGCATTTCCCTAATGACTAATGAAGTTGAGCATTTTTTAAGATGCTTCTCCACCATCCGAAGTTCTTCAGGTGAGAATTCTTTGTTTAACTCTGTACCCCATTTTTTAATAGGGTTGTTCGGTTTTCTGGAGTCTAACTTCTTGAGTTCTTTATATATATTGGATATTAGCCCTCATTCTGATGTAGGATTGGTGAAGATCTTTTCCCAATTTGTTGGTTGCCGATCTGTCCTCTTGATGGTGTCCTTTGCCTTACAGAAACTCTGTAACCTTATGAGGTCCCATTTGTCAATTCTTGCTCTTAGAGCATACGCTATTGGTGTTCTGTTCAGAAACTTTCTCCCTGTACCGATGTCCTCAAGGTCTTCCCCAGTTTCTTTTCTATTAGCTTCAGAGTGTCTGGCTTTATGTGGAGGTCCTTGATCCATTTGGATTTGAGCTTAGTACAAGGAGACAAGGATGGATCAATTCGCATTCTTCTGCATGCTGACCTCCAGTTGAACCAGCACCATTTGTTGAAAAGGCTATCTTTTTTCCATTGGATGTTTTCAGCCTCTTTGTCGAGGATCAAGTGGCCATAGGTGTGTGGGTTCATTTCTGGATCTTCAATCCTGTTCCATTGATCCTCCTGCCTGTCACTGTACCAATACCATGCAGTTTTTAACACTATTGCTCTGTAGTATTGCTTGAGGTCAGGGATACTGATTCCCCCAGATTTTCTTTTGTTGCTGAGAATAGTTTTAGCTATCCTGGGTTTTTTGTTGTTCCAGATGAATTTGATAATTGCTCTTTCTAACTCTGTGAAGAATTGAGTTGGGATTTTGATGGGTATTGCATTGAATCTGTATAGTGCTTTAGGCAAAATGGCCATTTTAACTATATTGATTCTACCGATCCATGAGCATGGGAGGTTTTCCCATTTTTTGAGGTCTTCTTCCATTTCCTTCTTCAGAGTCTTGAAGTTCTTGTCACACAGATCTTTCACATCTTTGGTAAGAGTCACCCCAAGATACCTTATACTGTTTGTGGCTATTGTGAAGGGGGTCATTTCCCTAATTTCTTTCTCAGCCTGCTTATCCTTTGAGTATAGGAAGGCCACTGATTTGCTTGAGTTGATTTTATAACCTGCCACTTTGCTGAAGTTGTTTATCAGCTGTAGGAGCTCTCTAGTGGAGTTTTTTGGGTCACTTAGGTAGACTATCATGTCGTCTGCAAATAATGATAGTTTGACTTCCTCCTTTCCAATTTGTATCCCTTTGACCTCCTTATGTTGTCGAATTGCCCGAGCTAGTACCTCGAGTACAATATTGAAAAGATAAGGAGAAAGGGGACAGCCTTGTCTGGTCCCTGATTTCAGTGGGATTGCTTCAAGTTTCTCTCCATTTAGTTTGATGCTGGCTACCGGTTTGCTGTATATTGCTTTTACTATGTTTAGGTATGGGCCTTGAATTCCTGTTCTCTCCAAGACTTTAAGCATGAAGGCATGCTGAATTTTGTCAAATGCTTTTTCAGCATCCAATGAAATGACCATGTGGTTTTGTTCTTTGAGTTTGTTTATGTAGTGGATTGTATTGATGGATTTCCGTATATTGAACCAACCCTGCATTCCCGGGATAAAGCCTACTTGATCATGGTGGATGATCGTTTTGATGTGTTCTTGGATTCGGTTGGCAAGAATTTTATTGAGTATTTTTACATCGATGTTCATAAGGGAAATTGGTCTGAAGTTCTCTTTCTTTGTTGGATCTTTGTGTGGCTTTGGTATCAGCGTAATTGTGGCTTCGTAGAAGGAATTGGGTAGTGTTCCTTCTGTTTCTATTTTGTGGAATAGTTTGAAGAGTATTGGTGTTAACTCTTCTTTGAAGGTCTGGTAGAATTCTGCACTGAAACCATCTGGTCCTGTGCTTTTTTTGGTTGGAAGACTTTCTATGACTCCTTCTATTTCTTTAGGCTTTATGGGACTGTTCAGATGGTCTAGTTGGTCCTGATTTAATTTTGTATTTGGTATCTGTCAAGGAAATTGTCCATTTCCTCCAGATTCTCCAGTTGTGTTGAGTACAGGCTCTTGTAGTAGGATCTGATGATTTTTTGGATTTCCTCAGTTTCCGTTGTTATGTCTCCCTTTTCATTTCTAAGTTTGTTAATTTGGATACTTTCTCTGTGCCCTTTGGTCAGTCTGGCTAAGGATTTATCTATCTTGTTGATTTTCTCAAAGAACCAGCTCCTGGTTTTGTTGATTTTTTGTATGGTTCTCTTTGTTTCTACTTGATTGATTTCGGCCCTGAGTTTGATGATTTCCTGCCTTCTACTCCTCCTGGGTGAAATAGCTTCTTTTTGTTCTAGGGCTTTCAGGTGTGTCATTAAGTTGGTAATGTATGCTCTCTCCATTTTCTTTTTGGAGGCACTCAGGGCTATGAGTTTTCCTCTTAGCACCGCTTTCATTGTGTCCCATAGATTTGGGTATGTTGTGTTTTCATTTTCATTGTGTTCTAAAAAGTCTTTAATTTCTTTCTTTATTTCTTCCTTGACCAAGGTATCATTGAGTAGAGTATTGTTCAATTTCCACGTGTATGTGGGTTTTCTATTGTTTCTGTTGCTATTGAAGACCACTTTTACTCCATAGTGATCAGATAGGAGCCATGGGATTAGTTCGATCTTCTTATATTTGTTGAGGTCTGTCTTGTGACCAATTATATGGTCGATTTTGGAGAAGGTATCATGAGGTGCTGAAAAAAAGGTATATTCTTTTGTTTTAGGATAGAATGTTCTATATATATCAGTTAAATCTAATTGGTCCAAAGCTTCAATTAGTTTCATTGTGTCCTTGTTTAGTTTCTGTTTTCCTGATCGGTCCATTGAGGAAAGTGCAGTGTTGAAGTCACCCACAATTATTGTGTTAGGTGCAATGTGTGCTTTGAGTTTTAATAAAGTTTCTTTTATGAAAGAGGGTGCCCTTGCATTTGGAGCATAGATGTTCAGGATTGAGAGTTCTTCTTGTTGTATTTTTCCTTTGACCAGCAAGAAGTGTCCCTCAGAGTCTCTTTTGATGACTTTGGGTTGAAAGTCAATTTTATCTGATATTAAAATGGCTACTCCAGCTTGTTTCCTGAGACCATTTGCTTGTAAAATTGTCTTCCAGCCTTTTACTCTAAGGTAGTGTTTGTCTTTGACCCTGAGGTGTGTTTCCTGTAAGCAGCAAAATGTAGGGTCCTGTTTACGTATCCAGTCAGTTAGTCTGTGTCTTTTTATTGGGGCATTGAGTCCATTGATGTTAAGAGATATTAAGGAATAGTGATTGTTACTTCCTATCATTTTTGACGTTATTTTTTAAATTTGATTGCTTAACTTCTTTTGGGTTTGATGAAAGGTTACTATCTTGCTTTTTTCAGGGTGAAGTTTCCCTCCTTGTATTGGTGTTGTCCTCCTATTATCCTTTTTAGGGCTGGGTTTGTGGATAGATATTGGGTAAACTTGGTTTTGTCGTGAAATATCTTAGTTTCTCCATCTATGGTGATTGAGAGTTTTGCTGGATATAGTAGTTTTGGTTGGCATTTGTGTTCTCTTAGAGTCTGCATGAGATCTGCCCAGGACCTTCTAGCCTTCATAGTCTCAGGTGAAAAGTCTGCTGTGATTCTGATAGGTCTTCCTTTATATGTTACTTGGCCTTTTTCTCTTACTGCCTTTAATATTCTTTCTTTGTTTAGAACATTTGGTGTTTTGATTATTATGTGACGGGAAGTATTTCTGTTCTGGTCCAGTCTGTTTGGAGTTCTGTAGGCTTCTTGTATATTCATGGGCATCTCTCTCTTTAGGTTAGGGAAGTTTTCTTCCATAATTTTATTGAAGATATTTGCTGGCCCTTTAAGTTGTAAATCTTCACTCTCATCTATGCCTATAATCCTTAGGTTTGGTCTTCTCATTGTGTCCTGGATTTCCTGGATATTTTGGGTTACAAGCTTTTTGCATTTTGCATTTTCTTTAACTGTTGAGTCCATGGTTTCTATGGAATCTTCAGCATCTGAGATTCTTTCTTCTATTTCTTGTATTCTGTTGTTGATATTTGCATCTCTGTCCCCTGATTTCTTCCCAAGGCTTTCTATCTCCAAAGTTGTCTCCTTTTGAGTTTTCTTAGTTGTTTCTACTTCTGATTTTAGATCCTGGATGGTTTTGCTTAGCTCCTTCACTTGCTTGTTTGTGCTTTCCTGTAATTCTTTAAGAGATTTTTGTGTTTTTTCTTTCATGACCTCAGCCTGTTGACCAAAGTTCTCCTGTATTTCTTTAAGAGATTTTTGTGTTTCGTCTTTCATGACCTCAGCCTGTTGACCAAAGTTCTCCTGTATTTCTTTAAGTGTTTTTTGCATTTCCTCCTTGTTGGCTTTTGTATTCTCCTGGATTTCTTTCAATGATTTTTGTGTTTCCCTTGCAAGGGCTTCTAACTTTTGATCCATTTTCTCCTGAATTTCTTTAAGTATGTCCTTCATGTGTTCCTGTACCAGCATCATGACCAGTGATTTTAAATCCAAATCTTGTTTTACTGGTGTGATGGGGTATCCAGGACATGCTGGTAGAGGAGAATTGGGTTCAGATGTTGCCATATTGCCTTGATTTCTGTTAGTGACATTCCTGCGTTTGCCTTTTGCCATCTAGCTCTCACTGGTGTTACTTGGTCTTGTCAGTGCTGGACTCACCAGTGCAAGCTGCCCCTTCCCAGTTGGCCTCTGGTGCACAGCTTACACCCTGCACTGCCTGTAGACAGGGTGCTGCTGTCCAGGCTGTTCAGATCCCGAAGCAGGCACCTGAAGGCTCCCGCTGGGGCCCGCAGGATTTATTGGAGCACACCGACTTCTCCCAGCTGGCTGCCTGGAAGCCCCCACTAGCCTCTTGAGGGACCTGGAGATGTGGTGCGGCCGCCCAGGCTGATCTGAAGCGGAGAGAGTTGACCTGAGGGCTTCTGCCTGAGGCCTTGCCCCAGATTGTGTCTGTGGACCAGATGGAACCCGTGTGCACCCCCAGGGAGCTCCGAAGGTGTATGCTGCTGTGACCTCCCCTGTGTTCTGCTCACTCCGCTGGGCAGCCGATTTCCCCAACCGTGCTGGCGCACACTAGGTTAGCCTTGTCGCCCAGGCCCTGAGTCCAGGCAAAAGCCTGGGAGGCCAAGGTCCAAGCAAAGTTCCCCTAGGGCTATGACTGTTAATTGGGTCCGCCAGGTGACCCGGATGGCGGGCGTGCGCATCCGCGCTCCTCGAAAGCACCGGGAGAGTCTGTTGTGCTAATAATCTCCTGGGCGGGTTGACACACAGATGGCCCACCAAGCCGCCCAGTTCTTGGGGTCAGTCCTGTGCCTTTTGGGGCCTAGACCCCGGTTTTGTTAGCCTCAGGCTACGCTTGTTAGCTGTCTCTGCCCTCCCGCGCACTCTGGGTCCTGTAGGCAAAATGCGCCGGCCAGGGCAAAAAAAACTCCTGGCTGGGTTGGCGCCCCGATGGCCACTCGAACAGCCCAGGGCCTGGGTGCAGGCCAACGCCCGTCAGGCTCAGACCCCTGCGGTGTTGGGCCTAAGATTATGTTTGTGTACCTCAGTCTGACCGATCTCTGGAGCCCGGGATCAAGATGGAGGTGAGTCTCTCCTGACTGGCGGGAAGCCGAGTTCTGAAGTGGCTTCCGTGCAGCGAAAGGCTCCGCAGAACCGCAGCTGCTTGCCGCCCGGCTGGTCAGCGAAGGTCAGTGGTCGTGGGCGCAGGGCCTAACTGGACCCTGTGTCACCTTGGTTCCACCGCTGATGGCCCTTCAGCTGGACCAGCTACTGCTGCCGCCGCCGCCGCCGGCGGCCGGCAAACATCATAAGTTTACAACCTTCCCATGTAATGATGATAGAGAGACATTTTCTATGAAGCTTTTGATTCCTAAGCTTTTGATTCCTACTGCTGTCTAGTATTTGACTTAGTGAAATCCATTGTGGAATTCCTTTCTTCCTCTAGCCAGTTTTTGATAAAATGAAGTAGACTTTTGGAGTTTAGGTTCAGATTGTGAATGTGTATCATGACTGCAATTTTGATAAACACAGAAAAGTGCTACCTAGATTAAACAGGACAGTAGGCAGATTCCTTTAGAGACTGGCACACTGAAAAACAAGAAAAAGCCTTTTATAATCTTTGCCCCCACATGGTGACTTCTACCTACTTTATAACAGTCCTTAAGTTCTCAACTAATGGTCTGGTTTAGTCGTAACTTAAATATTCTGAATGTGATTTATCAGATGGATTTTAAAAAATAAAAATTTTATCTGTGCCAGTTTCCAAGAAAGAAAATTATTTTCATGTAGTATAATAAATGTTAAAACAATTATATCATTCCTTGGCCGCTTAGAATATTATAATTTATATTTTGACAGACTTTTATGTCACTTTGTCTAGTGTTTTAATTTGAATATTCAAAATATGAGATCCAGAGAAATATAGGGATCAACATAGGAACCTAGAGAGGTATAAGGACCATCTTAGCTAGCTTTGGAGTTTGGTTTCAGCTCCAATTTCTTGATTCATTTTCTAGAGTTCTCTGACACACTCCCTAAATAGGCTTCATGTAATTATACACAGGGTATCTGTTCATATTTGAAATCTAACCTTCACATTCTAAGTTCTAATCATGTTTCTAGCTGAATAAATATGGGTTCTCATTTTGTACAAAATTTGACTTTGAGATATTTAAAGGATATGTATTTTGGTAAATGCCTTTCCTAGAACCCTGTAAAAATTTGAGGAAAACTCTTTCCAGAAAGAGAAAAATATGATTTAAGGATGCAAATTTCTCCCTCAGCCCTTGTGATTATAATATTCAATTACTTAAGAAGGAAGCTTTCAAAGTAGAATATTTTACACATAATTAAGGAAACACGGGCTCAAACATAGTTGCTTTACAATTGTGGTTCTTTAGGAAATGGTGGGACCTGTGCCACCATCTTGAATCATCTCACAGGGTAACAATCAAAGTTACAGTTCCTCTGGGAATGTGCCTTGGTACATAATGTTGGGGACAGTTAAGGAGGGAGATGGTAATGGCAGAGGGAGCTACTCCTCTGTGAGAACCATCTTAGGGATCCACAAGGAGCCCTGGAGCCCCTAGGCTGTGGATGGAAGAGATACAAGATAATGCAACTCTTAAGCCTCTTAGAGACCAGTGATGCGATTCTATTGTCCACTTGCTAAGCCACAGCAATTTTCATTGCCTTTTGAAGAAAGAAAAAGCATAAAGTGCTCTGCTCTTATTTGGAGTCAGCGTCACACCATTTTAGGAGGCTGTCTTTGCTGGGCTTGCCTAATGAAGCAGTGGATACCACATG
The DNA here is from genome assembly GCF_947179515.1 of Apodemus sylvaticus. Taxonomy (NCBI): domain Eukaryota; kingdom Metazoa; phylum Chordata; class Mammalia; order Rodentia; family Muridae; genus Apodemus; species Apodemus sylvaticus. The sequence continues at coordinate 5,365,519 of NC_067479.1, read as the reverse complement.
TGTGGAATAGCCAGCGTGGAAGGAGACAGGAGCAGCCCGTATCGGTTGTGATGTGTGTGTTGGCACGTTGATGATCTGTAATTGGCTTTAGAAAATAATGGCTGATTTTCTCTGTGGATCTCGCGGGAGAATCTTACTTGAAAAGACATGTTTCATTTATGCGACTTCCTTCTGTCATTGGCAGCCCTGCAAATGATCTGGAACAGGCAGGCATACCAATAGGCAAAGAATGTGCTGTGTAGGCCGTCATCCTCCACTTACGTCATTTTGATGGAGACACATGCGGGAAGGAACATATTTGTACTTGATCATGTGCTAGGAATTTGAAAAGCACTAACAACAGAAAGGGGCCAATTTCTCTCCCCTGGGTTAGTTGACTATTAAAATTGAGAGTGGTTTCATGGTATAGTTTTTCATGGATGGCGTTCATCATATAGGGTGGGGAAAGAAGAAATGGTCTATCAAAAACAGATAAAGAAAGGCCACAGCACAGCCTGCTTTTTTCTGCTATTTTGGATGATCAAGCTTGTGCTCCAATGAAATCATGACAGATTCATTTATATGAAATGACCATTGCTGATCTCCTTGCCAGAAACTAGATTGCTTTTTTCTTTAACTTAGGAGATTATCAGATCAGTGCTTAGCTTCTTTCGTTCCCGGTGTCATGGCACCTGCCCAAACTGACTCTTCTCATCCAGTTGGTATGGCCAGGATCTTGGGATGCATGTGTTAAAGTATAGACACATTCAATTGAAAAACAAAACAAAACAAAACAAAACTCTGGTAAGCGTTTTAATCGCACGCAGAGCGGGATTGGTGATGTCCCGGGTAGACCAATATAAAGAGCTGGAAAAGTAGCAATCTTGTCCTCCATTGAAACAGTTGGAGGAATGAGCAACATCAAGGTTACGGGTGATCTTTTCATTTAATAGCATCTGATGCTATTGACCATCTCTGAAGCACTTAAAGAATTTCCATTGCTAGTTCTACAAGCCAAATTTATTGGACAGCTGAACTCAATAAATGGATGAGTTGGAGAATATAAAGGCAGTAGACAGTTTCAGAGAAGAATCCTTCGGTGGAGCAATACGCTTCCCGAGTAGAGTTTCTGAGGGCTCCCTCTCACTTCCATGGGCCCTCTGAGTGCTTGCCTGCTTGCTTGTTCATGGGAGGCTCAGGCTTCGTTCTTTCCTGCCCCTCACACTCAGCAATTCTTAGCCAGGAGGCAGGCGGTGGAAGAATTATTAGCAGAGAAGTGAACACGCTGTGTGGGTTTATTGTACAGTTTGCTTCTGCTCTATCTTCATGCAGGTAAGAGCTGTTGGTGTTGAGTAGTATATTAATATGATCACTCGATTCCCCAGCAACTATTACAGGGAAGGTGCTTGCTCCTGTCAGGACCCAGGAACTCAGAGGGAAACTGGCAGAGGTATCTGCCTTTGTGAGCTTCAGTTCTGATGCAACATTGTTCCTCCTTGCAAGCTGGGAAAACGATAAGTGAAAATAAAACCCCTGCGTTGTGCTGCTGGCAGAGCTTCCCAGAGTCTGTAGACGTCCATACAGCTTTTCAAATGGGCTTGCTCTTCAATCTTGTATTACTTTACTTGCTACTGCGTTCTACTGAGTAAAGCTACGCATGGTTGGCAGGCATTGCTAAAGAGGCCAACATACGAAAAATGTTTATAATGCAATATTATTTAATATTTAGTAATACTCAATTACTTAAATATATTGTACATGCATATATATACATAAATGAATATTTATGTTTTTATACACAGAAGCGCTATATTTATTATTCATCACTGTTCCACCATATGTGGTTTCTCTAATCTCTGAATTAGTGGGTACCAGTGATTCTAGGGAAGGTATTGGTTTAGTTCTTCGGTCATGACATATTCATCAACTGCTGAATACCAGACCTTGCGTTCTGCGTGTTTCTTTGTAGAGGCGTCTTCCTTACACATGTGCTGTGACTGCGTCACCTCACAGCTTTGCTTGCACGCAGGCCCAGGCGAAGCCATGTAACACAGAACTTCTACCTAAGGCTCAACTTAGCCTTAGTGAGCTGGGGAAGACCGGACAGCATGTTTAATGACTCTCCATGCCATCTCCAACAGTAAAATTAATAAGAAAAAGCACAGGACTGCAAAAAGCATGGCGCTGAATAGACAGTGAGGAGGACACTTGCTTACAGAATCAACTAAGATATGAAGCCGTGAGTGCCTCTGTTGGATCTCTGTTGGGAAGACATGCATCAAGCACTTAGTTTACATTTATTTTTGTTTCTTATTTTTTGTCACATTGAATATATGGCATGGATGACAACAAAAGTGGGCGGGTGGGGGGTGGGCATGAACAGAAATGGCTGGATTAGGGGAGGCAAGCAGAGACTGCAGGCACACAAGGGAATATGTGTGCTCAGCTCCGTGCTGGGCTCTGGCTTCTCAGCTGCCCTGCTGGGCTTCACTGAGTCATTCCACATTTCAGAAACCTTGTGGCCCCCACCTTCCAAAGATCAAACCTTGTCTTGCTGAATGGCTGTCCTTTTGAGGCAGGAGAGACGTGACCCACGTCTGTACCTCCAGAAGCCTGGAGCTTGGCACCGGGGCAAAGAGCACCTTGATAACTGCCTCCATGACTGATGGGCTGTCTTGAGGGTTTTTTGCAGATTCTAAGTCCAGCATTTCTGCTAGTGTCAATTGAATAGGCAGATGCCTGAATTCCCTTTAGTGAGCAGAAAAGCCTTTTATTCTGTAATTATAGAGGAAAAGAAAGGATCATAAAAATATTCGGTTGTAACAATTTAGTATGAATGCTTTTCAGTTAAAATATAATTAGTCAACAAATGTAAATCACTAATTATGAGTTCCTTTTCTGTTTTGATGTGAAGCCATGCTTCAAGTGTCTATGGCAAGAAGAGACCTTAGTACTAGGCTGCATAAAAGTGTAGGAGAAAATAGAAGATCAGTTTGAAAAGCGGAACAAAAGAAAAGAAAAACTGCCTATTTTGCATGTGATTGTACTTGGAGAGAGAAGGCAGGGTTGTGAGGTATAGCTATTACAGGACCAAATATATTTGATGTGATATTTTGATGAGAGAGACACAGAGAGAGGGAGGAGTGTGTAGACATGCATTTGCATAGAAGATCATGCTGTCTTTTGGAGCATGTCCCCTGTCTTAGTCAGGGTTTCTAGTCCTGCACAAACATCATGACCAAGAAGCAAGTTGGGGAGGAAAGGGTTTATTGCGCTTACACTTCCACATTGCAGTTCATCACTAAAGGAAGTCAGGACTGGAACTCAAGCAGGTCAGGAAGCAGGAGCTGATGCAGAGGCCATGGAGGGATGTTTCTTACTGGCTTGCTTCCCCTGGCTTGCTCAGCCTGCTCTCTTATAGAACCCAAGAGCACCAGCCCAAAGGTGGTACCACCCACAAGGGGCCCTCCCCACTTGATCACTAATTGAGAAAATGCCCCACAGCTGGATCTCATGGAGGCACTTCCCCAACTGAATCCCCCTTCTCTGTGATAAGTCCAGCCTGTGTCAAGTTGATACACAAAACTAGCCAGTACATCCCCGAATGCGTTGTGCATTAGACTTAGTCTCTAGTTTGGAGCTATTGTAGCGTAACCTCTTAAGAATTAGGGGATAGTCAGAGGTCTTATACCCTAAGAGGACACCTTCAAAGAGTATTGTGAGACCCAGTCTCTTCACCATGCTTCTTCCCTTCTCCTGGGAATGGCATATTCTACAAAATGCTTCTGCCGTGTTTTCACTCCTCAATGACACAAAGCAAGAAACCAGTGGATCAAGTTACAACCTCTAAGACAGAGAGCCTGATTATCTCGTTCTTATGACGGCCATAGCTCAGAGTCATGAGTAGCCTGTGGACTTGTGCTCCAGCTGGGGCTTCAGCTGACAGTTTCTAGTGAACCATAGCAGCCAACACAGAGTGACTTTCTGCCTGTCCAACAGTCGTCAGCTCTGGCTAATCTCACCCTGCGTAGGCAGGGACTGTGCTTGGCATTCCTCCATGGTTACGAGGATTTCTATGAGGGAGTTGTGGTCCATCTTTGAAGACCACAAAAGAGAGTCATGGTTTTGGTCTGAGTTATGTCTGCCTCTCTAGGGCTCTCACCATCCTTTGTTATCTTATGTTTAGTAACATTTGTGATATGTTGGCAGTACCATAACATGCCATTTACATACGCTCTAGTGTGATGAGTCATTTCTATTTTGAAAATGTACCTTACTTACTTTGTCAGCTTGTTGAAGAGTCACACAATTTCTACATGGAGAACAAGTATTTATTCTGAAGATTTAAAAATAGTCCATCACCAATGGCCAAATATGTTGTAGAATCCACTCATGGACCTGTTTACTATTCTTTTTTGTTGTTGTTGTTGTTTGGTTTTTTGGATTTGTTTTTTCAAGACAGGGTTTCTCTGTATAGCCCTGGCTGTCCTGGAATTCACTCTGTAGACCAGGCTGGCCTGGAACTTAGAAATTCTCCTGCCTCTGCCTCCCAGAGTGCTGGGATTACAGGCGTGCGCCACTACTGCCCAGCTACCTGTTTGCTATTCTTATTTCCTGTGCTGAATATAGATTCTTCAGTTCAATCTCCTTTTTGTTTTTGAAACAAGGACTCATGATTTCCTGCCTCTGGTTCTCAAGTGCAGCTGTTAAGATTCCACACCTAGGTTTTAAATTCTATCTTTGTGACTCTTGCTTAGCTATCTTTTTGTGCAACATGGGACTGCCTAGGGATGGTACTGCTCAGAGAGGCCCAGGCTTCCTGAATCAGTGAATAATCAACACAATCCCTCAAAACCACACCCGCAGACAATCTGATTTGGGTAGTTCCTCAGTTGAGGCTCCCACAGATGATCATAGGTTCTGTCAGATTGACAATTAAAGCTATCCAGGCAGCTCACCAGGCAGGGTTGATGCCTTCCATCTTTGTGTTTCATGGTATTTTTTTTTTAAATAACAGTTCTGGAAAAACAGTCGACATATTTATTTATTTGCAGATACATCCTCAAAACTAGACTACATGTTCTCTGTGATTAAGAACAGTGTCTTTTCATCTTTATATGTCCAGTTTATATGCTTAATTATTGGGCACATAAACGTGTGTTTACTGAACAAAAGATGCTTTCATACTTTGGCTAATTTTCTTCACGATTCAGCTTTCCATATCTTTAAATAATTTGTTTGATCACTCATTCATGAAATAATTATCACCTCCTTCTGAATATGCTGTTGCTCATTTCGTGCTTTCCTGAATAACACTGATTTCTATGTAACTTTATTTATCCTAGAAGTATTTTTTTTTTTTTGCAATTAAAACAAAATTACAGTGCACTGCTAATCTGCACTCCTTGCCATCCGATGCCCTCTTAGTCTCAGTAAGTAGGAGCTACTGCAGATGTGACACACACGCCTGGCTATAGTGTGTAATATGTCGTGCTGCATGCCCTCAGCCAGAGAGCCCACCCCAACGTTCTGAATTATTGGGGTTATTCAGCACATGTAGTTTGTTCTGTCATGGTCTCTGTCTCTTTTTGACTGTATCTTGAGGAATATTTTTACCAAGCAGAAGTATCATTTTGAATGGTGCAATATGAGGCTTGTATTGACTTGAAAGTTCTCCAAGAGATGTTCTAGAATATGTTCAATAATATATCAGGGTATCAGGGATTGGTATAAATCCTGTATTTGTGAAGGGTGAAGGGTGCATATATATCATGGCAGAGTACAGCTCAACAGTTACAAATGGTGTCTGGAAGGAACTATGGCAGAAAGTATGTCATAATTTTGTGAGGTTTTGAGGAGGATGAAGGAGTGATTGCCACTGAGTGATGTATAACCATGGGAACAAGGATTTAATGGCTTCATGCCATGCGAATTGCGATGGAGCTAATGTCTTAGAACATGTATTTCTGAGAACTCAATCCAGTCTCCACTTTCTCTCAATGAGCTATATACACATGCTTGGAATTATATGCAACTAACAAAACAAATAGTATGAGGGGCTCCAAGTAAGAAATCAGAAAGACATAACAATTTTATAAAATAAAATTTCCCATTCATCTACAACTTTAAAAATCAATCTCTCAATTTTCAGTTGCTTTCTTAAGCTTCTAGCCCTACTGTATAATTTATTCAACACTAATGTAATAGAAGCAATGTTTTTGAATGTGGTCTGTATGTGCAGGGAATGCACACTAGGCTGGCAGCCAGAAAGCCCCATAGACAGGAGACCATTCTCTTGTCTTTGCCTCCACTGTGCTGAGATCACAGGTGCATGTGCAGCCATGCTCAGTTTGCAAGAGTGCAGTCCCATCACTGCACGAAGACATGGAAGTGGGAGTGGCAGCCAGCTGTAGCAGCGGATGTGTGAGATGGTTAGCTGTGTTGTACTGCCATTCAGGAAGACAAGAGTTACGGGAAGCATGACTGGGCCCTATCCATCAGCCTCGCTGTCTCCTTCAGTGCCACCCAGTGGGTCTATCTGAAAAGATCTCATGGATTTCCTCAGCAGTGCCACCAGCCAGAAGACAAGTCTTTAACGCAAGAGCTTGTGGGAGAACATTTCACACGGGAAACCCAAGAGTCAGGGAAGCTGGTTAGAAAAGGCTAAGACAGGGAACACTGGTAATAACCCATGCTGTTCTCAAGTGACCAACGAAGATGATAGGAGGAGTGACGCCTCTGAGAAGGTGACATGAGGGCATCTGGAAAGAGCCACCATGTGGATTTCTATAAGAAGGTGACCGAGAGAGAGGGATGAGCTGCTGCCTGGCAAATGTGTCTGCGTGGGGACCAGAAATAGGGCCAAGGCCGAAGCAGAACACAGGCCGATACGAAGCCGCCATCTTAAGGATCTTTCTTTTATTCCGCCTGTGGTGTCCACTTCAGAAGAGTGACTCATTTGACTCGTGTGTTATAAGATCAGTTTGGATTTGGGGCTGAGCTTAGACCAGAGCTGATGAAGAACATGAGAGTCGAGGGGACCCTTGGTGACGCTAACCCACTGTTCCTTGTGCCTGTGTTTCCCAGACATTCCACCCCCAAATATGCTATTTAGAACTTGCCTGTGCTAATCCTACTTATCCATGTGTGCTAAATAATGTAAGTCTGTTATGCCAATTTTACACTTCATGAAGACTAGATGCAAACCCACTCTGGGGACTTTTCAGATTCACATTATGAGTATACATTTCTGTGATGTGTCAGCCTGCTGAAAACCAGCTCGGCGATATGAAATCCCATTACAATGATTATATTTATTAGTGAAAATTTTCCATTCCCCGAAGGAGACATCACCAAACAAATCAATCCCAGAACAATGGCATCATTCAATTAAAATTAATATGTCCCGATTTATAGTTACTCTTATTACAATAAACTCGGCTCCAACAAATCCTTGCTCTGTGATTGTCAATGATTTCGCTTAATCAGTTTCCAAACACAACTCATGATCACACCAATTAAAAGGATTATAAATGCTAATGTCATTTTTCTAGGACTTTACCTAGAAACACTGTGAGGAATTGTGGGAATATCTTCATGTTCTCAGAAAAACATCTTTTTTATCCAATGAACTAGTTGCAAATCCCAAGGTGATACCATAATCCATTCAAGAGGATATAACAAATTCCAAAGGATGGTATCTTTTAAACAGCAGTGGTTTATAGCTTACAGTTCTGAAGGCTGAGAAGTCCAAGATGCAGGTCTAGAAAGATCTTTGGCGAGTGTCTTAGGGCTTCTATTCCTCAACAAATATGATGACCAAGAAGCAAGTTGGGGAGGAAAGGGTTTATTGAGCTTACACTTCCATGCTGCTGTCCATCACTAAAGGAAGTCAGGACTGGAACTCAAGCAGGTCAGGAAGCAGGAGCTGATGCAGAGGCCATGGAAGGATGTTCTTTACTGGCTTGCTTCCCCTGACTTGCTCAGCTTGCCTTCTTATAGAACCGAAGACTACCAGCCCAGAGATGGTACCACCCACGAGGGGCCCTCCCACCTTGATCACTAATTGAGAAAATGCCCCACAGTTGGATCTCATGGAGGCACTTCCCCAACTGAAGCTCCTTTCTCTGTGATAACTCCGGCCTGTGTCAAGTTGACACACAGAACCAGCCAGTACATCGAGGACTCCCTTCTTGGAGTATTGGAGTGTTCTTCCCTTGTCCTCTCATGGTGGCAAAAGTGAGGATGTTTGCTTTCATATAAAACCATATAAAACCTCAGAGTCCTCTGAGGAAGCATGATCTCTCATAACAAATATTATCAAACTGAAGATTAGTTTCTGGCATGCCAATTAGGAGATGGTATAGATGTATTTCCTGTCTTTGGCACATAATCATATAAGAAATTGATACTATACCTAACTCTAATTTAATTTCTGTTTATGCAATGATTATCCCAAAGTATCCTAGTATAGAAAAGGGTTTACTTCAGCTTTAAATTTGAGTTCACAGTCTGTCACCTGGAGAAGTCAAGGTGGAAACACAAGGCAAGAACTTGAAGGCAGGCTTTCTTGCTGTTCTACAGAGCCTTACCTCCTGACAAGGAACTCAGCTAACTGATGGAGAACAGTGGGGACCATAGAAAATACTGTTTGTCAGCTCACAGGCCAGCCTTAGACCCAGACAGCTTGCTTATGTAGTTTGTGCCATCTGCCTAAGGATGAGGGAAACATGACCTCCTGCACAACAGGCTGAGGCCTCCTATTCCCGTTAATAATGAAGGCCTTTCCCCATAGACATGCCTGCAGGCCAATCTGATGAGGGAACTTCCTCATCTCTTCCTGAGGCTCTCCTGTCACATGACTCAGGCTGTGTCAAGTTGACAGTACAAATGAATGAGGACATGGTTTTATATGAGTCCTGGATCTTTAAAGAAATATCATCACCTTCAATGTAATTTTTAATGACTACTACGCACATCAGAATAGTGAATCAGGTTATGTAATTGTGGAATATTGCTGTCAGTTAACATTACAGATTGTATGGGATAAATGGGGTTTGAGAGGAAGCATGGGCGACAGGTCTGTAGCTGATCCTTGGGTTTGAACTCAGCCCCTGACTTTCAATAGGCATGTGCCATTGCACAAACGACCTCTTGAAGTCTGTGTCTCCTTTACTAAGTTCCCATGTGTACATGGATTCTGCCATCCTTGTGAGGATTGATTACCTCATAGATTTAAAGGCAAGACATAAGAAGCATGTGTTTTTACCCCATCCTGCAGCCTAAGGCCTTGAATTGCTTTGCAATTCTTCAGAATGAGACTTCTCGGAGACACCTCTCTTTGGCATACATGTGAAGGATCTTTTAAGGCCATATTGTCTTAGTGTGATTAAGGAAGTCACACACACAGCTTTCATTACTAAACATTTTAGACAATAAATTACTAGTTCATATATTCTTGTGACTCCCATGTTTCCCCTGCGTGCATTTAAAAACACAAGCCATCAATAATTAGTCACTTTTAACTTATAGATCTATTAAATGTTAATTGTAAGTATTCTGGCTTGTGTGTGTGGGGGTAGGTGGGTGGGTGCAAATATGATGAGAATTCTCACACCTTCCCTCCTCCACATACCCCTGCCAATATATGTTAAGGAGGGCAGCAGATAACATTCTTTGTCAATCTTAACCATTTTGACTGGTGTGAGGTGAAATCTCAGGGTTGTTTTGATTTGCATTTCCCTAATGACTAATGATACTGAACATTTCTTAAGGTGCTTCTCAGCCATTCGGAGTTCTTCAGGTGAAAATTCTTTGTTTAGCTCTGTACCCCATTTTTTAATAAGGTTATTTAGTTCTCTGGGGTCTAACTTCTTGAGTTCTTTGTATATATTGGATATTAGCCCTTTGTCGGATGTAGGGTTGGTGAAGATCTTTTCCCAATTTGTTGGTTGCCCTTTTGTCCTTTTGACAGTGTCCTTTGCCTTATAGGAACTTTGTAATTTTATGAGGTCCCATTTGTCAATTCTTGATCTTAGAGCATAAGCTATTGGTGTTCTGTTCAGGAACTTTTCCCCTGTGCCCATGTCCTCAAGGGTCTTCCCCAGTTTCTTTTCTATTAGTTTCAGTGTGTCTGGTTTTATGTGGAGGTCCTTGATCCACTTGGAGTTGAGCTTAGTACCAGGAGATAAGAACGGATCAATTCACATTCTTCTGCATGCTGACCTCCAGTTGAGCCAGCACCATTGTTTGAAAAGGCTTTTTTCCACTGGATGTTTTCAGCCCCTTTGTCAAAGATCAAGTGACCATAGGTGTGTGGGTTCATTTCTGAGTCTTCAATCCTATTCCATTGATCTACCTGCCTGTCACTGTACCAATACCATGCAGTTTTTAACACTATTGCTCTGTAGTATTGCTTGAGGTCTGGGATATTGATTCCCCCAGAATTTCTTTTGTTATTGAGAATAATTTTAGCTATCCTGGGTTTTTTGTTATTCTAGATGAGTTTGAGAATTGCTCTTTCTAACTCTATGAAGAACTGAGTTGGGATTTTGATGGGGATTGCACTGAATCTGTATATTGCTTTTGGCAAGATGGCCATTTTTACTATATTAATCCTGCCAATCCAGGAGCATGGAAGATTTTTCCATTTTCTAAGGTCTTCTTCGACTTCCTTTTTAGAGACCTGAAGTTCTTGTCATACAGATCTTTCACTTTGTTTGTTAGAGTCACCCCAAGATACTTTATATTGTTGTGGCTATTGTGAAGGGTGTCTTTTCCCTCATTTCTTTCTCAGCCTGCTTATCCTTTGAGTATAGGAAGGCTACTGATTTGCTTGAGTTGATTTTATAACCAGCCACTTTGCTGAAGTTCTTTATCAGCTGTAGGAGTTCTGTGGTGGAGTCTTTTGGATCACTTAAGTATACTATCATGTCATCTGCAAATAGTGATAGTTTGATGTCTTCCTTTCCAATTTGTATCCCTTTGCCCTCCTTATGTTGTCTAATTACTCAGGAGACAGCAGATGTTGGTGAGGATGTGGAGAAAGAGGAACACTCCTCCACTGCTGGTGGGAATGCAAGTTGGTACAACCACTCTGGAAATCAGTCTGGTGGTTCCTCAGAAAACTGGGCATGACACTTCCAGAGGACCCTGCTATACCACTCCTGGGCATATACCCAGAGGATTCCCCAGCATGCAATAAGGACACATGCTCTACTATGTTCATAGCTACCTTATTTATAATAGCCAGAAGCTGGAAAGAACCCAAATGTCCCTCATTGGAGGAATGGATACAGAAAATGTGGTATATTTACACAATGGAACACTACTCAGCAATTAAAAACAATGAATTCATGAAATTCTTAGGCAAATGGTTGGATCTGGTAAATATCATCCTAAGTGAGGTAACCAAATCACAAAAGAATACACAAAAGCAGTCACTGTTAAGTGGATATTAGCTCAGAAGCTCTGAATACCCAAGACACAACTCACATATCAAATCATTCCCAAGAAGAAGGAAGGAGAGAGTCCTGGTCCTAGAAAGGCTTGATGCAGCATTGTAGGGGATTACCAGGACAGAGAAGAAGGAGGGGGTTGACTGGGGAACAATCGGAGGGAAGAGGGCTTATGGGACTTATGGGGAGGAGGGAACCGGAAAAGGGGAAATCATTTGGAATGTAAACAAATAATATAGAAAATAAAAAAACAAAACAAAAACAACAACAACAACAACAACAACAACAAGACATTCTCTGTCAGCATCAAACCACTAGCTGAATCGAAGGTGTGATGGGATACCCAGGCCAATTAGCAGATGAAATCTCAGGGCATGAGGATGTGTAGTTTCAATGCTGATTTTTAGGGGTATTTCAATAGGTGCAGCTTCAGGGGCTCACTAGGCAGGTGAGTCTGTTTCATTGAACTGATATTGGCTTTCTTTTTTTTAAATTATGTATTTTATTTATATGAATACACTGTAGCTGTCTTCCGACACACCAGAAGAGGGCATCAGACCCTGTTATGGATGGTTGTGAGCCAGTATGTGGGTGCTGGGAATTGAACTCAGGACTTCTGGACGAGCAGTCAGTGCTCTTAACTGGTGAGCCATCTCTCCAGCCCTGGTATTGGCTTTCAAGTGGTGTGCTCTTACTCCCTTTCCTAAGGCTGGTGGAGTGGATCCTTCAAGGGCCAGAGAGAGGGGGAAGGGGAAGGGAAAGAGGGGGAGGGAAAGGGGGAAGGGAAGAGGGGGAGAGGAGGAGAGGGGGACCAAGGGTGACAGAGAAAGAGGATCTTTATTTTTGCAAGTCAGAATGGGAAAGTATAATTTCAGAAGTAAATTGTTGGCAATCATATGAAGCAACCTAAAGTGTTGTTTTTTAAAAGCTGAAGTAAGAAGGGGCCCCTCCCTCTAAGCCCTGACAGTGAAGAGAAGAGGAAGTCCTACACACGGGTGGGGGGCTTCTCAGCCTGTCCCAGCTGTATCATTATGTAAAGCCAGTAAACTTCATAACCTCGTTTTGGGGTTACAATTGTTTGCATTGCTTCTATCTGTGCATTTTGAATCTAGCTTGTAAACCCTATAATTAGGAAGAAGTATCAAAGTGCCTACTTACACACTTTTTATTTGTTTTTCTGAGGTTGTAATTGTCTATAAGCGCTTGCACGGCTGACAATTCAGCAAGCGGAATGGCTTCCAAACATCCTCATTGTAGCTTTCCGTTCCATTCCTCACCTTGAAGCTATTCTGTTCTCCCAGCTTTAATTCCACTCAAAAGTAGGGAAATGTTTATTTTCAATTAGAGTCTTACATCGCATGATAGTTTCCCTTTGCCATTTCAAAGAGACCAGAGGAAATAGAAATCAGAGACAATAACTCATTTGACTTCTATAGTCAAAGATTGCTGTTCTGTGTTCGAAGGACTCTCAGAGTCCTCCCCTAAGTCAACAGCCTCCAAGGTGTTGGCGCTCCACAACCAGCTGATGGCAGGCCCGGTAAGCCACACCCCAGTGTTGCAAGACTTGCATCTTTACTTGTTATTTCTACATATAACATATTATATGCATTAAATGTAATTGATGTTTATATGCTCACTCCAGACAGGTGATGAGCATCGTTCCTTGTATCAGAAGGCCCTGAGGCCTCAGTGCTCATGGCCCTATGACCTTAGCATTAAGCTGGGGAGCGGGGAAGGTGCACCTTCCACATGTAAAATACCCTGCAGCACCATTAAAGGCCTGATGTCAGATAGAAGATTTCAACTGCAGATGGCACCCAGGCCTGGGATTTCTCAGTGCCCCTGAGTGATTCCAGTACTCAGCCACAAAAGTGACCCAAGGACACAAATGGACAAAAGGAGGTTCATTCAGATTTAGTGGGGACGTACAGCTCATTTCTAGCCAGTAGATCAAGTGTGGTGTGCTAGTCTGGGCTAGTCGCTGCCCTGTGACCTTGGATAAGCTACTTAAAGAACATTGAGCTTCTTTATCAGTTGTCACATTTTACAAATGGTGGCGCTATAGTGGGGATTAAATGAGGCTCTCGTCCAGTGCCAGGTGCAAGGCTATCACGTGGTAGATCAAGGATATTGCTGCCTCTCTTCTTCCTCTCTCAATATAGATTTGATTGAAGTAGATCCTTCCCAGCAATGAAACATGTTGTTTTCCTCTCCTGTTGGCGATTTGTTAGCTCGACTATTTTATTATTTAATTTTAAATATTTGACAGCACACATTATTTTGTAACATTTGTGCTGCAGGGTGCATCATTTATAGCATGATACATTACTATTTTGCTGTTTTACTTTGAAATAAATTTGGAACTGCAACAACATTGCGAACATAGAACTGAGAGTTTCTGGACACCTTGTCTCAGTTTTCTTTAGGTGTTAGCATGGTGCATACCTAATTCCTTTATCAAAACTAAGAAATTAACATTAGTATAATATCATTGAGTATAGGTTTTATATGAGTTTCGCCAATTTTCCACTAAAGTTTTTTGTCCTATTTGAGGGTCCAATGGCATATATTTCATTTTCATATTCCTCTGGTCTTCTTCAATCCATAGTAGGTCTTGATTTTTTTCCCAGCATTCTGAGACTCCCTTTAAAGATTAATTTCTAGCCCACTATTCACAGGATTTTTGTTCCATTTAGGATTGTGTAATGTTTACTCCTGGATAGGTTGAGTTTAGGTGTTTGGAACAACATAGAATTACTGAACCCTTTTCAGTCCTGTAGAGCATGTGATATCGGCATTTTACGAACACCATCAGAGAAATGAGTTCCACAAGATGAAGGCATGGAAGTTCAGAAGCTGGGAGATATGGAAATAAGAAAGTTGTTTCCTGACACCTGGAAGCTGGAAGCCTGAGATCCAAGTGTCAACGGTGTTGGATGCTATAGGTGCCTCTCCCCTACCTTTTAATTGGCGTCTACTTGTGGTGTCTTAAGTTATGCCTGAATTGCTTCCTGACTTATTTCCTAAGGATTCCAGTCATATCAGGGTTGACCTCAATGACTTGCTTTCACCTTTGCCATTCTTTAAAGGCTCTATTACCAAATAAAGTCACATTAGAGTTACCAGGTGTCTTAGTTAGGGTTTTACTGCTGTGAACAGACACCATGACCAATGCAAGTTAGGACAACATGCAATTGGAGCTGACTTACAGGTCCAGAGGTTCAGCCCATGATCATCAAGGCAGGAACATGGCAGCATCCATGCAGGCATGGTGCAGAAGGAGCTAAGAGTTCTACATCTTCATCTGAAGGCTGCTAGCAGAATCCTGGCTTCCAGGCAGCCAGGTTCTTAAAGCTCATGCCCATAGTGACACACCTACTCCAACAGGGCCACACCACTCCAACAGGGCCACACCTACTCCAACAGGGCCATACCACTCCAACAGGGCCACACCTACTCCAACAGGGCCACATCTCCAAATATTGCCACTCCCTGGACCAAGCATATACAAAGCATCACATCAGGGATTGGGCATTCAACATAGGGATTTGTGGAAATTGACAATGCATCATTGGTGGATAACTTATCAATCAGAGACACACAGTGAAAGGCAAGAGACAAAGGATTTGGCCAGGACAGGAAATGATCTGTAAGGATTCTTACAAGTATAGCAGTTTCTTGGCAAATCAGGAAGAAGAACATGGTTGTTGTGAATCCAACGATGTACCAT
Source organism: Apodemus sylvaticus (assembly GCF_947179515.1). NCBI lineage: Eukaryota > Metazoa > Chordata > Mammalia > Rodentia > Muridae > Apodemus > Apodemus sylvaticus. The sequence continues at coordinate 5,350,354 of NC_067479.1, read as the reverse complement.
GCTGTCAAAGCGCTCACTATGAAGAGAAAGCTGCTGCATCACATAGAAGGCCGTTGTGAAGGGTGGTGGAGGATTGGGACGGACCATAAGCAAGCGGTGTGCCCCAGTTCCAGATGGAGAAGTCTATGTGGATGCTGCAAAAAATTTAAAGGTACAGAAATCCTTTTAGCACAACATTGAAAAGGGGCTTGTTCAGCCTGAAGATGAATTTGCTGATGAGGGCTTTCCTTATCTTGGAGCACTGTATGTGAGAGAGTTCTTGAACCAAGGGCAGTGACCAGCTGTTCTCAGACATTGCAAGAACAGATTTCAAGTAAACAGTCTTAGACAGAAATGAACGAAATTCTGACTAAGACAGAATAAAGATGTCTCAATAAAAGCCGTGATGAAACACTAGAAAGGCAGAATGGTAGAAACACAGTTTTGTAAAAGCAAACACCAGCCGGCTGGTACAATGGCTCAGAGCGTAACGGCATTAGCAAGCAATCCTGAAGATCTGATTTCACAAATCAGTAAGAAATAATATATTACTCAATGATATCTTTTCAATTACTTGAAAAGATGAACTTGGGATGAATGTCCTAACTTCTAGGCTAATACTTACTTTTTAGAACATTATATAAGCTGCTCTATGTTATTTTAGCAACTGCACTATATAGAATTAACTGATTTATACAGATTTAAGCTCAATAATTGTTAATGTGATTGTCTGTGATTTCTTTTGTATATAATTTTATTCCAAGGCTATGTCTAAAAAGTGTAGCCTCATGTGCTGCCTCCCAACTGGTACACATATGACATTATTTGAAGGTCAGGAAGATGATATTCCTGGTCCTTTAGCTGGAAGGCTACATTTCCTATCATAAAGTGCTTTTTAGGCTTAAATTCCTAACCCTCTAAAAAAAATCAGGTTTCTTAGTCAGGGTTTCTATTCCTGCACAAACATCATGACGAAGAAGCAAGTTGTGGAGGAAAGGGTTTATTGAGCTTACACTTCCATGCTGCTGTTCATCACTAAAGGAAGTCAGGACTGGAACTCAAGCAGGTCAGGAAGCAGGGGCTGATGTAGAGGCCATGGAGGGATGTTTCTTACTGGCTTGCTAAGCATGCTCTCTTATAGAACCGAAGACTACCAGCCTAGAGATGGCATCACCCACAAGGGGCCTTCCCTCTTGATCACTAATCGAGAAAATGCCTCACAGTTGGATCTCATGGAGACACTTCCCAAACCGAAGCGCCTTTCTCTGTTATAACTCCATCCTGTGTCAAGTTGACACACACAACCAGCCAGTACATCAGGTAAAGCAGATACACTGTAGATTCAATAGAAAATTATAGGGAAAAGGGAGACTCTTTTTTTTTTTTCTGTCAGAATAATGCAAGGGCTTGTGTTGCAGAAAAAGCAAGAATTGTTTGACAAATCATAGTTTATTAAATTCTTCCGTGGTTAAACATTGTGTGTTACTGGATTTCACAGAAATATTTTTTTCCTGTTGTAGATTTAAACCCCTTAACAACTAATAACCCCTGATAGAAAGGCGGTAAAATAGAGGGGTCATTCATAGAATCTCAGTGGATGTTGATGACTGTGCTTTCACTGTTTGACTTAGGGTGCCTGCTGTGCGCTCTCTGTGTAAGGTTACACTGCAGCTAATGTCTCAGCATGGCTACCCACGCCATCAGTCTAGAGTTCTCAATCAGCGTAGCGAGCCTTTTCAGTTTGAGGATCTCTCTCGGGGTTTTGATTGCCTATCTTTCTGGTTAGAATAAAGTTAGTTAATCCTGTGCTTTTGAGGAACTATCTTAAGTGCATCGCATATATCAACAACGTGTCACCACTTGGGAATAAGAATGATGTCACAATAGGCAGGCAAGCCCAGGTCTTCTGCAGCCCTTTGTTGTGGTGTGAGTCGTTCAGCAGTCCTCAAGACTTACTGTCAGGTTGTCTCCGTTGCCACAGTTAGAGGCTCCTCTCAACAGGTCAGCTTGAGTTAAAAAGTGCTTCTCCCTTCCTCTCACGGAGGCGCTCAGCTGTCTGGTTTAACACCGTCTCCACCAATCACTAGTAGGTATCCTCGAAAAGTGATAGATGCATTTAGCCATTCTCCACTCAAACTGCTTGTCTGCCGTGCCACATAACGTTTCCCTACTCCAGCACAGGGTCTCATTGGCTGACTCTTCGCCTGTCTTTCTGTTTCAAAGGCATTTCCCCTAGCACCTAGGCCTACTCCTTTGGTAGATTCTGTAAAGTCCAGAGCTAAGAAAAGAACCTCGAGAGAGAATAGAATTGCCCTATTCTCCCTTTAGCTCTACCTCCGAGTTTCATTGGCTACCCTCCAGAATGACTGACAGTGGGATTTGTCCAATCCCTTCAGATCTGGACTTCTGACTGAACTGGTTTTAACCTTTGCCATCAAAAGTCATTTGTCTCTAAACTCTCATCTCCTAAATTACAAAATGGAAGGATGAGTCTTTGATTTGGGCATTTCTCCTGAATTTGTTTCTATATGATTCCAGCTGCTGGAAGTTTATTGACAGTCTAATTTGAGGATGACCACACCTTGTCATTCTCCTTCAAAAACTTCTTACCAGGTCAGTGAACTCAGGATAGGCATAAAAAGCCAAGCCGCCTGAGTAAAAACGCTTGTGCACAGGAACAAGCAATGATGGGAAATTATTAATTTTCCAACATTACCTACAGGTGGAGACTTCATCAGTCATTAATTGCAAGAGAGCTTGGTATCCACTGCCCTAGCTTCTCAGACAACCCACCCCTAACAAGATAATGTTACTTTTAAAGGGACATCTACAAGTTCACTTTATTTCTCCAGAGCACATATTTTAGAATGAGTGGGGCAAGGGCAAGCCTCCCTCTTTGTGTTGCAGGCTCTGGGTGGGTTTTGTAGTCCAGTGTTAGGACCTGTGATGAAGTTGTAGACTGCCGTGGCTTAAAACTCCTGAACACAGGGACACATAGGTCTTCCAGTTCTGAACTCTTTAACCACAAGGCACTTCCTATCCGACTCTTCCTAGCACCTGATCTAGAATCATGGCCACTTGTTTCTTTTTCCCCTCCTCTTGACACTTGGAATTAAAATATTTTCCAAAATGATATGTTTACCTTACATTTGGGCTAGTTGGGAGCTCTAGCGTGTAGGACTTAGAGTCACAAAGACCTTCAGAGCTGTGGGTAACAGAGCTTGTAAAACTATGCAAATTAACTTATGGATATATATCACATCTCCTGCATATTTTAAATTGTTCATCTAATGCTGAGAAACTTTATAGTATTGTATTTATTGATATATATTACCAAATCTTTAATAATGATATTTTTTCTCCTTATCCTTTTCTTCTTTTTCTTTAAACAATATCCTCTCTGCAGTATTGTTAAAGGAAAATCTACTATATTGAAACATGGTTCATTGGCTGAACAGGGCTGTGAATTATTTACTGTTTTTTAGCCCTTGTGCTCTCCTCTGAGTTTAGAAGGTTATTTGCACGTCAGTACTATCTAGCCCAGACTAACCCCGAGAAACTAATGGAACCAGAAAGTAAAAGTTCCACAGGCTTTAACCAGGATGAAACACAAGCATCTTCACACTAAATGCTCCTCAGCAAAAGGTCAGCAAGCCCGTCTTCACTCTGCACAATGTGGGCAGAAACAAGAAGAAAGTGAGGACAGAAATGAAAGAAGCAAAATCACTTGTAATTATATCTCTATGAAGCAATAATCACTTTATTACCAAGCTGCACATGTGGCTTGGCATTCTAAATGGGTTGTGTGAAATTAATACCAATAAAGCTATAAAGACAATTACCGGCAAATGTATAAAATAAAAGGTCTTTAAGTTCTTTTTAAAATATTGAAAATCATAAGTGAAGAGTGCATGGTAATTTTCCACCTCATTTTTGGCCTTAAATCCTTGGCAGACATATTTAGCTAATAAATAGTAAGAAAAATGAAGTTAAGAGCCAAGCAAACTTAGTGACTAAATTAGCATATTCTCTCTCTGTGTGTATATATATGTATATTTACTTATAATAAATATATTTATTTTATATAGTAATGTATAATAAATATATAGTTATATGTCTACATATTTTTCTGATTCTGGGTTCCTTCTGTTTGTTTAAGATACAATAATGTGTTGTAGTAAGTTTTCCATCACTGCAAAAAATATCCCAGGTGGTAAGTTACAAAAGAAAGAAGGTTGACTTTGGTTCATAGTCTTAGAAGTTCCAGCAATGATCAAGTGAGACCTTTGATAGAACCTGGGTTATGATATCATGTTTGTCCTAGACCATGGGGAGCAAAACTCCTTACCAGAGCCAGGAAACAAAAGAGACTCAGAAGGAGCCAGTATCCCACAGTTCATTTAGAGACAATGCTCACAACAAACTAAAGGCCTCCTGCCTTTCCAGTCCTTAAAGGCCCCTCCACCTTTCAGTAGTACCACCCTGTAGATCAAGCTTTAAACTCCTGGGTCTTGGGATATGGTTCATTTCCATACAATGGCAAACAGCATGATAATACACTCAGTACTAATCAGATGAACTTTTATCTTTGTCATAGTTTCTCAAGGCGCGAGGAGATTTGCTTCCAGGGAGGAGAATATCACCCAAACACTGCTACACTTCTATATTTTCCAAATACAGGCAAATATATGGAAGGCTAAGTTTTAATCAATGTCTAAATCAATTGTGCACTTTTTAAAAAAAAGTTCTGTAATCTGGTGTGTGGCAGTCTGTACTGAGTATCCCATAATCCCATATATTGCAGTCCTAACACATAATACCTCAGACTGTGACAGCATTTGGAAAGAGAGGTGAATGAGGTGAAGGGAAGTCAATAAGATCTTTGTCCCATAGGATAGGGAATTGTGAACAGAGCGGAGTATGGAAGGGATACCGTGAACAGAGAGAGGGAGGCATATGTAAGCCAAAGACAGGCCTTTGAGGGAAATGCCATTCCATGTGTGTGTGTGTGTGTGTGTGTGTGTGTGTTCACACACTCACACATATATACATATGCTATGATGGAGCCATTCAGAGGACAGCTTTGAAGAGTCGACCCTTGCCTTTCACCTTGCCAAGTCAGGTTGTCCCACCTCCTGACTTCCCTTCATGATGTTAGATGTCTGGTTCCAGAGTTGTGTGGGAAAAGTTTTTTTTTTTTTTATCTTCATTGTTTAACCTGTGGTGATTGGTTATAGGAACCCTACCAGCACGACACACTGCATCATCGTTTATTTTCTTGTTTTGCTGTGTAGTCATAGCAATGACTCAAGCACCTCCGTCACTAATGTTGGGGTGACACTTGAGCTTAGCTGCCTGGTCCAGTGGCTGCCTCAAACAGCTCCACCCCACCCTCCATCTGCATGAACCATTCGCTTAGGATAGAGTTCAAGTTTGCTCTAAGGAGGAGCCGTCCCAAGGACACAGAAGGAAAGTTACAGTTGGCACCAAAGCACAGTCCTTTCTCTCTTTTATTTACATTTCAAATGTTTTCCCCTTACCCCAGTTTCCCCCTTCCAGAAACCCCTTATCCTATCCTCCCTCCCACTGCTTCTATGAAGGTGTTCCTCCACCCACCCACCCACTCCTGCCTCCTTGCCCTTGAATCCTCTACACTGTGGCATCTATCGATCCTTCATAGGACCAAGGACTTCTCCCATTGATGCCTGACAAGGCCGTTGTGCTCTACTATGTTCATAGCGGCCTGATTTATAATAGCCAGAAGCTGGAAAGAACTCAGATGTTCTTCAACCAGAGGAATCAATACAGAAAATGTGGTACATCTATACAATGGAGTACTACTTAGCTATTAAAAAAGACGAATTCATGAAATTCTTAGGGAAATGGATGGACCTAGAAAACGTCATCCTGAGTGAGGTAACCAAATCACAAAAGAACACACATGATATGCACTCTCTAATAAGTGGATCCCAAAACTCCAAATGCTCAAGATACAACTTACAGACCACATGAAGCTCAAGAAGAAGGAAGACCAAAGTGTGGGTGCTTTGGTCCTTCTTCGAAAGAGGAACAAAATACTCATGGGAGCAAATATGGGACAAAGAGCACAGTCCTTTCTTACTGCTAGCCTTCCCCAGGCCTCCCACCAGGTCTAGACCTTATCTGTCTCCCATAGTTCTTGCTTCTCTCCCCAAGTCTTCACCTTCATTGTTGACCTTGTGTGACTGTTCTTGGGTGTGGCTGTTCTTGGGAACCCTAGTTAGAATTAACCTTTCTTAATTTGTGTTGATGAGGACTTTCATTCACAAATCAAAAGTTAGTTGAAATAACTTTAGATTCCATGTCCCTTTTTTGATCCAATGATGCCTGTATATCACATTTTTTTTGTCTGTATGGCTTGAATTTGTTTAACCTTTTTTTTCTGTTGTTATATTTTCAATCCTGCCATCTGCCCTTAGACTCAGCCCATTTTTCTTGATCTCTTTTTTTCCCTACAGGGTGTCCATGTTTATGTTTAACAATTGAATGGAACACTTTGGAAAGCCACGGTTACAATGCAGTCTGTGGCCTGGAAAACTGACCAACACGTCGTGTGGTTTTAGGAGAGTCCCGAGTGGATCCTTATTGAATATCTTTCATTTGATTAGTAACTTCTTACTTTTGATATCACAGTATAGCTACATCTCTCTCTTCCCTTTCCTCCTAACACTCTCTCTTCTATGCCCCTCTTTGTTGCCTTTCAAACTCAAAAGATCTTTTTCCATTGTGTGATGGTTCGTATATGATTGGCCCAGGGAGTGACCCTATTAGGAGGTGTGGCCTTGTTGGAGTAGGTGTGTCACTGTGGGTGTGGGCTTAACACCCTCACCCTAGTTGCCTGGAAGTCAGTCTTCCACTAGCAGCCTTCAGATGAAGATGTAGAACTCTCAGCTCCTCCTGCACCATATCTGCCTGGATGCTGCCAAGTTTCTGCCTTGATGACAATGGACTGAACCTCTGAGCCTGTACGCCAGCCCCAATTAAATGTTGTCTTTTATAAAACTTGCATTGGTCGTGGTGTCTGTTCACAGCAGTGAAACCCTAACTAAGACACATTGTTACTGCATATTTTCTGTTGCCTTTGCTTATGGAGATGGGAGCCTCTCCATGTCTTCTTAGATGAATTAACCTGTGGAACCTGTCTCTAGCTCTAGATATATTTTCCTGTGTGAAACATGTTTTTTCCTTGCTAGCCCAGGCTAACCCACCCTGCAGTCTATGCTCCAACCTCCACCTTTCAATGATCTTTCTGGATTCCTATGAGTGCATTGGGCTTCTTGTTCTTTGTGTTCTTTGGACCCTGGAAAAATAAAGATTAATGTAAGTATGTTTGGATAACTGTCCATGTTTCCACTAAGTTCTGTGCTCACTGAGGGCAAAGATAACAAACACAGTGCCCAGCAAGTATTACCAGGTATCAGAGAAGTCCACAGAAAACTCAATCAATGGATCTGAGTGTTTTCTGCTGACTAAAACTCTAGTTTTAGCTTTAAGAAATAAACAGAAAATAAAACTCTGTATTACCTTCCCCAAATCTCCCTTATATTGCTCTGTAAGAATTTTTAAATAAGATTTCTTGATCTTTGATTTCCCATTCACTTTTCAGCTCACTAGATCTGCACTTAATGATCCTAGGGTGATAAACATTGTTCTTCTGAAATCTGTGGGTATACTCTGAAGTACAATGTCAAATAGGGTCTTTTCAGGTCTTATTTATCTGATTGCTCACAACTTTGAGTTCCTAGCTATTCTTCCTTGGAACAGATGTCTTTGGAAGCCACAATCTTTGTCCTTCCTAGTTTTTCTCCCACTCTCATTCTCTTTGGACATGACTTCTTCAAGAACTAGAAGCCAGTATCTAAACCCCAAGCCCTAGATCTTTGACCATAATTTTTTGCCTTATCTTTTTTACATTATTACAGTGTTTTAACAAAATGCCACCACATTTAATTAAATATATATTTCTTCAGTTCTATAGAGAGACTGGAAAGATCAATGTTCATCTCCTGATGCAATTCCCCTGTATTGCAAAATTTTGGAGTTTAAATTTTCATATGTACTTACTGTATAAATCCTTATTTTAAAGATGAAGTTTATTAACTTGTCTGTTGCCTGCATGTTTGTCACAATGTTGCAATGTTGGAAGTGTTGTTTAAATGGCTAAATATATATGTAGATTTATATACATTCATTTGTTACTCATGAGTTACATTAGTTCTCTGCTGTGCTTGCGGAAGAACTCATACCCATCAGTTTAGAATGTTACTTATTCAGATATCAGTTCTTTGAAGACAGAGTTAAAATAAGGTCATCAAAGTGTGTCCTAATTGCATGCAATTTGTGTCTGCACAAGAACACAAAAGTGGCTATACATAAAGATATAAGTTATACACATTCACACACAGAGAAAAGGACCAGGCTATGTAGTTAGATGATGGTTGACTATAACAAGCCATAGGAGAGATCTCATCAGAACTCTATTGTGTAGAACCTTAGCCTTGGACTTCTACTCTGGAGCACTGTGAAGAAATACATTCCTGCCTCTTCAGTCTCTAAGCCTTTTGTGTTACCATTATTACTATTATCAATTCTAATTTTTAGGAAGCAAGAGCTAACAGAACTGTATAGCTACATTCATCACTTAAACCTATTTATTGCTGAAGTTGTAAACAGGAGACTGGAATGTGGAACAAAAGCTTTGTCTCTGTTCTCACACGTCTTGCTCCTCAGGAATGCATTGTCAATACACGTCTGGGAATTATTCCAGAGAGACAGGATAGTTACCAAACATGTCATCACGAATGCTCAAACAAATCAAGCCAGGCTGTGGTCAACACCCTTCTGGTTTCTCTACCCAGTTCCTTGCGGTTTTATCTGTACGTGCTTCGCCCCCACCTCTTTCTGCACATCGTGTCAATCTCACTCTCCTGCTTGTCAATCCCTCTCCTTGTGGCTCTCTCTGACCACCAGCCCGCAGTGACTTCCTTCTCCATCCTCCACGTTGCACTGTGGCATTCCCCCAGTGTGCTCTGTCCACACCACACCGTGCTGTTCAGCAGTTGCTTCCGAACTGCTGAAGGTTATTATAATATTATAATAACTGAAGGTTATTACCAGTTCATTATTCTACCTCCTCACTGTTCTCTCTCTCCCTCTCTTCCTCTCTTTCTCTCTCTCTCTCTCTCTCTCTCTCTCTCTCTCTCTCTCTCTCTCTCTGTGTGTGTGTGTGTGTGTGTGTGTGCGCGCTCAGATGATTTCATGTTTTCTGAAGACAAGTAAGAAGTCATACTTCATTCTTTCTAGTCTCTCTCCTCTGACTCCGCTGTATCTTCGAACCAGAAGGGCTATTGCATCCTTGAACACAGAGATGCTTAAATGTTTAAAATGACATTCAGATGCCTGGACAACTGTGATTCTCCATGACTGTCTGTTGGATGTGGAAAAAAAGATCACAAACTAGGTTTATAAAAGCCATCCAAAACACTTTTGATAAAGGAAGAGAGATTTGAATATGAGGGCTGATTTATTATTATTTATTATTATGGATTAAACCTTTGCCTTTTCTCATTCAGTATCTTTCTTGCTTCAGTCAGTTCATGATATGCTAGGGAAGAGGGAACCTGTTATTGATGGTTCAATACGTTTGATGAAAAGGTGCTTAAATTATTTTAGGAGAATTTCTGTTTGCCCAGAAGCCCTATGGGGATAGTCTTTGTGTTAAGAGGAAGGAGGATCGGTCTCTTTCCTAATTTTTCTTTCTTGCTTGTGTAAATGCCCAGTAAATTCCTTTGACAGTCAGAAGAACAGATGAATGTTATTAGAAACCTCTAACCTGTCTCAATGACGAGGAGCACTAGACAGTGAGCTCACTGGGGGACACTCAGTTATGATGTCACGACTTCTTACTCTTTGCAAATGTCAGCAGCATTCATCTCTGAAGAGTTCACTGCTCTAAACACATATTTCTTGCCGAGTGTTTGTTCATTCAATATAGATCCCGCTGTGTCCAGGGAATGATTTATATTTTCACTTCTATATCATTCTGGTGTCTTAGTATACTCTATTCATTGTGTGATGGTGATTTTGGTTTCCCTCTGCCTCCATTTTGGTATATGCAGTGGGGACCTTTTGATTATTGCATGCAGGAGTTATGATCATATTCTGCTGAGACCCTTAGATTCTCACTCACCCTTTCACTGTGCTGAATATTCTCATGTGGAGTTCTTAGCATATGGGTGAGGCACTCCAGGGAGGTGATGACATCTTTAGACCTCACACAGTGAGATCGGAGGAGAACCAAGAGCCAGACTCTACATTAGATATACTGACTTCTAATTTTTTAAAACTTCCCTTACCTTCTCTTATCTGTGCCACTGTAGCTCATCATAGAATAACTAACACATTCTAATATTATTCACAATTATTATTCAGAGGAATTGGCTTGCAGCGCCCACCACTTTGGTAAAAAGCATCCTGACTCTGTGAAGATTTCACAGTTGTTCCACTCCAGTTAATGCTTCCCTTGTGATGAACCTATTGCTTTGGTGCATGGACATAGTAAACTGAGCTGTCTTATGAATTCTTATCTCACTATATATAGATTATTGAAGCTCTCAGACCTTATCAGACAACAGTGAACAGAAACTCACAAGTGGTCAAAGTCCAAAGAACCGTTTTGCTGCACACAGTCACAAGTGGAGCATGGCCATCCATCCTCCCGCTCCTTCGAGGCTCAGGACCATGGTAGGTGAGGGATAGAATGCGCGTTAGAAGCTGAGGTGCAGAGAACCAGAGTGAAACAGTATCTTGTGTGCATGGCAGGATAGCTGCAGTCATGAACGCACAGCACTTGCCTGCACACGAACTCTACAGGACCAAGCCTGTCAGCACCCTAACATGGAGGAGGACAGCGCTCAGCAGCTTCCGCTCTAGGCTGAGGAGTTGTTGATGGTTTCTGGAGGGGCTGAGTCGGTTTTCTTTAAGAGTGTGGACCTTGGTTGTTGACCTTGCTCCATTGGATGGCTCCACACTTACGAGAATGTGGGCGACACAAATTTGACTTAATGGCTTATTTTTAAAAAACTTAGAAGACATGAGGTTCTGAGAGCATAGTAGGTTGGGAGAGGATCTGAGAGAATTTACATTCAATATAGAAAGGTATAAATATGATCAAGATACATTATATGCATATGGGTTGTTCTAAAAATTGATAGAACATAATTTTTGAAAGGTAGGTAGAGGCATCATATTCATTAATTCAACATGTATAGACACTGTTCAACATATAAATATGTAGACCATTAACAAATATGTAGAACATATAAATATGTATGGCCATTATTTTAATTACAAATGCTTAAAGTGTCTAAGGATGTAGACTTCCCCTACCCTGCTTTCATCGTTATACATAGACCGTACATAGGTTCTTAGTTGACATATTGTGCTTCATAAACTTGTACAACTGAAATCACAGTGATTCTTTGAAAGTTATTTTGTCATACATGACGCCTAAGAACTTTTAGTATTAGGCAAAACTAGGTTTTGGAAAGAACTGCATAGTCCTGTGAGGGTACCATCACCACACACACGTTTCCCACCCATTTCATGATAGTGACACACATAGCAGACTGAAGAAGAGGGAGAGAGACATCAGCAGTAGAATTCACTGGCTGCTCTTCCCAGAGGACCTTGTTTAATTCCCAGCACCCACGTGGCAGCTCAGAAACCATCTGTATATCCCATCCCTGGGGATTCATCGCTCTCTGCTGGCCTCTGCAGGCACTATATGCACGTGTTACACAAATGTACATGCAGACAAAACACCCATTCAGTAAGATAGATAAAAAGGCTAAAAAATAAAAAGCAAAGCTGTTAATAGTTCTATCCACATGATAATAATTAGTGCATTTGTAAACATAAAATGTAAAATATCAATTTTAAACTGGATGTAGCAATGCCTTTAATTATAGCAAGATGATTCTATTCTTCACATGTAGGGAAAGGCTTAGTGTAATTACAAAAGGACATATGTTTAGTACTTGTGAAACAATTCAAAAATATCCATTGTAAGTTACACGGAGGAAGCAGCATGCTTAGGGAGTGAGGGTACAGATTCCATAACCAGATTGTGTGTGTTTACTTCTTGTCTCTACTATAATGGGAAGCCAGTTGTCTGGCTTGCTCTTCAGTTTCTTGTAAACTGAATCAGAGCCCTACCCGGTAAACTTTTTGTGATGATGACTAAGTTGTGCTATATTGCATGAGTGGAATGGAACATGGCTCACAAGAGGGATGATGTCTAACCCTAAATTAGGCATGTGTGTGTGCAGATGCCACAGATCTCTGTGGTATCCAGAGTTAGAGCTGCCATTTTAGCAACAATGGATTAAAAGGACTCTAGTTGTTTGACAAATTCACGCCCTCAACCCAGGCCATGCTGAGTAGCTAGTTTGCTTTAGAATTAGATGAATGGAAAAGAAGCAGACAACAATACAAAGTGGTTGTAAGTTATAACAAATTCAAATGACCTAGCGCTGCTTTATTGAGAAGCTGATGATACTCAGTAGACTCTCTTACCCAACATTTCCTGTTCTAAAGGTTCAGTTACTATAGTTGTCAGGAATTTGAAAATACTAAATGGAAGGACCTCAGAAGTGAACGGTAACCCTCTGGTTGCATGCTATTCTAGTAACAGATGGTGTGGTAAAATACCACACCATTCTTCCTCATCTGACCTGGGATATGAATCAGTTCCTGGTCCAGGGTGTCCACACTAGATTCCATTAGGCAGAAGTCATTCTGGTTACCAGATAAGAGCTTTTAGGTATACAAAGTTTGTGTTCCAGTGACCCCTATTTTACTTAATATCAACTTGAAAGGGTAAGGACAACACTGTTAACAGAGCAGCAGCACATAAAAGCTGGAGGTCAGACATCATATTAGCTCTGGTACTCTCTGGTGGTCACAAGGGAAAAACAATCACTGAAACACACAAAGGAAAACACCACAGCACGAATAGGAATTATTCTGACTGCAGAGTTAGATTTTTCCTTTATGTAGAAACAAAGAGAAGGGTCCTAGCCCCAAATGACAGAGCAAATAGCTCTTTACACTTTTATGCCACTGAGTTGGCTAACACAACACTGAAGGTATAAAAGTCAAGTGCAAAAGATGATGGATAGCTAGGCAATCTAAATTATTTATGTAAATAATAGGGATTAACTAGCTAATTGGAACACCAGCGTCTGCAATGGAATCTAGACACCTGCCTCGAGATACTCATAGAAGAAATATTCATATAAAATAGGATGTAAGGAGGAATGATTAGTGACCCTCCCTTCTCTGTCACGTGCTGCATGATTAAGAATATGGATGGATATCGAAATGGGCACAGTGTTTGTGTGCCTCAAAATCCATGCTTTGAAGCTCTAATCTCACTATAATGACATTTGCAGGTGGATTCTTTGTCATACACTGTGGTCCTGAGCATGGCTCCTTCAGAAAAGCAATTAGTGCCCCTACAAGAACCACCCAGAAATCCAGCGTTCTGCTTCTGCTTTCTGTAGATAAACCAAGAAAACAGCCATCTCCAGGGGCCTACCATGATCTCCAAGAGATCTACCTCAGACATCTGGCCTCCAGCATAAGAAAATACATAAAGGAGTAAGAAATGCACGTTGTTGATAAGTCACCCACCTAAGTGTATTCTTCAGAGCTGCCAAAACTCATGCAAAGACTTAAAACAATAAATACGCTTTGGGGGCACTAGAGGCAAGAACCTAGAAAATTAATGGAAGAGATTGTGTCACAGGATGACATTTTCCTACAGCAGCAGCATGGAGTCTTTGCCATAATGCAGGCTCTTCTCTAAGCCTAAAAGAGCAGGAGGAAGGAGTCTCTCATTATTTGAAGTGAACAACTAAGTTGCCCCAAATAGCTAATAGATGTATAAAATCATTGAAACATTAGCTCTAGCTGAAGTAAACGATTCACAGTTTGTTAAAAAGTTATAATTGATATGTTTAGAGAAATATTATACATTATGTCCATAACCAGGATCACAGTTATAAAGGTGATTACTACATAAAGAAGAGGAGACCCAAGCTTTATAAGATATTTTTGAAATGTAAAATATAATGGCATATTTAGAAGTAAAATGTTAAAGCACCCATCTTCAAGAATTTAACGCAGTATCACAAAAAGAAATGAGAAATATCCGCAGAAGACAAGAGACTGTTCTGTGTACGACCTGGGATTCTAGGAATGATGAATGAGAAAGGGATGACAGTAACGTCTGTGCCATAAAAGAGTAGTTTGCAGTGTTAAAATATTACATTTCACTGAAATGCACAAGCCTGATCAAAGTACCAATGCCTCCTTACAGTTTGTGGGCAGCGAGGTTAAATAGAAGATTAGACTTAATGCTTGAAAGAAGTAGGACGATAGACCTTACACTGAGCTGTAATTCAGCCCAGTGGAGTGTATTATGCTATAGAAAATTGACTTTCTAAGCCAGACAGTGGTAGCACATGCCTTTAATCCCAGCAGAGGCAGGCGGATTTCTGAGTTTGAGGCCAACCTGGTCTACAGAGTGAGCTCCAGGACAGCCAGGGCTACACAGAGAAACCCTCTCTCAGAAAGAAAAAAGAAAAAAGATTTGCAGCCAAGATCTGTATCTTCTGTAAATTATCATTACAGAGGTTACGATGAAGTCGTTTTGGCAAATTTAACTATAAAAATTCAGGAAATGACTCTAGGAAGGTGACAGCATGGGAAAGTATTTCTGTGGCATCCCCTGGAAGTAAAGACTTTGGAGATGGGTACCAGGAAGCACTAGATCTAATATAATAAAGGTACAACCAGAGGGAAACCAATTTTGGGAGTATTATAAATGATAAAGAAAAATACATAAGAAAAATGAGCAAAATACAAAGTCCTTGGTAAAATCAATGTTTTTTTTTGTTTTGTTTTGTTTTGTTTTTTTTTTTAAAGAAAGCCAAGGTTCAAAATATAAATTTCAACACTAAATTAGGTTAGGAGATTAACTCCAAAAGTAATGAAAATCATTTTAGTGAGGAAAAAGAATACTGAAAAGAATGAGTTAAGGATAAATAATTAAAAAAAGTTCCAATTCTCCCAATAAGCCTAAAGGGAGGAGGAAATAGACAGGAAACCAAAGGTAGGTTGATTTTGATTAATCATGGGGTATTAAAGATAGTAATTCTTACAATGTTTTTTTTCCAAAAATCATAGATTGTAGGAATTATACCATTAACTTCAATTGAGGATTGTGTAGCATCTGCTTACTCATTCTCCTTTTATTCTGGAATTCAAGTGCTAATGGGAATGTGTTCAGTCCTAGATTCCCAGGGAGTCCATAAATGCGCAGCTATGGTTTTCGGACAACAAGCTGTCGGTGCTGGGCTTCTGGAAATGGCTTTGTGAACAAAGGGTTAATTCCAGTCTCAGAGCAGAGCACACCCTTAGATTTGTTATTGTCCTCTTAGACCCTGTGAAATTAACCTTCACTTCAAAGTTTACTCTCCCAGTGTGTGCTATCTAGTGCGTCCATGTACAAACTTCTCACGGTTTACTTCCTCTGTGAAGATTCCCACCCTACATCTTTGTATAGCATCTTTGAGAAGAGGAAGGGGAAATGCTGAAGGAAGCAGAGACTGGGGAAAGGAGCCTCATTTGTACACCACCAATCTGATTTTAAATAAATGGTTTGGCAAAATTAAGTTAATTATATGTTCTAGCAGGTGCCTGGGGTTGGGGAAGTCCAAGGTAGCTTTTGCAGTATTTGACACAGTGAGGCATTCCTGGTTATTGGAGGTAACTAGGAGAAACAGTCTTCACCACGTGGCATGCAGGTTTCTGGGTGGCCCCTGACATTGCAACAGGCTCAAAGGTAGCTTATATTATGATGAAGACTCATTGCATGTTTAATTAAAACTTACTTAAACAGTGAGGGTTTTCTTGTTTCTGTCTGTGGAACACAACTTTTCAATCATAACAGCCTAATTTAATTGTGTAATTGATCTCAATTTGAGAATGGTAAAAATCTTAAAATTGTTATTTTTGTAAGAGAGCACAATTGGATTTGTACATAGATGTCAGTTTTTACCATAATTTCTGAGTTCAGCATGAAGCCTAAATGATAGGGTTTGTTATGCTGGAATATGTTCAATGCCATTCACCTTTTGATGAGCAATAAAAAGGGTTGAATGTGATAAAGTACACAATTACGTGGTGGTGTATAAAACAGATATTGTTACTGTGCTCTGTATATGCGTGACATCTCCTGATGTGAGACCAGAGGTTTGATCTGGATGTTCCTAATAAACAGATTAGATGGATGGTGTCAGCTGAAACAGCACTCTTGAAGTTTATTATTTTTTTCCTCCTTTCATTTCAAATTGCACTTGAATCTTACAAACATATTCTCCACAGATCATAAGATTCAGAGCACACCATACTGTAAGTAAAACCATAATCTAAATGTAAGGAGAAGTTGTTAAAAATGGGGGTATCAAACATAGCACATGACCTCAGCGTATTTAAAGGTCGACTGTAGAGAGTCAGAAATGAATTGCCCCACATTAGGGAAGCTCAGTGCTACAATTGGTTGTGGAAATTGGAAAGAAATAGGTAAAAATAATAGGTCAAACCTATTACGCTGGCTTTTCTTCAGTGTAATTTAGTGCTGAAAAGCACTGAAGCAGATATCACCAGTGTTTACCGAAGAAAAAATCGCTGAAGCTATAATGTTTTCATCTTTTTACAAAATAACACAATCAGCTGGCAAATAAAAATGTGTCAAGAACCACTTGACATTAGAATGCACAACAAAGTTATATGACAAACAAATTAAGGTTTTTTTTTTTTTGCACATGTACTCATCATATGCTAGAAGGAAATAATGAAGTCTAGAAGATTATGGATTTTTCTGGGGCTCCATTGAAAGAGAAACCACAATAAAAATTCACTAAAATCTTAAGTCCCATGAGAGTAGAATGCTTTTATATTTTATTTCATATTAGCCCATTAAAACAATAATAACTTTAGATTACAATGCTAGGTTTTAAATATTTTCTAATTTATTGGGTTTATGTAGGTAGGATCTCAATCTTACATGTTTGTAACCATTATAAAAATGAATTCTTAACTGATACATTTTAGGTCATTTATGTATTTTAGGCAGGTGAACCAAATCTGACCTTCAACAGCATCATACTATGCATATTGACTTTCCCAACAAACAGCTTCAAATATGCATGCCTTCCCTCTCTATTTAATAAAGAAAGTGCCCTACGGATGAGTCAGCACGTCTCTAGGGAGGTGAGTTCCCATGTCATGATGTAGACCGTCTGAAGTGTGACCTTCTTAGATAGGCTGTCTACTATTCTTCATTGCTTCTCAACTTCATTATGTAGATAGTCTGAGGTGTGACTTTCTTAGATAGACTGTTTACTATTCTTCCTCCATCTCAACCTGATTGGTATTACTCTACCCATTCAGTCCTTACCAGATTCATATACAGTGCTGGCAGTTGAAAAGTTCAGTTTGGTGATAGGCCTGGGAACATCTTGTAGGTAAGCCCTAGTGGTTGAAAGTGGAATGTTGATGGTAAGTTATAATGCACCAAGCCAGCTAATTCTACAGTAGAGCAGGGTCCTTGAGGACAACTATATTCTATTGGGAGGAATCAGACGTTGAAAGTGATAAGTTATTTTAGATTTTACTTTCTAGGAGGCCTGCCATTCCATTCTCTACACTCAAGCAAACACCAGCTCCTACTGTAAGCATATCAACAGGTTTGCCAGCTGAGCCATTTCCAATTGCAAAGCTCACCGATACAGGAGGTCATTAGCTCTTATGCATTCCTCTCCATTATAGCTCCCCGAAGTCAAGCTATTCTCCTATTCCTTCCTTCTCCCTTGTCTCCTTTTGTAGATGACTGGCCTTTGTGTATAGCTATCTCCAGAGTACTGTGGTTTGTTGTTTCCATCTTATTACAGTCTACAAGAATAGTACACTTCTGAGCATGCTAGCAACCTTTGTCTCTATGGAGACTACCCTAATTGTCCATGATGCAGTCAATGCAGCTGCTGAAGCCAGAGCTATTAACACTCGTCCTTAGTCCTGACTTAAGCCTTGGGGATATATGCCATGTTTGCCATGTTTGACCTTGTTAGCCTGAAAGCTCTGGGGTGTATATGAAATTCAACCATGATCTGGTTCAAATCATGTGCTTCTAACAAGGATACATATAATCGCAAAGTTCCTCAGATGATTAATCAACATTGATGTCCTTTTTGAGGCCTCTGAAATATCTTTCTAATAGTAGCATGTGCACATTCTTCCTAGGTATATAATTCTTCCCTGGTTTATATTTTTAATTTCTTGTGTGTGTGTGATATGCATGCAAGCATGTATTAATGTTCACATGTATCCTCTTGCTTATATGTGTGTGTGCTGTGTTTGGGTGTAGGCCCAAAGTCCATATCCAGCTTATATTGCCCTTACTAAATTGTACAGAGGTAAGGTATCTTGCTGATTTTGGAGCTAAACAATTATGGTTAGTCTAATTGGCGAGGTGACTTAAGCACAGCCTATCTACTTCCCAAGATCTGGGATCACAGGATTTGTTCATTCCTTCATGGCTTTCACGTGGGTTTGGGGATCTGACCTCTTATCAACAGACTTGTGTAACAAGAACTTTATCCACTGAGTTATTATTCTCATTGTTGTGGTCTTTATAATGACTTGTAGCTAAAGACCAATACACCTAGCATAGCACCCAATACACACAATCTACTTAGCACAGCACTCAATATACACAATCTAGTTAGCATAGCACTCAATATATACAATCTATTTAGCATAGTACCCAATATACACAATCTACTTAGCATAGCACCCAATGCGCATGTGTCTTCCTGTCTCAACCTCAGTCCCCTTTCCACCGCCACCAGGTTTGTAGCTGACTACTGAGCATTCCATGTGGAGTGGGGTACAGAGCACCTAATAGATACAGCTAAGGCCTTAGCAGACGTCAACCCCTTGGACTTCCGTAAGTCACGTTCCCATCCTCCATGACTCCCCCGTTCTCCAGGCTGCTGTGGCTTTACCTCCTCATCCACTTGAATGGTTTATCTTCAACTTTTGGGGCCTCCCTGGAATTCCTTCCCCCACACCCAACTCATCTCTACCTGGACAGTCTTTCTCCTTGTTCTCATAGCTCTTCAACAGGCTTTAAGCAATTCTGAAATCAGATTTCTCCTCCTGAGGCTAGAAAAGCATTTATTTCATCTTTACATGTCCTTCCTAGCACTTTAAAAGCCACACACTGAGGATGTAGTTTAGATGAGGCTTAATGTTTATTTGAATTGTTTCTCACTATTAGGTTGAGGAAATAGAGTCTAGAAACCTTTCACACAATTAAGTACAAGAGATTGTCTTATAGAGATTTGTTTCTCTACTACAGAAAGACACTGTTAAAGTTCTTCATGATCTATCATGCCAGTCTGAGAAGGACAAAATGCAGGCTTTGGTGATAATGTCTGCTTGGATATGTTTACAACCATAATTTTCATAGTCCTGACTGTGATCCACTTGGTTGACACTGGCTCCATTGTTACGGCACTATAAACATCTCCTTATAGAATTAACTGGACCTATGTGACATTTCAGGTAGATTTACCTTCTAATTATATTACGTTTGTGTGTGTGTGTGTGTGTGTGTGTTCAGTGAGGGCTATACATTCCATGTTTTATGCATATTCTGAAAATCTTTAGAAACATTATAAGACTGGTATGCTTTTTAAAATTAAGTTTTGTATGAAAGAGAATAGAGACTATAGAGTACTTTGCATATACTTTTAGAACTGTTTGTTGTGATGTAATATGATATTATTATTGTTTGCTGTGATGTAATATAATATTATTGTTTGCTGTGATGTAATATAATAACATTATTTGACCTTCTCCTTTCTCCCTCCAAATCCTTCCATATACCCCTCATTGCTCTCTCTTAAATTTTTGACCTCTTTTTCATTAATTGTTGTTGTTGTTGTTAGTGGTGGCGGTAGTGTGTGTGTGTGTGTGTTCCTAATATCTAAGTGCACCATATATAATGTTACTTATATAGATAGGTTTTTCAGAGCATTTTCCATAGATATTGGACAGTATTAGATATCTTCTACTATTTAAAAAAATGGTTATTCAACTTGAAATTTAATATTTCTATGTGGTTTAAGGTGTTGTAAATTATATTTTATTGCTAATTTGGCTTATAAAATGTAAAGATGAAGTCTAAACTCTGGATTTAGAAAACACATCCAAGAGAAATCACAGATTAGGTAATACTTTAAAAGTAAAATAATTTTTACTTCTATCTGTTCCCCATAGTCATGCCTTCTGCTGGCCAAATTGCGGCTGTTCCCTCTCAGGGGAAGTTTCCCGGCTCCATCAAATGCTCTGCTCAGTGTCAGATCCGTAAATCTGGAAACCCCGTAGCTCAGAGTCCGGTGGAGCTTGGTTGGTATCGAGATGGAGGAGTCTCTTTGTAGGGGTCGATAATTGTCTATTTTATCAGTTTCATGGGCCCTTCTGATGGGTGGTGACTTTGTTCTTTTCCCAGTGGCATTTGGCATAAGAATTTCTATGATTTGATTTGAGATTTATTTAAAAACTTGTCTATTCATGTCAAAGAACACCGACATTTTTGAAGAAAAAAATCTCACCATAGTTGACTTTTTATAGAATTATTATAACACCTTCTTATTTTTAGATAAGAATTAAACATTTTGTGTTGGATAGAGACCCCTGCTTGCCTACCTGTATATTCCTTTTTATGGTTGATATTTGAATGACTATGGAGGAGTTAGTATTAGTATTAGTATTAGTATTAGTATTAGTATTAGTATTAGTATTAGTATTAGTATAAGTATCAGTATCAGTATTATTTTACCAACTTCATTTTTGTGCCTAGCTATTTTCTTTCATTCTTTAAAACAAATATTTACTAGTTTCAGAATAAGAAGAGGTGATGATCTTTTCCTAAGAGGATCTTTACAAACTCATCCACAGAAACATACCCATTAATAAGAAATTATGACCCAGCAGTGTTTTTATTGTTGAAAAAAGGTAGTGAATGTTATTGCTATAAATGAAACATATGTGGTCATAGTACAGTTATCAGTTGTAGGATGTTTGGCCTGTGTGCTAAAGATGTGGTATCATGATAGTGGCCAAAGAGTCTGAGTAGGTATCAAATATCCTGCGCTCCACAAACAATATTTATCTGCCCACGGCCGGTGCAGTCATAATGGTGACTCTTCATAGGTCCATGGGAAGGCCTCAGTGGACACCAATGTCCCTCTGACCCAACTGTTCTTATGGGAGCATAAGGTTTAGATGGTCAAGGAAGCAGCTATACCTAAGTTACTTTTTTTCTGATTCTTCCTCACAATTATTCTTCTTCTAACACAACTTTAAAAACTCACCTGATGTTGGAGAAATGGGAAGATTGGGAGAGTCCTGAGGAAGAGAAGGGGATTTGGTGGGCAGAGTGAGGTTGGCTGTGCTGGGATCCTCCTGACAAGGAAGGGGCAAGGAAGTATGGGAATCTATTATGCATGCATGAAGTTGTTGAAATGAGATTAAATAAAAATGAATGACTAAAGAATAATAAAGATTAATCAGAGCTAGTTAGTTATAGTTCTTGTTTTTCTACTACTTAAAGATTAACCTAATAATGTTAAAACTGATAATTTAATTTTATCCTCAAATGGCAAAACGCATTTCTCTTTTGCAGTTTTGGTATCAGCAAAGATTGTATTTGCATGTTTTTTTTTGTATTTTAGTTTCTTTCTAGTGTAAAGGTTAATATTCCAGAATATTCAGTGTCCAGAATATTCAATCAACCCTTGGTGTTTTGTACTGAAACTAAAAATACAGAATAACATAGCTTTCTAAGCAGCGCTATTAATTGAATTCAGATGGTGTACTCCAAAATTTTAGCTAAATATTGAAGTTTGAATTCACTGTTCAAGCCTCATTAGTAGTGATTAGCTAACACAAATGCATTTCTGATTTATGCATGTCTAAAAATGATTCTGAAAAGCCGTCTTTTGCAGGATTGATTGTTTTTGTGTATGGTTTCATCCTTCTAGGGCATCTTCTTCAAAGGCTGTAATCAAGTAGGCACCTTGGGATAAGACACTAGCAGGCGTGTACTTGCTGCAAATTAACATCATAGATACAGTCCTGGAAATTGAGAAGACCTATGTTTTTGTGATAATGAGATCTCGGGACTTGATTTTTATAGAATAGCAATTTTATACCAGGAAAGCGTTCCTTGTTCTTCTAGGATCCTGTAAATTTCTGACATTCTGAAATGTTTTGACAGGTCCGTCATTTGTACAGAGCATCCTGTGCAGCAGCCTCATTGACTTGTTTTTGTTTAGTCTGGTTTAATGTGATCATTTTTTTTTACCTCTGTTGAATTTGTGAAAAACTAATTTCACGTTATTTTTCAAGCCTCTTGCTGGCATGAGGAGAGTTTGGATCCAGCCAGAATTTTTTTTCCCTGTGGCCTAATTTTCATATTGCAATAAGCATAAAATTTATATCCAGTTTTATTTCCCCCCTCTCTTTTACTGGTATTTATACAGAATTAAATGCTGCAGAGTGTTAATTAACTAAGGAGAACATAAACATCAGAACAATCTTTACAGTAAACCTTTTAAATTCATAGAGGTTCAGAACTGAGGATGAAAAGCCACGGCTTGGAACAATGTCATTGACTATGTGCCATGAATAATCAGCGGAGCTGAGCAGTAGTAGCCCAAGTATGGAAGGAGATACTTTCTCCTGGTGCAAAGGAATCATAAAGCCTCTCCACCTCATTGACAAAAATCCAGGCACAGGGAAGCAATTAAACTTAACATTAATATTCTGTGGACAGCTTGTAAATTAGCAGGCACAATGGCAAATCTGACTTTCTAAGTCATTGACATTTTCTTTTGTAAAAAAAAAATGCGAATATTTAGGAAGCCATTTCAATTTTCTGAGTGTCTTTGTCTTATTTGGATTTCCAACTGTTCTAATTCAATTAGAAGCCCCCCCCCCAAAAAAAAAGAAAAGAAAGAAAAGAAAAGAAAAGAAAGAAAGAAAAAGAAAAAGAAAGAGAAACCAAAGAAACCCAAGTCATGTGCTATATAGATTTTTTTTCCTCAGGACTATGAGAAGGCTTTTTAGGTTATCAATGGACACGTGGCTGTCTCCAAAGTCCTGGAGACTTGCTTTACTGCATGGCTGCTTGCCCTCCCTTCAGAAGGAGAGCTGCTCAGAAGGTGATAAGTGGCTCCTCCTTTGCTTCCCAAAGTGATCAGAGAAGGCACAGTGATGTCGTGCTTTACTACCCAGGAGGAAGTGCCAAGATGAGGCTTGACTCCACTTGCATTGAACTGGTTGGCCTGGTATCCTTTTACAGATGCTTGTAGAACTTGAGAGACCCTCCAGTCAGAAGATGCCTCTGCTCCAGGCGTGATAGTGGGTGGTGTGCCCCTCTGCTCCAGGCGTGATGGTGGGTGGTGTGCCCCTCTGCTCCAGGTGTGATGGTGGGTGGTGTGCCCCTCTGCTCCAGGTGTGATGGTGGGTGGTATGCCCCTCTGCTCCAGGCGTGATGGTGGGTGGTGTGCCCCTCTGCTCCAGGCGTGATAGTGGGTAGTGTGCCCCTCTGCTCCAGGTGTGATGGTGGGTGGTATGCCCCTCTGCTCCAGGCGTGATGGGGGATGGTATGCCCCTCTGCCCTAAGCCTCGTGGGGCATGTACAGAATGACTGGCCTGCATAGATATGTGAATGGATAATCGTGGCAGGACTGGGGACCCTATCTATTCTGTTTGCAGTGTAAAACATTACTTACCTTTGTTTATTTCTGGTGAACAGAGAGACTTGTTCGTACCAGAAAAATCAGGTTTACAGTAGCTTGAATATAAGTCACTGCGGGGTGTAGAATGTTCCTTCTGGGGGGCTCTTGCCTCTTAAACAGTAGGAACAGGGATATTTTAACACTTGACATCAGGCAGTGGTGGTGCACGCCTTTAATCCCAGCACTTGGGAGGCAGAGGCAGGTGGATTTCTGAGTTTGAGGCCAGCCTGGTCTACAGAGTGAGTTCCAGGACAGCCAGGGCTACACAGAGAATCCTTGTCTCAAAAAAACCAACCCCCCCAAAACAAAACAAAACAAAACAAAAAACAAACAAAAAACAAACAAAAAACCCACTTGGCTTTCCGTTGATAATTATCTCAATATTTTGTAAGGTATTTGGAAAATTGATATGGAAAAGTGTATCCTACATATAATTCCACATTTCTTTGCTACCATCCCACCCTCTGTTGGATTCTCCTTCTTGCCCCAGGTTTCCCCTGGTCCTGTAGCATTAGCTCATTGGACAGCAGACCTTAGGTCTTTTATTAGGTCCTTCGCTGGAGTCTGTTGATCAGGGTCTGGAGATGAGAGCATGTCCTATAAGTATCAACACTGGCCTCACTCTCGATCACTGTGGGGTCCAAGGATCAGAGTTGCAGTGAGTGAGAACAGGCATTGATTCTGGGGTAATTTAATGAAAAAAATGTAATAATGTGAAATTTAATTTTGCTGTATAAACCTAACATTAGTTTCACTCATTTATGTGGTCGACTTTGCATTTGTCTCTAATTACCACACCACTCACTGATCATTCATGATGCTGAATACTTGTCAGATTGATGCTTTTATGTTGCATTGATTGTAGCACTAAAACCTGATTGTGTGTGGTGCTCTGTCTCCACGTGACTGGGCATCTGCTGACACGGCAGAGTTTTCTGTTTGCAACTTAAAATGTTATTTATTTATACTTATTTTTGATGGACAAAGAGACTTATTTATTTGCATCAGAAAAGTCAGGTTTGTGCTGGGCTTGAGTGCAAGTCAGGAAAAAATGTGGAATATTCTTACTGGGAGCTCCAGCCTTTGGCCTTAGGTAAAGGGACATTTTGATGTTAACTAACTTTAACAAAAACTAATTTGCATTTGTTTTTATTTATGGGTTTTTTGTTATCAGAAAGGATTATTTTCAAACCCCCAAATATGATAAGAACCTTCTTGCTGGCCAAGCAAAGGGCTACTGATGTCCTTGATCTACTGACATAAATGTATCTTAAAGGAAAGAGCTGTGTCAGGGAGAATGATGGAAATCCCTCCAGTTTCATGGGTTAGTACTGTCCCTTTCCTCTACTTTTTTGTCTGCCAATATGAGGACCAACTTTACTTCTATCTACTGGACAAATTCATCTTCCTTTAAAATATATTGATTTGGCATGGAGTTCCAACATAAACCAAGGAAAGCAAAGAATATGATAGAAAATGGTTCTTCACTAATTGTTAATTCCATAAAGTAATATTTTCAGCCCTACAAGGTACCTCTTGGCTACAAAATGTGTAGAGAAATTTTATTCCCGCAACATGGCTTCCCTGGTAAAGGGTCACATCTAAAGACCCAGGTCTGTGTGACGCAGCTGGAATGCAGAGACAACACACACCTCCAATCCCTCTGGCTGGAATACGCACACTCCTTAGTACATATCTTTAATATCAAACAATGAAAGTGATGTTGGTTTGTAGAAAGAAGTAGCCATGTTTGAAAGTGAGGTCTAATTGAGGGCCAGACAAGTGACAAAACAGGGAAAGATTTGACAGAATGAGTCAAAGATAGGATATTCCCAGGACAGTTTTACAGAGACAGGTTGTAGAGAGAACAAGTTAGAAACATAGACAGAACAAGCCAGAGAATGAAAACAAGCCAAAGGAAGCAAAAGATTAGAACATAATTGCCTAAGTAAGTTTGAGGTTAGGCAAAGCAATTCAGTCAGAAGCTGAGAGGTCAAACTGAATCAGTCAGCTCGGAGAGGGGATTTTGAGTCAGAAGAGTTGAGTTGAACCAGTCAGCCAGACTTCAGAAAGAATTAGAAAGTATGAGGTTGTTCAGCAATAAGTCTCAGCGTTGACAATTACATCTGGTAAATAAAAGTCACATTTACATAAATGCTTACCAAGTGTCCACCATGTGGGCCATGTACTGGATTCTCCACCAGTTAACTGATGGATTAAATAAGTTGAAAAGAAAAATCAGTGCTTGTAATCATTTAACTTGAACAATTGATTACTTTTAATAATGTTCGTTTAGTTTTTCTTCCTTCTTGTGTGTGTATGTGTTTGAGTACATGTGTTTGTGAATAAGGATATGCAGGTGTCACATGACCATGCAAGTGTCACGTGACACGTTGGGAGGCCAGAGGGCAATCTTGGGCGCTGAATCTCACCTTCTACACAATGTGTACCAGGCTCTCAGGCTTGGAATCTTCCAGGGATTCTCCCGTCTTCACTCCCATCTCTCTGCCATAATATGGGGCTAACCATAACTCATAGTTAATGCTATAGGTCTGACTTTCATGTGGGTCCAATTCAGTTCCTCCAGTTTGCTTGCAAGTGGTTTTACTCACAAAGATGTCTCCCCTACCCTCAGTTCAGTTTGAAAGGAAATTTGACAGTTAAATAAACAAGAACTTTGTGTTCATTGCAAACCACTGAGAATATATCCATGGTTGAGTTTTCTGCTGGATTAAAGGTCACTCTGAAACTCTGTGATGTTGCCTTTATAACATGCAATGAAGTCAGTGGAATAACTGCAGGAAAGTGAACAAATGTAGTTTAAAAACTCATGGTTAAACCTGGGACTCCTAATTTGAAGTCATGATATGTGAGTTGTTCCTGGTATTATGGTAAGGCTATGCTGTTGTGTAGAGAAGAGTTAGCCTTGGCCTGTGTCTTTATCACACGTGTTTAGCTGTACTCAGAGGACTTCATAAAATCTCAGTGCTTTGGGTTAGTTTTTCAAAGAACAAATAAATTTTCTGACTTTTTGTTTGGGTGAGGTAGAATAAATACTAGGTGTAAAGTGATTCAAAACTCAGTGTTTAGATGGAACTGTCACAACTCTGCAACTTCTGCCTTGATTTCTCCATATTTCAAGTATCTACATCTCCAAGTATCCTCTCCATACAGAAGTCTCTGATACGGATATGACCAGACTGATTTAATCTTTAGCTAGTTGATGAAAACTGAATTGCAAAAATGCTTAATACCTGAGCTTTTAACCCCAGGGTGGTCATCTAATAAAACAAAAACAAGGATAAAACCCTCAAGTGTCAGACACTATATACCATTTGTCTCAACTTACAACTTCTGTTGCCCAAGTGGCAGAAAGAGAAAATTGTCATTTGCTTGGTCACAATGTGGCACTTGCATAAATGTGATGTATAAACCAAGTGCACAAATAGTATTTTATGAACGGGAATCACTTGAGTCCCTGTTGATTGTAGTGTAGGTACCAGACATTTTAATGGAATTGCTTCTTAATTACTGAGCTCTCCTTGATAACCAGGAAAAGGAATTGGATTGGACAGTATCGATTCCCAGCCGTTCTGTTCCTCTTTAGGGATATTCTGAGCTGGCAAAACACATACAGACGGGCAGACAAGACTGCTTGGTTTGCCCTCTGCAGAATTTGATCAATAGGAGCCTATTTCTGCATCAAGGAGAAGTGGTTCTGTTAATTCAGGCTTGGAAATCTCATCATTAGATACTCTTGTGTTAGAAGATTTAAAATATTTTACTTGAGATATAAGTTGCACATGAGCACTTTTTTGCAGTAAAATTTGTTTTTCTTCCTCTTATCTCTTTATTGTGAGATGTCAGTTCTTTCTTAGCCTTATTTGGTTTCTCACAATAAGAACACTAAGAACACTTTTTTAACCTACTGACTTCATGAGTTGGTGGTTAAAATTGCATTACCAGATTCTTCTAGGTAATGTGTTTTTATTGTTGTTTTGTTTTTTTCTTGTTTGGGGGGAGGTTTGTGGTTGCTTGATGGTACTGAACATTCTCTTGTAAATGTAAGAAAAATAATATTTAAAGGGGAATAATATTGCATAACAACATGCTTTTCTGCCCCACACTCTTTTACGTGGTGAACATAACTCCTACTTAATATTCTCTGTGCTGGATGTGGCCTCACTTTGATTCATTTCTAAATCAGTTAGTCAAAACTACGCTCAAGGATTACTGGTTGGGGAACATGCATTTAGGGAAGTGCTAGGTATTGGGAAGGTCAAATTCTGGTTTTTCTATTTTAACCATGTATTCATATAAATTCTGCTTAGGGTAAAAATGATTGAAATGTGATGATTAACAGTATCACACTCATAGGACCAAGGACCACTCCTCCCATTGATGGCTGACAAGGCCATCCTCTGCTACATATGCAGCTGGAGCCATGTGTACCCTTTGGTTGAAGGCTTGATGGGTGCCCCAGAATAGGGGAACTGAGGGTGGGGAGGTGGGAGTAGGGTGGGTGGGGGACACCCTCATAGAAGCAGGGGGAGGGAGGATGGGATGTAGGGGGTTTCCAGGAGTGGGGGAAATCGGAAAAGAGAATAACATTTGAGATAAAGAAAACATCCAATAAAGAGGGGGGACAGTATTGCACTCAGGTATGATGGCCCCTCTGGTATCGAAGCGCCTGGCAGATAGGGATGGAGTGATGGCTCAGTGGTTAAGGGTTCTTGCTGCTCTTGCAGAAGACCTGAATTTAGTTTCCAGTACCCACACACCAGGTGGCTCACTACCACCTGTAACTCCAGCACCGTAAGATCTGACAGGCTCTTCTAGACTCCGTAGGAACCCACCTACACACACATATGCACAAAAGTAAACAAGTTAAAAACCCTCATGTCTCTTTTCAAAGACCGTTTCCTTTTCAGTTCTTCAAACCAGTCCATTTCTCTGCACACTGAGATACCGTTCAGGTTCGTGCTCAGGGACAGTATGGAGTGTGAAGCAGCTTGCAGTCGAGGTGTTCTGGATGGTTTGTTTTGTTTTTAATAATTGGAATGGGTTCTAAGATCTTTCCCTCATAAAATGGTTACATTGTCATGTTCCTGAGACAAGAGAGAAGCAGAGCGATTTTCGAATTGCAGTCTGAGATTTAAAATTCCCGGATCCTATTTCCATCTCCTGATATATGAGTTCCAAGCAAGCAAGAGGACATCAGGGGAATGGAGACCACTCTAGTCACTGATAACAGGGAAGAGGCTCGTAAGAAAGAGACAGAGAGAAAAAGAGAGAGCATTTGCAATTCCCAGTGGGCCCTGGTACAAAGACACTGGGCCTGGCAGCCAGTGATCCTCCAAGACTCTAACTCACAAGATTGATTCTACAGGAGTTAGCAAAGAAAGGAGAAGCTGTTCTTGTATTATGAATTGAGAAAATATGAATGGGCTGAAAAGGAGGGGCTCCCAGACCATTCTGAAGCTGCTTATGCTGAAGATCATCTCCCCTAAAAAGATCCAAGTCCACTGTGAGATTCATATTGTTTCCAGGGTGCTCTATGAAGCAACGTTCAGGAATCTAAAAAAGATCTAAAACTAGAATTTCAATCTTAAATATCTCTGTTAATGTGCTGGATATCAGGAGTAAGCATGTGGTTTGGAAGAAGATGCGCTGTGCTGCTACCACGTGTCACAGGGTGTTTACCATGTGTGCTCACAGGGAAAGGTTCCTCCTCCCCCTCCTCCCCCTCCTCCTCTCCCTCCTCCTCCCCCTCCTCTTCCTCCTCCCCCTCATCTTTCATTTCCTCCTCCCCCTCCTATTCTTCCTCCTCCTTCTCCCCCTCCTCTTTTACTTCCTCCCCCCACTCCTCTTCCTCCCAGTTCCTGTTAGGATTATATCCTGTGTGCTTTTCTGGCTCCATGCACATAAATGGCTATAGCTCCTTCCTGAGATGGATGCCCTCCAAGCTGTATAGGAGCAGATCAGTATTCACATTTACTTTGGTAATGTTAAAATGATAAATGAATAAGGGTGTAATTAAAATATGCTTTAATTAACTGGCTACAGTGTGCGCATATATTTGTGAGCCACCTTTTAAAATTCAGTGTGTGAAACTTGCAGGACTGATTTGAAGTTTGACCTGAGAAACATTCTGGAAGGTTCTTTGCTTGATTCTCCTTGCAAGTGCAATGATGATTAATGAGCAAATTGGTTTACTTTAAAAAGTTTTGAGTGGCTAAATTCACCATCTTGCAGTTATTAAAGGCATTCATTTCATTGAAATCATAATCTTTTATTTGCATCTAAGGATGGAGCCAAGGTATTATACATGACATAAGAGCTAAAAAATAATTTCTGTGAAGCAATGTTGTTTTTCTCAGAACAGAATCATTCTGTGGGTTTTTCCCTTTAAAATACAGTTTACTAATTATCTGAGAATTGTGTACACTGTATTTTGTTCACACTCAGGCCCCACCCTTCTCCCAGCACCTCCTGGATCTTCCCCACCTCACTGCCCCTCCCGCCTTTTGTTCCCTCTAAAAAGCACCTTGGTATGAATTCTTTGTATCACATCATGTGTCCTGTCGCACTCATCTCCCCGCCCTCCCTTGTTCACCCACTGCCTTTGAAACCTGCCACAAAACTTATAAGATACAGAAATAGACAAAACCAACCAACAAACAAAAACAAACAAACAGAAATGCAGCCAAGCAAAACAGAAAACGCCATCTCATTGTCGGAGCTCTGGTGTGTCAGTGTGTCCCACAGAGTACCCTTCTGTCCGGACGTCTTCACTTCCAGATGTTCCTTGAGTCATTGACTTGGCACGAAATCTCTGGCTCCTGGGATGCCATCAGTATTAGCATCGGTATTAGATCTTCACTGGGACCACTTCTGGTCATGCCCAGTGTCATCGGGGGCTTGCACTTTTGTCTAGGCAGGACTAGGCCTTTGAATCAACCCAGCAGTCCACATGTGATGTAGAATTTGGCGGCGGACCAACTCAAAGCCCTGGGACTGGGCCTGAGTGGCAGCTGAGCGGGTCAGCCCCGTGGTCAGCTCGACCGGCGCTGTCTCCAGCACTGCTCTCTCTGGCCAGGCCACCTAATGCTGCCATTCTCAGGCTAGCTCCTTCACTCCCAAGCTCTGGGGCCAACTCACCAGCATCCATGACTCCAGAACCCAACTCTGCTGGGCTGCCCCATCCAGGCCCAAGGCCCACTCTTCTTTAACCAAGCTCATGACAGAGTAGAAAGAGAGAAAGAGAGAGAGGAAGGAGGAGGAGGAGAGAGGGGGAGGGAGAGGAGAGAGGGAGGGAGGGAACAGTTTCATGTAACCCCCAGACTAGTCTTGAACTTGCTGTGTAATCAGTATTGGCCGTGAACTCCTGACACTCCCGCCTGTGCCACCCAGTGCTCGGATTACAGGCAGGCGCCATTGAGCCGCACTGGAGAGCTGCTGCCTGCTCCGTCCACGACGGTTACAGTAGAGGAAAGTCATTCTTTCGCCTTCATCCTTCATTCTTTCCTTCCTAGGGCCTGGGATTTTATCTAAGCCTCTGCTATACTTTGTTTGTTTAATTGGGTCTTATTCTTTGAGCATGCAGGTTTAGGAAACAATTTGGTGTTTCCAGACTTTAAACTCAGCCTTTAAGGAGACTGAGGATTTAACTCAATGGTAGAATAAGGACCTGACAGGCAAGAGGCCCTGGTTTGCCTCTCCAGCAACGAGTGCTTGTGTGAAAGTCAATCAGTTCAGGCACTGACCTTGACGTCTTTATTCTTAGTGATAAACTGGGGAAGCCGTTATGTCAAACAATGGTGAATTAAACAGCTTGTCTGACTCCAGTTCCTATCTGCAGGCGGCCTTCGGTGAGGGTCGTCTATTGGACTGGGTGATCTGCCTGACTGTTTTCCAAGCTAGCTGTAGAGTTGAGAACGCCATGGAGGAGCATGCCTGTTCAGAGCGTGCATGTGAGTCCGGCATCCACTGCCAAGTACAAGCTGCTCGGGGTCAGAATTGAAAAGAACATAATAGGGGCAATGGAGTGACTGACTGCGTGCAGGCTTTTAATTATCTGAGCTTTACACAAGCAACTCTGCAAAATGGGAGAATCGCCCAATTAGAGGACAGTAAATTTACTTTGCTGCAGCACTGAATAATTTACATCTTGGTTCCCTTGCATTAATTACTGATTTGGTAGCAGATGAAAAAGCATCTGGGTAGGATTTAACCTACGTTTATTCAAATTAGCAATAAAGATAGATTTATGTTGGTACTTATTCACTCAGTCATTCAGAATTTTGTGTGCTTCACAGTGGAAAGAGACGACACAGACAGGTATGGAGAATCTCATACCCTTAAACAGCTGATGGGTCTTCAGAGATGGCAGACGCATACTGGGAATTACCATGTCCTAAGATAAGGAAAACTACAAAATTTGTTTAGTGTAATTACAGCCACTCATTCATTTAATAAATACAACTTGAGTCTCCACTATAAGCCAAAAAAAAAAAAAAAAAAACTAAAAAAAAGACTTGTGTACAACAGACAGGTCAGAAAACACAGTCACTTGGATACCCATTTTTGGCCTTACGAAAGACTATCTGATTTGAATAAGCCACAGGCTGTCAAAACACATTTAAAAAAACCTTCTTAAATGTGTTTCTGCACTAAAATAAAAATTAATGGATGTGAAGAAGCCAAAAGTACAGCAGGAGCTGGTTCTCTCCCAGAGTTCTCACCACTGTAAGCAACTTAGAACCTTCACATCAGGGCCAAGAAGTCTAGACTACAAGGTTACACGGAGAACCGTAATGCCAACATATACACATACACATACACATACATATTCATACACAGAATCAGTGACAGAAAAGTAACTGATCCCACACACTGCATGAAGGAAGAATAACCTTAATATTGAAATATGGCA
Source organism: Apodemus sylvaticus (assembly GCF_947179515.1). Taxonomy (NCBI): domain Eukaryota; kingdom Metazoa; phylum Chordata; class Mammalia; order Rodentia; family Muridae; genus Apodemus; species Apodemus sylvaticus. The sequence goes on along the minus strand of NC_067479.1, from coordinate 5,317,462 downwards.
AGGCAAGATGTACATATATGAAGATCTAAACAAATTCATAGCACAAAAGATAATGTGAAGTGAGTAAAATGTATTATTTAAGGAAAACAAAGCCAATTCTATATAAAAAAGTAGATTATATTTCAAAACACCAAGACCTTAAAGACTCATATATATATATATATTTTTTTCTTTGTTTACAATCCAAAGGTCAATTAAAAGGAGTTTGAGTAATGTGGACAGCTTCCTTAAGAATTCCAAAGAGCAATTTTGAGTAAACTAGATGAAAAAGTGTAAAGGGAATATATATTAGAAACTGTGAAGCAACCCCCACTACTCAAGCCATCGCAGGACTCTCAAAGACCAAGAGCCTTTTGGAAATTCATGCTGCCAGCCTCTGTTCAGCATTATAGTGGGGATTTAGTCAGTTATGGTAAGACAGAGGGGAAGTTTAAGTGGGGGCAGAAACGAACATTCATTGTTAAAACCTTTAAAGAAAACCCCCAGATACCTGTTAATGTATCAGCTGAATAGAGAAGACAGGATAGGAATCTGCTCTACGTAAAAACACCATATATATAAAGCAAGCTACCTTCTATGCACAGCACTAAGAATGTCACAAAGCATTATGTGCAGAGTCGTGAGAATACAAGTGACAGGTGTGCCGTTATAAGAATATAGTGGTAAGTACATGCACTGCATTCTTAGACAATGTGTGAGGTCAGACAGAAAAACACATACAGATTAAATTTGTTTTGCAAATAATTCTAAAGACAATCTAAACAAATGGTAACCTCTATCATATTCCTAGTTAGGAAGATCAGCTTTCATAAATTGGCTTATATAATCAATACTAATAAAAATAGCCAAAGGGTTGTATGAATTTGTATATGAAGATAATGCTGTTTAAGAATTTCTTTAGGAAAGAAATATTAAGATAATCATGAAGGATGAAGTAGACCAACGATTTAAAATATTGAGACTTTTTCATATTGCTATTCTGGCTTAGAAATGAGGAACCATAAGTAAAATAAAATCACCTTATATATACTCTCCAAAGCAACTATTCTGAAGATATATATATATCAATAAAGAAGTCTCTCTCAATTGTGGAATTTCTTGGGAAACTTAAGCATCCACACCTCTAAGATCCAAAATAAGACCTTTGAATAAATACTGAAGAAACTTTTGTACACTGTTGTCCTGAAATGTCCATGGTATCGTAGATTATCTGAGCTAAAAGTAGAAAGAAGGTAGAGACTCTAAAGGTAGACTCAAGGGGAGAGGGAGCCAATGTTACAGAAATAGCTGTGAATTTAAGGGTGTTCTCAGTAAAATTTCGTCACCTATTGGTAGATAGCCTAATGGAACATAAGAGGAGTAGTCTGATTGGCAGGTTCTGATGCGGGCAGTTATGTGGGCAGCAGTGCTATCGACCAGGACAATTTCTTTAGCCATTGCAATAATATTGTAAATGACAAAGAACAGATAAACATCCTGAGAAGTTCTCAAAGCCTTCCAGTCACTTGAAAACAGTTCATAGTTTTTGAGAATATCTATAATAAATATAATACATTGGCAAGACTCTTGAGCACACAGAGAGGTGCGGGTAGGAGGAATGGCAGGGAACAAGAAACATCTCAAGTGTCAGGAAACATGTTCAGCATGCTGGCAAAAATTAAGTGGTGCTCTGGCCTAGGAGGCACACCAGTGTCTTGCTCAGTCATCTTCAGAGAAGCATCCTCCTGCAGCAGACTGGAACAAACACAGAGACCCAACAGTCAGACAGTATGAAGAGAGTGAAAGACCTTGAAGACTCAGCCCTAAATGAGATGTCTTCATCAAATTCATTCCCTCGGGGCTCAAGAAATCCTGCAGAAGAGGAGGGGGAAATTGTATAAGAGCCAGTGTTGATAGCGGGCACCCGGGAAACATCCTCAGAATAAGTGTGATTGGTGCACATATGAACTCATAGAGCTAAAGACGGCATGCACAGGACCTAGAGAGGTGTGTACCAAATGGGGTCCCAGATTCAAAAGAAGATGTGGACACATGCTCCATCCCTAATACTGCTGCTATCTCCAACAGATTACTGCTTGCAAATGAAAATTTAGTTTCCTCCAAGTAAGTCTTGTTAGGGAAATAAACCATTCTGAAGATTGTGCAGCATGCCCAGTAGATGACGACCACCACCACCACCACTACCACCACCAACAAAAACAACAAAAACAGCAAATCCAGTGGCAAAAGTATAAAAATATACATACATACATACATACATACATACATACATACATACATACATACATTCATACATAAATACATACATATATACAAATCAGGATGTGCATAACACCAGACATTACATTTAGAAGAGTGCTCTTAGTCACATATATTAGTGGGAAGTGTCAATAACACAGAGAACATATGTGAACTGCTTTTAACCTGAACTTTGTGACCCCAGCAGTTCTATTAGCAAGTTAAAACTCATTAAAAATACTATTATCAGAAAATCATGCAGATATTTAAAATGTTCACTGACAACAGGATCAAGAAATGTAGGGAGCCTGTTATTTTTGGTGTTATTTTTTATGTTTGTGTAGGTATCTTCTTTTGGGTTTGTTAGAAGATTACTTTCTTGCTTTTTCTAGGGTGTAGTTTCCGTCCTGTGTTGGCATTTTCCATCTATTATCCTTTGTAGGGCTGGATTTGTGGACAGATATTGTGTAAATTTTGTTTTATGATGGAATATCTTGGTTTCTCCATCTATGGTGATTGAGAATTTTGCTGGGTGTAGTAGCCTGGGCTGGCATTTGTGTTCTCTTAGGGTCTGTATGAGGTCTGCCCAGGATATTCTAGCTTTCATCGTCTCTGGTGAGAAGTCTGGTGTGATTCTGATAAGTCTGCCTTTATAAGTTACTTGCCCTTTTTCCCTTACTGCTTAATATTCTTTCTTTGTTTAGTGAATTTGGTGTTTTGATTATTATGTGCCAGGAGGATTTTATTTTATCAGAAATATTTTCCACATAAATCACCATAAAATTTATCATAAAATGTTTCTATTCCATATTTCAATTAATTTAGCAATGTTTTACATGTCTACCACTTTACTCTTTAATTTTCCATGAAAATTATCAATTTTAATGTGTTTATCTGAAATATTTTCCATGTAAATCTTTAATGTTATAAAGTGATTTTTACATTCCTTTATTTCCCTTTTCAATAAATAAAAACAAAAATTAAGAAAATATATAGGGAGCCTACTGATAGGACAGAACAGTCACCATAGTGAAAATCATTCTAGTCGGGTTGAACCTGAACTCTGACGATCGCACAGGGACAGAAAAATAAACAACAAGTTGTTAAAAATGCAGCTTTATGTAACATTCAAAGCTGAACCTTAACTGTTTTATTTACAGATGCAATGCACATCAGGTGTAGTTAAGCCCAGGGAAGGAGAGCCGAGGCAGACATGGTGACAGACGGTGACAGGTGAAAGGCCTGGGGTCAGGCATGGGCTCTTGCTCACGTCGTGCTGACAAGGAGCTCACTTGGTTACACTGCTTTACTATTCATATGCTCTGCCCAGAGTGTGACCTATACATTGTGTTCAATTTTTGCATTGACTAAAATAATGAAGCAATAAACCAAAATATCAGTGATAATCCCTTAGAATCATAGAATTAATCGATTTAAAAAATTTCCCTGGAATGTCCAGTTTCCTATGTTTTTCAATTTACAGTGAGAGTCTAAAAGAAAATTCACAATCCTTTCTTTGTTTTTAGCTTGTTTTGGGAACATCTAACGTCTGCCACCTCTGTAAGTTATCAGCAGGAAATGCAGTTGGTTATAGTCACTTGTACTGCAGGGTGGACTCCAGACCATTTTCCCCACATGAAACCATTTCATATTTAACTCTGCCCTGGCCATGGTGACTACCATTGTGCTTTATGGCCCTGTGCACCAGATTCGTTAAGTTCAACACACATGGTGGGGTACATCGTGTTTGGTTTTCCATATCTGGTTTACTTCACTAAGTTTAATAGCATTCAGCTTTGTCCATGTTGCAATGTCAGGATTTCTTTCATTTCAAGAAAAAGAGGCAAAAAGAAATGAAAAGAAGGAATGGTGGGAGAAAAGGGGAGGGAGAGGAGGGAGAAAAGAAGGAAGAAGGAGTAGGAGGGAAGAGGGAGGGAGAGGGATGAGGAAGAAGGGAGGGAGAGGATGGAGAAAGGAAGGAAAAAGTAGGGGGAAGAAAGGATGGAGGAAGGAGGAAGGAGTAGGAGGGAGGGAGATGAATGAGGAAGGAAGGGATGTGGGAAAGAGACAAGAGAGAGGAGAGAATGGAGAGAGACTAAGGGCGAGCCAGCGAGGAAGCCAAGTCCTGACTGATAGTGGTCTGATTTCATCAGTCATTGCATAGTGCACACACACACACACGGATCAAGCTTTATGCCGTAAATGTGAGGAATTCCATCTTTTCAGTCATATCTTAATACAGCCAAAAAATGACATCCACTGCAGGGTTGCCATGAAGCTGGAGACTTCTGTTACGGGAAGTGGGCAGGTGTCACATATAGACCTTCCAGATCACAGTAAAGGGGGCACAGCAGCCTTTGAGGAGAAATCTATTTTTCTGTACTTCTTAGAAGAAAAATAAAGCAGTTAGGACAAACACAGGTAGGAAGATATGTGCCTAAGCCACTTAAGCCCTGGTGTTGCTGGAAGCTGGCTTCCTCGGCTTCTGTCATTCTGCCTTCATGCATCTGTTCTCAGTGTGTGCTTCCTGATGCGTGCATACAGCCACACACAGTCAGTCCTTCCCGGGATGGCCGTGCTTGCTTGAATTCAGCCTCGCACACATACAGGGACTGTTCTTATTGCTCACAAGGTGTGTGTGTTTGTGTGTGTGTGTGTGTGTGTGTGTGTGTGTGTGTTTGTATGTTTGTGTTTCTGTATCTGTGCATTTGGGTGGTCATGCACAGACACACACTATGTATATGCACCCATGTATGTGGTCTGTGTGTGAGAGCATGTGTGTGTGTTTGGGTGGTCATGCATACACATAAATGTATGTGCATGTATGTATGTAGTGTGTGTGTGTGTGTGGAGAGAGAGAGAGAGAAACAGAGAGAGAGAGAGATGATGATGATGATGATGATGATGATGACAAGCCAAGGATATTTGTCACTTTTTTGTTTGTTTGTTTTTTTGTTTTTCGAGACAGGGTTTCTCTGTGTAGCCCTGGCTGCCCTGGAACTCACTCTGTAGACCAGACTGGCCTCGAACTCAGAAATCCTCCTGCCTCTGCCTCCCAAGTGCTGGGATTAAAGGCGTGTGCCACCACTGCCCGGCTATTTGTCACTTTCAACCTCACTCTGTTGATCCAGGGTTTTTCAGTAAATCGGGAGCTAGGCTGGAAGGCAGCGAATCTCAGTGAGTGCTCATCTCTGCCCCTTCCCTCCCCAGGGCTGGAATTGCTCCGCATGTGGATTTTGACATGGGTTTTGTGGCTTTGACCTCAGATCCTTTCCATTGCAGACACATGTTCTTCCCTAGGAGTCCATCTGCCCTCTTTCAAATTCCATGTTTTGATTATCCTTTCTGACTTCTTTTACGCCCTGTATGCCTCTGAATGGAAAGAAACCCCTCATGTATTGCCAGTCAACACCAGAACCGTGAGCAAGATTGCAGGACAACTCTTGGGCTGCCACGTTAGCAGCTGGTTCCTCTCTGCTTAAATCTGTCCTGAGTCCTGCTCCTCGTTAATTAGTCTCACAGGAAAAGGCAGGCAAGATCATGCTGAAAAATGGGTTATTTTTGGAGTTCTCATTATTCTTTTATAATTGTGCCTCTGGTCATTTTTCATCTTCACCTTGGTAGGGTTTCTAATAAAAACTAGAAGCTAGACATCTTTAATTCATCCAGCTTACTCCAAGTGCAGGGCAGTGCTCATACTATATGAATGTTCAGAACTGACCCTTCACCAGGAAGAACCCATAATCTCAATGACTGATAACTGATATCAGCGATAATAACTAATCTCCAGAGTAAACAACAGAGATAACAATAGCTATAGCACCACCTTCGCATTCCATTTATAACCCTTTCTTACTAACTCACCTAATCCAGCAAAGACTGAATTAGAGAGCTGTTGCTTGGTACCATTTACAAATGAGGACACTGGGGCAAAGACATTTCCAAGCCCTGAGATTACTCCACAGCACAGTCAGAATGGGGAAAAAGTCAGGTAAAGTGAATCTTGACCCCAGTGTTCCTTTAACTGAAGCTGTGAATGAGGCTGGATGGAGTCTGAACTGGGAACAGACATCCCCATCACTGGTAAGACTGGCCTTGGAACCAGGAATCCAAAGACACTTCATCCAACCCCGAGTCCTGATCTAAGGCAGGAAGTGCTATTCAGCCTCCTGTATGTTGACACCCAAGGGCAGTGCTTGCCTGATGACCAGAACTTCTATTTTAGTTAAACATTCCTCAGTGTTGACTTTTCTAAGCATCTATTTGCATTCTAAAATGGCATAAATGACTGCATGAAATTCACCATGAGCACATTATACCTTAAATTCAAGGAAAGGATGGACAACTGGGACTCAGGAGCAAGGGGATAGAACATGTTGGCATGCTGCGGGAAGCAGGTGAAATGAGCATCATTTCTTTTTCTCACAGGTTTTCAGTCCCAGAAAAGATAAAAAGAATGTCTTTATTTATGGAGTTACTTTTGTAGGAACCAAACCAAGCATAACATAACATAACATAACATAACATAACATAACATAACATAACATAACATAACATAAAATAACATAACATAACCTAACATATAGAACATTTGCTTGGCTTTATGATCACTTAAATTTTAGTGTGTGTGTGTGTATGTGTGTGTGTGTGAGTATGTGCAGCACATTTCAGTTTATGCAGTGTTTAACAGCACACACACACACTTACACACACGTACTCACACACTTGCACACACATATATTCACACATTTACACACTTGCGCACACTCAGAATACACTTGCACACAAACTTATACACACACAGACTTACACACACACACACACACACACACACACACACCATTATACATATCTGCTCCTTTTTCTGCAGGGGAAAGAGAACTGCAAAAGGAAGGCAGGTTGGGCAGAGCTGCGTTTGAATGATGGCCTCCCCTACACGTTCAGTCCTCGCCAACAATCACCAGCTGGGGCAGGGTGTTGTCATCATAAATAAGAAAAATCTTCCATACATGTGCAATGGTGCCCTATTTGCAGAGGCTGTGGAAGACATAATTTAGAATTTGGGACATTTTTAAGAAGCGAAATCTTTAGTTTGGATCTTTTGGCATTAGACATAAAATACAACAGCTCACAGGAAGATATGGCTTCACTGAGCTAAGAAGAGACTCATTTTAAATGACTTTTTTGTATTGATCGCCTTCAAGAAATCTAGTGAGTAATTCCAACACCACTATTTTCTTGTTGTTTATTCATGTCTTCTACTAAAGAGAAGAAGTGCTTGCTAATGGAAGAATCAAAGCAAAATATTTACAGCGTACCGTGCTGCTGTTTTTGACAAGGGCTCATATGGTTAGGGGTTGGGTTGGTTTTTTTCCCCTTTTCTTCTGGCTCATAAAATTGTTTACATGAAGTGGTAGGAGGGAGATGAAGAATAACAGTTTTTCTTCAGCAGCTGGAGGTTGTCTGAATGGAGTCTGCGATTCCCGTGCATGTTTTGTGATGCAGATTTCTTTGAAAATGGTCTTGCCTGTACACCTTAAATACGTTTTAGAATTATTTTACCATGAAATTAGTTTTCTCCGTCATTGGCTTAGTTGGGTCCCCTCCCTTTTTTGATCAATGCTGGGACATTAAAGATAAAACCCTGGCTGCACATGCTATTTTTGGAAGTTCATATCTAAACATCCATCCGCAGCCGGTCAATGTGCTTCGAGAGGCAGGTCACTACCGTCACAGCAGTGTGACTGCTTACTACCCTCTGCTTTCCACCTGCGAGTCTACTTTCCATCCTATCAATGGCCCACATTCATATAATGAGTATCCATTACAAAGAATGAAAAGGGTATAATGGTAGCAAAAAGTAGCCCAGAACCTGGTTGCAACCCATCAATCCAGGTTTTAAATGTTTGAATCAAACAACTCATGCTTCCAAATCAGTGTAAGAAAGTAGCTTTTGGTGAGGATATCTGTGGAGGATGTTTTATGAGGGGGATGGACTGAGAGGTGGTGGTAGTAGTGCTGGTGATGGTGATGGCAACAGACGGAGCTTTGGTCGTGGTGAAGGAACTAGAGGTGGTTATAGTGGTCGTGGCACTGGAGATGGTGAAGGTCATCTTGGTGGTGATGTTGCTGGTCATAGAGAGGAAGGAAATGGTTGTAATAGTGGTAACAACATCAATAATAATAGTAGCAGAGAGACTTTGCACCAAGCGTCCCTACAAAGCCTCTATAAAGTGACTGGCGAAGCACTTCACTTCCAGTGCTCTGGCCATTTCATACCAGACAATAAGTTCTCTTTCCATGCTAACATGCTCTTTCCTTTAAAATTAGCTAAGGAATCCCTCATCCTCATCAAATAATGCTACAGGCATACATAAGAAAATTTAAAGCTAATAAAAATAAATTTTCAGTATTTGGTACCCATTCAACACACCATAGAAATGCAGGTTGTAAAGGGAGGCCAACCCTGTAATTTAACAGTCCCGAGGCTCCCACATGACCCCACCATCGAGAATAGGCTCTGTGTCATTGTTAGTTGGCACATAATTTTTATTCCACACTTTGAAATATGAATCTATTACAAAGGATCATGTTGGTGAGGCACTGGGGATGAATAAGTTAGGAATAGTAATTAGTTTGCAGACATTCCTTTTGAGGATGGCAATGCATTTTCCCCCAAAATAATTTCCTCCCAATCAGTTGGTTTATAATAAGAACAGTTTAGTTTGACTAAATTTTCACATTCTGAATGGACTGTCTTTATCTTCTTGACACATTATTTCCAAATTTCATTCTGCTTCTCCTTCTGCTCGCTCTTTCCCACAAAAGATATCCTCGTCAAGATATGTCAGCCCATGTCACCATTCCTCATGTCTATAGTATGAAGCCTTTCGCATTAATCAAACAAAAACAAACAGTGGTCCTCACTTGCATCCTGCATGCCCTCCACGTCCAGCCTCACCTTTTCTGTCAAGCTTGTTCTGACAGGGCTGAATGGATCACCTGTTTCTATTTCCTGAACCAATTGATGTCTTGTTCTGGTTTTAAAGACACCACTAAAATTTCAATATAATTAATTAATATAATAATTATTATATATAATTATATGTAACCACATATAAATATATAATTATATATATAAATTAACATAATTATTATATTATTTTTATATAATTATTATATTATATATTTACATAATAATTAATATAATTAATCAAATATCAATTCCTTTGTTATGAAGCCCTAGGCCTCATCAAATGTCTGACTGGCCACCAACATGAAACTTGTACCTATTGATTATACTCTTCTGAAGAAGCTCTTCACCTGGCCATCTCCCATTACTCTTTCTGCTTAAAAATCATTTATTCCAAGATGGCTCCTTACACTCCTCCAGTGCTAGCATTGCATAGTGTCTGTGGTTTTTTGTACCTTGGGAATTGTTTTAAATGTCTATCCATTTATACATCTATTTCCTTTGCCTCCCTGTTGCCTAGCATATATACGGTCCATGGTAGATGTGAATTTTCCTAATCTCTTTTGGTTTCAAGTCATGGAAACTTTTTTCAAGTGTAAGCAAAAAGGGAATTTATTGTTATGATTCAAAACCACATCTTTGGGGCAAAAGGCAGGGAGAGTTGCCAGGCCTTTGAGGATGGAGAATTGGAATTGGAAGCGGCATCTGCAGGAACCAAGACAATTTATCTAGCATGCACTCTGCCTTCAGGGTCAAATAACTACTAGCTTCTGCTTCTTCCTATATTTCAGCCATCTACAGACCAGGTTTTCTTCTTCCCTGGGTGTTTTTAAAGGGTGTCATGGGGCACCCAGAAAGGGAGGGAGTCAGGAGCAGGAGGACACTCCCACACTTCCACTCCAGATCCAACTGGTCAACCCTCCTCTGGTCTTCAGTTTTCTCAAGCAATCTAAACACTCAAAAGACTTTTACTAGAAAATGATTTTATCTAGAGTCTACCCCTACTTTATTAACACAATGTGATATATTACCCCTACCCAAAGAGCTTATTTTATCTGAAGTCCATCCTAATGAAGTCTGAGTTGGCGATTCTCTTACTATTTTGGTTAAAGAATCATAGCAGGGTTTGCCGTGAGATGTAAGTGTTACCCTACTTGGCTCTGGTGTAATAAAGCAGCTTATAACCAGCACCCCAGACCTCAAGGGATTACAACAATATGAATTTATTCTTCTGGGATGTGATTGGATAGGAACTGATCCTTGAACTTGCTTGGGTTTGGTGCAGTCGGGCATGGGGCAGCTCCTTTTGGAGCCGAAGCTGAAGATGCAGAAGTTGCTTGGGGTTTGCTCCTTTTAGGAGTCTGGGGAAGCATAGAATCTTGAAGATCTTGGCTTGGTGTTACTTCTACTTGCATCTTATTAAGAAAAAGTCCAGGCTGACCCAAGTGTTAGAGGGGTGTGGCTGCATGCATTAGCTCTACTCTGTTGTAGGCTAACAAGAAAATGAATAATTCCTGGGAGCAACAGTCATATCTGCCACAGTCCTAAACCAGTTACATGATTTCCATGCATTTTAGTTTCAAGGTCAAATTCAAATTCTTTTTTGTTTGTTTGTTTTTTTATTTTATTTTGTTGTTGTTGTTCAATGCACCCTGATCACAATCACTTCCCATTTCTCCCAGGTCCACCCTCCTGCCCTAGTGCTTGCCCCTTGAAAACAAAAACAAATAAAACCAAACAAAAACCAAACAAAAAAAACAAAAAATAAAAAAACAAAAACAAACAAAAACCCCATCAAATCCAATTTGTGTTGCCTGTATACACAGAGAGTGTGGCCAAACTCTCAGTGGTCAGCCCTTAAAGAAACAAGTTAAATTCTTAATCTAGGGAATCTAGGTATACATCTGCCCCTTGATATATCTGTCCAGTCTTATTTCTTCCTAATTTCTATGTGTGCAGTTCATCGTCAGCCAGATTATGTCTCGGTTTAAGAGAGGGTGTTGCTTCATATCTTTCTTTTCTGACTATTTTCTCATTGTTTAATCTGACTATCTTATTTTGCCTTTATACATGAAGCCCAACAGAGGCTTATGTGTAGGAACTCAGCCATGTTTTCCCCAAACTCACAGGAAGGCTCTCTGCCTCTGAGCACCCTGAACTACCACCATCTCACACTGGCCATTATACTGTGCTGCTGTTCTAACTTGCACTCCCCCAACTGAAACAAAGGTTTCTCAAGGACTACAGGAAATCTGTTAACCTACTGTCCTAACAGGCAAGAACCACAGCTTACATTCCTAGTAGACACGTGCTCTAGGGCTGTGACTAGAAGGATATAAGGTGGGAATATGTCCTGGAGGAAGAGAAGAAAGAAAGGAATGGCAGTATCAGATGGTGATTGGTCTTCTGTGAGAGAGTGCACTCTCTGTATTAGACATTAAGCTTCAGTTGGGAAGATCTTATACCCAACGCTTAACCAACACAACCCTGACTGCTGAGTTTGCCCCTGTTACTCCTTTATAGAGACCATCCAAATATTTAGCTAGATGAGCACATTCTCGGACTACCCTTCCCTTCCCAAAGTCAACTGTGTGCTCTTCCACCTCCTTGTAATGCATCACGAATACTGTCTTTCAAGCAGTGTCTGCTTGAACATGGGTGGGTTTAATGACACAAAGGATACTCTTTCCCTGTTGTTGATGGTTACATTATAGGCTCAGCCTTAGGCACCCACAGTGGAATGGCGACGAGGAAATGGTGACTTATTTGTCCATTTTCTTATTTAAAAGACAAAGGATGATGTATGTTTCCAGAGCTGAATTCTTTCATATTCCATACATGTGTGTAAAGGAGTTTATCTTTCTCTGAGTACTTATGCCAACACACCCCAGAACATAACTGACTGGATAGCACATCACAGTAAATAATTCCTTAAAATGTAGGCACTGGCTTCTTTTAAAATGCATGTGTATGTCCTAAAAATAGGTACAGAGTTTGACACATACCTGATTGCCTCTGTGATGTAATCTGAAGTGTCTGGCTTGCAACCTTTCCTGGAGAAGGTGTCTCCTCGTTTCACCTCTGTATCCAGTGCTAGGTAGCAGTTTGCTGTATGGAGGCAGTGAACAATTACCCAAAATGTGTGTCTGCTCCTGGCAGAGACTTCTACCTCCTGGCTTTCAAAGATGATGGATGATAGCATATTTTGAGAAATGTGATTTCTCTGGAATAGGGAGTTTGGATCCAGCAAAGGGTGGAGCTTGGTTTCTACCGGACACCAAAATGGACAGTGTGGCTGGCAGGAGTCAAGAGGTCATGGAATGAGAGCTACAGTATTTCATAAAGAAAAAAATGTAGGCATGATGTTCCTCGAGAATTTGTTGGCTGAAATCCATGCTAAGTGAGAAATCATAAATGCCCTTTTTAAAAAGAATTCCAGTGTGAATTTATTTCCATTATATGGTTACAACCCAATAGAATAGGAAGGGCATGAGCTTGGGTCTTCTTGTGGCCTTTGGGTGAACAATAAAAGGTGTAGAGCCTTGCAGAAGTGACTGTCAATAGACATTGAGCAGTGGAAATCAATGGGAGGAAAGTGGCTCATTTTTGCTTCATTGATTTTTTTTCCTGTTCAATGGCTCCTCCTCATTTTCTGTATCTTTTCCTGTCCCTTTTCTGTTGGACACATCTTAATGTCAGTGCTCTGCACTGGGCACCCTACTGAGACGAACAGTTCCTTTAGTTGTGTGGAGGTGTTAGTGGCTAGTTGTTAGTGGTGACAGTGTATAATAGCTGTGTGAGGCTAGAACGAGGCCTGGGGGAAATGACAATTGTGTCTAGACCCCAGAAGATTCTTTGGGAAGGATGGAGGAGAGAGATGCTAGGAGCATGGGGTCAGCTAGCTTAGTGGTTGTGTTCAAATGGTCCTGGGCCCGCTGAACAATGCACAACAGCAGATTCCACAGAAGAAACAGAGTTCTGCAGCTGTCCCAAGGGAACAACAACAGGAACTCTGCTCTCGCGGAATGGTGGGCGCTCTGTAGTATGTAAAGTGCCCCCTACCATGCTGATGGTTTCAGGAGAATGAAAGGAGAACCCCAGCACTTAGCATACAGTAATACAAGTATAATAATGATTGGGAGCTATTTGCCTATCTTTAATCATCAAACTAAGGGGAGGAGTAACTGGACTGTGAAGAAGGGAAATTAGAAAGGCAGGAGAGAGGACCTCTCTGTGGTACTGGTTCCAGTCAAGCTTCTTCAAAGGGGAATCCTGCTACAGGAAATTATTATCGCTTAGATTTATTTCACTTGTTGCTTTTGAATAATGTCCCATATGCTTTTCACATTTCTAACATTCAGAAGAAAAACTAAGGCAGGGCCTTTTAAAAATGCATAAACTTAAATTGAAGCTGAGTACAATGCCCAAGGGAGACCTCAGACCCTGTTTTGTCCACTGATTGATTGTTAAGCTCATGCCTTATAGGAAAGTAGTTGAGAGTTCCAGGAATTTCTCCAAAAGGAAAAGACTTCAAATGCAGCTCTGCCCTAGCATAATTGATAATAACTGTTTTTTGTTATTTCTAAATCAACTTTCCAATTCATATTTTTGCATCTGAAATTTTCTGTTCCAAAACCCAATGAAGAATCTCAAATGCTCTTGGATTTCCTAAATGGATTCGCTTCTCTGAGCTATTTATACTCATACTATACTTCTGCTGTTCTGGTCTGGGACCAGGCAGACGAGCAGCGACTTACAAGTGCACGTCATGGTCTTAGCCTTGGAACAGGGAAGCCTGTGCTGACAGAACCCTGGGCATGCTAATCAACAATGACAGTCAGCTGACAGAGCTTTTAAAATAGGCCCCATAAATGTATGTGTTCCTTAAGGCCTTGTGCATTAACACAAGGAAAATAATGTAGTTGCTTGGTAATAAAGATGCATGTGTCTTTAAACCATGTCTCACACATTTTCTTCTATTGCCCTGGAAACTTCTGTTCTCTCCACAGCCATGAGATCTGCTAAAGTTGCTGTATGGAAAAAACTGGACACAATATAATCCTAAGAAAATGCACATTTCCCAGTAACTGGGACATTACAAAGGAAAAGCCTTCCCAACTAGTTCTTTTTCTTTGTTAATGGTATATACACTACATAATTGGAGGCTGAATTTATCCTTTAATCATCATCCAGAAAAAAAGAAAAAAAAACCCAGCTGAAATGACTTCAACGTTGTCTTCTGGTAAGCACAGTGGCTCATCACTGCAAACGAAGCAGATAGCTGTGATTGGGTGCCAAAACAAATTTGCAAGATGAAATAAAGCTAACCACAATTAGCTTAACGCCCTCTAAAAATCCTCATGCAAGGAAGTGATGGAAAGGCAAAGAGAGACATGAAAACAGACAGAGAATCAAACCAAACAAAAACAAAAACCCAAACCACAGGATTTTCTCAGTCTTAAGACTCCAACCATTTCAGAGGCTCACCTGCGTTCCGAATGCTCGCCGCCATCTTCCCAGATGGTAGACGGGAACTTGAAGGGAAGGAGAGTGAGCCATGCCTTTGCTTAAAGGACAGTTGTGCATCATCACAGTTACTATATGTAAGAAATGCATCAGAGATAGATATGATAGGCAGTGTCAATCTCTATCTTGCTGGGGCCTTGAGACCCCAGGATCATAGATAATTAGATTGATTCTTCTTGACAGCCTTTGGGTTTCCTAGACATAGCTGATGGCTAGTTTGCAAAAGAAGACTGAAAACTGAGCCTGGAGTAGTTCCTTAAGACCTTTTAGCACCTGCAGTGACATTACATCCTGTGATTGTGTCCAAATGTTGCTCACTTGGATGGGATACCTTTGGATATACTGGCTTGAATCAGAAATAGACATATATTTGTGCTGTTAATGATAGAAAGCCAATCCCCGAGGAAAATCTGACATCAAAAGCTAATGCAGTGGAGCTGAGGATGACAAAGCCCTGATTTGATAGTGTCCTCAGGTTTCTGTAAATAATTCAGAGAACTTCACACAGAGGGGCAAATAGAATAAATTGTTAGGGGCAATTTCGTGCAAGTCAGAGCTATGTAATATTGGGTATGAGTTTCTGGGGGAGGGTGGTTACTTTTCAACATCCTGCATGTTTTTCTTTTCAAGCACTCACGTGTTTCATCATAGCACTGTTCATGTAGCATTTCTTTTGATTTTCCTTGTGATGACCCAGAGGCAACATCTCACACTTGTCCTCTTCATTCCTTCCTCACTATCTAGCACTCACAACAAGCTAAGCTTTTACTCTTCCTGGTCAACATCCCCTCCATGATGCTACAGCCTCAGTAACTCATTCAGAAGACAATGCACCCTTAAGGCTGACATAAGGGGACAGTAAACAAAGTGGGATATTAAAGGATGTTTTATTGTGATCAACAGACACCCTTAAGAATAAGAACTGCACAGGAAGGTGGGAAGGGTCTTGGAAGGAGGTGGGATATGGAAACTGTGATTAAAACATATTATTTGAAACTCTTTAAATAAAAAAGAGAAAAGAATGTCAACTGCAATTAACAGATAACGAAAGTTAAAATTCACCTACCCTCCATGTGCTCTGGGGTTCACTGACAACTGTGAGGCGTGGCAGTTAAAGAGGATGTATGTGTTTATAGGATAAGGTTTTCTCAATTCCAGAGCTTGTAACCATGCATACCTTACATCTTTGGACATAAGGAATAACTAATTTCTATTATTAAGAGGCTTGTCCATGCTGAAAACAAAGTACTATGCCATCCACTTGTTGCATGCTTCATTAACACAGAAAAAATAAGACAAAAAGTTTCTGTTTGAGTAGCAAGAAGGCTCAAGTGTGAAAAGGGGGAGGCTAACTTTTCCTATAAATAATTTTACCCTAATTAGGTATGGCCAGTAGTTTGTAACTAATTAATGTTTGCTTAGAGAGAAGGAAAAAATACTTGTTCAGTGCCTAAGGCTCAGAACGTAGGGTGCTAGTCGATATGTGTTGAATATATAACTGATGTGACCATTTGAGAAACTAGAATTAAGACTTTGTATTTTAAACAAGGATAGATCACTTGATTTGACTTGTGTTCATTAACTGCCTGCAGATATAAAATGGTAAATGTCTAGAGAAGGGTTAAGGATGTCAGAAACACAGAGAAGGGAGATTTCCTGGAATAGCTCTAAAAGTGTGTATTTAGAGGTATACAAAGGATGAGGTAGACAGAGGAAGCCGACAGAGTTGCTGAATAGCAGCCCATTAACTCCCACATAGTTCCTAGATTCATCTCCATTCCAATTATTTACCCGCTTCCTGTCTGGATGGAAGCTGACCTTACTTCCAAGTAAGTGCTTGTCAGTCACTACCATTGACCCAGTTGTCATGTGACATTATATTATTAATTAAGCAGGATATTATACTACCATGGATACCATGCTATTTGTGTCTCCCACTCTGTGCCTATTTCATGCTCCCAAATCGGTTGTTTACCAACTCTGTAAGGGAGAGATGATATAGATGATCACTCCAGTAATGTATACGGGATTTGATTAGATTGTTTGCTATGGTCAAAAAAAATCCAAATATAGAGGGAAAATTAAATGCACATTAGATTATTTTTCTTTCTCTTGTGTTATACCATTGGAATAACTAGAAAGGAAATCCAGGAATAAGGCATGTGAGACTCACCATCCATCTACCCATCTCTCCATCCACCCACCCACCCATCCATTCACTTATCCATCTATCGATCCATCCACCCATCCATCCATCCATCCATCCATCCACCCATCCATTCACCCATTCATCCATCCATCCATCCACCACCCACCCATCCATCCATTCATCCATCCACCCATCCATCCATCCATCCATCCACCACCCACCCATCCATCCATTCATCCATCCACCCATCCATCCACCCATCCATCCACCACCCACCCATCCATCCACCACCCATCCATCCATCTATCATCTACTCACCCATCCTTTCCTTCTTTAATTCATCCGTTCATCCACCGATCCAGCCATCTATCCACCTATTCACTCATGCGGCCAACAACAATTTCATTCACTTGACAATTAGTTATCCAAAGTCCACTGTATATGAGGTCAGAATATGGAATAAGAGATTGATAATAGTCCATGTATCAAGGATGTCTCTCTGGTTGGGGTGATTATATATTCCAAATTAATGGCCATTAGCTGGAATAGTCAGAGATTGACCAGGAGGCTATAATTCAGCATGAGTAAGTCCAGAAGAGAGCTGTTTGCTAAAGGGTTTGAAGGAGTTATCTTGGAAATTTTTATCATAATTAGACAACATTGTTATTGAGAAGATAATGAATCTATGCCTTGGAGTTCCAGGAAAACCACATCTTTGCAGTATTTAAGTGTATAGGGAAGGACATCCAGAGATGAGAATAGCAAGACAAACAAAGCCTCCATTTTGAAGACCATGTAGGTTGTTATCGGAGGACTTTGAGTTTGACTTAATGTAATGGGTAACCATTGAGTAAATTTACATAAATAAAAAGCTTTGTTTTAAACTTTAAAATTCAAACTCTGAGTGTATAGGAAATTAATAAAATGGTTTAAGATCAGAGGCCGGCAACCTAGCTCCATAGGTGCAGGTAAAGATTGGCAAGCTGATCTAAGGCAGTGATAATGGTTAGCTTTGGATAGACTTGGGAAATAGATGCCAAGTCTATATAGATTCTCTTATAAGGTAGAGAATTTGGTAGTTGCTGATATAGACACTGGGCAGTGTTAGTTTAAGTTATGTTCTAAAAAATAGGACTTTATACTGTAAGAAGAACTGTTTTTCTTTCATATAGAATCACTGCTGGTCTAGGCAATTCTTCTAGCCAATCGCTACACATGCTCAGAAATACAGTCATCTCAACCTTATGTTGCCTCCTCCTCAACTGGGAGTGATCCTTTACAGTAGCACACACTGAAAAAAGGTGGCTAGGGAACTCTGTGTGACAGTCTTAGTGCCTGACTCTACAAGGCACCCATTGGAGTATGCTCCTGCTTCATTGGCTGGAACTAGACATGTGGGTCTGCCCAGATGCAGAAATGATGAGTTTACTCTTCAGTGTGCTGAAATATGGAATTCCGCATGCTAGAATATTGCCTTCCACAGGACTAGCAAGCTCTCATTAGTGTGTGTGTGTGTGTGTGTGTGTGTGTGTGTGTGTGTGTGTGAGAGAGAGAGAGAGAGAGGGGGGGGAGAGAGAGAGAGAGAGAGAGACAGAGAGACAGTGTTTGTGTGTATGTGTCCATATGCATGTGCATGTACATGTGTGTGTACATGTGTGTGACTGTGTGTATGTATATGTGCGTGTGAGTGGGTTTGTAGTGAATGATGGTGTGTGAGTGAGTGTGTATGTTGGTTGGTTGGTAGTGGACCCAGTGATCGAGTTTCAGACCAATGACTCATAAGATGAGGAAGATAGCTATGTCTGGATGCTTTCATTACTTCAGCTGTTTGTCCTGAAACCAATGTTAAGCTTTTCTCCATTTCTGGAGTTCACATGCCACTGTCTTCTTCCAGCTTCACTCTACTTAGCTATTCATTGGCTTCAACTTCCTAACATTGATACTAGTCTCCTTTCTGGATTTTGTGGAAATCCAGAGTGGTTACAAAAAGTGACAGCCAGCAAGTTCATCGTAAAGTGCCCTTGGTGTGGTGAAGAAATGTTTAGGTTCTCATGAAGGTGGCAATGTGTTGAAAGAGAAATAAAGGGGAAGACAAGATGGCTCAATGTATACAGATGCTTGCCACCAAGCCCAGGGACCTGTGTTCGATCCCCAGCACCTTGCTGGAGGGAGAGAACCTGATGCTGAGAGTTGTGCTCTACCTTCTACATGTGAGCCTTTCACTTGTGCACCTACACACAGTAAATAAATAAACACTAAAAAAAGCAGTTTAAAAGAGAACTGAAATGGGTTGGGTACTTGTTGTTCAGATTCACTTAAAATGAAAATACTAATTTATATCAAAAAGATATTTTTCTATTTAAATATTTAACTTTTAAATTTTATGACAAAGGATTTGTGATGTTGGTAAGAAATGGAGATTTCTTGAATTCTGCTATATATTAAATTCAGGACCCAAGGAGACAAACAAATACAGCTGTGTATTCTGTCTTAGACACCAATTAAGTCGCAAAAAAAAAGAGTTATCTGAAAGCAAAGATCCCTAGAAACCTTATCACAGATGTTGAAAGAACTTCATGACAGTGAAAACTTTTAAAACGATATTCATTGATTTAAACAAGTAATCACCAATAGGAGTAGCATCCACCTTTTCCTCTCATGCAAGAAGAGAAGGACATGGTTTATTCTTTCTACCAAGGGACTGGCATCCAGTTTCCTCTTGTGTCTGTAAACATGAATGGTGTGAATTCAGAGTTGTGGATTTCTGCTTTTCCAGAACACCTCTGCTCCCCTCAAGAGTTATAGCAGTATGAGTTACAGGAGCTCATGCCTTCCAACCTCTGTGCATGGGCTGTCTTTGTTGCTTCCCCCATGTGATCTATCCTCAGAAAACACATGTAGGCCCTTCTTGATACTCTACAGGCCAATTCTGGGATTTCAGGAAACTCGCAAAACCTGAGGTGGTCACTAAGATAAGAAGGAGTGAAGCCCAATCTCTGGCAGCCTGTGTCACAGGCTTGATGTGAGGCGGGTGGCATCCTGCACATGAAGTGCCGTAGAAACCAGCAGGTGCTGTGCGATGAACTCAGAAGGGAAACTAATTATTTTCCCCAATCCTCTTTCTGTGGCCAGGCTCTGCCTGCCTCCCTTGCGCTGTGTCCTCCCCTTCCTTTGTTCTCCTCACGTCTCACTCTCTTCTCCCCCTCACAACATGCTTACTTCCTTGCTCTCAGCTCACCACCCTCTGTGCTTCATCAACTCCAAAAATAAGAGGCTATAAGGGGCAGGATAAAAACATCCCTGAAAGTCTAGGCAAAACTCTCTTTCCTTTACACTTGTGTCCTCAAGTGTCTCAGTCACAGCGTCATGTGCTGGAGATGCTTTATAAATATTCTTATTAATACTAACAGAAGAGTCGCCTATTTCTACAGCAGTGGTGATATTTACTAGTTACCTATGGCACTGCTATTCAGGGTCCTCTCCCTGGGGCAGGCAAAGGCTCATTATTTTGGACTGTCAATGTACTTTCTTTGTAACGTCTCCCAGAGGAGACTGCCTGACAGAGCAGTTATGATACTGAGATCATTATCTTTCAAATCTGCCTCCTTGAAGCCAAAAAGAATCTACCTCCTGTTCATGTGATAGTAATTTAAAATCTCTTTCGATTTACATTTTTTTCTTTATTAAAAAACTTTTCTAGGAAACTCAGCTTGGATTCAGTGCTTTCTGCTGTCTGTATAGGGTTAACAATTTCTCTGGGATCCTTGGAGTGTTGTTAGAAACCCATAATGATCAGATGACTCCGTGAAGGTCACTTCCTGACAGACAGCTTAATCTGTCTAGATCCTGACCAGCTTTAAGAATGACTCTCCATCAATTCCATATTGTGGCTCCTTTCCCCCACTTCACATTCACTCAAACATTAAGTATAATTACAAAGGGACAAGAGATCTGTAGGAAAGTGTAAAATGAGAAAGATTAATCTGCATAGTTCCTATCAATATCATACTCAACAGATACTGACTCAAGGGAAAGTGGAAAATATTTGTTTTTCTTGTGACATTATTGGCAACTTTTTATGACTTTGGTGAATCTCAACCTGTAGTAAGAATACGTGGTTTCTTTGGAAAAAAACCCACAAGAATATTATAGGAAAAGATTCTCATTTTAGTTCCATGTACAGGAACATGGGGCTGCCTCACAGCAGGTGACTATGATTTGCCTCATGCTCTAGTCAGGGTTTGGCTTTGCCAGCTGCAGATAGTTTCTGGGAATATGTGATACTTGGAATTCTGCAACTGGGGCTGGTTGGCCTAATGGATGTTTGCATGCTGTTGGTTGTGATTTTTTGTAATTTGTTAAGCAATCATGTGCAAAGACACAAAAAAGAAGAGATTAGGTATCCTGATGGCAATGATCATGCTTGGCCCAAGGGACTTGGCACTTCTAATCAACAAGAAGTCAACAACAATATTGTCTCTCCTTCCCCTCTATCCTTTTTGTTCTCTTCAACCCAGTGTTAGGGGATTGAAAGAGAAGAAGTAGAAGGTTGGTGAAGGGTAGAAGAAAGAAGACCCCACAAGTTAGTCAGAAATCTACTCACACAACCAATGGCTATATCAACATGCTACATATTTAAATCATCTCTTAATTTACCAATTGGTTATATCGTAAGCAATGCTTATTTTTTAATTAGTAATTTAGTGTCTTGGTTACTAGGTGATGTGATTATTGATGATATGCAAAAGAATTAGGGTTATCTGATGCCCAAGTAGGGCAAGAGTTGGTTAGGGTAGGGACTACTTTCAACTGCTTCAACTGATCCATCTGCTTCCCCCTCTGGAAATATTTGGGATTATAGGTCTGTATGCCACTTCCTAGGTCTAGGGGTACTTGGGAGTCAAGTTTTGGGCCTTTGTTCGGCTAGGCCAACACTCTAACCCTGGAGACATATTCCCAGTCTTAAGGGTAAGCAGGAATACATGGATGAAAGGATGAGGTTACGCTCCACTCAGGGGAAAGCACATGCATATGCTTGGTGGAAGGAGGAAGAGGGAACCGTTATTAAACAGAAAAGGAGAGGATATGTCAACAACTCAGAACAGGGAGGCAATGAGAAGCAACAGAACAGATTATTAATGTTATGTGCATCACACATCCAAAGCCATTCATAGTGACTAAAGAATTTAAATAGTGTGACAGCATCAGAGTTTTAGTTTGGGAAAAAAATAGCTTGATTGTAAATAAAGGATTCGTAGTGATTTCACACTTAAGATAGTGGGAAATTTGAGATTTTGTTTTTATAAATGTCGCGGCTCGTATTATATCATCACATCACACATCACATTGGATTACTGTGTATCTTTGTAGATAATGTGATTCACTTAATATATAAGCTTTTATTGCAAGAGAATTTTATCCCATGTATATTGGACATGGTCTTAATTTTTAGAACAGTGTAGGTATAGTAATTTCACTGGTAACCTTGAACTATACTTCACCTATGCATAACTCTTCTGCCCCAATAGTGTAGTATACTGTTCTTGCTTATTGATCTATATATACATATGGATAGCACTTTGGATTTACTCTTGGTAGTATATATTCTGCAGGATTTTCATGACATGGCGTGCTGATGTGATAGGAAACAGAGCTGTGAATATATACCAATTACCTTTGAAGATTATCCTGAATTTTATTTTTAAGGAACATTTTGTGATTACATTTTAACTCTTCTAAAATATCCTTTCAAAGCAAACAATCTTGAATTCTAACAGAGACCGGTGTTCTTTGGTATCCTCACATCAGGAGACCCTTTGGGAGAGGGAGAAGTCATGACTCATTGAGACAGGCACTTATAAGAGCATCACAATCTTGTAGAGTGTTAGGCATTAATTCACAATGGCATAAAGTGACATATAGCTACAAACATTAATTATACACCATTAATTGTACATGACTGAGAATTCACAACTCTGCTTGAGAACTGATACCTCTAAATCGAAAACTTTAAATTGTTGGTGACATACATTAGACAGTTATTTGAATCATGCATTTGTTGATATTTGTATGCAAGGCACTTCAGTAAGAGAAGTGAGTTCCCCATTATTGGTGTTTTTATGCCATAGCTTGTAACATGTTTCCTGATTGTAATCAGTATTTGACTGAGCAGAGCCAGGAAGTGGATGAGACCCTGGGTCATGCCCATGCTTTGTAAGCTTACATCATTATCCCTTTCTGACATGAGCTTGAACATAATTATAGAGTCCACCTGCTGGCTGGCTGTGTGCACACTGCAAATGCAGCCATGCTCAGTGTTTTCCATTTTGTTGAACTATGTTCAAAATGTGAGGCAGGTTGTGTCCATCCATCACTGTGAACAGAAACAGCTGTATTCCTCCCTAGAGTGTCAAATGTGAGTGGTCAGCCACATTACAGAAAAATTAACTCATGTTTATTTGGCAGGAAAAACTGTTTTACCTCAACAAATCCATAAAAGCTGTAAGCTTTCTGAACGAGGGGTGGATGGCTTTCATTCTAAATGGCTCATTTTTATTGTACTCCAAATGATCTTTTTTTTTTCTTGTTTCCCCTCTTTTGGCTTCCTCTCTTTGGATGTGCGTGGATCTGGTGACCTTGACTTCTGTCCCATATCTCAGGTAAGTAATGGTGATTTTGCTGTTTATATTTATTCCTGTGTTGGAGTGACATATGGCTACAAACATTAATTATGTGCTATCAATTATATGTGGCTGAGAATTCACAACTCTGCTTGAGAACTGATACCTCTAAATCAAAAACTTTAAATTATTGGTGACATACATTAGACAGTTATTTGAATCATGAATTTGTTGATATTTGTATGCCAAGGCACTTCAGTAGGAGAAATGAGTTCCCCAAACTTGGTCTGTAAATTGATTCATCATTCCCCATTGACTAATGCCTAACTTCTGAATGGCAATTCTGCTTCATGCCTTCAAAAGATGAATTCTGGTTTCTTCTCTGTCAGGTGGTTGATTATTTATAAAGATTAGAAAAATGAACTTGGTGGGTATAGCTGGGCTATGAAAACTTTTGTCAATCAAATCATCATTTTGGTGATGAAAGATCAGGCATGTTTGTATGGTACTTTTTCCTCTTGAAGTAGAACACATGTATAAAATGATTTTCTGGGTTAGTTTGAACGCCTCCATTTAACTGCATTCATTTGATCTTCTGTCTCTTGCATGGAAGTCTATTTTATGAGGGTTGCCCTAGAATTTGTGGGGTAGGTAGATTATTTTTCGAGAATAGATACACAATAGTTCTGCTGTCACATGCAAGTTAATAATGAAGATATTTTATGAGGAATGTACTCTTAAAGAATTTCTTCATTGCATGAACATCAAGGATTTTAGTACCCAAGCAATAGGACATAGTTAGATCATCACAGAAATCTAGTGTAAGCTATCACTATTCAAAATGTTGTTAGATTGGTTGGGACTGTATATGTACAATAGTTTGTGTGCTGCATTGACTGAAGATGCAGATTAGCAGTATACATAATATTTAGATGTCTGTTTATTCACCTTCAATTTCTGAGTCCCCGAAATGACTCAGACTCTATATGTAGCCAAGGATGACCTCAAACTCCTGACCCTCCTATACAGACATCCTAAGATTTAGTATCACAGGCACACTGTACCAAGCTAGCAAAGTAGGGAATTCTGAGTGACAATTGTTAGGTAAATGAAATAATATTACAATGGATAAGTTAAACAAAGCATTCTTAGAGATTCTCTAAGAGACATCTTTATATTATTGGCACAAAAGACAATGGCAGGTCTAGCCTTTATTAGCTTTTGGCCCCAAAGAGCAGCCTTTGAAGTTATGATTTGACATTATAACTTCAGTTTTCGCCCAGGCTTTTTATAGCAAAATGAATGCTGTAAAAACAAATTACAGTTAGTAAATTTCTCTTCGTGTTAATTGGTAGCTCTTAATTCATTAAGACATACAACAAACTTATAATATGCTGTTCTATGGATATTTTTCTAAATATACAAACATGTGTTTTCTCAAATTAGTAGGAAATCAAACAAAACATTGTTTCTATTTTTGGCTACCAACTAGGAAACAGATCTAAACCTTGTGCATAACTATAATAATTCTCATCCTAATTTTTTCACAAAGTCCTTTTGCTCCCTAATATTTTTCTCTTGTCTAAAAATAAAAAAAAAAAAACCCTATCATTTTCAGTAGCATGGCTCACATGTACTAAAATTTGGTGTGTCTTTTTCTTGGGAGATTTTTAAGTGTTAAGTAATATTAATATGAGTCACTGTAGCTAGTATCCTATGAGTGTTCACTGGCACTACTGTCAGAATAATTTGTATTAGCCGTAAACATGTATACTCTTCCTCCTCTTCCCATCTTCCTCTCCCTACTCTTTCTACTCCCTGTAACTCTTAATCCGTTTCTTCTTTTCCTCTTCCTAGACTTCTGAAGTTTGTTTTCTTGCTTCTGCTGTGTAACCCTAGGTGTCCTAGAGCTTTCTGTGTACTCAACTGTGCTCTGACCCACTGCCTCAGCTGCCATGTGCTGGAATCTTAGGCATGCACTACCACATTTCCTTCTGTTGGGATTTTGAGGGGATCAGTTGTTTATCACATAACACTGCTTGCAGAGCTCCTTCGTCAACCTTTGTGCTCTTTTTGTCCTACTTAGTATTTATGTCCCTTCCTATGTGAAAAGCAAGCTGCATTTGCATCTTCCACACGCAGAGTGCATCATGTAGCTCCTCTGCTCCTATGTAACTCGCGTGCTTCCTTGTCATATGAAAGAAGCCTCGAGTTCCATCGGAGCCTGCACACATGGGGCTGCATTCTGTTTTCTCTAAGATTTACTTCTTTTGATGGCATAAGCAAAGACATGACTTATTGGAGTTAAATCTTCAAACAATTTTATATTCAATAACAACTAAATACAGTTTAATAAGAGCATTAAAAAGTTACCCCAGACATAGGACCTTAATCCTATAATTGTTTTATGTTTAAGACATATAGAAAAAGAAGATTATCTGGCATATTTTTTAAAAATTAATTATTTGTTGCAATTATAAAATAATCACATAATTTCCTCATTCCTTTTTCCCCTCCAAACTCCATGTAGTCCCTTTGCTGCTCTCTTTCGAAATCATAGACTCTTTCTTTAATTGTTGCTGTTGTTGTTTGTTGGTAGTGGTGGTGGTGTAGTGTGTGTGTGTGTGTGTGTGTGTGTGTTATGCTCCTAACTACATAGATACAATATGCTCATATCTGGGGAAGATTCTTTCTGGGGATCTTCATGCTTTCAGTTGCCAGTAGTTATTTTTCTAGGTTTGAGGCCTCCCGAGCTTTCTCTCACATGAGATTGTCTATTGGTATTAGTGTTGTTTAGATCATGTTTTGGAAGCTATGTTGGTGATACTTCATGGTGTGGGTTCTGACATTTAAGGGAGACACACTCAGCGACCTCCCCATTGCCCTGGCTCATACACTCTCTCCTCCTACTCTTCACAATGGTCCCCAAGCCTTAAGTACAGGGTTGATGGATCAGATCTTTCAGTTGACACTGTGTTCCCACAACTGCAGTGCTTCCATGACTTTGTTTTAATTGGTTGTGAGTTTTTTTGTAATGGTCTCTATTTTTTGCAAAGAGAAGCTTCTTCAGTGCAGGGTGAAGGCTGCATTTATCTGTGGATATAAAGATAAAAATTTAGAATGTACTTAGGGCTCATGCTGGTATAATAAAGGGGCAGTCATATGTTCTTCTCTGAGATGTATGGTTTCGGTATCTCTGAGTAGTTAGTTAGGTCTCCAACACCAGATATAATTTCACTATGAGAGAGTCTTAGGTCCAATTGTCCAATTAGAGAGCTGATGGCTACTGCCATTGCATTCCTCCCATTTCTTAACCTATAAGGTAATTGTGTCCTGCTGGTCATTGTTGCTCATTGGTGGTATTACTGGTTGAATCCTCAAGTAAAAGTAAAGTACCAGAACACATGTATAAATCTCAGAAAAGGAACTAAGTCTGAATGGTTATAAAGAGTGAAGTGCTCAACCATAAACAAATTATTTTCAATATACTTTTAAAGGACATTAAGTAAAAATAAATGGACAGGGCTGAATTTCGGTGCCATTAGGATTATTAAAATAAAAACAGTATTATCGTGCTGAATGATTTATGAAATGACAGTTTTGCATTGACCAGAATGCAAATGCACTTAAACTATTAATATGGATGTTACAGTGTTGAAAATGGTTAGGATATTTAAATGATATGGGTACAGACTCCATCTTCCCAAATAGCAAACAATTGCTTTTCATTGTAATGATGTCACCTGAGAGGAATATTTTCTTAGAACGCCTGCATCATCTGGTCCAAAGATAGAACTCCCCCAAAATATCTACAAAGTGTCAATGCATTAAATATAGGTCTTTTCACAGACTTTTCAGGGCAGTAGGCAGACTTGTTGATACCCCACATCCTGTCTCTATTATTATCCGGATACAGTGAGCCTCTGGGAGCTTCACGTCTTTGAGCACATTGTGTTATTTGCTGTTCCTACTGTCAGGATTGAGCCCCATCTAGGTAGCCTGAGTGAGCCCATGGTGAACCATGCAAGAACCTTCAGTTCTACCATGTATTCAGGATTTGCAATTGCTTACATAACATTTTGAATGATTATAATGATGACTTCCTTGGTAAGTAGGCTGGGGAATCACGGGGTATTAAGTTAGTATTGAACATAAATTGTCATCTTGGGCACGCTCCAAAGAAGGCTCACATTCATCTCAATATCAAACTTTAATTCATTTCCATGGAGACAACATTTAGTTGAGGACATTACCCCTGTTATATTTTTGCTAACACATTTTGTAAAGCTATTGTTGAAGGTTTTGTTTTTTCCTTTTTCTTCTTCCTAGAGCCATATGCATACCATCTGGTCTTTCTTCCCATTGTCAATGTTTCAATGTGCCACAGCAAGTCACAGGGACTTTGGGACACATCTTATATGGCCATCTGTAAAAGAGCAAGGAAGGTAGAGACATGCAGTGTCTCCAAAGGGTCCAAAGGAAAGTGACAATAGATGCATTTGCAACTTTATAATGATCATCTTAGTGGGAATAAAACATCTGAAACTTTGCAAGTGTGTGGGGCTTTCACAGGACCATGATGAACAGGCCTTCCCCCTCAAATGCACCTACTTACAACAGTGGCAGTAAGTAGGTTATCTCTTAGTACTCATGTCCTGAGCTTGCATATGGACCCTGGTGACAGGTTCTCATGATAAACTATCCACTATTAACTCATTTCCCACCAGGCAATATGTCTATACATAATCTCGTTTAGACTCAGTTATGTGTTAAAGCCTTTATTGAAGCCAAAGTCAGGCATATAGGTTATTCTTTCATGATGTGATGTCCTCCTGGCATGGTGATTCTAGAGAGTTCTGGAAATTTTAGAAGGCAGAGTCTAGTGAAGGAAGCAAGTCACTGAAGTGTCTTTGGACTATTTCTTACCAAGGATCCTTCCCTATATTCCTTCTCTGTGCTTCTTGTCAGACATTGGTGCATACTGCATGCCCCAATCACCATGAGATTCCACCTTACCATGAAACAGAATCAGCAATGCCCAGATTCTCTGAAACTGATATAATATGAATAATACTTCCATTTTTAGTTGTTTCTCTTGGGTGTTTGGTCACACTGATGGAAAGACAATAAATACCCATGCTCTTTTTGCTTTCATGGCCAGATCTCTAAATTCTAGCTACCTTTGCCATGTGTCTTAGTTACTTTTCTATTGCTGGGAAGAGTGATTATGACCAGGGTCCTTAGAGAAAAAAAGTTTGTATTTGAGTGCTTACAGTTCCACAGAGTTAGAGTCCATGATTATCATGGCAGGGATCATGGAAACAGTCAGCCATGGTGCTGTAGCAGTCACTGAGAGCTTGCATCTTGATTCATAAGTATGAGGCATGGGGTAGGGTGGGAGGTTGGGAAATGAGGGACACTGAGAATAGTGTGAGCTTTTGAAACCTCAAAGCCCACTTCACCCCCTCCAACAAACCACACCACTTAATCCGTCCTAACAATTCAGCTGGTGTACAAGTAGTCAAGCTTATTAGCCTATGAGGGCCATTCCCATTCAAACCACCACAATGTTCCTCCAGGACAACCTTATCATTTCTTCTTTATTGCCTACCCAAAGGACTAATTCACCATTGATGTGAATCATTAATAATGTCTGTCAATAATTCTTTCCAAGTAAACAACTTGAGACAGCAGACATCTAACATTTCATGAGGATGTGCTTCCTTGGAAGTTCTTCCCAATAAGTCAGGATTTATGTAAGCTATAAGTTTGTTTTGTCTTTCTACTGTTGCTCTGGCTCTTTCCAAAGTATTTGGTGCATAGCTAATTCTGCCAGCCATATAAAAGTTAATTGAGTTCAACTAAAATTGAATCTTTCTTATTCATTTTCTTTCCCGGCACTGAAAATCTCACCACTGTCTAATGATCCCAAGTGGGAAATCCTGTGCTCCTTTTCTGCTTTCCGTGTTGGTAGTATGCGATCCACAGATGCTTTGTGTCCTGTTAATAGCTAATATGCACACTTAGGAAGCATTTGTTCATGTCTGATTATCTACTATTGTGAAGTCATGGCATTTTTTTCTCTCATGTGCACGAGTGCTTTGTCAGCCTGAGTGTCTATGTGCATGATGTGCCTTTGGAGGTCAGAAGATGATATTGGGTCCTCTGCAACTAGAAATGGCTGTGAGTCACCATGTTTGTGGTGGGAACCTAACCTGGATTCCCTGGACGAGCAGCCAGTGCTCTTGAAACCAATGAAACATCTCTTTATTTCAGTAGTTCTCAACCTGTGGGTCTGGACCCCTTTGGAGTGACATTTCAGATATTCTCATTATGGGTCATCAAAATAGGAAAATCACAGATAGGAAACAGCAGCCAAATAACGTTCTGGTTGGGGGTCACCACAACATGAGAAACTGTATTTAAGGGTTGTGGCATTAAGGAAGATTGAGAACCATTGATGCAGCCTAATGTAGCTACAATATAATTGAGCTATTATGGTCCTCTTCCTGGTAGGTTATCAGGCAACACTGTCATCATTGATACACTCTGCTCTGAATTTTAAGCCTATATAAATCAGGAGAGCTAATAGATTTTTGCTAAAATGAATTGGGGAGATGTGTTTAAATCCAAATTTTGTTACTAAGGCTCCCATTCTAGTTACCCCAGTTTAGAAATTGTTATCTCACTGTTGACACTGTGAACCCCAATATTGTTAACTAGAAAAACCTTGTTGTGCTGTGGCTCAGCCCTAGCACATACATTTTATCCAAGAGCTTTCTGTTTATTGCCAACAACTACATGTGGTGTGGCTCAGCCCTAGCACACACCTTTAATCCAAGAGCTAAGCCAAGGAATACATAAGGAAGTAGAAAGGAGGGTCTTTGAGTAGAAGGCTTTAAGACAGTGTAGTCAAGTAAGACAGTGTAGAGAAGGAAAAAGAGCCTTTTCTTCTGGGATACCGTTGGAGTAGGAAGGTCATCTGGGTGCTTTCTAGGCCTCTCTGAGCTAGCATGCTTTCACCATAACATTTGACTCCCTAGTCTCCATGTAGTAAAACTGAATGGCTTGGATTTAGTGTTTTATAACACAACGCCTCACCCTATAAGCAAGACCTTGATGATTCTTGGTGCTTCTGTGTTTACCAGTTTCAAGGGTGTTGCATTAGTTCTCTTGTTGCTGTGACCCAACAAGAAGCAATTCAGGAGGGCATGGTTTCTTTTGGCTTACAGGTCAGGGGGATGCAGTTCATTATGTTGGGGAATACATACCAGCAGGAGTATGAGGCTCACAGCGGGAATCTGAGAGCAAGCAGAAGTGAGACAGGGCTATTAAATGTAATGGTTCACCTGGTTCTATAATTTTCCTAAACAACACCATCAGTGGGACTTTAAATATGGGTGCCTATGAGGGACATTTCATGTTTAAACCACAGAGGTTGTATATATTTTCGAAGAGAAGTCTGATTTCCCTCATGCTTTCTCTTCTGTGAACTATAGGTAGACATGGTTTCTTTAGCCTGGACTGTGCTGGGGACTCCCACTAAATGTGAGCTCCCAGGTCATAGATGTTTCTGGTTGCTCTGTTAGTTCACAAGTGCTATGATCATTGTCTTGTTAGGGGTTCTATTCCTGCACAAACACGACCAAGAAGCAAGTCGTGGAGGAAAGGATTTATTCAGCTTATACTTCCATGCTGTTGTTCATCACATAAGGAAGTCAGGACTGGAACACAAGCAGGTCAGGAAGCAGAAGCTACTGCAGAGGCCATGGAGGGATGTTACTTACTGGCTTGCTTCCCCTGGCTTACTCAGCTTGCTTTCTTATAGAACCCTTTACTACCAGCCCAGGGATGCCACCACCCACAAGGGGTCCTGCCCCCTTGATCATGAATTGAGAAAATGCCTTACAGCTGGATCTCATGGAGGCATTTCCTCAAGGGAGGTCCCTTTCTCTGTGATAACTCCAGCTTGTGTCAAGTTGACACACAAAACTAGCAAGTACAATCATTCTTCCTGCTTTCGCTCCTAAATTCATCCATCCCACAGAATAACATTTTTTCTCCAGCTATTGTGAAGAATTTCAAATGTCCTAGCCAACATTATTGAGGATGGAATCCCACCAGATTCCAACAATGTTCTTTTAAGGAGCATGTCCCAGTTGTTTGGTGGTGTGTCTGTGTCTACTGTGTGGTACTAATGTGCTGTAGGCATATCTTTCTCTCCACCTGACCTGGTCCTGTGTGAGGATAGATGTCCTTAATTAGGTTTATCATGCTGCCTTTCTGGGAATTCTGTGTGTCATCTTTCCTTTTAGAGAGTTAAGTTACATATAGTTCCTCCCAAATGTGAGCCATCTCAAAGTGTGATTACCATGGGCAGTTTATCTTTTGAAGAGTGGCACTTACTGAGACTGTTGTACATATATAAGGATTTTTGAGTTTGCACTTCTCTGTGACTTTTAAGCACAAACTAAAATTGACATAAATCTCCCTCTATACTGACCGGAAGTGTAGCATTTTCTTTTTGGAAATCCTTCCTCTCTGGCAGTCATGGTCTTGGAGGAACTTCCATACTCCAAATGGGAGCTGAAAGATTTAATTTCTCCCTGAGAAGAACAGCATTTGACGTCTCTCCAATTTGCTAATGCCATCGCTTGCTTGTGGCTGCCAATTTGGGTGGCTGTAGACAAAAATCATGGCCTCCACTCTGACAGATGCTGCTAAGTCTGGTCTCCATGCTGGCCAAGGGCACACAGCCAGTGCTGACTTTTGAGGGAGGCAACTTGGACTTCTCAGAGTTTTGCTTGAGAAACTTGCCCTTCACTTGATTTTTCAAGGTCGTGGTTCTTCTTGTTGAGCTCAAGAAGGCTCCTCTTAAATCCAAATCCATTTCCTTTCTGTTCTTGGAGACATAAACCTACAAATTGGGTCAGATTGTCTTTCCTATTCTTTTTCTCTTTGTCTCTTTTTTTCCTTCTTTGTCTCTTTCTTTCCTTCTTTCTTTCTGTTTCCTTATTCTTGTCTGTCTTCTTTTCTTTTCTTTCTTTCTTTCTTTCTTTCTTTCTTTCTTTCTTTCTTTCTTTCTTTCTTTCTTTCTTTCTTTCTTTCTTTCTTTTGTTCTTCCTTCCTTCCTTCCTTTCCTTCCTTCCTTCCTTCCTTCCTTCCTTCCTTCCTTCCTTCCTTCCATCACCTCCCCTCTCTCTGTTCTTAACTATGAAAATCTAACTATAGCTATATTTTAAAAAACCTGACCATTTAGATGAAGTTATGTAAGTGGCTATGTAAATATTTGGTATTTTCAGATTTGTTCAAGGGTTACAGTGAAAGATTTTGTATTTATGCATGCATATGATGTATATGCATATTCATGTATATACAAGTGCATTTGTGTACTATGCACATGAGTGTGTGTGCATGTGCGTGTGTGCGTGTGTGTGTGTGTGTGTGTGCATGTGCATGTGTGTGTGTGCATGTGCGTGTGTGTGTGTGTGTGTGTGTGTGTGTGTGTGTGTGTGTAACCTCATGTGTAATTCTTTGGGCATTTGATTTTTGAGACTGGGCCTTTTCTTGGCCTGGAGCTTATGGATTCATTAGGCTAAACTCTTAGACGAGGTTCCTAGGGATGTCCCTAGTATTGTGTTTACAGGCATGGATTCAACACAGGACCTCATGCTTGCATGGCAAATCCTCTACATACTAAGCTATCTCTCTAGCCCTTCAAACAACATCACTAACACCTCTTTCAATATAACTTTAGTAAAAGTGAGAGTTAAGTCTTAAGTAGAAGAGTTTCTTATACTTTAGTACACACACACACACACACACATACACACACACACACACACACACACACAGAGTCCCTCTCTCATAAACACATTCACTCATACTCATATATACCCCTCTGTCACACACACACTCTGTCTCTCTCACACACATGATCATTTAGGTTTAGAATACCTAATGGGGTTTAAACTCACTTATTATTGCAGTTATATGTTATAACTGTTCTTCAAAGTCACTGTTATTTTCTTTGTGAAAATGTGTACCACAAAGTAGGTAGCCTTTTCTTTGGAGTCAGTTTGGGATTCATTTGTACAAGTAAGTTGTGTTATCTTCTTAAACTTTAGCTATGATAAGGATGGTAGGATATCCTTATGCGTGTGCTGTTTCTCCATAGCAGAATATTAAATGTGTGAGGGCACTTTTACTGAAAGAGCTCTACTAAAGAATGCTTGCTGTTATTTTTTTATATATATATAGTTAAGTCTTTTTAACTTTAAATGGCACGTGCTCAAGAGCACAGTGGTAGAATGAGAAACAGAGACAAGCCCCAAAATTCCAAATACAGAGCAATACTATGATTTATTAGAGGAAAATCTAAATAGTTCAAATTTAAAACATATATAAGGGTAGGAGCGGTGTTGAAGTTAGGATGCGTGCTGAGCATGTGCTAAAGCTCATGGGTTGAGCCCTAGGCTGCATCACATGGTAGTGCATACCTGCAGCCCTGTCACTGAGAATGTACAGGCAGAAAGATCAGGAGTTCAAGGTCGTGTTTAGCTCCATAATTAATTCACGGCTATTCTAAGGCATGTTTAATATCCTGTCTCAAAACCAACCAATCAAGCAACCAAGAAATAAAAGAGTATATTTAAGGACAAAGTTTTTATTTTGTTTCTAGAGAGTGATTAAATAAGTTATCTAATCTTATCTTTGGGTTTTTCCACCCATGCCCCAATTCCTGTCATTATTTAATAGTATATACCTAGGGCTCAAGCTAGGCTTGTCCCCTAACTTGCTCATAACTCATTACCCATTTATTTTATTCTATATCTGCCACATGGCTGGTGTCCCCTCCTCAGCTTCACATGTCTGACATCCTCTGAGTCTAGATGGCAAATCACTACTGGCTTAAGCTATCCCAGAGCTACTCTCTCCTTGCCGGATATTCCGCCTTCTAATCCTGCTCCTGCCTCAGTGTATTGGCCATCAGATTGATTGACAGGTTGATACATTACATAAGACATCGTTTAAGAGGCATGGCTCAGCTATCGTGTCCATAATTTCTGTTTGAGTCTTGCCAGTACAGAAAATTTCAGAGCTCATTATAACTAGAGATATCTAGAGCTGTGGATATGTACTAGGCAATGTCCTTAATTCTTTCTGTGGCTAAGTCTAGGAGTCCCCCCAATGCCTCTGTTATTAAGACTTTATCCTAAGCTTGTCGTTGTTTTAAGGTGATGGAACTTTTAGGCGGTGGGGCATCTGGGCAAGTTTTGAATCTCTGGGATCATGCTTTTAAAGAGGCTTTGAGATATTGTCTTATCTTCCTTTTAAAATTATTATCATTCCTGGACTTTGCAACGTGAGTAGTTCCCTCTATTGTATTCCTCTAGGCTGATGTGCTGCCTGCAAGGCCACAGGCCCAGTAGTACAAGGTACATTGAGTGTGAGATGTAACCTTCAAATCTCTGACCGAAAATGAACTTTTTCCCTTAGTAATTTGATTTATCCCTGGCATTGGTTACAATAAACCATCACAGTCTAGAAATGATCATGTTATGAAGTTCCGGTGAAAATTGTGAAATATTGAAGCCATCAAAAGCACAAAAAAACATGCAAATAAAATAATTTAAAATGTGGTCTTGAAAAATGTTTGTGGCCTGTGATGAGTCTAGCCTGCGGACAGCATAGGCCCCGACGCAGGTCTTTCTCCCCTTATGGTGTTGCTCATCTTAGCCCTTGGCAGCTGTCTTAGTCTCCTAGTCTTTCTTGACATCTATTTTTATTTCATGACTGATATTACGTTCTTCCCTTTGCCAAACGAACCCTGAGGGATGTTTTTATGTCCTTTTTAAAAAAAAAAACAACCATACACAGTCCATTTATAACACCTAGTTCTTGTTAAATGAGTCCAAGGATTTATAGGGGTAGAATTTGATAATGGAAAGAGAATGTCTTTTTCTTTGGAAATGGAGAGTCTGTCTCTTTCAATACTAGCACAAGAGATGCTGTGTCATCGATATTTTTATCTCTGGGATGGTCGCCACTTGAAAGAGTTATTACAAACCTTCTGCTTTTATTTATTTATTGTGTGGACAGTTCCTTATTATCGATATGACACAATAGACTTCATTAAAAGAAAATGCTTTTGCTCTGCTGTTGCCTCTTTAGAATTTTAACAATGCCTTAAACACAGAAATCTGGTGTTTTTCCATGTTAGGTGGAAGAAGTTGATGAGGGAAATAGCCACAGATGAGCACAGAGATGTTCCTGTTTGCTTGATGGCTTCTTTTAGCAATTTCTTTAGTCCCATTCAAGCTAAGATTATTAAGGGCTTAATGAAAAGAGCATATTGCCTCTTTATTTAAAGAGTCATTTAATGACTACTCCATCCGATATCATTCCTGCCTGGGGCTGGGGGAGTATAATTGATGAGATTTCATAGGGCCACAAATTGTTAGTTGTATAAATGTTTGGTCAAGATCTGAACATCTGTGTTTTTTAAATATATTTTTTGCATTGCTCAAATACTTGGTTTCTAAATACGCGTGTGTGTATGTATGTACATCTAAGTACACATACATATACACATGTACACAAAGAGCAAACATAGATTTAATTGAATTCATTGAGGACTGTTGGCAGTGCAGAGGTTTCTCTTACTGTTCAGTATGATCCCTAGAAGTAGGGTGAGAAGACAGTCCTTAACTCTCTCGGCTTAGCTGTGCCATGCTAGGCACTGGAGAGAGGCAGAGGACTGGCATGCGTGGCATCATCCTGAGGCTTCCCCGGAACTGTGATCACAGCAGAGGAAAGAGCATGCAAAGCAAGGGCAGGGAGCCAGCAGCTCTCTCTGCGGTGCAGAGCACCCCAGAGACCGGACCTCTGAAATCCAGCTCTGCTTGAAATCCTTGTGTCAGGTTTATAAATACTCTGACTTTGGCCACACTGGCTGCCTTTTGTTCTTTGTCTTGATTTTGTCTCTGATTTGAGCTGTCTTCTTTTTCTTTGGAGTGTGGAAAGTGAAGAGACAAGGTCTGATAGTCATGAAATCACTCTATGGAAGGTATGTTTGCAAGATGGTCAACACCAAACCCTCACCTTTTTTATCCTCATGCTGCGTAAACACACACACACACACACACACACATACATACACACACACACACACACACACACACAGGTGGTGTCTCTTTTGGCTCCTTGCACAGACTTTCTTGCTGATTGTCTTGAACCAGTATCAGAAATGACACCCTAGGTTCCCTTCCCTATGGTACGTGCTTTGACTCTTTAAGAATACCATGCCCAAATTCACTTCAAAGACATTACATGGAAAGAAATGCAACTGTACCTATTTCTACCTAGTTTTTCCAACCATTAATGTGGGATGTCATACATACAAAATATCATTTCAGCATCCCAAGTCCACAGTACCACACAGTGTATAGCTTCTTATGCTATCTTAGCTTCTGAGCTAAGATCCGTAAGTACAGACTATGATCAGAAGAGTCAAGTAGTTTGGAGTGGTTTTTACCACACAGTAACATAAAAGTGAAAGAACCTGATATGTCTGATAATGTTGATGAAATTAAACTCTCACTGATACTGGCCATTGGGATAAGACATGCATATCATTTGGAACAGAAGTTCAGTACTACTGAAAGAGAGCCACCTGCTAGCTGATGATGTTTAAGACAGCCAGAATATCCATATTCCTAGCAGACAGCCAATGACACCATTTAGAAGCCCCCACTCCCCCCCAGAGCTCCCAGTGACTAAACCACCAATAAAAGAGTACAAGTGGATCACCCCATGGCTGCCTGCTACATATGCAGCAGAAGATGGTCTTGTCCGGAATCAATAGGAGAAGAGCCCTTGGTCCTGTGAAGGCTCGATTCCCCCAGTGTAGGGGAATGCCAGGGTGAGAATATGGGAGTGGGTGGGTGGGTGGTGGGGGAGCACCTTCATAGAAGCAGGAGGAAGGGGAGGGGATAGAGAGGGTTCTGGAGGAGAAATCAGAAAAGGGATAACATTTGAAATGTAAAATTAGTAAAAAAAAAATATCCAATAAAAAAAGTTCTTGTCTCATAATGTTGCACTAGGGCTTTTGTATCTATATATTCATTTTCTCTCCTTTTACTCTACAGGACCTTTGCATATTATGACTTCTAGTTTACTGTTCTGAGTGTAAGAGTGTGTCTTTGTGTCTCTGTTCCATGTGCCTTCTCTTAGCCTCTTTTCTGATTGTCTTTTCCTATTCCAATGTATTGGGTTTTGACTTACCTTATTTAATCATCCCTTAGCTTCCTGTGTTTTTCTCTCATAAGAGACAGAAAGGGGCTGGATACAGATGTGGTGGAAGGAGAAGAGGAACTGGGAAGAGAAGAGGGATTAAAATGGTGATCAGGGTATATTATGTAAGAAGAACACTGATTTCAATAAAATTGAAAATAAGAAAGCCAGAGTAATGGAGTGGTATAATCCATCCACTCTAATGGCAATACCAAAGTGTTCGGATCTCATAGCTGGGAGGAGATAGCTAGGAATAGCCATAAGCGGGCCAGGGTAATGGTGGTGTGGTAGCCAGAATTATAGTACCAGGCAAAGAGCTGTAATACAAATAGGAAATAGACATGAAATCAGGTAACATTCTTGAGGCCCTGAAAAGGGAGGCAGCAGTAGGTATCTCTGTGCCCTGAACACAGCCACAGAATAATTTAATACAGCATGGTAGCCAGTAGAGTCAATGCTGCTAATATTGCCACCAGCCTTAGTGAGTTCTGAGTCACTACAAAGGACAGTCCTAGGACAAATGTGACATACATATAGTGAGTGTTCTCAGTTACTACCTTCTTTAAACCACTCGCTGATACTTACCAAACGTATACAAATGTCATATAGCCCAGGTTGACTTTGAATTTACTATTCAGCTGAGGATGACCTTGAACTTCTGGTCTTCCTGTCCCCACTTCCCTTGTGCTAGGATGATAGACATATAGGACCATCCCAATTACACACTTTGTAGACTGAACATAGAGCTTCTTACATGGTGGCAAGTGGCCTGCCAACGGAGCTGTACTTCCAACCCAATCAATAAAATTCCTTGAAAATTACATTTTTATTTGTGTGTATGGGCATGTGCTCACATCTGTGTATGTGAATGCACATGTGCCTGTGCATGTATGCAGGGGTCATGCTGCACATGTGGCGATCAGAGAACAATTTGAGGGGTTTGGCTCTCTCCTTCTACCATGTAGGGTACCAGGATCAAACTCATATCTTCAGTCTTGGTGGCAAATTCCATTTGCATTTAGTAAGACATTTAGTTCTGAGCCATCTCCATGGTATAGTTGTTGTGTTTTTAAGTACTAGCTTTATTCAGGTATCACAAAACTCATGTCTTTAAAGTACATAGCTTGGTGGTTTTTAGTATAGTCACAGTTGTGTAACATTACTGCCAAATATCAGAACGTTTTTATCATACCAAGGAGGAACCCTCATGACATGCATGCTGCCTTTCTCAAGGGTAACCATCAGTTTCCACTCCCTTCCTGCTTGCCCTGGAAGTTACTCACCTGTTGTAATTCCTCTGTGGATTTCCTCTTCTGAGCACATCATCCAGGAAGTGCCATAGGGTATCACTTCATCGTTTTATTGCTGAATGATATTCTATCATTCAACCATATTGTAATGTATCCATGTGTCAGTCAATAGAAAATTTTATCATTTTCATTCGTTGACTAGTGAACAATGTTGGTCTTAACATGCATCCAAGCATGTTCTATGGCTTCCAGTGTGGTTATGTCTGATATGGTTCTCATGAAGTTGAAAGTGTGTTGAGAATATCCAACATGCAGAACATACTAACGGTTGTGGTCTATGGTATACTACAGAGTGTGAACATTTCCCCCAGAGGTTAACCAGCTTCCTGGTAGCTGTTGCTAAGGTTCATACTGCATGTGATTAACCACAGAAATGATGAAAATTATAAAATGAAAGTATGATTACCATTTTATATACACCCATGCCATTTTTCAGATGGAAGACTAGTAGGTCTGACCACAGTAATTCAGTCATTCTGTGCAAGTTTGTAATGAATATATGATCAGTATTCTTGTGTATATATTTGAGTGTAGCATGAGCACATTGTCTTCTGTAGAAAAACTAGACTGAGAATCAGTGTTAGAAATATGAGTGAGTTATCTGGTTATTGCAGGAATCTCGATGAAGAAGATGGTGACTACAGTAGAATCTCTTGTTTTCTAACAATCAGTCTTGAACTTTTTCCTTCTTCTTAGGAGGAATATATCATAATACATTAACAAGTTGCCCTGCTATACTAGGATTGTTATAAAAATGACTGGGTTTAAAGAGTGACCACTCTGCCATATATGTGTGTGAGAAACTATTTCTATTCATAGAACTAATGATACTTGTATTGGATCAACATGAAATGAATCAAAGCAAAACTCCAGCAATAACAAAAACCCTAAAATACATCTGTAGCAAAGCATGACTTGTGACCTATTATTCTATAATTTACTAGGTTGTAGACATCAGTAAATGAAATGAATTACAAATCATATGTCTTGACAACCTCTTTATTTGGTACAGTTAATATAAAATGCCAAGAGGAAGAATAGAGGAAGAGAGAGAAAGAGAGAGAGAGAGAGAGAGAGAGAGAGAGAGAGAGAGAGAGAGAGAGAGAGGGAGAGGGAGAGGGAGAGAGGGAGGGAGAGGGAGAGGGAGAGGTGGGGAGAGAGAAGGAGATGGAAAACATACATCTGTCAAATTGCTGATGCCTTCGGCTGATGAGATCATTAGTAAATTGTGCCTATGCTGCTGTTTGGAAGCTAATGGTCTGTTTGCTTAACAGAAGGGTGTCTATTCTTTGAACACCCATATTATGTAAAATCGGTTTCTGAGGAAGCGAAAGTGGAGCAGAATGTATTCCAGGCCTCCTGTCACATGTGCTTTCCACATTAATTGTTGCTTCTTTCTGAGTAGATGAAGTGCTTCAGGGGTCAGATTCTGGAACCAAATCCTCAGGGTTCAAAATCTGGCTGTCTCTGCTTATTAGGTGCTATCCTTGGGCATGCCATGCAACTGTGCTCTGCTGTCTTTGTCTAGAAATGTGGACATACTTGTAACCTTTCCCAGAGAATATTTGTGAGTATTAATGATTCAAAGCATTTAGGGCAGAGTTTAGCCCTTGGCGGGTGCTCCACAAACTAGAACTTGAACCAAGCTCTGCGGAGAGCTCCAGTGCTTGCCAGCCTGCTTGCATACTGACCACAAAACAAGGCAAGCGTGCTGTATGCGAGTCACTTCTATCCTTATTTATCTAGTACGTGCTCAGTAGGAAACAAAAAGAAAGGTAATTTAATGTGGTCCCTGAATTTGAGTGCTTTGATTGCTTTGGACTCTACGCAGTGGTTGACCTCAACCTTTCTCACAAATGTATTGTGAAGTTTTTCTTATCTAACATATGATTTTAATGGTGCATGAAGCAAAAAGAGAAAAAAGGGAAAAGAATCAATCGAGCCTTCAGTCATGTTGCTCCTGATACCTTTGCTGCTGTTCAACCCTTTTCTCTGTGTAGACGGATGACCAATACATGGATCATAAATTATGACTGATCGTTAGGGCCCTACACGAGAGCTACATCTAACTTCCTCCCCTTAAGGCAAGATGGAATAATGGGTACCAAGTTGCGAAAAGTTCTCAGGAACACTGCCTCAGTGAGTCGATGGCAGGGTTCACTTGGCTTACTGTTCTTCACCAAATTGAATTCTTAGTTTGGGTAACATAGGAAGAGCTAATGTATAATCTCTACCAGTTTCATGATTCTGATAACCTAGCCTCCACACAGTAATTACTAGTCGGTAGGCTAATTCGATGTCTCCAGCTTACTGGTCAGCCTGGTGCCCACCATCCCAGTCTGTACAGTCAAAGCTATTTTATATTCTTTCCTATGCTTGGCAGTTTGGGGTGCTCTACGTGTGGAATGGATCAGCCAATTTGACACAGCGGAATCAATAGTTCAAAGCATGATCCTCTCCTGGCATTTTCTCACAAAAGAGTTTCCCTATGCTAGCCTTTTAAAAGCCCGTTCATTAGGAAGTATGATTAAAGTGGACACAGAGACGGCTGCAGCCTGACCAAGGCCCAGCTTTTCTATTTTTCTTTTTTAGGTGACTTCATTACAAAATTGCGAGACAAAGCAATCAGACATATATTTCAAAAGAAGAGTCCATGGACATATTTGCAGATAGCTTCATGCTACCCGGGGTCCTCGAGTGTCCATGCTTGAAACAAGAACAAGCGGCGGCCCTCTGATGTGGGACAAAGAGCAAAACCTATCGAAACTATTTTAGCCAAACCACATGCCTTCAGCACAACCGAGAACACCATTTTAATATCATCCATGATTTAACCATGATTCTCTTGTAATCACTAGTGACATTTATACGTAAATTAACGAAGTCCCAACTGTTGATGGGGCCAGATTACAGAACCTGCTCTGTAAAGGGCCAAGACTAGAATGACTCCCACTGTCGTGGGAACTCCTGAGCAGCACAGACCTTCAGCTTCTATTTTGATAGTAAAATGAGCTTTCCCTCGAGTTGGCTTGGTAGCACTTTTCTAAAACCCAGCATCATGTCAGGAAGATGTCGAGTTTGGTGCTACCCCAGGCCACAATGCAAAACTGTCTCAAAAACAGCTTTTTCTCTTTTCTTTATAAGTGATGTCAGTGGCTTCATGGATGTGGTTGGGGTGAAGATCTGAACCCCTCCTGCAATATGGTATGTTTTCATGACACTTATACTGAGTGAATTTAAACAATGAAAAAAATTGAGGTAGTTCCTTATTTTTTTTCCCTGTCAACTGCACAGTACACATCTCCAGAATGTCCACACAATAGTATGTCAGCACCTGTTTAGAACCCCTTTCTTTGCATCTTTTGCAGGACAGTGAAGTCAGGGCAACATCTGTGCATGCATGTAGTATTCTATTGTGAAGTTGTAATAAATGGACAGTAAACAATGAGAAAACAGTGTGCTTGATTCTCGATGAGAAGACTCAGAGAGATAGGTGCAGATGATGAGTAAGAAGTGAAGAAGCAGGCCCCAGGGTCGAATGCATGAATAGCTCTGAAAGTGGGTCTGATAGGAAGGGCAGGGTGGATAAGAGGAAGACCATGGGAGGGCATTCCACACGGGCGGGCGGGTTCAGGAATCATCATGGGGGAAAGGAGGGGATGAGTAGAAAATTTTCTAGAACATGAATATCAAGCAAAAGGCATCCTGAGCAAGGTCGGGATGCTTGGATTAATATTAACAGCCCATATTGAGTACTTACTATAAGCACTGTTATGTGTTAATCCTGTTTATTTACAAACATACTGCCTTGGGTTTTTGGGTTACTATAACGGAAGGCCATAGGATAGGTGGTGTGAAAAACAAAACAAAACCATGTATTTCAGCCTCAGGGTTGGAGGCTGGGAAAATCTAGATACTGGAGGATGAGGTGTCAGCTTACCCAGTATATGAAGTATATAAAATCTGCTGTAAATTCATTGCTTTGAATCCCTGGGAAATGGATCTAGGGCCTTATGCATATTAGACCAGTGCTCAAAAGAAAGGTGGCATGCCATTTTATTTCTGAGATAGGGCCTCATCAAATTGACTTTGATTTTACTTTGTAGCTGGGCTTACCTTGAGCTTCAATCTTCCACATCTGCGTGTAAATCTCTGCCACCAGGTCCCTCTCTGTTTCCTATTCTAAAACAAGTAACAACACTAGACTTTTCAGACGAAACTGCTAAAAATAAGACATGAAATTAAAATAATAAATGAGTGACATCATGTTTTCTTTCTTATCTCTATTGAGAAATTACTCCAATATTAAAATTCTGACCGAGGTACTATGCTGCATATATGCATTTCAAATGGGTCCTTCCTACCCTGGTGTAAACACTGACTTTTTCAGCATGACAAAAACATTTCCAAAATTGCCGAAATGCATCTGAAAATGTCTTTAATGTGGAACAAATTCGTTCCTCTGTCATTGCTATTTTACATTCCATGCAGTCATGTGGGACCCGTCGTTGGACCCTTCTCTTGCACTGTGTACCTCAGTGTGGTATAGAACATTCTAGCTGAAGCTCTGCTTGGAGTCTGCCAGTTCTCACGCGGTAGCTCCGACTCAGCCTGGATCAGCGTTGTCTAGTCTGTGCTATAGAACTTACATTTCCTTACATTTCTCTATGTCACCTACAGAAATATTGACAGAAGTAAAACACCCAGGAAGCACTTATAGTTAAATAAATTGTGGAAAACATTTTGGGAGGAAGCTGTATATTTGCCTTCATTTGTTCTAAAACTACTCTGGGGGAAATTCTTGGGGTTAAAAGTGGACATTCAATGCAGGAGTTTTTGAGGTTTCTTTTTTTTTCTGTTAAAAAAAAAGCTCTTTCTAAGCACATCGAGAAAGATATACACCTCTGCTTACTCTTAATAAAAAAATACCCATCATATCAAGAAATGCGACTAAGGAAATGGTGAAAAGGGATTTTATGCATATCTTTTTTTTTTCCAGAAAAGGGCATTTCTTCAAGGTTTTTGCTGTACTGGTGCTTTTAATTGGATTTTTTAAGTGTAGAGGCTGCTGGTTCAGGTTCTCTCTGATATTAATAGTTCTGAGTTTCTTTTTGCCTCTGTGTCTGTGA
This sequence comes from Apodemus sylvaticus, assembly GCF_947179515.1. Taxonomy (NCBI): domain Eukaryota; kingdom Metazoa; phylum Chordata; class Mammalia; order Rodentia; family Muridae; genus Apodemus; species Apodemus sylvaticus. The sequence goes on along the minus strand of NC_067479.1, from coordinate 5,273,222 downwards.
ACTCTTACACACAGATCAATATTTCTGTTTCGTAACCTGTTCTGCTACTGTGTGACCTTGGGGAAGTTGTTCATGCTTACTCGGGCCTCAGTTTACCCACTTCTGATACAGAGCTAAATAATGCAAGACTTCTTTTCCCCCATCAGATTTGAATAATGGATATCTGAAAATGCTTTTGCATTTTGGGCTTGAAACCGCTGCAGAGTTGGCAGTGATAATGACAGTAAAAGCTTGGATTAACAGAACTTCTCCAAAGGCTTCAACCGCATTCACAGCTCTTCTTCCATCTGTCCTCAAAATACCCTTAAGATGTTAAGAATGAGAAAATATCAGCTCCCTCATTTTTGCAGATATAAAAATGAAGTAAGAGGATGTTGGAATGAGTTTTACCTTGCAGGAGCACTATTTCTGATCCCAGGAATGTTTGTTAGCCTCATAACGTGAAGAACAAAATTCCCATGCTATGTGTGAGTGGAGAGACGTACTAAGGGGGCTGCCTCCACAGGTTGTAGCCACAACTCATTCATCTCTTAAATGGAGTAACAACCCACTCTTTGCAATTATTACTTATTTTTCTACTGAATACCATTTTCCTTTTAGATGGTACTGGGAAGGCAAGCCATTTCTGCCTCTGTGACACAGTTACTCTCTCCCAACCCTGGGAAACCATTTATACAGGTATACCACTGCTATTCCTCTGTTATACAGGTCACTTACATGCTGATGCCCTGGCTTCCAGATTATTTCCACCTGTGCAATAGCATATAGCTAAAAAAAACAATCACTGCTCCCCTGAGAACAGCGTAGCTTCTGCTGCCGAGTTAGAAACTGACAGGAGAACTTAGCTATGGCTGTACGCCATTGCCCAGGGATAAATTATTTTGTGTAATTGTTAGAGCCGCGCAAAGACCCAAAGGAGTGAGCATGCTGCTTTCCAGGCCCGTGGGTATGGATACTCCTCACGAATACGGTGTGCTTAGATTTAAACATGTGTGAGAGTGTCAGTCTGTTGACAAGGAGAAAAATTAATTTGAATGGCTGAAAAGGAAGGAAAACATACACAATGAATTAAATTTAATAGACTGAAAAAAATTAGGTTTCTCTTTACTATTTCCATGAGGGAATATGTCAGACTTCATTTAACTCAAATAACTAGATAGCAAGGACTGCTAGGCTGTAGCCTGTTTGGAACTTTGCACCGCAGTTTGGTGCACCATGAACAAGGTTTTGGTGAGTTTTACCTTTCAATGTAAAAGGTAATAGTGTGTACACTGAGTCAAATAGGGGTGACTGATTGTCAGGGACGGATGTGGCATTGTTTCCATTCACTGTCCCAAAGGCAGGACCTTGGAATGTGGCTAGGATATGGTGGGCCTGTGCCTCTCTGAACTCTAAGAGGGAAGGAAGCTTTGATCTCTGAAGAGAAAGACATATTTTGCAAATAATAATAATAATAATAATAATAATAATAATAATGTTTGCTTTCAGTTTCCACACTTAAATTCAGTCCTAGGAAATCTTACCACTTACCACCGACAGTGTAGTTTCTCATCCATCTCTCTATTTATTTCAGAGCTTTACAGGTAATAAGAGTGGTTTCAATCCTTGTCACCATGTCCTTAGTATTTTATGATATTTTGATAATTAAAATAAATTCATTTATATTGGGGGGTCAGATACCTTAAAAAATTGTTCAATTTGAAAAAGCTAATGAAAGTGAATATAAATGTTCACGATTAGCGTCACTGTCACTTGGAGAGCATCATTTCAGACACTGCTCTCAGCGAGACAGAGCAAAATCGAAGAATGAAAGAAGCAGAAGTTTATCTGGATACACTGAAATAAGGTTAACAGCTAAGGTGCCGCATGTGATTTGAAGACTGTTGCTTCCCTTGGCTTTTATTTCAAGTTAACAGAAAGGATGGCTACTTCTAAAAGAATTGAAAGTTGGATTTGTCCCTGCTAAGAAATAAGGGACCTGGACACACCCAAAGTCAATAACGAGACCCGATGAGCACTAGCGTCTCGATGGCCGTGCTTCCTGTGGCACCAGGCTTGCTATTGTGACTTTATCTAGTGCCTTCCTGCTATGGCAGACGAGGAAACCATACCATTCCACCTACTGACGCTCACTGCCTGTTAGTATAACAGAAGCAATTCTGCACATTATTAAGGCTTATAATACACATCCTCTTCCAGACGATATTAATCCCCAGGCTCCCATTGCTGTGTCAGATATTTAAGTCAGGAGAGGACTCAGCTCAAGTCTTTTTAGTGCAGGTTTTCTGGTTTCAGGTTCTGCTTACATTTACGCTTGTTCGGCCCTGGTGAGCCATTACCCTCCTCCTCACTTTCTGCATTATTTTGAATCTTAGGTCTATAAAATTCATCGTTCCTGCTTATGAATATGAACTCAAGCGGCACCATTGTTCCTAAGTTAAAAGAAAAATGTTAATTGTTCTGTTGTTATTATTGTTTGAGCTTTCTAGCTGATGAGTTATCTCCTCCATGGAGTTTCCTGCACAGTCCCAGCCCGCTCTATTATTGAGTTTTCTAGTTCTGTTGGCTATATTTGGATTTGTGAGCCTTCTAGACAGGGGGTCCCTTGTTGGTGTTAAATCTCAGACATCTCCTAATCTATCATGTTTGTTTGTTTAAGTTTGCACACAGCTTCTGTGCTTGAACAGAGGTCATTATTTTATTTAATCAAATCAATCAATGTACTTTGTCAGTGCCTTGCAGCTTATGCTAAAGAAGTCCCTAGTACCAAAGGTGGATGTCTACTTACATATCATTTTGTTATTAATTTTGCATGATTCCTATATTTTCCTTTGGAATCCACAGCTTCGTCTATTGTTTGATAGGAATGGAGCTCATGATAATGAATAGTGATCCAATTTTATCAAAATTCCTGGACACTTCCTCAGTTGTTTTCAGATACCAACTCTATTATGGAAAAAGACACAATTACGGATTTGTCCCATTGTGCTTCTCAAAACACATTGTGGGTATATGTGAATATTTCTCTCTTAAGAAAAGCACTCTGTATGTTTTTTTATTCTTTTTCAATATTAAAATTACTGTTCTTATAATTTAATAAAACTTTCCAATTAGATTCTAGAGTAAGTTTAACCAGTATCCCTTACAACACAAGCTGGGATTCTCATTGTGGTTTCTTTGAATTTTAAATTGATCACAGGATTGATTACCTCTAATTTCCACTGTTCCCATCTAAGTGTATTCACCACGCATTTGTTATATTTTAGGCCCTTTAGTACCTATAGTTTGTTTCCACCACAAAAGACCTAAGAATTCTCTTCTAATTCTATACACTTCATGAGTTTACTGATAGTGAATAATCCTCTAATTACTAGGCTAGTAGTAGTTTATTACAGAAAAATATTGTCCTTCTGAGTTGATTTTGTCTCTCTCAACTTTATTGAACATTGTTCTAAATTTCATTGGTTTGCTTTTTGCTGATCCCAACAGCTTTTCAATGTGGACAGTTATATCATCCTTAAATGATGACTGTTTTCCTTGTCTCTCTTTTCCCTTAATTTTCCATGTTTGTGTATGTGTGCACCTAAGGGTGTTCCATATTGTATGGACAGATCTTTTCATAGAGTAATAGTGTTTTTCTAATACTTCATGGGAATTATCTTCCTTTAGTTTTTATAAACTTGAAAATATCGAATAACTGTCTGTTCCTCTAATTGCATAATTCTAAAATTATTTTTAAAAAAAAGAAAAAAGAAACCCTTTTCTTTCCCCTGAAAGGCGTTCCTGAATTACACAGCTGCATGTGTTGTTTCAGATAACTCTGAGGACAAACTCTTTCATTCCCCTGTAAATGCCTTGCTTGCCCCTCATTTATTCGATATCTTTAGTGTCTCTTCTTCTTCTTGAAGTTCAATGGATTTCCACAATGTATTTTGGCCTTGATCTTTCTGTATTCCCTCTCCTCGCCCCCCAGAAAAAGATCTAAAGAGTCAAGTCCTTTTTTTTAGTCATTTCATTCTCCTATCGTAGCTTTGAACACTTTTTCCACTCTTCTTTCTGAATACCAATGATATTCATCGGGCACTTCATCTTTCTTTCCGTGTCTATTCTCAACACTATAGACAACTAAAGACCTTTGCTGTTTCCAGTTTGTTTTATTTAATTATAAGCGTGACTTTGAATATTCTATGTGTATGGACTCAAAGTTTGTGGGTCTTTGTGCATCTTTCCCTGATACTTCTCGTCTAAGCGGCTGCTTGACTTTTTCTTTCTTCAGCTTACACATCTTTGAACTCCCCCACCCCACCCCCACCTCACTCTTGCCTCTTTTCTCTGGAATCATCAGACTGTAACCTCTTTCTAGCAACGGAGAACTGCCTGTCCTCCTCTGCCTTTGCTGCTGGGCTCCTGCCTATCGTGATGTACGGCACGAGCTGCTTCTCCTCTCATTCATTTTCTTCTTTCCCCAGTAAGTTCTGGTTAAGTGTTCTACTGTGTCCTTTCAGATGATTGCTCGTGTGAAGAGAAGTCAAGTATCTACTGAGGGGAACATATTTCTGAAGGCAGCAGGGAGATAGGAGCTTGGGAACCGTAGACTCTCTGGGACTTCTCCTCTCACATGGAGAGCTGAACAAGGGTTTGCAACCTAGACCCATTCTTTACTCATAACAACTTGCTACAGTCTCGGGTTCCCACTTGAGCATCTTTTCCATTCTCTTTTGTACATATGGCAGTCTCCCCGAGGCTGAGCCAGAATGTAAACCACAGAACTAAATGTCTGGCATGGTTTTCCTGATGCCCATGGTCTCTCATATACTTACAGAAACTTTCCTGAGCATGGCTTGACTTTAGAGCTCATTTCTCAAGTCCAAGTATCCCTGTTCGTGTCCATTCTAATACCATGTAGGGAACTAGATAGTGCTTGTGCACTAGTTATGGTCTGAGGGGTCTCAGGTCCTTCATTTTGGTTTGAGTTTGAAATTGTATATAATATGCATTTGTAAAGTTTAATTGCCTATCTATAACTACAATTGTGTTAAGAAAATAGGGACATGTTCATCTGAAGCTGTCAGGTGTTACCCATTGGCATTTTTGCTGCCAGTTTGTCTGCTTGAGTTTATACTGTGTTCCTTATATGCTTTGTCATTGATCCATGCTCACATGCTCTTCTGCCAGTGGAAAGGTAATGGGACAAGAGAAGCACAGTGATAAAGAGTTATGGTTAGATTTGTAGTTTTAGCTTAGTAGTGAAAAGGTTGTCTACTAAAATCTACATTTAAAATTTTGTTTTAGTTTCGACGCTGATGATCCCCCCTTTTGACACTGATGTGTCAAAAGTTCTGTTCCCAGTGTGATGCTACTGGAGGTTCTGGAAGCTTAAGCGATGGAACTCAGTGGGGGTTTTCCAGTGTACTGAAGCCTTGCATTGAATGATGTCTTCGTCAGGGTTTCTATTCCTGCACAAACATCATGACCAAGAAGCAAGTTGGGGAGGAAAGGGTTTATTCAACTTACACTTCTACAATGCTGTTCATCACCAAAGGAAGTCAGGACTGGAACTCAAGCAGGTCAGGAAGCAGGAGCTGATGCAGAGGCCATGGAGGGATGTTTCTTACTGGTTGCTTCCTCTGGCTTGCTCAGCTTGTCCTCTTATAGAATCCAGGACCACCAGCCCAGGGATGGGACCACCCACAATGAACCCTCCCCTCTTGATCATTAATTGAGAAAATGTCCCACAGTTGGATCTCATGGAGGCACTTCCTCAACTGTAGCTCCTTTCTCTGCTATAACTCCAGTCTGTGTCAAGTTGACACACAAAACCAGCCAGTACAAATGGGTTTGTGAAACTTTGGCTATTTTCCTACTCATTCTTTCTTCATGGTTAAGAGGTAAATGGTTTTCAAATGTGGTGTATTTCTGCAGTATTATGCTGCCTTGCTACAGAACCAAAGCAGTGAGGCTAATCATAAAGCCAACCACAGACTGGAGGCCTGGAAACCATGAGTCAAGCTGACTTAAGAAGCTGATTACTGAGGGTGCTTTATTATATCCCTAGCACTTTGATACTGAGAAATCAGATGATTTTCACTTCACACAGAACCCATAAATATCTTCCTTAAGTCATTGAAAAACACCTGTATTATTATCTTGATATAATATGCCCAAGTATATATTGTAAGACTAACCAAAGGTCGTTTATAATTTACATCCATTTCTGTATCCAATATATATTAATTAGTAGAGAATACAGTCTAGTTAATTAACTAGGTAACTTTTAGATCATAAGAATATATTCAGAGGAAAGAAACAAACAAGAAAATGAGAAGGAGGAGGAAAAGGTTAGCTCTTTGTTTTGCATTGTGACAACCCTGGTAACTTTCTGAACTATGGTCATGGAGTATAGCACGGTAGAATTGATTAGATTGGGGTGTTTGTTACAGGCAGAACCAGCAGGATGTTTGGATGTATTTGATGAGAGATACACAAGTTTCAAAGACCTCCGATTTCAACCATGTTCTCAGTTCAATTCTGGATGTGAATAGTGATGTGTGTGCCTACGGTAGGCAGTTGTGGTGAGCTGAGTTTTATCTTCCTCAGAATGGTAAGCCCCAGTCTCCAGCATAGCTGTCCTTTAGGACATAGTCATGGTTACTTTAGGCCAAATAGATTTTTATCTTTGTCTGAGTGGCCTCGTAAGCGCAGATCACTCTGCCTCGTTCTCATTCTCCACCTCTCCCTTGTGCTCACTCTTCTTCTTCCTCTACCCCACTTCTCTGCATTCACACCTGATGGGTCCTGTGTGTACCAGGACAAGGTAGCTGCTAACAAGCCCCAAAACAAGAGAATGCTTGGGAATGAAGCCTACCTCTCTGCTATTTTGACCTTGGATTTTCAACTTCCAGACTATGGAACTTAAGATTGTTTTTCTCTAGGGAACCAGAAAATAGTACTTGTTATGAAAGCCCCAACAGGGTTAGGATAGCAATCAAGAGTAATTTATCTTTTAGTTACTTCCTTGGTTATTTTGAGGCTGCATTATTAATCAAATAGTTTGAATTTAGACAGGTTAAATTTGAAATTAAATTAGGCATGCAAATGGTGTTTTCTAATAGCAACCAGTCCAGGGGAAAATACTAACACTGCTGAACATAAACTAGTAGTAATTTACTTAAAAACAAGGAAAAAAAATCCTACAACAACAATTAAATTCAGCACTTCCTCAAGGCAAAAATTGATTATGTACCAAAAGCAGTTACCATTCTGAAATTAGCATGGATCCGATCTGTTTTGGCATACATCTTTGTCTAGAATTAGGGCTTGGGTGCTGGCATCTCCTCATCACACTGGTTAACTACATTCATGAGAACTTTGGGAAGACTATAACATTAATCTGTGAATACTGATTATTTGACAACTTGAGTGAATAGCTTATATGTACCTAGTGAACATGTAATATCTGTGGATTTTCCTATCGTTTCTTTGTAATGGTTGAGTAGATGAACTATACTTAGGGATTAGGGATATAGTCTAAATTAATGGAATTGCAGAATAATTTAAGATAGTAACTTAGCGATGATCGGCGGCGGCGGCGGCGGCAGCGGCGGCAGCAGTGGCTGCTCCAGCTGAAGGGCCATCAGCAGTGGAACCAAGGCGTCACAGGGACCAGTTAGGCCCTGCGCCCACGACCACTGACCTTCGCTGACCAGCCGGACAGCAAGCAGCTGCAGTTGTGCGGCACCTTTCCTGCACGGAGGCCACTTCAGAACTCGGCCTCCCACCAGTCAGGAGAGGAGGATCCATCTTGGTTCCATACTCCAGGAATCGGACAGACTGAGGTACACAAACATAATCCGAGGCCAACACCGCGGTGGTCTGAGCCCGACGGGCGTTGGCCTGCACCCAGACCCTGGGCGGGTCGGGGGGCCATCGGGGTGCCAACCCAACCAGGAGGTTTTTTTGCCCAGGCCTGCGAGCGCGCCGCCGCCATTTTGCCTGCAGGACGACAGAGAGCTCAGGCGGGCAGACCTGTAACAGGCATAGCCTAAGGCTAACAAAGCGGGGGTCCAGGCCCCAAAAGGCACAGGACTGACCCCAAGAACTGGGCGGCTTGGTGGGCCATCTGTGAGTCAACCCGCCCAGGTGATTGTTAGCAAAGCAGACTCTCCTGGCGCTTTCAGGGAGCGCGGGCGCACACGCCCGCCATCCTAGTCACCTGGCAAACCCAATTAACAGTCAAAGCCGTAGGGGAACTTTGCTCGGACCTTGGCCTCCCAGGCTTTTGCCTGGACTCAGGGACTGGGCGGCCAGGCTAACCTTGTGTGCGACAGCCCGGTTGGCAGATCGGCTGCCCAGCGGAGTGAGCGGAACTCAGGGGAGGTCACAGTAGCATACACCGTCGGCACTCCCTGGGAGTGCACACGGGCTCCATCTGCTCCACAGACACAATCTGGGGCAAGGCCTCAGGCAGAAGCCCTTAGCTCTACTCTCTCCGCTTCCGGATCCAGATCAGTCTGGGCGGCAGCATTACATCTCCAAGTCCTGCAAGTGGCTAGCTGGACTTCCGGGCGGCCAGCTGGGAGAAGTCAGTGTGCTCCAGTGAATCCAGCGGGCCCCAGCGGGAGCCTTCGGGTGCCTGCTTTGGGATCTGAACAGCCTGGGCAGCAGCACACTGTCTACAAGCAGTGCAGGAGGTAAGCTGTGCACCAGAGGCCAACTGGGAAGGGGCAGCTTGCACTGGTGAGTCCAGCACTGACAAGATAAACTAACACCATCAAGAGATCTAGATGGCAAAAGGCAAACGCAGGAACATCACTAACAGAAATCAAGGCAATATGGCAACATCTGAACCCAATTCTCCTCTACCAACATGTCCTGGATACCCCATCACACCAGTAAAACAAGATTTGGATTTAAAATCACTGGTCATGATGCTGGTACAGGAACACATGAAGGTCATACATAAAGAAATTCAGGAGACAATGGATCAAAAGTTAGAAGCCCTTGCAAGGGAAACACAAAAATCATTGAAAGAAATCCAGGAGAATACAAAAGCCAACAAGGAGGAAATGCAAAAAACACTTAAAGAAATACAGGAGAACTTTGCTCAACAGGCTGAGGTCATGAAAGACGAAACACAAAAATCTCTTAAAGAAATACAGGAGAACTTTGGTCAACAGGCTGAGCTCATGAAAGAGAAAACACAAAAATCTCTTAAAGAATTACAGGAAAACACAAACATGCAAGTGAAGGAGCTAAGCAAAACCATCCAGGATCTAAAATCAGAAGTAGAAACAACTAAGAAAACTCAAAGGGAGACAACTTTGGAGATAGAAAGCCTTGGGAAAAAATCAGGGGACAGAGATACAAATATCAACAACAGAATACAAGAGATAGAAGAAAGAATCTCAGATGCTGAAGATTCCATAGAAACCATGGACTCAACAGTTAAAGAAAATGCAAAATGCAAAAAGCTTGTAACCCAAAATATCCAGGAAATCCAGGACACAATGAGAAGACCAAACCTAAGGATTATAGGCATAGAGGAGAGTGAAGATTTACAACTTAAAGGGCCAGCAAATATCTTCAATAAAATTATGGAAGAAAACTTCCCTAACCTAAAGAGAGAGATGCCCATGAATATACAAGAAGCCTACAGAACTCCAAACAGACTGGACCAGAACAGAAATACTTCCCGTCACATAATAATCAAAACACCAAATGTTCTAAACAAAGAAAGAATACTAAAGGCAGTAAGAGAAAAAGGCCAAGTAACATATAAAGGAAGACCTATCAGAATCACAGCAGACTTTTCACCTGAGACTATGAAGGCTAGAAGGTCCTGGGCAGATCTCATGCAGACTCTAAGAGAACACAAATGCCAACCAAAACTACTATATCCAGCAAAACTCTCAATCACCATAGATGGAGAAACTAAGATATTTCATGACAAAACCAAGTTTACCCAATATCTATCCACAAACCCGGCCCTAAAAAGGATAATAGGAGGACAACACCAATACAAGGAGGGAAACTTCACCCTGGAAAAAGCTAGATAGTAACCTTTCATCAAACCCAAAAGAAGTTAAGCATTCAAATTTAAAAAATAACGTCAAAAATGATAGGAAGTAACAATCACTATTCCTTAATATCTCTTAACATCAATGGACTTAATGCCCCAATAAAAAGACACAGACTAACTGAATGGATACGTAAACAGGACCCTACATTTTGCTGCTTACAGGAAACACACCTCAGGGTCAAAGACAAACACTACCTTAGAGTAAAAGGCTGGAAGACAATTTTACAAGCAAATGGTCTCAGGAAACAAGCTGGAGTAGCCATTTTAATATCAGATAAAATTGACTTTCAACCCAAAGTCATCAAAAGAGACGCTGAGGGACACTTCTTGCTGGTCAAAGGAAAAATACAAAAAGAAGAACTGACAATCCTGAACATCTATGCCCCAAATGTAAGGGCACCCTCTTTTGTAAAAGAAACTTTATTAAAACTAAAAGCACACATTGCACCTAACACAATAATTGTGGGTGACTTCAACACTGCACTTTCCTCAATGGACCGATCAGGAAAACAGAAACTAAACAGGGACACAATGAAACTAATTGAAGCTTTGGACCAATTAGATTTAACAGATATATATAGAACATTCTATCCTAAAACAAAAGAATATACCTTTTTCTCAGCACCTCATGGTACCTTCTCCAAAATCGACCATATAATTGGTCACAAGACAGACCTCAACAAATATAAGAAGATCGAACTAATCCCATGCCTCCTATCTGATCACTATGGAGTAAAAGTGGTCTTCAATAGCAACAGAAACAACAGAAAGCCCACATACACGTGGAAACTGAACAATACTCTACTCAATGATACCTTGGTCAAGGAAGAAATAAAGAAAGAAATTAAAGACTTTTTAGAACACAATGAAAATGAAAACACAACATACCCAAATCTATGGGACACAATGAAAGCAGTGCTAAGAGGAAAACTCATAGCCCTGAGTGCCTCCAAAAAGAAAATGGAGAGAGCATACATTACCAGCTTAATGACACACCTGAAAGCCCTGGAACAAAAAGAAGCTATTTCGCCCAGGAGGAGTAGAAGGCAGGAAATCATCAAACTCAGGGCCGAAATCAATCAAGTAGAAACAAAGAGAACCATACAAAAAATCAACAATACCAGGAGCTGGTTCTTTGAGAAAATCAACAAGATAGATAAACCCTTAGCCAGAATGACCAAAGGGCACAGAGAAAGTATCCAAATTAACAAACTTAGAAATGAAAAGGGAGATATAACAACGGAAACTGAGGAAATCCAAAAAATCATCAGATCCTACTACAAGAGCCTATACTCAACACAACTGGAGAATCTGGAGGAAATGGACAATTTCCTTGACAGATACCAAATACCAAAATTAAATCAGGACCAACTAGACCATCTAAACAGTCCCATAATGCCTAAAGAAATAGAAGGAGTCATAGAAAGTCTTCCAACCAAAAAAAGCACAGGACCAGATGGCTTCAGTGCAGAATTCTACCAGACCTTCAAAGAAGAGTTAACACCAATACTCTTCAAACTATTCCACAAAATAGAAACAGAAGGAACACTACCCAATTCCTTCTACGAAGCCACAATTACGCTGATACCAAAGCCACACAAAGATCCAACAAAGAAAGAGAACTTCAGACCAATTTCCCTTATGAACATCGATGCAAAAATACTCAATAAAATTCTTGCCAACCGAATCCAAGAACACATCAAAACGATCATCCACCATGATCAAGTAGGCTTTATCCCAGGAATGCAGGGTTGGTTCAATATACGGAAATCCATCAATACAATCCACTACATAAACAAACTCAAAGAACAAAACCACATGGTCATTTCATTGGATGCTGAAAAAGCATTTGACAAAATTCAGCATCCCTTCATGCTTAAAGTCTTGGAGAGAACAGGAATTCAAGGCCCATACCTAAACATAGTAAAAGCAATATACAGCAAACCGGTAGCCAGCATCAAACTAAATGGAGAGAAACTTGAAGCAATCCCACTGAAATCAGGGACCAGACAAGGCTGCCCCCTTTCTCCTTATCTTTTCAATATTGTACTTGAGGTACTAGCTCGGGCAATTCGACAACATAAGGAGGTCAAAGGGATACAAATTGGAAAGGAAGAAGTCAAACTATCATTATTTGCAGACGACATGATCGTCTACCTAAGTGACCCAAAGAACTCCACTAGAGAGCTCCTACAGCTGATAAACAACTTCAGCAAAGTGGCAGGTTATAAAGTCAACTCAAGCAAATCAGTGGCCTTCCTATACTCAAAGGATAAGCAGGCTGAGAAAGAAATTAGGGAAATGACCCCCTTCACAATAGCCACAAACAGTATAAAGTATCTTGGGGTGACTCTTACCAAACATGTGAAAGATCTGTATGACAAGAACTTCAAGACTCTGAAGAAGGAAATGGAAGAAGACCTCAAAAAATGGGAAAACCTCCCATGCTCATGGATCGGCAGAATCAATATAGTTAAAATGGCCATTTTGCCTAAAGCACTATACAGATTCAATGCAATACCCATCAAAATCCCAACTCAATTCTTCACAGAGCTAGAAAGAGCAATTATCAAATTCATCTGGAACAACAAAAAACCCAGGATAGCTAAAACTATTCTCAGCAACAAAAGGAAATCTGGGGGAATCAGTATCCCTGACCTCAAGCAATACTACAGAGCAATAGTGTTAAAAACTGCATGGTATTGGTACAGTGACAGGCAGGAGGATCAATGGAACAGGATTGAAGATCCAGAAATGAACCCACACACCTATGGCCACTTGATCCTCGACAAAGAGGCTGAAAACATCCAATGGAAAAAAGATAGCCTTTTCAACAAATGGTGCTGGTTCAACTGGAGGTCAGCATGCAGAAGAATGCGAATTGATCCATCCTTGTCTCCTTGTACTAAGCTCAAATCCAAATGGATCAAGGACCTCCACATAAAGCCAGACACTCTGAAGCTAATAGAAAAGAAACTGGGGAAGACCCTTGAGGACATCGGTACAGGGAGAAAGTTTCTGAACAGAACACCAATAGCGTATGCTCTAAGAGCAAGAATTGACAAATGGGACCTCATAAAATTACAAAGTTTCTGTAAGGCAAAGGACACCATCAAGAGGACAAATCGGCAACCAACAAATTGGGAAAAGATCTTCACCAATCCTACATCAGATAGAGGGCTAATATCCAATATATATAAAGAACTCAAGAAGTTAGACTCCAGAAAACCAAACAACCCTATTAAAAAATGGGGTACAGAGTTAAACAAAGAATTCTCACCTGAAGAACTTCGGATGGCGGAGAAGCATCTTAAAAAATGCTCAACTTCATTAGTCATTAGGGAAATGCAAATCAAAACAACCCTAAGATTTCATCTTACACCAGTCAGAATGGCTAAGATTAAAAATTCAGGAGACAGCAGGTGTTGGAGAGGGTGTGGAGAAAGAGGAACACTCCTCCACTGCTGGTGGGGTTGCAAATTGGTACAACCACTCTGGAAATCAGTCTGGCGGTTCCTCCGAAAACTGGGCACCTTACTTCCAGAAGATCCTGCTTTACCACTCCTGGGCATATACCCAGAAGACTCCCCACCATGTAATAAGGATACATGTTCTACTATGTTCATAGCAGCCCTATTTGTAATTGCCAGATGCTGGAAAGAACCCAGGTATCCCTCAACAGAAGAGTGGATGCAAAAAATGTGGTATATCTACACAATGGAGTACTATTCAGCCATTAGAAACAATGAATTCATGAAATTCTTAGGCAAATGGATGGAGCTAGAGAATATCATACTAAGTGAGGTAACCCAGACTCAAAAGGTGAATCATGGTATGCACTCACTAATAAGTGGATATTAACCTAGAAAACTGGAATACCCAAAACATAATCCACACATCAAATGAGGTACAAGAAGAAAGGAGGAGTGGCCCCTGGTTCTGGAAAGACTCAGTGAAACAGTATTCAGCAAAACCAGAACGGGGAAGTGGGAAGGGTTGGGTGGGAGGACAGGGGAAGAGAAGGGGGCTTGCGGGACTTTCGGGGAGTGGGGGGGCTAGAAAAGGGGAAATCATTTGAAATGTAAATAAATTATATCGAATAATAAAAAAAATTAATTAAAAGGACAAAAAAATAAAATAAAAAAAAAAAAAAAAAAAGATAGTAACTTAGCAAGCAGGTTTCTTGGCAACATGAAAATGGAGAGGATGGGGTAGGTTTTCCTGCATCTGCTGAGTATCTTTAGTGTTCATACCTTTACATGTGCTAGGGGGGATTCCACATGCTCCTCTGTCTCAAAAATCTTTTCTTTCCACCTGGCATGTTTCTTACTCTCTGACAATGGCAAGAGTCCCTAAAAGGAGTTGGGACTCTTTATGCCACATAGTAATATTTTATAATAGCCTGCAGAGTTCTACTTTAGCAGTTACTTTATTGTGTCTATATTATAGTATACTATTATTGGTATAGAAGACAGTGGGGAAGATAATATCATCAACATTAATACTTACACTGTGGACTGACCTATAACTGAACTTATATTTTCTCATTTTTATATTCCTAGCATCTATTGAGCATTAATAGATACTGAATAATATTCTGTTACATGATTACATATTATTTAACAGTCTGGTTGAGAACACATAGGAAAGCATTTATATTCCTTTAAAATAGAAATGTTTCTAAATTTGTAGCTTTTGAATAAATATTTACTTTAGGTCCTCAGTTTCCTATAAAAAGGTTAAAGCCACCGAGTATTAACTTTCATTAGAAACCTAGTAAATGGACTTAAGGGAATTGTTGCCTCTGGCTTTGCTGGCCGGCCATCGAAAGAGTCAAGACCTGGAGGTCCTTGATCCACTTGGAATGAAGTTTAGTACATGGAGATAAAAATGGATCAATTCACATTCTTCTGCATGCTGACCTCCAATTGAACCAGCACCATTTGTTGAAAGGGCTATCTTTTTTCCACTGTATGTTTTCAGCTCCTTTGTTGAAGATCAAGTGACCATAGGTGTGTGGATTCATTTCTGGATCTTCAATTCTATTCCATTGGTCCACTTGTCTGTCACTGTGCCAATACCATGCAGTTTTTAACTATTGCTCTGTAGTATTGCTTGAAGTCAGGGATACTGATTTCCCCAGAATTTCTTTTGTTGTTGAGAATAGTTTTAGCTATCCTGGGTTTTTTGTTATTCCAGATGAATTTGAGAATTGCTTTTTCTAACTCTGAAGAACTGAGTTGGGATTTTGATGGGGATTGCGTTGAATCTGTAGATCGCTTTTGGCAAGATGGCCATTTTAACTATATCAATCCTATCCATGAGCATGGCAGATTTTTCCATTTTCTGAGGTCTTCTTTGATTTCCTTCTTCAGAGACCTGAAGTTCTTGTCGTATAGATCTTTCACTTGTTTTGTTAGAGTCACACCAAGATACTTTATATTGTTTGTGGCTATTGTGAAGGGTGTCAGTTCCCTAACTTCTTTCTCAGACTGCTTATCCTTTGAGTATAGGAAGGCAACTGATTTGCTTGAGTTGATTTTATAACCAGCCACTTTGCTACTGAAACTAATAGAAAAGAAACTGGGGAAGACCCTTGAGGACATGGACACAGGGGAAAAGTTCCGGAACAGATCACCAATAGCTTATGCTCTAAGATCAAGAATTGACAAATGGGACCTCATAAAATTACAAAGTTTCTGTAAGGCAAAGGATACTGTTAAAAGGACAAAATGGCAACCATCAAATTGGGAAAGGATATTCACCAACCCTACATCTGATAGAGGGCTAATATCCAATATATAAAAAGAACTCACGAAGTTAGACCCCAGGGAACCAAATAACCCTATTAAAAAATGGGGTACAGATCTAAACAAAGAATTTTCACCTGAAGAAATTCAGATGGCCGAGAGGCACCTTAAGAAGTGCTCAACATCATTAGTCATTAGGGAAATGCAAATCAAAACAACCCTGAGATTTCACCTCACACCAGTCAGAATGGCTAAGGTCAAAAACTCAGGAGACAGCAGGTGTTGGTGAGAATGTGGAGAAAGAGGAACACTCCTCCACTGCTGGTCGGGCTGTAAGATGATACAACCACTTTGGAAATCAGTCTGGCGGTTCCTCAGAAAACTGGACATGACACTTCCGGAGAACCCTGCTATACCTCTCCTGGGCATATACCCAAAGGATTCGCCGGCATGCAATAAAGACACATGCTCCATTATGTTCATAGCAGCCTTATTTATAATAGCCAGAAGCTGGAAAGAACCCAGATGTCCCTCAAAGGAGGAATGGATACAGAAAATGTGGTATATTTACACAATGGACTACTACTCAGCAATTAGAAACAATTCACAAAATTTTTAGGCAAATGGTTTGATCTGGAAAATATCATCCTAAGTGAGGTAACCCAATCACAAAAGAATACACATGGAATGCAGTCTCTGATAAGTGGATATTAATTAGTCCAGAAGCTCTGAATACCCAAGGCACAAATCGCATAGCAAATGACTCCCATGAAGAAGTATGGAGAGGGTCCTGATCCTGGAAAGGATTGATCTAGCATTGGAAAGGAATATAAGGACAGAGAAAAAGGAGGGAGGTGATTGGAGAATGGATGGAGAGAAGAAGGTTTATGGGACATATGGGGACGGGGGATCTTGGAAAGGGGAAATCATTTCTTTTTTTTAATTAATTAATTAATTAATTAATTTTTATTTACATTGCAAATGATTTCCCCTTTTCTGGGTCCCCACTCCCCGCAAGTCCCATAAACCCTCTTCCGTCCCCCTATTCTTCCATCTACCCCTTCCCACTTCCCTGTTCTGGAATTCCCCTATACTCTTGCACTGAGTCTTTCCATAACCAGGGCCCACTCCTCCATTCTTTTTGGACATCATTTAATTTGTGGATTATGTCCTGGGTATTCAAAGTTTCTAGGCTAATATCCACTTATCAGTGAATGCATACCATGATTGATCTTTTGAGACTGGGTTACCTCACTTAGTATGATGTTCTCCAGCTCCATCCATTTGTCTAAGAATTTCATGAATTCATTGTTTCTAATGGCTGAATAGTACTCCATTGTATAAATATACCACATTTTTTGTATCCATTCCTCCGTTGAAGGACATCTAGGTTCTTTCCAGCTTCAATGGAATAAGATTGAAGACCCAGAAATGAACCAACACACCTATGGTCACTTGGTCTTCGACAAAGGGGCTGAAAGCATCCAGTGGAAAAAAGATAGTCTTTTCAACAAATGATGCTGGTTCAATTGGAGGTCAGCATGCAGAAGAATGCGCATCGATCCATTCTTATCTCCTTGTACTAAGCTTAACTCCAAATGGATCAAGGACCTCCACATAAAACCTGACACACTGAAACTAATTGAAAAAAAACTGGGGAAGACCCTAGAGGACATGGGCACAGGGGAAAAGTTCCTGAATAGAACACCAATAGCTTATGCTCTAAGATCAAGAATTGACAAATGGGACCTCATAAAACTGCAAAGTTTCTGTAAGGCAAAGGACACCGTCAAAAGGACAAAACATCAACCAACAGACTGGGAAAGAATCTTCTCCAACCCTAAATCTGACAGAGGGCTAATATCTAATATATACAAAGAACTCAAGAAAGTAGAACCCAGAGATCCAAATAACCCCATTAAAAAGTGGGGTACGGAGCTAAACAAAGAATTTTCACATGAAGAACTTCGGAGAGCTGAGAAACACCTTAAGAAATGTTCAACATCATTAATTATTAGGGAAATGCAAATCAAAACAACCCTGAGATTTCACCTCACACCAGTCAGAATGGCTAAGGTCAAAAATTCAGGAGACAGCAGGTGTTGGCGAGGATGTGGAGAAAGAGGAACACTCCTCCACTGCTGGTGGGATTGCAAGATGGTGCAACCACTTTGGAAATCAGTCTGGCGGTTCCTCAGAAAACTGGGCATGTCACTTCCTGAGGACCCTGTTATACCACTACTGGGCATATATCCAGGGGATTCTTCAGCATGCAATAAGGACACATGCTCCACTATGTTCATAGCAGCCCTATTTGTAATAGCCAGAAGCTGGGAAATCATTTCTAATGTAAACAAAGAATATAGAAAATAAAAATATTTATAAAAAAAAGAAAGAGTCAAGACCTTGTTCATGTTGCCCTCAATTGTTGCTCCAGCCACGAGGTGTGACAAGTTGCACAGATCTAGTGAAAGTAGAAGGAAGCATGGCTTCCTTCATATGGGGTGTGGCCTCTGTGGTCCCATCTGGGCTACTGTGTTCTTGATTCAGGTCTGCTCTGTGTTTTTATCGTTCTAGGCTCCTATGGCAGGTTCTATTTAGAGCAATGATTGTAAATCTTGCTTACCACTGACATTTCTTGGGCAAAGAAAGTCATGTGAACATGTCCCCAGTATTGGGACAGGGAACTAAAACCTCCCATGGAGTGAAGTTGTTGTCTAGGTGTAAAGTTCAGAAAGGAGGACAATGACCTGACTTACTACAATAAGCTTTTAATTTTTCGTGGCATGGAAGGCTCATTATAATGCCTTCTCTGATCATATCTATTGAACATCTGATGTAAAGCTTTTGTTTTCTCCTCATTTCAGACTTTCTTGAAGAGATCCACTCCTCTTGGAGGAGACACAATTTCCTAAAAAGTTTTTATTAAAATAACACAGATTTTTAACAAAATAAAAGTAATAGGACCAAAAAACATTTTGAATGTCATTCAGGTCAAGGTCAGTCAATATTAATTATGTCTTGCTTGAAGTGGTGAGCACAAACTACAAATTAATTCTTTTCCTTATTTATGGAAAACAGAATAGGAACAATAAATTAAATTTCTCTGAGACTCTGTTCATAGTAGTACTTTTAGGTTTTGTAGGTTATGTAGCACACTATTCATGATTTTTTACATTACTTACAAAACATAAGAGGTATCACATATGTACATCTGTCCCCTTGCCTGCTTCTACATGGTAAAAATGAATTGGGCAAGCATATTAATTCTTTGTTTTAAACAACAGTTTATCTTAACTGAGTTGTTAGCTAGATATCTACATTTTAAGTGTTAGAATGTCCATGTTAACACATAAAAAATGTTAATTATTCTCCCATGTTGTGTTCCTTTTTAAAGAATCTCCAACCATGTCTGAAAGGATTTGAACACCTTGGTGATAAAACCCATTTTCTAATGGCCATTAAAAAAGAAACCTTCAAATGTTCTTATAATTTTTCTGTTTTGTGAAACAGCATGCATGCTTACAATCGTTTCTCATGTTTCAAAAATGGACAGGTTTCTATGTTCTGGAACATTTTCCCTGACCCCCAGCCCTCCCTTAGAAAACATTTATTTTTGGCTGAGACGACTTTAGAATAGAGAAGGAGTTTATGATCCAAGTATGCGCTTTCTACTTTACCATTTTATTGGTAAGTTGTCTAAAATGATAAAGCACTTGTTTAAAAGCAATTTGCTTAGCCCTAGGTCGAGAAGCTCAGGCCCGCCATGGGGTCTGGGAAGGGCATGGGCAGGCAGAGAATCCTTCGTGTGCACACGGTGAACATTGCGTTTGAATCACTTCCTTAGTGAATGGCAATCTTAGCTCTGATTGATGTCAACATGCTCCTAATCACTTGTTGCAATATAGGTATTCCAGAAAATAATCGAGCCAATTAAAAGCATGGGTGTAGATCTAAACAGGGAATCCTCAAACGGCGAGACACCAATGTCTGAGAAGCACCTAAAGAAATGTTCAACATCCTTAGTCACCAGGGAAATGCAAATCAAAACTATTTTGAGATTTCATCTTTCACAAGTCAAAATGGCTGAGATCAATAAAACACATGACAGCTCATGCTGCTAAGGTTGCAGAGCAAGGGGAGCACTCAGCCGCTGCTGGTGAGTGCAAACTCATTCAGCCACTGTGGAGATCAGGAATTTGGGATCGAGCTATACACCAAAGCATGCTTCATCCTACAGTTGCTCGGCTATGCTTACTGAGGCTCTAGTCATAATAACCAGAAGCTGGAAACAATATAGATGTCCATAGATGTCATCAGAGAAAAAGAATGTGGTACACTTATGCAGTAGAGCATTGATAGGCTATTTAAAAAATTCCTCTTGGAGTCAGAGGGGAGGGGGAATGGGATAAGGAACTGTGGGAGGTGGGCAACTGCTGGAATTTAAAAATAATAAAAGTAATTAAAAAATCCAAAAAATGAAACCCTAAAATTTTCAGGTAAATGGATAGAGCTAGAAAAAAGAAATCATCCTGAGTGAAATTACCTTGACCCAGAAAGACAATTGTGTGCATTTGCTTACTCGTGAATGCCAGCAGTTAAGTCTTGATTACAATCTACAATTCACGTAACCATAGAGGTTAGGTTTAGGCTAAGGGAAAATGGGAGAAGGGTGGATCTCCCTAGGAAGAAGACCTAAAATACATATGCATAGATGGGCAGAGGTGGGGAAGGGACTGAATGGAAAGATAAAAATGGAAGAGGTAAAGAAGGGGGGTAAGCGAGGGGGTAGATATGAGGACAGACAGCTAAAACTAAGGGCCATTTGAGGGGTTCTGTGGAAACAGTCGTAGCTTCCTAAAATATATGCAGGGGGATATAAATACTCTCACAAAATAATGGGGGGAACAGAGCCCCCCATCTGTAGTTACCAAATGAAGTTTCCAGTTCTGGGAATTTGTGTTATCTAATTAAATATTTGGCCAAAGAGGCCCCATGGGAGTCCCCCAAACAACCCAGGCTGTTGCCAAGGCTCTTGGATGCTCTCCACAAATTGACAATAAGACCCTATCATTATAGATAACGCCTACACAACTCATTGAACATGGAGAAGTCAAGTTGGTACCTGTCTAGAGTGTTAGTCACCCCTACTTCCAAGTGTTAATGGTACTGTAAGGCACTTCACATGGAACCAAAGAGAAAGATAAACACCAACCCTTTCATGCAAAATGATGACCTACCCGCAAGATACATTAATACAATGGTGGCTCAAAACTTACAGGAGTAACCAACCCTATACGAATGGATTTAAGGCCCATTCCAGGAGATGTAACACACCCCTGGTACTGCTCAGGTGGCTAAGAATCTGAGACCATATAGGCCAGGTACCTAGGGGAAACCAAATACTACTTACTGTTCTACTACTACTAAAGGAACATAGCCATAAATTGACTTCTAATGACAAGCTACTATACTCATAGATCAATGCCTTCACGAGCCATCATCAGAGACTTACTTCCTGTAGGATATGGGAACAAATACAGAGATCCACAACCACGTAATGTGAAGAGTGAGAGACCTGGAAACACCCAGCCTTAGATAGGATGTCTCTATCAAATCCCTCTCCTGGGGGCTCAGGGACCAATGCAGAAAACGAGGTAGAAATGAAGAGCAAGAGCCACAGGGGATGGAAGACACCAGAGATAAGGATGTCTAAGCACAGTAGCACAGTGCACATATGAGTGCAGAGACCTTGGCATTATGCACAGGGCCTCTTTGGTTTGTGCCAGAGGGGGTCTCAGTGCTGAGGATAGAAGGGAATACAAGTTTCCATCCATAACCCAGAAGCTATCTCCAACTGATGACGACTCACAAATGAAAAATCAGTTCTCTTAAACAAACTAGGGACACAAGCTACGTTTTTTTTTTCATTTTTTATTAGATATTTGCTTTATTTACATTTTGACATATTGACTATATCCTTTGCCTTACAGAAGCTGTGCAGTTTTATGAGGTCCCATTTGTCGATTCTTGTTCTTAGAGTATAAGCCATTGGTGTTCTGTTCAGAAACTTTTCCCCTGTGCCCATGTGTTCAAGGTTTGTCCCCACTTTCTCCTCTATAAGCTTCAGAGTGTCTGATTTTATGTGTAAATCTTTGATCCACTTGGACTTGAGCTTTGTACAAGGAGATAAGAATGGATCAATTTGCATTTTTCTGCATGCAGACCTCCAGTTGATCCAGCACCATTTGTTAAAAATGCTGTCTTTTTTCCACTGGATTTTTTTAGCTCCTTTGTCAAATATCAAGTGACTGTAAATGTGTGGGTTTTTTTTTTTCGGGTCTTCAATTCTATTCCATTGATTATCCTGCCTGTCTGCATACCAATACCATACAGTTTTTATCACTATCGCTCTGTAGTAGAGCTTTAGGTCAGGGATGGTGAATCCCCCAGAATATTTTTTGTTGTAGAGAATAGTTTTTGCTATCCTGGGTTTTTTGTTATTCCAGATGAATTTGAGAATTGCTCTTTCTAGATCTATGAAGAATTGATTTGGGATTTTGATGGGGATTGCATTGAATCTGTATATTGCTTTTGGCAAGATGGCCATTTTTACTATATTGATCCTGCCAATCCATGAACATGGGAGATCTTTCCATCTTCTGAGACTTTCTTCAATTTCTGTTAACCCCTTTCCATATTACCCCACTGAAGACTTATGCCCCCTCCAGCTCACCCCCGCCCAATTTCCTGACTTGTATTCCCCTATTCTGGGGAATCAAGCCTTCACAAGACCAATGGCCTCTCATCTCATTGATATCTGAAATGGCCATCTTCTGCTACATATGCAGCTGGAGCCATGGGTCCCTCCATGTGTACTCTTTGGTTGCTGGTTAAGTCCCTGGGAGCTCTGGGGGGGTACTGGTTGGTCCATATTATTGTTCCTCCTGTGGAACTGCAAACAGCTGCTCCTTGGATCCTCTCTCTAGCTGCTCCATTGGGGACCCTATTCTCCTTCTATTGGTTGGCTGTGAGCCATGGGTGTTTTGATCCAATGTCCAATAAGGATCAAAGTATCCATATTTTGGTCTTCCTTCACCTTGAGCTTCATGTGGTCTATAAGTATCTTGGGTATTCTGAGCTTTTGGGCTAATATCCACTTGTCAGTTATTGCATACCTTGTGTGTTCTTTTGTGATTGGGTTACCTCACTCAGGATGATAGTTTCTAACTCCATTCATTTGCTTAAGAATTTCATGAATTCATTGTTTTTAATAGCTGAATAGTACTTCATTATGTAAATGTAACTCATTTTCTGTATCCATTCCTTTGTTGAAGGACATCTGGGTTCTTTCCAGCTTCTTGTTATTATAAATAAGGCTGCTATGAACATAGTGGTGCATGTGTCCTTATTACATGTTGAAGCATCTTCTGGGTATATGCCCAGGAGTAGTATAGCTGGGTCCTCAGGTAGTGCTATGTCCAGTTTTCTGAGGAATTGCCAAACTGATTTCCAGAGTGGTTTTACCAGCCTGCTTATTTTTTTAAGAGCAAACAAAAATAGAAAGCAGGTAGATTTGGATGGAAGGGAGATGGGTGATTCTCAGAGGAGTTGGGAGGGGAACCATAATCAGAACATTACACACACACACACACACACACACACACACACACACACACATCTATAAAATGAACTATGTATAGTGAAGAAAATCTATTTTCAACAAAAGAAAAACAAAGAAAACTGGTATAGTGTTTCATAGAGTCTCCTGGAGAGTGTCACTCAAGAACATGTGCTCTTATCCTAAATTAACTTTAAGATCGGCTTATAGGTCTTGTCTCTGTCCTTAGGGTAGAGTCTGAGAGCATCCACTGAGCGCTCACGTGATAACCCACACTGAGCTGCACAGGAAGACAGGGTGGGCACTTGAGAGCATGGTCTTCCATGACCCAAGTGAGCTGATTACTGTGGTGCTCAAAAGATGAGTGAGAACAGCTTTGCCCTAGGGCAATTTCAATGTGTTTGGTGGCATGGTGTTTGTCTTAAGCAGCTTAGGAGATCGCGAGGTAGAATGGCTACATACCCACAGTCTGGAGTCAGGCCGGTGAGCTGGTAGGCCTCCTATGCAAGTCATTAGTTGTGCAACTTGAACAGAATTGCTCAATTTCATTGTCTCGATTTTCTCATTTACAAAGCATAAAAAATACTAACACTGCAAAGACATTCTCAAAATAAAATTCCTGGCTCTACTTCCTGAATAATGTTGAATTACAGACATACGATCTCATATCTTGGTTTGGAAATTTTTGATGCTACTTTTTGAATCTTCAATGGTGTAGGAAGTGAAGAGTTAGTTGATTTTTTTTTTTTTGCCAGTTTCCTCTCAGTGTCCTTAAAATGATGACTGTATTGCATTTTGTAATTTTATTGATTGCTTTTTACTATTCCATTTGAATCTCCTTACTCTTCATTTTGCGGAACTTGAGCCATATCTTATTATGTGTAACAAGGGGAGGAAATGGCCGTCATTGGGCTTCTCTGAGCGCACTCCTCCACGTCCCTGAGTCTGGCGCTTCACCATTAATCTCTTTGTTTCTTTTAATAAATAAATTACATTTCAAATGTCATCCCTCTTCCCAGTTTCCCCTCTGCTAACCCCCTATCCCCTCCCCTTCCCCCTTCTTCTATGAGGGTGCTCCCCCACCCACCCACTCCCACCTCACAGTCATAGCATTTCTCTACACCGTGGCATCGAGCCTCCACAGGACCAAGGGGCTTCCCTCCCACTGATGCCCGATAAGGCCATCCTCTGCTACATATGCAGCTGGGACCATGTGTACTCCTTGCTTGGTGATTTAGTCCCTGGGAACTCTGGGGTGGTCTGGTTGGTTTATATTACTGTTCTTTCTATGGGGTTGTGTACTGGCTGGTTTTGTGTGTCAACTTGACACAGGTTGGAGTTATCACAGAGAAAGGTGCTTCAGGTAAGGCAGTGCCTCCATGAGATCCAGCTATGGAACATTTTCTCAATTAGTGATCAAGGAGGGAGGGCCCCTTGTGGGTGGGCTGGTATTCTTGGGTTCTATAAGAAAGCAAGCTGAGCAAGCCAGGGGAAGCAAGCCAGTAAGGAACATCTCTCCATGGTCTCTGCATCAGTTCCTGCTTCCTGACCTGTTTGAGTTCCAGTCCTGACTTCCTTTGGTGATGGACAGCAATGTGGAAATGTAAGCTGAATAAACCCTTTCCTCCCCAGCTTATTTCTTAGTCATGTTTGTGCAGAAACAGAAACCCTGACTAAGACAGACTGCAAACTCCTTCAGCTCCCTCAATCCTTTTTCTAACTCCTCTACCGGGGTCCCGCTGTTCAGTTATTTTTATACCATCAAGATTTATATTTGCTTGCCTTCTGGAACCAAATTGTAAATGTTTGGTTTACCTCTAAGATTCTGAACTAACTTAATTTACTTTCAGTATATATGTATTATGCATACATGATTTTTCTGGTGGCTGACATAGGAACTGACGGTATTGACATCAGAAAGTTAGTATCTGCCATTTTATAGTACTTAGAAATTTTATTGTATATTTTGGGGACATTAATAAATATATTTCTACAAGGGGTAAGAGTATACCAAGTGTTGTGTGTGTGTGTGTGTCTATGTTTCTATAGCTACTGAATAACTTTGAAAATTCTTCTATACCCTACCAGAGTTCTATCCCAGTATGAATAGGCATGTGACTCCATTGCAGTAATCAATCAGTTTGGACAAATATCTTGAATAATATTCCGTGTTCCAGGAATCCTTGACCTTATCTTTCTTTACTCTTGAAAAGATAGTTGTTTTGTTTTTATACTTACCCAAGAACCAGACACTGTGGTAGGTACTAATATAATGCTTTATAAAAGTAAACAAAATATTGTTTTGTAGAATCTGTATTGCTACCAGGAAAACAATAAAAAGTAACAGGTGGGTTCCATAATTGTCTTAGATGATGTTGACTCATAGACAAAAGAAAATAACTAGCTAGATAAATAAATAAATCAAGCAGAGTGAGGACAATTGACAGCACAGTTGGGGAAAGTTGTGGTTTGAAAACAGATTAACAAATTAATTTAGAATAGTCCTGTTGCATGTAATATAGAAAAGCATCCCACACTATCTCTGGCTAGGCACAGGCAGGCCAGCTGATTCTCAGCCCGGCAGACTCTCTGACTCAGAGCTCCAAAATCTCTCCTGGCTCACTAAGTTCCCATGGCGGGCTATTGCCAGGCATGCCCCCACGCTTCCAAATTCCTGTGGCTGGCTGGGGTGCCCTTCCATTGTACCTTTCTCTGCAACCCAGTTGAGGAGCTGCATGAACACAAACACTCAATCTTAGTTTAGAACCAACAGATAAACCATCACTGGTTGCCGATTTGTCCTCTTGATGGTGTCCTTTGCCTTACAGAAATTTTGTAATTTTATGAGGTCCCATTTGTCAATTCTTGATCTTAAAGCATACGCTATTGGTGTTCTGTTCAGAAACTTTCTCCCTGTACCAATGTCCTCAAGGGTCTTCCCCAGTTTCTTTTCTATTAGCTTCAGAGTGTCTGGCTTTATGTGGAGGTCCTTGATCCATTTGGATTTGAGCTTAGTACAAGGAGACAAGGATGGATCAATTCGCATTCTTCTGCATGCTGACCTCCAGTTGAACCAGCACCATTTGTTGAAAAGGCTATCTTTTTTCCATTGGATGTTTTCAGCCTCTTTGTCGAGGATCAAGTGGCCATAGGTGTGTGGGTTCATTTCTGGATCTTCAATCCTGTTCCATTGATCCTCCTGCCTGTCACTGTACCAATACCATGCAGTTTTTAACACTATTGCTCTGTAGTATTGCTTGAGGTCAGGGATACTGATTCCCACAGACTTTCTTTTGTTGCTGAGAATAGTTTTAGCTATCCTGGGTTTTTTGTTGTTCCAGATGAATTTGATAATTGCTCTTTCTAACTCTGTGAAGAATTGAGTTGGGATTTTGATGGGTATTGCACTGAATCTGTATATTGCTTTTGGCAAATCTATTCATTAGGGGAAGGTTCTGCCACTTAGACCTAGGGTTTTGGAACAGGTTCACAGAGTGGGCAGCCTTCCTACATACCGCCTTATCTTCTGTCTCCCTCCTCACTGTCATTTTGCATTCTCGTGGTTCAGTGGATACAACTGACAAAAAGTATGGATGCATCATCCTTATCTAAGACACAGTTTATCTCAGGACTCGATCTCTGTGTGGTGCCCTCTATGGATTTTGGAAGCGTATCATGCCTCTTCACCCTTATGATATCGAATTTACTGCCTATAAAGACCTGTGTCCATCTGCTCCCCATTCCTTCCCTTGCCCAGAAGCCCAGAGTGACCTCTAAACTGTGCAATGTCTCTGTTGCTCCTTCTTCTCCAGAACACAGCCACACAGCTGGGAAGATACAGTCTGTAGGCTCCCCATATTGGCTTAACTCACAAATGCGCGTTTAAAACTCTTCCATGTCTTTTCGTAGCTTGATACCTCATATCATTTTACTGAGTGTTACAGGTTTTAATAAGGCGAGCAATGGTTATCCCTGCCACGGAACTCATCTCTCATAACTTCTGAAAGCATGCCTGGGAGGAACATTGTCTGAACCCTGGGATCCCTGAGCGTGTTAATGTTTTATCTGCACACTTAACGGATAATTTAGGCTGGCACAGCATTCCAAGACAACGGTGTGTCCCTTTGGTGCTCTGGGCGGATCATCCCATTACCTTTCAGCATTTAACGTCAATAGGAGGAAGTCTAACACTCATTACTTGGTAGGTAATTTTCTTTAATTTTTCTCTGAACACTCAAGATTTTCTGTTAATGTTGATTGCTCTGAATTCTCACAAGGCCATGATCAGATACTGAGTCTTTGATTTTTAACCTAATCTTAATTATATTTTTCCATTATTTTTGTTGTTTGATTCCTTCTGCTTTTCTTTTCCATTCAGGATTATTGATAAAACTATTGGCTGTCCTCACCTCAGCTAAATTTATTATCTAATCTCATTTTATGATTCATGTTTCCTTTCCCTCAATTTTCAAATATTAAAAAAGTGTTAAAAACTGGCTTTTATTGTGGTTTTATTTTGAAATGATATAGTTTAAATTATGCATCTTAATCATGTCATTTTATATTATTTATGTTTCTTTTCATGGAACCCCATTCTTATTTGGTGGTGGAAATACCTTTTGAACTTTTGCTAGGATGTTATTCATTTTTTAAGTTCTCATTTCTTGCTTGAGTTATGTTTCCTCCAGCGTTAATTAAATTTACTGTGTTTGGGTGTGAAGGAACCTGCCAATGTTACTCTCAATGACACTTTCTGCCCACACCAATCTTCCACAGACAAATGGTTTAATTTATTTTAAGAAGGAAAGGCAACTGTCTTGTTTAGTTTGTTTCGCCTAGAGGTGACTTCTAAGCTGTTACTCTTGTCTGCGAGGACGATATTTCAGGTTAGGAACTGGTATGTATCTGTACCATGATCACCATCCCATTTTTTGTTTGTTGGTTGGTTGATTTCATAACTCTGCCCTTCTGATTAGCAGAGAACTCTCTACTTTGTAGATGCCCTGGCTCTTCTCCAGAAGGATTGACTTTCACCTCTATAGACACCAGGTTACACCAGCCACTGGAGTATGCTAAAGCAAAGCTGTAAACAACTTCTTAGTGCTTTAATGCAAACACATAGGCATGTGTTGTGTCTGTTAGATCTGTTTGCTCTCCATTGTTTCATATGTAATCTTGTGTAACTTTGAAAGGTCTTTTGTAGAATGATTATCTGCCTAGTTAGAATGCCTTTGCTTTATTATCAAGTTGCATATTGAAGGGTTAGCATTGAGAGCAGGGAGCAGCAGAAAGTGACAGCATGTCTATGTATATTAATTCATTTGTTCAATAGCTCCTGATTGCATGTGCTTTGGACCAGGCATTGTACTTGGCTCTGGTGACAAATCAGGGGCAGTGGTCCTGGTCGTAGGGTTTTGTACTTTAGTTTGCAGGATATAAAAGTCAGTGCAAGTTGACAGCATTGTAGATGCATATCCTACCAGCATCTTGGGTACAGTGTGTAAAAATAAGAATTAGGATGCCTCAATTAGACAAAGTGCAGAGGGTAAGACTTTGGTAGGTGGCTGGATTGAATTTGGGGGATTTTAGCATTAGCTGGAATAAACACTGAGCAGATAGAGCAGCACATAACTAAAGTTGTGAAAAATCTTAGCTCAAGGAATGGAAGTGTGCTTTGTGTGTGAAAGTGTTTCGGATATAAGGGTAGATGAAGGTTCAGTGGGCATAGAGCCAGTGGGAGCGTAAGACCTCAACCATGGTCTTGTGTGATGTGCTGTTGACACGCTTCAGATATAAGCAGAGATGAGGTATGAAAGTTCAGATCGAACGTAGGTAAATGCCCAACAGTGTGAACATGCAACCTGAAGAGACCACCTCCACTATTCAGTCAGGACCCCCAGTGGAAGACTGGGGATACCAACCCATCTACAAAATGTTTGACTCAAAATTGCTCCTGTCTAAAAGAAGTACAGGGACAAAAATGGACCAGAGACAGAGGGAATGGCTGAGGAGTGATCGATCCAACTTGGCATCGATGCCATGGGCACCAATTCCTGACAGCATTACTGATGCTATGTTGTACCTGCAGAGAGGATCCTAGCCTGGGTGTGTTCTGAGAGGCCTACTGGCAGCTGACTGAGACTGAAGCAGACACTTACAGCCAATCATTGGACTGAGGTTAGGGACCCTTATGGAAGAGTTAAGGGAAGGACTGAAGGAGCTGAAGGGGATGGTATCCTCATAGGAAGCCCAACGGTCTCAACTAACCCAACTTGTGGCAGTTCCCAGAGACTAAGCCACCAACCAGAGACTAGTCTGAGGCTCTGGGCACTTAAGTAGCACAGAGCTGTCTTGTCTGGCCTCAGTGGGAGAAGATGAGCCTAATACTGTAGAGAATTGATGCCCCAGGGCAGGAGAATACCCAGGGGGAGGGTCACCCTCTCAGAGGTGAAGGGGATAAGGAATGGGGGAAGAGCTTTGTGAGGGAGGATGGGAGAGGGGGAACATTTAGGATTTAAATAAATAAAATAATGATAAAAAAGAAAATAGGTCAGTGGATGTTCAGGATTGCATTTTACAAAGGCCACTCTAGGTGCCATGTGGATATTTTGAATGATGCCCTCCTACCATCATGGTGCTGCGGAACTGTTATTTTATTTCTGTTGTGACCCAGTAGTCACAGAGAAGGGCTAGAAACCAGCTTATCTCAGTGTGTTCTAATCCTGCCCAAATTAGGAGGTATCAAAGACAACGCTCAGGAAATCAGTCATTCACTTTTCTGCTCCTACGGTTTCCAGAGACTGAGGTTGGGGTAGCTGGTGATGTGACAAAATGCTTGCTTGATCATGGCCACCGTTTCTGTATCGCATGGTAGTGAGTTGGACTCCCACCTCACTGGGTTGCTTTTGGTAATAGTGATCGTCATTGTTATGGCTGCTGTTCAGGTCTCATCAGTGTGTGTGTTCAGACCTTATCCATTACTATCTCAGATACTGTAGTCACTTCTCCCATGTTTCTTTAGGTTGCACTCTCTGGAATAGTAGCTACTACTGTGGTCAGCACCCCGGAGATGTGACTAACCTGGATAGAAACACTAATTCTCTGAAAATGTCAATTGTACACTGGATTTCAAAGGTTTATTAAAAGAACTAATAAAATAAACTATCTAGGAAATTTTGTGTTGGCCACATGTCAAAATCATTAAACATTATATATATAATCACACGTATATATGACTGTATTGTATATGTACATATATATACATATATACATATATGCACACACACATATATAATATATTATATATATAATATAATAATCATTATATATATAAAGATTTATATCACTGGTTCAGAAGAATGGTTTTATGAACTAATGATAAAACCAGTATTTTAATGAATTTTTAAGGCTCTACCTTAGTCTGATAACAAGCATTTATTCAATGTATTTATACTGTAGTGGCAAATAAGATCCTAGCTCCCATGGAGCATAAGTTTTGGAGAAAGAAGGAAACAGGAGGTAAGCAAACACACAGTATTACTCTACTTATGATTCATACAGGGCAGAAATTAAAGCAGGATGAAGGGACATAATTCTCCCAGGCACTTCTAGGAAATCTGGGGCCTGGTGGGACTGTAAGATCAAGGACAAAAAAACAGAGGTGTGATGAGGAGAAACAGGAACACAGCACCAGTCAGGTGTGGAGAAGACCATGCACGCAGGGTGGTGTGTGAGACTGGAGTGGAGGGTGAGAAAGCAGTAGGAAATGCCACGGTGAAGTGGGCAGATCTGACATCAGAATGGCTCACAGGTGCCCAGCGGAGCTCAAGTCATTCCAGCTGTCCTCAAGGTCAAAGCCTTAATGCTCTCCATTGCCCGTTGAGGATGGAAGGCAGTGGATGAGCCCTACGCTCCATCAAGTTGGGCGCTAGCCTCTGCTGGACATTTGCTGTGTATTGCGATGCAGGACCAGTGCCTCAGTGCCGGGCTCACTTAAGGATGACTTTGATAAAGTAGTGAGATTGCTAATTGTATTAAATTTTGAGCTGTGATTATCCATCTTTTAACATTCCTTGTAACGAAGCAGGAAAGCAGGAAATACATGACAAATACTTTCCCGCTATCCAGATAGAAGGCTGTAGCAGAGAAAGATCACCAGGGCAACAGACTTTGAATAGAATACATAAAACATAATTTTTCCTTGAAACAACACTTTACAAATTATGATCCCTCTGACTCGGATATTTGGCAGGCATTCTTCTTAGAGTTCAAACATCTTTTCAAACTGAGTTTTATGACTTCGGGGTACACATTGCTGCAAGTGATAAAATTTGATGAGAAAACTTGATATTTTTAAAGAAAAATATTAGCTTCTAAAGCTTACAAGATATTTAATATTTTGAATTTACTTATTAGATTGGTGGAGATACAGACAAATGTGATGTTTTTTATGGCATATCATGACATGTGCAAACATTGAGAAAGTTTTTATAAGTCCGTGAACCAATTATTCCCAATGACTGATGGGTAGTGTCAAAAATCATCACTGGGTAACTAAATAAATATTCGTTAAAATTAAAGATAGTGAGATATAGGGCTGGTGGTATATCTTTGAGAGACAAAGTATTTACAAGAAGCTGAGTTCAGGGGCCCTCATGGGAGGGGAGGAGCTAACACACTTCTGTAGGTTGCCCTCTGACCCCTCATGTGCAAACATCTACACATATGGCAAAGATGCACTGTGATTTTAGACTTTAAGGATAATCTGGTTCTTCTAAGTCTTTCTGCAAAAATCAAAATCAAAGAAAATTATCGACAATTATCTGATAACTCTATTAGTTTTCCCTTTCCAGCACAGATTTTCTTGTTAGCCTTCAACCAAAATAATGCTTTAAAAAAATTTAATGCAGAAGTATGCATAGTAATTTAGCTGTCCTATATTAAGCCGGCTACCAAGGAGATTTTCAAAATATGAATCATGACATTTAAAATTATTTTTTTGTTGGAGAAATTAGTGTGGCTTCTTATTAGAAAAGTCTCAGCTTAACATTAAATTGAGTTTTTTTCCTATTTGTAAATAAGTTGGTAAAGATATTATAACATTTGTCAAATTCATTTTCAAATATAGGAAATATCAGTAGTACAGCCCTATGTAAGCCAAAGACTGAACAAGTCAAATCAAAGATTTTAATTGACAAAATATGATAGGCTTGTTTTTGTTTCTTTTGCAAATAAAGTTTGTGACTAAGGACTTGAAACACTGCCCAGCTCAGTTGGTCATGCCTGCCCCTCATGGTTTGTCTGAGGATGCCAAGAGGTCATTTAGAGTAGCTGAAACCTCCTGGCTCTGACAGCATGAGTTCAGCTCATCTGTAGTGCACAGCTGCGCTTCTCTGTGTGGAGAGCTTTTGGTGCCACTTCTAGGAACTTGGCATTTGTCACTGGGCTCAGACAAAGAAGCAGGCTCAGATAAGAATATTAGAAACAGAGACCATGGGGCCCGGTTTACTATTTTTCTGAATTACTAACTCATGCGATTCCTTTGCTGACTACTTAATTCTTAGCTTGTGTGATCCTTTTGCTTACTACTCTGCTTGATTACTTTCTTGTGTGATCTCCTTGTTTGCTACTTCTGCTTGATTACTTTGTCTTCGATCTAAGAACCGACCATGTGTTTTGGATGTACCTAGAATGATATAAAAGCAGCCTGGAGAGACATAAAGCTGCTACAGCCTCAGTACGGGCTGTAGTCATGTTATAATTTTGTCTAATTGTCTTTGTCTTTTCAATCCTAACTCCCTCCCTTGAGACCCTGTTGACTGACTAAGATGGCTTGGTCATCTCTGGATATGGAATAGTTCTGTAATTACAAGAAGAATGGTTCCTTAGTTCACAGATGTCTCAGAACTTCATCTTAATTCTGCCTTTACACTGGGCTGTTCAGTCTCCATACCCAGTCCTTGTGTTTCTGATAGCTTTCAAACATATTGCCATTATCCTGTTTCCAAACACAGCTTGATCTTTATAATCAAGAACTGATGCAAGTGGAACCAATATCCGAATTTGCTTTCCTGATCTTGTTGCTAAGGAAACATGCAGTTCTTTGCCATCCATCTCCCTCTTGAAACGTTCAATACAACAAAGCTTCACCTCATAATCATCGCCCTAAAATTTTAGATGCATTATGTCATCTGGGATCTTGTCAAGCTGCAGATCCTGTAGGTGTGATAAGTCTGCATTTCAGACAATGTTTACATGATTACATGCCAATGGCCCACTGATCACACTTTAGATGACTAGTTCAGACAACCTCATTGGTTACTTCAGAGTGAGACTGCCTTGTGTCTGGGTTCTAGCTGTATCTCTGCATTTTCTCCATCTGATCACCATTCTCAGTGCCCTCAGACTTATGTTATTCAATCTATCAAACAGTGAACTTACTGGCTCAAATATTAACAAATCCTTCTTCCTCCTGTGTTGTCCTATTAAATAGTTAGAATTTTTAAGAGATTTCAATTTCCCTGGCTGCATGACAATTTGATATTAACAAGTATGAGGTTTCCCTTGGTTAAAACTATATTTTATAGGTACCTACTTCCTGCTTTTCAGCAAACTGAAGAAGGTTGTATTCTTTCTTAAATAGTCAGACCACTATGACCCTGAACTTTGGAAGAGTGTCATGAGACTGTCTCCTTTGTACTAGATGCAGTTAACATGCATTTCAACCCATGATAATGTTATTCAGCTTTGGACTGTTTCTTTTATTTATTGCTTTTGCAGTGCAGGTCAGCAGGGCAGAGGAATGATGGTGGTCCATTAGTGCTCTTGGACTCAGGATCATCCTTTTGCTAAGACAAGGTCAAGGGCCAACCCACTGGTCACGTTACAGCAAGTAATATGGAAATGCCAGCTTCCTTGAGGGCACAACTATTTTGGCAACAAAATGCATTTGAGTAAGTAAAATATCTTGGTGGCCCAAGGTCATAGAAACTAAAAATAAAGCTTATTTTGAGAACTCAGAAGAACTCTTGGCATCAAGGAGATGGCCAGAGGGCTTGCATTCTCTTCCATGTGTATTAAGAAAATACTGTAGGGCTTTATTTCAAAGACATGGCGGACTGGCTCTGGCTCTTCTTGTGGAACATCCTGCTAATTGTGTGAACTAGAACAGATCACCAATGAAACTGAGATTTCTCACATGTGCTATGGAGATTGTCAGTTCTGTTCTAGGTGAAGCTAGTCAAGAAATACTAGTGGAATTTGAGGCCAATGTGTGATACAAAACTATATAAATCACAACAGTGTGCAACCTTTGGGCAATGAATGTATACCAAGCAGGGGTATGGACTATCCTGGGCTGGACCTGACTCACACTGCAGTCTCATGAGACTTCCCTTTTTGCTGTGGAAAGGTGGGGAATGACTGTAGCAGGAAGATTTATAGCAGGCCCCCTTATACTTTTGAGAAAGTTTTTAAAAATGAGGTACGCGGGCGTCCTAAGAAAGATAATAGGGTTATATTCACACAGACATTGTTTCATTTAATCCTTAGAAACACATTTGGACACAGTATGTTTTTCTCAATAAGAAATTAAAGGTTTACGAGCTTTTCCTGCTAGTCTGGATATGTAAGCTAAGCTACTCAAACATTAAGGAATATTTAAGATCTATGGGTTCCATTGGCAATTTTTTTGGTGACCACTGACTGGTCAGCAAGAAGCTCTAAAAGGATAGTGCCGTTTGAAGCCAAAGCTGTTCTTGAAGGACTCAGAACACTTGGAGTTTGAGTAGTGGTTTTCTGGAGATAAACCATGGCAGGTTCACAGAGATCTTCTTTCCTAATGATATGAGAAAACAAAGCTTGTTAACTATTGAGAAAAGACAACATGGAGGGTAAAAGCATCTCCAGTCACCCTCTTTTCCACTCACGTGTTGTACAGGGCTCTGTGGCCTCTCCCCAAAGTGGACCCCTTTCCAGGAGGTAGGCCTCAGGTAGCACTTCCAGGCAGGAGGTTAAAAGCTTTACCATAAGACTCATACTTAATGTGAGTTTCTGCATCACTCTCCTTTAAAAATAAACTGGGGAGCTAAAGCTTCAGTGTTTGTAGCTCTGTTCTCTGTTGTAATTGGATGGTGTTGTTTGCATTGGAAATGGGAGCTAAGCAAAGGGAAACTAAGATCTTCCTGAATGGTGCTTTGATTCTGCAGAACTGAGACGTCCAGGCTGATGAGTTATTTGGCCCTTCCTAGGAAAAACCCCAGATGTTGGTTGTCAAACCCTCTATGTTTATTTACTTAAACACAAACTCACCATTCCTCAGAGTTTCAAAAAATGATTCTGTGTGTTATTGACAAATAATAATTTAATGGACAGGCTCATTAGATGGGCACAATGAATTAGCTAGTGGCCTGACAGCCATGCAAGCATTATGTTCTGTATCTGTTTGCTCAGCACTAGGTGAAATGCAGAGTCTATTGAAAATCAGATTTCCATGCTGCTTTGTCAAAGCAAATTTAATCACAGCCAGAACATGTGGCATCCATCATTTCCACTTCAGAAGACATCAACGGGGGCAGATCAGCACCAAGAAGCCCGGCTCCCAGGGCTGTCCTCTGTTCACACGAAAATTAAATTTAACTGTAGATCCCTGATAAATGAGGCCGCAGAAGCCATCAAACATGATGACTAAGTGCTCAGTACTAAAGTCATCCCCAGGGTACCCAGACTGGAAAGCAGCAGTCTCATTTGATCTGGCCCTGAGGTCTCTGCCGGCATTCACACCTCTGCAGTGGACAGATAAATATGGGCTTTAGCATACTGCCCCAGGGGGATGGAGATTATTTTTCTAGGGAATCTTTATTTGGTCTTGGATTTTCCAGAGATTTCCATAAGCACTCTTCTAGTCACTTACCTAGTACTCTCCCCCTCTCTCAGCACTGTTTCCTGTGTCGGGCATTGCTAACCAACCCCTCAAATGATGAGTAAGTTCTGACTGTCTTTAAACCATTTCTTCTCCTGCATAACATATGATTCTTCTCCAGGCTTCGACTTATGGGGAATAAAAACATAGTTGTGATCTTGTGTGTTGCCAAGATTAGGAGCTGTTGGAAGGCAGGGACCATATTTTATTGCTTTGTTTCTTGATCATTAGGATCTGGGAATGATCATGTGACTTATAGTCAGGACTCTGTGCATATTGAGTAAATCAGATTTAAAAAGTGCATGGCCTCGAGGCTCAGTGAAGCAAGCATCTTATCACAGGTATCAGAGCCACATATTTTAAAATATATTCTAAGTACATAACTTGAATGATTTGTTAAATATCTCAGGGGTAATTATGTGTACCTACCTTTCATGAACTCAGGTTTTATTGACTAGCTGACTAAACTGATATTTAGATACCTAAGTTTCTTGCATTTTAAACCTATATTTAATCAACTATTCCATCTGGAATTATAAGGTATATGTACAAATTTTTATTAATATTAATATTTATTAACAAATAAAGAGCACAAGTTAGTGACTATTAGTTCCATTATCATTTGTCATTGTTTATGGGTTCTCTGCTCAATATATTTTGGCATTGTCTAGAAAGATACGAAAAAGTCCGTGAATAAAGAAATGCAAAGCAAGTCATGAAGATAGAACATTTCAGCATAAGACCTGCTGAGCTGTATAAGGAGAAACCCGATTCACTGGGAACATACCTGAGCTATGAGCTACAAATCAGCGTGAGCAGAAAGCCCTGATGGAGAATGAAAGTGTGTGCTCATGGGTAGAATGGACAGGAGGACAAGACATAGAATATTAGGGGGAGATCGCCTAAATGAAGCTTTGGAAAGGATCAGAAATTTAGTTTACACTGGCTCAGGTCTAGCTAACTGTTGTAGACCCTGGAAGCTGGGTGTGGCTGTACTGATCTACACAAGACCCTGGAGTCACTAGTAAGTGGGGACTGAGAACTAGGGTGTGATGTGTTGCTTAGGGGCAGAGTACCCTTGGTCTTGGGGTTCCACGGCTCCACAGGAAGGAAGGAGCAAGTTGCCATTCAAGCGCTCGTGTTCCCAGTGCCGGGGTGGGAAGGGCGCAGAGCTCTCACTTCTCTTCAAACTGATTGACTTGGTGCAATAATTTTAAGTGTTACTAATTGAGAAAAGCTCCACAGCCTGAGAGCACTCTGCATGCGCAGGTATATTTATAGCTCCTTTTGAACCTCATCAAATGCCAATTTAAAAACTTATAGTCAATAATCAAGCACATTTTAACTCTCCTGAAAAATTATGGTGTGCACTGGAGCACACACACCCTCCCCACACATTTAAATTTTCCACATGAAACATTAAAAAAAAAAAAGTTTGGACGAAGTAAATATCTACCTTCTTAGCAGATTTACATAGAAATTTTCCTGAAGTCGTTACGAAAATTGTTAAATTATTTTTCTGGTATCTCTCAGAAACACTTAGAAAGCTTTGGCAGAAATCATTGCCTTTGGTCTAATCATGTATTTCCAAAGGCAGTTTACAAACATGTTATTTTGCTATTTACTAATTATATTTATTTGATACACCAATCACTTAATAGCCTCTGGCTGCATTTACAAATAGTATTGAAAAAGCTCCTGCTGTTACACTTATAATTTATTATAGACAACATAAAAACAAGATGCTCGCTCTGCATGCATAACACATCAGCACACTTTGAAGAAATCTCTGCACAGATCAGAATGAGCAAGTATAGGGGATATTCTCCACAGGGGAGTCTGATTTTTCCAGACAGTTGGAGACTGTTAGTCCCCTCCATCGCATGTTGGGAGCTCTCCCCTTCTAAATGCCAAGGTACCAACTCTTCTTGACTCTTCTTTTGAAAAGTCAAAGCTAGGTCTATGTAATACTGGTCGCTGTTGGCTGATTTCATGTCTCAGGAGAACGATCTGAAGCGGCCAGGTTGTCATGAGGTATCTCAAGACAGTGATGAATAATTCCTCTTCCTTAGAAGGTAATATTAAAAAATAAAAAAATGCAAGAAAACCCCAGGCTGTGTCATATAGAACGCAAGGAAGCTTTGTAGCTTCAGAAAGATGCTAATGGAGTAATTGTCAGGGTAGGAGTGGACTTTCATCTATCTGCATATGTTGATCACCTTGTTGTTATTTTTTTACCTTTTGTGTTTATGCAATCATCCTTTAAACAATCATCGGGCCCTTTGCTCTGTGTGTTAAGATGTAAGAATCCATTCATCCATTCTGTAGCTCATAGGCTAGTATTTAGATCAAAACTCTGCTTTCTCACCTCCAAGACTTCAAGAACATTGTGTGCCATAGGTTAAAGGTGATAAATCTCTCCTCGCCCACATATGGTCACTTCCATATTTACTCCATTAGATAGCATTTTCTTTTTCTGTGTCAACATCTGCCTTTGAAAACATCCACTATATTACTCAAATACAAGGACTTCTGTCCCTGTGGTTCACAGGTAAGACTGTAAATGCCTTTGACGATGGAGAATATGTTCCACGCATCCTTTTATCACTGAGATACTTAATGGTCGGGTTTACTAACATCATTAAATATTAACTACAACATGGCAGGGCAAAGTTCTGTTAGCCAAAATCGGTTAATTTAATTAATGTGTTTTTGAAATACAAGGACAGCCGATAAATACATCAATGCTGTGACTGATAAATTGGTAGCGTCGGGTTGCACGCCAGAAGTCTGACTTATAAATGAGAGTGTGAGGAGGTGTGCTCTGGGTGCAGACGCACACACAGTAGGAGACCTGTTCGTCCCGGTGGGCGCGGTGGGCACATGCTGCTGCTTTATAGAGGAGAAAAGGGCAGTTCAGGGGAACCTGGAGATCAACGGTCAGCCTTATCGTTCAGCTGCAAGCCTGGCATGCCTTAGAAGTTACGTATCCACCTATCACAGATGCCACTGACGCCCGTGCAAATGACACTTGGATGCTTATGGCACAAATTTCAAAACAGGATGAACCAAACATTCATGGTTGCCGGAGTGACTTGTCCTACCTGTTATCAAAACTACATTTGGAAGGAACTTTACTTCACCCTCCCAATAAATAATGCGATTCTTGTAGGAAGAGATGCTCTTTTATTATTCTAACAGAATATATGAATAATTTATGAAGCAATTCTAATCATACTTGTTGGAGGGAAAAAAAGATGATGGCCGTGACTTTCTCTTGCTTTATATATTAATTATAGAGATCTGCTGCATTATAAATTTATTAGCAACTTGAGAGAACAAAATAGCTTTGTTTTAAAGTATTAGGAAATATACTGGTGAAATATTTGAGTACGTGGAACTGATTTTAGCAATATTAAGATCACATAGAAAATTCAGGACTTAAAATTAAGAAAAATCCGGTTGTTTGTGAATATTTGACATTTGCATTTTTTTTCTCATTGGAATTTTAACGGTCCTGCAGTTTTGGTGGCTGTGGCTTGCAGAAGGTTTGGATCAATGGTTCCCTCACCTCTCCAGCTTGCTGGAGACACTGTGTCTTACAGTGTGTGTGTGTGTGTGTGTGTGTGTGTGTGTGTGTGTGTGTGTGTGTGATAACTGGGAAGTTGTTTCTTATATTTTATGGCTGTGAGCCTAGCCGTTAACGGCTGAGCCATCTCTCCAGCCCGGGAAGTTGTTTCTTAACAGTCTCCTTAACAGAGGAGAATTATGTCTCCTCCTTCTGCAGAGAAGTGTCCACAGCAGGGCAGGTTCTTTATACTTCATCCTTTGTATAGGATTAGGAAATAGGCAAATAGAGAAAAGAGGAACCTATGAATTTTGAATAAGTTGCTCCTGTTCATGGTGTTTCTGCTTTTCTCCGTAAAGTTTAATATCAACTCAAATTTGTGTCTCTCCTAACTGCCAATTCCAAACCCAGCGCTGCCGAGGTGAGGGGTGCCCACATGCTAGCACTGTGCTCGTGTTAGGCTTTTTGAAACCAGTTTATATTTGCTTTTCCACCATCTTGATGCATTCCGCCAATGAAAACGGAGGTGACTGGCTGCTCCGCAGTGGATGCTACGTGCTCCTCAAGACCCTCTTACTCCACACAGCCACAGCAGTGCAACATTCTGCCTCCACACTCTCCCGATAGAGCCTCCACTGCTCTTCTCATCGTCGCTGACTGCCTGCTGCTCACGCTTCCCACACTGCCCACGCTGCCCACGCCGGCCACGCTGCCCACGCCGGCCACACTGCCAGCACTGCCTACCCTGGCCACGCTGCCCACACTGCCCGCACTGCCCACGCTGGCCACACCTACTCTCTTGTGGCCTAAATGATATGTATGTAAGTGTTTTCCTGTAGCTCTGAGTCTGAACATCCTGTTTTCTAAACAACATACTTTGTTTCTTCATTCCCAGGTTCTCTCTAATGCATAACATGCACAGAGTGTTGGCTGTAGCTGCCCGCAGCCACATGTAAACCGGGTTACCTGTTGAGAGAATTTTGGGGTTATAGGGAAGTGGGGCGAAAAGAAAGCGCGGCCAAGTCAATGTTCACTGATCAAAGCCGTCAACTTTAATGGCGCCGGACCTTTTAACAGTTTGGGCAAACCCTTCCCCCCAGACTCCAGGCTGAGTTCCGGTGGAAGTTGTCTAGCTTCTCTTGGAGGTCTTCGTCTTGACTGCTCCGGCAGCTGGGTGGGTCACCTGTTTAATTCAGGGATTCCTATACCTGGAGGAACAATGAACTTAACCTTTACTTCGAGCGCTCCACCCTAGGTGGAGCAGGATCCTGGCTAACTGGGAGAAGTTAACCTTGACCAAAGTCAAACTCTGACCAAGTGCAAGACTGCCCCAATATGGCTCTGTACAGTTGGCGATGGGTCATTGGGAGACCCATTAAAGGGACAGTAAAACTCTACATCATCTCTACAGAACATTCATTTTACAGAATCAGGACTTGGAAAGTCGCTCTTGGGTAGTTAGGAGAAGTTTTAAATTTTCCAATGTGTTGAGTTTTGCTCCTCAGTCCAGATCTAACTTCTTGATGCATAACTGACTCGGGTGGGTTCGGCTTGACCATGTGGCTTGCCAAGGATTTTCTATGATATGTTTTCCATTTATTTCTTATAAGCACTTTTGTGAAATAAATTCTACTTTCCCCTGAAAACCCACCGTTAGATCTTTACACAGCGTAGTTATAAAACTTTTGTCAAGTCTTTATCATGTCCCTGGGAGTTCATACATTTTTCTTACTTTAAAATTTGCCCTTGCATGCATGTATGTTGGATTTAGAGTATTTATTAAGTTCTAAGCATGTGAATTGTTGGTTACACATAGAAATGTCTTCCAAAGTGGACATAATTCCTAACTCAGAAGTTCATTCAAGGGTAAGCTCTTGCAAATTAGTTTCTCTGTGGGAGGGGGTAGTCTTGCTGAGTATATGAACCAAGCTGAAGGGCAGGCTCCAAGACCAGCAACAGATGGTCAACACAAAATGGACCCAACAGTATTTCTGGAGGGTTTTCCTCTCAGTATGCTTTGTCCGGGCATTTTTAATTTTTATATTGCAGGTCTTTTCATTTATGTATTATGGTTTCCAGTTTTATGTTTTCATGGGATTTTTTTGAGTGTGTGAATGTGTGTTTTTTTAATCTATTTGTTTTGTCCTATCCTAGTTTGTTTTCATTTTAGCTCACTACATTTGTCTAGATGCCCATTTGTTTTCTAGTGAGAGAGCGAGAGGATGTGGAAATTTGTATGGTGGGGAAGAGGGGGGACTCTAGGATGAGTTTGGGGAGAGGAACCCATAATCAGAATATATTGCAATATATAGAGAGAAAGTAAATTTAATTTTAATTTCTAATTAAAACAAATGTCTTCCTACCTGATCCTTGCCTACTTGAGTAATCGCAATGCCTTTCCAGCCGTGAAGACTAGATCAGAGTCGTTTACATTTGTCAAAGGCTTGCCAGTTGGAGATAATCTCCTAAATTGACATTTTAAGCTGTGCCATTAATTACTAAAGAGCACAACCTTAACCTCAGTGCGAGCTTCACTCTGCGGAACCTGTTTTATTTTAATAATAATTCTCATGAAGGGGTTGCTTCGTTTTGCTTAGTGTTGGACCATTAATTAGCCCAAGGCAGTCCTATTTATTTCTTGTTCTGAGGACCTCATGGTGTTAGAGTTGACATGGCATCCTCGGAGGGAGCTGGCAGCGCGCAGCAACGTGATGCATCATGTGCTGGCTAAGGATGAAGTTAGAGTGACCCCAGAAGCAGATTCCTCTCCATCTGCACACAGGTATCCCCAACATATTTCCCTGCAATCTTGGATATACTCAACCAAATGGGGAAGATATTAGAGGCTGCTCAGTACAAGGTTGGCATTTTATATACAAAAAGACCCAGACTCTAAAACAAAATGTTACATACTGTAATCACTTAACCGTTTGGTAGAATTATTGGCAATACAACCCAAGTCTGAAAACACATGGTGTTTAAGTGTTTAACAGTAGCCTCTCTTCCTGCAGATGCTAGGACTTAACACGTAAGGAGAACTGAGCATTAAGCAGCAAACTTCAACTGATGACACGTGAATAATGCCCGATGCCCGGAAGCACTAACAGGAGCTGTGCGGTTGTGAGCTGTAATGAGAATGTTGGCTACATGAGTGACACTCACAGCAGTCATCCAGGAGACCAAACATACAGTGACTGTCTCCTGTGCTAAACCTCTCCGCGACCGACCATTGTCTTCATAGACTCTCACTCATTAAATCAGTTGACTTCTAAGCACTTCTGCCTTTTACCCAGGACTTCACTTAGGTCAATTAAAGACTGATGGCGGTGTTTACATATTCTGGATGTGTTTACTTCTTGCCTTCTTTCTCCCTATTGCATCAATTCCCTATGTTACAATGTCTTCATAGACCGAACACCTTTGACTCAAAGAATCCTTGAGGGGAGGACATCCTCTAGAACACATACTTAGCAAATTATGTTTGAATGGCTATACAGAAAAGGCATGGCGCCTGGCTCATTAAAAACACAACATGACAGAGTTACTTCCTCACATTTGTGGGTAGGATTGTTAGACCTGCAAATGAAGAGAGAAACCATAGCCTGTGGATACAAGTGTATCTTCCTTTCATTAAGATACCCAGCAGCATTTTGGGGATGTGGGGAGACATGTAGGAGGATACTGGACAGCGTGCGATAGGGCCTTTTGATAAAATCTCCATACTCAAGGTTTAAGAGTTTGTCACCAAAGAAGAGTATCTTCAACCCTAGTGGTACTTTTATTAATGATTACTTAAGGACACAATCTGGAAAAAATAATATTTTCCCTCCTTTTCAGAATAAAGTGCATCTTCTGGCATATTAAGAAAGAGAAGCCTCGTCTCTGTGGTCTGGAGCATTTTGTACCCCAGTCCCTTTTTGACACTCTCCAACCACAGTGCCCTGCACTTGTCATATTCTCTTATTCAGGGACTCTAGCAGAATGGCCGGTGTGGAAATGACACCACCGTCTCCTTAGTGCACACAAGACCTCTGTTCAAGCTGTTTGAGAAAAGTGCTAGGAAGGGAAAGGACCACTGAGGCTCAAATTCTCAAGACATTTCCATAAGGAATATATTCTAGATTTTTCCTCATGCATGTCCTTCCTGCCCATGATGGTCCCAGAGAACTTCTCTTTGTACTGTGAAAGAGGAACTGTCAAAGACAAAAATGGTAATGGTGAATCTAGCTTAGATTGTACCTATTGTCTTGTGATAGTAAAAATGAAAATAATAAAATAAGCAACTAGCTCAGGGAGAGGACACTGCCTTTCCATCCCTCGCTTCTCCATAGTTTGGCTCCTTTGACAGAATGTTGTCATGGGCAGAATCATTCATGCTATGCCTCTCTCTCTTCCCATCTCTATGGGTGATCTGAGCAATCTTCTCCAATGTTGCATCAAACAATACTTCATGTATCCAGTTAATAACAAACTCCTGAAAGACCTCAATTAACCTCTTTTGCCAGTCTGGTTAGAATAAGGCCTCTGGTGCTGTGTGTCTTCCTGTCTTTATCATCACCACCACCACCATCATCATCATCATCATTATTATTATTATTATTATATTTTCTTTGTTTAC
The DNA here is from genome assembly GCF_947179515.1 of Apodemus sylvaticus. Classification (NCBI taxonomy): domain Eukaryota; kingdom Metazoa; phylum Chordata; class Mammalia; order Rodentia; family Muridae; genus Apodemus; species Apodemus sylvaticus. Next base: position 5,228,668 of record NC_067479.1, on the reverse strand, counting down.
ATTTCAAATGTTATCCCCTTTCCTGGTTTCCCCTCTGAAAATACCCTATCCCATTACACCTCCCCCTGCTCAACAACCCACCCACTCCTGCTTCCCTGTCCTGGCATTCCCCTACATTGGGGCATCAAGCCTTTTCAGGACCAAGGGCCTCTCCTCCCTTTGATGTCCAACTAACCCTAACATTCTTCTCATCTTTTTGTGAGGGCCATCTTTTTCAGGATCTAGTCTCTCTGAGTCCCATTTTCTCCTTTTCCATGAAAGTGTATACCTCTATACTGTCATCACACAAAAAGATACTTATCAGTTATATGCATGACACAAAGGATGAAGAATAAAAGATAAAATTTAAAACATGTTGTCTTCATGTGAGTTCATTAGGCCAAGCCAAGAATAGATGACAGAATCATATTTTCCCTAATAAGATGGAACAATATATTTCAACTACAGATATGAAGTGTGACAGTGATAAATATAAACTACTGAGCCATGAACCATGTCTGCACTGGTTCAGACTGGAGGAGACCAGGCATGACGTGATCCTGATTGATGTGAAAAAGTCCCTACAGGCTTCTGTACACCATGTACCCAAACAATACCCATAATGAGTTGTAGAAACAAAAGGCCAAGCGCTCAGAACATGGGAGAATTGGACCCTACAGCATCCATACAGTGAGCTCAGGTCTGGAATTTTGTGTTTAACCTGAGAACTAACTCACTGCCAGACAAAATTGTGAACTATAGTACAGGTGGACCACTGTGGACAAGTCTGTGCCACTGAATACCATAATGCAAGACTTCCGGATATCAGAAACTTGACACAGAAAGAGAGGATTAAGAGTCAACACAGCACTTGACATACAACAGGGATGTGGGCTCAAGGAATGATGTGGGGATGTGCTGTAGGGAGGAATTCATGGCACAGACAGGGAGTCTTACCTAGAACACTCCTATATTAAAACAGATGATCTAGAACAGTCACTGAAAATGACCAAGTGAGAACGTAAGTAGACATGTAAGATATAATTCACTATTAAGCATACTATGATTATGATCATTACCATAGCTCCTCATTATCCTTCCTCTGTGGTCTATAATATGGAAAGATCTGAGTATACATATTTTTATTTAGCACAGAGTTCCCCGTCTCCCTTTCCTCTTGTCTGTGCAAAACCATGTCCTTAGCTCATCAATACTATTATTCTGGAGGGCATATTAAGGTCTCTGATTGTCCTGGGAGGCTTAGAAACTATTGATGGGCACCTACATAAGCCTGGCTTAAAGTCATATTTTAATTACTTCTTTGAGGAGTTCATTCAGTGTGGTTTGACCCTATTTATCCCTACCACCAACTTTTCCCACATCTGTCCCCCACTGGCTCAAATTTGTTATTTTTTTAATAAGCCAGTTAAGTTCAATTTGTGTTGTCCGCATGTCCTGGGCTGTGTGGCTTTCCACTGGAGAGTGTATTTACCAGAGGTTTAAAGGAATCTGATTCCCCAACCTGTGTCTCCCCTAGTGCCTATCAGTTACCAATAACTCCCCGGTGAGAGAGTCCATTCTTCCTGCTGCTCACCTTGATGGGGCGTGGCCGAGCTGCTGACCAGGTGCATGCTCTCCTACTGCTGTGTGTCCCATGTGCGGCTGCGTTGTTGTGTGTAGGAGGCACACACCTCCTTACAGCCATCTACCTCCTCTGCCTTACACTCTTTCCTGGGAAGAGGTTTAGTGATTTAGATGTTCCACTTGAGACTGAGCATCCTGTGGTCTCTTAGTCTCCGGGTCTTGGCAAGCTTTGTGTCTCTATGTTAGTTGCCTCTACTGCAAATAGTGGCTTCTCTGATAAGGACTGAGAGATGTGTTGTCCTATGGATATAATGATAACACATTAAAAGATGGTTTAATGCTATTAGTATTAAAAAGGGGGGCATACTATTTTAACATATACCTTGTTAGACAGTGATGAGTATATTTCTTTTAAATAAATATTCTATTAGAAGAATCCATGAAACTTATAAAAATCGTAGAACTCCTTTACAATTGATATCCCCTGGAGAGTCAAATGTGTCTTTGTCAACTAAAACATGGAAACGCGCACTCCTAGAATGAACTGTGTAACAGAAATGTGTGGAAACACTGGCTTACACAATCTGAATGTGGGTGTGTGTGAGGTACCAAGTACAAAGCCTGTGTCTGCCCTGTGACAGTTGTGCTGAGCTCCACGGATGATTAAAGTTTGCCTTTTGAGTCAAGACTTGCTCAGATTTCAGCCTCTTATTCGGATCATGAGGCTGATAAGGTGGCTCATCGTGCTAATGTTTTCCCGGGTAAGAAGAGAACAATTATTTCAATTTACCCCCATCAAACCATTGTCAGCAGTCGCTTCAGCTGAATGCAGTCAGTAGGAACCGGATGGCATCGCGCCAAGATGGCGTATTTACTGTTCTGTACTCTATAGTCAAAACGTCACCTTTGAAAAGGCTTGGGAAATATTTTAGGCCTTATCTCAAATTGTACTGAAATGCAGATCAATGGTTCCAGGCAGAAACGATGGCGTGACAGGGTGCTGATGGGATCGGATTGTCATTATCCTAAGCCTGGTGACTGCTGGTGTTCTGCATCTCCACAAGGAGAGACCGTGCCCTACTTATTTTCATTGGGTTCTTTGAAATGTTAATTAGTTTCAAAATCAGTTCGTTACTAGTATTCTTACTGCTGTTATTAAGATACATGAATGAGCCGACTAGTTCTCATCCATACCCATAATGCAATTTGTAAAAGAGAGTCTAAGTAGGAAAATCAAATACCTCTTTAGGAAAACATGTTTGCACACATTGGGAACAAGTCTGTGTAGTAGGACAGAAAAAGCAGCCACAACCATTTCCCCAAAAAATCTAACACGTTAAAACCAGGAATATGTGCCTGGGCTATCTTTGAATTTCTTGGTATTGTGTGTTTGGCATATAGTTGGGCCTCAAGACATATCTACCCAAGGAGGATCTAAAAACAGAAGAGCCTTACCTGTAGTGACTGAGATTCATAATAGTCGTTATCTACACAATTACTCTGCCAATCAGATAGTACTTTTCATAGTTTAGGTCTTAATCCAGTAATATATCAGCTTCCCTTGGGATGTGCAGAAATTCCCAGTGCCCTCAGCAGAGCAGAGTAGAACCTGTTGAGATAGGAGATGGGAACCAGTACTGTTAGGGGCCTTCAAGAATTCCAGAGTGAGAAACAGTAACTGTCACAGGAAGGTAAGTGTGTCAACTGGTGCGTGCATTCACACGTGTGTGTCAGAGAGAACCATCATGAGTTTTGCTGCTTCCACTTCCTTTCTGCAGTGAAGGGAGTGACCCAAGGTGCAGGCAGGGAGAACCTGCACCAGTCAACACAAAATACATAAATATGCACGGCAAAGGATGTGGTGCCATAAATCACTTCACTATTAATTATGCTGTGGCCTGTTTTTATGTTCACTCTTCTTTATAAATGAGATGAAATAGCTTTACAATGTGCCCAACATCGTTTTAAAATGCCACATAAATTCACTCCTGTTTTTATGGGGTTGAAAAATTTTAACACAAAAATAATTTGCCTAGCTTGAAGAATTTGCATAAAACCATCGTAGGGGTGTGTTAAAAATTACTCTTCTTCCTTTTAATGTAAGAGTGCAAGTCAGGATGCAGGATAGATTTCATTCTTATGGTGCCCCAGGTGAATCTCGCATTTGCATATTAAAGATTCAATTTAAACATAAAATCTCAAGTCACAACAGGCATTTACCCTAGAATGTGTGTTTCAGCCTCAAGCCTGGACCCCAGAAGGAAATTCCTGGAGGGATAAGAATAGTTGCCTTACTCCAGCTCCTGGCCTCTCGTGTCCTCTTTTTCCAAACCATACCAAAGACGAGGACCCAGAGCATCAGCTTCAATACCAGGCAGGAAGTGGTGTACTACAGGAGCAAGAACATCGAATGGTCTGTTTCATGACTAACGCATCTTTCCGAGGAGCATAGAGTCCTTGTACAAACCTGGGCTCCCCCCTGGGAGCAAACAGGGAAGCCTTGCTCTTACTGAGAGCTAAGGGAGGTATTTTGTGTCTCGGTAGAATGCAGTTTTCTAAATGAAACCAAGCCAAGAAACCCCTGGGCAGTACAGGGCATGTGTGAAGATTAAGGTGCTCTTAGGCTCAGGAGCTGGATACTGCGGGGTGTCAGCTTGGTGTCTGTCTTAGTCAGGGTTTCTATTCCTGCACAAACAACATGACCAAAAAGCAAGCTGGGGAGGAAAGGGTTTACTCAGCTTAAAGTTTCCACCTTGCTGTTCATCAGCAAAGGAAGTCAGGACTGGAACTCAAGCAGATCAAGAAGCAGGAGCTGATGCAGAGGCCATGGAGGGATGTTCCTTACTGGCTTGCTTCCCCTGGCTTGCTCAGCTTGCTTTCTTATAGAACCCAAGACTACCAGTCCAGAGATGGCACCACCCACAATGGGCCCTCCCCCCTTGATCACTAACTGAGAAAATGCCCCACAGCTAGATCTCATGGAGGCATTTCCCCAACTGAAGCTCCTTTCTCTGTGATAACTCCAGCCTGTGTCAAGTTGACACACAAAACCAGCCAGCACAGCATCCATATCAGCCCATAGCAAATGCATTAGCAACTCTAGCATCCCTTTCCTCCTTTGTGGGCTCACATAAACCTAAGGACTGGCATCTCTTTATTTCTTAAGAGGCAGGGGAGACAGCTTTCCCTTCAGTAAGGCATTTTTCATTAGAGTTGACATTAGAGGCAAGATATTAATTTGATAGCTATGATTTTTAAAATCTTGCCTTTTAAGCAGACAAGACAAGATAGTTTTTCTTAAGATTGGCTGTGATGGCATTCTTGTTGTAACTGAATGTAAATGACCAAGGGTGAGAGGGAGGAGGGAGGAAGGGAGGGAAAGAGAGAGAGTTCAGTGAAGAACATTTTAATTAATTCTGCTCTTTACACAGTCTTAGTGCTTCCTGTTACTTGGGTAGTTTCTGCCTCATCTTTCTTTGTTCTGAGAGTTGTCTGGAGCTCAGCCAGAGGGTGAGTAATGTGTTTACCTGCAAGGTGGAGGAAGTTCTAGTTTGAGGCCTTGCCACTGCCTGGCCCTGGTTTGTTCTGGGCTTACATGTCTTACAGTAGCACCGAGTGTTTAAGGCCCACAAATCCTTCTTCTTATCCTGGAGATTTGCTTGAAAGATGAAGCTGCCACAGAGGCACCGAGGAAGTCTTGTCTGCTCCCATTCACTGTGAAGCTGGATTTAGGGAAGAGTGCAAAAGTTCCATGGTGGGAAGTTTATAGAAAGGCAAGCTCTGGTCTTCTCACGCTGTGTCTAATGACTTCGCTTTTCAAATAGCGCTTCCCTGTACCCCCTCGCCTGCACCCCGGCAAGCTAATGTTTAATTGAAAGTATTTTCTAATGCTTATTTTTTTTATTTGAAATTGGGTTCGTACAGCTGCCCTCTGTATGATGTCTGGAACCAAAGCTTCCAGATGCCTTCTCTGCCAACAGTTTATAAGCTGTATAAATACAGCTCAGGCTGATGACTACGTGATCGCAGACATCCAGAGCTGCTAGTGCTGGCAGGAGTCACCCCTGGCCCTAGCTTAACTTGCCCCCTTTCTTGCCTAAGGTGCTCACAATCTTTTCATATAACGTGGCATTTCCCTTGTCTGTCAGCAATGTCCTTTGTCTATTTGTTGTACTTTCTCACCGTAGTCCCCTTTTTTTGGTTTTTTTAAATTTTATCCTTTATCGTGGCTCTCCAGAAAAACAGAACTGAATGAAAACATATAATTGTAAATATATGATATATTAATATAATAATCTAAAAACATACATACATGGATATGTGTGACCTATGTTTGTGCATATGGTAAAGGTATATATCTATTCTTTGTAGATCATCTATCATATCTGATATATTTATGCATCAAATAAGCAGAAGCCTCAGTCTAAAATTACCCGAGCCAATATCTAGCTGGGGACTGAGAACAATACTCTGTAGTATCAGAAAGAAAAAGCATCACAGTTTGAAGTCAGATCACATAGGTGCAGTCTTATCTGGCAAAAGGTCAGTTGGTCAACCAGAACTTCAAGTGTTCTGAGAAGACCAACAAGAAAGGCCATCTGCCTTAAGTGGTCTACTGGTCTACTGTTCTTTAAAGGGTTTAAATTGATATTTTTAAATGAACATTCAAAGTTGTTAGAACATTTGCAAGGAGCTGTCAGTATTCTTTAATTTAATCAGGCTATTTATTCAAAAATTTATCCTATATAAAGCTCTAGCACATAGTCAAAAAATTTGATCAGGTACCTGGAGTCTTCATAGACCATCATATGGACACCTGAAGTTAGCCTTTACATTTTTCCTATAAACCTTTGAAAGGAGTCGTGATTATCCCTTAAGAATATTATTATATTTTCTCTTGTCAGTGTTGGTCCTTCAGGGCATCTGCCTGTCCACACTGTGCGTGGCTCCCAGTCTTACGCCACCAACAAAGCCTCTTCTTCCCAGTTCTCCCAGGGTGATGCAAACGCCTCTTGTCTTACGGTTTTATTCTTCCAAAGCACTCCACAGAAATCACCCCTGAGTGCCTTCATAGAACAAATGACTATGTGCCACCCAAGATATTATGTGTGTGCTATCTGGATGCACGAGTTAAGTTGTTTTATGCAGTGCACAGTTGATATAGTTGATCAGATGAGATCAGTACCATGAGCAAGTTTGGAGCTTTGGAAGCAGTATAGAGGACTAGCCTAGTCAACCTTGTCATGCCACAGAGCAACTGTGGCTCTGGTATGAGTCTTCTATAGAAATTATTAAACTTTTTCTTATGCGTAACAAAAATATCAGTATTCAGAAACTCTTAAATTTAAGTTATAAATCCAGGGTCCTCTACCCTATGACTAACATGACAAAAATTAACACTAACATGATAAAAACTAACTGGTTCAATGATAAACTCTCACTGTGATGAATTCAGAAGCCTTGGTTTTACCTTGGTTACAGTTTATAGGAAAGCCTTCACTGCATCCACAGCACTATTACATTTCCAGCTACACCAAGACATTCATGGGTTTGACACGCCACACTTTCTCACCCTTGCATGTCTTGACAACCCCCTCCTTGTCTGACTGGGACACCCTGTCAAGCCTGCCAACTCGAAGACACCTCTTTATCCATGCTTCAGCCCAGAGCTGTCTACTCCACCTTCCCCACACTGACGTGAGCATTCTTCCTAGGCTGTGAAGCGTGGGTGCTTATTCCAGCTCATTCACCACTGTGTGTGCTGTCCCTCCTCCAGCATTGCTTTTCTTCAGCTGCCTTGGAAAACATCAGACATTAATATGTACCTGTTACTATTATGCTTCTAATACCAGGCAGCCACAGTGAGCTGCTCAGGTGGGCTCCAGACTCACGCAGCTCTAGCTCAAAGCAGAGATCAGTCATCTCATCTTTGACCACAATGGTGTGTACAAGCTCCTGAAATCAACAAATACAAATGGCTTCCCTCACTAGATTCCTTAACAATAGGGACAGGACTTGAGTTTATTTCTTGCATTCCCCCAAACTTAGCATAATTATGCGTTGAGTGAATGAAGGGATGATTAATGTAAGTAATTTCATTGTTGACTTTCAATTTTGTATGAGCAAGTAACTTTTCAGTAAAACCTCATTTAAATGTTTATGTTAATTTCTTTTCATAAATGTTGTTTTGAAGCTGATAATTTTAGGGGTAATGAAAATTCAAGAGTCAGGTCATCTCCCAGGGAAGGAGAGTAGAAATCATATGGCACATTTGCTAACATAAAATATTTAGACAATTCTAATCATAGTTTTGGTAATTATAAAATTATGAATATCAGCTGTCAAATATATTTATACTTCAAAGGCATAATTTAACCTTTAACTCTGTCCAGATCTGTCATGTAAACAACCTAAATTAACTACCCTTCGAGATCAAGAACTAATATCTTACAAGAATTTACTTAGAATATTCTAATTTATAGAGGCTTCCTGGAAACCAAACTCAAATTCAAGACAATTAAATGTTAATAAATTTCTAGTGATCAGAGAGACAAGTATCACGAAAATTAATATTCTTGGTCATGCTTTAGAGGCAGTCCCTCAATGTGCTAAAATGGTTCCACTGAAGGCGAAACCTTCAATGACGAGCTAGAAAGGCCTTATGTACTTATTGAACAAGCGGTGTTGTTGATTTTTTTTCTCCTAGCACCAAAACAGGTGCTAGTGTCAGGTGAACCCCTTTAAACAAGGTCAGAGGAAGAATGAAAACTTGTTCCTCCACAAAACAAGCTTTTATTGATGGGGAGCTTGTGGAAGAAGTGATCTACACTGAGGTGGTAGATTGGAAGAGCAAGGGCTTTGCCTCAGGGAGCAGAGGTAATAAAAACATAAGCACATGAGGTATAAATATAAAGAATTGAGGGGTGTCTCAGTCTTTAAGTACTTAAGATAACGTGGCTTCCAATGTAAAATCTGACACTTTTTAACAGTTGATTAACATATAATAATTGTACATTTTATGGGGTATGAAAATCACTAGATGAAAATCACAAGAGTTAAGTTTGTTCAGAGTAACGAGAGAGTAGGGGAGGGTAGAGGGAAAGTAATTGCCACCAAGCCTGATGGTGTCTTGAATTCTGTCTCTGGCATCCATGTGATAGAAGGAGAGAACCGGCTCTAGCAGATTTTCCTCCGAGCTCCACACATACACAATGACTGGGTAGATTCTGACACAAAGAAAGGAAAGAACTGAGGAGGGGAGACGGCCGGTGCGTTCTCTCAGAGTGGTGCCTGTCCAGAGCCAGGTCACACAGCCTGTTGTCTGCCTGCTGCTCAGTGGCATTGCCTCCTCCCCCCCACCCCAGTGGTTTCTCACTGAAGGAAATAAAGCTAATGTAGGAAGTGTTTAACTCCAGCTCTCTGCCAGTGTGGTATTGACCTTGGATGTTCAGCCCTGTAATTTTAAGACTTCATAAATATAAAAAAAAATACTTACTTTTTTATCTTCAGTTTGGCTTTAATTTCTCTTCTCTGTGAGAACTGTAAACCTGCCAACTTTAAAGTTAGTTGATCTATTTATTCTGAGCTATAGGAATACAGAATAAGTCAGCTGTTATTTTTTTTAAGTTAGAAAAATCTTAATGGATATCCTAGGGAAAAAGTTTATTGCCCACATTAAAAAGTGAAATTTGGTTTATTTCAATGATTATGAAGCGATCCCGGGTGTATTTATTACTTAAATGTGCACTACACACATATCAGAACTGTAGAGCATTGTGATGATGTTTTCAGTGTCTCTCCTCTTAAAAGTATGCCGTCACTCTGAAGTGCCTTGCTGATTCTCTGACCATGGCCTCGTTGGATCTCCAGGCACAGATCTCTTTTGCTCTGTGTCCTGATTTATATGTTCAATACAGGAATATCCACAGGCAGTAGCTTATTTTTTTTTTTTTGAGACAGGGTTTCCCTGTGTAACCCTGGCTGTCCTGGAACTCACTCTGTAGACCAGGCTGGCCTCAAACGCAGAAATCCACCTGCCTTTGCCTCCCAAGTGCTGGGATTACAGGTGTGCGCCACCACCACCCGGCTTCACAGGCAGTAGCTTAATTCAACTTCTCCAAAGGTATTTTAGTGCTTTTTGGAGTCATCACAGCTTGCTCCATCGTACCACACATTGGATCCATCATCAGAAACAAGGTCACAGAAACACAGAGGGCCCGAGGGGAAGAAACAGGGCTCCAACTCAGACTCCTGTCCTAAGGAACAAGGGTATTAGATACACATTGGCTGCTCACTGTTGGACCAAGTCAAGTGACCCACCAAAGCTCATGTCTATGGCAGTAAGGACACAAGGGAAAAGTTTCTTGCATTGAAAAGCAGACTCTAGAATATGTAGATACATCTTGGCACTAGTTTTGTAGGAGGCTGGCATTTGGATAGGAAGGGTTATGCATATGTGTGTTTAAATACTGGGGACAATATTGAGAGAGAGCATAGAGTCCAAAGAACAGTGAAATGTGAGACAAGGAGATTAGTAAATTGAAACCCTGGAATAGATAACAAGGGAATCCTTGTATTGGAGTGTGTGGTAGAAGAAAAGTCCAGCTATGATGGATAAAATTAGAATTCCAAGCAGAATTCCTAATACATGCCTTTGGAGTCTCTCTCATACGGATTAGATGAGTCTGAGTATGGAGAGGAGGATGTAGGTCTGGGAAAGACAAAGTTTACACCAGGGAGCATAAGACGAGAGGGGGGCAGATTCCAAAATACCTAGTTTCATTAAAGGAGGCATTTTAAGGATGATCTCCTTAGAGTCTACCCCATGAGCAGGTTGTTCCCCATGTCTGCTGAGCTCCACACATGCTTTATAGCGCTTCTGCCTTCTGAAGACTCATCCACCCTTGCTCAATGCTCAGCACATACTTACCGAGCGCCTATGTTACACAAGTCGTTGTGCTGATGTGTGGAGGTGGTGTCACCTGGGTACCATAGTGCTGACAATGTGATCCTGAAGTATGGTGGGACTATAGACTAGCACATCCAGATGCATCTCTGTGAATGCCTTACCTTAAGGAGTGGCCTGGAGTGCACAGTGACTTGCTGGTGGGTTAAAGACCCCCTGAGGTGTTCATGGAAGGATACGCAGGGAAAAATCTTACTGCAGTAGGATAGGCTGACTTTCACATGTCAATGACAAAAACAAAGGTGTAAAAGCAAATGAACTTAGAGGACACCCTGTAGGCCTTCTGGACTTAGGATGGGTAGGTACCCTTCAGCTGGGAAGATAGCCTTGAATATTTGTACGGTCATTTGATAGACTCTTCCTGGTCAAATTAATTTCTCTAAGTTGTCTCAGAGAACCTCCTGACTATTCTATACATGAGGTTAGCAGAGTGAATGGGCTCCTTACTTTTATACAAAATGAGTTAAATAGTGACTTGAAGAAGAAAGCTATGTCAAGGGTACAGACAATTATGACATCACCGCGATGTCAGTACCATGTGAGTGACAGTATGATGAGAAGGAGAAATTATCAATGATGCCTGTGGTCTCCAATCTGAATAATTCTAAAAATGTTGGCCAGGTTGAATGATATTAGGAACATCAGGAGGAGTCTGTCATTTGGGTCTCTGCATGAACAGGTAAATATTCCCCAAATGTATTCTCCTGAGCAGCCTCCTTAATGAAAGCAGAAACCTAAATCACTAATGCAAAGCCAATTAGTGGCCAGCTGGCAATGAATGTGAGCATGCTTAGGTGGGTAGAGCGAGTCTCTGAGCCCCAGGGCTACATGAGGGATTGAGACAGAAAAGAGTGGGAACTTAGGTTTCACAGTCATTTAAAAAAGGGATGTTACATGTAGAACAGGAGAAAGAAACCATCATTCAGAATAAATAAGTCGTAATAAAGTATTGGAAAACCAAGAGGAGAGAATTTCATGGAGGTGGAATCTCTGCCTACCTTCCATTAAGGGAAAAAGAAAATAAAAGTCTTCTTTTTTTTTTTACATATATTTTCTCCAGTTTAGTGCAGATATGGCAATAGAAGTCAGCAATAAGAGTGAAGACTATTACATTTTACTAATGCATATACACATGTGTGTATGTGTGTGTGTGTGTGTGTATATATATATATATATTCACGAATATCCATGTTCAGAATATAAATGGCTTTTAAAGTGAATGGCTCAGCCGTTAAAGGCTAGGCTCACAACCATAAAATATAAAGTGAAGCCTCCTAGGCCAGCTATAACAAAACCAAAGTTCACTTTTTAAAGGTTATTTATTTATTTATTTATTTATTTATTTATTTATTATATACACACACTTGTCCGTGGTATGTGTGCTTGTGTGCGTGTTGCAGCATACTAGTAGAAGTCAAAGGAGAACTTACCGGAATTGGTCTCTCTCTCTCAACCATGTGCATTCCTAGGAACAAACTCAAATCTTCAGACTTGGCAGCAAGCACCTGTACCTACTGAGCCATCTTGCTATCCCACATATAGCTTTTAATGTTCATGTGTTGGTTAGGAATCCTGGTCTCACCCTCCTACGGGAGGGTGGATTGTGGGAAAAGGAACCTGTGAGCCTGGATGGGAGCTTACTACAAGCCTATGGGGTACAGGGGCTCCGCCTCTTTCTCCAGTATCTCATTCCCTCCAAGAACAAAATTGGGATGCCCCGCCCCACTCTCCCAGGCTTGTTTCCCAGGGGAAGGGAGCAATGGTGTACTGACTGCAAAGTTTTGCAATCTCTAGACAGAGTGGGATGCTGTGCGACTGTTCAGATGAACTTAGACACAAAGGAAACAGACTTTCACACAGTAGGCATAAGACCAATGGTCTACTTTACCACATGCTAATTATATTAGATCTTAGTGTTGAGTACTCTTCACAGCTACTAAGTGAATATATGTTAAGGATATATGTTAAGGGTCCCCCTTAGCAAACAAACAAATAAACAAACAAAAAAGAATACAAAATTACAATTGGTAGGAAGGTGAGCTGATGCATAGGTTAAGTAACTTAACCTGGGTACTTTACAGTTATATATATTTAAATAATCTTATTTTAAAAAGTTATTTACTTTTGCTTTTGATAGTATTGTATAATTACATTATTTTCTTCTTCCTCCAATCCATCCTAGATCTCTTTCAAATCCATGTCTTCTGTTTTCATTAATCATTGTTATATGCACATATACATACATACACACATATATACATATATACATATATATATATATTCCTAAATATAAACTCTTTGTTCTGTGTATTGTTGCTTGCACGTATGTTACAGGGCTGCTCCTATGGCAGTGGATAACCAGTTGATGTGTGCTTCCTTGGGGGTGATGATCTCTCCCACTCTCAGTGCCTCTTAATTAAGCTACCCTCTTATCCATCTTAAAGAATCAGGGCTTTTCCTCAATGAAAACAAACAGCATATAGAATGGCTACCTCAGGAACAGTAGCCAAGATATTTCTTATTTCAGGAATAGGAGCCTGGTGCTGGATCCCCCAGGAAGGTCCCTTCTATATTCAGTTAACTATTTTCTAAAGAAAATTATAAAATGATAGAGAAATGTTTAATTAGAGTCAAGTCATAGCCTTCCTGCAGGGCCGGCTGGGCCCAAGGATGGGAAAATCTCCAGCATCAGGTTTTTACTGCTCGGGCCCGTTTACTGCTTGCTCTTGGTGTTGGCAAACATGGTTATATTATACATGAATTACTTGTGTACAGATGTAAACACCACTTCTATATTTAGACTCTCACATTATGTTCTGCCTAGAGCCCTACGAACAATTTGTTATCAGAAAATTTATGAACTGTAATTTGTAGACATGTCAAGAAATACAGCAAGACGAATTAATAAAGTCACTTCAAGCAGATGGTTTTTTAAAAATAAAAGTCAGGTCCTGAATGGAGCGAGCACAGCACATTCCAACAGGAATGCGATGGGGAGGACCGTGCATTGGAGCCCAGCATGCTCACCTGCAAAGAGACGTGGAAGACCGTGCCGTCCCACTCCAGACACTTCACAGATGTCACCGGTAATAAATGCTGGAGAGAAAATAATTTTGGAGGTGCTTTTAAAGCAAGAAATTTCTGCAAACAATTTATTTTCTCTGAATCTTAGCCTTTTCAGCTACTATCATAGATCATAGTATCCCTCAGTTGTGTATATGAATTAGAGGAGTGGGTGTGTTCAGAAAGATTATCAAGGGGAAAGGGTTCCAGAATTCAGCTTCTGGAATCTGGACCATTCTAGTGACAAGAGAAATAAATTTGGAGATAGGTATAGCTGGGCTCTGCCTAGTGTGAGGAAAGAGTGGGTCTGTCTATTTATAACTAAAAGAATCGTCTGACATTTTCATGTGTCCGCAATTATACTTCCTAAATTATACTTGCTTTTAAACAAAGAGCTACAAAGGTCTGTTTCTTTGCTGATTCTTATTTTGATTGTGTCATAATAAAAATTGTACGCACTTGTAGGACATTGATCATTTCAGTTCATGTATGAATTTAAGAGTAGTCAAATTGGGGTGACTATTAAGTCTCTCTCTTTAAGTATTTCTCATCTCTTTGAGGTGAGAAGATTTTAAGCCCTCTCTTCCATCCATTTAGAGAGCTGCAATGTATCTCTCCAAACTGTGTCCTGACCCTTCTGTACTGCAGTGCATATCAGAACAGCAGTATTCTCCCCTCAACAGTGACACTATTCCTGAGACATGGCTTCCTACGCTACTGGGACAGTAGCTACAGGTATAGATGTGTCATTAAATTTATGGACCTGATTCCTTAACTTAAAGTTCCCCTTAAGAAAAAGCAATATTTTATATAGATTTTATACTCTCTTTTACTCATTGTCCAAAGTATCTAAGCTTAGTTTCCATCACCCAAGTTGGGTAGCTCAAAACTGTCCATAGAACTTCAACTCCAGGATCTCTCTCTCTCTCTCTCTCTCTCTCTCTCTCTCTCTCTCTCTCTCTCACACACACACACACACACACACTACATCATTTTTTAAACCTTTAATTAAGAATCCATTTGAATATAATTTGGGTCCAATTGACAACATTATGTGTTCTGAAAGGATGACCTTATTCTAATCCCTCTGGGACAGTTTTGATTAGACTATGCCACAAAGGTGAGATATATTCGAAATATTCTATCTATGCCTATTTTACATGTATAAATGTTTTTCCTGGATGTATGTAAGTATGAGCACAGTACCCAACGATGCCAGAGGTGTTGGATCCTCTGGTACTGAAGTTACAGTTAAGTTGTAAGCAAGCCATGCTGGCACTGTGAACCAAACTGGGGCTCCCACTCAGCAGGAGCAGTATTCTTGTCGGGTTTTGTTGTCAATTTGACCCCAGCTAGAGTCATTTTAGCAGAAGAAACCACAATTGGGAAATGGTTCCATAAAATTGGTTTGTAAGCCAGCCTGTTGGGCATTTTCTTGATTAAAATTGATGTAGGCAGACATAGTCTACATGGGTTGGTGCCTTGGGTAAGTGTTTGGGGTTGTGTAAGAAATCAAGATAAGAAAGTCTTGAGGATCCAGTAAACAGTGTTCTTCCATGACTACTGTATTGGTTCCTGCCTCCAGGTTCCTACCCTGCCTTCCCTGGATGATGAACTACAAGCCCTAGGATGAAATAAACCCTCTCCTTTCCAAGTTGCTTGTAGTCATGGTGTTTTATCTCTGCAATAGAAACCCTAACTAAGACTAAGCAGCAAACACTCTTAACTGCTGAGCTGTTTTTCTAGCCACTGAGCGAGGCACCTTTTTATCTTGATTCTGACACCAAGTCTTCTCTGTGTGTGTTCCTGACCATCCACTTCTACAAGAAAAAAAAAAGGGGAGGGGGAACAATAGTAACTCTGGCCCAGGTACAGGCTGGTCATTGCTCATAAAAATGACAGAAAAGCAGTTTTCCATTGCTGAAAGTGACATTAATAATATATAATGGCTCCTGATATTTGTGCTGCACTCGGGTTTGTGGGCAGCAGTGGCCACAGTATTGTTGGGTGTGCTGAAAAGAGACGGCCCTATATCCTGTGTCACATCCAATTTTTAGAACTACTTAATCCTGGTGATTTATAGGTTATCTTCAACATTGAGATGGATTTGCCAACAGTGATGTTCTAGAAAACAGACTGGCTGTTTGTAAGAACTATCTGCTGCCGAAGTGTAGATTCAACAAACACTTAAGGAATACCAGACATTTGGACTGGCATAATCTTTTCCTTTATACGTACCCTACCTGGTGTACCAATTTCACAGATGAGGATGTCTAAAGGAGGGGAAGGGTCATATAGCCAGGACACAGACAAGTCTGAATTGTTTGTGACCAGAGCCAATGCTGAAAGGCTTACCCACTAGGGGAAGTCATATATAATTAGATGTGAAATCAAAAAGAACACAAATTTGAATGGGTAGTAGGTAGAGAGGATCTGGGAAGAGTTGGGGGAGGGGAACATGATCAAGATTGTATGGAAAAATTAATAAAATGTTTATGTGAAGCTATTAATTGACAAGAGTGGCGATGTTTATGAGCAGGAAATTGAAGAACAACCTCAGATAGAATGTGTGGGGTAGAATGTGCTAGGGAAAAACTGTCTCCACTGAGCTTGCAATATGAAATGTGGCCTAGCATTCTTCCAGTGTGACCTGGATCGTTTCAGCCACACCCATCCAAGCCAAGTGGTCTCTCCACAGTCTCTGCAAGCACCAGGATAGTGACGTCTGTATTGGGTGTTAGTCACCCACGGACACCGTCACCTGCTGTATTGGGCAGGGTGTCTAAGACATGGGATGCCCGGGTGGTTTTTCCCTCTCAACCAGATCCTGAGCAGTGTAATAACAAGGGCACACACCGGCCTGTACCGAAGCCAGGGCTCAAGTCTCAGTTTCCAACCTTCCCTGTGTGGCCTTGTGGTGACACTAACTTCTCTGTCTTTCAGTTGACTATCTAGGAAAATGATTATAAGACTCATAGCTACCTCATGATTATGGTATGACCAGAGAAGTATACAGGTGCTCAGCTTGCACTGGGATCCCAGTGGCTGTTGCTGTGCATGTGGGAATTATTATTATTATTATTATTATTTTGCTTTAAATTGTTTTTCAATTTTCTTAGGCTTTCCCTTTGCATTCTGATCTCTTTGAGTGTTTTCTACCCAAGCCTCTTCTTGTTTCCTGTTCTTGTAAACGAGTGTGACATTCAAACCCACTCTCCTTTGACCTTAGCCGGAAGAGTCCATTCTTGAAGACATGTTTTTTTGTTTTTTGTTTTGTTTTGTTTTTTGTTTTTTGTTTCTTTCGAGACAGGGTTTCTCTGTGTAGCCCTGGCTGTCCTGGTACTCACTCTGTAGACCAGCTGGCCTCGAACTCAGAAATCCACCTGCCTCTGCCTCTGCCTCTGCCTCTGCCTCCCAGAGTGCTGGGATTACAGGCGTCTGCCACGACCGCCCAGCGAAGACATGTATTTTCACCGGCACCTAATAATGTTCTAATTAAGACGCCTGCCAGAGAGCCTCTTTGAACGCTTTACTCTGGGCTGGGTTTTGGAAGAGCGCCTTTTACACGTTTTTTATTCATTTTCCTCAAAAGCGAGACCATACCGTTATTTTCATATTAAGAAGTGAAAGTTAAGGTTCATGGAGATTTGCTAAATTACTTTCAGTCTCACAGCAGGTGGATAGCAGTCGTCAGTACCTGCTTCCTGCCAAACCGTGTTATGATCTTCTCAAACTGCTCACAGGCTCACTCACAGAGGGGTCGGGCCGGGTCGGGTGGCACAGCCAGCAGCGGGTTAGGGGGATCTGAGCAGAACATGGATGGGAGTGGAGAACAGAGAGGCCCCGTCTGCTTAAAATCTGCCTTTCTGTTTAAACCGTTTAGGCCCTGTGTCATCTCTCGGTAGCTACTTGATCCTTTCATTATTTTTCCTCTTTTCCTTCCCTAAAGAATGGGAATTATTGTAAACATGAAGTTTAAAGACTCTGACACTTGAAAGGCACCAAGAATCATCAGCCATCAAAGAAATGTTAGTTTTGTTAGTTATGTCAACCTAATTATTCACCGTGGGGACCGTTAAACCGTCCCTCTTGATCTCAGGCATGACGAGGAATATTAATGAACTTTGAGACAAAATTTGTTTTCAACACTTGATATTGTATTTGTTTAAAAGTCAAAGTGCATGGTAGACTTGTGTAGCAGGAACGTGGGGCCACCTTTATGTAAATGATGGGGGCTGCAGCTACAAAGACATCTACTGGAGGACCGAATTGAGGACTGCCTGAGAGACCAAGGATTGCTGGCGCAGACAATGTCAGCCAATCAGGAACTGCGGTTTAGAAAAGACATTTTCTTAGGACCCGTGGGGCCCAGGTGGGGGTAGTGAAGGGGCTTGGCGCAGTGTTCAGATGAGCTTGCTGCTGCTGCGCTCCTCAGCGTCTTCTGGACTCTGTGGCCGTTGACTCCCCGACACCTCACCTCTGACCCCCCAAGGGCAGGTAGGGTCGGACAATGAATAGTCAAGGGCACAGGCAACAGACTTGTGTTTTTAAAAATTATATTTTGACTTCAGAAAGCAGTTTTTCTAGCATTAACCTGAATTATGAGATTAGTTTAAGTGAAATTTATTTAGTCATGTTAGAGTTGAATTTTATTAGACCCTAACTTTTTCTCTTCCTCCTAATCTAGGTACATGTGTGCGTACATTCCTTCATGCGTGCTTGCTTGAGTGCGTGTGTGCATGTGTGTGTGTGTGTGTGTGTGTGTGTGTGCTGAGACTTCCTTATTATCTTTGTTGTCAGGGTAACTGGATTTGGAGTCCTTTCAGAGACCCAGCTCCAGAGATGACTGAGAAGTCTCACTGCGGGAGTGGGGTGGGGACGACCTGCTTTCTGAGTAGAATCTAGGCAACAACCCAGATATTAGGATGTTTGAGAAACAAACAGTTATCTCTTTCCTCCTCTTGCTATGTAAGTGCGTGTGACTTTGCCACCACCCTTGTTCACTGACACCAAGCTCCACCTTCTTTGACTTTCCAGTCTGAGCTCAGTGCCACTGCTCCCGCCTTCTAGACCTTCAGTGTCTAAGCGTTTTTAAGGGATTTATCTTTGTGGACTGAGCTGCCCCTGGGTTCTCTGTTTTTCTGGTATTAATGGGGCCAGTTTTGGATTTACCTTGCTCAGTTTTAAGCCAGTCTAATGCACCTTTAATGCACCCACGTTCTCTTGGTTCTTTGCCTATTGAGATCTCTGGTTAACACACTTCCTGATATTGAGGATTCCCAGTTAGTGGGATCAGGCTGCCAGACAACACTGAGGAGTGCTCCTTCAGTTCCGTTTTACAGCCCAGGAAAATGGTGCATAGCTGTCTCTTCAATCACGCCGATCTCAGGCGCTACCAGTGAGAAACTCCGGGTGCTGACCACCTTAATGACAAAACTGTTCTAAAAGGCATTTTAAGCTCTTTATGCTACAGATTATTATATTTTTTTCTAATAGAGCTGTCCTTGAAGGACCGTTATACAGTTCCTTTCAGATGTTTAATAAAGCACGAGATTATAATGATCATTTTGGAGAATAGGTTTTGTGCAGCTGGGGATTGCAATACAGTGATCTTCGATTAAATCATCAACATGCTGAAATGTATTTTTAGTGGAGTGGTGATAGAGGTCTTTATTAAATTGGTCTAATCATTATTTCCTAAGATCATTCATATGATTTCATTTTTAGTTATTGCCATCCTAACCAAAACACACGTATTCACGATTCCTTTGTGCATATTCCTAAACTGAGATGTGTGGGTTTCATCCCTGACCCTCCACAGGCTTATAGTCAGAAACAGACTTTTAGATTGGGCAACCAACCAACCTTGAAGTGTGAGTAAATGAAATATAGGGACAGCATGCTTGTGAAAGAAAGATGCTGGTGGAGGCATCTGAGTGTGCACTGCTAAGTATGCTTGTCGGTGTTCAAAGGTGTGCTTTTGTACTTACCGATGACCATCTATTAGGGAAGCCTTGATACCCCGGAACAAGATGTTACTTTTCAGTAATTCAATAAGATGATTTGTGTTCTGTAAGCTTTTAACACACAGTCTTTAGCACATCCTCCATAGAGGGAGACTCTTTGATATGCTGAAAAGCTTAGATAATGTTTAACCAGCAAGCCTCACTTACATCCATAAGTTCTTTATTTGTGTGACATATGCATGTATATATGTTCTGGCACATGAGTATGGGCATGTGCCAGCAGTCAACACTGGAATGCTTTCTTTAATTGCTTCCCTATCTCATTTTTTTGAGATGGGATCTTGTCACTGAATCTGGCTGCTGAGCAGGTCCCTGGCATCCTGACTCTGCCTCACAGTGCCATGATTTCAGGCTGGCATAGCTGGTTCCCTACATGGGTCTTAAAGATCCAATTTTGGGACTCCTGCTTATGCAGAAATAACTTTACCCGTAATTTCTCAGCTGTCCCTTTCCACACCGTCTTTAATTGTTTGAATTTTTAAAATCCAGAGCACATGGTTCCACAAGGAAAAATTGGCTTTTTTTTTTTTTTTTTTGATCTGCAGCATAACAGCTAAGAGAGGCCATTCCGGCAGCCGTGTTCCAGAAAACGGTCATTTGTGTTTCATCATGTGCACACAACATGCATAATGGAAGCTAGTCCAAGATTTGTTCCTTCCCTTAGCTTCACTGTTCTTACGCAGAAGACCTGTGAGCTTTGGGGGAGCAGGCAGTGATGCGGAAGGGACAGCATGTCAGAACTCCAGAAGCAAAGAGGCCTGCTTCTGTTGTCTCCACTGAGTGTGCAAGGCTGACCGGGTGACATGAAAGGGGGGACTTACACAAGCCTAACTGTATACGCATTATACCTTACTCATCTGATGGCCCATACGACATGAATTATGTCACTTAGTCACACACGTGTTTTGATAAACTCTGTATCATTACATCTTTTTCTTTCTTCTGAGCTTTAGTGACTTACTACTGGCCATGTTTGGGGGAGACATACATGATGCCAATGTTTCTCACTTTCTTTCCTGATATTGCTTTTGTTGCCTCTGGGCTTTGGAAAGAGAAACAGCTAACGAGCTTGTGCCCCTCCCCATACCGTTATTCAGTGCTACCTTTCCACTCTAACCACCTGGTTTGGGTGTAAAGCAAGGTCTTGGGTTTATTGACATGCTGGACTGTGTGACAGTCTTATTTTAACTCTTCTGCTTCTACTTGCTGGTTTACAAATAAGAGAAAAATAATATATCTGTAGACCCTCCAGAGCGCATGTCTAGCTTATGACCTTACTCATTTTCTTAACCCTAGAATAGGAAAAGTAAATTGTTTGGTTGTCCAATGTGGTAAAAAAAAAAAAATGAACTATCAGATACAACAAGTGGTGTGAAACACATCTTCAAAGTTTCTACAGAGCATGAGTAATGGCAGTTTGGCACAGTGCTTCTGGCTGATGCATTTTGAAGAACCTTTCTTCTGCCTAGTCAAGAGCTCTTTGCTTGAGAAGAACTCAGAGTGTGGGCACTTCGTGTGTTTTTAAAGTGATGAGTGTCCACACCTCTTATCCTTTTGTCTTATAAAATGACTTGAGTCTATTTTCCCCTTTTAGTACACGGTTACAGTCCCTCTTGGAAAGCACTTTGGAAATACAAAAGATGAGGTTCCATTTCCTTCACAGATCATGGGCTGCTTTACCTTAGCACCTTGCATAATGAATGTCTCCTTGTCATACCATTTAAGCATCCTTTAGTCACAATACCAGAAGGCACCCCCTGTTTACCTAGGAGTTGATTTCTTTAAGGCTGTGGCAGATACACTGAAAACACAGCAAAGGAGAAAGGCAGGGCCGTGAGAGTTAGCATGGGGATGCCTCCATGAGGGTAGCCCTCAAACGAAGGGATCCTAATTCAGCTGGCAGAAATGGTGGCTGAGTTTGCCACACTAAATCTTTTCCCAGTATGTTTTTTTAATTAGATATTTGCTTTATTTACATTTCAAATGTATTTTTGATCCCCCTTCTAAGAAGACAGAAGTATCCACACTTTGGTCTTCCTTCTCCTTGAGCTTCATGCGGTCTGTGAATTGGATCTTGGGTAAGTCTTCAGTCTGTCTTTGTGAGTTGTATAGGCAATAGCTGATCTTAATGAGTTTTATAGGTAATAGCTGGTCTTGGGGCTGCTTCTGCTAGAGCACCAGACTAAACACAAATTCCAAATTGAAAGAACTTATATTAATTAAAATTTCCACTAAATCTATGGGGGAAGGTCTGTTTGTTCGCATACATTTTAAGAAAGCATTCTCTCTTCTATTCGAAACTTTGAAGAGAGAAGAAACTACAAGTTCTGTGGTGCAGTCTATTCAAAAAACAAGGTTAGAGGCCACTATTCTGTTACAAGTGCATGCGCAGTACATAAACAAGTACGGAAAACAGTGAAGAGGGTATCCCGTGTGGAGAGCTCAGGACTCCGTGGTAGCATCCTGTAGATTTGCCACACACATTTACCTTTCATCCATGTCTACATCTCCTCTAAAAAGTAAGTAAAGGAATTAAAAGGTCATTAGCTCATAATATGATTGGGTTGTAGCCCTTCCAGATATAAATAGCAACAGCGCATGTCTAGCTTATGACCTCACTCATTTCCCTAACCCTAGAATGGGAAAAGCAAATTGCTTGGCTGTCCATTGTGATCAAAAATGAACTATCAGGCACAACAAGTGGTGTGAACCACAAAGTTTCACACTCAGAGGAGCAGCAAGGCAGGACGCAGCAGCTGTGGCGGTATTTTCTTTTCCCTTCCTCATGTTTGTTAGCTTTTTGGGAATCCTGTACGATGTGTTTTGGTATAACCCTTCCTCCTCATCTCCACCCAGACTCACCCACCTTCCTCAGTGCACACAACTTTGTACACTTTTATCTTAATCTGTCAAGTCCAGCTTGTGCTGCTCGTTCGTTCTTGGGGCCGTGCTCTGCCCTTGCACTGCAGAGTGCTCCACTCCCTTCTTCTTTCATCTGCCTACAAGACACGGACATTTTATCAGTTAGAAGAATCATTGCTTTAAAGAACTAGCTGTTGCTTTCATCTCTCTCTCTCTCTCTCTCTCTCTCTCTCTCTCTCTCTCTCTCTCTCTCTCCCCAAGAGGTAAATAAATATCATTTATTTATTTAATTTATTTTTATTAATCATTTCATTTGTTTACATTTCAAATGATATCCCCCTCTACCATCCCCCATCCCATTCCCCTATCCCTCCTCCCCTGTGCCTCTATGAGGGTGCTCCTCCACCCATTGACCCACCCTTCCTCATCCTATGTTGTGATATTTTCAAAAGCTTTGGAAGACCTGGAGCAGAGGTATCACACTTAAAAAACACAGAAGTGGATTTTAGATTCGTAGTAATATATTACACGTGGGAGAAGGAGTGAGTTGTGACCCAATTTGCTTCATGGAGTCTGTTGAAATATCTGCCCTTTGACTCTCCAGGCTACCAAGCAGGGCAAAGGACGGGGCAGGTATTTTAGGCACCTTCCCAAGCCTGTAGTGTTCAAGCAAATGTTCTTTTCCTGCTTTCATGAGAAGAATGTTTAAATTTTGCTATTTCGCAGATGACGGTTTTCTTAAGAATGTTTCAATCCTAGCCAATTCTTAAGAAAGCTTGCTGGTAAAGTGAACTGTTTACTCTGTAGGTTAGTGGATTTGTTGACTGGTTAAGTTATCATGGATGCATCAAGAACTACCTGTTCTTTTCTGATGTCCTGGCTATTAGCATAGTGAAGTCTTGCTGTGGAACGTTACATTTGTTTATCTAAAGTGCCCATGGAGAGAGGACACGCATGGCTCCTGCTCTGGGAGCTGAAATACGTCCACTCTCCAACAACTGCGTGGAGGCTCTATGATTCCACTTTATTTTTACCTTCTAGAGAGAGAGAGAGAGAGAGAGAGAGAGAGAGAGAGAGAGAGAGAGAGAGAGAGAGAGAGAATAGACATTATTATTTCTGTGTGGTCCTCAAAGTCTGTCCACCTAAAGCTCCACAAGGTCCTTTATAAAACCACCTCATTAACTTGAAGGAATTCTCTAAGACAGGCATTATCATTTTATGTTTCGTTTTATAGGAGTATACAGTGTCAACACTTTCAGTGTTGTGATAAATAACTAATAATTATAGGTGCTTCGGGGAGTCAGGGATTTTGTAAGTAATAAACATGCTTTTGGTTTGCATATCCTTTCTGATTAATGCTCAACCTTTGCTGCTCATTCACTTCGTCCTGATTTAATTGTGGAACATTTTAGCCCTAATTGTAGCTGTAAGTTTTTATGCCGCACAGATTCTTCACTCATACCTCTTTTGCCCACTTACTGCTTAATGTCATTTGTATTCCTGCACCTCTAAATATCAAGTCTCAGAAAGGCTTTCGCTGATATAGATTACACCTTCCATCGGCGAGGCTGGCGGAGTTCTCACCCCAGGTGAGCATGGTGTGGAACTGGAAGTGTGGAACACGTTAAAGGAATGCGCAAAGACACCTGTGCTCTGGTGTGCAGCCTCCGCTATGGGTCAAGGAGCTGAGAGGTGGTGATAGGATGTTTGGGAAGTGCTCTGTCACAGTCAGACCTAACTACCCATCGGTTCCTGAGGGTCTGCAAGCCCCCTCCCCCAACACACACTCTGGTTCAGTCAATGGTCATGTATAGAACACCTGCTGCACCAGGTGTCCAGCTGTGTGTGAGATGATGGGAGCCATGCTTGCCCAGGTGCAAGAAGAGTAACAGAACCATCATAGAACAATGCAGTGAGCATGTAAACAAGGACAGCTACACAGCCTCCTGGATGACGTAGGCGGTCGTGCCCTCACTATAGATGCCTTGTTATAGATCGTAGAATAACGATTCGGCCAAAGGATCATTGAACATAAACCAGAGGGCACTTACCTGAAGAGGCGATACATAGCTTGAGTTTTAAAGAGAAATACGTTTCATATATGGAAGAGAAGGGGCCCAGAAGCTAAATTATACCGGCAAGAAAATTATTGGCAAAGTATCAGTGAGGTTGCACGTAGGAGAACTCAGGATGAAAGCTCTTGCTGAGAGAGGGCTGGTGGTGCAAGAGGAGTGTTAACACCACCTTCCACCACAGCAGTGTGGGAGGCTACCCCTTCCCCTCTCCACACGTGAGAATGTTCTGCCGCTCAGTTATTGCGTGGTTTGTTTGCCCAAATCTGTGATACAGAAAATTTGGCACTGCACCGTGAGGGAAGTTCTTACTGAGACATGTGCAGACCAGTTCTACAGCAGTATTAAATGCGATACACAGTAGAAGTACTGGGACCATAGGGTAAGCTGCGAGCAGACCCAGGGTTAGGCAATAAGTAATGACTATTTCAGATTTGGGGGTGCTTTTATAAAAGCACTGGAAAATAGACTCTGGCACTGAAAGCTATCTCAGTGCTAACTAACCACAGTGAGGTGCATGCATCACTGTGGTCTATCAAAAAGAGAATGTAGAGAGGTGTGACATCTTCAGGATCAGAAGACCTGGCTTCTAATCCAAGCTGGGCTATTAAATTACTGTTAGGCAACTTTTTCTTCCTCTGCACACAGAGGTCTGTTGGACACAAACAATGTTCTTCATGGCTGGAGGGATGGGACAGTAGTTAACAGCACTGGCTTTTCTTCCAAGGGATCTGGGTTCGATTCTCAGCACCCTTGTGGAGGCTCCCAGCTCCATGGGATCTGACGCTTCTGGTCTCCTCAGAGAACAGCCATGTATGTGGTACTGAAGCAAACATGTAGGCAAACACCAATACACATAAAATAATACCTAAGACATATTAAGAAAATACTGTGGGTTTCCTATGAGGAAATGAAAATAAATACTTGTTAGTGTCATCATTGTTTATAGTAGTAAATTATTACCACTGTGACTCTTCTGATAATTTAACTAAGACTGGGTTACATTTCAACTATCTAGTCTCTATAGAGAAAGGGGTGTCACATGAAGTTTGAGCTAAATAAGATTCAATAGCACGTTTTTAATGCACTAAAATATTTTCAAATGCTTTCCAAAGTCATTTGCATATAAACAATTTGTTGGCTAATTATGGATATTATTCAGTTATTAAAATAGTCCCTAAAGGAAATATGCTTGACAGTTTTTGTAGTTACATTTTGTTATTTTTGCTTCTAAAATAATTGATATGTGATGTACAAAAATGTTTCCATTTAGATGCTTTAACCAATTATCTCCATTTTATATACTGTCTTTCTCAAATATTCTGAATCTTTAGTTTAGTTGAAGATTTATTCAGAATCTTTGATTCTTAATCAAAGAAATCTGAGTCTTTAGTGGATTAGTTTAACCAATTCTTTTATTTATCTTTCTTCTTTTCATATGCATGTCTGTGTGATGTCCATATGCCTACATAAGTATGTTCACTTGTGTATGAACACGTGTGTGAGGATGCTCACTGAAGTCTATGTGTGTGCTTGCATGGGACGGTGACGTCAGCACCCTTCCTCAACGGCTTTCATTTTGTTATTTTGAGGCAGCGTCTCTCCATCAGAGCCAGAGTTTGTGGCTGTGGCAGCTCTTGCTGGCCTGCTCCCTCCTGCGGTGCCTTTCCAGGCCCTCAAGCCTTCAGTGAATCAAGGATTCATTCATTCTCTGCATCTCCAGGCCGGGACTGCAGGCTAGGCAGCGCTCCCCCAGAATCTGATCATGCTCTGGAGACCTAAATGCTGCTCTTCTTGCTCAACTGCCAAGATCCTTAACCACTGATCAATCCTCCAGCCTCAGTTTATCCAGCTGTTTAAATACTTCTGTTTTTGAAGTTTGTAGATTTCCTTCAGTCTTTTAAAGACAGGTAGAAAAGAAATGCTGTAACACCATATTTCTTTACCTTCCACGAGGCATAAGACTTGACTGGTAAGATACATAGTGTACTATAACATCTTCAATCCAATTGCAGGAATCAAAAGCAATTGTGATTCATCTTATAATATTGTGTGTGTTTATGTGTGCACATGTGTGTATGCACGTGTGTGTGTGTGTGTGTGTGTGTGTAAGGTGTGGTGTGTGTGTGTGGTGCATGCATGGATGCATATTACTTTACAATGTTTGCTTTTGCATTTATGCTTACTTTGATTATCTCATTCATGGAAGAAATTATTTTCAGAGTCACAACGACACCTCACCCTGAGTATGTGACTTGAGAATATGGTGTAGATGAAAGACTCCAACCTTAAGTAGCTATACTGAGTTCAAATTCCACTCATGCCAGTGTATCAGATCTCTGTACATCACTTAGATTAGTGCAAATGAGAATCTCAGAGTCACTTTCCTGGTCCTACTATCCCCTCAATCTCTCCCAGTCTATTCTTAAAAGATTTTTCATATCCCCTTAACATAATTTATTGTTAAGCTATGAAAAAATGTGCCCTTCCCCCCTCAGCCTTCTGAGCGGGAATTTCCAGACCTCAGGCCCCACAGTCCTATATATATTTGGAGATGCCTTAATTAAACTTCAAGCCTTGATCAGAAAACCTATTTGTCTTGGCTTCAGTTTCCTCTTACCACCCCTTTCTATCCCCAGCTTTCCTTCCAGGTAACCTGGCAACCTGTTTGATGTAACTGTGGGCAGTTACAAAAAAGTTCTTGAAATGTGCAGATACTCTGTTTATCCTTCTGCTGCTGTTTAGATTTGACTGTGTCCCCTGTGATGAGCATACTTGAAGCAGGTCCTCATCTGTCAGTGGATGCTGTGAACGATAGCTCCGGGGCCTGGTGGAGGCTTTAACCTCTGGGAGCAATAATGCTAGTCTTCTGTGCGAGTGTTGTTTCCAGGAGAATGGGTTGTTGCCGTGCACTGTCCAGAGGCCCTTTAATGTTCACAATAGAGCCATGTGGTCTCTCTTGGCTTATTTCCTGCCTCTGCAACCAGTGACCCTCTTCAAACCGAGGAGAGCCAGGACCGTGCTCTTTATTCTTTAGATCTATGAGGCAAATAATCTTTTACCTTGTGTGCCCAGGGGTCAGCTACAGGGGTTCTTCTTTCTTTTTTGGTTCTCTCTTGAAGGTAAGCCAGAGGAAGGAGCATTGGTGGGAGCAAGATATTTAAGGTTGCTGTATTTACCTGTCTTAAAGGCAGATGTTTACCTGTCTTAAGTCTAAGCCACTTGCTACAGTAGCTGACCTGCCTGGCTGAGTTCTTTTGAGGCCAAAAGCTGCAGTCTCTGGCATTAGCAACTCATCTTAAAACATCATGGGATTAAGTAATGGATTTATTGCTATAACCCCCTTTTGTCCAGATGCCTCTCACTTGTCAGGCTAGGGGGATAAATTTTTGGAGCAATAAACATATATTGAACCTGGAGAAGACAGTCATGCTTGCAGAAAGAAAAACTTTTATGCAAGCAAATATGGATTAAACTCACATAAATTCATATACAGATTCATGCATGCACATTCACAAATCTCCACTTGAGCCAGTTGGGCCCAGCTTTCTATCTCATAATTACGTGCATACACACACACACACACACACACACACACACACACACACACACACACATCCATACTTACATATGTATATGGAGCAAAAGACCAAGCACCAGTGCAGAAAGAACTCACTCATTCTAGATGAAAAATGAGCTACAATCTTTATTGCATAGAGAAAGAAAAAGCTTCTACCCTTTTATTGCTAAATGAATTGAAACCAAGTCTTTAAGAAGGAAGCTTTGTTTTCTCTGGTAAGACCAAGCCTGCCTTGCTATTAAGAAAAGACTTGTTCTGTCCCACGGCAAGAAGAAGCCTGCCTGTTCTTCTGCTCTCTGCAGCTTCTTTTCTCCTCTTTCCTCTGCACTCTGCACATTGCTCCCTTAGGGTTTTAAAGCTGCCGTATAGTTTCTGTTCCTCCGCTCTGTGTTCCAATCATGCTCCCTCCTCTTGCTCTGATGTAACTGTTCGCTTGCTCCCAATGCCTTTACTTCTGCATTCTTCTTGACTTCAGGTCTGTGTAAAAAGTTCTCTTCAGTTCTGTCTCTTCTCGTTGTCCTCAGCACTTATGCATCTTTCAGAATACATGATCACATATTTAAGTTGACACATAAATTCAAATCATAAATTTAATAAGTTTACAACATAGAATGCTTACATGCATATCCATTAGGAATAAGTTTCTGGCTAAACATTCATCACTTGTCACCAGCTCTACAGGTTCATGGAGAGTTAAAACCCATAACTTTTGGGACTAAGTTATTAGTGAAGTTTTAAATAGATAAGCCTAATCAATATTTTATCTTCTGTACTTGCATCTATAGTAAATAGTTATGATTTTATTACCTTTGTTTGATGGTTTTACAACCTGTTGAAATGTGTTCTAAGTTGCAGATGTCTGCTTGCTGTCTCAGAAGCAATTAACTCATGACACTTGAAGACTGGCAGAGTTCTCATTGCATTTTTGATTATCAGAGAGAACTTAATAGCAGTCCCATTATAAAAGAGCTTAATATTTACTAATGTAATTTTAGGAATTCCTATAGGATCATCATTAAGAATTAATAAATCATCTATTTGTCTATATAGCATCACTACAAGAGAGTACATCATTGTTTTTCTGCAGAAATCTGTTCAAAAGGATGGACTAATACCTAGTGATTATTAGATATATCTAATATTAACAGGAAAAGCATATTAATAGCAGGAATCTTTCCTAAAATAAAATTCTCCTCAACCTTGCCTTAAGGAGCAAATCAGTTGTAGATTTTAATCTGTGGCAGAACCATCCCAAGAAGATCACCTGCTAGTTTTTAGCTTCTACATGATGGCTTCTGGTACTTGTGTACTTTTAAAATAATAGCATAAAACATAGCAATACCATTCATTTAGACAAAGAAAGAAGTTAACAGCAATGATAATAAAAAGATGCACCTGCAAACCCTGTCATCGGGGCAAAAGCCATTCATCTAAGTCAATCAATATTAGTGTTGTTTTTGGATTGTTTGTTTGTTGGGTTGGTTGGTTTCTGGTTTTTGGTTGTTTGTTTTTTCTCCTAAATGGAATGACTGAAGTTGATGCCTTTTATTGCAATTAAAAAGTTTGGTGACCTTGATTGAGTTCTGGTTGAGGGTTCCCTGATATAGATGCTTGAGTGAGAAGGATCTTAGGAACCCTTTCAATGTCCAAATGATGTGACAGGATTGTACAAATGATGCTACATGAGTAAGTCTCATGACATGGATATTAACTTCCTTGGATAATTATGGACTACATTTTCATGCCTAAATTGATAATTTTCTCTTCAGTGAATGATTTCATTCACTTATATTCAGATCGTTTCCTACGATCTATCCTAACCTGGGGGAAAGTATTCTTCTAAGGTGCCTATAAGATGTTCTTTAGATCCTGGAATATGTTTTCTTATATAATTCTTATTCATTAAGAATCTTCACACACACACACACACACACACACACACAAAGAATCTTCACATACCATCTCTTTCTCTCTCTCTCTCTCTCTCTCTCTCTCTCTCTCTCTCTCTCTGTCTCTCTCTCTCACTCTCCCTCCTTCCCTCTCTCTCTCTCTCTCTGTGTGCATGAATATGTATGTGTGTGTGTGAGACTGTGTGTATCTTTAATCATTCATGAAGAATGTAAGCCATCCTATTTAGCATAACATTTTCTGAACTATTTTCCTGTCCTGTTATCACTTTCATCTTCCCTAACTCACTCCAAATGAAGTAGCAAAGTCATGCATATTTGCTACTTTATTCAATGCTTTGATTTTTTTTTTTCTGAAATGATTGTACCCTCTGGGTGAGTTCTCAGTAGTAAGCCCATTTTAAAATATCTTATGCCTCATGATTCTGACAACACATCAAGATGAATTGATCTAGGAAAACAGATTTCTTGCTAATCCCTAATGGCTTTCACATTAATTATTTTCTATTTCAACCTTTAAAAATTACAGGTAATTGTTTCATAAGAGAACTCCTTTTGACCTCTGTCTTCAAATCTTATTCTATATTAAAAACTGTGATGTAAATAATTTTTGCATCATAGTTTAAATCTGTTTGTATAGCTGTGTACATACTTTAGGTTGTGTTTAAGAGTTTAGACATTTCACTTTTTCCCCTATGCTTGAATACATGCTAATCCACACTGTGCTTTGTTTCTCTACTTCAAGCTTCTTTAACATTTGAATAATTTCTTTCTACAATGATATAAAACTGGAGGTATATGTTTGAACTAGCTCATAGGAAGGGGGACCAAGAATGAATTTTCAGTTTTTATTGCTCATAGAATCAAATATATCTCTGGAATGAAATAAAGTGATGCGGTTTATTAGAAATGCTTCACCAAGCATCATTAAGAGACTCTCTATAGGGGATTGCTTGGTCTGTTTTTTCCATGTAACATTTTTTGACTAGTTAATTTCAGGAAAGAAATCCAATTTTAGGTTTTAAAAGTATCAAATGCTAAAAGTACAGCACACAGGCACCCTTTTCAGTATCGTCCCTTCTTTCAACAACTACTGTTTGAGTGGCCCTGGGATACCTGAGAGTTACCAAAGGCTCCTGTCCTTGGGGAGCTGAGGAGAGGGAGGAATGGGACAACCTCATCTAACACCACCTATGGAAGCTACCTGTGTGAGTGTTTCAGAGAGTGACTCAAAAGAGGACAAATATTTGGACCAAGGAAGAGACAATGGGGCTGGTAAGAGAGCCTAAGCTGAGGCTAGGAGAGAAGAGAATGAGGTGGTGGGATTACAGGCAGACTGTTGGACGGAGGTAGAGAAAGGGGAGGAGCCTGTACGGCTACTGAATACACTTGGTTACGTCACAACTGCAATGCCACCCATGACACCATACTTCTATGTTCTATCTCAAGAGAAGTTTCTCTCTGCCTCCAAGAGTTGCAGCCAGGAGGATCGCACAGTGATCAGTCTGGTATCTTTAGGTTCCAAATGTTGTGTGTTGCTCGGACTGTAGAGAAAATACTCTGAATGTCAAATGTTGGTGTTGGTCTTTGACAAAGGTGCCCGCTGGTCTGAACTCACCAGCTTGTAATTCTATACAATGAGAAGCAAAATTGGGACATTCAAATCTGAGAATAGCCTGAAGTTTACAGGGAAGGAGACATAGGACTTTGTGGCCATGCAAGAAATTAGCAAGAATCAGATATTGATAAAAATCAAACCTATGGGGGAACTAAACAAATGCCTTTCTAAAAGAGAAAATTTGAAAGAAGCGACAGACCTTAAAAATTTCAATTTTACGTATGAAAATAAAATTAGAGAAGAAACCTACCTGAGAATTTTGAATTTAGGTGCTAGGTTGATAGAGTTTAAAAACAGGAAATAAAAATATGAATATGGTAAGATATTCTATATTATGTATAGAATACAAAATATGCATATGGTAAGATTATATAATATAGACTACATATAAAATACAAAACATGTATATTGTAAAATATATATATGCTATATACAGAATACAAAATATATATAAGAAAATATATATGTGTGTGTATGTGTATGTCTATGAATCATCAGAAGAATGTTTCTAACCTAAGTTGAGTCATTTAAATTAGAAAAAGAAAGCATAAAAATCAAAATAGATTAGTTTACTTTAACAAATTATCTATCTAAAAATAATGAAAATATGTATATTTATACATAATCTTCTTCTACACATAGAAACCACTTATGCAGATCCTTTTGTTTTTGAACTTGGGAAATATAACAGGTTGGCTCATTTTCTAAATATGTGCCATTTTGCATATGTGCATATTCATCCACTCATGAATGCAGAATGTTGCCAAATTTTGTAGATAAAAATATAGGAAACTCAGTTAAATTTGGACTTTTGAAAAAACAATGGATTTTTTTTATAACTAGATCATGACTATTTCTTGGGACTTATTTGTGTCAAAAATGTCATTAAAATCCACATCTGATTGGACTCTTGTGTTTCATTTGGAAATTCTTTAGGGATGTGTTCAGGGTATCCTGTGTCTCTAGAACCATATCTACCATCCTCTGACCCACTAGTGTCTACTGTTTTCCTTCTTTAGGCTGTTCTCCATTAACAGTGTGAGTGAAGAGTATAGAATCTGCCTTTTCCTTGCTTAAAACTTTCAATTTTTTACTTATTCATGTTATATCTTGCTCACTGTCCCCCTCCTTATCACACCTTCCCACAATCCTTCCTCTATCTCCCCCCCTTCTCCTCTGATTCGGCGGGGGCCTCTCTGGTGTCTCTCCTCCCTGGCACTTCAGACCTCTTCGAGGCTAGATGCTTCCTCTCTCACTGAGGCCAGACACTGCAGCCCAGCTAGTAGAACATATTCCACCAAAGGCAACAGCTTTTGAGAGGGTCCCTTTTCCAGTTGTTCGAAACCCATATAAAGTCCAAGCTGCACATCTGCTACATATATGTGGGGAGGCCGAGGTCTATCCCATATATCTTCTTTAGTTGGTGTTTATAATTTTTAATGGCTTGTCTTTGCCCTTAGTATAAAATGCTGACCCTTTACTGTGACCCGGAATGACATAGTTTGTATCTTTTGCCTCACCTCACCATGTGTAGCTTTTATTCTTCACACTGGCTAAGTTTAGCTCCTTTGCTGGTCTCAGCTTTCTTCAGCCACTCCGACTAGTTCATACCTTAAGTTCATACATGAGTTTTTGGGACATCCTCAAAGAAGCTGCCACTGATCACCCTAGACTGTCTTCTCCTTGTTCCCTCTGATGCCTTGTGTTGGATAATGCTTCATGTGGAAGAGATGTCTTAAATATTACAACATGGCCTGTGGCACCTCTCACCCCACCTGTACCAATTAAAAGTATGTTGCTTGGTGTTACAGATTATAACTAGGGGTAATTCATTCTTGGAAATTACTGAAGGAGTCGTTGCCTTCTGCGGGTATTCTATCACATCGCTCTGCTGACCTGACCTGTGAGTATCTGCTGTTATTCTATTTGCATTTGTAAACTGCCAATCAACCCCTACATGCTCCCTAGAAGAAACATTTCATACATGTGAAGGTTGGTTGTTTTATTCACTACTACTGTGTCTTTCTTTTCTAGAATTATGCTCAGCATATATAGGTGCTCAATAAATGGTTATAGGCTATATGAATAATATAGAGGCTTTATTGAAATCACCAAGCTGGCACTGATAGGCTAAGGTGATGTAATAGCAAACCAGAGGTGACCCCTTGTTTCCACAGTCTCATAGAGAAGACCAGTCATGAACTCCAGTAGAGACATAATAAAAAGAATAACATCAAAGGCTACCGTCATTTGCTAGAAGGTTCTGGAAAAAAATGCTGATTGGAGAGGTATGTTAGTCTCATGCAACCCATTCTGCCCCTCTAGGAACAACAGTGCCTAGGCTATTCAGATCTCACCTGCAGAGCTAATACTCTTTGGGCACAAACCACACTGAGAATTTTAGAAAGTGGTTCTCCAAATTAAATTAGGGTATGGGAGTTTAGTGCTTAGGTTAGGGGAATCAGCACATGTCAATACATCTTTTATGCCAGGTAGTGATCAGAGGGAAACTACCAAGGACTCTATTTGAACATGGAGGTTGTAGAAAAGTCTAGAAGAAATGTACCTTGACATAAATTTATTGTGTCGCACATTGCATTTTTATGTATGAGAATATACATTGTTGCTAACTTCAGGCACATGGGAGAAGAGGGCACCAGATCCCATTACAGATGGTTGTGGTTGCTGGGAATTGAACTCAGAACTTCTGAAAGAGCAGTCAGTGCTCTTAACCACTGAGCCATCTCTCCTGCCCCACATTTCACATTGTTAACTATAAAGTCACATAATCGCATCCTAATTTTCAGGACTGTATATGAACCAAGTATGACGAACTATTTTTATGGTGTTTATTTTCTAAGATTGTAACTAATAACAGCATGATCAGCCCACTAAGAAATTCATAAATGCTAACTGTAGAGCTCTGCTTTTTTTTTTTTTTGTAAGAAACAGATCAAGAATGAATCCCTTAGAAACGATGTGGCCAGAGAGCCCCTTATTCCATTCCTGGTCCTCATCATCCTCTAAAGCAAGCTCTGTGCTGATTTCCATCCATACAGAGTGCATTACCATCCCTGAAATCCATACAGGAATTATACAGCATCAGCTCCCCATCCTGCCCCTGCCCAGCTCACAGTGATCACGCAGGTTGCCGTAACTGTGCATGATTTCTTATATAATACCATTGTATAAATCCACCACAGTGCATGCATTGAACCTATGTGGGTTGCTTCCTGCCTTTACTTTTGCTAAATATCACTTCTTTGAACAAATGTATCCCCATGCTTTGGAGGTAAATGTGCAGCCGTGGAAGAAAAAAAGCTAGTTGCGTGTATGTTGCACTGTAATACATACTCAAAAATAGGTGCTAGTGTTTGATTCTGTTTTCACAGATGAGCATTCTGATTGCTCTACACCAGTAGAAAGATTCTTAAAATGTGTTAAGTTGTTGAATTAAGGTCTCATAAAAAGGAAAGTGTTGCCTTAAGAGAAATGCCAGCTAGTCTAGTAATTTTATGTATGCCTGGCGTCCTTCAGAGGTTTTAACGAAGCTTATCACTTCCTTTGGTACAATTTTACCCCCGTGTCTACTTACGCCTACATCAAAGCAGATAATCATGGTGAGGATCTACCAAGTCTAGAAAGCCTACGCTGTCACTGGAAACCTGGACTTCACGAGCAACTTGGGCACTACGTGTGCGGCGCTCCTTTAAGTAAATCATTAAAAGCATTGTTGCTTTACACAAGAAGTTTACAAGGTCACACGAATGCTTGCTTACTGTGCATATGGTAGGAACTGTGCATTTCAAGTTAAATATAGGAGCAGTTCTGGCTGTAAAGAAGTAGCTTAAGAAATCGAGAGAACTATAAATGGCCATCTGCTCTATTCTCCATTTTTATTTGCTGAATTAACCCAGTGCAATATTTTAATGAATAATGGGTTGGCATTCCATCTGCTCATTAATTTTTTTTTGCACTTTACAATAATCCATCATTTTTACTGAGTGGAAACAATTTGCTAGTTTGTAAAAATATTTTTTTTTAAAAAAATAGAGACAGTGAGTGTAATTCAAGTTTCCTTTAATTTTACGTGCATTTGGTGATGGAGATGCTGAGTGTCTTTTGAGCAAAAGGTACCAGGAAATGATTTTAGCTGAGGACAAAGACACATGCTGAGTGATAGCTAGATAGTTATCTCTAGTTTACAATCAAAGCATTTTGGATTATTTAGAAAGACGAGAACATTTATATGGCTAAAGGTTGCACAGATGCATATGGTCTCAATGATAACACACTGTTAAAAACAGTGGAAGAATTTCTTTATAAATAATGTAAAACACATGTCACTAACGAACTGAGCTTAAGTATTTCAACTCTGTACCAAGTGCTGTGAAACTCCAGTAAATCTAAACAGAGAGACAGAGAGAGAGAGAGAGAGAGAGAGAGAGAGAGAGAGAGAGAGAGAGAGAGAGAGAGACAGAGACAGAGACAGAGACAGAGACAGAGACAGAAACACACAGAGAGAGCACACATGCTCACATGGGAGAGCATGCACTCAAACACCTGCACACATTCAAGTTAAAATTTTACCTAAGTATATTTTTGCCCCATGTTTTATTGCTTCTGTCTTTACTTCTCTTATGCTGGGATGGAACATTGTATGCTTTCAGGCTATTTAAGGTTTGTGTGTCTCAGAGC
This sequence comes from Apodemus sylvaticus, assembly GCF_947179515.1. NCBI lineage: Eukaryota > Metazoa > Chordata > Mammalia > Rodentia > Muridae > Apodemus > Apodemus sylvaticus. The sequence goes on along the minus strand of NC_067479.1, from coordinate 5,192,314 downwards.
AGATGTCTGTTTAATGGTGTCTTTAAGGCCTGCTGTGCCACTTCCATAAGTAGATTTCCTGAAACAGGGTTTGACCAGAGGGTTCAAACTGACATTTGGAAACCTGATGGCTACAGTGAGAGGTGCATGGAGGGAAGGGTCTTTAAAATAGCCCAATATCGACAGCTTTAAAGATTTCTATATCATTTACTAAATATTTTCTCTCTGGGAAGTTTTCCAGCTCAGTCAGTCTTAAATATTTTATCAAGAGAACAATGTTAAAGCTTCTACTTTGCTGCTTCTCAGTTCTTTGGCCTCAGGGTGTTCCTACCTCTCAGCGGAGATTTATCATTTCCCACAAAGATAAGGGATTTTTTGTGAAGAAAGAATGGCAGATAATTATTTAACAATATTTATATGGATTGGAAGAGGATAAAATGCATTAATTTTATTTTTAAAGAATGATTAAACTCTAAACATTCACAATTGAACAATCACAGAACATTGAACAATCACAGAGACCAGAAGGTTAATCTTATCAGACCTTATTTATAGCTCTGCCTTTTAGGGTAGATGATTGAAGCCATAGCAGTTCATTCCTCATGGTTTGTCTATGAAGTATTATATACTCATATTCTCATATTATATATTCATATTATATATTAATATTATACACTCATATACTCATATACTTATGTACTCATATGATAATATTATATACTTATATTCTCATTTATGTATACTTATAGTTTGGTCCCATACATTGCTCATGTGTTCTACATCCTATTTTTACACAGATTATTAGCTAATTTCATGAAATCAAAATGATTCCATTCCCACATGCACAGTAAATGATTTCTGTATTTCAATACAATATTCCTTGATAACTTGAAGACCAATCAAAACCAGAATCCCCAGACAAACACACAAACTGTAACACCCCCCAAAAACACACAGGCAGAACCTGCAAACAAACCATAATATCCCCACAAAAAATTATAAGCACACAAACCAAAGCTCCCATAAACAAGCACACAAATACAGAAACCAGAATCCCTGCCCCCAAACAAGCAAAGAAGCAAACAAACAAACCCAATCAGATAAAATAAATGAGTCACATGTGTAAGTGTTCTATTTCTGGTGACTATAAATACAAAAATGACCAGTGTCAAATGGCCAAGGAAGGTCCTCCATACTGGCTTTATCCTGGAGAATTTTACTTCTTATTTTTTATATTATTTTGAATTTGGTTTGGCAATAGACCAAGGCTGTTCTTGACTTCTCATATTCAGAGAGACAGAACTGTAACTTCTGGCCAGGACCTATGAGAATGGAGAGCTGCGCCACTCAAAGCATCACTAAGACTAGTGCAGCCCCCCACCATGCGCTTGCTGCTTCCTCCTTATATAGCCTGATGACCATACAAAGAGTTTCTCCAATTCCAAGGAAAGCATATGACATAGAAAATCATTGTTACATGAAAATATGCCTGTGAATTTAATGGAAACAATTTCATTATGACCTGTTTTAACTTGAAACGCAAAAATTTTTAATGTTTTGATTTGCTTTACTCTGATGATTAACAAACTTGAACATTTCTTTAAATGTTTCTTGGCTTTTAGTCATCTGCTGGGAATTCTCTCTTCAGCTCTATTCCTCTGAAAACTGGGTTATTTTGGTGGTTGTTGTTTAACTTCTAGTGTTTTTTTTTTTTTAATATATTTTGGGTATTTGCCCTCTGTCAGATGTAGGGTTGGTGAAGATCATTTCCCACTCTATAGGTTGCCATGTTCCCCTGTTGACTTACCAAAGGTTTTCAGTTCCATGAGATCCCATATATTAATTGTTGATCTTACTTAGTGTACTGTTCAGGACCTTGTCTCCTGTACCAATGGGTTCAGGGCTATTCCACACTTTTCATTCTATTGCATTTGGTGTATGAAGTTTTACACTGATGCCTTTCATCCACTTGCACTTGACTTTTGTACAGGGTGATAAAAATGGATCTATTTGCATCCCTCTGCATGTTAGACCAGAATCATCTGTTGAAGATGTTCTCCCTTTCCCATTGCATGGTTTTGCCGTCTTTGTCAAAAATCAAGTGTCATTACGTATGTGGGTTTATTTTTGTGTCTGTGGTTCAATTCCATTGACCAACCTGTATTTTTCTACACTAATGCTGTTTTTGTTACTATTGTTCTGCAGTACAGCTTGAGGTTAAGGATAGTGGTACCTCCAGAAGCTCTTTTGTTGAATAGAATTGTTTTAGGTATCTTGGAGTTTTTGTTTTTCGATATGAAGTTGAGAATTGTCCTTTCAAGGTCTGTAAAGAATTGTGTTACAATTTTGATGGGAATTGTATTGAACTATAGATTGCTTTTGGTAAGATGGCAATTTCCACTATGCTAATCTTACTGATCCATGAGCATTTGAGGTCTTTCCATCTTCTGATATCTCCTTCAATTTTTCCTTCAGAGACTTGAAATTCTTGTCATACACATCTTTCACTTGCTTAGTTAGAGTTACATCAAGTTATTTTATGTTGTTTGTGGCTATTGTAACAGGTGTTGTTTCCCTAATTTCTTGCTCAGTGCATTTATCATTTGTATAAAGGACTATCAAAACAACTCTGAGATTTAACCCCAAACCCATCTGAATGGCTAAGATAAAATCTCAAGGTACAGCACTTACTGGCAAGGATGTGGAATATGGTGAATATGCCTACACTGCTGGTAGCAGTGAAACCTTGTAGACCCACTCTAGAAATCAACTTGATAGTTCATCAGAAAACTGGGAATAGTTCTACCTCAAGACCCAACTATACCTCTCCCTGGCATATACCAAAAAGATGCTCTACCATACCACAAAGGCATGTGCTCACTATGATAATAGCAGCTTTATTCATAATAGCCAGAAACTGGAAACAACCTAGCTGTCACTCAACTGAAGCATGGATCAAGCAAATGTGGTTCACTGACAAAATGGAATACTACTCAGCTATTAAACACAAAAACATCATGTAATTTACAGGCAACTGGATAGAACTAGAAAATATTTTTCCTGAGTGGGGTAACCCAGACAAAAAAAGAACATGCAAGGTATGTACTCATAAGTGTATGTTAGCCATAAAATACAGTATAACCATGCTTACAATCTACAGACCCAAAGGACCCAGATAACAAAGGCCGCCCAAAGGAGGTTGAATCTTTCTCAGAAGGGGAAGTAAAATAGGAATTGGACCTAGATTGGGGGGTCTGCTTGGGAGAGGGGCTGGAGTAGGGAGCAGGTCAGGGGAATCAGGTATAGGAAGAACAAGAGAGGGAGTTGGCAGTGGGGTGCAGCTCTAGGACATACCAGGGACCTGGGATAGGGGAGAGGCCCCAGGGTGGCTATAGAGTGACCCTAGCTGATACTCTTAACAGTGGGAGTTCTGGATCCTGAAGTGGCTACTTCCTATGGCCAGGCAGGATTCCCAGTGGAAAAGTAAGGACAGAAACCCCTCCACAAAACCTTCCACCTAAAATTTGTCCTACCTACAAGTTGTACAAGGACAAAGATTAATGAGTGACGAGAGGGAATGGCCAACCAATGACTTGCCCACATTGAAACCCATCCCATGGGCAATAGCCAATTCCTGACAGTATTAATGATACTCTGTTATGCTTGCAGACAGGATCCTAGCATTACTGTCATTTGAGAGGCCCCACTTGACAGTTGATAGAAACAGATGAAAAGACCCATAGCCAAACATTTGGTGGAGCTTGGGGACTCTTGTGGAAAAGTTGGGAGGAAAATTGAGAGACCTGAAGAGGATAGGGACTCAATAGGAAGATCAACAGAGTCAATTAACCTAGACCCATGGGGGCTCCGAGAGACTGAGCCTCCAACCAAAGTGCAAACGTGGGCTAGACCTAGCTCCTCCTCTCTCTGCACATATGTAATAAATTTGCAGCTTGGTCTTCATGCGGGTCCCCCAACAACTGGAGCAGGGGCTGTCCCAGACTTTGTAGTCCACCTGTGGATCCCAGCCCCCCTATCTGACCTGCTAGTTTGGCCTCAGTAAGAGAGGACATGCCTTGAATGATGTGCATCTGGGTACAAAATTTGCTACCCTTTTATGTTATTTTGAAAATTAAACTTTTAAAATCTAAAACTCTCAGTTCTATGCCTGGCAGAGTTTGGGCTAAAAAAATAAATCCAGTAACTGTTTTATATAGTAATTCTATGCCAAGTTAGAGTTATTTATTTCATCTTTAACAAAAATGTGGAGTGAGAAGAGAGGGTTATGTATAAATATCAAATATGTTAGGGGGTTTTTCAGGACATTGCTGATTGCATTGTTCCCAATGTGGTTTATCTTAACACCCAGGAGTATTGGGAATTGGGCGTTATTTTTCCTCTCAATCAATCCATTGATAGCCAATGTTTAAGTTACTATTGGCATTTCCTGAGTTCCTGTGTGTAATTGTATAGTCTGGTGTATAGAAAACACAAATTATGCCTGTGGCTTGAAATCCATTAGAGAATAAATTACATTTGTCAAATCATAAAAAAAAAAATCTGATTTTGAAACATGTTCCAATAAAAGTACTGTGTTGATTATGGTGTTAATGAGAATACCTTCTTAGCTATTGAATATTATATACAATCAATGTTTCACTTCCTCCTGTCTCAAAGCACATAATTTGTAGTTCCCTGAAATGGAAGAGACAGATAGTACCAGATCTTTGTTTTATAGCTCATTCCCCAGAGAAGCTTATAGCTCTGCTGGAAAAGAAATGAAAAAATAAAAACGTAAGACATATTGTCTGAACTACAGTAGAATATCATAGAAATTTTTTAACCTTATCAAGTAAAGCTCAAGGGTATTACCTATATGATCAGCCACAGAAACATATCAGGCTTACAAACAAGGAAAAGAGGAATGTGTCAATTCCACTTTTTATTATTACTTTTGTTTATCTGTTTTGTTCTTTTCTTTTCTTACCTTTTCTCTTCCTCTCCAACTTATCTATCAACATTTTGTAAATGAGAAGAATCTATCTGCCAGTCAGCCTCTATCTATCTATCTATCTATCTATCTATCTATCTATCTATCTATTATCTATCTCTCTCTATCTATCTATTATGTATCTATCCATCATCTATCATTAATCCATCTATAACCTATTTATCATATATATATACATATACATATACATATAATCTAACTCTCTATCTGTCTATCTATCTATCATCTATCTAGTCCCTATCTATGTTTTCTGTGAAATAAAAGTAAGGTTATCAAATTCTTCACATTAGCAACTTTATTTTCAAAGGTCTTCACTATCTATTTAGTGAAACAGGACAGGGGAACAAATGTTAATTTAATGCCTAACAAAATGCAATGACAGTAGTATAAAACACAGGTTCTTCTGCAGAAAGTATTAAAAGCACTGAGTCAGAGAGAGTAGGATGGTGGTCTCAGTGAATCAAGGAAGAACCAAGTAAGCTTTTCTTAGGTAAACAAAAAGAAGAATTAAATTCCAGGGAATCACATGAAAGATGTCAGCTTATGAAAGTTCAGGGAACATGATGATCTAGCTTGACAGAAGTAAGAATATCATGAGACTAAGATAGAGAAAGAATTAGCACACTAATTTATAAGGCTTTGAAGGTAAGGCACTGGGCTTCATACAAAGGCAGTGGACACTGAAGATGTCTAAAGAGGGAAGTCATTTGACTATGTCAATATTTATAGAAATGGATTCCAGAAAGAACAATGTGGAGACAGTAACTAGGCATTTAAGAAACTAGCTAATCAGCTAAGAAATGATAGGGAAACTATTTCAAAAGCTCATAGAGGAGGACCAGGAGGGGCTTGGCATGGGAGCCACAGTGACATGCAAGCAGCACCTTGATCTTCTTGACTCTACCCTTTTCTCACCTTCTTGGTGCCTCCCTCAAGGTCGTTTTTTATAGCTTGCACAACTATCCAACCTCTATCTGTGGGCTGTATTCCAAGGCTGAGAAAGAAGTTACTTTTCTTACCTTCTGTGTCCAGATTCATCCCCATTTTCATAGCTCATAAGGTTTTCCTCAGTTGTGATACATTTAGCTTTGGCTCTAAGCTTTTCAAGCTTACTCTCGAGTCAACCATGCACCTGCTTGCTAGGCTCCTCACGGGTGTCTCAGATGGAAAATGCTCACAACTAAAGTCAGACTAACACTTTGTATGTGTTTTCCTCCCACTTTGTATGGTTTTCTCCTCTCTCACGGCAGCTAGATGTGCCTTTTCAGAGAGAAATATAGAGAGCTGTAGGTATAACTTAGTGATAGATCACTTGCTAAGCTTCTGCAAAGTCCTGGGTTCAATTCTCTAGCACCACAAAAATAAGCCAGAATCTAATGGGGATTAAAGCGTACATCTAATAACAGTTCCTTTCTTCAAAGCCACGTCTTTGTCCTTAAGGACGGCAGTTCAGAATTCTACTTCCTACTTATAAGCCTTGGTGTGATCAATTCTTCCGTCTCACCTCAACCTGGAATCCTGAAACTCTAATCTTCAGTGGCTTCCTTCAGATGATCTTCTTGGATTCCTTGGTTCAATGTTTAACTCTAATTGTCAACTAGATATGTACAACCTAGAGTGTGAAGAGGCCCGAATGAGGAATTGTATAAATGAGGTTATGCATATCTGTGAGGGATTCTTATAATTATATTTCTTGGTGAGGAAAGATGTAGCCCACTGTGGGTGGCATTATACCCTATGTAGGTGATCCTGATTTGTGTGAGAGTGAAAGATTAGCTGAGCCCAAGCAAGCAAACAATTTGAAAGCGCACACATTTAATCTCTCTGTACTCTTGACCAGATATAACTAGCTGCTTTGAGTCTGGCTTAAAATAATGGGCTATAACTGAGAATTGTAAGCTGAAATAAACCCCTTTCTCTTTTCAGGTACTTTATTTTGTGGTGCTTTATCATAGAAATAGAAATGAAACTGGGACACTTTGTTCCTTTAATATTCTAATCCCATGCCATCTTCTTTCTATGAATGTTCACCCATGTTGATTCCTCTTTCTATAATGCTGTAGAGATTTATATACTCAGACCTCTGTTTTTCTGTTCCAAAGTCACCTTGTTATATAGGTCTTGCTCTCTCTCTTTCTTTGTGTGTGTGTGTGTGTGTGTGTGTGTATGTGTGTGTGTGTGGTCAATGTTGATTGTCTTTCTTTGTTGCAATCCACCTTATTGTATTGTATTGAGTCAGAGACTCACTGAGCCTGAAGCAAAATGACTCAACTAGGTGAGTTAGTCAGCAAGCCTCTTGGACCTGCCTGTCTCTCCCAGGTTCTAAGATTCCAGATGTGCAATTCTGTGCTTGGCTTTCATATTTGGTGGCAGAAAGCTGAAATAGCTCCCCATTCGTGTGTAGTGAGGGTCCTACACACCAAGCTACCTCCCCACACCCCAAGCCTCCCTTACATCTCAGCATCTTTTGATGTGCTGCCTACTACATGTGTATTGCTTCATGGCTGACTCTTTAGGTATAGCTCCAAGAATTTGAAATCTTACTTATCACACTCATGATATGGACTATACACTTTTTGAATACCTTTACAATTTTACTGTTTACAATATTCATAACAAGTTCCATGATGCAGATGATATTCTTACATATCAAGACATTTTGGCATACCGAGGTAACTCACATACTTGGACCTTACAGCTCAGCTGTGGCAGAGCTGGACCATAAACCTAAATCATCTGATCTGATTTTGCACCACCAATAGTGTTGCTGCTTCTGTCCACTACTCTGCTGTTTTCCTGCATCTAGAATGTGACCTGCCTTTGAATTTATGTTGTCAAAAACCTTGTTATAGTGATGTGAGGTGATAATACAATTTCTCTATTCCTGTGCCCACCAGCCAAAGGAGCTATAAACATATAAATCTGTAACGTTTCCTTACATTCAATCGCCATATCCTTGTCTCTTTAAAAATGTCATTGCAGTTCTTTTAAGAAAATCTTCTGCATTAAACAAACAAACAAACAACAACTGCCTGCATGGTTTCATTTCCTATTAAAACATTGCTATTGTGAACCCAGCAGTAAATACTAAATATTAAATCCTTGGCTGCTTCCTCCTCATCATGTGCTATGTAGAGCAAATTAATCAAAACAAAGTTTAACTCTGAAATTTCTTTCTTTTAATTGCATTGTAGGAGACAGTCAGTAAAATGATGTATGATGAGGAGTATTAGTCAAGTCAAACTGAGCAACCACGTGTTTGTCATGTTGGGTGCTAGGCTGTGAATAGACATGGAAGAGTTTCATCCAGCTAAGATGTCCAATGTCCTTGGAAGAGAATAGCAGAAAAGTAAGCTTTATAGCTAGAGACAAACAAGAACATAAAGACCATTGAATAACTGGGTACAAAGAAGAAGTTTCAAGAAAGGCTTAGTAGAGAGGTGGGTGTTAGCATCGAATGAGCTTAGGGATCTGGGAGTGGTAGCACATACCTGTTACCTTGCTATTGCAGAAGTAGAACTAGGAGGGTTGGAGTTAGTTTGAGACCAGGCAAAAATGCATGCCTACTTAGTTCACACCAGGCCAGGCTATGTAGCAAATCCCTGTTTTAAAACAAACAAAAAAACAAAACCAAATAGGAATGAATGGAATTTGAAAGTGGTCTCAGTGTTCACGGGTGGTATGGAAGCAGGCGGTATCAACAGTGATGATAGGTATGTGTTCCGAGTCTTCCCGGATACAGGAGCAAGCGTGAAAAATGGAAAAAGTTCATGTTGTGTATCTTTGTACAAGATGGGGCTTCATGGAGGGAAAGTATATTAATTTCTGAAAATCCAATTTCTTATTAGCACCATAAATTGCTATAGGACTGTTGAAAACTCAGAAGTGCCTATGTGTAAAAATTACTGTCGGGAATTGAACTGATGTGCTCCCATTTTGTGAGCTTTTTAAAATGCATTTCTTTTAATTATGGAAACAGAGAATGCTGGCTTTATTTAACCCTTTCTTCTTGCCGTTGACACTTTGTTACAGTATTTTTTAAGATTGGTTTTTACTACATTAAATGTAATATATCTGTACATTTTTGTGTGGATTTGTGCACCTCAGCGCAGGGTTTGGAGGAGTCCAGAAAAGCACGCCAGGTCCCCAGGAGCTGGAGCTATGGGAGGCTGTGTCTGCCTGATGTGGGTGCTGGGACTCAAACTCGAGTTCTACTCGAGTATGGAAGACATACTCTTGGCAGTACGTACTCTTTGCCTCTAAGCCATCTCTCCAGGCCCTGGTATTAGAAAAAATATTATATAAATATTGATGAATTTGTATTGGCTTTCAGGTTTGCTTTATAGCAACATTTTTAGTAGCCATGCTATTGGCTGGCTCTCCAGAACTTTCTTTCTATCTTTTTTTTTATTGGATATAGTCTTTATTTTCATTTCAAATGTTATCCCCTTTCCCAATTTACCCCCTCCTGGATAGCCCCTATCCCATCCTCCCTCCCCCTATTTCTATCAGGGTGTTCTTCCACCCACCCCACTCCCACCCTTCCCACCATCAATTCCATCAACCAAGGGGTACACATGACTCTAGCTGCATAGTAACATTTTTAATAAGATCATACTTAACATTGATATATCATATATCTTTAACATCTATTCAATTTGTTTTCTGAGACTAAGTTGTGGCATAGACCTTTTAGTATTGCACAGATCCCTGACAAGACATGTACATTTTCCTTAAGGGTAAACACCACAGAACAAACAAGCTGAATGATTCTGAAAATTCCTTATATTAGGATGAAGCTTTATGGTTTATGAATTTGGCTTTTTTTCAGTTCAGAAGGCTAGACCAAAGAAAGCTAGTTTGTAATGTCACATATAGTCCCATGACTACCCAAAGAAGCAGGTACAATGTGTTTGGATAGCTATTGAGAGCACATGCTGTCCCTATAACTAGGTAGAGCACTATGCAGGATAATGGGTCAAATGCACAGTAAGAGCAACAGTGATGGACAGCGGTCCCCAGGACAGTAGCTTCGGTCATTTGTGGACTGTTCATCAGAAGGATGCAGACTCCGCACTATCACTAGACTTCTCTGGGCCTCTACAAATTACATCTAAAAATGAGTAGGTAGAGAAGAAACAAATTCAACTCTAAGGTCCCTTCTACGTCAGCATTCAGAGACTGACATAAAGCCAGCTGAATAGACACAGTCATTAAGAGACTCATGAGAACATAGCTTCACTTGGATGAATCATGATCATTTAAGAATTTCTGACACATAGTACACTGGGACATGCCACACCAAGAAGTCTAAGATTGATCATATCTCTTTACATGGAATGTAATTAGAATTACTTTCATGTTTACATCCTTCTCATACTTGTGACCAAGTTTTCTTTGGTAAGATAATTGCTCTATTTAAATGACTTGCTTCTATTAGGCATTTCTAAACCTTTTCATATAGTAGATAAATTTTATGCGAAAATATTAAAGAAGATCAGAATGATTCTCTTCAGGGACTATAGATTAATGTAAACAAAGTTGACACTAGCTAACAGAAATGTTATTGTTTGTTGTTTTGTGTTTTTGTATTTTCAGAGCCATCTGCCTGTGGAATGTTGAGTGAGAATTCAACAAACTTAGGGAAATCATGCTTAGCAAATGTTGAAATATAGATCATGCATTTTCTTTTAAAATCTACCAGATAGTAAGTCATAGGTATCTTCTTTCATGGTCATTGATTGGAGTTGTTGCTTTGTGTTCTGAGGTATCAACTAGATGACCGAGTAGAGGCCAGAGTTGAGACAGAGTCCTGGTACTGCATTTGCTAAGGGCTTTCTTTCTCATCATCTAAGATCAAGGACTGTAGTGGGCAATAATTAAAAAAGAGTACTGCTCTGCCAGGCCTCTGCACCAAACACCTGGTAAAGCACGACTCTTAAACTTAAATAGTTAACCAAATATATTTATGTATAAGAAACTCCCAATTTCATACTACCATTTTACAATGATAAAGTCTTATCCCAATATTTCTAACCTCTCCAAAACACCAGAAATACATCTGAAGCCATTTGGATATCCGTGTCTCCCTCTCCCACTGTCCTCTCATTCAGTCCACTGAGCCTCCCCCTCTCTCTCCTCCCATTACCTCTCTTAGCTCCTCTCTTCCCTCCAATCACTGGCCTCTCACTGCCTCAATGTGAATGGATAGGAAATATCTTGCAACAAAGGTCTTCCTTTTATTACTGGTTCCTCATAAGTTTTTGTGCCTAAAATTTTGTGTTCTTATTTAGCAAAGCTGCCAATGTCATATCACTAGTCACTGATCTCTAAACAAATACTGTGCAAATGTCAGTGCACATGACTTAACCAAGAGTCTTTAACAGGAGAAATGGAAAACATTAAGTTCTGGGCCAAGTTTTTAATCTCTTATAAGTCTCACTTTATATAAGATTATACATGAGACCTGTGGTCCTCTGATCAATATTTCTATGGATGACACAGACCTATCAGAGGAACCTCATGAAACCCAAGATCAAGTCAATATTTTATCTATCTGTGCTGATTCATTGGGTGATTATATTAATTCTATTTGCTTTCTTTAAGTTAAGTCCACAAATGTAAGTTGGCAAAATCTTTAACATTGGACCCGGAACTTATTAATCTGTTCCTGATAGCCACATAAGAAGTGTTGAAATTATTATTGACTAAATAGAGCATTATAGACTTTCAAGCAAAGGACATATACAAAGGATAATGATTGTGTGATAATTCATCTTGCAATGGTTGCAAAAGGCCATCTCCTCTTCTGTAAATGTATTTCCAAGACACGAGGGTTCAGACTGCGTTGAAGTCTTCCAGACCTTAAGATACTTAGCACTGGCATCTTAAGCTAATTTATGGATATGACTTTTGTATCCTGTCATAGAGATAATTTGTATGCCATCATTTCTTAGACATCACTGAATAGCCATCCTGTAATAAAAGTCCATCATTATTATATTGAATCAGACTTAAATAGACAGTGTAGGTTGTACTATGTTGTAGAATGCATTTAAATACCTTGATTAAAACTTCCTAACTCAATTTCCAATGCCATCTCATGCCCTTAATGGTTAGCATTTCTTGCCCTATGTAGTAAAGTCCTTTCCTTAGCTTCTTAGCGTATTCATTGATTCCATTATTCTATTAGTTTATGAAAATGTGAGTATTTTTATGAGTTAATGTTAACGATGGTTACTGAACAATTTTAAATCCTGTAATAGTAGTGGAGCTAATGTAAATATAGTTTATCATGATTGAGTTACAATTTAAGAATCACTCTGTACTTCTGAGATAACGATTCAGTAATTCTTAATTCTTTCTCATCATTTTTGGGATTGTAGCTGCTGTCAATCCAGCCCAAGGCTTTCAAGAAGGGGTGCGTTTTCACTGGATTAGCTGAGATCATAAATTAAACCTGAATTATACTTAGGGCTGAACTGGAGGAAAACTGGGATGAACAGAGTGAAGAATGAATTCCACTTCTCTAGGTCATGGATTGTGAATGGAAGGTCCCGATTTTCATCACTGGGAAAATTCCTGGGTACATGACTTATCTTCTGAATGCAAACTTCTGGAGGCAGAGTCCACACACATGTGTGGAGGCAGTCTGCTCACACGTGATTCATCTGAAAGATGTTGATGAACTCTCGTGTTTCAGCAGCTCTGCTTACATCTTATTGAGACAACTCAGGGTAGCACGTCCAGGTACCACAGCCCAATTCCTAACTCGCTTAACCTGAAACTCAAGTTTCTTCAGAGACACTCAAGCTTTCAGTACCCCAGTAATCAGATTCCCAACATTGGAGAAAGTTGGCTTTCTCATTTTGAACGTTTGCAACCCCATAGGAAGAACAATGATAGCAGCCAACCAGAAACCCCAGAGTTGCCAGGGACTAAACCACCAGCCAAAGAGTACACGTGGAGAGACCCATGGCTCCAGACATATATGTAGCAGAGGATGGCCTTGTGGGACATAAATGGGAGGGGAGACTCTTGGTCCTGCGAAGGCTTGATCCCCCAGTGTAGGGGAATGCCAGGACCATGGGTGGGAGGGTGAGGGAGCACCCTCATAGAAGCAGGAGGAGGGGGAATGGGATAGTGTTTCCAGAAGGGAAACCAGGAAAGGGGATAACATTTGAAATGTAAATAAAGAAAATATCTAATAAAAATTTTTAAGAAATGAAAGCAACTTCCCTCCATTCATGGCTAGAATATCGGAGATTATATAAAGCAAGCAGAGCCAGAGCAGTTTCTACCCATCACTACTGAGGCCTAAGCCAATTGAAGCCTAAAGTCGGCTCTCTCGGTTTCACCCGAGGCCCTTAATTTGGGGCCTTATTATCTGAATAACAGTAAATGTGGGTGTCATTTTGTATTTTAAACTTGTGTCTTCTTTTAAAACGTGACTCTCAAACTGTATTAGCTTCAGGCTGCTCTGAGCTTTCTGTGGTGCTGCCAGGGAACCGTTCCCGACTTGTCATAAAGGCTTAATAAACACGTCTCTGTGGTTTCCGAATCTGCTCGCCTCTCCTTGCTGCCATTTATCGGTTACCTCTGAACCTTGCCTGGCGTTCTGGATGGGCTCAGCAGCACACGCAGAAAGCATGCGACAGACACGCGGTGCCCATTTATGGATGACCATGTTTAGAAAACAAGGGTATCAAGGGTACGGTCTCTCACTAAGAACTCTGCCTGCTTGTCAGTTCAGGGGAGACTTCCGGCCTCTCTATTTGCATTTTCCAATACCTGCCAACAAAGCATATGGAGAAGTTTGTTGGGTTTGTTTTTTTAAGGCAAAACTGTTTTTAAAGCAAAGTGGGGTTGCTTAAGATTCAAATGACAGTTCTTTGCCGAAAGTCAAATTGTATTCCTTGCCCTCGCTTTGACAATGATTATAGTAATTGAATAGAACATACTCTTCTCACTGAAGTGTATGAAGGTAGACACTTAGGTTATATTCCCAAAGTGCCATGTGTAGACTTACCCATGAGCCTCCTGTTAACACCAGTGATGTCACATACAAGCAAGTACATTTGTTCACTGACCTGAAAATGTGCCTCATGGTATTAATGCAAGTATCCTTGAAGATCGTCAATTACCCCAGTTTTCAATTGCTTCTTTTCAATTAGTTTCATTCCACAATAGAGAGTTAGCTGGCTTAGTTCTCCTTTGGTTTAGTGATAGTAGCATTATCATTTTCAGTCTTTATTGAGTGCTGACTGGATTTTTTTGGTTGAAGAGTTGGTTAGGAAAATGACTGCCAAGCTCCCTCACCACAATAGTGACCGAATTTTAATACCTTCTGGGGATACAGACATTTATATAATCTAACTCCATGGTGCTGAGGTGCAGTGTATGTGGGGTATTTATGATTGAACAGAAAGTTTCAAACAGCAGCCTGTGAAATTGGATTTTAGATGTAATGTACCATAAATAAGTGCTATAAAGATTGCCTTTAATGCTATAAATCAGATTTTATTGGTTTCAGCTATCTCATTCTGGTTATTGTATTACCCACAAAATCAGAGGAAATCAAAGAGCTGGAATATTTTTTATTTTAATATCCTATATTCTACACGGATGGCACATACACCCTCATAGTTTCCTCTTTAGGTAGTTTGGACAAGGTTGGCAGGTGGCAGACCCCTAGCAACATATCATTGGCAGTATCTTTGAAAACAACCAACTTTGGGATACCCAACATTTTTAAATGCCCTGCCTGTGAAATATACAAGGCAGTTGGATTGACAGGTTCCTTCTCTTCCTGAGAAGCTACTTGTCATGTTCTTCATGCTAACTGACACCTGTGGAGACTGGCAGGTGAATCATATTTTGCACCTTCTTCAAAGTTCACTGACACGGATGATGGAGCTTTCTATCCAGGGTGAGGAGAGGCGCCATGCATGGCTTGTCTGTGTTATAGAAAGCACCCCTAACTGTTGCTAAAAACGGTTGTCTTCCTGAGAAGTTTCTTATTATTTGATATAGAACAATTATTCTGCTCTTCTATTTCAAATATTATTTTATTAATTATTAATTATTATTATTATTGTTAAAAGTAGCTTAGTTGAGAAAATCAACCCATGGTTGTTGTTTTTGTGGTAACATAAATGGACCTACAGAGGCCAGGGAAATTTAGCAACCTAAAGATTAACTAGTTAGTGATTGGGCATGGTAGCAGACACCAGTAACCTTAGTAACCAGATACAGAGGCAAGGGCATCTTTGTAATGCCAAATCCTACCTAGGAGACCCTCTCTCAAAAAAGTGAATTAAACCAACATGAAGATATAACTGAGCTGGTTAAACCAAGCTCCTTAGAAAGTTGTTGTTAGGTAGCACATGACTCTCCTGAGCATATTCTTACGCTGCCCTGTACCTAGAAAGTTGCCTTTGAAAGTCATTGAGCATGAAGCCATATCACCCAGTGTCTGTGCACGGTGGAAGTCTCTTGAGCAGTGTCTACAGGAACTACAGTTTTATTATGCGTCGCTCACCAGTTGGTAAATATATTATAAAGGGATGTGATGTCATTAGTCAAAAGTCCAGTGGAAAGCCTAAGTCAACTTACTCATCAGAGATGGCACTCAACTTTGTGTTTTGTGTTACTTATGGAGAGAGTTCTAATTTCCACAGATATCTATGTGATCGTCCAGGAACTAGACCTAAAACCATCTGTGACAGGAACGCTGGTGATAGAATGCTTGCCCGAGACTAGCAATTATTTATCCCCAGCATAGGAAGTCTTCCCGATGCCACCTTTCCTGGCTGTGAACTGAATAGGAGGAACTGAAGGGATTACACTGATCAGGGCTTGACATTTATGGCTGCCAGTTGGCTGCGAGAAATACAGCCAAGGCACTCAGCCCTAGACCTGGGAGACAGCTGGGTCCTAGGCTGTGCACTGGCACTTGCTTTAAGCTCTGCTCAATTTCCTGGGAGTCCCTTCAGTTTCCTGGATTGAACAGAGAAGAGCTTTGCCTATAGGTGAAGGGTAGCTACAGTAAGAGCAAGAGGTCTCCTATTTTTACAGATTCCTCCTGTTCTTTGCATGTCATCATTGTCACTTGAGGAGTATACACACCCATCTCTCAGCCTGGCCTTTCCTCATGCTATCATCACCAATGTGAACATCTCTCTCTCTTCAGCATCAAACCAACAATACTCCTCCAATGAATCTTCTTACATTTCCTTTGCACTCTTCTCTAGATAACTCCTGGAAAAAGTTATTTTTGGTTTGTTTTTGTTTTTTAATAAATCCACTGTTTTGTGGTTAGCTTGATTTACCCTTAGCTGATTATCTCCCCTAACTCCATCTATCTAAGAGCACAAGATATTAATTTTTCAGCAAAGTTAAGTTTACTGCATCGTGGCAACAAGGCAGAAGGTAAGCTATGTCCATCTTTCTAAACAAAGGAAAAGATAGGGGTTCTTACAGGACTTAGAGGGATGATAGAGTTTAGGTGAATTTTAAATAAGGACGTATTTGGATAGGCTCAAAACAAAGCAAAGCAGTGTGTGCAGGACTTAACATCAAGTCTAGTCCTTGATCTAGAGTCCTGTTTCCTTGGAAACGACAGTCAAGAGAGTTGTAGAGTGGTGCGTCCAGCAACCCCCTTATTTCAAGTTTGGTACCTTTACTGGAAATTGAGGCTTTCTGTGTCAATGGGACTAACACTCTACAGGGTTTGTTTGCATCTGTGTGATTGCCCTGGTCTTGGAAAATGGAAGTGATTCACCGAGGTTTTGATGTTCGCCTGTTGGTTTGCTTGGCAGCAGCTGTGCGGGGTGCCTGTGACTTGGGTGGAATCCCTTCCTCTTACCCTTCCTGCTGGCTCCAGCTGTGTCCACCCCAGCTTGTTGGCTGCTCGGGACCATTTACTTCCTCACCCCCATGTTTATTTCACTTATTCCACAGTATCATTTTGTGAAGCTTAAATTTATCAAGAACCAAGTTCTCAGAAGAAGAGGACTAAATTGTTATTGAAATGGGCAGGCTGAAGAATATGGTGGACTTCAGATAAGGGTTGATCAAGCAATTAAAAAAAACATGAATTGTTTCTCCTGCTTTGTATGTTGTGTAAAAATAAATAAAAAATAAAATGTCTTATTTCTCATTTTCCTATGGCTCCTCCTACCACTAGTTTTGCTGTCATTTTAAATATAGCTTCTTTGGATGCTCACAATGATTAAAAGTTGGATTTCATATTGCATCATTTATAATTCAATTAACACATTCATCTCAGTGCTGATTTCTTAATACTTATATGCTTCGCATCTTCTAGCTCTTCATGATTTCTCCATCCAGATCTTTAGCTGTTTAACTTAGGAAGTTTTACTGTTCAAGTATTTTATATCTACTAATTCCAGGTAGATGATTTTCAAATTTTCCTGGCTCCATGATAGCATTCATGAACTTTGCATAATTTTTATATCTTCTGTTGTGCCCTTCGTTATTTTAAATCACTTAATTTTTCCTTTACATCTTGCATTTCTACCATCTGAAACATCCAGCAACAGAACCTTTTAGTCATATCTGTGGCCTCTCCAATGGTAGATTCTTCTTCTTTTTCTCTTTCTCCTTCTCCTCCTCCTCCTCTTCCTCCTCCTCCTCCTCCTTCTTCTTCTTCCTCTTCTTTGCTTCTTCTTCTTTTTCTTTTTCTTCTTTCTCCTCCTCCTCTTCCTTCTCCTCCTCTTCCTCCTCCTTCTCTTCCTCCTCTTCCTTCTTCTCTTCCTCCTCCTCCTTCTCTTCCTCCTCTTCTTCCTCCTCCTCCTCTCTTCTTTTTCTTCTTCCTCTTCCTTCTTCTCTTCCTCCTCCTCCTTCTCTTCCTCCTCTTCTTCCTCCTCCTTCTCTCTTCTTTATTTTCTTCCTCTTCCTCCTCCTCTTCATCCTCTTCTTCTTCTCTTTCTCCTCTTCCTCCTTCTCATTTTTCTTCATCTTTTGATAGTTTTGGATAACATGCCTTCTTCATGTAACCTTGGCTGAACGTTCATGTAGGATTAGGGATAGAGACAGGAATCTCGGAAACATTCTCAGCCAAGGATATTGCTTATTAAAATATCCTGCCACAGTAACACTTTAGGTATAAACTGCTGCAAGAACACATCTGTGAGATGTAGTCACAACAGAACATTTACTCGCATAGAGCAGTGCATGCCCAGTCCTTGCCGACCAGGATAGATGTGTTGGTAGTCAACACCTTGTTAGCAGGGTAGACTTCAAACTTTTCAGATGGACCAAGTGGCAGTTTTCTCATGTCTCATGAATCAGGGTCAGTACCTTCCACGACTTTTGAGAGTTTAATGTTATCTCTGGTCTGCAAAACATTAGAAAACTGTACCTCAGTCTACCTGAAAAGTTTGATTGACAAGTTGTAGACTACCAATGTGTCTATCCTGTTCCACGAGGACTGGGCATGTGAATAAATCTTCTGGGAAGGCTACATCTCACAGATATGTCCTAGTGATTCATGCCTGCAGTTTCCCTGTGCAGGGTATAGGTTCCCACAGTGGCATGTGGGTTAGCTGAGGGAGGAGAGGAAGTGAAGAATGGAATGTCGAGCCAGTTTTGGCTGTGCACATTTGCCATTCAGCACCCCAGAGGCTGGGTCATGAGCGTGGAAGGTTCAAGGCCAGCCTGGGCTTCACAGTAAGACCTTTCCTCAAAATAACAAAAACTGAAGCAAAAATGAAATATTGTTGCCAAGAAAACGTTGCTAAGTTTTACGTTTTCCATAATGTCACATATATTTTTATTTATCATGTCTTTTATTTATACACATATCATATATATTTTCCATGAGGGAGAAATGTTCTGGTTTTGGGCATCATGTTTCTTTCTTAGAAGGAAATCACCAGTACTAGGCATCTATTCATTCTTGGCCAGATTGTGGTTGCTGGGTTCTCGAATGCTATGTAAATGTTCGGTACTTTTTTGTGCTTGTCTATTTTTGGTAAAATTTTTATTTATTGTGAAAACTATTTTATATAAATATAATATATATGGATATGTGTTGATGTAAATATATTTTATGTATGCATTTGAATAATGTATATACAGCTAGAAAGATAAAAACAAAAGTGCAAATATGTATACTATAATCTACTTGAGAGATAGTACCATATCAGTACTTTAGAAATCCTGTCTCTGATCACAGGAACCACATATTCTTCAGAGATAATGCCTTATACACCTTATATACCGTTGACATCGATTCCTTTATGCTGGTATATATATAACCATAATGATACACACTTTTAGTGTTGTGCATATGTTGATTTCAGGTAAATAGAAAGTGCATCCTCTCGCTTACCTGCTTTCATTTGCTAAGCCTTGCTTTTAAGGTCTTCTCATACAGCTGCACACAGTTAGTGCATTAACTGTTTACACAGCTGTAAAATAGACCATCGAAGGAATACCATACATTCATGGTTCATCCTGTTCTTAACTTAGGTTTGGATTTCTTTCCCACTTGGGCAGCTAAAAAGTAGGTCTGTTGGAATTTTTGAGCCAATACCTTTGTGTACACATGTCAAAGTTTCTTTAGGTCTGAATCCAGAAATAGGATTGCTGGGCTGTAAGCCATGTTCATAGCCAATGTTACAAGGTATAACAAAGCATTTACAAACATGATTATATAAACTTACATTCCTGGTATTGTGTGAGAATTTCCAAACTGCCTCAGTTTTTCTAATACTCTAAAAGAGTTTGGTTTTTTTCCCCTATTTTTCCCTTGGAGGCAGGTTATTGTGTGTTCAGCCTAAGTCTCAGATTTGTCATATAGTCACGGGTGATAGAACTTTCCTCCTCCTACACCCCTCCTGGGTGCCAGGGTGACAGTGTTTGCCACTGTGCCTGGCTTTCCTATGCTGAGGATGGAACCCAGGGTTTCTTACATCCTAAGCATTCTCTCTACCCACTGAGCAGCATCTCCAGCCATTTAGTGGGCTTTAAATACTTAATATTTTAGTGTTTGTTATGTAGTTAATACTTAGCTCTT
The DNA here is from genome assembly GCF_947179515.1 of Apodemus sylvaticus. Lineage (NCBI taxonomy): Eukaryota > Metazoa > Chordata > Mammalia > Rodentia > Muridae > Apodemus > Apodemus sylvaticus. Next base: position 5,172,281 of record NC_067479.1, on the reverse strand, counting down.
GTTTTTTAAAATGTAAATGTCTTAATAAGATTGAGAAATATTAAAATGTAAATTTCAATCTTAGTAAGATTGACCATAGTTTATTTTCATTCATAAACTTTTTTATTTGCTTGTTTGGTTTTTTAGACAGGGTTTCTCTGTACTTCCTGAATGTTCTGGAACCATCTTGGTAGACCAGGCTATCCTGGAATTCAGAGATCCTCCTGCCTTACCCCCCCACACCCCCCTCATAATGCTGGGTTTAAAGACATACACCACCGCACCCTGCTCATTTATAAACTATTAATTATATAGTTATTTTAAACTATTTGCTTTTGACATTTGCCCATTTTTGTTAGTCTTTCTGAATGACTTTTATGTAATGAAACACACACAAGCACACACACACACACACACACATGCATACACACATAAACATATTCCAATTTCTTTTTTTTTTTTTTTTTTTTTTTTTTTTTTTTTGGTTTTTTGAGACAGAGTTTCTCTGTAGCCCTGGCTGTCCTGGAACTCACTCTGTAGACCAGGCTGGCCTTGAACTCAGAAATCTGCCTGCCTCTGCCTTCCAAGTGCTGGGATTACAGGCATGCACCACCATGCCCGGCCATATTTCAATTTCTGATATTTCTGGTAAAAATATATGTACTGCATGTGGGGAGAGGGGGAAGGAGAGAGGAGAGGAGAGGGGAAGGAAAGAAGAGTGGGAGGGGAAGGAAAGGAGAGGGGGAGGGGAAGGAAAGGAGAGGGGAGGGGAAGGAAAGGAGAGGGGAGGGGAAGGAAAGGAGAAGGGGAGGGGAAGGAAAGGAGAGGGAGAGGGGGGGAAGGGAAGGAGAGGAGAGGGGAAGGGAAGAGGAAGAAGAGGGGAGGGGAAGGGGAAGGAGAGGAAAGGGGAAGGAGGGGTAGGGGAAGGAGGGGAGGTAGAGAGGGAGAGGAAGAGGGACCAATACAAGCCCCACACTGAGAGTCCAGAGCCAGATGGCTGTGTCTCTCACTGATACAGAAGCTGGCTGATTGGGCGAAGGGGAAGATCTAGCAAAGCCCAGGATCCATCCGCACCCGCTTCTGAATCTTTTAGGTTCCATCCAGTTGCGCATTTCAACTTTTGCCGCTACTTCCTTTGAATATGTTTGAAACTCCTTACCTGTGCTTACATCTGGAGATATTTTGCCCATATTTTTCCCTCTGAAAAGGGAAAGTTTCAAAGTTTTGAGCATTATAAGATCTTTGTTCCAGTTTGGATTGATTTCTGTGCCAAGTGAAAGGGATGACAGTCGGTAGCCTTTGACTTCTTTGCACTGCTTGTCACAGAGGCTGGTGTCCATTGTAATGCCTGTGTTAAAATTTAGGTGGGCTCAGTTCATTGGCTGGCTGAGAGTGTCCCCCTCTGTATTTGTCATGCACTAGCACAGGATCCGCAATGGGGGAGCTAGAGAAAAAACCAAGGAGCTGAAGGTGTTTGCAGCGCCATAGGAGGAACAACAATATGAGTCACCCAGTACTCTCAGAGCTCCCAGGGACAAAACCATCAACCAGAGAGTACACTTGGAGTTACCCATGGCTCCAGATGCACAGGCAGCAGAGGATGGTCCTGTTAGACACCAAAGGGAGGAGAGGCCCTTGGTCCTGGAAAGACTTGACACGGCAGTGTAGGGGAATACCAGGACAGGGAAGCAGGAGAGGGGTGATTGGGGAACAGGGGGAGAGGAGATGGCTTATGGGATTAGGGGGAAGGGGGACCAAGAGAAAGGAAATCATTTGAAATGTAAATAGAGAATATATCTAATAAAAAATAAAAACAAATCTAGGTGGGTGTAGATATGTGAGCTCATGTTTGTTCTCCGCCATTCATGTGCATGGCGTGTGAAACTGTGGCACACTGTTTTCATTACTGTGGCTCTGTGGTATAATCTGAGGTTGGGTTGTGACACCTTCCTTGCCCTCTTTTCTGTGATCTATGCTTTCCATGAATTTGGACATGTTTCCTAAACTTTGAAGGTTATCACTGAAGTTTTGATGGCCATTGCATTGAATTTTGGTAATATAGCAGTTTCCACATTATTTCCTGATTTTTATGTAAAAAGAACACTGCTTACATGCTAGGGATCTTGGAATTGTTTTGAATTGTGTGGGATTCAGCTAACAAATGCTGAGGATAATTTATAACATTTATATGCATATTTATTTAAAGGGCATGTTTTATGGCCTCTTGTGACAGCAATTTTCATAAATAATTCATGCCTTCCTAAAATTAAGGTGTAGTCTTGAGCTGTTTGGTACATTTTAATCAAGTTTGTGCTATCTAAATCTCTCTCATCTTACTGACTTTTTGTTTGCCTACTCTTTCAATGCTGTGGAGAGTATGGAAACACCTCCTAATATAGGTGCATTGATCATTTTTTCACTATGTAGCAGTAGTGTGTCAATGTAGGGCTATATACACTGTTGCATCTGTTTTTAACATTCACCATTAACTGGTTAATTAGCATTTGAATCATTGGATAGAGACCTTATTTGCCCATGTACATAGGTTTGATTTTCTGGTAGCTTATATTTTACTCCTGATGATATTTTGAGTTAGTATTTGTAGATGTAACAATGTCCATCCTTTTAAAATGTGTGCATGCACACATATGCACACATGCACATATCCACACTCAGGGGCAAGGACACAAGTGTCACTTGTACATTTGTGCGTATTCATTCAACTTTTGAGCTACTGGGATGGAATACTTCATTACCATTTTATTGTCTCTTTCTCCTCAATGTGTGTGTTGCTGCTGTTGGTTTTTAATCTTTCTCGTTTTGCTCCTACTGCACTGGAACTTTGTAATTATACTTGAAGTTCATTAACTATTTTTCTCATAGTAACCATGGATTATTTTGACATTCACACTGAACCCAGCTTAGAGCTAGCCATTATTTTGTCCTCATCTTAATGATATAAAAGATATTAAAGCGTTTTTCCTTAGACTATGATGATTCCCCCTCCCAACTTATTATGTACTATTACTTTCCAACCCCATTCTGTTCTGTTGTAATTTCCTTAGGCCCTCCCAGGCCAGACCGTTCTGCACGTTCATGTATGTTTGTTTGTGTGCACCACACATTTGCCAGTTTTTTACTCAGAGCCCAATCTTACATTTCAGCCCTTCCATCTGGTCTAATTTTCTTTCCCCCTGAAGCATGTCCTTTAGAATTTCATTTAGGGAGAGTCTGTATATAATAAACATTCGCAGGCTCTCTTTCTCAGGATGTCCTTAGCTCGCCTCTGTTCAGGAAAACTTAGTTTTCCCTGTGTTGATGGTTTCTAGGGTGGCGATTTGCTTCCCAGGGTATTGGGCGCTGTCTTCAGATATCTGTAGCTCCATCGAATTGTCACTCATCAATATGATGATGAGTGTAATCAATATGATGATGCTTGTAAGTGATACTTTTCTCTGTTTCTGTTCCATATCTCTTCTATTTCTTCAGGAATGTGCTGACATTTTCAGTATGTGAAGGGAGACGTTTTTAAAACTCATTTAGGTTTGATGTCATTGAGTATTTTGGATCAGAAATCAGTGAGTTCAATACATTGTGTATCAGTCAGGGTTCTCTAGAGTCACAGAACGTATGGGTAGTCTCTCTATAGTTAGGGAATGTAACGAACACTTACAGCCTGTAATCCAACTCCCCAACAATGGTCAGCAGCAGCTGTGGATGGAAGTCCAAGGATCTAGCAGTTGCTCAGTCCCATGAAGCAACCAGGCAAGGAAGAGAGTCAGTCTTCCTTCTTTCAATATCTTTATATAGGTCTCCAGCAGAGGGTGTGGCCCAGATGACCTTGAACTCAGAGATCTCTTTGTCTTAATCTTTTGGAATTCATAGCCACTATGCTTCAAGATCTCCATGCCAAGATCCAGGTCAGAAACTTGTATCTTGGCCTCCAGATTAGGATCATAGGTGAGCCTTCCAATTCTGGATTGTAGTTTATTCCAGATATAGTCAAGTTGACAACCAGGAATAACCACTACACATTGTTAGATATATTACTTCTTATGAGTCTTTCAAAGTTTTCTTTTCCCAATTATTTCCAGTCCCTCTGATATGCCATGTTTGTTAATTCACATTTTCTCTGTATATTTTTTAGCCCCGTGAACTCCCCCTTTCTTTTCTGTATTCTTAGCTCCACGTTGATTGAGGCCTGAATTCAGGCTCACCGATCTTCTCTTTAGGGCCTCTGTCATTTGAAGTTGAGCTCGCTGTTGGTTTATCCCACTGTATTTTTAATTTTAAAAGTATAACATGCCTAAGTTATGCTTCTAAAATCTGATTGACTTTGATTTGGCATGGGTCCAGGCCTCCTTCACTCTAGAACACTCTGAGGTTTCTTGTTTGTAGTGTCTGTGCTGTATCTGTGTGCTTGTAGTATCTGCACTGTCTCTCTGTGTTGGGTATTAAGTTGTAGCTTCTTTGTTTTTCTTATCATTATCCTGAGAACTGTTTGCTTTATAACTCGAGGTTATTATGTCCTTCTAGAGAAAATGTGCTAGACTATGGGATATACATTTATTTTCTTTGTTTGATATCTCCTAGTTCCCAGTGCAAGTATGGATATCAGTCACAAGTAACTTCTTCATCATGATGATTAATTTATAATTAATAATTCTAGTTTCTCCCTCATACACGGTGGCAAGGTCTCTTGCTCTTTTCCTGCGGTCACAGTTTATTTATACTTTTCTACTCTGGGTTCTGAGCCTCATGTGGAGCACTCTGAAACTTCTCTCTGTGAGTGGACTTGTCTCTCACCTTGTGTACTCTAATAAGTGATCGAGATGGAGTCAATGCCACAGAAGTTGATCAATACCTGGAAGACACCTGTGCCTTGGAATGGCCTTACCTCTTCTGAGATTGGACTCTCATGTCTGTTGAGATTTACTTAAATCTGAATTCCTTATTTTCCCTTACCAGTTAGAGATGATTTGAAATACTTATGCCTTGGGATTTAATTATATTCTCCATTTTTGGCATTATTAAAAAGATAATTGTTGAGAAAATTGAGAATTTCAGAAGTCAGAAGTTTTCTCTAAGGTTTTGTTTCTATAATGACAGAGTAGAGATAGGAACAAAAAGTCACTTTGAATTTTATGTTTTAGACACAATTCAGTTCAGCGCTATGATTATGGATGAATAGTGTTTAAGTTCTAGAGGCTGAAATGTTCACATGTGAAAGGAACAGTTCATAGGACTGGTTCGAAGCCCACCAGAGATGGACTCAGCTATTGTGAGACCCGTGTCTGTAGACACAGGTGACAATCAAGTCAGCTGTCAGCTGGGTAAGTGTTGATATTTCAAGCAAGCTCCTTTAGTTTCAATGGCAGGGCTGGAATTAAGCAAAAACAGTTAAAAGCCCAGCATATGATTTTCTTTTCTTCCCTAGAAAGGCTAGTGGACTTTTCCTCTCCACTGTCCCTGGTGATTGTCTGTCAACGTTCCCTGTATCTAACACCAGCACTCCATGGTCTGCTCATATCAAAGAGTGGAGGATTAATAAAGGTTTTGTTGTGAAAGATCACCCATAAATACTGTGGTCTTTCTCCAAAGAATAACAGAAGACACTGTATCTAATAGTCTTAAATTTTAATGAGGAAAAAAAGTTTTAAGGGTGACCAATGCAATTCTCTCATGGAAGAGGAAATACTTCAATTCTCTGGCTTTCTCTTACAGTCCCTATAAAGAATCTGTTACATTTAGAGATTATTCAGCCCCAGTCCATAGCACCTCATATGTTCCTGCTTTGCCCAAGGCATATTGCAAACGTTCCAAAATAAATCACTATCAGTAAAATTAGGCCATGTTATATTACTTAAGGTTCTTTTCCCCAGATACTGTAGCAAAATTTCCAAAATCACAATTAATTTCAATCTACTTTAGTATGAAATGTGTTTCTTAAGCATTTCTATGGGTGCAAAGGTGTTTGAACCAATGCTATGGAGCTCACAAAGTCTTTATTAAACAATGTTGAATATCCCAGAAGGTGGAGAGAGTCACGCCTTTGAGGCACATAATGCTCTTGTGACTAGAAACTCATGTGAAGCAGAGCCCAGTCCCATTGAGTCAAGAGTAAATACTCTATTCATCACATCTGCCATGGTCTGAACAATTGTGTTTCCTCCAAGACTCATGATAAAACTTAATGTCCAGAAATCAGAATTAAAATGTGGCATCTCTAGGAAATAATTTGGCAACCAAATCTCCATCATTTGAATGAGATCAGGGCTTTAAAGATGACTATCTGTTCTGCCTCTTTTAAATTCACCAAGTGAGTATGGGTCTCAACACACACTAGATACTACTGGGACTTCTCAATGTACAGATTATAAGAATTAGGTTTTTTAGCCAGGTGGTGATGGCGGCGCATGCCTTTAATCCCAGCACTTGGGAGGCAGAGGCAGGCGGATTTCTGAGTTCAAGGCCAGCCTGGTCTACAGAGTGAGTTCTAGGACAGCCAGGGCTATACAGAGAAACCCTGTCTTGGGGGAGGGGGGGGGGGATTAAGTTTTTTTCCTTATGCATTACCTAGTCTAAGGTATTTTGTTACAGTTGCAGGAACTGACTAAATTGTGACGTAAACTACTGAGCTTTTCTAATTTAAAAGATCAATTTATAGCAAGTGGTTTGCAGAGACCCAGAGTAATAATTTAATTTCTGAATACCAAAATGCAGTTTATGTAGTTTGCTGTTTACAATTCAGACTTTTGACAAGTTACAAGCTCAGGCCTAAGAACAAAAGGGTTTTAGGCCCCCTCTAAGGCTGAGCTCTGCCTTGGTAAAGGAAGACAGCCATTGCTTTTGCCATGCAATGTCTTCCTGGTGAGCCCTCACAACATCTACTGGATTCTGGACCTGAGCAGCTTCCGTAAGGAAGTCAGACTGTAAGTGACAATACTGCTCCTTTTTATCCTCGGTGTTGGTGGCACTTTGATAGAGCAGGCTGTACACTACAGTAAGGATTAACAGAAGCACTGCCTCTGTCCATATGGTGCGCCGTCTGACTATATCAGGCCGGCATCAATAGAAAAGCCGATCTGAGAACACATGAATGCGAAGCCCATGTTTACAGCCGAATCAGTCTGACATTGGCGAGTGTCTCCCCCTCACTGGGCTGCAAGCCGCTCTCATAGCCAGTACCTCTCCTAATTCCTTATCTACACTTTCATCTTGCTTCTCTGTCACTGCTCTCACCCAGAGAGCTGGCGGTGCGCCACCTTCCTGCAGCGAGTCAAAACACAGGGAAACAGATTCCTGCCCCCACCCCATGATGCCACAGCCAGCCCGGGTGTGCTCATCAGCAGACCGATGTTCCTCAGACCTCCACATGAGAAGGCAGGACTATGAAGAGAAGGCATATGTACCAACATGACAGGGAAAGCACAAATGAAGAACCTCTGCAGAAAGCAAAACAAATCTCAGCTTGGGTCAGGAACAAACAGCACAGTTCTCTTTGTTTAGGAATGAAATCCTTAGTCGCAATGGTTGGTTTTGGCACTGAGAGTTTTGTATCGCTGTGGAATGAATGCACTGTGCCCCCGAAGGAACTAGAGAGTGGTGATTCTAGAAATACTGTGAGTTGGAGGAACAATTAGATGTTTATTAGCTTGTTACTTCAATTCGAACATGGGGACCGGGAGGTCCAGCAATACTGTGGGCTTAGCTGGGGGCACTGTAAATAAAGGAGCTGCTTCTAAGACTGTGACCCTTTGTAGTGTTTACTCCGCGATGCCCACTGATGCTTTGTAGTGTTTACTCCGCGATGCCCACTGATGCTTTGTATGCCCCAAGTCCACATGTAACAGAGGTCGGTGGGAAGGGGGGGGGGTGATGCTTGAGTCTCTCAGTATTCGTTGTGGTGGTATTTACATGTGGAGTCTGCTATGGTTAGGGTGCAAAATGTTCCCGACAGGTTCAGATGCTTGAACCATTCACCTCCAGCTTGTGGCACTGTTTGGGGAGCTATGAAGGCTTTAAGGGACAGTACCTAGATTGAGGAATTGGGTCACTAGATGCAGGCATTGAGGATTTATTCCTCTGCACTGCTTCCTGCCCCGTCTCTCTGCTTCCTGTTCTGCTGAGAGGTGAAGAAGCCACCTCAAAGCCGTACCCCACCATGCCTTCCTCGCCCCAGTGGACTGCACCCCACACACTGTGGAGTAGAACAAACCCTTCCTCTCTTACTTCCTTCTTGACATGCTTGTTAATGGGCGTGAGGAAGGACTTTAGAGGGGGAGATGCATGGAGCGGACCTGATCCTCCCGGAGGTGATGGACTCACGACTCTGCCCCAGTTACACTTGATTTTGGATCTCACGCCTCTAGAAGTGTGTTCGTTGGTTTTTGTCAGCGCGACATGCGCTGCAGTGATCTGAGAAGAGGGATTCCCCATTTGAGAAAATGACCCCATCAGATTCACCTGTTGGCATGGAGATCTTGAAGCATAGTGGCTATGAATTCCAGAAGATTAAGACAGGGAGATCTCTGAGTTTATGGTCATCTGGGATTAAAGGCGTGATGGCACACACCTTTAATGTGGGCCACACCCTCTGCTGGAGACCTACATAAGGACATTGGAAGAAGGAAGGCTCTCACTCTCTCTTCTTTTCCCGTTTGCCTCATGGGACTGAGCAACTGTTAGATCCTTGGATTTCCACAGCTGCTGCTCTGACCTTTGTTGGGGGATTGGACTACAGTCTGTAAGTCATCAACAAATTCCCTTACTATATGGAGACTACTCATACATTCTGTGACTCTAGAGAACCCTGACCAATACAGAAGTTGGTATTAATCATTAATGAAAAAAAAATATGACAGGAAACAGGAAACATGGTCCTGCCCGTCAGTTTTTGATTAATGGTTGACAGGGAAGGGTTCAGCCCTCTCCGTGCTGTGCCATCCCTGGGCAAGCAGTCCTGGAGTGAATCAGAAGGCAGATTTAGCAAGCCATGGGAGTTAGCCAGTGAGCATTGTTCCTCTAGAGTCCTTGCTTCCATTCCTGTGTTCAGGTTCCTGCCTGGAGTTCCTATTTTAGGATCCCCTAATAATAAACTGAAACTTGTAAGCCAAATAAACTCTTTCATACCCAAGTTGCCTAGGTCATGATCTCTACCATAAAAATAGAAACAAAACTAAGGCCAGAACTGTAAGAAGTCCTTGTTCCTTCCTTACAAGCCTCCATTCTGTGCTCCTTTCTTATAACCCTCAAGCTGAGTGCAGGAGGAGGTGTTTGTGATGAGTGAGAAGGGGAAGAAGCCATTGTGTTCTGCGTTTGAACCAAGCACTTCCCGTGCCACCGCCGATATTCAAAGCATGGAATTATGGGGAAAAGCTATCAGTAAGGAAAAAAAAGAGAGAACCACTATTTACTGTCACCAATACTAAATGACTGTTTATAATGCTTTAGAGATCTGGGCTCCTTTGCAACTTAAATTCTGTCTGACAAATGCCTCTTCTCTTATAACCAAAGGTAATATTTCTGGAAATGCTGGGGTCAAAACTGGAGCTCTGATAGCTCTGCTGGGTCAGGCATAGCCACCTGTCTTCAACATTCCAATTAAAGGCATAATTGATATTATAAAGCAGAGAAGGAAGACTTATTTAGTGTAGCCATATTTGAAGAGATGATTCAGCACAAGTCTATCTTCAGGATACAGAAAGGAAGTTTAGTTTTAAATTGACAGTAGGGGCCAAAAGAAAGCCTTCCTGGGTAAGCATGATCCTGCCCACCACTAACTTGCCCATGGTACGGCCCTGCCCATTATTAACTAGACCTTCCCTATGCAGCTCCTAGTTCCAGTCTGTCCTCTACTGTGTGAAACTTCTCCCAGGGGACAAGTCACACCCACCTTTCACATGTCCCAGGCTCCCAGGCTTTCCCGTCCCTAGTATGAAACTCTTAGAGTTAATTAGGTTTCCTTGGTTTCCAGCATCTCAATGGTATAGTAGTCAAAGGGAGGGCTGATTTCTGTTTTTCCTTGGGTTGCAGCTGTAGTCATAGGAATACAGAAAAACTGAGTCTCACTCATTCACTCTGTCCTGAGTATTTATTACATGCTCTCCTTAGTGTCTTTGCTTCTGACAAGTCTTTAATGACTGTCTTCTTACCCAAATGTTTAGATGTGATAGCTTCCCTCTGCCTCAGTGTGACATGAGCTGAGGTTTTTTTTTTTTTTTTATCTTTTCTATGAAAACACTTCCTACTAAGACCCTCAGGTCCACCCTATAGCTCACAAACAGATGTGAGATGCCCTCTACATCCTTTCTATTTCTTCTCCTCTTATATATTGTACAATAACCGCAGCCTTCCTGCCCTTCATTTCTCAAAACTCTTCCTCAACCCAGATCTACTGCTCCTTCATTTCCTCTCAGAACAAAGCAGGCCTCCCAGGGATAGCAACTAAACACAGCATGACAAGTTAGGATAGGTCTAGGCACAAATGCTCCAACCTGGTAGGAGGAAAAGAGTCCCAAGAACAGGAAAACAGCCAGAGGAACCGCTTGTCATGCTCCAAAAGGATGTTTCTTCTCTGTGGTCTCTCAACCACTGGTTCTTTTGTCTTTTAAGTTCTTTGTGGGAAATTTTGTCGACTTTCAGAGATTATTTCTATGTCTATAAAATCATGCGTCATATAATTTCACCTTAGTTTCTGATTCCTCCTTAGTTTCAGGCTCATATAACTCAGAGCCCAGTGACTACTGGAAGCTCATTTCTCCCTCCTCCGGCCAAGCAGGATGTCCTTCCTCAGCAGCCCAGCCAGTGTTTCTCAGAATGCCTTTCTCTTGGCCCTGGCAACAATGCCCTGATCTGGGCCTCCATAGTCCCTCAGCAAGGCTGTCAGAACTGGTTCCCTTGTGGATTCTTTGTTATCCATTTGCACATAGAAAACCAATGTTTTTATTATGTTCCCCATTTAAGCTAATTAAAAAGGAATAACGAGTGTGATTCTCTTGGGGTTAAAATGTTTCAATGCTTGCTGTATGAAAACGGATAATTATGCTAAGCATGACTGACCTCCGAAAGACCCAACAAGCAACTGAAAGAGTCAGATGCAGATACTTACACCCAACCAAGGGACAGAAGCTGTGGACCCCTGTGGTTGAATTAAGGAAAAGCTGGAAGAAGCTGAGGAGGAGGGCAGACACCATAAGATGACCAACATTCTCAACTAACCTGGACCCCTGAGATCTCTCAGACACTGAGCCACCAACCAGGCAGCATACAGTAGCTGATATGAGGCCCCAGACACATGCACAGCAGAGGGCTGCCTGGTCTGGACTCAGTGAGAGAAGGTGCACCTAACCCTCAAGAGTTTGAGACCCCAGGGAGTGGGGAGGTTTGGTGGAGTGGGATTTGGAGGTGGGGACATCTTCTTGCAGATAGTTGGGGGAGGAGGTATGGGATGAGAACAGGGGTAGGGATAAAGACTGGACTGTAAAAAAAGATTACAGAATTTAAAAAAAAGAAAGAAAACAGATGATTATTCTATTTTGACTTGCGGAGACATCATTTACCTCTTTGGTTTAAGGCTCTAGTTAGTAGTGTTCTTGGAATAGCTCTTGAAATCTGCTTGGAAGTCCCTTCTGTCCTGGCTATGCCACACTTTCCCACCTTCTTTTGGATACTATCCTGCTAGAACTATGCCCAGAACGTCACTATTGTTCAGGTATTACCATTGCTTTGTGAGGACTCAGTTCTGACATGATCTCCTCCTACCAGGAGCTATAGCCGCCAGAGTTGTCCAGCTATCTGCCGTGTTCTCCTCACACTCTCAGCGTACTTCATGGGCTTCCCATAGCAACTTACACGGATGTACCCATGACTAGGATCTAGATTTCTCATGAAAGAACCATCTCCTCCATGGCAGCAATATGAGCACAGAATGGAGAGGTGGTAATAAATGGACCTTCCTTGCCCTGACTATTGTACCCCATTGCTTTATGTCAGAAATACTATATGGTGTTATATTGGCCCCACCCTAGGGTTTAATAGAGGAGACAATAAGCCATGGAAAACCCACCCCAAGTGAATATGGCATGAGACTGCGCACAGGACATCGAAACAACCGTCAGGCTGATGGTGAAAACCAGAAAGACCAGAAAATGAGCTTCGTCCACAGCCCTGTGCTCTGCTCTGCCTCATCTGCATTTCCACTTCTTTAATTAAGGAAAAACAATCCCTTAAAATCTTGACTGCAGAAGCACAGACTACTTCATGTACGATTTGATGAAATCTCAAGCTTTCCCTGGGCACCGTTTCTCTCATCTGGCTCCCGAAATGCTGAAGCCAAGAAGAAAGTACACATGTCCTTGCCAGGGACTTGCAAAATGTGCTCCTGCCTGGCAAAACACAAAATGCTTCAAAGAGTGCGGAAATCATTCAACACAGGCTGCCGTGTGATGATGGCAAATGGGCTCGGTTTGTGTTGAAATGGGTGGGGAGGCGCTTAATGCATAGCAAATGTGCAATGCAGAGAACTCAGTGGCACTGCTGCCAGCCCTCATTTTCAAACATGGCCACCACACCAACTGGCTTTGGATGAAGCTGCCTGTGCAGAGTGCGGGAAGAGTCAGCGCGTTCAGCTCTCACACTGAAAGCCAGCAGCACACCATTGGGGTTGGGGCTTGGGCACATCAGCTGGGTCCCTCTTCCCGTTTCTCTGGCGTCCTCTGGCCCACAGCACAACATGATCATTTTATTTACTCTTGGTGCTTCTCGGTGCCAAAGCCACAGCATGGCAGCTCTGGGGGAGGCAGTGTGTTTTTCCGAGAGTCCCTCATGCTAGAGACTGAGAATGAAGTTGACATAAATCTAATGAAATGAAACTGCTCTCTTCCCTCCCTCAGAGCCCAGAAAGTGGTGGCATTTGGAAAATTGTGTTCTAAAGGAGCTGGCGAGGGCAGGAGTTCAGGGGCAGCCAGCCATGAGTTTGTATATATTTGAAGATGTCTGCTCTAGTCTTTTACCTTCTGCTTTTTGAAGATAAAGCTATTCTGCTTTAGGGAATTAAATTTAAATACCATGCATGGATTCCTGAGGGACTTAAAAAGGGAGGAAGGACTTTTGTAACTATTGGTTATAGACAAATAAACTAAAAATTAAAGAAAATGAAAGAAAAAGCATGTCTTGGTTGTCTCTTAGAAATTAAAAGAAGAAAAATATTCAGGATTCCATATTATTTGTAGACTAAAAAAATTGCTAGTATTTGGTGAATTCGAAGGTTATTATAGTCTTTGCAGCTTCACATAACCCTGAGTTAATTTGAACTTTTTCATTTGGATTGAGGCCCAGAGGAGTCTGCTCACTTGCCAGATAGGAAAAATATTTACCTTATCACATCGGTAGGACAAGCAATATTGGTAGCAAACATGGACAAGTAGCCAATGTTATGGAGCGAAGCTTTTGATATCTTTTGCTGTGTGAGCACTGGAGTCTTTCTTTCTGCCAAAATGACGCAGATGATGGAAAGACAGCATGTGAGTGCTGAACAGAGATTAATGTTGAGACCCAGAGAAGGTTTTCCATCCAGCTCATCTGTAGTCCCCTCTTTTGAAAAAGGGGGATATTGATTTCAAAGGCGTGTTCTGTGGCTCCGGTGGGATGGTGTCTTGCCTAGTCACAGCAGTGACGTGTATTACTGACTAACATCAGGATTAAGACAAGGGACAAGCAAGGCACGTTATAGATGGCAATTAAGATAAATCCTCGGAAGCCGAGGGGTCATGAGTTTACCAAAGCATGTATGGGGTACTCTCCAAGTGCCAGGCATTGGCAAGATGTTTCCTATTCAATGGTTAATCAAAAGAGAAGATCCCTGCTTTTATGGCAGGATGTCTGATGAGAGAAAGAAGACTAAACATTTATAAACATATAAGCAAATAATAAAACATCCTCCCTTCCCCCCTACATGCTGGGGCCTGTGGCAGAGTCCCTGGGCTTATTTAAAGCCTGATTCGAAATCCTATTTTGTTCTGTCTCTGCATGGTGTTTCCATGGTGCCTACAAAGCACAACTTGTAATGTGTCGACATGGAGACCTTCCACTGGTTGAGACCCGGTCACTTAGGGTTGTTGAAGAAAAGTCAGGGGCAGCACTGTTGTCTCCTGGGTGACAGCTTTATCTGTAGGGAGAATCTAGTTATGTGCAGTCGGTGAAGAGATTCTTGTAGCTTGTGTGTCTGACTCCCTTGGTTTTCTCGGGGTTGAAAGCAATCCTCATACCTGGGACCTTCACTACCTACCCTAGGAAAGTTACGAGGGAACTGGTGAGTTATTCATCCAACATGTGGTGCCCTTTTCTTTCAGCCACCCTAGATATACAACTCCATCCTAGAAAATGTTAAAGAGAAGAAGATTCTCTGGGTTTGAGCATGAGGTCTTCCTTGTACAGTCTCCTTGGATGGAAATAGCTCTGTGCTAAGGCAACATTAAATCGACGATTCAGCATAGGGTATGGAGTCAGCTTTGTTTCTCCTTAGTCTTAGAAAAGGTATGCGATCCTCACTATTTAAGTTTCTCCCTACACTTCTGAGGATTAAATGGCATGTGTTGTAACAAGATAAGCTTGAAGAGTCCCTAGCCATTACTTTTGATTTATACCATTTAAGGAATACACTTAAAACAATCTAGGCACGAACGGAAAACTGCTGGGTCAGGGTGGCTTTTCTTGTTCACCGTGGCTCCTAGCTTCTAGAGAAGGATTTCTTTGTTCTCAAGGTCACTGCATTGGCTGGTTCTGTGTGTCAACTTGACATAAGCTGGGTTATCAGAGAAAGGCGCTTCAGGTGAGGAAATGCCTCCATGAGATCCAGCTGTGGGGCATTTTCTCAATTAGTGATCAAGGGAGGAGGACCCCTTGTGGGTGGTGCCATCCCTGGGCCGGTGGTCTTGGGTTCTATAAGAAAGTAAGCTGAGCAAGCCAGGGGAAGCAAGCCAGTAAGAAACATCCCTCCATGGCCTCTGCATCAGCTCATGCTTCCTGCCCTATGTGAGTTCCAGTCCTGACTTCCTTTGGTGATGAACAGCAATATGGAAATGTAAGCTGAATAAATTCTTTCCTCCCCAACTTGCTTTTTGGTCATGATGTTTGTGCAGGGATACAAACCCTGACTAAGACAGCCACCCCACTATTTACATATCAATATTATAATTATTAATAGTTACAATTCTGCGGCATAGAATCCAAAGTATGAAAATCACAGATTACAGAGCATCAGTTTTACAGAATTACTGTATTTTTCATATTATAGATTATTTTATATTTTATTATATATTCTAATGTGAGCTTAAAAGGAGAAAAAAGCCATGCTATTTGAGTTAGGCAAGGAAGTCAGTTACATGGTGGTAACAGCCACGTGAAGGGAGCAGATCTTTTGACAATCAGTGGAAATGCCTGAAGTACCAGACAACGCACACTTAGCCTCTGGTCTGCACCTAAAAGACCAAAGGAAAACATAAACGTAGCTCTGCAGAACAGCAAACAGAAACTTGAGACTTGTTTAATGACACAACCCATGTCCTCTACCTGAGAATTTTCCTGTGTTTGCTATATCTATTTACATCCCAATACTTTATATATATATATATATATATATATATATATATATATATATATAGTGTTTTTGAAAGTTTGTCCTGCACACCATATATTTGGATCCTGGTTTTTAAAAATACATTCTTTCAGTCTCTACATATTATTTAAATATAATATAAATATAATAGCTTTAGCATGATTACTAATGATGTAGGATTCACATACATCATTTTGTTGTTTCTTGTATATTTTGGATCATTGATCCCTATTGCAAGCTTTTAAAGGTAATAGATATTTTGCACTGTGAAATTTTAATGTCCTTGTCTGTTGTTTTACTGTGTTTTGAATTATTTTCTTAGTATGTGTCAGGAGGTCTACACAGATTTTAATGTAGGACAATCTCGCTAGGATTTATACCAACATAATCTCTGAATGACACAATGCTTACTGCTATATAGCTCAGCTTTGACGCTGTCCTCTGTGTTCTCACTGTTGAAGTGATGTGTCTACTTATTGTGCGCACTGGTGTAGATTATCGTAGCTGCTTAAGGCCTTGTGTTTTAGATTGGAGAAAAAAAATACACACTGTTCTATTTTTTTATACCTACCAATGTGGTTATATTTATTTTTGTTCCTAATTTATTGAGGAGTATTTTTAATTAGAATCTAGTGTGTCCTTCCAACTTGAAGAACTTCTTTGGGTATTTCTTGAAAGTCAGGGGAAAAAAACATAAAATTTTTCTATTTCTCTCTCACATATGTTAATTTCACTTCATCTTTGAATGATTTGCTTCCTGTACATAGGATTCGTGTTTGACAGTCCTTTCAGTGGTCTACTGTATCTCACTGTCCTCTGGCCCCACCCCATCTGCTGATGTATCAGCTGAGAATACAATGTGTGTCCTTGAATATAATCTGGAATCTCCTGCTCCTTTTGACTCTCTTTGTCTTTAAGTTTTATTGTTTGTTTAGTCTTTGTCTAGATATGGATTTTCTTGAGTTTATCTCACAAATTTTATCTTCCTGGCAATATAGTTTAATAGATTTCATCGAATTTGGAGAGTTTTCATCAGTATGACGTCGAACATCCTTTCTTTTCTTTTTCTCCTTTTCTTCTCCTCCTGGGACCCCAGGTAAGCACACATCGGTTAACATGATTATATACACAGGCCTTCAAGCTTTGTTAATTTTCCTTAGTCTCTTTTTATTTGAGTCCTCGAGCTAAAAAGTTTTAATTAACATATACTTAATGATCATTCTGTTTTCTCCTGACTGATGAAATCATATGCTGAGTCATGAAGCGATTGTATAGTTAAATTTACATTCTCCAAATGTCTCTCCTCTACTATTTTTGGAGACAGATTGGAAGGGGGAGTGGGAATGTGGGGACTGGTGTAATTATATTTAAATTGTGAGTGTTTCAGCATGTGGTCAGTTGTTAAGAACTCACCTAATCACCTAGGTGTCTCATAGATTTTGATTCTCAATGCAAACACCCAATCCTCAACCCATAGAATCCTGGGTGTCTCTTGGTGCCAGCCAGCTTTCCTCTTATAAGACGTTAACAACTCAGAATAGACATCTTTACAGAATTTATCATCACCAAAAAACTGTTTATAGTATAGATCTAGAGGGGCTAACAAGGACCTATTTCAGTAAGGTGAATGAGACTCCTTAAAAGGGCACTTCCAGCCAGCACCACAACAAAACACATCAACTGATGAATCCCCTACCACAAATGATTAAATAATATTTCATTTCCTATTGGAAAAGTCTTTAAATTAACTAAGTCTCTTTTTTGCTGAAAGAAATTGACTTTTATTATGTTAAAAAATTAAAATATTCTCTAGTCTGTTAGACAGCAAAATTGGGTTGTTCCTTAGTTCTATGTGCACTGTACACAGCCTTAAGCAGTTGTTTTAAAGTACTTGTTGCTTAGAACAGTTAGCCTTTGATGGTGTCTTTGTCAATTTTTAAAGATATTTTCACGTTATGTTTGGTTTATGTGCTTGTTTTTCATATTTTTGTTGTAAACTGATTATTTAAGTTAATGCATTTAAGATAATATATCAATAATACAACAAAACTGAAAATGAGAATCTAGAGTATCATCAGAGTTTTCTATTATTTATTTATTGTTTAGTGACTTCTAAGGAAATTCTATGAACTCTGGTGTGTGTGTGTGTGTGTGTGTGTACACTCTTCCCAGTGTATATTTAATGATCAGATCATGATTAGACAGAGATTTTCTTATGCACTGTCAGGCTCGGCCCTCAGTCCTGCTGAAGGCTCTGTGTGGGTATCCCATCAGTACTCACCTAGCCACACGGTCATTTTCTCCTGGCTTAGAAACTTAAAAGTTCAGATTTGACTGCTCTAGTTCTTCTTGATCATGCTTCCCACCCTAAGAACAGTCAGATTCCTACAGTCAACCATCGAAATTCAAGAAATAGTTGAGGGCTCAAAGTTTTCTGTCTCATTAGTTATATTTTGCTTTTCAGGTTTTCTTTCTTTACTGCCATTTCTATCTAACGAGGCATAAACTATAGTCTCTATCCATGTGTGCCCATTTAAGTAAGCATTTGCTCTAAATCAGGTCAACTAAAGAGCTCATGAAGAAAAAGAAGTTTAAAAAAAAGAAAAAGAAAGACATTGTAGAAAAATATTAATGTTTAGAAATGAGATTTGTACTTAAAAATCTCTGAGTTGCAGAAGCAATTGCTACTTTCCGATTTTGCTGGTGGTCTTCCTGCCTTGTGGAGGAGACTTCCCCCTGGATATAGCTATCCAGTAATTTTTTTTTAAATTACTAAAGTAATTTTTAAAAATTTTTTTTAAAAAAAAATTTTTTAAATTACTTTAGTCCTGATTACTAAAGACTCAATCATCAGTTCTCAATATGTGGGTTGCTACCCCTTTGGTAAACCTCTAACACAAAAATATATCAAAAAATGTACCCTATGATTCATAATAGTAGCAAAATAACAGTTTTGAAATAGCAATGAAAATAATTTCATGGTTGTGGGTTACCATAGCATGAGGAGCTATATTAAAGGGTCTCAGCTTTAGGAAGATTGAGAACCACCTCAATAAATGGTGTTTGTTTGTTGTTGTAAATTGTCTGAGACAGCCTAACAAGATGGTCATTATGGTTATAATATTGTAAATGACAATGATGCAAAAGGAAACAAAAATATTTTTTCTTCTTCCTCCTTTTTTCAACACGTCTCCATGTTCCATGTTCCATGTCGGGGCTCTCCAGTCCATTCTTAGAGAATAATTGATAGTATTTCATATAGACTTTAATCATGTGTTACCTCTTCCAAAGAAAGGTATACTTCCCTGAAACATGTCTTTCTTTGCCCAATTAATGGCATTTCGAACTATCAGCAAGAAAAATGGAATTATACTTTTAAGACTTAGTAATCTTCTGAAACTCATAAAGCAGTCTTAGCAGGCAATAGATCTTTCCTTTCTCAGTGGCTTAAAGTACATTCTTGCTTGTGAGCACTGAGTTCTCCTGGGAGATTGTCCCAGGGGCATGAAGGACAGAAAATACGGGCAACCTAGGAAACTGGCTGATGTTCATGGTGGACTGGAAAGGTGGTGAGAGCTGGCTTTGCAATATGTGCCCAGAAGATTGAGGGTATGCTGGTCATGTGAATAGCCAAAACCAAAGGCTCTCTCTGCCTTAGGATCAGAGACAGTATATGAAAATGTAAGTCCAGAAAACCATCATCAAAAACTGCTGTCTGCTATTAGTGTGGCAACTAGACAAGCCAAATTTCAGAAAAGAAACTTCTGAGGAGGCTTTTTCTCTGTGGACCTCTCTGCAGAGAAAACATATTCCATATGTAACAATCATTTAATGGATGGTCTTAAAGAAAATTACATTTTGGGTAAATAATGTAACCTAAATCAATTCTGATTCCAAACCCCTAACTTCAAGTTCTAATACATGTGCTGCACTCATCTGAAGGGGGAAATGTGAAAAGATTGAGAGACATAAAGTTGTTTAAATGTACTAGTTAACAAAGCTCCTGGCATCAGAACATGGGTTAAACTAGTGGTTATTTGGGAGCTAGGGTTATAAAGAGGAAAACCAGGAGCATCTCAGGCATATTACAAAGTCACTAACGTCTTTGGCACCTCTCCTTATTGGGAGATTTGTATTGAAAGAATATGAAGCAAATTCCTACTGTGAGCAAGGCATCTACTGTCAGCCATGTAGGTCTATAGGACCTTGTGACTTCAGAGAGTCACATAAATGAGGTTCAGAGAACGTGAGCATCTGCCTAACAAGATGTGAATCTGAGGGATGGGCTCTAATCTCACGTTGGTGATTTCTTCCATCCTATGTCTGCCCCTAGTTACTGCTGGACTTCTTGTATTGTGCTCCCGTGAGATGTGATGTTTAAGAGCGAGGGCCTGGACATGCATGAGAATCTCTGTGTGTAAACCTCACCTCTATGTGCAGCAATTTCAGCATTTAACAGGACACATCGAATAGAGAAAGCTGGGGCTGGCACAAAGGTGTCCCATATTCAATCACTCCATTTCCATTCACAAACAAACTTGGTATTCCTGCCTGATTGTGGATGTACTTTTATAATTAGATCCAGGCAAGGGAACTTTGAACTCATTGCCCAGTGCTGATTCCCTGGACTAAAGACAGTTCATGAGCAACTGAGAGTTTTAAAAAGGTCTACTTGGAGCTAAGAGCCCTTTCAGAATTATTCCATCTGTGAATAGTCATCGGATGCTATTGCCAAAACAATGTGCTACTAATATTCAAGATGCCATCCGACAGACTCAGAAAACCCTGTGGCAGAGAAAACCAAGGACATTCAAAGATGCGTAGCATGAAATGAAAGAACCTCTCATAAAAGCCCAAGTGAAGGGGTTAAATAATAAGTGGTGTAGGCACATTAGGCATTGTGATTAGGAACAGCTGAAATGGCGTTTACTGTGGCAAGAGTCTCCAATTTATTGAATGTATGTCATTGGAATTTGCCCTTTCTTTTTATGTGTCTTTCCATGATGGATGCCAGTGCTGAGGAATGAGGAGCTCTTAGCCTCTCCGTAGTTTACTGGATGCTGGTGAACTTGCCGATCGAAGCTTCTATAATTTTCGCTTCAAGGTCACCTGAGTGGGGCAGAGTCATCCAAACAAGGTCACTGACTATGTGAAAGTTAATAGTTGTTTCTTGAAAATAAAAGTCAGGAGAACATTAGAGCACGAAGAATATAATTACTATGAGATGGGGGAAATAGATGACGAGAATATTTTCATTTTAAAATGTAATTCACTTAAAACAAAAAGTGATAAATAGCGCTTGGACAACGAAGGTCATCTGGGCTGCTCGCGGTAATTCAATTAGGGGGACTCTGAAAGTGGTAAGTGGGTGGTAGGTGGGAGCTGTAAAAGCACTGGACTGTTAATAATCTGAGACTTTTCCATCCCTTTATGCGGATGAGAGTGGATCAATTATGTGAACGCATAAGTCTCCGTATTGTCCTCATTTTGTAGATGGGCCCTGGGGGAGACGGCACGAGGTTCCCCAGTGCTGGGATGGAGCCATGCCTCTTGGAAGAGGCTCACTGGCCCCATCCTGACTTACTTGGGGAAAATGTAACAGCTTTTTTTTTTTTAAATCATAATTTTGACATGCCAAAGGCAGAACGCTCCTTGGATTTGGAGCCTGTCTAATGCTCAGAGCAAACGTTCAGTTGCATCCTGAGAGAACACACAGTACTGAGCTGAGGACCAGGAGGACCAGCCAACTCTCCTAACAGCATGAGGGTGGGGGATGCTGGGTTCTTCTCAGAATTTTTAGATTTAGGTAGGTTTCTTTACACCATGCACCAGACACTGTGGGTGGATTCCAAATTTAATTTTACCCCAAGCAAATCTGTTAACAGTGTTTATGTTTTTCAAGTGAAATAAAAAAAAAAAACCAACCATGCAGTTCTTAGTTTGATAAATAAAATATATATTCAGAAAGATAATAAGACTATCCTATAAAATTCAAAAACATTATTTCCATGTGTGTGCGGACATCAAAGTTAGGTGGAATTTTATTAAAAATCTGTTATGCTGAACATGTTAAATCCTATGTCTAGTTATCATAACATGAATTGTTTGTAGAAAGAATTAAGAATTTATACCAGAAGATAGACTCTTCAGGTGTGGTGTTGAATAACCTGTACTCTGGAGAATAATGCAAAAGGATTGTCCTGAGTTCAAATCTGGGCTGGGCAAGTACCAGTATACCCTACATTGAGCTATAGATTAGGACCTGTCTAGACCAAATCTTAAACTAAAGAAAAGCAAAGAAAGAACATATATTCTTTGTTCTACTGTTCATGAATAGAGTTATATAGACAAGACAGATTGTGTAAAAGTACCCATGGTAAGCGAACCTTTCAACAGTGACCAGTGTAATTGCCTTTCATATTTCTGACAGATGAAAAGGGGGGTTAAACAAGTGTGAAACACCACTGTGACCATTTGTAAAAATCAAACAGCATGCATTTCCATTAGGTTTCCCAATGCACTGACACAATACCTGGCAAGAATAACTGGAAGAAGTCTTTGTTTTGGTTCATACTTTAAGAGTATAGCCCATCGTGGCAGAGCAGACATAGTAGCAAGAGCTTGAGGTGGCAGACCAGGCTGTGCCAGCTGTTAGGAAGGATGGAGAGATAGGTGTAGGTGCTCACTTGGGCTGCTTTGCCATTTCTCTCAGTTCAGCATCTCCACCCATGGATGGTGCTCACATTCACAGTGGGTCTTCCAACATCAGCCAACAGAACTGAGAAAATCTATCCAAAGCACAGCCACAGGTTTGTTATTCTTGATTTGGTCAAGTTGACAACCAAATTAAATCATTGCAACGTATGTTGGTCGTGTAGACGTGATATTTTAAGGAAAGCCGCAAGGGAGTCAATTATTTTTAATCAAGTTTAAGTCCAAACTGAAATCCTTCCATAATTTCATAAACATTTTACTCATTGTATCTGTTCTGAAAAAAAAAATTATAAAGGAAAGTTTCTACCTGTTCCTGTCTTATTATCATATTACAGAGAAAAAAAAGAGGAAAGAAGGACATACTTGACCCCAGGGGCAACATGAATGTAGAAATGTTTGTAAACTCTTTAGCCACTTAAAGTCATACTTGCCTTTCCTTTTGTTTTTACATTTTATTTTTCTATGCACTCATTTATTTTTCACTATGGAAAATTGTACCCCCAAAATACCTATAAAAATTTTGTGTTGACTCCTACATTTCCTACTTTTAACTGAACATAGCTTTCATACTTTGTCTCAAAATTGGCTGTGATAGAGTATTTACACCAGGGAAATTGGCAAATACAAGATTTACTCTCTTCCCTACAGAGCTGATGATTAAACATTTAACAGCAAAGGATTGAGTATCATCTGAATTTTGAAAATGAAATACAGAGCGCATAAAGTAGAAGTCGCCTTCTATCTTGCCATATTCCTCACCACATGTAGATACTTCTACCCCATAGGTAGGCTGCCATGAATGTTCTCAGTCCTTTAATACAGATGGGTTGCATCTGGATTAAGACCTTAGTTCTCTTTTGGAGAACTACTTGATCTACAATTAATTCCTTTTAAATTCCCATCATATTTCATGACTTACCCTACAGTTTATATGTCAAATACTTCCCCCTTCCATTTCCATCTCTAACCCCTCTACGGATAACTGATATTCAATTATCTGACCTATCTTGAAAGACAATTCATTATTGCTTTCATTTCCTTTGAACATCCAAGTCTGGCAAAACTTGTCCCCATTTAAGTCCTTCCTTGGTTGTTTAGCCGTAAGAATCTCCAGGGATGGGGTAGAGTTGTGAATGTGTGAGTTACTACTGGGATGCAAGGTTGAAGATAAAATTAGGATTGTATTTCTTGAAACAGCTAACAGCATAAACAATATGAAAATCAATTCTGAATATCAAGTGGGGCAGTAGAACTTACTTCAGATCCAAAGGCATTTGGAGCATTAACTTGAAGCAGGCAGCTGCATCTGACCGAGGACAGGAGATTGAAACCGGAGAGCGATTCAGAGAAGCACAGCGTGAAGCCACAAATGGATCTTCAAATCTTGAGTATTCACCATCCTGTAAACGCTTGCTGTGTCTAGAAAAGTTTGACAAACTTAACACAGGTAGGTGGCACTGTTTTTCTGTTCCCATATGTTCTGTACACTTAATTCCTATGATTCCCCAAATATTATTAACTTTATTCTATAACACCAACTACAATTAAGATGCAGTCTATATTTTGAAAACCCTTTCCTTTCTATGCCCCTATGATAGATATTTATTCAGCCAATACTTAATGAGTTCCTACTATGTGCCACAAAGTGAGAAAATGTCCCTTAACTCAGTACTGTAATCCCGGTTTCTTCTTCCTCTGTACCAGTTTGTTTATTTTTTAGTTAAAGAATGCATTTCTGATCCTAGAAGCTAAGCTTGTCCATACAGAATCGATGGAAATCCCTCTATTCTACACTGTCCTCACTGATGACCAACAGACTTGCTACCCTCAGGTGTAGCCTCAGCATGGCAGCCACACGCAGACCTGACATTTCTTGCTTGAGGCTCTTCCTGTTGCACGCGAGAGTGCTGTTGAATGCTACCTCCTGCCACCGCTGATATTCCTCTATTGCCTTGCAGGATGGCCTTCTTCGGCTGTTAAACTGACCCAAGAACACTTCCTGGTTCTTCCCACCATCAGCTGTGCCAGGGTCCTCCGTCCTTCCTCTAGTCCTCTTCAACCCTGGGCCTGCTCAGGCTGATTGTCTTTATATTCTCACATGTGTGTCTGGTGAGTGTGTGTGTGTGTGTGTGTGTGTGTGTGTGTATCTGGTGTATGTGTGTGTGTATATGTCTGCTTAATATAAATATGGGTGTGTGTGAGTGTGTGTGTGCTTGGTATAAATGTGAGTATGTGTGTATGTGTGTGTGTGTGTGTGAGAGAGAGAGAGAGAGAGAGAGAGGCCTTGCACATACAAAGATCAGAGAAGGAATGTCAGATGTCCTGTTCTATTACTCACTATGTTCCTCCCTCTTTGAGACAGGGTTTCCATGTGATTTTGACGGCTAGCCTGGTACCCATCAAGCTCCAGGAAACTTCCTGTCCCTAACAACCCTACCCCTGTGCCTAGACATCAGGTGATGAACTATCTTTCTACCCCTTTATTTATATATAATTACTTGTTTACATGTCTGTTCACACGGCCCCAGAAGCTATGTTCTCCCTGGCTCTTGACCTCCATAGTACATTCTTTCTTACTAGAAGTTTTCTCTCTGTGCTTTTGGAGTGGTTAATATATTCACATTTGGATTCATGATACAAACCAGAGGTTTAGAAGCATGATAATTGGTATATATGTTTATTGAAGACTGTGTCAGATATTAACTTTGCATATGAATATCAGGTATGCATATTATTGTATCAAACTTCTACCCTTAATATAATACATCCTTACAACACATCCTTTCTCATTCTCTGCACACATGCATACATATATTAATATAGAAATGTTTCTTGGCATATAATGGGTTCCATTCTTACAAACTCATTTATTGAGAATGAAGTTCCTTGAAAATGCATTTAATAGGCCTAACCTTTCCTAATTTCCATTTTGCAGCATGTACACTGTAGAGTGTTGGCTCCTTCTCTTGATCTTGTGATCAGTATCAGAAGGGAGTTTCAACTGCTTTCTGTTACCCTGATGAAGATCAAATGTCAAAAATCCTAAGTGCTTGCTCTGCTGAGTAGCATGGTTAGGCCAAAGCACTGTGAGTCAAGAGTCTGAGGATGAGTGTGAGAGCTGCGACCCGCCAGCTCTAAGGCTCTGATGTAAAAATGTAAGTTGAATTGTGGTAAATTAAAGGCTATTTGAATGTAGATATGTATATCTATGTGTATTTGAGATTTAACATCTCTTCTTTTGTCTAGTTATGGGAAGTTGAAAAGTGTCATTGGCTTAGCAGAGAGACTAGGTGAGTCTTGGTTAAGTGACCCCTGTTATATTCCAGATAAATGTTTCATGATAATCAACAGGTCCACATACAGTTCAGAGTTGGAACTGACCCAAAGTTTGAGGTAGCAAAGGAGACAGATACAGTATAAAATCAAAGCTACTTTCCTGTTCACCCAGTCACCAGCAGACTCACAGAACCAAGTTAATGGTCAGATTTGTATCAAAAGTGGACTTCAGGTCACCTGGGCAACACATAAAATCTCCTCTGATTCAGCAAAACTGTAGCAGGGTAATGCTCTAACTTGTGGGAAAACTGAGATATCATATGTCTAATGTACTGCTCTAACTTGTGGGAAAACTGAGATATCATATGTCTCTCTTCATATAAAATAAGATGCTAAATTTTGGGTTAAAGTAGTATATTCATACATGTACACATATTGTGTTAAATCTCTACTGTTATACATAATGCAGTCATATGTGTATAATGGTTTATAAACATATACATGTTTCATATGTGTGCATGTATATGTATGTGTGTGCATATGTGTGTATGTGTGTATATGCATGTGGAAGTGTGTACATGCATGTGAATGTGTGTTAGCATGTGTGTGCATATATGTGTGTGCATGTGCGTATGTGTGTACATACATGTGTGTATACATGTGTGTTTGTATGTGTACATGCATGTGCATGTGTGTGCATGCATGTGTATTGTGTGCATGTGTGTGTGTATGTGTACAGTCTATTCCCTCCCCTTCTCATTTACTTCCTTTGTTTATTCTTTTCCCTTTTCTTCACTCTCTCCCTTGCTCCCTCCCTTCTTTCTCTCCCTTCTTCCTCCCTTTCTTCCTTCTTGCTCCCTCTCTCCTTTCTTCTTTCCTTCCTCTCCCCCTCCTCCCCTCCCTCCTTTCTTCCTTCTCTTTCATCTTCCTTCCCTCCCTTTCTCCCTCCCTCCCTTCCTCCCTCCTTTACTCCTTCCTTCTCTCACCTTCCTTCCATTATTTTCTTTTCTTCCCTCCTGTCTTCCACTCTCTTTGATCTGTGTTTCTGTCATTTGCTTTCTTCTTTTTTTCTTCTTTTTGAGCTGTGATCTGCTTTGATGTACTTGGTGTACACAAGGAGAGGTACTGGAGGTATAAAAACCATCTCCCCCTTGTACTGCATGAGTGACGTACATGTTTCTGGTTTGAAAGCATCTCACCTATTTGCTCCTGATTGTGCAGAACATCAGAACAAATTGTTTTGTGTGTTTCTTTGAAAGGAAGATTGAATTCAGTCACACAGGTGTTTAGGAATCTGTGATGTGAATTGCCTCCAGTCTTTAAGGGCCTTTGTGAGGGAAGGCTCTCTGAAAACATTGCTGCAGTTAACAATACGACTAGTAATTGCTCTGAAGGTTCATGGTTTGAGATGTGCAACTTGACTACCCTCAGCCCATATTTGACTGATCTTTAGATATAGGAAGACCACAGCAAGCAGTATATACTAAACACTGCCTCATTGTGTCAGTAAACTAAAACCATCTCATAATAGTCACAGGAAACTGATAACTGATTTTGGGTTGTCAACTGATGGCTCTGAAAGAAAATGAAAATGTTTAAAAAGTTTCAAATGAGGCCACATTTTTTTTTTTTACTAACACTTTGCTGAGATGAACACAAATCAGAGACTCCACTGCTTTACTTCTCCCAGTCAAAAACCGGGAGCGACTTCCCAGTCGCTGCGAGACCTCAGCCTTGCACTTCTCGGTTTGTGCTTTGATTATTCTTTGATTCTGCCAAAATATGCAAGTTGGCTTTTAGACAATGTGAATAGCTTTCGGATTTCAGGGCTTGGTTTTTGTTTTGTTTTATCTTGCTTGATTTTATGGGACAAATTCTCAAGCACTCCCAGCAGATCTGGAACTAAAATATACCTGAGGCGGGCCTTGACCCCTTCTCTGGTTCTGCCCCCAAGGCCTGGGAACTACAGGTGTGAGTTACCGTGGATCCATGCTGACAACTTCTTAGTGGGACACAGGAGGAGGCATTAGCAGCAAAACCAGACCTAGAGGCTCCTCCTACACCCTGTGCCTTCTGAGAACCAGAACTGATGTTTCTGCAACTCAAGACTTAGCACGTTCCAAAGCCTGAATTTCAGAACAAACAGACTCTATTAATTAAATTATACACAGAGTCATGATATGCTTGCTCTGAAATCGAATCTGGAGTGACAGTATGCATGCTGTCAAAACTTGGATGAAGCATGACTTAGATTGATTATTATTCTTTGAATTCTCCCTCTGTGTGTGTGCACAAGATCCTGTTTCTCTTGAGTCCATTCTTGTGCACAGTGTGAATATATATAGCCATAATATATATAGAGACAAACAGTTTTCCAAACTTGTTGCAACAGTTTCTCCTCTACTCCACATTCTTGGTAACAAGTGATGGTATTGCGTTCTTGAGGTTTGCCATAGGGATCTAGTTCCTCCGATAGTCACATTTCACTCCCATATAATATCTTCTCACTCTTTTTTAAACACATGGGGTGCACATAATGCTGCTTGGATGTGAACACACATAGTGCCATCTATTACAGTTTGGCTAGACTCTTAACATATTTCTGAAGAAAACTGACTCTCCTCTCAGTGGCCATCAACTGCCTATAACTACTCAACTGAGTGTGAGACTACCTGACCACGCCCCTCCTCCATGCTGAGACTATCTGACCACGCCCCTCCTCCAGGCTGAGCTTTGCTTGACTTGGTTTTGTGCAGTCACAATGGCTGTCAGTTCATACTTGAAATGTGCCGGTTGTTTCCAGAAAACTCTGCTTTGCTCTGGTCATCCACTACCCTTGTCTCTTACAGTCTTTTCAACACACTTAATGATCCCTGAGCCCTGAGGCAAGAGGGTTGGGATATAGACATCGAATCTACAGCTGAGCAACTCTTGTTCTCTACACACGGAAAGGTGGTGGGTGTCTGTGTCAATTGCCTTGTGCTGCAGAATGAACCTTTTCTTTCTTTTTTTTTTTTTTTTTGGCCTTTTTAATAGTCTTTAATGTGATAAAATTTCTTTCATTCTATTTTATTTTTTTTTAATTTGCTTTCTTTTTTTTTATTCGATATAATTTATTTACATTTCAAATGATTTCCCCTTTTCTAGCCCCCCCCACTCCCCGAAAGTCCCGCAAACCCCCTTCTCTTCCCCTGTCCTCCCACCCACCCCTTCCCACTTCCCGGTTCTGGTTTTGCTGAATACTGTTTCACTGAGTCTTTCCAGAACCAGGGGCCACTCCTCCTTTCTTCTTCTATCTCATTTGATGTGTGGATTATGTTTTGGGTATTCCAGTTTTCTAGGTTAATATCCACTTATTAGTGAGTGCATACCATGATTCACCTTTTGAGTCTGAGTTACCTCACTTAGTATGATATTCTCTAGCTCCATCCATTTGCCTAAGAATTTCATGAATTCATTGTTTCTAATGGCTGAATAGTACTCCATTGTGTAGATATACCACATTTTTTGCATCCACTCTTCTGTTGAGGGATACCTGGGTTCTTTCCAGCATCTGGCAATTACAAATAGGGCTGCTATGAACATAGTAGAACATGTATCCTTATTACATGGTGGGGAGTCTTCTGGGTATATGCCCAGGAGTGGTATAGCAGGATCTTCTGGAAGTAAGGTGCCCAGTTTTCGGAGGAACCGCCAGACTGATTTCCAGAGTGGTTGTACCAATTTGCAACCCCACCAGCAGTGGAGGAGTGTTCCTCTTTCTCCACACCCTCTCCAACACCTGCTGTCTCCTGAATTTTTAATCTTAGCCATTCTGACTGGTGTAAGATGAAATCTTAGGGTTGTTTTGATTTGCATTTCCCTAATGACTAATGAAGTTGAGCATTTTTTAAGATGCTTCTCTGCCATCCGAAGTTCTTCAGGCGAGAATTCTTTGTTTAACTCTGTACCCCATTTTTTAATAGGGTTGTTTGGTTTTCTGGAGTCTAACTTCTTGAGTTCTTTATATATATTGGATATTAGCCCTCTATCTGATGTAGGATTGGTGAAGATCTTTTCCCAATTTGTTGGTTGCCGATTTGTCCTCTTGATGGTGTCCTTTGCCTTACAGAAACTTTGTAATTTTATGAGGTCCCATTTGTCAATTCTTGCTCTTAGAGCATACGCTATTGGTGTTCTGTTCAGAAACTTTCTCCCTGTGCCGATGTCCTCAAGGGTCTTCCCCAGTTTCTTTTCTATTAGCTTCAGAGTGTCTGGCTTTATGTGGAGGTCCTTGATCCATTTGGATTTGAGCTTAGTACAAGGAGACAAGGATGGATCAATTCGCATTCTTCTGCATGCTGACCTCCAGTTGAACCAGCACCATTTGTTGAAAAGGCTATCTTTTTTCCATTGGATGTTTTCAGCCTCTTTGTCGAGGATCAAGTGGCCATAGGTGTGTGGGTTCATTTCTGGATCTTCAATCCTAGAATGAACCTTTTCTTATGAGGGTTGAGAGATGCACTTATCTGTGGGTATAATGACAAAGTTTTAGGGATCAATTGAATAAGTTATCCATTTAGCAGAATAATAGCACTTTAGTAACCATTAATTATTTTTCTTAAATTAAGAAACTATAGTTTTGTGGGGTTTTTTGTGAATATTGTTTTATTTCTTTTTTATGTACTAATGAAGGAAACACATTGTCTTAAGGCATCAAAATATTCTGAATTTCATTAAGTGTTTTATCTTTCTACTTTTATATCTATGGTCCATCTTATAATAATTTCAAAACAGTATATGAAGTAATGGGCCACATTTTTTCTTCTGTTTATATCTAATCCTTCAGCAGCATTTAGAGGAAATGAATGCTTTTCCTACTGATTTTCATTAGTATCTTTGCCAACATCAGTTTACTACTTATGCATCCATCCATTTCTGGGTTATCTAATTCTGTTTATACCTGGTCTTTTGAGACTTCTTTCTACTTATTGTATTATGAATATATTTTCATACAAATATTCAACATAATGCTACTCTTGATAACAAGATATCATGTAATTTATGGATGTACTAGCATTCATTTAATCCCTTATGGATTGTGAACTCAATTAGAAATTTGTTTTCTCTGTTAAGTGTACTGAGTCATTTTGTACCTTTATTTCACACAAAAGCTGTGGAATTAAAATACAATTAAATTTTTAATGAAGAGAATCTCCTTTTTATAGTGAGAAGCATATCAATACATCAGAACACAATTCCCATGAAGTTTCTTCCATTTATTTATGATACAAAATAATCATCAGTTAGGATTTGTGTATAATAACACCTAAGTCAGAATTTCTGTAAAAATAAAACTTTAATAGACACAAAGTGTTTTGAAAATTGTAAATTGCTATGGAAAATAAATATTTTTTCTCAACAAATAATAAAAGTTTAATAAACATTAAGTGGATCACAGCTAGTATTTGTTCATGCACAGCAGGGAGAAGAAATCTATTCAATAAATTATATTGGGAAAACTGGATACCCACATGGCAATAGTAAAACTGAACACTTAGTTCTTATTTTACCATATGCAAAAGCCCACACAAAAAGCATAAAAATTTAAATGCAAATGCCTAAAATCATAAAATTTCTAGAAGAAAATGTATGTAAATACATATCAACAATTGTACTACAAGTAGAGTCCTTATATTAATATCATGTAATATAAATCTCAAGATAAAATATTTTACTAGAAGTAGAGACATTTCATGTTATAAAGTCAATGTATTAGAAAAACACATGATAAATGTATACAAACCTATTAATAGGAGCCTCCAAATTCTTTTTCCATCTAATTCAAAATGATAATCATCAATCAAAAGCATACAAAATACTAATGTGTACTCCAGAAGGAATGAACCAACACAATGTTACCTGAAACGAAAAGGGACTCGTGCAAAGACCAATCTTACTGCATGAATCTCTGTGTAAGATCTCTATAGACACAAATTATAAAGCTGCTTTAGGGAACTGGAATAGGACTCGGCACACACAAGCCTTAAGGGGATATTTTAGAACGGCAAAAACATTTTAAAACTGATGGAGTGAGAGCTGGCCGCATTAAACATTTATTAAATACAATCCAAATCTGCACATGCAACAAGTTTATTTTATGATATGTAATTATGCCTCAATAAAGTTACATAAAAAAGAATTCACAGGCTTAATGTGATGTAGTTCATGCCTATGATCTAGCACTGGAGAGACAGGCATAGAAGAAGTTCTGCCAGTTCAAGGCCAGATTGTTCTAGAAAATCAGTTCCAGGCCAGCCTGAGATACAGTGTTAGGTTGTGTAGATACAATGTAAAGATGCATTTCAAAAAGCAGAGCAAAACAAATCACATAAAAACACAGAAACCAACAGAAGAGGAAGTCTCCACTTTCTTGTTTATAACGGGAGGGATACACACACACACACACACACACACACACACATACATACATACATATGTACGTACATACATACATACACATACACACACATACATACATACATACATACGTACGTACATACATACATACACATACATACACAGAGTGGATGAAAGGTGTGGGTCATCCATGCACATAGGTTTATGAGACTCTTAACAGCAGTTCTCATCATGGCGTCTTCATCACCCTCGTCTTCATCCTTATCTGAGTCTAGATGTGTATTGCAATCCCAACCCCCCCACACACACCCTACCTTTCTGCTCTGTAACAGAAAATACTGCTCAAGACAGAGCCAACTGACAATTCCCAAATTTTGGTGATTGATTTGGGCTGCATGCTTGGTGCTTTCTGGGAGATCTGTGCCTCACTAAGTACCTCTGTATCTTCTAAGAATTCATCCCTCTCCCTCACTCCTTCTGACCAGTAAACAATCCCCCAGGTTTATTG
Source organism: Apodemus sylvaticus (assembly GCF_947179515.1). Taxonomy (NCBI): domain Eukaryota; kingdom Metazoa; phylum Chordata; class Mammalia; order Rodentia; family Muridae; genus Apodemus; species Apodemus sylvaticus. The sequence continues at coordinate 5,139,789 of NC_067479.1, read as the reverse complement.
AGAGTGTAACATCAAGAGACAGGTAGTTGACACAATCTTCCCGTCTTCTATCCAGATACAGTGTTACCTCGCTCCTTAGTCAAGGGAGTCAACATCCTTGGAAACAGAATCTGCTTCCTAGTCTCTGCTGGGCCTGATTGCACACTTACTTTCTTTTTCATTATTTCTCCATTAACCTATGAAGCCAAATAATACCTGGGCATCTCAAATTCTTCTTCATATTTTCTATATCTATCCATGCATTTATTGCTGCATCTAGTGTATGTGTTGTGTAGTGGATTATAGGTTTTATTTCTTTACATTCTGTTTCCTTTGTGCCCTTCCTTTTGAACAGAAAAAAAAAATCCATCATCAACCCAGTGGAATGTTGCATATTCATCTGAGTTCTATCTTTCCTTTCTCTACTTTTGCTAGATTAAGATTATTACACCATGATGCTAGTTTCATAATTAGTTGTAGATTATTTTCTTTCTTCTTATTTGATACCAGTTAGGTTTTTAAAACAATATACCCTACTCTAATATCTTATTTCAAACATAAGTGATTTGGATGATGAATATATTGCTATTTCCATCAAAAAACTTGTTAACATATATCCATACTTTCCACTTAACTTATTTTATGCTTTTGTTTCTTTGTCAAATAACCTATATTTTATGCATTTAGGAAGGACATGAAAATAATTCAAATTGATCTTGTATTTGTTTCCATAAATGTGATTTTATATAAGATCATGTTGGTGTTTGGTATCTTACAGAGTATGTTTATGAAACAAAATAATCAAAACTGACAATACAGAGAACCTTAAATGTCACAAAATTTATATGAATAAAATTTAATTAAATATTGTTACCAACATGATATATACCAAAACAAATTCCCATTTTTAATAGATAAGAGACAAAGATTAGCAAAATGTTCTTTGTCATGCCAACAATTTTCAATTCATGGTAAATACCAGAGTTCCCACATGTATTTGTTTTGTGTGTGATATTAATAAAATAGTATGACTATGGATTGCATAGTAGTTTATATTTTACTAATGCCCAAATTTGTAAATGGTATTGAATATGAAGTAAAACTGCAATTCTAAGTCAATATTTAAACAAAGAAATAGATCTAGAAGGTAACAGACAACCTCAGGTAAATGTTCTATTCTCTTAATATCTCAGTTAGAACCAAAGATCCCAGGAGGGTCAGTATCCAATTAAACTCTTGTATTAAGTGTTGAATACAGAAGCAGCTGCTTCCTTACAGAAACTATGCCTTCTGGAAACTTCTATAACATATGTCAAGTTTTAGGATAAAGAAGCACATTTGTTATCGAGTTCAGAGATAATTGCTTGCTGCTAGGTTGGTAAGAACGTAAATTTTACTCATTTCAGTCAGTCAGTCTGTCGGCTTCCTGAGCTCTCCTCCATCTGTCCCCCAGGCGATGAGCAAAATATCATTTTGCCTTCTACCAAAATGATAATGACTGGTAAATGTAAATTTCGTTGAAATCACACATGTGGAAATGTTTAACTGTTTTTCCTTCACAAACAGAGAAGTCGGTATGTGTTGCTCTTTCTTCATTGCCATCAGTCTTTAAAATGCAAATTTGTTACAAGGATGTCGACATATCCCTGACCCTGTTTTTCTTCCCCAAGAATCACAGGTACACTTGGCTGTTAGACTTTAGACACAGTAGTGTCGCAGAAAGGGTACTTGCTATGTTTTTCTCTAGGTTGGTAAGAGGCAGTGACAAGACATGTACCCTCCTGCCAGCCTCCTTGTGTCTATACCCAGAGGCCACATTTTAGCACCTCACTCATGACAACTGAGGAAAGCTTTAATGAAAATGTCTGCTCTTTCCAAGGTACCTACTGTTTTGGTTTTCTCTCCATAATATCAGTCAAGTCATTGCCATTTACCAACCTCCGTATTAAAAAATGTATACATGGTAACGCATTGTAATCCTTGGAGCTCCCTTAATACAGATGCTACTATGTTATATATGGGATTGTAGAACCCAGAGCAGTTAAAGATCAACTCTCTCTCTCTCTCTCTCTCTCTCTCTCTCTCTCTCTCTCTCTCTCTCTCACACACACACACACACACACACACACACACACCGATTATAAGGGACGAAGCCCAAGCTTGCACGCCAGCAGGCTGCTCTGGAAGACCCTGTTTTGTTTGTTTGTTTGTTTGTTACATCCTATTTTTATCTTCTAACATTATCTTAGTGGCTTTAGGGGGAGGCAAACACCTTCCTTTAGTATGAAAACAAAATGTTCCTGCTCTGGAAGTTTGAACAGTGTTCAGCAGTGCACACGGTTAGTACCAGTAATAAGTGGCAACCCAGGGACTCTCAGAGGCTAGAGCTAATGCTTGTTGAGCAGTGACACTCACCGATCCCTTACCCATTCAGTGCCCCTCTGTGACATGGAGAGCAGCACAGAAGCCTAGGCTCTGCTGCCCCCGCTGGCCAGCACCGGGTCACTGCTGTGGCAGAGAGGCAGAGCATGCCAAGAGACACAGGAGTGTGGCCTTGTTTTTATCAAGTATGTTTATCATTATGGTATTCAACTTTTTCTTGTAAGAGCAGTGCGGTTTTCCCATACAGATTTGAAATCCTGGCATGGGAGGCTTTAGACTTACCCTTGAAGAGATGAATTCATGCTGATAAAGAACTGAGCTATACACTGTGGATACCATGTCTCAAGTATTTAAGGATAAAGTGATAAACATGCAGATGGGCCCATTAATGAACATTAATTGCTTTAAATTAGGTTTTATTGTGCAGTGGGTAAATTGGAAAGTACACATTTGCATTGGTAATAGAAAATTAATTTAAATGCTCCAGGAAGCAAAATATCACCTGATGTGCTAAAACCTGTTATTTGTGGTGCTTTCTGAAGGAAACTTGAAGGGCACTGTGTATGAAAATAAAATATTTATGCCAGAGGCCCTCAAGTGTGTGTGTGACCACCTTCTCTGCTGTGAACCCCATGCAGCTGCTTATCAGCATTGGCTAAGTCCCAGATGGTACCAGGTTTAATGCTGCATGTTCGCTATGTAACCAAAGTATGGTGGTGATGGAATGGGGCCTTATAAATCTCAGTTATACGGACCCCAGGGAGGTAATTAGATCCTTCCTCCCTCTCCCCGGAGTGCATGCCTTGGCATGCTCCAGAACTGACTGTTGATGACTTGGGTCTTATAAGTACTTGGAGAAAAGATGTCACTACTCCCGCCTCAGTGGCCCATCTATCCAGGGGCCATGCAGAAGAACCCATCTTTATTGCCTCTCAGTCTCTGTAGTGATGGCTGACACCCTCATCTTCATCTTTAACGTCTGAAGAGTTGGTAAGCGGAGGATGAGACACAATTAGATGTTTCTTTTATATTCTTGATTTCTTCCTGTTCTTGGATAGAAGTATCCTTTTCTTCTCTTTAGTAGCTTTTGCTATTAATTTTATATTCCTATCGTCTTTAGCTCTGAATCCTGCTAGGAAAAAGATAGTGTTTAAAAATAGCAAAAACTCTAATAAAAGAGATGTATAATAAAGACAGTCTGTCCTAAGGCAAAAAGCAGTAAGACAGTGTCATCCCGGCCGTTGGATTGACTCAGCTCGGCTTCCATTCCTGAAAACAAGAAAGAACGGGAGAGAACTGGGTTTGTGAGGAGAGGATGAGGCTGGAGCTTAACTAGGTTCACCTGACCTACGCGGATTCCAGAGAAGGAGGTGCTGGACATATACATCTGAGAGCCATCATCAGCTCATAGGCTATTTTTAAAGCCCTGGAATGGGGTGAGCTCACCTAAGGAATATCATACAGAAAGAGCCCGAGGCTACTTGGGCATTTAGCAATCTGAGAGAGGAAAAAATCAGCAGAAAAAAAATTATAAAAATCTCGGGGAAAGGGAGGTTAGAGATGAAAGAGACAAAGAAAGAGACTGTGGTGTCCTGGAAACCAGATAAGGAAAGGCTTTAAGGGGATGGGCGGGGCCAGCCTTGGCTAATGCTGCTGAGAGCTGAAGGTCAAGAACGAGGAGGTCCTTGTCAGCCCTGCCCTTGGAGGGGGCTTGTCTAGTGCTGCGGTGGGAACAAAAGTCTGTTTGAGGCAGCTCCACGAGGGAATAGCAGATAAAACGCAAAGTGGGGGGAGGCAGCCATCCTTTTCCGGGAGTTTGATATAAGGAAGAACAGAGGGGAGTGTGAGATCAAGAGCAAAATATTAAAAAAAAAAAAGATATGAGAGTTTCTAGCAGGAATGTGTGCTAGTGAGAATAATTCAGGGGAAGAGAGAAATGGCGGTACCCGAGAGGCAGGAAGTACCACGGCAGGGATGGAATCCAGGGCACAAAGGAAAATGTGTGTCCTGGAATACGCACAGACGGAAGTGCGCTTTAAACATATAGTCAAATGTTATACATGTAGTGAAATGTTCTATGGTTCTTCTCTTGTGCTCTTGGATGTAATTTTGATTAAAGAATTAAAAGCAAAGGAACGTTGTAGGCTCTTACTCATTCCCCTTAGCCTCTGGAAGGCAGTCTGTTCTGCAAACGGACAGTGACCAGCTAAGAGGGTTAGAGACCAGGCCGTTTGTGCAGCCCCAGAGTGTTTGCTGTCATAGGGTCACAGCTGTTCTCCTTGGAGACACTGGCACTCTGATCCTTCTGTTCTTCGGTCAGACGCTGACACCCTGATCTCCCATCAGGGCCACGTGTAACCGAGGGGAGGTTGGGAACTTGGTGTCACCAAACACTAAGGACCATATTCCTTCCACATTCCTTATGGGTAGAGTGGCTAGCTCGCGCCACGTGTATCAGCCCCAAAGCTGCCACGTATGCTCCACCCAAGTCAGGATTCTCCTTTACACTCTTCAAGGACTTCTCATTTCCTGCCCCAGAGTTTACCTTTGCCCCCATGTGACTGACCCACTTCTAGAATGTACGCTGTATCCCTTTCCTAAATAGGACAATTACCACGCAGTAACTGCAGCATGCTTTTCTCCCAGGGCCTCTTTAACAAGTGCCACAGGTTAGGAAAGTTTAACAGAAAGTTATTTTTGTATCAATTTGAAGACCATGAGTTTAAGACTAGAGTCTCTGCGGAAATGAATCCCTCTGAGAGACAATGCCTCTTTGAGACCTAATCATTCATTTTCTTAATGTTTTCCTATGCACATACACATGTTTTAGATGACCTAGCCATCTTATAAGCATACCAATCAAATCGGATCATATTTTAATTTAACCACTTCTGAACAGTCTGTCACACAAATTCACACATTCTGTTGGACTGTGCCTTAGGACAGCTAATGGATCATGGAGGGCCACAGTGCAGCCCGTCCCACACGGGGGATTTATCCAATCTTAATTTTTTAAAAGCAAAGTTATACCTAAAAAAATAATAGTTTTAGAACTCTAAGTATGTTCCATGAATTATGCCACCAGTGCTGCTTGTAATGTTTACTCCCTGACAGCAACCTCTTTCAAATGTTTCTCTGGCATTTATTTTCGTATTTCTAAATACCAGGCACATGCTGATATTTATCCTTCATGATAAATATTATGCCCTAGCTCCTCCACGGTACAGAATATGAGGGTTTTGTTCCTTGGACCTCCTGTTCACTTCCTGCCTGCTGCAATATAGATACATTTCCAAATGACTTGGCAATATTTACCTTGCAACAATGTATCATGTATTGTTCACCGTCGGCTCAAGCATCTAGCCTCTTTCCTTCCTTGCATTATATTGGCCTAGTGCTGGGTTTAACGTTGTTTTATTCCTTGACTTGCCTTTTCACCTGTCACTGCTGCCTGCTCAACCACCTTACAGAGCGGTCAGACACTCCAGCTCACCTCTGTGTTCCACCTGTTTCCTTGGCAACGCTTCTCCTTCAAGCTAATACTTCCAGCCTCAGCAGGACTCAAGACTTTCACAGTGGAGTTCCAAAGCCTTTCTCTGGGTTGGTTCCTCCACATCTAGATTCCAGATGTCTCTTAGATTCCTCCTTGTGGACGGGGACACATACTCCAGTACCTTTTGAAAAAAGAGTTCCTGGAGGATGAATATTGTAGACACTTTATGATATTCTTACTTTTTTGATGGTAAATCATATTCCCATGCATTCTTCGCCATCTGATTTCCTAGAATATCTTAGAAGAATCCTTATTTAATTTTGTCCCATGGCCTTCTAGAGGCACACTTATTTTCCTCAGTTTGCTGAGCCAAGTTAGACTAAATAGGGTATCATTTTAAACAACAGAAATGTATGGTCTCACTAACACTGGTACCAAAGCAGCAGAGGCTGCACATCAGTGCCCGTGTGCCTTCCAGAAACTCTTGTCTTCTTCTAGCTTCCAGCAGCTGCCAATATCCTTGAGCCAGCTTTAGGGCCAGCATCTTCAAGTATCTGATCTACCTTGACATCATTTTCATTCTCTCTTTGTCTCTTCTAAAGACACCGGTGATGGCATTTAATATCCACCTGGTAATATAAAATAATCTCATTCTAAAGATTCTTAATCACATTTGTAAATCTCCTCATATAAAAGTGATATCATTTATAAAGTTAGAAAAAAAAAAGAACCAACAACAAAACGGGAGCAGCCAAAACAAGAGCAGCCATCTTTGGGTGACACTGCTCAGCTGTAGACAGGAGGTGAACTATGATTTCCTGGTTCTTAGCCAGTAGAATTTCCCTCAATGAAATTTCAAAATTATGTACTTGGGGGTTACTTTTGATCTATCATTTTGCTTAGTGGGCAGTTTGTGGACAATTTCATCTGGAACCCATGTACTTTATTTCAGAGATATTTTCTTTATTGATTTTGGAGCAACATTTTGTCCTATAAATTTCTTTGGTTCTCTTTTAAAACAATTCCTGATGGTCATTTTTTAACCCTCCCAAGTCTGCTTCAGTGAATCCTCTGATTTAATTGTGTTTTTTCTTGAGCTCTGCACTTCTTGGCTTTCTTGGTCATAGTACCTGGGACAGGTTTTAATATTCTCCTATATTTTCTAACACTCCTCCTGATAGTTTCAATTTGTGATATTAAAATTTTAATGTCTAATATAGTGTTCCTCCTTTTTATAGCAGGCAATTCTTGTTTCATGACCATAATATATTTTTTCTTCTCTGAGGACTTTTTAATATTAGGTTTTTAAAAAAACTTTCAGAAATATTTCTCTTTTTGCTTCCTATTTCTTTTTAATTTTTTTCCCTCCATTTTCAACGTGGGAAGGCCTCATCTGATGTTGGGAGACTTGATCTTACTTAACAGCAAAGTTATCACATCTTAGAAGCTGATCACCGTGAGTCACCGCCTTGGTGGATGACCTCCAAATGCCAAATTCTCCAAGTTTCTGGTATTTTTTTCCCCCAACTTTGTCCTGGAGGAATGAACCAGCCTGGGGCATTCTGGGAGCCAAGCATAAAATAGCAGGTTGCTGCCCTCCTGAGAGCAGATTCTCACTTAGCCCTTGGCTAGGAATATACCCTCCTTCTAACCTTTCAAATGGGCTCCATAGGCCTTGATTCACTTTATTCCAGATGTGCCCAACCTGTGACCCGTGTAGTGCATGCAGATAAAGACAACTCTGAATACGGCTCAACATGAAATGGTCAACTCACTCAAAGCATTACGAGACTGTTTTGCAATGCATTTTGTAACTTGATTGCGCGGCTCATGAGTCTGAACTTTGTAGGTGAAAATGCTGTATTATAATGACAAGTCACAGTGTCAAAATGGCTATGTAAGAAGGAAAGCACAAAGTGAAGAGTGCCTTTTCGTGAAGCCTGAGACACGGGTATCTCTAATCTCTGCGTGTTTGGGCATTTTAGCAGTGCTCACTGGGAATATCTTAGCCTAACCTCATATATGAATGCCCCTCCCTCACCTCTGAACGCCCGCCCCATCAATGAACACCCCACCCTCATCTGTAAATGCCCCGCCCTCATCACTGAACACCCCACCCTCATCTGTAAATGTCCCGCCCCCATCTCTGAATGTCCCGCCCCCATCACTGAACACCCCACCCTCATCTGTAAATGCCCCGCCCTCATCTCTGAATGCCCCGCCCTCATCACTGAACACCTCACCCTCATCTGTAAATGTCCTGCCCCCATCTCTGAATGCCCCGCCCCCATCACTGAACACCCCACCCTCATCTGTAAATGCCCCGCCCTCATCTCTGAATGCCCTGCCCTCATCTCTGAATGCCCCGCCCTCATCACTGAACACACCACCCTCATCTGTAAATGTCCCGCCCCCATCTCTGAATGCCCCGCCCCCATCACTGAACACCCCACCCCCATCTGTAAATGCCCCGTCCTCATCTCTGAATGCCCCGCCCCATCACTGAACACCCCACCCTCATCTGTAAATGCCCCACTCTCATCTCTGAATGACCCGTCCCCATATAGCACAGGCATGTTCACCTTTAATCCAAGCATGCTATTGAGATCTTCTGTGTACTACTATATCCTCCCTCTCCCCCAGGGAAAGATTTTCTGAGTTTCTATCTGCTGCACCTTACTGTTTTGTCATGTTTCACCTGACCATGTTTCACCACAAAGCAACAGTGATGTCTCGTTGAAATAATACAGTCATTCCTCCAGTTCAAGGTGAAGTTTTGTGTTCTGCTTGTCTTCATTACAGAAGTCCTGTCTTCACCCCGCGAGTAAATTGTTTACAGATGAAAGCAAGGATCACAGCATAACACACATACAACACCCCCTACTATAAATAGTTAATTTTAAATACAAATTTAAGTTTCTATGTTTGGATCTTCTTAAATCTACATCTGAAGTCTGATTTTATAGAAAATGTAAGAACTATGATTTTAAATTTTAAAATAGCAACCTTTGGGTCACTGAGATGGCTCTATGGGTAAAGGAACATGAGACACAAGCCTGGTGGCCTGAGAGTTTTCCATATAAGTCACGTTGTGAGCCAGATTCAGTAGCTTGTGTCTGAAATCTCAGCACTCCTATGGTGAGATAGGAGGCAGAGGCAGGAGACTCTTGGGCTGGGCTGGCTTGCACACCAGGAGGAACACGGCAATTCCCCCAAAAAAGTACAAGGAGGAAAAGGCCTCATGAGACCTGTCCTCTGATCTTCACACATGGGCCATGGCCTGCACACACAGTACACACGTAGAGATGTGAGTTCAGTAATAAACTGAACAAAGGGGGGACTGATATATGTGCTTAATCCTCAACCCCGAAAGATGAGCAGGAGAGACAGAAGACAAAGGCGTGAGGTAAATATAGCATGATATCTGTATGAAATCGTCCTATGAAACTCAATACAATGGTCAATATATATGTCTTTAAAAAAAACCAACATAAATTTACTATATATTCAGTTCTAAAGAATGGACATTTGATTTATTTCATTGTGTACCAGGCCTCCTGAAGGACTAAGTATGTATGAATATTTTCATATTCCTGGAATGGAAATTCCCATGAAAGGCTTCTTAAATCACCCCTTCCAGAAAGATGCACCATTTCCAATTTGGAAGCTTCTGCCCCTACCATTTGGAAGAATATATTTCTCCAGCTTCTACTTGGTATGAGACCTGGTCTTCTCTGGACACGTGGTTGGGCACAGATGTCTTAAGAACACAAGGAATGAGCAGAGAAGTTATTCAAGAACTAAATGAGGACTAGAATCGGATTTGGAAACCAGCTAGTGGCAGGTTGGAGGACACCTCCCCCACACTCACTCAGCCCATGCGATCTCCCTTGTGCTGACAGTCTTCTCCTTGGGTATCTCCAGTCCTCTTATATCAGGTGTCAGTCCCCTGTGTCAGCCAGAGCCAGTCATGGAGCAAATCATTCTCCTGTCCATCCTGTGCTCTTCTTTCCCTCCTGTGACTTGCTCTTTCCAGGCCCAGTGTGAGCTACCGGAAAACATAGGCATTCTGTATCTGCTTCTTAGCATGGGGATCTAGATAAACTTTTCCAGGCCACCGGAACAACACCATGGTTTCAGTAGCATAAGCAATACAAATTCATTCTCTAGAATTTCAGGGTCTCTAAATCCAGGGAAATCAGTCTGGTTTCTTCTAAGGCTTCTTTTCTTGCTTGTGGATGTCCATCTTCTTTGGAAACTTCACGGGGTCTTCCTTCTGTATTTGTCTACACCTAAGTGTTTACTAAATGGCAATAGTCATATGGGGGACTACTTACCCTAATGGCCTATATTAGTCAGGGTTCTCAGGAGTCACAGATCGAACGGGTAGTCTCTGTATAGTAAGGGAATTTGTTGACCACTTACAGTCTGTAGTCCAACTCCCAACAATGGTCAGCAGCAGCTGTGAATGGAAATCCAAGGACCTAGCAGTTGCTCAGTCCCATAAGACAAGCAGGAGAAGAAAGGAGAAAATAAATCTTTCTTCTTCCAGTGTCTTTATGTAGGTCTCCAGCAGAGGGTGTAGGTATGTGCCACCATGCCTTTAATCTCAGATGACCTTGAACTCAGAGACGTTCCTGTCTCAAACTTCTGGAATTCATAGTCACTATGCCTTAAGATCTCCATGCCAAGATTCAAGTCAGAAACTCACATCTCCCAGCCTCCAGATTAGGATCACTGGTGAACCTTCCAGTTTTGGATTGTAGTTCATTCCAGATATAGTCAAGTTGACAACCAGGAATGGCCACTACAGGGCCTTCCTTAATCGTTTCCATTTTTAAAAAACAAACCTGAAATCGATTGGGTTGTACTGAAGTTCTGAAGGACTTTGACATACAGATTTTGGAGAGACTGTGCACTGCAGGGACAGCCGCCATCATTTGCATTCCCAACCCCATCATGATCCCACTGGACACATGTTACTGAGTTAGGTAAAACTGAATCATCAAGATGTAAGCAGCTCCCGCAGGAGTTGAAAGTACCAGGCTCAAGGCGTTTCCTGGATGAGGTGCCTGGTGATTCCTTTCCCTAACCTAACCAATGTTTATCATGAATATTTACATTTGGCGTGCCATTCCCAGGTGTGGTAGTCTACCTTAAAGGTTTTTAAGGTCTAACTCATAATTTTCCAAAATATTTATGAATGCGTTCTTCAGAAAAGAGCCAGAAAAGTTGACGGGTCTTGTGAAGTCAAGATAAATGACGCCTTCTGCTCCTGTTTCATCGGCAAGATCCATTACTCTGTCAAAGGAGTAATTTAGATGCCTACGATTTGTTCCTCAGAAAGTTATTTTGGTTCTTGCAGCACCTTCTCCCTGGGTGTGGTAATCAGCAAGCTCAGTGCTTAGCTTGAGACTCTCCCAGAGAGCTAGAAACAAAAGGGCAGTCAAGGTCACAGCCACAGAGAGCCAAGGCTGTCTCCTGTCGGCCTGTTTTCAAACACCACACCATGGCGCAGGCGCAATGGAACAGAGCGAGGATCAGCTCTGTTCATGGCTGGGACCCTTCTCAGTTTAAAAGGAGAGCATTACTTGTCACATTACTTGGCCTTGGGCTCTGGGACATGAAGAAAAAGCATAAGAATGCATGTAATAGTGTCCTTTGAGCATCCAATCTTCCTGTATTAAAGCAGGTAATTTCCATGGTTTGCATTTTTCCCTCCCAGGATGAAACAAAATGGAAGATAAGAACCATCACGAAAAGAGGAGTCAGAGGACCCAGGTGTCAATTATGTATTATGACAATAGATGTAGTAGCTGACTGGATCAAAAGCTCCTCGACAAACAGGGCACAGCTGGTTGTATGGCAGCTGTGCATACTTCCTGACGTTTTAAATCTAAGTCAGGCATGTGTATGTATGTGTTTATGCAGATACAGGATATATATGTGTACATAATTTATATCCATGCTATATCCATGCATATCTATATCTATATATCATTTTATTCAAGAAGAATGGTGTAACATATGGCTCTACGTAACTTTAACTCCCTGGGCTTTGCTTTAGTACTGAAATGATTTGTTTTGAAGTTATGAGTGACTTTTGTGCCCATGTGATGACTTCATGAAATTCCCTTCAACATCTTATCACATTGCCTTGTAAATTTTTGACTACATTTTTTTCCACTTATGCCACACCCTACTCATAGAAATCTCATTTTAGATGTAAGTGACTATTGTACTTTATCAAATATTTACCTATTTATGACTTCATTTTGAGTTTTCTAACTTAGAAAAAATAATTCTTAGGACTTGGTCCAAGAATGGCAGATAACATCCTGCTTTAAGGCATTATACCATTTTAGCTAATATTCAAACTTGAAAGCGGGGCAGTGGTGGCGCTTGCCTTTAATCCCAGCACTTGGGAGGACGAGGCAGGTGGATATCTGAGTTCGAGGCCAGCCTGGTCTACAGAGTAAGTTCCAGAGCAGTCAGGGCTACACAGAGAAACCCTGTCTTGAGGAAAAAAAAAATCAAACTCTAATCAAAACCAAGCTCAGTTCAGCGGCCACATGGAGGATTGACCCGGATGGGGTGGCTTCGATTCAGAGTCTGCCTCATCGCGTTATGTGCACACTGCCTGGTTACGACCCCACCCACTGTTTATTGTTATGAACAGTTCGTGCACTCTCATAGGTTACTGTGTGAGGACCATCTCCAGCGGGTAGGAAGTGAGCAGAGATTCAGCAAGATGCTTTTCCTGTTTGTAAAATGATGAATTAAAATGTCTACCCCAAGCCCAACCTGAGCTCTGAAATGATAGGAAAATTACATCCCTCTCCTCCGATGGTCATAGAAGAAAAGAAACATCCCAAAGCCAGCAAGAAAGTTAGCCCTGTGGCTCTGTCACACTTGGTCACCACACCACCGCCTGTCTGTCTTGCTTCCTCAGCAAAACGTTCTTCTATGCACATTATTTCAGTTCTACATAGTGACATGATTTACAGGTATAATCTGTTCTTTTGCTAAGTTGCTGGATAGGACCAGCATTTATCTCTGGGTTTGCATTGTCTTGATAGCATTTAAAGGGTAGAGGCCAGCCTCTTAGCATCTTAACAGAGATCTCCAAAGTTGTGATGACTTAACTGTCCATTACCATGAGAAACATGTCACCCCATAAAAATCTCTGCCCTGACATCTTTAAGCTTACTGTAGCATTCCTCCTTGCTAATCCCAAAATACTCAGACCAAGGAAGTCTGACCTCACCTCCAAGGGTTATAGAAGTTCATAATGTTCATACATGAACACGGAACAAGGAACAAGGAACAGGACAGAGACACCCACATATCCATACATGGGATCCCTCACACTATTCTCCTGATCCTCCTCATAATGCAGTGGTTAAAGGCAAGCCTTCCTCAGCAATGCTGCATGGTAGAGCCCAAGACAGTAGATTCTTGCTGTGTTCCTGGCTGCCTGGCTCTTACCATGTTGCCTTTTGTATTTAGCATGAATAACTCAAGTGCTGTCTGCCCCCTCGGCCACCTTTATTCACTGAGGTCACCTGCTGGTTACTGTGGCAACAGAGCTGCATGAGGCACACGATCTTTGCCAGTATTTTTCTTGAGGTAGATATCACACATTCATTCATCGACCATTTGAGACCATGGCAGGACTCAGGATTCATCCAGGACCCAGGAGCAGGATTAAAAGGACCAAGAGTCATGTCCTGGGTCTTGAGGCTGTGTTGCAGGGAGGTAATAATAAAAAAAAAAAAAATACGGATACCCCAGAGGCTCTGCTTCAAGTCTGAAAGCGGAGGTAAAAGCATGAAAAAAGCCTGCAAAGAATATAAGGAGGTCAGGCTCTGGGAAAATAAAGACGACTCTCTGTCCTATCAGCCTGACCCTCCAGGATGGTCCCTGCCTGAATGAAGCCATTGCTTTGTAATGGGAGAAGACTGGCACAGTGAGAGGCCTCAGACCTGTTCTAGTACCTCACTGTAGCAGGGCAGGTGACTCAAGCAGGTGACACACTATCCCTTAGCTCTCCTCCATTATTTCTCTGCATTTGGGTGGCATCTAGGAACCTTGTTGCCTCATTACATGGTCACCAAACCCTCCTCTGCCAGGCTAAAAATGTTGTGCAGCTCAACCCCAATGAATAAAGGAATCCAGACATCCTCCAGTCTTCTGTGCACAGTAGAGGTCGTCACCCTTTCTGCAGAAGAGAGAGGGTGTATACTTAGACAAGGAATTAGGTGCCAGGCTGAGTTCACACCTGAGAAACTCCTGTCTGAGGACAAAGAACACACTTTCATGACACAGGTCTCATCCTGCATGCGTCAACAAGGATGCAGATGGTCCTCTACCAGAGCCGCGGAACATCCTGGAACTACCTCATCATCAAGAGGCTTTCCCACAGCTCTGGACCACATCTGTATGAAGGTGAGATGTGGGTTGATGAGGCAGCACAGCATGGTCTTCCACTCACTTCAGGGAGATTTACATTTAGTGAGATCTCCATGAATACTTAAGGATAACTCTTTGCTTGAGTCATGGGTAAGCTAAAGACAAACAAAGCAGAAAACAAATAAACAAAATCAGGAAAGGGTTGTGAACAATTGGGTCAGTTCCGAAAGTGCCAAGAGCTTGCTGGCTTCAGAGTCCACTAAACATTTTGGATTGCTGCCCCCATGATAGGAGAGCCATGTGACAATCAGTGGACTGTTTAAGGTTAGTAGACATCACTTTAATTTTATTAGTTTGCAGTAGAAAGGAAAGTATTTATTAAGATCTCACCCTGTTTTTGTTTTTGTTTTGTTTTTGTTTTGTTTTGTTTTGTTTTTTAATCTTTGAAGGTGCCATTGTAGAATTTGGCTTCTTGGCCTCTTTAGACTATGCATACTGGAGTCCGTAATTTTTACCTTAATAAGAATAATTAGATTTCATTATAGAAATTGTATTTATATAGACTAGAGGTCAAACATGAAAGACGTAGACATGTTTTTTTCTGCTGATCAAAATAAGAATGATGTGTCAGATTATGAGTTGTGAGGCCCGTTTGCTGTAGCCCCCTTTGCGGGGTTTGGGAAGTGGGTATACTTACAGATGCTTCGCCTCCTGCATTAGTTAGGGCTTTATTGCTGTGAAGGGCTACCTTGACCTGACAACCCTTATCAAGGATAGCATGTAATCATAGCTGACTCGAAGTTCAGAAGTCTAGCTCACTGTCATGGCAGAAAGCATAGTGGCTCACAGGCAGACAGATGTGGTGCAGGCAGCAGGAAGAGAACTGGCTTGAGCATCTGAGACCTCAAAGCCCACCCCCAGGGACACATCTATTCAGCCATGCCACACCCACTGCAAACAATGCCACACCCACTCCAACAACACCACACCCAGTCCAATAAGGCCACACCCATTACAACAAGGTTACACCCACTCCAGCAAGGCCACAGCTACTCCAGCAAGGCCACACCTCTCATTCCTCACACCCAGGCATTTAGCAGCATCTTCCCATCATCCTGGCTTCCACAGCTCAAGACTGATCATCTCTGCCTGTCTGCCATTTCACTCTCACTATAGCCATCATGACCATTACTAGACTCAGTTTCTGCAGACGCTTTTCAGATCCCATCACCGGATGAAACCATCACTATGCTGACTGCCCTGGCTTGAAGGGCATGCCTGGTCTCTAATTAACCTTCAATGCCAATCCCCAAATATCCCCCCAAACACTGTTTGCTTTCAATGAAAGACTTTCAAATACATATATTCTTAGTGACTGATAATTTCTTCAAAGGAAACCCAATTTATTTAAAGCCTGGTATGGAAAATGAACAAAGCCAGGCCACTCTAGGGTGGAGGTTAGAATTTCAACATATTTTTTCGTGTTCCTTCCTGTTCCATTTTAGTTCAGTGATTTTTATGTTGCCCAAAGTTTAAAGTGTGATGTTTGGATTTGCAGAACATGGTTCTGCTTGCTGTTGATAGCATGCTTGTTCTCCTGTGCATCTGCCTAGAAAACCCTCTTTGTTTTCCATAGTCTATGATGAAGTACCCCGGCCCTCCAGTACACAGGACATGTATTTCCTCCAGTTGGAGGGCTGCAGACTACCCGAGTCAGGGCTCTATTTAATGTGACTGCTTGGATAGAATCTTAGCTCTTCCTTAGACTGAGCTTCTGGAGGTCAGGAGAATTCAGAATTCATCTTTGTGTCTGAGCCATAGTATTCCATAAATATTTGTGAATACTAATATACAGTTCATGGCATATACATTTTTTTTTCTGAAAGTAATCAGTACATAGGTTCATCTAGGTTGTAAAGACTCTTGCCCATATTCAGACACATGTATTTGTAAAGGCTTATGTGCCCTTTTTATGGCCACAGATATTTATGGGATTCAGGGAAATGGCATTTGTACATAAATATTTAGGAAGAAAAATAATCTTGAAAGCATTTCAAATCATTTATCCTCTTTATATGCACAAAGATTGGTAAAATTTTGCCTTCTAGAGTCAAATTCTTTGTTCTCCTCTACTGAGTCCACCCTTGGCTTCTGTGCAGTTACACCTGAGACTTGTAGGGCCACAATGATACTTTGAAATATGCTGAATTATCAGACCGCCAGCTGTAACCTGGGGAGATGGATGGGGTAGAGCGGCTTTGACTCTAGAGGCTGGCCATGACACTCAGAGAAAGAAGTGCTATGGCTCCTGTCCAGGCGTTGGCAGCTGCAGTACCTGGAGTGTAGGCCTGACACAAAGGAGACTTCATAATAGCAAATGTTGTTCATTAAGCTAAAGTGCTTAAGGTGAATTCCTGGTGGAAACCTCATTAAAGGCCAATAAAGAAAGAAGCCCTCTCATTGATATTTTAAAATAAATGATGGGCTTATTTCTTTTGTCTTGATCATGATGCAGCCTTGTATCCGTTGATGGATTTTTTTCTCCTGTCTTTTGTTAGTACCCAATGAAAATAATTCCAGAAAAGCACCTTATTAGTGTTATCTGAAAAATAAAATCATTGACACACTGTCAGAAGCAACTTTACATCCCCCCATTTATTTTTATAAACCACAAATTACCTGCAGGGATTCTATATGTCTTTTCTCTTTTCTATCTAAGACTCTGCATGTATTGCATAGAAACAATTTGTTACGACAGTTTTCCCATGAGGTAACTATACATTATATGTGGCGTTCTCTGGACTTCATGTACTGAAAAATACCAGTGTGTTCTTTTGAATGCTGCCATGGGTTCGAGAGAGGAGTTGAATGGTATATTATTTATGATATTTAAATGTCACTCATTTATCCAGCAAGAGTCCAGCCATATATAACTTCTCCCATAAAATCTATCTTTTCTGTGCCTCAGTTGGAAATGTCAATTAAAGGAGGAATCTAATCTCATTAGTAAAACACAATGACAATACCATAATATTCACATTTATCTGTCAAACTGTGTTTCCTTCCACATTTTGATATTTTAATTAAACCTGGTATGCCTTGGCAGAATTGTTGCTGATGGACACTATCCTGGGATGCAGTCTTTCTAATTTTGTCTGTCCATTGCAACATTGTAACAGCCTAGATGTTACCAGGTATTAAGGTTCTGACATTACTCTGACACATGGACAGTTAGTTTATTACTGTCGTTTTGTTTGAAGCAAGTCTCAGCCAAAGCATAGCAAGATCAGAGTTTCACCAACCATCCTAACATACATACATATTTACACATACATACACACAGAGCATACATACATATTTATATATGCATACATACACATTTAGGTTTTCTTTAGGACTTGTGCATGTACAATTACAAACTCTGATAAGAAAACCAGCACTTCTAAGAAAGCCCCCTCACATTTTTACTCACATGGCTGTTAATAAACCACCTTTTATATGCACAAGGATAGGATCTGTATCTGTTCTCTAGCAGAAAGTAACTCTAGCAACAACAACAAACAATCAAATAAAATCCACATCACTTAGGACAATAGAAGACAAGGACTCCTACCTCTGGTTTACAGAGCTTCGTAGAAATAAACTCACAAGCCGTGGAGTGAGACTCTGGAGGGATTGAGGTATGCAAGGCTGCATTTGGACAGTATGCTCGGTTTTAGTGGAAATAGGCATTTCTGGGCCAGTTTATTCCAGACAACTTTTTGATTGAAATGATCTTTTTATACTAAGAAATGGACACGGTAAAGTTAGGGGACTAAGTCCATTTCTAACAGGCCTTATTTATCTAGAGATTGTTAGACAGGTGTACTTTTGGAAAAATTAGATTGTGGTGAAACAGGTTAAAAGTCCAACTTCACACACAGACACATATACATACACACTATGCATACACATATACACACTCATACATATAAACACTCACACATATTCACACACATACACATAAATATACATACACTCACACACACATACACACATACATATACTCTACACACATATGTATGAACACACATATACTCACACATATACACATACATACACTTATACACACACATACATGTATATGCACACACAGACACACAAACATACACAAACACACATTCATACACATATATACCCACATAAATACAAACTCATAATAAACTACTGAACTCTGAGTGTAGAGGTTCTTTATTTCCTACTCTAGAATTTCTATCTGGAAATATGGATGAAATAATGATATTTTCTCATCTTTATTTTGTATTTAAAATATTTCCAGGTATTGGACAAAACATTCCAAGTTTTGTTCATTTTGCATGAGAGTTTCAGAAAATGGTGTTCTTCAAACTATATCTCTGTATATCCAGAGACATTATCTCTATGGATGCCAGATTTTTTAACTGCCGAGTAACTTACCTGAATGTTGGTGTTAATATCTGACTTCCTACAATACTTTTGAAGCGGATTATCTACCTGCAGTTAGAAATAGAAGAGTAATTATTTCTGGGAGGCTTCCTGGATGCTTCTAGGGCCTGCTCTGATGTTTAAAACTAAGACCCAGACCTCAACGCACACTTACTGGAGAGGGATAATTAGTGTCAATGCCTCATCGACATAAACTCTTTTCTGAAGGTAGCCTGTTGCCTGGACGAATCAGACTTTGGCTGACTTCTGGAGAGCGGCAATATTCCCATCCTGATGTCATCCTCGTGGTCAACGTCTTTCCATACTCTTTTCTTATCAGAGTAACTGTTATCATTGTGTACTGAAACACCATGGCAGGAAATGTACAGCTGATGACAATGCACCTCACGGTGGATGCGTCACCACGCTCGGTAGCTGCTGACCCAGCTGAGGAAGAAGCAACGAGATATGCTGAGGGCTATTTTCCAGGATAGTGACTGTTAAATATCCTCTGTGCGTATAATACATGTGAATACATTGCACACCACACAAACATACTTACAAAACATAGATGGTTTTGTTTTCTAGCTCACAGCAAAGGCATATGAGAAGAAAATCAATCCATAAAATGAGAATTCCCAACACGGCACACAGCATTCAGAAGTGACCTGTTTGGCAGGGGCTGGTTTCTTAATCTGACAGTGTTCTATTGCTTAATAGATAAGTATAATAACTATTATTCTGTCTTCTGTGATGCCAAAATAAACCAATGAAAAGTGATAATGGAGGTTGAACCAATCATTTTGGCATTAAGTAGACCAGATATTGATTATTTTACTTAAGTTAAAAGGATTTAAGTCAAAGGGATTTATATGTACATAGTTTATTTCTCTTCTTACATCAATTTTTGACACATAAAAGATGGAAATAGAATTGCTGTTGGCTCTTAAGTATTTGTTGCAGAAAGATAGAAGACCCAAATCTACACTGCATGCAATTGTGGTGCTCAACTTTGCAATCAGAAGCATGTGTTTACAGTTCTGATCAATCATTTGTGTAATTGGCTCCATGTCGCTAGTGTACAGTATTCATACCTTAGAAAGAATGAAGGTGGCGTTAGCTCACTAACTTGATTGACATATAAGGAACATACACTAATTCAATGCATTCTACAATGACAAGTATCCTCTCTGTAGGGTGTAAAGTACAAGCATTATGTCGGTCTGTCACAGCGTGTGTGTGTGTGTGTGTGTGTGTGTGTGTGTGTGTGTGGCCCTGGGGTCATGCAATATGGAGAGCTATCTCTGCTCCATTACTGCCTGTAGCACTTGGGAGAGCTGGCCCTGCGCCTTGCCTGGGAAACACAGTGGAACTGACCCTGATGGCAGAGGCACAGGTAGCCCCAGGGTGTGGATGCCCAGCCCCTCACAGGCTGCTGCAGCACTTGGGGAGGCGGGTCCTGGGCCTTGACTAGGTAGCACACTGGAGCTGGCTCTGGAGGGGTAGAGGCATATGAGTGTCCCAGAGGGCATGAGAGCAGGAGAGCAGACTCCGCCATCGGCTGATGGTGGCACTGGGTGGCTTTGCCCTGGTGATGCAGATAAGGGAGAGCCATTAGGCTGACCAGCTCATCTGAGACATTTAGGTCCACCCAATTCTATATCATCAGCAAATGGTCGGGATGCATGAAAGAGCAAGTCCTTGCACTCCAAAGCTGCAGGATCTCCATGACACAGGCCGACAGGAGGATAACCAGAAGGAGTCCCAGTGAGGACCCTGTATTGATGATGTCACAGAAGCCAGAGACCTCAAGCCAGACCAAGGACTCATTGCCGTGAACATTTGCAAGTGAAGACGTGCGGGCAGAGGGATAGACTGTGGGACACACGGTGACATTCCACAGCTTCCAAGGTGAAATGGTTTCTATGCTTTGTGTTTTATTTTGGGGGACATTGCAAGGGCAGAGAACTGACAGGAGGGGCTGAGATTAGGACTGGGGCACATAATGTAGAAGTAACAAAGAATAAAAGTTAAACACATGGCCAAAACTGCATTTGAGGTGCTCGATTAATGACTCTGACAGAAAAAATTACAGGGATATAGTTTGGGGGATATATTTAAAATTGAAAATCACTTCATTTTTGGGAGTGTACAACTTGCCTTCTTTTTAAAACTTTGTTATCGATTCTTTGTGAATTTCACATCATGCTCCCCAATCCCGGAGTCTCCTCATCCCTCCACCCTTGCAGCCTCCCTGCCAAAAACTAAACTAAAATAAAATAAAAATAAAATAAAATAAAATAAAATAAAAATAAAAAAATCTCACCATGGGAGCTGCTGTGTGTCTCACAGTATACCCTTCTGTACAAATAGTTTTACTTGTAAATGTTCATTACAATGAGTCATTGGCTTGGTTTGTAGCCTTCCGCTTCTGCTACACTGGCAATACTGGATTCTCACCCACTGGGACTCCTCTTGGATATCCTGTTATCCTGTGTCAGGGAGATCCTGCAGCTTTGAATATGTAGGACTGACCCCTTTGGGGGCTCTAGCAATTCCTAGATGAGGTAGATGCTGAGGTGGGCTAGCTCAATGCCCCGATCTGAGCCTGGGTGGTGGCTGAGTTGAGTTGTTCAGCTTGCAGGCTCTCCTGTGCACAGGACACCAGGGCTAGCTCTCCCACTTTGCCCAGGTGAGGGGCGGGGCTGGCTCTCTGCATGTTGGGAGTGGTGAAGTGCTGAATGGGGGTCTTTCCTCTGCCCACACCAGTTCACTGCTCACAAGGGTCAGGGCCACTGTCCCCCTCTATATCCTCCAACGTCTGTAAGGCCTCTGGTGGTAACATGGGCCAGGGACATGGACACAGCCCCTGATGCTCTAGAGCCACGGACCCAGACATGGGCCTCGGCAGGGCAGCAAGACGAGCTAAGACATCACCATGGCCTCAGGACGCAGTGCAGGCTACTCACAGCAGGCTGCCCTGCACCGCCTTCCATTTCCAGTTACAGCTGACTTCATAGTGCACAAACCATTGTGTTTCTCTTTCCCATAGCTCTAACCCACACTTGCTCATCATAGTGGTGCCTGCCTGCTGCCCTATGGTAGGTGTGCCTCTGGGTGTCTTCTGTGTACCCGCCTGGCAGCAAGCATGGACTGGAGTGTGCAGTTTCACTTACCTGAGTCATTATTTTCCAGCTGGAAGTGTAACCCATCCTAAAGTTTTCATCCAAGGAGGAAGGACTGTGCTTGTAGTTACAGACAACTGTTCACCGATGAACTCTTTCATTACCATGCATGGCATGTCTTCTTTAATCCAGGCCTTGCTTTTCCTTACAAACAACCTGAAACACGTTCTTTTTCATTTATTGAAGCAATTGATGACCTTTCAAGATAACTGTCACAAGTAAAGGGATTTGTTTTAATGGATGCAAAGAACAGACTGTTATTTATTTCACAGTGATTATTTATACTTCTTTAATAATTTTACTCTCTTGCCTGGTGAATAGTGTGGAAATGGTGCTAAGTAAAAATCAGAGGCCAAAGACACTCAAATCATGTGTTGAGTTATCGTGGTTCCTATTGACACAAGGTGACTGAATCAATCTCAGGCTCTAGTGTTCTGTCTTGAGTTTTCCAGTACATCTGACAAACTTTGACTGGAATATCCAGTCCTGCCTTAATTTATTAGATTTCATAATATTTTCACCTCTTAGACATACGTGTAAGATTGATGCTTCCATTAAATATGATCTGTGAAATTGTCTAATAAAGCATAAGGGGCTTACCAGTGAGGCAGGTCTTGGAGTTAAGAAAAGTCACGTGATTATACCAGGTCTCTCACAATTGACCACATGTAACCTTGTACTGCCTGCCGATCTTGTTCTGCTCACTGTGCAGGAAGCTCTAGACACTAACCATGTTAACATCTGTAACGAGAGATGGTGAAGACATCACCTTACACATTTGTGTTACTTTAGTTTGAGTTTATTCTTACATATATGTCTGTTTATCTGCACGTGTGTCTCTACAAGTGCTTGGAGAAGCTTGCAGAAGACAAAAGAGGGCATCAGATGGCATGGAGCTGAAGTGCAGGTGGTTATGAGCCTGCCAATGTTGCTCAGCTACTCTGCAAGCGATTTTACTTGCTGCGCCATCATCTCCAGCCCCTGTAGAGATATTTTATTAGGCATCTGTTGTCTATAGTTACCTTTGGTGCTCTCCACCACTATGTAGTCCAACATATGAGATAACCAGATATATAAAATATGGTTTGCGGCACTTAGCATTCCCTGCAGGTAGCAGCACCATTTAATTTATGCATGCATGCCGACTCCTGTCCTCGGGCTCTCTCTTCTCCTTTTCATTAAAGAAGTGCCGCAAATACCAAATATATACTGAAAATACCAGAGGAAACTTTGTTTTCTTATAAATTTGATTGCACAAAATTTTCGTTGTGTAGCTATTTCCAGCATAATGAATATAAAAATAATTCTGTGGGGGAAAATAATATGTTCAGTGAAACAAATGTACTCCCTCCACCACCACCACCACCACCACCACCACCCCCGTACATAAATTATTTTATCCATGACAGCATACTTGTGTGGGTTAAGACAAGCTATTAAAAGTTTCCCTGGGGTGGAAGTTCTGAGTTAAGGATGCATTTTTGTGATGCAACACACTGTAGAACTGGTGTGTGTGTGTGTGTGTGTGTGTGTGTGTGTGTAAAGTTGACTGGAAGTCAATTACTTTGATTTTGGGCAGCTTATGTTTGTATGCTACCTAGAAAGGGTTAACTCAAAGGTTGACAGTTGCCAAGGTCAAAATTAGCCCATCTTTAAAAACATTGGAGCAAATGCCATCTTTTAAATAAATCTGGGGTCTGGAGAGCTAGCTCAGGAATTAAGAACATTGTTCTTACAGAGGAGTCAGGTTTGATCCCTTGCACCCACACAGTGGATTCACAACCATTCGTAACTCCAGTTACCAAATCAGATTTGATGACTTCTGACTCCCACAAGCACCAGGCACACACCCTGTACATATATATGCACATAAAATAAATCAAACTTTAACAAGTGAGCCAGTGGTGTGCTTGTGAGTCCACATTGGGAGATTTGTGCAACTGACGTTATGTGGCTGGTTGTGAAAGAGAGAACCTAACTCAGTATACCTTGCATACAAAGAGTGGCAGATTGGAGAAATTTTCTGCTGTCCATTTTTAACTGGTTCCTGTACCTTTTCAAGCCTTATGAAGGACATTATTGCTTCAGGAATAGCAGGAGATGTTCACTTGATGTAGAGGTTTGTTCTAAGCTTGCAAACTATGAAATCCACAACCTCTGAATCTGAAAGTCTTCTTGCTGATGAGTTCTTTTGTCCTGAGTGTGAGCTCCATATGCTCTGAGGTTACTTTAGCATGAGGAACTGTGTTCATAGTTTTCATAAAATAAGCTGTCACCTTATAAAGGGCCAGATGTTATGTCTGACTCTGATGCTTTCTTCAGCCCTCACAGAGGTTAGTGTAGAAGGTACCAGCATGCTTTAATAACCCTCACTTTCCCAGACATTTCCCCCATTAGAAGTGTGATTCTTCATAGAGCTGACCTTTGGCTTATGTTTCTAAGTGTGCTGAAGCTCTGTCATGAGGCCCCTTTAGTCCTCCAGTCAGAAGAAGCAGTGTCACCTATTTGGAGCCTGGGCTAGGTGCCCATGATGTGGTTAGGTCAGTCATGAGGTTGGTGCTGTCACAGTGGGTGCTGTCACCTTTCAGAGTGACAAGGCACTCTCTGCTCGCCCTGCTCACTACCCTGAGAAGGGGCAGCACAGTGGATACTGCCATCCCTCAGGGTCACACAGGGTTCTGTACTCATCTAGCACACTGCCTCAGGTAGTTTCATCTTCAGTAAAATGAATTTAACCAAAATGCAGCTCTGGGAGTTGCATACAGCGGCATGCAAGCAATCGAAAGTTGTGCATGGTCAATATCCTGAAAATTCTCACCGCTTGTAGGCCACTCCAGGGGTGCTGGGACCAGCCTCTTTATAGATAGAATGTAGAGGATCGAGAGTTCAAATCCAACTTTTTGAGACAATCAATTCCATATCTTTGTCTATTTCCCATAACTTCCCCTCATCTATATTGCTAAACTATTGACCTGTAGCAGTTTAACTTCTATAATAAATGATTGTCATTGATGCTGCTTGTGTAACTGTTCTCTGTCTCTCACTGTGTAACCGTGGTCCAAGGACTGATGCAAATGCATGGCTAATATATCAGCGGGCTCTCAGAACTGTGTTAGTTCACTTCTTCATGTCAGGATCAGCAATTGTGTTGGGAGGGTTTGTTTTCCAGCGTCATTGTGTGATTGGCTGACATATGTAAATGAGAAGACCTACTTCTCATGATACATGAAGGGGATACAGTATCTCGGGTTCATTTTTACAGACAGATATATAGGAAAAACAAGAGGGGAGACTGGTTTCTTCTCTATGCTTGTTTTCTTCAGGATCATGTGTTTGTCCATGGATATGTGTTGAGAAGCAGAACACTAATTTCAGAGAGTGCTAGTCACAGACCCATCTTTGTTACGATGCTATTCCATGTCCAGCTTGATTTCTATACCATTGTTGACAATTTGGCTGCTTGATAGCCTAGCTACCCAACTGAAGATTCCCAGGAAATTACACAAGTGGGAAAATTGGCCTCTTTGAAAAAGGCCCTCAGTGCCCTTTAAGTGTTCATGTCCTGAATTGCAGGGGAGAAAAGTGTAGATGGATGCAGTGGACAGAAACTATGTCAGAAGGACTGAACACTGTTAGGTCCTAGACTGAGAAATTTGACTGAGTATTTGAGCCTTTATGAGGGAGACTAATGCCTTTCCATCCTTACCATATTAAGTTTGAAGCATGAACTCCTCTTTGAATTAAATGAAATAGAAACTTAAGGAAAGCTATCATTTAAAAAAAACTGGAAATGAGTAACTGATGGATTCTGAACCCTAGGCAAAAGTGCACGCATACCAAAACGTTTGGTTTCATTACTCAGGTTATAATTTATATTCAGACATAGTCTGCTGTGTGTGATTTACTATTCAGAACGCAATCAAATCATCTTTGTTTGATAGATTGGTATTTTGAGTTTTCATAACAAAAGCTTTTCTGCACACTATTGCCCGACTCCCTTCCGACTTGGTATTTGAAACTAGATAATGGGATATCTTATAAATATAACACAGGCTTCTCCAGGGTGAGCCCAGGACCTGCATGGATCATCTGAAATGAAAGCCATCTCCCAAGCAAGGAGGGAATGCAGAGAAAGTGACGTTGGCTCTGGCATCTGATAATACTCACCTGCAATTGCTTGGGCAGAGACTACCCTTCCGGCATTGCCAAGGACTTCTGAAATTGTTGAAATGCATTTTTTTGATCACTTTCCCAAATGGTCCTGTATAACTATAGTCTTCATGGAAACTACCCAGGGATGGAGAAGTAAGAAAATCTATTCCAAGCACGTGCAACAGTATTCATGTGAAACGAACACATATTGGATATATAAGAAAATAAGCTGGATTTGGGCTTTTATTGTTCTTGTTGTTACTGCTCGGCAATGACAATTTTTACAGGTTTTATTCTTTAAGTTAGGAGGAAATGCCAGTGTGAAGAATAATAGTAGCATAAAGTAAGTTGGGCTGGTGAACTGCTCAGCAGGTGAAGATTCTTGCCTTCCAGCCTGGTGACCCAAGTTTGATCCCCAGGACCCATGTGATAAAAGGAAATAATTATCTCTATCACATTTCCTCTGACCTCCAGAGAAGCACTCTGCCATGCACACATCTCTATCACACATACACATACAAAAATGAATAAATGTAAAACAAAGAAACCCAGCGTCTAACACGGTGCTTGGTATCCAGCAGGTTCTGGGCAGTTTCCGTTTTCTTCTGGAAACTTAGATAATCTATCCCACTGGTCAACTATGATGTTGTCTAGATGACAGCAAGCACTACATTGGAAGGCGATAAATCCAAATGCATGATCGTAGCCTTTGATGGGCCTGCTTCATTTCAGATCTTAGCAAAATGTTTATTTCAGGCTAATATGTCCTGACATACTGAGGAGGTGTTTTAAGCCAAAATATTTAAATTGCAGCTGCTCATGATTGATAAGTTGTCAGAGGGCCATGTGTAAATGACTGTGCTGGTGACAAGCTACTGCAGATCAGGGATTTGAACAGAAGAGGAAGCAGTAGACGGAAGACAGTAGCCAGCACTGCCTTCACTCTATAAAGAGAGGAGCAGAAGAACAGAAAAAGAGGTCAGAATTTAAATAAACCACATGATTTAAGTCTTTGACTTTGTGAGACGGGACATTTGGCCTAGCTTTCTGACAGTGGCTTCTGACTGGGCAACCCTGGCCTTGGCTCCTTTCTCTTCATTTTTCTTTTCTGTTATTTTACTTTTTCCCATTTTGGAGGGTTTTTTGTTTGTTTGGCTTAGTTCCATGGTCAAATTTTGGAATATCCTAAACTCTCACCAGCTAGTGAGATGATATTAGAGGAAAAAGTAGAGTTTATGCAAAAGAAATAAATTGCCACATGAGACCCTGGCTCTTCCTCTTCCTCAAGGTGCCGCTTCGCCTCACTGGGTTCTTTCCAGCTGTCACCATCAGGTGATGGAGCTGCAGGTGAGTGTTCAGCACGGCATCTTCAAGGACATGGGAGGAAGAGAATGGCAGTCAGAAAATACACTTGACCTCTACCGCTCTCCCAAGCAAAATCATGCTCGTGGTGACTAAGGCCAAGCCAGATATTAGAACATTGAAGGTTAATCCGTTAGTAATTAGCAAAGACTGATATTTTTCAGATTCACTAAAAATGTTGTTAATGAAGAAATGGCTTCTCAATTTCTGAGAAATTATGTAGCCTTGGGGATCTTTTGGATTTCAGGGTATAACCAAGGACATTTACCAATATTAGGAAGCGAACATCCCCACATGTTCTAAATCTGTTGGGGACTCTAATCACAGATTGTATTCAGAGGGCCTGTGCAAATCCTGAAGATGAAAATAATTAAACTATATTAAGGTTCTATACTGAATGATTCAGCAGCATCTATTTCTATATGAATATTAATAACATTTCATGGAATAACAGATGTTCATTTATCTTTTTTTCTGGTATAGCTATTCCTAGTCAAATGTGTAAACAAAAATGTATATTTTCTCATTTGCTTGTTTACTAATTTTGGCCTCCTATTAACTCTTTTGTGTTTTATTTATTCTGTGACTTGTATTCAGAATTATGCAACTGCAACTGCTACTCTAAAAGTGACTGTGTAGGAAAAAAGGTGCTATTATTTGCCTGGTGGGTTTTCTAACATGCTATTTGAGAGATGCTACACCAAGCTCCTGTTGTTGCCTTTGCCTGAGAAGGCCATTGGACCAGATGGTGATTCCCATTTGAGAACCTAGGTTCCATACTCAAGTATAGTGATTCCCCTAGGACTGAAGTTCATTGTTACTCTTAATTAAAATTTATATTTTAGATCCTCATAGGAAACTCCCTTCTACTACTTCAATTCAGGAACTAAAAGATACCATTTCTTTTTTTTACTGCACAGTTGCTAGGTAAGAAACCAGAACGGGGAAGTGGGAAGGGGTGGGAGGGAGGACAGGGGAAGAGAAGGGGGCTTACGGGACTATCGGGGAGTGGGGGGGCTAGAAAAGGGGAAATCATTTGAAATGTAAATAAATTATATCGAATAAAAAAAATAAAAAAAAAAGAAATCTGGTTGTCCTGTATTATACATATATACATCATATACATATCTATGTACACACACACACACACAGCGGGAAGCTTCTTTAGGGTTGCACAGAAGTGTCTATTGGGTGTGATCTAGTCAGGCCCTTTCTTTCTCCCTTTCCCAATTCCCAGCCCCATGCCCAGAGCTGTCCTATAACTGACACCAAATGCTTTCAAATCTCACTCTAGATGTAATACATTTCTGTTCTTAGCAACTGTTTATAATTTATGAACCAAAGTTCTAAAAGCAACTGAACTTAGCAGGAACACCATAGCTAGAGCAGAAGTATTGGGAATATCCTTGGGACAGTGTCCCAGGTGTTTGTGTTCTGGCTGTTTGGTGCCTGAGAGCCAAGCAGTCCAACGTGTCTAGTGATAAGAACACATATTAAAGCCATTTCATCTCAGGATAATTCTGTCAATTTAAAATCTTTGCAGATGGCATTTCACTGTGCACCTTTGACACAGTGGAAATTCTTTCTGTGGTAGGCACCCCTGGAGGTGTAAGGCAGGTCCTGTCTCTGTCTCTGTGCTGAGATCACAGGCGTGCTCCACCATGTCAGCTGAGTCTTTGCTAGATAAAATACCCATAGTTCTTTTGAACTTGGGCACTTACTGATTCTCTTCTTTGTGGTGGACAGTGCTCCTTAACAGTGTCCCAGATGTCATTATCCCTTAAAATGTTTAATAGTGAGGTGAACAACAAAAAATAAGTATAAAATTTCTGGAAGAAAAGTTTCACAAAATTATATACTTATAATGCATACATAAAATTGTTTGGATATAGAACATTCATGTGATATTTAACCCAACTTTCACAATAGTAATTATGAAAGTTAATTGAAAAATAATTATCTGGGTGGTGGTGGCGCACGCCTGTAATCCCAGCACTCTGGGAGGCAGAGGCAGGTGGATTTCTGAGTTCGAGGCCAGCCTGGTCTACAGAGTGAGTTCCAGGACAGCCAGGGATATACAGAGAAACCCTGTCTCAAAAAAACCAAATCAGAAGAAGAAGAAGAAGAAGAAGAAGAAGAAGAAGAAGAAGAAGAAGAAGAAGAAGAAGAAGAAGAAGAAGAAGAAAAGAAAAATAATTATCTAAAAGTAATAGCTAATAATAACTAACACAAGTCTCTGTAAGTGATATATTACAACCACATTCACATACCATTTTATCAAAATTTATTAACATGGATTCACAGCCATGGAAAATACTTGGCGAGAATCTCTCAGGGTATGAGAAGTTTCAATATTTGCCATGTTCACTTGCAAGTGTCCTCGCAGAAGAAGTGTACAAGATATATACTGAGTGGTTCATTTTAAGGAATTGTTTGCAGGGGTGTGAGGTTGGTGTGGGATGTTTATAATCTGTTGGTCAGACTACGGGAGTGGAAGTTGGTACTCTTAACACAGAGGCTGAAAACCTCATGTAGAGATAGTCTTTCTCTGAAAGTCTTGGGTCATCCATAAAGCCTTTCAAATGAGTGAAGCCCATTTCAGAGGGTCTAGAACAGCCATATACTAAAGTCTGAATTAGGACTCTGAACCTCACCCATAAAGCATCTACAGAAAAGCTACTATAGTAGTGTAACCAAATAAATGGGATATATATGTGTGTGTGTGTGTGTGTGTGTGTGTGTGTGTGTGTGTGTGTGTGTGAAGTTGGCTATGCTATGGTTCCCATTTATTTATATAGCTATCCCACTGAAGAGCAGAAATGGACAGAAGATCATGCCCCCATGAAATCTGAGTATATATAATAAATTGCTTATGTAACATTGGGGGAGGCCACTGGCTAACCTGACAGAAACCCAGGGACAGTTTCCAGACAAGAGTGAAAGGGGACAGGAAGTGTGTTACAGATGTCCTCACGTCCTCCTTGCTGTGTGCTTGCAAACCAGAACGTAATGAGCAAAAGCATGAAAATGTTTTTCTCTAAGGAAGCAAACCTCAAATCTGGGTAGAACTGGGACAACTGATCTGGGCACTGGCAGATGGGAGTGAAGCCTGTTCGAATGCCCCATTGCCTCATTTAGTCTTCAGAACAAGGCTGCAGCCTGACGGGAAGCTCACGTTCTGTTCCTGCTAAGCCAAAGTATGGGGAGCATAGCTCACACATACAGACACTCCCATACCTGTGCTCACACATGCAGACACTCCCATACCTGTGCTCACACATGCAGTTACTCCCGGACCTGTGCTCACACATGCAGACACTCCCAGACATGTGCTCACACATGCAGACACTCCCATACCTGTGCTCACACATGCAGACACTCCCAGACATGTGCTCATACATGCAGACACTCCCAGACATGTGCTCACACATGCAGACACTCCCATACCTGTGCTCACACATGCAGACACTCCCAGACATGTGCTCATACATGCAGGCACTCCCAGACATGTGCTCACACGTGCAGACACTCCCAGAACTGTGCTCACACATGCAGACACTCCCAGACATGTGCTCACACATGCAGTTACTCCCAGACATGTGCTCACACATGCAGACACTCCCAGACATGTGCTCATACATGAAGACACTCCCAGACATGTGCTCACACATGCAGACACTCCCAGACCTGTGCTCACACATGCAGACACTCCCAGGCCTGTGCTCCCACATGCAGACACTCCCAGACCTGTGCTCACACATGCAGACACTCCCAGACATGTGCTCATACATGCAGGCACTCCCAGACATGTGCTCACACGTGCAGACACTCCCAGAACTGTGCTCACACATGCAGACACTCCCAGACATGTGCTCACACATGCAGACACTCCCAGACATGTGCTCACACATGCAGACACTCCCAGACATATGCTCACACATGCAGTTACTCCCAGACATGTGCTCACACATGCAGACACTCCCAGACATGTGCTCATACATGAAGACACTCCCAGACATGTGCTCACACATGCAGACACTCCCAGACCTGTGCTCACACATGCAGACACTCCCAGGCCTGTGCTCCCACATGCAGACACTCCCAGACATGTGCTCACACATGCAGACACTCCAAGGTGACCTTGCATTTCCTCTTAAATAGACTATAAAGTCAAACCTCCAAGATATTTGATAAATACATTTTTGAAAAGGCAGATCTGCCTCACAAAAACATCCCAAAGAATTCAAGGAACAGAAAACCACTTTGACATTTTTGACACCTTTGACAATTATTGCTTAATAACATTAATTCTGTTATTAACTCCAAAGATTTCAAAAGATAATACATTAATAAAATAATAACAAGATACAGTGCAGAATGGAAGGAACACTGTGGGGAATTTTATGTGTACAATTAAAAAATAATAAACCTTTTGTGTCTGCAAATGTACACTTAACTAATATGTTCTAGTTTGAAACTTTTAAATTTGGAAAGTTTAAAAAACAGAAGAAAACATATCCCCAAAAGGTAAATAGTTTATAAATGAGTTAAAATATTGGACACATTATAATTTATATATATACTCAAACATATAGCAATTTAAAATTTCATTTAAAAAGAAGAGAAAGTATAGAAGGAAAAAAACCAACAAACTAGAAAAGAATTATAAAACAGTTTTTTAGATACAAAACATACAGGATCTTTTTAATTAAAAATTCCTACTGAGTCTTGAATAAAATAAGAAAACACCCACAGCTGGGTAACCACTGTGAGATTTCATGACCAAAAATAATCAGAAAGTACTAACAATTTCCAGGCAGAATTTTTTTTAAAAACTTACAGCTATTCTCTGACAGATAGTGTGTGTGTATGTGTGTCTATGTGCCTTTGTGTATTTGTGTGTATCTTTGTGTATGTGTGTGTCTCTAAATGTGTATCTTTGTGTGTCTGTGTGTGTGTTTGTGCATGTCTCTATGTCTCTGAGTGTGTTTGTACGTGTCTCTGTGTCTATGTCTCTCTCTGTGTGTATCTGTGCATGCATCTGTCTGTGTGTGTGTGTGTGTGTGTGTGTCTGTGTGTATGTCCATTGTAATGAAGTTCTTAATCAATGATAAATCATGCTCGAAGAGTGTAAAGTTTTTTTCCTTTTTTTTAAAAATTTGATATATTCTTTATTTACATTTCAAATGTTATCCCCTTTCCCAGTCCCCCCCCCCATTGCCCCTATCCAATCCTCCCTCTCCCTATTTCTATGAGGGTGCTCCTCCACCCACCTCAATCCCACCTCCCAGTCTTGATGCTCCTACATTGGAACATCTATCGAGCCTTCATAGGACAGAGGACTTCTCCTTTTAAAGCAAATACTAAAAGGAAAATACCAGCTAGTGGTGGAAGAGTAAGCAATTAGTTCATTTGTCTATACAGGATTTTATTCAGTAGTGTTTTTTACAGACTTGTGAAATGTGTTTTTACAGTGTTCAAAACATACTATACCAAACCAAACACAAACTCCACATATATCCTAATCAGTGTTAAGCAAAATGACCCATTTCTGCTGAACAAAGAGGGTTGACTCCTGTTAGCAATTTTATTTATTTATTTATTTTATTCGATATAATTTATTTACATTTCAAATGATTTCCCTTTTCTAGCCTCCCCACTCCCCAAAAGTCCCGTAAGCTCCCTTCTCTTCCCCTGTCCTCCCACCCACCCCTTCCCACTTCCCCGTTCTGGTTTTGCCGAATACTGTTTCACTGAGTCTTTCCAGAACCAGGGGCCACTCCTCCTTTCTTCTTGTACCTCATTTGATGTGTGGATTATGTTTTGGGTATTCCAGTTTTCTAGGTTAATATCCACTTATTAGTGAGTGCATACCATGATTCACCTTTTGAGTCTAGGTTACCTCACTTAGTATGATATTCTCTAGCTCCATCCATTTGCCTAAGAATTTCATGAATTCATTGTTTCTAATGGCTGAATAGTACTCCATTGTGTAGATATACCACATTTTTTGCATCCACTCTTCTGTTGAGGGATACCTGGGTTATTTCCATATAGGCATAGATGAGAGTGAAGATTTACAACTTAAAGGGCCAGCAAATATCTTCAATAAAATTATGGAAGAAAACTGTTAGCAATTTTAAAGAGTAGTTTCACTGGGTGCAGTTGAACTTCCTGAAGTCTGGCTCTAAACTGCTTTCCATTGGCACATCTCTGAGCTTTCTTGTCTTTCTTGGGACATGACTTCATTTCTTCCTTTGCCTGTCTGTTGCTAGGGTGTCAGCCCCCTTAGTTGCTTTATATTTGAACTGCCCATCATGTGCCCAGTTCTGTTTTTTGTGGGTGGTGATTTTTATCTTTTTTTTAATTATATATTTTTATTTTCTATATTCTTTGTTTACATTCCAGATGATTTCTCCTTTCCCAGTCCCCCCCTCCCCATATGTCCCATAAGCCTTCTTCTCTCCACTCATTCTCCAATCACCTCTCTCCTTTTTCTCTGTCCTGATACTCCCCTCCAATGCTAGATCAAGCCTTTCCAGGATCAGGACCTTCTCCTTACTTCTTCATGGGAGTAATTTGTTATGCTAATCGTGCCTTGGGTATTCAGAGCTTCTGGGCTAATTTATATCCACTTATCAGAGATTGCATTCCATGTGTATTCTTCTGTGATTGGGTTGGATCTAACCATTTGCCTAAAAATTTCGTGAATTCATTGTTTTTAATTGCTGAGTAGTATTCCATTGTGTAAATATACCACATTTTCTGTATCCATTCCTCCATTAAGGGACATCTGGGTTCTTCCCAGCTTCTGGCTATTATAAATAAGGCTGCTATGAACATAATGGAGCATGTGTCTTTATTGCATGCTGGGGAATCCTTTGGGTATATGCCCAGGAGAGGTATAGCAGGGTCCTCCAGAAGTGTCATGTCCAGTTTTCTGAGGAACCACCAGACTGATTTCCAAAGTGGTTGTACCATCTTATAACCCCACCAGCAGTGGAGGAGTGTTCCTCTTTCTCCACATCCTCACCAACACCTGCTGTCTCTTGAGGTTTTAACCTTAGCCATTCTGACTGGTGTGAGGTGAAATCTCAGGGTTATTTTGATTTGCATTTCCCTAATGACTAATGATGTTGAGCATTTCTTAAGGTGCTTCTCAGCCATCCGAATTTCTTCAGGTGAAAATTCTTT
This sequence comes from Apodemus sylvaticus, assembly GCF_947179515.1. Taxonomy (NCBI): domain Eukaryota; kingdom Metazoa; phylum Chordata; class Mammalia; order Rodentia; family Muridae; genus Apodemus; species Apodemus sylvaticus. Next base: position 5,105,187 of record NC_067479.1, on the reverse strand, counting down.
GTTTATCTCTGTACCCCATTTTTAATAGGGTTATTTGGTTCCCCGGGGTCTAACTTCTTGAGTTCTTTGTATATATTGGATATTAGCCCTCTATCAGATATACGGTTGGTGAAAATCTTTTCCCAATTTGTTGGTTGCTGTTTTGTCCTTTTGACAGTTTCCTTTGCCTTACAGAAACTTTGTAATTTTATGAGATTCCATTTGCCAATTCTTGATCTTAGAGCATAAGCTATTGGTGTTCTGTTCAGGAACTTTCCCCCTGTGCCCATATCCTCAAGGGTTTTCCCCAGTTTCTTTTCTATTAGTTTCAGTGTGTCTGGTTTTATGTGGAGGTCCTTGATCCATTTGGAGTTGAGTTTAGTACAAGGTGATTTTTATCTTGTAAATGAAATCTAACCTAATGGATCAGGCATTCTTCAAGCTAACAAATACATGTTGAGTCCTATGTTTGACATCTGTGGGTGTCTGAGACTGTAGGGAAGGGAGAGAAGGAAGTATTCATGGTAAGAGGAAATGGGCCTTAATTCCCCTTGGTTCCAAAGGAATTGCTTTTCATGCTGGAAAAGGCCATTTAGGAAACAGTTTCCTTCTGGCTTAAAATAGATGTTACCCTTCTCCTGGACCCAGTGATTCCCTCCTGTTTAGCTGAATTTAATTCTTAGGCAGAACAATGGCTTAACGAGTGAAAACTCTTTTCTCACGCAGGACAAGGGCATCAGGACTCTGAGTCACACGGGGCTCAAAGGAAGGAGCACCATTTCTGCTCTAGGAGATATACTTGCCTCATGGAATAAAATGGTCACAATTAAGTATACATGGTTTACTCACAAAACGGTTTTGAACAGATAATTAGCAGAATAATTTTTAGCTGATTTCCTGAAAAGAAATGTGTTGGATAATAATCAGCTGTTTTAAATAGTTGGTTTGATCTATCAATCAAAATTACCATCTAACAAAAGAAGCACTATACTTACCAAAGTCACAACATTTCTCTCCTGACAGCTGGCTTGGTGTGCTATTAAAACCAGCTTTCCACTTTGTTTGCATCTCCTCGACGACACCGTGCACAGTTTAAGACAGGTGAAATGTTAATTACTGGCCTGACAATGTAGAGAATGACTAATAGAATAATGTGGTAGCTCATTGAGATTCTACAGAATGTATAGACAAATCCTAATTATGGTATTTAAGGATAAAAATAGAAGGAGCTAGATTTTAAATAACTACTGAAAGTGGTTAAATATACAGTTTAACTTGCCTTAGTAGTTTTTTTTCCCCCAAGAACAAAAATAAAATTCATCATTATTGAGCCCACAAATAATGGGAAGGAAAGTTAGTCAAAATTTAGTATTCAGAGCACTCCATTATATAGTACATACTTTGTGGATTTAAAAGGAGTCCCCAATGGCCAAATTGCTTATAATTTTTCAAGTAGCGAACAGAAATCCCAGGAAATAAACATTGAAAAAGAATGCTGGGCTGAGCGACTCTGTCAGTGTGGTGCATTTTGTGCAAGCATGCTTGATGCACCCCTGCATATCAGTAGCACTAGCATTCGGCGTAGCAATGGGGAGACAGCGCAGAGACAGGAAGATCTCTGGAGCTCCTAGCCAATCAGTTCACCCAAGCAGCAAGCCCCTGGACCAGTGAGAAACACTGTCTCAAAATAGAAGAGCGAAGCAAAAATGGAAGAGACCTGAGGTCATCCTTGATCTTTCTGTGTATACACTTGCACACTCTTTCAGCATACACACATTCACACTCACACAAAGTCACACACAAACACATTCGTACACAGAAACACACATTCACACATAATCTCACATACATACACATACACACACATTCACACACTCACATGCACATTCACACACATACATTCACACATTCACACAAATATTCACACACACATACACTCACACATACACATTCACACACACACACACACACACACACACACACTCACACACACTTGAAAAGACACTGAAGAAAACAGCACATTATTGGATACGTCATTGGAGTCCACAGGCAGATGAACTGAAGTAATGAAGAGGAAGATGCTGAGATGAGACGTTCAGTATGGAATTAAAAATCCAGCTGAAGTCAGTTAGAAGCAGCATTAGCTCAACCGCATCTGAGCTCTGAGGGAAAGAGGAAGACAGGCAAGGTTGCTAAAGAAGACCCAACCTACATTCCCTTTGCCTTCTTCCCTAGCCTGGGAGACCAATATGGTGGCTTCGTATCCTGTGTGGACCTTTAGGATCAATAATTCCATGTTCACATATTTTAAAAGAAACATTGCCAACAGTATGCAAATAATCTAAATGAATAATGTTAACCAACATCACGTATTCCTTCAAAGATTATAAAGCCCGGTGTTGAACCTCTCAGAGTGCTGAGAGGGTTTCCTGCTCCTTTCTAGCAGATGCCACTGTGGTGGTTTGTATGTGCTTGGCCCAGGGAGTGGCACTGTTAGAAGGTGTGTCCTTGTTGGAGTTGGTATATCACTGTAGGCGTGGGCTTTAAGACCCTTGTCCTAGCTGCCTGGAAGCCAGTCTTCCCCTAGCTGCCTTCCAAACTAGACTGGAAATCTCAGCTTCTCCAGCCCCTTGTCTGCCTGGATGCTGCCATGCTCCCACCTTAATGATAATGGACTGAACCCCTGAACCTGTAAGCCAGCCCCAACAAAATATTTTTCTTTATAAGAGTTGTCTTGGTCATGGTGTCTGTTCACAGCAGTAGAACCCTAATTAAGGGTTGATGCCAACCTCCTTGGGCATCAACACAGAGTAGAATGCACAGTCCATTTCTCTATTATACATCTACACAGTGAAATCAGTTGCTTATGAATACAGAGAAAAAGAAGTACAGAGGTTACTATTTGTATTTATGTGTGTGTGTGTGTATGTGCATACATGTGTATTCATGTTTGCATGAATACAGGTACACTTCTATATTCAGGTGCATGTGGAACTAGAGGACAATCTCAGACACTTAGGAACAGTATCTGCTTTATTCTTGAGGTAGAGTTTCTCACTCGTCTGAACTTGCTAAATCAGGGAGTCTGACTGGACAGGGAACCACAGCAAAACCTCTATCTCCCCTCATTCAGTACTGAGATTGTATGCATGTGTCACTGGTCATGTCTCTTCTACATAGGTCCTGGTAGCCAGATATCAAACACAGGTCCTGCTGATTGTGAGGCAAAGCTCTTAGTGACTAATCTAGAACTCAGCGATGAGGTTACAATGCTTTAGTTTTAGAGGAGAGGCAGGAGAAATAAAGATCATTTGATTTAAACCTCTTTAAGGGGCTTTTAAATGTTACCCATAAAATACCATGAGTACCCAATCTCAAGGCATGTTAGTAGGAAACCAGGAAAAGGAGATGAAAGATGAACAGGGTAGGAGACCTGGGCAATTCAATTAAATTCTGGAAGGCAGGAGTTGCGTGTCATCAATGATATACATGAATGTGGTTTTAAGCTATAAAAGTTAATAATGCATAAGGTGTTGCTATTGTTACTTTCTTCCCATTCAGTGCCTCTGTGGCTTCTTTCTTTGTTTTATGAAATGATGGACCTCTGGAATCTTCAATATCCAATATCTTCCCAGACTAAAGTATGTATGCTATCGATCGCAGTTGCTCCCTGACTTGTACCTATTAACTTTAAAATCAAATTCTAATACTTGGCTCTGGTACCAGGAAAAGTGTTTGCTTCCAAACTGCCAGCGGAGTGTCTTTGGAATAACTTTCACTAAGGATGGACCTTGTTAATGTTCTATTGACACTGGTCTCGCCCTCCATGGACACTGTTACTTGGATGCCTGTGAACTGTGTTTAACCAATGGCATGGGGAACTGTGTTAGAGTGTTAACCCCAGACACAGTTCTTCTTATCTGTGTCCATTGAGGTTGTGAGACAAGGAACCAACCTGTAATTTTCCAGTGCATCCTAATTAAAAGTGCAGAATGAAAGTGAGGCTGTGTACTCATCACACACACTTAGCCTGACCCAGCACATGCTCTCTGTTTGACATAAAATAGTCACAAATGTTTGTATATTTATAAAGTGGGGATCACAAAAGAAAACGCAGTAAAGTCCCAAATTTTGATCTTACCCTATCTCAACTGAAAACTGCTCCATCATGCTCCTTGTGTTGGAATTACTTTATTTCAAGGGTATCTTTTGTTACAAAGAGCATGGCTTCAGAATGTTAACACCAGTCCTTTCCACAAAATGGTTGGAAAGAAGCATTTCCTAAGTAACCCTAAACATCTTGGGCAGCTCTGTATTCTATTCCCTGTCCAGAGCAGAAAGAAGTCAAGGTATCTGTTGATGCTTTCCATGTCTCTGGTTATCGTTAAGCAGATCATATAGCAGTCTATGTTTGACATCCTATAGTGACCATCCCCTGCTCTAGAATAAGTCCTGATATGGAAGTCAGCTTTTCTCTATGCGCAGGTGCATAGAGACATAACATAAAGGTTCCTTTCCCAAATCTAGCTCCAAATCCCTTACCAAACGCAAATATCAGCAGCTAGACGAGACAATTTAGAAGCTGTGACATCATAATTCTAGGTTGACAAGCTGGGCTGTGGTAGCGCACGCCTGTAATCCCAGCACTCAGAGGCAGAGGCAGGCGGACTTCTGAGTTCAAGGCCAGCCTGGTCTACAGAGTGAGTTCCAGGACAGCCAGGGCTATACAGAGAAACCCTGTCTTGAAAAAAACAAATCCAAAAAGCCAAATAATTAATAATAATAATAATAATAATAATAATAATAAATAATAATAATAATAATAATTCCAGGTTGATAAACCGTAACCTGGTGAGGAGCAGAGTCAAAAGCTACGATGGTTGAGCTGACGCTGAAGCAGTACCAAGAGTCTGCACTGGATCTGACATGCTTCCCTTGAGCTGAAGACTCTGAGAATTGAGAACTCCCAAACAAGAAACCAGGTCTAGCACATGTAAGAGTTAATTCCACAGAGTTTAGCATGCAAGAAGCCAGAAATCTGAGAACAAGACAAACCTGTGAAGACTGGAACGTTGATCCCCAAGGAGACTGAGTCAGAGGACAGGAGGCGGAAGAAGCCATCCCACTTCCTAAATGAATGTCCCACTGGGTTTTATGCATAGCTTGATGTCTCCAGTGGGGACAGAAATGAAGCTCTGAAAAGTTGAAGCTGTTGGGATTTTCCTAGGGTATCAACTGGTTTCCTTTAAGAATCCATTTAAGCATGATCATTTCATTAAGAGACTCTGGGCACTGAGAAATTAATTTATGTTTGTTGCAGTCTTAGGTGCAGTGCTAGCACATATGTCCTCTGCTCTCACATACTCTCGATCTCTCATCATTGGCTCCCCACATTGGGGTAGCACCTTTACTTCAGCTGATGAATCTGTGTTGCAATACCATCAGCACCCAAAGTCCACAAGTGACATCACGGCATCCTCCGGATGTGGCACATTTGATGTAGGAGTGTAGCAAGGCAGTTCTCACCTGTTGTACCAGCTCCCTGAATGATTTCACTGTTTCATAATTCCTTTTATCATGATGAGTGATGGCCCCTTTCTCCTCTTTGATCTCTTAGGAGTCTGAAAGTCGAATGGGAACACAACTAGAAGTAACTTTTAGAAGCGTAAGTTGACATGGACCGAGTTGATCACCTTTTCAGTATGATTTTGAGTCAGATCCTTGTGGGTGCCATTGATCAAAGATTGGCCTAAAGCCTTTTTCTGTTTTTCTTTCTTTTTTTTTTTGTTTTTTGTTTTTGATATTTTTATTATTTTTATTAGATATTTTCTTTATTTACATATCAAATGTTATCCCCTTTCCTGGTTTCCCCTCCAAAAACCCCTGTCCTATTACCCCTCCCCTGCTCACCAACCCATCCACTCCTACTTCTCTGTCCTCACATTCCCCTGTACTGGGGCATCGAGCCTTCACCAAGGGCTTCTCCTCCCATTAATGTACAACAAGGCCATCCTCTGCTACACATGCAGCTGGAGCCATTGGGTCCCTACATGTGTAGTCTTCGGTTAGCGGTTAAGTCCCTGAGAGCTCTGGGGGAGGAATCTGATTAGTTGATATTGTTCTTCCTATGGGGTTGGAAACCCCTTCAGCTCTTTCGGTCCTTTCTCTAGCTCCTCCATTGGGAACCTTGTACTCAGTCCAATGCTGGCTGAGAGCATCCCCTATGTATTTTGTCATGCACTGGCAGAGTCTCTCAGGAGACAGCTATATCAGACTCCTGTCAGCAAGCACTTGTTGGCATCCACAGTAGTGTCTGGGTTTGGTGACTGTGATTGGAATGGATCCTCAGGTGGAGCAGTCTCTAGATGGTCTTTCCTTCAGTCTCTGCTCCACACTTTGCATCTCCTCCCATAGGTATTTTGTTCCCCCTTTTAAGAAGGACCAAAGTATCGATAATTCAGTCTTCCTTCTTCTTGAGCTTCATTTGGTCCTTTCTATGTTTCACACTGGGTCTGTTGTAGCTCCTCAGTTATAGATGAATGGTTCAGAAGGACATTGGGAAATCCTGGGCCACCTCAGCTGCTCATTACTTCTGTTCCTCCCATGAACCCAGGTATTAATGGGATTTCAGTAAGTCTATATGCAAAACTTGAACGTGAGGTATAAACCTGACCATGCTTTGCATGATCCTTACATTGAAAGGACACTATATACATTTCTTTCTAAAGGAAGCCATTTCTAGCAGACAGGCAAAACAACTCCCTGTTCAACCAACCCCTTCAGATCAGAGATCTCCTTCTTCAATGTTCACAGGCTCTGCTTACTTGCCCATGTTCCATCTGTAAGTGCTGGCCATCTTCACACCTGCACAGGAGACTCTGGTCTCATTAGACATCCACAGGATCTGTCACTAAACTCTTGGTGAGGTAATCACGACAGGGACAAATAATTCTCACTAATTTATTTCTAGATGGTGGAATATACTTTATTGCCAGTATTTGTTGATCTCATGCCTGTCTGTCAGAAGTTTCTTATGAAAATATCCCATCAGTAACCTGTCCTCAATAAACATGCTTATAATCTCAAATTGTTTTTTTTAACTTAATGCAAGATTTAAAATCATAGGAAAATGAGAATGTTTCTCTTGAACATGTCAAATCATATTCTAGAAGACAATGAGCCGGTTCCTGTACACGAGATTCAAGGTGCTGTTTGGCTGAGAAGTAGGCTGAGGTAGCAGTAACCTGAGTCTCCAGTCCCCCCAAAGGAAAAAGAAATGGGGGGAGCTAAAACATCACTGGAATTGAGACAGGAAGGAAAAGCAACTGTGTGCTTACCAGCACATAGTGTGCAGCATGAGAAGGATGTGCTGCTTCATTGAGATGGCTCTGATGCTCCCACCAGACAACATTTGACAAAGGGACAGTCACATGACCCTTCTCCCAGCACAGAAGATCCATCGGGCTTCTGCTCTTCTGAAGAACTTCCAAAGAGTGGAAACACAGCTCGTACTCCAGGATAAGAAAGATAAACTGGCCACCACTCCCAATGTCCATGATTCTCTGCCATCCACTGTGAGGTGACAATTCTGGAATTTTGGTTCCTTTAAAAACATACAGAACTATTATAAGATTTCTTTCCTTTTCATCCCCGGTGTGGGATATGGGGCTGCTTCACACTGTCCACAGCAGCTGACCGTGATTTGCCTCATATTCTAGCAGAAGCATGGCTTTTCCCCCTGCAGATAATTCCTACAATTGTGTAATGTTTGGAATTCTGGGAACTTTTCAGGGGTTACATAAATGTGAGGGTCCTGAGAGGTGAGGAGGGCAGTTGTTGGTCATTTAGGGAGGTTGGTTGTGGTTTGTTAGTAACTGTAGTGAAAAAAAGAAAACAAAAACAAAAACAAAAGAAATTCGGTTCAGGGATTTTCCTGAATCCTCTCTCCCCTCTATCCCTGTTTCTCTCCTATCTGTAGCACTGAGCTATATCTCCAATTTATTTACTTTTTCCATTTAATTTTGAAATATAGTCTCGTAGCTTCATTCAGTTGCCTGGGCAGACCTTAAACTCACAGTGTAGGCCATCTTGTCCTTGAATTTGAAATATCTTCAAGGGTTTTTAAATAGCTCAGATAAGACTCAAGCCCAGCTCAGTTTTACATTAAATAACTGGAATAACTTAACATTAGAGGAGAGCAGGAGATATTTTACTCCTGGCCTGCTGTATCCATATCTCTGATGGTGAAACACATGCATCCATGTTCAGGCTTTACGGTAGGTAGCATTGTATGCACTCCTTGTATGTACAGCTTTCCCTTGACACTGTGATATTCCCAACCAGGGCTAAAAACAAGAACACACAGTAAGGAGGCACAGAGTGAGAAGTGGGGCACGCTGGGCATTGTCCCCTTGGCACTGTCTGTGGGCTCAGGTGATGAAATGTTACTCTGGCTACTGTAGGCCTTCCGTACGTGCAGCAAGAGTGGAGGGGAGACCCAGGGCTCCCAGGCTGCTCTCTCCTCTTCCTGTGCTCGTCGAAAGCCAGGTTAAGCACAGCACAGTGGAAAGGGAAAGATTCAATGCCAGCCCTCTGAATGAACAGTTAATAGTAAACCATCCCAAGCCCTCTATCGACCACTAATAATCTAAATGAAGAACTGGAGTTGGTGAGGGTTGCTAAAGGCATAATCAGCATCAGTCAATAAGAGGCACAGTGGAGCGAGGGCATTCCACACAGGCTGGAAAGTTAGGAAATCTAATGAAATAACTCCTGGGGATATTGGATTTGTGAACCTTTCAGCCATTCTGCAGAAAAGCACTAAGTGTTGGTGTCACAAGTTCAAGAAAACAGCGGGTAGAAATCATCCTGAGACTCCTGTTTATACGCTCACAGTGCATATCATGTTTCTGGGAAATAAACATTACGCTCAGAAGCTCTTTTTCTTCCTTCTTGCCATAATTATCTGAACACAGCTAATGACTTTAGATTTGCTTTTCTATAAAATGTGAGGCTACAAAAATTTTGCCCTTGTTTTGGATAGCACATAACATGGAACTTCCGATGTTAATAATCCAACTTTCAAAATCATGCATATGCCAAGTTAATGCTTCAGCCTCTGTCCTGTATCTTCAGACCAAGTGTCTCAAAGACAAAGGTCAGAAAAGTATTGATGCAGGAAATCAATAATTTTCAATTTGCTTCACACATCCTTCACTTATTTTCAGATCACCAGCCTGCTCTTTTCTGCCCCTCCCTCCCTTTAGGAAGTCTTTCATCTCTGTACCTGTAGGCCAGGCTTTTACAGCTTTCTTGAATATCCTGGAACCTAGTTCATCAGAAATAAAGGTGGGTCCCCCTTGGAAGGCTCCCTGATAGACGTGTGACCCAACATGACCACTGTCCAGTCGAGCTACAAGAAGTGTGATTCTTGTTTTTCACTCACTGGTAGAAATATTCTCTAGTAGAAGTCTGTGGATGATACAGAGGTGACAAGGCCATTGGGGAAAGGGAGGGGTGGAGGTGACATTATCAAGCAGATGCATCACCTTCTCTGAAGATATCTTCAGGCTCCAGACACCAAAGTGATAAAATTGGACAGTGGTGTCTGTGATGGTTGATATTGTCGTCCTGAAGGATCTAGAATCACCTTAGGATAAGCCTCTGGACTGGGCAAGCTCCTGAGATTATTTAGGTCAACTTGAAGGATCTAGAATCTCCTTAGCAGAAGCCTCTGGGTAAGCCCCTGAGGTTATTTAGATCCAACTCTTATCCTGTCTAAGGGATAATCTAGATTGGGTTATTGAGGTGGGAAGACCCCTGTGAATACAGGCGACAGCCTTCCATGGGCTGTATTCTTGGATTCTGAAAGGATAAAGCTAGTTGAGCATGAATTGTCATCACCCTCTGCTTCCCAGATGTAAGATAACCCCTTGCCTCATACTCATGTCTCAACGCCTTCCCTTCATTCTGGACTTTCCCGTGAGCTGTAAATCAAGCCGGATTCTCCCCTCGTCAACTTACTATTGTCACAAATTTAGTTCCTGCAACATGTAAAGTAACTGATACAGAGGCCTTGGCTTATTCTGAGTAAACATGGATGACAGTGGAGAGACCAGCAGATGACACGCTGTGTTCACTATTCAGCACGCTATATCATTGGTCCTAAGTGCCAGGCACATTCCTACCAATCATTCACACCATGAAGGGAAGCAGGCTGATAGAGGAATGCAGACAGTTATTTCCCACAAATTCAAGCTAACCGAGAGAGACTCTAGTTGAGGCATGTTTTGGTTATTGTTTGATGACTAAGAAGTTAATGTGGAGTTAATATATAGAGTAGTTTGAGTGTCATTGAAAATTCAGGATTGGGGGTTCACCAATCCTCTTCCCCATAAAATCATCTCTAAGTTAACTTCTCCCCTTTGAAGAAGAAACAGGACTTAGCTGGTTCGATTGAATCTTCATGGTGTTATTGGGCCAGTACATTTCTCTGATATTTATCATCCCTTCCATGACTTGATTGATCCTAAGTATATTTTATTTCTGGACCTACCTTATATGCAACCAACTGCCTGATCAAAAATGAGGTGGGAAAGCTCTCTCCTTGTTCAATATCATATCAACTTAGCTATTTAGCTGTACTGGGCACTCACGTCAGCCATGAAGATCTGTCTTCTCTCTAGTTGACCACACCTCTATGACCCCTAACTTACACAGCCCAAGATTTGCAAGAGCCTGGACCACCACAGAACCTGGAAGTCAAATACTTATACAGTGAAAAGTAAAATATCCAAGCATTTGAATGACGCATAATTCCTAACTCCCTACATATGCAGATAATTTAGCAATATGGTAATAAAATAACAAGAAGAGTTAACATTTGAACAACTACATGAATCATTTGCTGTGGAAAGCACATAAGTGAATTAGTTAATTCTCTCTGAAAGCAGAATTTGAGCAGTTTTTGCAAGATGGTCTTCATTCCTCTTGGCTTTTTTCCCTTGTGTCCTTCCATGAACTTCTTGGTTTCCAGGTGGAATGCATACATATTTTTTCTCCTCTGCATACATATTTTTCTCCTCCCTTCTGAGGATGTCTCCCTATTAAGCCAACATGCAACTTATCAACTAAGCACCTGCACATCCACAGAACTTTTTCAGGGTCTGCCTGCCCACGTAGCTTCTATTTACATCCTTGGGTCTCATTCCAGACTTTCCATGTGTTTCCCAGTATATTTGGTGTCATACTCTCTCTGTGGCTTCTTCTTTATGACTCCATCTTTATGGTCCCATAAAAAAATAAGTTGTGAACTTATTATCTATATTGTAATCAACCTCCTCTTCTTTCCCTCATTTCTGCTATGTTCTATGTAAAGAATGACAATGACAATAATTACAGTAGATTGAGTAGATTTGTTCCTATTCTGTGAGGTGAAGAAATATATAGATATATAGATATATAGATATATAGATATATAGATATATAGATATATAGATATATAGATATATAGATATATAGATATATAGATATATAGATATATAGATATATAGATATATAGATATATAGATATATAGATATATAGATATATAGATATATAGATATATAGTGTAAGGTTCCAGTTTCTGTGATGCAGATAGCTAACTCTAATATAGTGTATTAATATAGTATAAGATAACCAATTAGTCTCATTCCATTTCTTATCCATTCCATGAACCAATTCGCTCCTCACTTTACTTGTAATCAATAGATGAGAGATTACATAGTATTGTCTAAATTTGTGGGAAATGGTTGAACACAACTAAGGTAAATTTCAAAGAGAATTATACAGAGAAGAAATGAATACTGATATAAGAGGTATGGAATCAACTTTCCTGGCATCAGTACTTCCATAGATGGCTCTCTCTCTCTCTCTCTCTCTCTCTCTCTCTCCTCCCTCCCTCCCTCCCTCCCTCCCTCCCTCCTCCCTCCCTCCCTCCTCCCTCCCTTCCCCCTTCCTCCCTCCCTCCCCCTTCCTCCCTCCTTCCCCCTTCCTCCCTCCCTCCCCCTTCCTCCCTCCCTCCCCCTTCCTCCCTCCCTCCGTCTGTCCGTCCGTGTGTGTGTGTGTGTGTGTGTGTGTGTGTGTGTGTGTGTGTGTGTGTGTAAATATCCTGTGAGGATTCAGAATGTTTGGGTAAAGGGGACAACAAATGTCTTTGAAGTCACTTAATGGTTTTGAGGTATTGGTTCATCATGATGATGAACTCCTACATTGTAATTCCATTTGGTGAACTCTATGACATACAAGAACAAAACAGTATGTCTCTATTTTTATCATCTCTGAATTGAAGGTCACATTGTACTTCCAAACAGCAAGACAATGAACCAGTCATCAGGATTGTTTTGTCAGGCCTCTCAGAGTATCAAAAAGCCAGTTTATTTTTTTCAGAGTAAGAAGTTGGCGTAAGACTGAAATCAATCAAGGTGACTCTACTCCACATTGATGGGCAAATATTGGATGGCTTCCAGAAAGCTCACCCAGGTTCCTGGCACTAACCAGTGAAGGTTTTCCAAGAATCTGATGCAAATTTTGGATCCATGGCTCCTTCCGTGCATGTACAGAGGGTAGTGAAAGGCCTTGGGTAGGTGGCAGATCCTTCAATTCAAGCAACACAAAGGGACTGTGAGTCACTTTACAGGGAGAAAGCGCGGAGATGGAAATCAGCTCTTTGCAATCTGTATCAAACGGGACTTTTAAAAACAGCAATGCTTCAAAGCTTATTTTCAGGAGGAATTGTCTTCAAAATGATTCTCACTGAGCAACATAAAATGAGAATCCTTTGAAGACATAAAAGGGACACACCATCTTTCCCTGTTTGAACCACAGCTTCACTGATATGAAGAGTTATCTGTTTTTCCTGTGCTAGATTTTCTTGGCCTTTCTTTGGTGCGATACTGATGGAAGGTTTTCAGAATTCCACATCTGTCCCAAGCTACCAAGAAGTAGTTAGAATCACAGCATGTAGGACTGCTTGTTATAGGAGTTTTAAATATGGACCCTAAATATTCTACATCTTTCAAAAACATTGATTGTCATTGATCAAACAGAACTAAACTGCCTTTGAGTCTCTTCGGATCCCATACATAAATACATATTGAGGGGCTGTTTTAAATGTCCATTAGATCTTAATATTTCTCTTTGGAGCCATTACCATTTATCATATGACTGTAAATATAGATTCAGGGTTGTTTAAAATGCACATTATTTACCTGGCAAGGCACAATGGCTCCAGCAGATGCATTAAAGCCATTCCTAACTCCTCTCCAAGAATAGAGCCTGACCACCACTCCTCTGCGAACTTTATTTTCTACAAGGGAGATTGTGCTGCTGAGTAATTTCCCCAATGTTTTAAATAAAATATATTGTTCGTGGCATTGGCATTCACCAGCCCCATGACTCTTTGTAACTGTAAGTTAATCAGCTCCCCGCTTTGGTGGAGGCAGCCACAGCTTTCCTGGGAGAACCTAGGGGAGTCACTGCCACAGAAAATTGAAACCTCCTCAGCCTTCAGAGCAAAGAAAAAAAAAATCAGGTTCCAAATTTTACAAATATTTATTTTTAAAATTAATACACAAATTTTTGTCAAATAAATATTTTTGAAGATCTGATTATAAAAAATAAACATGGACCTATAAAGGTCCTACCACTTTCACACATCTGAAAACATGGTCATCTGTTGGTAACGAAAGGGCAACACAGTGAGAAAGGTGGGCTCTCTGGTGTGTGATGCTGCGTACTGGTTATCCACTGAGTAAAGTTTGACCTCCAGGAAAAGTAAAATTTTAGGGGAAAAAAAGCTAAAGATTTTTATGACCTCAGTGTCTCTCTCTCTCTCTCTCTCTCTCTCTCTCTGTGTGTGTGTGTGTGTGTGTGTGTGTGTGTGTATACTTACGATTAAATTAAAACCTGTCCATGCCTGGCAAGCATCATTACCACTGAGCTATGTCCCCAGTCTAATTATTTCTCATTCATTTATTCATCCATCCATCCATCCATCCCTCCATCCATCCATCCATCCATTCACCCATCCATCCACCCATTCATCCATTTATAGTTTGAGACAGGCTCTCACTGTGTTGCCTAGATACGCCTAAAATGGCAATCTCCCTACCTGGGCCTTTGGAGTAGTTAAGATTATAGCTGTGCTACCGGGGCCCCAGAAGGAGCATTTCAGTACAGGAGAAATCACAAACATGAACAGACTGATACATTTGAATAAAGGCACGGCTTATGCAAAGTATTAAAACCACCTAGAAAGCAGTGCCTACAATGCCGGTTAAAACATGAGATTGATATTGGGTAGACAACTTCTATAGGAACTACAACAGGGAAATAAATGCATTGTTGAAATGGGGCAAGGAACAGGAGAAGAAGGCCATACCAACAGAAAGCCAAGTGACTGAGTGAGAAGAGATTCAGAGGGGCAGAGCCACGCTGCTTCACCAAGTCTGTAAAACCAAAGCCCAAGAACGTCGCATCATGAACGGTGCAGAGACAGGAGCACCCAGACATTGCTGATTAGAATTTTAATTGGCATTAGACATTCACTGGGCAGACCGCACAGTGGAATGTGTGTGCTCCAGACACTCGCCAACTCACTCTAACACCATAACTGAGACAAGACCTCGATCCCTATGGTCACAACCCTACAAGGGCTGTGTCACTGAATGTGAGGACCATGGACAGGTTTCTTCATTGTGTAGCAACCAAACCTTAATTCAAAATCAATCATACAATGCATCTAAAGGGTTTCTGGCGGACTTTACTGTGTCGCATCCTGCAACTTCACCGTAGCCCAGGATGTGAGCAGTCAACACGCACAGTGTGTTTCAGTGCAGACACTGACATAGCACACAGCAATGAGAACTCAGACGGTATGAGCTGCAGTGTCTTCGCATAAAAGATCTCTCTGCTCGTAATGAAATATAACTGTTTAGTTTTAGAAAACAAAGCCTTTTAATTCTTTGGTAGAATCATCCCTCAGGATGTACCAGGTTACGGTGTCTTTGGGTTGTATTTTGAGGGAAAGAGAAACACATCTACTTCAATGATATGAAAAACTGCTTTAATTTTATTAAGTGGTAAATTTACCTGTGTAAAAACAACTATTTTAAGATAAAGTTATTGCTGATTTATTATTAGTAAGTGACCGATTTGCCCTCTTGTTTTATATACTTGGTATTTTTTTTTCTATTTTGGTGACTCTGATGGATTATCCAGACACACACACACACACACACACACACACACACACACACACACACAGAGATATGTGAGCAACACTAAATGAACTCAGCAGGATGTGTGTATTATAAAACAACAATAACAGCAATAATAGTAGTAATTAAAGAAGTCATACATTGAGGAGGGTGTGGTAGAAGGAGCTGGAGTAGGAAGAGGGCTGGATAGAAAAGATGTAAATATAGAACTCATAAAGTTCTCACAAAACACTAAAAAGACACCTCTTAGAAATGTGCACTCCCACTAAGATTCATGGTGTTGAAATATCTCTTTTTGAGACATAATAACTACTCATATTATGCATTACACTGGTCAGTTAACACAGCTACCACCCTACTTTTTATTGTTTTTTTTTCTTGAGAATAAATGCAGAATTCTCTTTTTTTACACACAGTATGAATGAGTGTTAACTGTACTCATTCTATAGTTTTGTAAAAAGCAGAATTTGTTTATGCCAGTAAACTACCTCTCAGATTCTCCAGCCCCAGGCTGCCCTGCTCTATTTTCAACTTTTATGTCATGAAATTTTTAGATTCCACATCCGAGTTAAACACTCCTGTGCTCAACTTTTCCCCCTTAATATCATGTATCACAGGCTCACCCAGGTTGCCGCAAATGACAAGCATGCATCCTGTACAGCTGGAGAGTGTTCCCTTGTGTATGTATCCCCTTTTCTTTGTCCACTGATGATTATTAATATTGAGGATCATCCCCCTATTCATACTATTGTGAATAATGCGGTAGTAAAAATAAACATCTTAGTTTAAAGATGGTTGGGAAATCAGGAAAGAAAATATAAGACCTGGCATGGGACACTCGCATGTGCACATCAACCTGGACATAGGTGTCTCAGGGCATTGACTATAAGGACATGGCTTAAAATACGGAGGCTTGGAAAGAGCTCAACTGTCTGTTAACAGAAGGATTAATAAACCCGTTGACCCCAAAGAGCAAATAGCAAAACCAAACAAGAGCCTAGAATGACCTTGAGCTACATATGTGGACATGCTAAATGTTGATAAAGAAATACATGATCGTGTTGGTTATTCAAACATGAACACTATAGAGGATGATGTATATAGGCATAAAAAATATTCAAGAGAATGGAACACCAACATCAACAAACGCAGTTGTTACTCCAGGGAGCCAAGGATGAATTAGCGATGTGCATTTCCTTCTTTGCTTGTATTTTGCCTTTTTTAAGCTAAGAAAAGAATTTGGGTCTGGGCCTGTAATTAGTTGAAAGAGTGCTTGCTGATTAGGATCAGGATGAAGCCCTGGATTCTGCCCGCAAGCATCATCACCTGTAATCCCAGCAGTTGAGCAGTAGAGGCAGGCAGATCAGGGATTTGGCGTTTCCTTTGGCTAATAGCAACTCTGAGACCCTATTTAAAACTGTGAACTAGAGCAGCAGCTCAGCCACTGAGTGTTTGCTCTACAACTCTGAGGCTTGGTTCACCAGAAAGGATGTATATGAAAAAGGCCAAGTATGATGTCTTGTTCTTATAATCCCAGGAATGGGTACGTAAAGACAGATAGATCCTAGGGCGAAGTCAGAAGCCCCGACTTCAAACCAACGTCAAGACACTGGAGGATGACACCCAATAGATTCTACATGCACAAGCATACACTATCAGTGGATGCTGCACACACACATACACCAACATACACGTATACACATATACACAAACATGAAATACAGAAACCCAAGAAAATGCTTTTAATTAAGAAAACCAGATAAAATGTGGCAGAATTCAGGCAGGAGCGGTGGTTCATCAGTTAAGAGCACTGGCTACTTTTCCAGGGGACCCCAAATATCTATACACTAAAAAACTAAAACTAAAGCTAAAAGTGTTGTTTTAAAAATATGTCAAAGTTCTTAATTGGAAACATCAGAATGTATTTCAATACCTTATAAAATTATCTCAATTTTAAAAACAAGTTTTTCTATTTCTTCTGTCTCCTAGAAGCAGCCAGAGTGAATCACCATGGGCTGCTTCTGCTGCGAGCACCTCTCTGCTGTATGTCTACTGCAGGTGAACATCCTGCTAATTGAATCATTATCTATTTCTCACAATGAGTGTTGAGAGTTGTGCTCACTCTTACCACTCCTGGCTGCCCTCAGCAATCTTTAAGCGGATCATTATTCGGAGGATTTCTTTAGCCTCTTTCTTGATTTATATCGCCTTTTCAGAAACGTTTGTAGTGAAATCTTAAAGTTTCTCACTTTATCAATTATAGATGGGATTCCTTGTTCCTTTCCTTTCTAATTTGGGACATCTTACTGCCTTCTTTCCTTTTCAATCCTGAAGAGCACTCTGCACTTTTATATTCTAACTGATAACATGTGCATCCTCTTTCATACTGATAATGAAATTTGTGCTTCATTTCCGGATGAATATAAAAGATCAAACTCAATAAGAACAATTTATATTATTGTGATTATTTGATGTGCTCTTTCTCGTACTTCTTTTGTTCCTAAAAGTTTTAATTCTTTCTTCTCTTCTTTCTGTGGAACCAATGATGTTTATTGGGTTTACTTATGGGACTATAGGGAAGGGGTGGATTACCAGAGCCAGAAGGACTCAATCATTGTTGCCATCATGAAACGTCAAAACAAAATGAGATGTAAACCATGAAATCTGCACACCAGGAGCACACTGCACATCTGTAAGTGTGTCCATGAGTTAAAGGCCACCCTCTCTCAGTGGTTTGATTTGTCAAGGCCTCTTCTAAGTAACATGAGTGATCTCAGGTTCCTCCTGGAAGTTATGCAGAGTCTGTCTTGAACTACATTCATAATTAATTTCCTCACATTTTTCAAATTTCTTCTTTTTTTATTCGATATATTCTTTATTTACATTTCAAATGATTTCCCCTTTTCTGGCTCCCCATTGCCCGAAAGTCCCATAAGCCCTCTTCCCTCCACCTGTTCCCCCATCTACCCCTTCCCACTTCTCTGTTCTGGTATTCCCCTATACTGCTGCACTGAGTCTTTCCAAACCAGAGCCACTCCTCTGTTCTTCTTGGACACCATTTAATATGTGGATTATGTCTTGGGTATTCTAGACATTCTAGACAAAGTTTCTAGGCTAATATCCACTTATCAGTGAGTACATACCATGATTGATCTTTTGAGACTGGGTTACCTCACTTAGTTTGATGTTCTCCAGCTCCATCCATTTGTCTAAGAATTTCATGAATTAATTGTTTTTAATGGCTGAATAGTACTCCATTGTGTAAATATGCCATATTTTTTGTATCCATTCCTCCGTTGAGGGATATCTGGGTTCTTTCCAGCTTCTGGCTACTACAAATAGGGCTGCTATGAACATAGTGGAGTGAGTATGTGTCCTTACTACATGCTGGGGAATCCTCTGGGTATATGCCCAGGAGAGGTATAGCATGGTCCTCCGGAAGTGTCATGCCCAGATTTCTGAGGAACCGCCAAACTGATTTCCAAGGTGATTGCACCACCTTGCAATCCCACCAGCAGTGGAGGAGTGTTTCTCTTTCTCCACATCCTCTCCAACACCTGCTGTCTCCTGAGGTTTTGACCTTAGCCATTCTAACTGGTGTAAGGTGAAATCTCAGAGTTGTTTTGATTTGCATTTCCCTAATGATTAATGATGTTGAACATTTCTTAAGGTGCTTCTCAGCCATCTGAAGTTCTTCATTTGAAAATTCTTTGTTTAGCTCTGTTCCCCACTTTTTAATAGGGTTATCTGGTTCTCTGGATTCTACCTTCTTGAGTTCTTTGTATATATTAGATATTAGCCCTCTGTCAGATTTAGGGTTGGTAAAGATCCTTTCCCAATCTGTTGGTTGACGTTTTGTCCTTTTGATAGTGTCTTTTGCCTTACAGAAACTTTGTGGTTTTATGAGGTCCCATTTGTCAATTCTTGATCTTAGAGCATAAGCTATTGGTGTTCTGTTCAGGAACTTTCCCCCTGTAACCATGTCCTCAAGGGTCTTTCCCAATTTCTTTTATCTTAGTTTCAGTGTGTCAGGTTTTATGTGGAGGTCCTTGATCCACTTGGAGTTGAGCTTAGTACAAGGAGATAAGAATGGATCGATTCGCATTCTTCTGCATGCTGACCTCCAGTTGAACCAGCACCATTTGTTGAAAAGACTATCTTTTTTCCACTGGATGCTTTCAGCTCCTTTGTCGGAGGTCAAGTGACCATAGGTGTGTGGGTTCATTTCTGGGTCTTCAATCCTATTCCATTGATCCGATTGCCTGACATTGTACCAATATCATGCAGTTTTTATCTCTATTGCTCTGTAGTAATGTTTGAGTTCTGGGATACTGATTCCCCCAGAAGTTCTTTTACTGTTGAGAATAGTTTTAGCTATCCTGGGTTTTTTGTTATTCCAGATGAATTTGAGAATTGCTCTTTCTAGGTCTATGAAGAACTGAGTTGGGGTTTTGATGGGGATTGCATTGAATCTGTAGATTGATTTTGGCAAGATGGCCATTTTAACTATATTAATCCTGCTAATCCACAAGCATGGAAGATTTTTCCATTTTCTGAGGTCTTCTTCGATTTCCTTCTTCAGAGATCTGAAGTTCTTGTCATATAGGTCTTTCACTTGTTTGGTTAGAGTCACCCCAAGATACTTTATGCTGTTTGTGGCTATTGTGAAGGGTGTCATTTCCCTAATTTCTTTCTCAGCCTGTTTATCCTTTGAGTATAGAAAGGCTACTGATTTGCTTGAGTTGATTTTGTAACCAGCCACTTTGCTGAAGTTGTTTATCAGCTGTAGGAGTTCTCTGGTAGAGATTTGGAAGTGGCAGGCTAATAACTTTTAAGTACAGGTTTATATGAACAGATAAATAAAAAGTTGTCCCATATCAATCTAAGTTATAAGAGAACAAAACCCTGGAAAGATAAATGAGGGAACTTACCTTTTACCTCCAGCAATAAGCAAGGTCAGGCAATAAGCTCAACCCAGATTCACCATCAGATGATCATTTTGTGACATGTCACCAAATTCATAATTTTAATTGGTGAAAAATGCTGACTGTAATATCTATCTCTCTATCATCTATTCTATTTATATCTGTAGCTATCTAATCTATCATTTATTATCCATCCATCATGTATCTATCATCATTATCATCTATCTATCTCTCCATTTACTATCTAAATTAACAACTGTCTCTGACTATTTTATTCTGTTGTTGTTCCAAGAAGGACACATTGGTTTTACAGATTTTTAACTAGGCATAAAGCTTATTTTTCAAAACCTACTTTTATAAGGGTTCTTAAATGCTGCAACCTCACTTATAGTTCACCAACAAAAGGTAGGCGAGGAGCATGGCTAATGGTACAAGAGCGGACGTAGACCCGTTTAGAAGTGCTTTCTTGGGGCAATTCCAATCTTCTTTGTCTGCAGTAAAGTCCACTAGCAAAATGCCAAGCATGAACCAGCAGCAGAGTCTTCATCCAGAAGAAACAGCAATGCTCCACTAATCACTCAGAGTTCACAAGATAAGGCTGCAACACCACCAGAAGTTCTTTGGTGTGCTTCTCTCTGTGAAGTCGTGACAAGCAAAGATCAGGGAAGGCAGCAAGACAAACAAATGCCAGAACATTGTCAGCAAAGACCAGCACCAGCAAAGCCCAGTGAAAATCAGCAAGGCGAACCAATGTCAGAGTGTCTTAGCAAAGACCAGCATCAGCGGAGCCCAGTGAAAATCAGCAAGGCGAACCAATGTCAGAGTGTCTTAGCAAAGACCAGCAAGGCAAAGACCAATAAAGAATAGCAAGGCAAACCAATGTCAGCGCATCGCCCACTGTCTGTTGGGTTACCTATACTCTTTCCAAACGCCATTTGTCCTCTCAGGCATCCACTTCATCAAAGCATCATATGGCCTTTCACCCAACAGCTTCCAGAAAAGCACCACGTGTCCATTCTCAGCAAAACATCCTCGCTCGAGTATCTGCTTAAGGAAAATATCCTCTCAAGAGAATTTCCAGAAAAGCATCACATGACACAACTTAGTCTCCAGTGAAACCAGACCCACTTCACAGGTCCAGTCTGGAACGAAGGATACCTGTGGTACCACCTTCTTCCATTAGGGAAGATGACAACCTGGTCTCATAGTGAATAAACCATCATAAAATATGGGGATTGAATAAAAAGTTATGTATAAAAGGCAGAACACCTAATCACGGGGTGTCTGGAACCATCCAGAAATAGTTTGTGAGCCATGCATACCACTCCATTATACCCCTAAATCTGAGAGAGATGGTGTCAAAAAGAGGACACAAGGTTTTATAGCTCAGGGCTCTGGTGGCTCATATGATGCTGCTGCCCACATGCATAAAGTGAGGTGTGTACATAGGTAGCCAAATGTGTAGTACAATGGATGGGTTGCTCCCTCAGAGGGAGCAGGTTCTGGAGAGAATGAATATCGGTCTGAAGTGGGTATGAAGAACCGTATTTCTCAAGTGGTCTCTAACTGGATTTCTTTCTGGTGCACTTTGAATTTATGCCATACACTGCACACTCACAGAGACAGTAGTACTTAATCCTCACATGGCAGCGCACATATATACCCTTATTTCTGCATTCCTCGGGGCCGGGAAGAACAAGATGAGAAGATGCTGCTACACAGCTTGCTGTATTGCAACCAATAAGGACCGACTGAGCAAGGAGCCTTTGGGGGCTGATTTCTTTTTCTGTCAAAATTTCATAAGGTAAGGCTCATTGATTTCATCCCACAAAGAAATTGGCATTGCAAAATGTTACCAAACATTCCTGGTGATGAACTGGAAGTAAACGATTTAGGCTGATGTGTATCCTTAACAATTCTCATGGGAGGATAATGTATAATCCCACAAAGGTACTTATCACTTCCACACATTTGTGGGCAAAGTATGCATTTCATTCGTATGTACCATGTAAATATATAAAATTTAAGAAAATCCTCGGAGGTGTGCCATTCTAAATGTTAACCCACGGGAGATCATCATGCTGGACTCTCCTTGCACTTCAATAGAGAACAGTAAGGGCCAACCTACAATTCACCAGACTCTCATCTCAGCCTCCTGAAATGAAATCCTTGGGGCTTCCATCTCCTGCCTTCCATCAGCACTCATAATCTTCATCCTGAATGCCACCCCAGCTAGACCATCATCCCAGCTACACACTGGAGCATTACCACAATGATGACTACCTAATTTATCAACTCATTGAGTGTTTATCACCCTCATCATATTTAATGCCATGAGTGTAGCTAGCTTTTTCTGAAACCTTAACTCTTGGGGTGACCTACTAAGTCTGTAAATAAATGCCAGGCTGAGTCACCTGGCTGCACCCCTCAATGTTCTTACATGGCAGCATTTTAATCGAAGAGGGCCCTGAGATTGCAAGGCATGCCTGAAAGCTGGTAAAGAACTGTTTCAAACTGTGACTCCTTTCCAGTGACAGCCAAGGCATTTTTTTCTATATGGTAGGGCCAGTGGGGGAAAAAGGTCAAAAAATAATTGGATGCTGGCTTTCTGTAACTACCAATTTCAATTTGGACAGTTTGTCAAAACAGCTGCAGAGCTCAGGGACTGAATACAAACTAAAGATTACAAGTGTGAACTTCCGGCCAATACCCAGCTTTGTAAATTATGTATGTGGTCTGTTTAATGTTCTGAGATACTAAGAGTTAATCTGAGAAATAAGTAAATAATGACTAGTCTAACTTCCAAATAATAAGAGTTGAAATGCAGGAGACATGAATTAAAACATGTGAAGGTAGAGGTTGGAAGGGTGGATTTTACCTTTCTCTGCAATCAGTTACTGTTTTCTCTTTTTCATCGTCTATGTTCTCTTTTATTTATTGTTTCTTTCTGTCATTGTCTTTCTGTGTCCTTTTTTTCCATTTCTTGTTCCTCTCTTTCCTCCCACTTGTAACAGTTTCTCTTAAATAAAGAAGCCATTGTAAGATAGGAAATGCTTTAATAAGTTGTCCCTTTGTGAAGGAGATTGCTACTATAGAAATATTCCAGGCAAATTTCTTTCCAAAAATACTCTCTTAGACATCAACAAGCAAGCCAATACTTCAAAAAAGCCAGTAAAAGTGGTACCAGCATCTATTCTTGGTTTCTAGACAACTGGGAAAACAAAACAGGTTGCTCTATTTTCTTCTTTTTGTTATGTTTATGTTTTGACTTTTAAAATTATTGGGATTTCCATAAATATTTGAACCCTGTGGAAATAATCTCATGAACACTCTATTTTCAGGACTATAAAGCAATTACAATCTTGAAAGTGCTATTTTATTGTAATAAAAAGAGAGCATTGGTGATATGTGGTTTGTGGTTTATTAAAGCCAGCTTGCTTAGACTTTAAAATGAGTAATGGTCAGGGTAATTACTGTTTTACATTATGAGATCCACACTCAGCTTTTTCGGTGAATCAGTCTTCTGGCAGATGCGCTCTTTCACAAGACCAGAGAAATGTAGTTAAATAATGTAGCACCTTGACGTTTCCTAGGACTGTACACCTGGCTTCTACTGAGCTGCCCTTCTTCCGGCGATGCTGTGAGTCCAGTGAGTGAAACCCCGAGTGAGAATATCTCCCTCCTGAATGCTCTAAGATCCCGAATCCCTCGGGCGCTCAAGGTCTCCCTCTCAGACTTGCCTTTGCATTCTATCTGCTCAGTATTTGAGATTTCTCAAGCGGCTGCATTCCCTGTGTCCAAGAGGATGCTGTGAACTGGACACACTGGTGTACACACACACCCAGCACTCAGGAGGCTGAAACTGGACAGTGACAACATAAGATCCAGCCTGCGGAGAGAGAGTCAGGGAGAGGCTCAGTACCTCAGTCCCTTTCTCTCTCCCTCTACCCATCCCCTCCTCCCCACCTTCCTTCTCTCCCAGGGAAAATAATAACAAATTTGGAGTCTGCCCTTGAGGATTCCAGAAATCAAGCTCGCCTGTGTTTGACTATTCTTTCTCCTTCCGGTCACGTGCTACTCGGGCATTGAAGGCTTGAACAAGTTGTAAGGTTCAGTCACAGGTCACCAAGCATTTCATTCTTCTATAGAATCTGTTTTGTGCAAGAAAACACATCATAAACTTGCCAAGCCAAGGTTCCCCCCTCCTTTTGGAATTGCCCACAGCAACAAGGACATCATCGGCGGTATTAAAGCACAGGGAAAGGCCATGCTCTAACCTCATAGGCTATCTCTTCTGGAACTGAATCAGCTCCCAAGAGTCACTGGGGCGACAGAGAGAGAAGCAAGGCCCAAGAGGCCTGTATCCCTTTTCCTGCTCTCTTTGAGTGACCTCTAGACTTTGTTTGTTGCTTTCACATCGACACAACACACTACAGAAGTAACATTTTTCTTCTATATATAATCTTCTGGCTGCTTCCAATACCTACCCACACTGTGAGTCATAACCATCTCTCCTCTAACTCTAGTTCCAGGGTATCCGTTGCCCACTTCTGATCTCTGTGGGCACCAGATGTGGACCAATTGCACTGATATGCATGCAGGAAAAATACTCATGCGGATAAAATAAATCTGTAAAAACAGAGATTGCCCTGTATATTTGGACATTTGTATATCACCTGAAGAATCACGCTTTCTGCCATCTTCCACACGTCCATGGCCATCGTTGAAAAACTATGTTGTATTAACTCACCTTCCCATTGATCTCAGTGATAAACATGGCGGAAATCTAAGACAATCCAGACCTTCTGTAGAGAAGACTCTCGGCGAGTAGACCGGAAGCTCCAGACGCAAGGTTGCCAAGAAGGCGGTGTGGTTGGTTTACGTCCCTCCCGCCCCTCTCAGGGCGGTCGCCCAGCTAGCGATCATTGCTCTTACAGCGGCACAGCACAAGTTTATGTTCCTGTGGTATGTGTCACCTGACAGTGGGGTGCATAGATATATTATTTTATAGCAAGACCTGGTGGTTTTACATCACCAACTACTTAATAGCCTTGTCCTCTCTGCTCTGGCAAGTGGGGATCTGTGTGGGCATCAGTAGGAGTCTCAAGGGATTCTCCATACATAAAGCCTGGTCCCTGAGAGACAGGCTCCCATGGCTAAATTGAGAGGCATGCATTGGGACAGTTGCATAAATCACAATATTTACCTAATGATAATTCCTGAAAATGTAGAGCCAGGGTGTATTTAGAGATATTCGTTTTACAGAAAGGAAGCAGAGCTCATGTGCTGGCTTCTGAGATAAATGCAAATAAGTCTGTTTGGCCATGGAATAATAGTTCTCTATTCTATACTCCCATTTCTCCAGATGTCTCCAAATTTGCAAGGGATATAGTCTTATTTGTTTCTCAATAGCAGAAATACTTTTATATAGACTACGCTAGCTCATCTGAAATGTTAGGAACAGTTGCAGTTTGTAGGCAAAGGTCTCGGAATTTTGAAGACAATATTGAACATCCTATGTCCCTTCCATAGCACCCTGGGGTTGTATGACATCTCACTACTGGAGTTCATTAATGCCATTGCAGTGGAATTTATGAATAGTAAAATAAAATACCTTAAATAATAAATATAGCCTCAGCTCAATTTAAATCATGTTTTGCCAATAAATGATTTAGGAAAAACTTCTGGTTTTCAGAGCCCAGGGGCCCTGCATACCAGCTGAGGAGCTGTTGATCTATGTGAAATAAATGTTAACGGTGGGGATGTTCAGTAGCAGAAGCCAACGCTGTCCCACAGACATTGATTCTCGTTAAAAACACAACCTCACAACTGTCAATTCGCTCTGCTCCTCTCTGTGGAGTGTTCTGCTCAAGTCTCCCGACGCCATTTACATTCATATCCATGCTTCCTCAAGAACATTTCCCCTTCGGGGCCTTGGCTCTTATTAGTTCTTATTTGGACCAGTGGAGAGGACACAGGTTTTGGGTCCAGGCAGATCTAGGTTTTAATCCTGCTGTGACTTTCAATAATTTACACTGATTCTTGGAAACTCATTTTATTACAGTCTGTGAAGGGAATTAGACCGGTGTCTATGAAGTTTAGACTATAACGGGAGCACAAAGGTGCCTAACCTAAAGAACTTCGTTGAAAGGCTAATTGTTTTCCCAGAATCCTCGGTGCCCTCTGATCTGTGGTAGACATCTAGCTTTTAGCAGGTGCACAGCCATATCTTCATAATGTGTTACAGCATGCCTGAGCAAGTTCCTAAGATGCCCTTGCAATTACAATATGATGTTTATAGTGTTGTTATACAAACAAAATCTAGACTTACCCGGAAACGGAGTTTCTGTGTATCTCTGTTAGGAGTGTTTTCATTGGCTTAATTGAGGTGGGAAGACCCACCGTGAATGTGCGTGCACTACTTCAAGAGCTGGGGCCCGGACTGGAAGAACAGGAAAGACGAGCAAAGCACAAGCACCTCGGTCTTGGGGCTTGACTGAGCATGCAGTGTGATGTCTCTAGCTCTGGCCACAGTGGCTCCGCTGCGATGATGAACAAAGACTGTGAAGTGAGTTAGAACTAAGTGACTAAGACACCGGTGGATGCCGTACCATACCCAGCGGGGTGAGGGTGGAGAGGCTGGAACCCTGCACACAATCCTCTGCTCTTCTGCCTCTTCCTCTTCCCTGAGCCTGCGACTCTCTCTCAGACACACATGGACACACACAGGAGTGTGTGACGGGCTTCATCCCAGGTGTGGTGACAGGCACAACTGTTGGCAGCCCAGTGAAGCCTGTGAAGACCCCTCCGGCCCCTGTGCCTGAGTTTGAGTGGAGGAATCGATGGAGTCCGTCTTGCTAAGCCTTGGTCCTGGTTCTAAGCAGCAGCGCTTTGGATGGAGGTCGGGTCTCTCACCTCTCACCTCGCTGTCTACTTTCTATTGGCACCTGTAGACTCTCTGATGGTCCTCTGAGCTTTCTAATTCGGGTTTTCAGATTAATGGCCCTGTGGATCCACAGCCCAGTTGGGATTAGCCTTCTCTCCTGGCCCGACCTGGCAGGTACCCTTTCCCTGCGCCTTCAGCGTTGCCTTGGTTTACGCAGTGATTGGTTATTGAAGGCATTTACATGACATTTCTATTTTATCCTACTTTCATTTCCTGTACTGCTTCAAGATCATTTTAATGGTCTCATCTTAAATTCCTTTAATTCCTATTTTATGATTACAGAACTTTTCCAATGAAATAAAAAAAAAAGACATTGCAAAATACTTACTAGGCTTTTATTCGGCTCCGTTCACATCTTCCCCTCACCCCTCCTCCCCTCCAGTCCCCCCCACTCCCTCCTCTCCTCTCCTCTCCTCTCCTCTCTTCTTTACATCCTTATTTTAGAGAATGTTTTTCTCAATTGCTTTTGCTCCCTCTAGAGATCATTTCCCCAGCTGACTCCTCCAGTCTAAACCCGAGGTCCCTTCTTGGCACTCCAGAGAGTTTCTGTAGGAGTCCGTGTGTGCACTGTAGCCACAGCACTGTGGTGGCATTTATAAACACTTAGAACACACACAAGTGGGCACTGAAAACACAGGGAAAGCTTGCAAGTTTCAGGAATCAGATACAATACATGTTGACTTTAGTCACACGGACATAGGACATGTCAGTAGGAAAATGAGATAAAATAAGGAATCTCTCTTGCCACACCGCTGCACATATGTAAAGTGTGCCATTTGATATGTCTTGACATATTTGTGACCAAGAAAGCCATCACTACATGGACCCAGTGAACATACCTGTTGCCCCCAAATTCTCCTGCAACCATTCATAATTTCTTTTCTTAGTTTTACTTTCCTACCCTCATCCAGGCAAACATTGATTTTCTTTCATGTATATATATATATATATATATATATATATATATATATATATATATATATATATGAGTGTGTGTGTATGTATATGTGTATGTGTATGCATATGTATGTATAATGTGTATGTGTGTATATATATATATATCCTTGGAACTATTCTTTTGACTATTCTTTATATTAATAGTATAAAGTATTCTAGCACTTTATACTATTATCCAGCCGCTTGTCCATATTTTGAGGGGATAAATCGTTTATCACCTAGTAATATTTTACTCTATAGGTCAACCACGCCTTATCCATTCACCTTTTGGTGGGTAATCCAGGTATTTCCAGTTGTGTGCTTTAACACTAAAGCTGCTAAAAGCATTGCTGTTCAGCCATGCATGCACACACTGCTTTATTTTTCCAGAGTAGGTGCTTTGGAATATTCTAGATTGTACCATCAGCGTGTCTTTCAAAGTGTCTGCAGTGCATAAGAACCATTTCTGCTGGGAGCTGTTCTCAATACTTGGCATTGGATTCTGCAGTCTCATAGATGCGCAGTACTGTTATGTTCAAAAATAAAAAAAGGGCAGGCTTCCCAGTGGTATCAAATAAGGCATATCGAGTTGTAGTAAGACTAGGTACAAGCCCTCATAGCAAGGCTGGATAAGATAACTCAGTAGAAGAGAAAGGGTCCCAAGAGCAGGAAACGGAGTCACAGACAATCCTGCTCCCGTTGTGAGAAGTTAAAAAAACTAAACCCCAAACCTGAGCTAAAGAACCACAGCATGTGTGCAGAGGCTGCTGCAGACCCATGCAGGCCCCAGTTGGTGCTTCAGTCTCTGTGAGCCCTTGTGAGCTCTGCTAAGTTAATTCTTGGGCTGTGTTCTGGCTTCCTCCACACTCTGGATCTACAATCTTCCCCCAAGCTCAGAGTTGCCCAAGCTCTGCTGAATGTTTGACTCTGGTCTCTGTTCTGCTCCCCTCAGTTCCTGGAGAAAGCTTCTCTGATGGCAACTGGGCCAGGCAAGGATCCTATGAGTATAGTGTATATCAGTAAGAACCATTCTTTCTCTTCTATCAGTTGCCTTTGGTTCTGTGCTAGGTCTCTGAGCCATCCAGCTTCCTGTTCCGGCCGTCTCTGCAGTGTCTCTCATAACCAGCAACGAGTGCCTTTTAAAATGTGCATTTTCTGTTCGCTTAGTAAAGTTCTCTTGGTAACACTTCTCAAATCTTTCCTCTGTATTTTACCGAGTTATTTAGTATTATAGAGTTTTGAAAAAAATGGTTTTGTCTTCTGGTTATATGTCCTTGTTTAAGTTTTTGTTTGTTTAGGTTAAATAAATGCAGATGTTATTTAGCAGTTTTGTTATTTTTTAAATATAGGGATAAACTCGTTTTTTAAAAACATTCCTTGAAAGGCAAGTTTTAAGTGAATTGTCTTTCTTTTGTTTGTGTCTACATAACGTGATGAGAGAGAGGTGGCTCTAGTAGGAGAGAGAGAGAAAGAGACAGAGACAGAGAGACAGAGAGAGACAGAGACAGAGACAGAGAGAGACCCTCTGCTCTGTAAATGTACTTCTCTACTTTTTTGCCAAGAGCCCTCTTTTGCTGGTTGATTATTAAGTTCTTGTATTTAATTCAAAATGATCATGCTTTATTATCTGCCTTTTTTGGTTGAAATACATTTGGCTGTTCTAAGTCTTACATTTTCTACATAAAGCTTAAAGGAGCATTAGAATTCCTTCCAAAGTCTTGAGGGCTTTGACTGGCATTTTGTAAAATCCATAGGTTCCTTGGAAATCATTTAAAGTGTAAGGAGGCCCTTCCTACCGGCTAACATGATGTCTCCAATTCTATTTGATCTCTCAGATATCTTGCAGTTTTCAGAATATATCTTGCATTCATTTGCTAAGATTCATGTCCAAGTATCGCATAGTTTCGATAATTGTACGTGCTTTTAGTTTTCACTTTCAAATTCATGGTTCTATCACTAATAGGTGGGTTGTTGTGAGTTTTCAATATATGCCTTTTATCATGTTGCTATGTTGTAGAAATTTTTAATCCCAATCTGGGTTTTCTACTCTGCCCTTGACCATTTAGTTCTTGGACAAAATATAGACACACATCTTTATATTTACAATAAGCCTTAATCAGCACTAGAGTTAGGCAGATAGATACCCACTATGATATTAAAATCTGTTTGTTTTTTAATCGATAACCCTGAATATGTTTCATCTGGGCTGCTATTAATTCCAATTGGCCATGTCCTCCAAACCGGATTATTCCCATATTTCTTGTTGGAGAATTTGTTGAAGTATCTGCATAATGATGTCATCTGTGAACAGAAATAACTTTATCTTTTCTTCCCTGCATGTTGAAGAGTTGCCTGAGAGAACAGGCCGTATGCCTTCCTTTCCCTTCTCTTGAAGTGAGGTGACGCTCACCGTCACCCTGCTGCTGATGGATCATTTCACAGGAGTATGGCTTAGTTGGAAAGATGTCTTTATTGGCTGCACCCAGGGGACTCTAACATGCATTTAAGTGTTGGTGATTACCACCCATCTTCCTGTTTACAGTGTGAACACTGAGAAATCTGTTCCTTTTGTTGATTGCTCTTCTTTGTCACATGTGATGCCTGTTTTAATCATTGTGAATAAGAGGAAGAGTTATGGGAATAGTTACCATAACCGCTTCACATAGTGTGCATTCACTCTAATGAGGATTAATCCTGTGGGTTAAGAGTGAGACTCATTTTTTTTTCTTTTTTTATTGGTTATTTTATTTATTTACATTTCAAATGCTATCCCCTTTCCCAATTTCCCCCACCCCAGGAAATCCAGTATCCCATCCCCCCTCCCCCTGCCTCTATGAGGGTGCTCCCCACCCCCCACCTGCTCCCCCTCAGTGCCCTAGCATTCCCCTATGCTGGGACCTTGAGACTTCACAGGACCAAGGTCCTCCCTTCCAATGGTGCCAGATAAGTCAATCCTCTGCTGCATATGCAGCCGGAGCCATGGGTCCCTCCATGTGTACTCTTTGGTCTGGTTGGTTGATATTGTTCCTCCTATGGGCTTGTAATCCCCTTCAACTCCTTCAGTCCTTTCCCTAACTCCCCCATTGTGGTCCTAGTGCTCAGTCCATGGCTGGCTGCGAGCATCCACATCTGTATTGAAGACTCATAACTGCAGGACAAGCTGACCATTGCTTTGCACCTGGATCGTTACACTCGCCTTTAGTGTTCTCCCTCCAGTCTTCCCTCTATGCTAAAGCAAAAATGCTCATTGTATGAATCAAAATTTATTTTATTTTATTTTATTAGTATTTCTTAGATGCCTGTTTGTTTTCTAATGAAAAGGTTTACCTCTAGACTGAAGGGGAAGTAGGAATTGGAGGGAAAGAAAGCCATATCCAGAATATACTATATGAAATAAATCTATTTTAATATAGGAAAAAAAAGACCATTTTATTTTCAGTTTGTCTTCCTTTCAACAACCACCCCTTCCCTCAAAACCAGCTCTCAGAAAAGGGCCCTTAACCAGCTCAGTGGGAACAGCGGCAAGGCTGTCTTCCCCTTCTCTCACCATGGACCTCATGACTAGGTCACTTCCCACTTTGATACCAGGCAGACTTTGTAGATTTACATTCTGTCTTGTTACCAAAGAGCCACTCTCTCCAGCCTCTCCAGCCAGTACCTGCGTGACCTCATCACAGACTCATGACTACACGTCTTTCAAATTTCAGCTCAGCTGCTCTTCCCCCAGGAGTCTCCCTGACTGCTCATGTTCATATCAGACATTCCTTGCTACGTTTCCTACAGCCCTGCTAAGAATCCCTCCTGAATTCTGATGGTACTGGCTGCAATTCTCTTCTTTCTCACCTGTCCACTGGCTCTAAGTGTTTTGACAGCAGGGACATTGCCCAACCACAATCCTGCTCCGCAAAAAGGTTTCCGCTCAGTACAAATTCATTAAATAATAGCATAAAATAATGTAGGAAGCATAGCATATAAATATCAAAAACACAAGATAGTTAGGTGAGATACACTCTTATTATTATTATATGAGTTTAGAAAACAGAGAAGTTACTTCTAGTTGGTGCTCAATAAATATTTGCTGAAGGGACAGAAAAGGCTGATATTTAACTCATTCATGTCAGATGCATGTGTAGCATTGGGGTCCTCTTCCTTAAGGTGATTTTTATAGCTTAATTCTGGCTTCGTAAAATATAGACAGTATTTGTGTGAAATATAATTCAGGGGTTGCTTTAAATATTTATCAAGGAAACAAACATTGTATCCTACCACCCGATTATCTGAGTCACTTTTTTGATGTTATACTCAACAAAATTCTAACTTAACAGGTAGACCTTGAATTGATGGGAGCTGTTGATGTCCCCTTCCTATGCCTCACAGTTCTTAGAATGTAGCTTCATTGACGTCTGAAGTAATATTGGAGAACACAGTGTGTGTACAGCACCTTTCACAATCGTCATTTCAATCAGGACTCCATATCTCAATACATGAGTATAAAATAATCCTGTTCTGGATCCTGTTCTGGGGACAATCACCAGTTTTCTTCCAGGGTCTGTGAAAGCAGTGGCAGTGGTGATAGGTGAATTCTGTTCCCTTTGCTTGGTCCAGGTGTGGAAGAGAATGAAAGAGCCCCAAGTGTGCCCACTAGCAAATGTGCAAGTTCACGGTTTGATGAGTCATGAGGACCTTACCTTAGAAGATGAGTCACCGCTGAGAAACAGAGCGTGTCTTAGGAACAAACCCCAAGGCAGCTTTCACCGTCTCTTCTAGGGACAGAGATGGATAAGGAAAGGATACTCTGAGTAACACAATGGCAAGGCTGTGGTGGTTGGTGGCATGCCCGTGGCTTCAGTGGCACTACCCTGAAGAAATTGTCACTAGGACATTAAATCCATGCACTAGAGATTCTGGGAGCTTTGAATTATCATTAATCAGTGATATCCTCATATCTTCTCCGTCTTGATCTGGTTATAAAAAATCTGCCTTCAAAAGATCCGAGAAAAACTCCAGTTGCAGCAAGATGGTGAGCGTGGAACCTGAGCGGACCGCATCTGATCTCAGTGGTCAGCAGTCAGCATTCCCATTCCATTGTGACAGCCGCTTTGCTTGGTGTGCTGGATGGCTTTGTGTGTCATCTTGACACAAGCTGGGTTATCACAGAGAAAAGAGCCTCGTTTGAGGAAATGTCTCCATGAGATCCAGCTGTAAGGCATTTCCTCAATTAGTGATCAAGGGTGGGAGGGCCCATTGTGGGTGGGGCCATCCCTGGGCTGGTAGTCTGGGGTTCTATAAGTATGCAAGTTGAGCAAGCCAGGGGAAGCAGGCCAGTAAGAAACATCCCTCCATGGGCTCTGCATCAGCTCCTGCTTCCTGAGCTGCTTGAGTTCCAGTCCTGACTTCCTTTGGTGATGAACAGCAATGTGGAAGTATAAGCTGAATGAACCCTTTCCTCCCCAACTTGCTTCTTGGTCATTATGATTGTGCAGAAATACAAACCCTGACTAAGACACTTGCTTTTAAACTTTACAATGCTTTATGCTTTATGTGTCTGAAGCATTGTGAAATACTTGTCTATTTGGATAACAATATGGCTTCTAAAGTCTTCATTTTCTATATATGTAATACTCTTTGGTTATATTGTATTATTTCACCAGTTTATCTCTGGTACTCAATTCAGTTAGTATTCACTTATTTTTGAGATTTATTACTAATGTGGAATACAATGATTTTTCACGCATGAAATTTTATAAAATTATATCTTTTATGTACTCTGACCTTTGCTTCCTGCTGCTGCTGTCTTTGCTTGTAATATTATCATCTTTGTTCTCACTGATGAGCTTGACAATTTCAGATTTAGAATCATCTGGAAATTTCACTAATACAGCTTTTCTTCTGGATCATTAATAAAGCAGTGGCTCAAACTAAGTCTGACATTCATCCCCAGGCTCCTTCCTGGTCATCGTTCATTTCAACTCATTGCCTTTTATTTCAATGTTTTCTTAGGATTTATCAAGCCCTGCTCAATTCCCCAAATGTGTCTCCTATCCAGTCATTTAAAATTAACTTTATAATTGGGTTTTTAGAACCGGAAAAGTGTCTCGTGCATAATAAGCATTAGATAAAAATCACTAGAATTAAATTATTTCACCAGGTCAAACATTAGTTTTATCTGGTTATAACTGATTGGTTCATATATATATATATGTATATATACATATACATATATATATATATGAATCATATACCATATACATATGTTTCTGAAAATTTAAAATGTCTACTTTCAGAATTGTATATATGTATATATGATGTATATATGTATATATATATATATGTGTGTGTGTGTGTGTGTGTGTGTGTATGCATATATGTATGTGATACGTGTTATGGGCCAGAGGACAGCTTTAATAGAGTTGGTTCTCTCCACCTTTATGTTGTTTGGCACATAAAACTCTTGAGTGGCAAATGTCATGTCATCTTGAGTGGCAATACTGTGCTTATTGAGACATCTCACCAGCCCTAGAGGACAGATTCTTACAAGTAGGCTAGCCGTGTTCTCTAGTTCTGCTAAATATAGTTGTTACCCAAATTACGATTATGTTACAACTTACTAGTTGAGAATTTTTTTACTCAAAATCTGTAGTTAAGTACCAAATGTGCACAGATTCTAGCTTAACAATAGAGCAGTGGCAGCAAGTCACACATTGACTCTCATTATGGAGAGGGAGGTGGGGGGGGGGGTCTAGGACTCCCTGCTCCCTCTCAGCACCATGAGACATTATCACACACATACTTACAAAACTACTCAAGTTTCACATCTGAGGTACAGATTCCACAGAAAGCACAGTGCTTTGCCCCCTTGAGAAGTTGAGAAATCATAAATCAAACTATTATAGATCAGAGACAGTCTATACTTTAAGTTTCTGCGTTGCATCTTGCTGCTTAGAGTTCATCTAAATCCAAGTACTGCTATATAATAAAACCAGTCAGTACATATTCTAAAGTAACCTAAACATTAATCGTGCAGAAAGATGTTCTGACAACCCTACCAAATTCAGGGAAGAAGGGGAGATTTCCTCACTGATAAAGTTAGCCTGGGTATAACCATACACCCAGAGGTCAGTACTCAGATGATGTCATAGATCACAGCTCCTGGGTCTGGACATTCTTGAATGTACCTTGTCATGGTGACCTAGCCTGCTCAGTCAGTCAACAAGTTCTCCAGTGCAGGAGTGAGGATTGAAAATAAAAAGGCAATTAGACAATGCTGCAGCATGACCTCAGTCAATTCTGAGACTGAGGCAGGTTTAATTTTTTTCCAATCTGCTTTTATACCATTTTAATTACATGCAAGTACTAAGGGCAATAGTAGTACAGTGAGGAACAAACAAGACAGTAAACACAAATAGTCAAGGCCCTAGGCAAAGCCCCTCAAGGACTCTACTTTGGCGGTTGTTTCCAAAGGTGTGTCAAAATGACTAATACCTGAGCCCACTTCCTTGTCCAAGGCCCAAACCTTGCCTGAAGCCTACTTCCTTTGTTCCCCCTATGATTAAAATTCCTGCCTTAACCTACTTCCCTATTATAGCCTAACTTTAGATTCTTGCCTGAACTTACTTCCCTGTCATGGCCTAATGTTCAGATTCCTGCCTGAAGCCTGTTTGCTTGCCCTTGGCCAATGTCAAACTCTTTGGCCACTGTCAGACCTCTGCCAGGTGGCACGGCACCCCAAGAAGGCTCACTACTTAGTGGCATCTAATTGTGCTTGAAATAAATGCCAGTTTTATTAGTGAATTTTATCTGTGGCCTGTTTACTTGTGACCAGATCTGCCATCCTCACATATACCCAGAACTCTGTGACTCTTTGACTGACACATGACAACAATCCCTGATATCTAGTAGGTGTGAGGGACATTTTAGAAGATGCTGCATAACCATTGCTGCAAGAAACAACAAAAGCTCACTTCCTCCCAGTTCCTCCACAGACTTCCTTCCTCCGGCCAGGGCTTTAAGGCGTCCATCCGGCAGTGAGAAATGATAGAATTACGATTCCTTCTACACAGTCCCACCTTCATTATCCAGACTTTGACATTTAATAGTCATTGAGTATTCAAGAATGCAGTTCTTATAGATTAAAGTAACTATTTGTTAAAGTGGAAGAAGATGGAATTAAAATGGAGAATTCTTTGATGAACATTACATCCAAATCATTAGAATTTCATATAGATGTAATTGCTCCCTCAGAAATAGATTAAATACACACAGCATTTTAAATGGCATTGTTACATTGTTGAAGCACAGTTGATTATAAATTATGAGTATTTTAAACCAGGCTTCCTCCCATCTATCAGCATTATCGTGGCCATCTTTTTAATAAGAGTATTTGCTAATGCAAAACTAAAATGAGCAATGCCCGAAGCAGCATTAGCTCAGAGCGATCAAGTGAGAGTGCGCTCACCATCTGATTCTCTCACCAGGACGTGGTGTCTGGAGAAATTTGTTTCCTTTCATTCACACACCCGGGGGCAGCTTCTGCTAATGGGTGCCTCTTTTAGATGAGGAGCCCTGAGTGCCTACAAGCTGTAAGGTGCTAATCATTAGCAGTTTAGAAGCATCTTGTAGAACAAACTCTGGCACTCCCTCCCAAAAGCTGAAAGGTTGAGGAGCTGCAGGGCTATTTTGGATGCTGGGCTTTGACATTTATATTCATTCAAATTAGAAACATAGTATATGAAGCTGACACAGGAAGTTAAGTCATCAGGCCTTCAATGTGCTCTACAGCTGGCCATTTATCTGAGGGTGTTTTCCATAAGGCTCCAGAGTGCTTTTTATGTGCATGATGATAAATGGTTTTAAAAAAAAAAGTCATCCCCAGTAAATAACACAGAGTGCACAGAATCCCTCAGGGTAATAGGGTAATAGTATTTTTAATTCCAAAAAAAAAAAAATCTGAGAAGGGCTGATGTGTTTTGGGGTGAGATTAGGAGAGGAGATACATGCATGTCCAGAAATCACACTGGAAAGTTGTCAGGCTGGGATGTGTCAATGTCTCCAATCACAGCTGCAGCCCGTCTTACAGTGATTATAATATTCACAGTATCAGAAGCTTCAGAATTATGAATGACATGAAATACAAAAACCCATTCCAAAATAAAAATGATCTTCGGATAGTGCCTTGGAAAGCAGCACTAGATTCTAAGGAGCAAACAATAAGAAGAGCCCAGAGCTTCACTCCTGCCAAGGAAGAGAGGGCCTTCCACAGTCAAATTCCCAGCTGTCCTGCACCCACAGAGGGAAATTGTCTCCCTGCCTCCTGTGTCGTCACCAACAAAGACAAAGTAAAGTTAGTAGGAGAGGAGCCGAGATTATTTCCAGCATACAACTGGGCTTAGCATTTGGAGTCACCTAAGAGAAAGGCTCTCAGACTGCACAAAAGCCTCCTGCAATACTTCACAAAGGCAGGTGGCAAAGAGAAGTCACCAAGCAGACAAATACATTCCAGAGGCAGCACAAGGCAGAAATAGCAATTATGACATCAAGCGAATAGAAAGCCAGGCCAAATACAGACAAGAAATAGTGGTAGGTAAGAACAGGGTAAATGGAATTGCAGCCAGGAGGAATGTCTAATCACCAAAGACTCAGCACCAAGATTCATTATAGAAATCATCAGACACATAAGGCAAAATTAGAGTGTAAGATGTTGTTAGAGCTGTCAATAATACAAATAAATAAACAATAGAGTGTATGAGAATCTGAATAACAAGGACTGAATTCACACATGTACAGCAGACTCTCTACCCTTAGGCCAAAAACTTTAGCTCCTCAAAACATTTATAAAATATGCTATATCACCTGTAAACAAAGATTCCATCCATTCACCAAAGCAGAAATAGATCCAGAACAGGTTATGTTCAAGACTGGTAAAAAGATACATTTCAAAGTTTGTTTTAAAAAAAACACAGAAAATTCAATTAAAAATGGTTTGAGGAAATCTCAACTCATTAGGTGATAAGCCAGGAACAAAAATATACTTCCAAATGGCATTCAAGTACTAAATGATTCATAGGCAAACAAGAAAAATAATTTAAACTTTCAAGAGAAAGACCAAAATAATGTTTAAAAGAATAATAGACATTTTATTAACTGGCAAATTGAAAAATTATAGAACTAATGAGAAGCAAGTCCATAACTGGTTGGTCAAAGGAAAGTGATAAATTGTTAACAAACTTAATTAGAAAAAAATACAAGCAATATAATCCTAAATTGATAATGCGCACGAATGTGGTAGAAATTGAAGACTACTGTTTATCTGCCCTTTACAAATGACACATTTAAAGAGAATAGAGTTGGTAAAGAAAAGGACTACATAAAATTATATAAAATGGTTTATGTAAAAGAAATTGTTATAAAGAACAACTCTGCTGAATGTTAGATAACTCCTAACATTAGTCAGACTGTCTCAGAATACGAGAAGATGATCTGTTATATAATAAACCTACCGTCTGTCCCTAAGGGACAACCTGTTCCATGTTTCTCCAGGTATTGGATTATATTTTTGGCTAGTGAGCCTCTCCTAACTTCCAGGATGAAGTCATCTCTAGTTTTGCTGTCACTAGTCACTGAGTTCTTCTTGCCAGAGTAGGTAATAGAGTTCCAGGTTGTGTGAGTTAGGATGTAGAACTCTTTAGGGACCATTCCTCTGTTTCCTCATCCATATTATCAGACTCCATTTTATCACCTTCATGTGCAGGAGAAGGATATAGCCATCTCGTATTCTTAAACATTTTGGAGGCTAGTCCTAGCTTTATGCAAGGTCACTGTGATTATTCATGATCACATTTACACTTCTCCTGCAAACTCATCCATCCATGGTAAGACGCATGTATGTACATGATGTGCATTGAAGCATGTTGTAGTATCAATGAATTAATTGCAAGTAAGTAATCATTAAAAGAGAAAGTCTGGTTCTGTATGTATCAGGATGGAAAACCCATCTCCAAGATGTGGATACTTTTAAATTCCTATGATAGACAATTTAGAAAACAACAATTAAACATTTTAACACCTCCAAAATCAGGATGTGTCTTTCAAATAATAATAGCCTGCCATACTTTAAATGGAAGATATGTTGTTTTTATTCCCCCTACTGTTAGACAAAAATGTCCTACGGTCACTGAAAACAGAACTTTGAACAGAAAGTGGAGGGGGAGGGAATTTGAGTTCAAATGTGTAACAGTATATCATATATGTATATGCATGTGTGCATATATGTATATGACCTATATAGGAAAATACACACACACACACACATGTAAGGAAATCTCTTGCATATACCGTTTTAGTGCCTGTTTTTGCTTTCTTTTCAGCAAAACTCAATGCCGTTCATCTATGCTTATTTTCTTGTCTCTCCTTCCTCTTAAATCAATTCTAATTCATTTTTGTTCCACTAAAGCTCTTCCCATCAATAGCACTATTGACCTAGATCTTGATAGATCGTTTAGAAGTGTTAGTCACAACTGCCATGCCTCCTGCTGGAAGTGTTTTTCTCCAGGAGACCACCTGCCTGCTGGTACCACCTCTCTCTCTCTCTCTCTCTCTCTCTCTCTCTCTCTCTCTCTCTCTCTCTCTCTCTGCTCATTCTCAGTCTCTGCTCTCTTCCCTCCTGCTCTCTTTCACATCTGTGTTGAAGGATCCCTGTTTCCTTTTGTTTCTCTTACTGAATGTGGCCTGTATGTTATGTTATGGTGGCACCTTGGAATTCTCCTCTAACCTCACAGCTTCAGTTACCACTCTTCATCAACTATGAAACTACTACTTTCAGCTCAGATCTGTGCCCTGATTTCATACTAAGATGCCTGGTCTGCATCTCCAGTTGAGGTCTGTAAACATCTGAAGCTCAGGATATCTGATATAGAGGGAAAGTGTCCTTCTTCTATCTTTATACACTTGATGATGCCACTTTATCCTTTCCACTGTCCTGACTCGAGTTCCTGAAGCCTCTTGACTTCATATTTCCTTTTGAAGCCCACATAAAAGCCCCAACCTCTTCTTGCTGACTCTTGCCTTCAAAGTATGTGAGGAATCTAACCTTTTATTGCCACCTGTGGCATTTCAGTCAAAGACAGTATTTGTCCTGTGACCAATTCTCTTCAAAGTTTGTCTCCTTTACCTCTTGTTAGGCTATTCTTAACACAGCACCCTGCATATCCTTCCAAACTTTGAGTCATTTATGAAAGGTCTTTGCTTTGGGTTCAAGGTAGACACTAAGATGGATTGTTCTTTGTGGTATGGGATTTATTAAGAGTTAACACTGTGAGTACACAGAAAGACAGCATGATGGTAAGGTAAGAACAGTAAGCCTTACTTACTGTTCTAGTCCTGGGAAAAGAACATCATGACCAAGGTAACTCTTAACAGCAAAAGAAAGAATTGGGTGCTACTTAAAGTTTTAGACAGTGGTTAGACTATGATCATCATGGCAAGAAGCAGACAGGCATGGTTCTGGAGCAGTAGATGAGAGATTCACATCCAGACCTAGCAGAAGCAGCAGCAACAGCAACATCAGGAGCAGGAGCAGCAGAACACACACACACACACACACACACACACACACGAGAGAGAGAGAGAGAGAGAGAGAGAGAGAGAGAGAGAGAGAGAGAGAGAGAGAGAAGAAATACGGCAACCCTCCTCCAATAAGGCTATTCCTAATCCTTCCCAAACAGTTCCACTGATTGGGACCAAGCATTGAGCCATCTGAGGCTTTGAGGGCCATCTATTTCTTTCCTCATCACTTTTAAATTTATCACCCATGTCTATCCCTTCCCAAGGCTTTTTCCCTTTCATTCCTGTTTGACTTTTCTCTGTATTAACAAACTACCTTTTAACAAGCTACATGATTAATACATTTATCTTATTTATTATCTGTCTCTACACATTAAGATGTGTACTCCTCAGAAAGCATGGAATATTGACTCTGTTGTACATTCCTATATGCATTATATTTAATACCTGACTTAAAATGTTGTTGGAAGAGTTATCAATTACTCAGGTGCTCATGATATTGATTTGGTTGGAAACAAGTGCTCCTCTTTGTAAGAACTAGGTTTCATGGAGACAATGGCTAAAGGAAGCTTAGTATTTATCCCATATAGCTCATGTCTTTGAGTTCTATGTGTTTGTTACATATTAAGGCAGCTGGTTGTGATTATTTCTGAATAATTATAAAAGAGTGGATGGGGTGTAATATCAACTGCAAGTTGGGATGCAGTACCAGTTGTTCAACCTAGAATATGATGCACATTTGGAGTCTTAATGACCTGTTTTGCTCTGGATGCATTTGTATCTCCTCTGAGTATATGGACTATAACTATATTCAACACAAATGGTTCATTGATTATCCCTTTGACCCATTCACATTAAAGAAAATACATAGTATTCATGAAGGTAGGCTTTCCTGAGATTAAAGTCAAACCTACACTGAGCCATGGGGAGCAGATTTCATCTTTCCTAAGTTAATATAGCGGCTGGCCCATAATCAGCCGAGACGGTAAGTGCTCAGAAAATGGACCAACTCCGTTCCTGGCAGCAAAACTGGGACTGAATCAATTCTTGATTAACCAGGTGCCAGGTGCCAGGTGCCAGGTGCCAGGTGCCAGCTAGCACACAATTCGGGAGGTGAGAAGAGACCGTTGTGATGTCGCTAGGCAGAGGTGCCTGGTTGCCGTTAAGCATCTTCCCTTCCACTGAAATATAAATCCATAAGGGCAAGCAATCCATTCTTGTTTTTAAAGGAACTTTCTGTCTGGAAAACAGTCCACTGCCACCAGGGATGAGTCTTTTCTTAGAAAAGTGTGTAATTGGCTGCCATTTGACATTATGTGGCATTATTAAAGCCTTGAAACTCCCTTAATGTGCTTTCCTTTACGTTGTCTCTTAACAACATTTTCAGTCTGTAGGATTCCCTTGTTCTTTTACTTAATCTAGTCTATTCTGAACTTCTTAATCAGAGATGATTCCGTTCCAACTTCATGGGATTAAGTGATTCAAACTTAATATACAGACAAAATGGCTAATCTTCACATTGCCAGTTTGACCAGGTTTAGAACCACCTAAAAGACAAACATTTGGATGTGTCTTTGAGGGTGTTTACAGAGAGGTTTAACTGATGAGAAAATATCCACTCTTAATGTGGACAGCACTGGTTGGCGGGTTAGGTTCCTGGGCTGAACAACAAGGAGAAATCATGCTAAGACCTGACCGGTGATGTTTCATTGTGGATGGAAAGTGACCAGAGGCCTCTCAGACCTGCTGCTGTGCTGCCCCACCATGATGACCTATGGGTCCAAACTAAAGCTCAACGAGGCCTTCCTTCTTCAAGTTCCTTTTGGCAGATACTTTGTTACATGAAGCAGAATATGACTACTGTACCGTGATTATTATGACTTTTGACTAACATTCCATTCTGGGGTAGCATACCATCAAGACTTTGCCAACTAAAATATGAGCTATGGATTTGAAATTTCTTTGTAAGATTCTCTTTATTTTGGGCCTAATATTCCTCTCCATGAAACATTAATTAAAGACCTCTGGGTGCAAAATTATCAAATCAACTGAGGGAGGGAGGGAGGGAGGGAGGGAGGGAGGGAGGGAGGGAGGGAGGGAGAAAAAGAGAGAGAGAGAGAGAGAGAGAGAGAGAGAGAGAGAGAGAGAGAGAGAGAGAGAGAGAGAACGAGAACAAGAACTTGTTTGTGCTTCAGATTCCAAGTCTCTCTGCCCTGTAGCTGTGGTGCTCACAAACTTTGAGTCCTGCTGACTGAGAAGACAGAAAGTGAATTGAATGGATGGGTTTATTTCTGAGACATTTGATGTAGTCAGTGAAGACAAACTCCTTACCAATAAGGCAACTTGATTTTATTAACAAGCAATATATCAACAAGACATCAGGCAGTCAACAAAGATGTTTGTCAAACGTGTGGGTGGAGAGATGGATGAGCTCAGAACCCACTGGATATTCAATAGCCGTGTTTACGTCCTCCCCGTCTCATGATGCTGTATCTTCTGTGTGGTACTTTACTTCCTAAAAGTTAACAAAATGTTCCCTGTCTATACAAGCCAGGCTGAGCCTTGTTGTCTTTGAAGTTAAAACACCACCTTTCTGAAATGCCATATGTGCAACTGGGTTATAGGCTCATTTGTAGGGAGTTTGCCAAATATGCATGAGGCCCTAAAACTCCAGAAGCTGGGAAACGAAAATGGAGAGGAAAAAGATGAGAGGGAGGGAGAGGAAGACGAGGAGGGTATGAAGACAACAGTTCTGATGATAGTAAAAATGCTACACTTGCTTTAGGTGAGTGCTAGTTAATATAGATCACTCCTAAAGCTTTTAAGTTTCAGAAATCTTGTCACATTCCAATCACTGGCAAGAACACAGGCATAAATTAACAAATTTGAATTCAAAGGGAGGGAAACACAAATAAAAAGCAGAATCGTTAAGAACAGCAGTATATGATGATTAAATTTTCAAATATCCCGATGTTAATATTTAGT
Organism: Apodemus sylvaticus; assembly: GCF_947179515.1. Taxonomy (NCBI): domain Eukaryota; kingdom Metazoa; phylum Chordata; class Mammalia; order Rodentia; family Muridae; genus Apodemus; species Apodemus sylvaticus. Next base: position 5,061,600 of record NC_067479.1, on the reverse strand, counting down.
AATGAAACCCAAGCTCTAGCTTGAATATGGTAGTATTTTGAAGAAACAAAAATTAAACTGTAGCTAGATTGTGTTTACAAATGTCACACCTAAAATATTAGGTCTTTGAAAGATTAAAGCATATAGGAAAGACATACCAGGCAAATGTAACTACGAATCTATTTGTGGTTGAGGCAAGGACAGACAGTTATTATTTTACTTGTAGCTGTAGGAGTTCTAACTCAGAGACAACATTTCAAAGCAACAGAAGCCTATAATTAAATACCAAGGTTCCAATAACCCAGGATGATTTCAGGTGAATCTTCAGACTTATTTTAAATTCTGAGGTCATGTTTTTTTTTTCATAGAAAGATCCTGATTTCTAAAGTTTACCTCCCTTAAATAATTGTTCCTATGCTCTGAGATATTTTATTGTCTTACTAATGTGCTATAAGTGAGTATATATTTTCTCTGCATTAAACTTCAGTAGGAAATTGTAACCTAACATTTTCCACTGCAACTCATGAACCTGTGAAAATGCCCCAATGCTGCAACCCAAGTCCAGTAAAACCTTAGTCGCAGACACTCAGGGAAGAGGCAGCATCCTCAGTAAACTGAGTTTCACCGTGTGAGTGACTCAAAGGCCCTGGGAGAAAGCCTCCGGTGGCTAATCTGCTAAAGAGACATAGTATTAAGTACTTTGCTTTATACCTGTACTGACTAGTTTTGTGTGTCAATTTAACACAGGCTGGAGTGATCACAGAGAAAGGAGCTTCAGGTGAGGAAATGCCTCCATGGCATCCAGCAATAAGGCATTTTCTCAATTAGTGATCAAGGGAGGAGGGCCCATTGTGGGTGATGCCATCCCTGGGCTGGTATTCTTGGGTTCTATAAGAGAGCAAGCTGAGCAAGCCAGGGGAAGCAAGCCAGTAAGGAACATCCCTCCATGGCCTCTGCATCAGCTCCTGCTTCCTGACCTGCTTGAGTTCCAGTCCTGACTTCCTTTGGTGATGAACAGCAATGCAGAACTGTAAGCTCAATAAACCCTTTCCTCCCCAACTTGCTTCTTGGTCATGATGCTTGTGCAGGAATAGAAACCCTGACTCAGAAACAGTTCATCCTTCAACCCTCACTAGAGAAGCTTCTTTACACAGTAAATACCAGTTTATACAAAGACACACAGAGGGTCACCACTGTGGCAGATGATGAGAGTGGCACACTTATGTCACACCCCAACCCTGAATAGCTTTAAGGAATTCTTGCAAAGAGGGAGTGGACAGATTTCAAGACACAGGAGTAATGAAGAATTACAATGAAACACTGTTTTCTGGGCCATACAGAGTCGTTACATGCAAGAATTTGTAGGAATTGTGACTGTGTGTACAAAATCAACCCGGCAAAAATCCCAGCATGGGTGAGGTAGGGGGTCACAAAGGCCCAACCCTGGGTTGGTTGCTATTGTCAACGTTTGGCTCCCGAGAGGGAGAAAGTCAGTTTCCCTCAGGGATGTGCTTCCTGAAAAGCACATGTTCCGTGTTTCTATGCATGTGCTTGCAACACTGCACGCGCTTAGAGGGACGTAAACACACGCAAACATGAAACTGGAAGCAAATCTTCCTGGGCAGGAGGCAGAGGAATTGGAAGGAGTGGGCAGTGAGAAAATAGACGCATGTGTAAATTTTTCAAGCAATAAATATAGGGAAAATGAAATGGACAGACCCAGGCTCAGATTTACAGAGCTGGGAGGAGAGAGATCTTCTTTGGGAATAGAAGAGATATCCTCTGTATTTTTCTTCTCCTCAAAGATTTGCCAAGAAGCAAGAGTGATGTTTTAAAAGAACTATGAACCTCTCCGTCAGCTGTAGTTGCAAAGATAAGTTATAGAAATAAAGTTCCCTATATCCTTCCCAAAGCTCATCACTACTTTTGGATGCATGAGTCTGCCTGTACTCACACTAGCGCAGATGTTGGTCTCCTTGTGGTCAAGACACTGATTTGTTCCCATTGTCTCGGGTCATCCTTGGCCAAGTTACTCTCTTGGGAGTCGTTTCACAAAAGCCAGGCAACATGGAAAAACAACTTTGAAGAACCAAGAAATTCAAAACGGTGGAGCCTAAACATGAAGGGTGTTGAGAGCCACTCAGAAACCCTGTTACCCGTTCACTCTGCTCTGGCCGCAGTCCCTGCACAAAGCACCTGTCTTGGAAAAGAACTCATTTGAGATGACCCAGCTTCAGGGAGGACAAGGCCATTAAGCAGCTCTATTGTCCCCTTGTAGGAACACCACACACTGTGAGTGAAATCCTGTAATGACAGCAGACATCCTGCTTACTGAAGAGCCTGTCTATTAGTTTTTGAAGTGAGGAAAGGGGAGCATGTTTCTTTATAGTTTTTCTAGTGCTATCAGCCCATGTACTGTATGAAATAAAGCCAGAACACAGCTTGTGGTCTTGTCTTTGTTAGCCTGACTACGTGAGTCAGGAGATTGCCTAACACCTCTATGTTGTAATATACATCGTGGTGAGGCCTAATTTTTGAAGATTTATCAATCTAGTGCTAGAAAGGGCATATTACAGGAGATGTTTGGTGCTTACAGCTTCTCCGGCTCTGATTTATTGGAGTACGGCACTATAAATCATGCTCTTTGATTCCCACTTTTGGAAAGAAGCAAGTCACTCTGTGGAGCCAGATTCACTCACCTCCATTTCTTCTTTTTAATAGTTTCATTGACACCGTTGTTTTGATCTACCCCAATTTTGCCCATCTTTTTTCTTATTAATTCTCATATACGAAGAATATTGTTGTTAGTTGTATACATCAAGTAAGAAGTGCAAAAAGTAAAATGAAATTAAACACTGAACTGTTCATAAAATAGGGTGTATTAGCTATTATGTTGGTGCTTGTGAAACTGGATCTCATTTTGATTATTTTCCCTTTTTCTGTTAATGCAATTTTCATTGAACTTAGAAAATATCAATTCAAATTACAAGTCAGGTTACAATCAGGGTTGTTTTCAATAAATTTTATTAGCATATATTAATTATACAAAATAATATCGGCGTTCATTTTTTTAAAGCTACAATTCTAGAAAGAAAATAATCATATCTTTATAACACTGCAGGAAAACAGCAATCATATTTAGAAACTAGAAGATTTTAAAGCAAACCACAGGGTAAATCAATAACTCCCACATGGAGGGAAAGGATGATTTTCTAGTCAGGATATCAAACAAAGCTAACATGATATTAATGGCTGTGTGAACAGGCTTCCCAGTTGCACTTTCGCGAGGGGGAGGTTAGGGATTGGCAGCTGCTCACATAAATCACGGCTGCTAAGAACCATATGAATAAGTGTTTGACATTTTCAGTAGGAAAGGAGCAGCTTGCCCTTGGTTCTGAGCAACCTTCCTCCTGTGACAACCATCTCTGCTTTTCTCCCTTTTGATGAGCCAGAATTCTAAACTCAACGTAGCATGTGCAAAAGCATCGGAGCTCAGAACTGTCCATAGCTACGGGGTGGCCAAGATGAAAGGGTCGCATGTGTCTGACCAGCCTGTTCCAGCAACGCCGAATCTGCTGCCCTGTGTTTTCCAGCTCCTGCCGAATCTGCTGCCCCGTGTTTTCCAGCTCCGTTAAAGGCTTTCCTCCACTTACTGGGGCTAGGTCTTGTAATTCTCAGAGCGGAAGAAACAGAACGTGGTGACACGTAAATCAGGTTGTTGCCCTCGATGCGTCAGTCTCACAGCAGATCTGCTTAGTGACTGACTCAGAGCCTTGCATAGGAGTTACTATGAAACAATAGATAACATAGCATTGTTTTCGAAGGCCAGTACATATCCACATATTTGTAACGTAGATCTAGGACAACATATACTGTACTCAGTACCGAAGATCCTCTCCACATCTGAATTCAGCCTCCTCTACCAGTTTCACGATCACTGTGACCCACCTGCTAAGGAAATAAGGAAAATTTAAAAAGTTAAATAAGAAAATTTAGACATAAGTATTTTCCAATGTATTTTCAACCATTATAGCTTAAAATTCAAATAATTATTAGATAAATATAGTAAAATAAATACAAATTAAATACATTTAAATAAAGTAATTATTAAATAAGTATGATTAAAATAAATATAAATAATCAGACATTTTCCCCAGTGTGAGCTTCCTGACCCATCAAGGAGGGAGCCAGCATAGACAGAAAGAACAAAAGGGGAAATGTAGTTAGAGGAACAGTAGTGACAGAATGTGGTCAGACCTAAGGACCTAAGATTAAGAATCAACAAATGGGACCTCATAAAATTGCAAAGCCTCTGTGAGGCAAAGGACACTGTCAATAGGACAAAATGGCAACCAACAGATTGGGAAAAGATATTATCCTACATCTGATAGTGAGCTAATATCCAGTATATACAAAGAACTCAAGAAGGTAGACTCCAGAGAACCAAATAACCCTATTAAAAATAGGGTACAGAGATAAACAATGAATTCTCAACTGAGACATATTGAATGGCTGAGAAGCACCCAAAGAAATTTTCAACATCCTTAGTCATCAGGGAAATGCAAATCAAAGCAACCTTGAAATTCCACCTCACACTATTCAGATCAAAAACTCAGATGACAGCAGATGCTGGTAAGGACATGGAGAAAGAGGAAGACTCCTCAATTGTTGGTGGATTGCAAGCTGGTAAATCCACTCTGGAAATCAATCTGGCAGTTCCTCAGAAAATTAGACATAGTACTACCTGAGGACTCAGCTATACCACTCCTGGGCATATTCCCAGAAGATGCTCCAACATGTAATAAGGACACATGTTCTACTATGTTCATAGCAGTCTTATTTATAATAGCCAGAAGCTGGAAAGAATCCAGATGTCCTTCAACAAAGGAATGGATACAGAAAATGCAGTATATACATACAATGGAGTACTACTCAGCTATTAAAAACAATGAATTCATGAAATTCTTAGGCAAATGGATGGAGCTAGAAAATATCATCCTGAGTGAGGTAACCCAATCACAAAAGAACACACATGGTATGCACTCACTGATAAGTGGATATTAGGCAAAGAGCATGAAATACCCATGATACAACTCTTGGACCACATGAATCCCAAGAGGAAGGAAGACCAAAGAGTGGATGCTTCAGTCCTTCTTAGAAGAGGAAACAAAATTATTAAGGGAAGTAGAGGGTAGGGGGGACTCAAGAGGAAGAGAAGATGGGGAGGGAAAAAGAGGGAAGAATCAGGTATGGGAGGAAATGCACAGTTGGTCAGGAAATTGAAGAGAGGTGTGTAGCAATGGGGGATAGGGACATGGGGTTAGCAACCAGAAAGTCCCAAATGCCAGGAAAGCAAATGCTTCCCAGGACCCCATGGGGATGACATTAGCTGAAATACCCCCCAAAGGAGAGGGAGAACCTGTCGAGACCATGACCAGAGGTTAGGCATGGCCCCCCAGTTGGGGGATGGGGCCACCCACCCATCTCCAAAATTTTAACCCAGAATTGCTCCTGTCTAAAGGAAATACAGGGACAAAGAGTGGAGCAGAGACTGAAGGAAAGGCCATCCAGAGACTGCCCCACCTGGGGATCCATCCCACATGCAGACAGCAAACCCAGACACTATTGCGGGTGCCAAGAAGTGCTTGCTGACAGGAGCCTGATACAGCTATGTCCTGAGAGGCTCTGCCAGATTCTGACCAATACAGATGCAGATGCTTGCAGGCAACCATTGGACTGAGCACAGGGACCCCAAAGGAGGAGTTAGGGGAAAGACTGAAGGAGGTGAAGGGGCCTTATTTAGCATCAATGGGAGAGGAGGCCCTCGGTCCTATGAAGACTTGATGCCCCAGTGTAGAGGAATGCTAGGGCAGTGGGGCAGGATTGAGTAGATGGGTAGGGAAGCACTCTCACGGAAGCAGGGGTAGGGGGTGGGATAGGGGATTTGTGGAGGGGCAACCAACCCCAACTGGGAAAGGAGATAACATTTGAAATGTAAATAAATAAAATATCCAATTAAGAAAAGAGTGGAGTTGTTGTAAAGTGCTCATCCCCTTCCTATTGACACATGCATCCCTGTGTTCCTTCACAATGATCAATCAGCTCTCACAGAGCAAAGGTATCAGCAATGAGGTGAAAGTTACCTTGAAAGGGTTAACACACAGGCTTGAGTGTGGAGAAAGGGGAAGGTGACAAGAGCCAACTTAGAGAAAGCTGTATGGCCAACCATGACTAATTTACAGTAACACATACTTAATATCTCTCACGCGTGTGAATGTGAGTCTGGCTTGGCTCTCTGGAGGTGGCTGCATAGTCCCCCTGAAACCTCCTGCCTCGTCTTCTGGCCCCTCTGTTACTCCAGAGGCCCCTGGCAGCTGGCTCTAATCCGGACACAGCTTCCTCCCTGATGGTGTTGTTCACAGTACCGTGTTCATCTGCAGATTCTTCTAGTGCCTCAGACAGAGGAAGCCAAGGAAACATGAGTGCTATTTTATAGCACACAGTAGTACCGTCATGATGGTACTAGTTAAAATAACCTGTACTGTGAGAAAGGGAATCCGCTGGGCATGTCAGGGCTCGATGTGTGTCACTGTAAGCAGAGCATATTTGTTCTTCCCCAAACCCAGGGAAGTGAGGAGAGTAGCCAGGAATGATTATGTAATTATTCATCCCATTTTCATTTTTCACGTTTAAATGAACTTATTAGATGATACATAAAAATTACCCATAATTATAGAGTACCACATAACTTACCCCAAATGCACTAGAATTGGGATGAACTGGGGAAAGTATTCACATTTCTTGTACGTTATTTTCAAAACATGCAGTGTGTATAATCACTGTATTGTGCAACAGATCATGAGAACTTATTTCTTCTAATTTACTCAATACTCACTGTAAACCTTTTCTGCTTTTTCCCACTCTCGTCACATGCAGGCAACCACCAGGGTACTCCTGGCTCCTTTTCTATCCCAGACGTGCAGTCCATAAGTCTCTCCGAGTGGTCCTAATGTTGCATTATAGAGTGGTAAACTTAAAGAAAAGCTAACCGGGGGCTAGGGAGATGGCTCAGCAGTTATGGGCATGTGCTGTTCTTGCCAAGAACTAGAGATCAGTTCGCAGCACCCATGTTGGATAGGTCACAAACACTAGTAACTCCTAAAGATACCTGGTGGCTTATTCTGGGTGCTGTGGGCATCTGCAGACGTGTGTGCACACACATACAGAAATAAACATACAGAGAATTAAATTTACATTGTTTTAAATAAAAAGGGCTAAATAATACTTAATATTTGAAGTCAGGGTTTAATAAGAACAAAAAGAATTGTAACAGGGAGATGCGCAGTGAATACCAACTGTGGTGAACTCATAGAACAAACCAAACTTCTTGTTTCCCATGATCTTGGTAGAATAAAGCTGTAGGTATTCCCACCAGACATCTGTCTTCCATTGTTTTACATGAGAGACTCTGCCAGAGCCTGACAAATACAGAAGTGGATGCTTGCAGGCAACCATTGGACTGAGCACAGAGAACCCAATGGAGGAGTTAGAGAAAGGACTGAAGGAGCTGAAGGGGTTTGCAGCCCCACAGGAAGAACAACAATATCAACAATCAGCACCCCCAGAGCTCTCAGGGACTAAACCGTCAACCAAAGAGTACACATGGAGGGACCTTGGCTCCAGCCACATATGCAGCAGAGGATGGCTTTGTTGGGCATCAATGGGAGGAGAGGCCCTTGGTTCTGGGAAGACTTGATGCCCCAGTGTAGGGGAATGTGAGGGCGGGGAGGTGGGAGTGGGTGGGTGGGTGGGGGAGCACCAACATAGAAGCAGGAGGAGGGAGGATGGATAGGGGTTTCCAGAGGGGAGACTGGAAAAGGGGATAACATTTGAAATGTAAATAAAGAAAATATCCAATAAAAAATAATGTCATTTGAGTTTCCATATTAATCTCAAATGAAACCATGAACTATCATTGTAAATTAACCATAAAGCATTTAAATACTTGCTCTACATTAACTGCGATTTAAAAATAAAAAAAAATCTAGTTTCAGACCAAGATATCTTTAAAAAAAATTCTAGTCTTGTGAATGGAGTGATATCATCTGATTTACAAAGCAGCATCAGGAACGGACTGACACTGGAGTCAATATTCCTGTGGGCTCTAGCAGAAGTGAGCAGATTGTGTGCCTGGCTGAGGTCTGGAGGGCTCTTGTGCCGCGGATTCTTGCCATGCTTACTGATAGATGTTGTTGGTTTGATGTCAGTTGTTTGTCAAGGAATTATAATAATATTTTTCAAAAGGCTTTGGTTTGACTTCCATTATACTGCGAGACTATTTTTTCCCAGCCTCCCTACCATCTGTCTTGATGCTGCTTTGGAAAGTCTCCCCGGTATCCCATCCAGAAGGGCTAAGTGAACCAATATGGCCGTAGCAGCCTGCTGATGCCTTCCAGCTTTTAAGTGGGATGTTATGATTAACAGTGGCCCGGCTCCTCACCTCTCTGCTATCCCAGGGTCGTCTCAGAGCACTGCAAATGCCCATCAGATTCAATTAATCCTATATGCGTCCTCAAAATTCAGCATGCTGCTAGGGTAAATAGGAAGGAGAGGAAATGACTACTATATTTAGCTTTTGCTGGTACTGTAGTGATATGCATTTTCTTTTTCTGTCTTATTCTGGGTTTCAAAAGGCCCACATATATGACTATATTTTTATTATATTTTTAAATAGGTCTAATAAAAATGATTGTAAGATCTATTCTTTCATATGACAAATAACTAGCTAGAGAATACATGGAAAATTTGAGACGTTTTCAACATTATTACCAAAGTAAGAATATTTTTTTAAAAAAATGTTTTTAATAAATGTTATGTAATCCAGTTTATTTTCTTCATGATTTTTGTAATAAATGGCATAGCTGTTCTTGGTAAGACTTCACCATTGGTCTTTTTCAGCTCAACAACCAGTAGTATATATCTGTGTAATCAACATACATTGGCTTATTAGTGAGCTAACTTTCCTATTGTAACAGTTGAGGGTAATGAGGAACTCTTATTGTGGTTTTAAGAATGGTCACAGAGGTTAAAAGGAACCGAAGAGAGTATGGTCAAAAACTGTTGAAAAGATAGAAGAGAGCATCTATTGATAAGATACAGTGAATGTATATGCATGGCACTGCACTGTGAACACCTTTATTTCTGTACTAATTAGAGAACTTACACACACACACACACACACACACACACACACACACACACACGCACGCACACACAAACACACACACACACACACACAAACACGCGCGCACACACACACACACACACACACAAATGTTGCATAGATCATTCAGACATGGAAGTCTCCTTAGGAGTAAGGTAGGCTTTAGAAAGATGGGAGATATCTGACCACAAGCCCTCAAAGGAGTTTAATAGTTTATTTATTTTTATTTTATGTGCATTGTTACTTTTGCCTGTGTGTATGTCTGTGTGAAGGTGTGGAATCCCCCGGAGCGGGAGTTGCAGGCAGTGGTGAGCTGCGATGTGGGTCCATGCCGGGTGACAGTGCTCTTAACAGCTGAGCCTCCCCTCCAGCTCCACGGAGCACAGCTTTCGTGCTCCCTTTGCTCATGAGCATCCTCACACTTTCAGCTTCCTATTTAATAAGTCTCTGTCTCACAAAGTCCACAAGGGCGGGCTCCCAGGACACTGTCTGCACCAGCGACTGTGATGGAGAAATGAGGGTGGTGTTCCGCTTTACCCAGTCAGGCCTCCATGGTCCTTGTGTGCAGATGAGATGAACCAAGAGCCGGAGTTCTCAATTGATTTGGAAAGATCTCGTGGCCCCAGCGTATGAGACAACCATGACCAGAACATAAAACCGATCAATACTGGCTTTGTTGTTATGTTAGCTGCCCAGGGCTAAGTCGTGTCTGAATGGCTCAAGTTCAGACTTTGAACACACTCACCCTTGCTCCTCCTTTTCTCACAGATTTTCCTGGTCTTGTCCACAGATTATACAGTGAATTTACATCCTTTTGAAGGGGCCAAATCGTGCCTACTCTTCTTACTTGTTTTATTGTATGATAGAATAAAACATTTCTGAATAAAGTAAAAATTACATTTTTTTCCTTCTGTTTAAAGAGCAAATGGTAAATTCTCGATTCCCCAGAGTACTGCAAGCTCTTTCCAGGTTTAACTGCCTTCCTTTAAGTGAGCACTTGGTCGCCTCCTGAAACTCTCCTGTCTTTCCTAACATTGCACTTCCTCTGATATACAAGCTAAATTACTCATGAACTTAAATACTTGAATTTCATCAGAGCCTCAGCCACCTTTCATCCGCCCTGGAAAACTGACAGTTCTGTAGCTATTTAAGAAGTCACCAAAACTGACTAAAAATGAAAAAAATTAGAAATTTGAATTTTATCAATACTATTGGAAATATGTTCTATGCTGATAAATCTATTATTTTCCATTTGAGGCAAAATGAAAGAATCATTTATGAGTACTAATTCTCAATCTCTTCTTTTTACCAGGTTATTGAAAACTTTTTCTATTTAATCTCTCAGATCTATTTTTTGTTTGTCTCCTATTTTATTGATTTCTTTCCTTTCAGAAATTGTCTTCCTTGTTCTCTGTAGCTCCATTTGCCACTCTGATTATTGAATTTATAATATCCCTAGGCATCAGATCCATACTTAATAAATAGATTTGTGCAGTACTGTTGCACATGCATGGGGATGGAATCAACCAGCGTCCTAATTCTTGACTCTCAGTAGTTGAGGAAGAAATTATTTTGTGTTGCATTTCTGAGAAGAACAAAGGACTTCCAAAAGTGTTTTGCCAAAAAATAATTGCCATTGATTTATTATAAAAGGAAGTCAACAGTGAAGAAACAGTGAAGCAACTGCAAAGTTTCAAAGTTCCTCATTTGCATATGTAAATTACCCAATGCCAGGAAAGTGACTTGAAGCAGTTATCACTCACTGACAGGCTGGCACCTGATGGAAGAGTCACAGACTTCCAGGGGACACTGTCCTACCTTAGATATGTCACCCACAGCTAGAAGCTCAGAGGAAACCAGGGACTGCAAGGAATGTGTGTCCAACCACCACAGCCTCCACTGACACAGTCCTCATGGCTGAGACTTTTTTTAAGTTGGATATTTTATTTATTTACATTTCAGGTGTTATTCCCTTTCCTGATTCCCACCCCCACCCCAGACCTCCTAGCCCATCCCCCAACCTCCTGCTTCTATGAGGGTGTGACCTAACTCACTCCTGACTCCCCGCCCTCACATTCCCCTACACTGAGGCATCAAGCCTTCACAGGATAAAGGGCCTCTTCTCCCACTGATGCCTAACAAGGCCATCCTCTGCTACATGTACAACTGGAGCCATGGGCCCCTCCATGTGTACTCCATGGTTGGTAGCTCCCTGGGAGCCCTGGGGTGGTCTGGTTGGTTATATTGTTGTTCTTCCTGTGGGGTTGCAAACCCCTTCAGCTCCTTCAGTCCTTTCTCTAACTCCTCCATTGGGGACCCCGTGCTCAGTCCAGTGGTTGGCTGCGAGCATCCGCCTCTGTATATGTAAGGCTCTGGCAGAGCCTCTCAGGAGACAGCCATATCAGGCTCCTGTCAGCAAGCACTTCTTGGCATCTTTACCATCCCAAGGTCCTCATCCTCAGGCATGGGCTTGCATGAGCTGCATCCCAGAATCTGCGCCAATCTGAATGTATGAAGAGAAGAAGGCCCACGGCCTACGCCATTACTCTGTCATTCCACAGACACAAAATTGTGTTAATGACGTAATTGCTTAAAGTGTTTCCAAGACCTTTGTGAAGAGAAGAAACTCTATTCTAACAGAACAATCATGCCACAGTCCTTAGAGTCAGATGTGTGTAGGATCACTGTCCTGCTGAAGGAAGAAACCCACAATGCAGAGGGTCAAGGAAGAACAGAAACTGCCACCACCATGCAGGCCAGCTGGAAACTATGAAAGTTCCTTCTGAAATGGCAACCCAGACAGGACTGTGAGAAAGCGTTACAAGGTTTCAAGAGAACCTAGCCACTATTTCTTTAATGTTTAATATGGTGAGCACTTCATATCTTTTTTTTTTTCAGTTTGAATCTGAGTATATTTTGCAGCTCTCAAGGACAGGATTTTTATACATTAAACCAAACATGACACAATCTTAGAAACCATATTCAGCAAAACAATTGTGAATGTCAACAAGAATCACTTGGCACAGTAAAATACAAAAATCATCTAAGCATTATGACTCTGAACTACATGTTCAGTGAATCACAAACAGAACAGGTAACGTCATCATCAAAAATATAACAGTTCTAAAAGAATGTATTCAATAGGGCAGTCGTCCAAGGCTAGTGTCATATTCCCAAGAACAGGTTAATAAGTCTTTGTGGTCAGTGCTCTTAACTGCTGAGCTAACTTTCCAGCACCTATGGTTAATTATTGCTTAACATCTAATACCTGATTTTTTTTATAAATCTTCAAAGCATAAATTTAAACTATTTCAATTCTTTTTTTGTTTCCCCCTTCCCTTTCTCCCTCACTTCCTTCTTTGTTATTCTTTTTTTTCTATATTCTTTGTTTACATTCCAAATGCTTTCCCCTTTCCCGGTTCCCCCCTCCCCATATGTCCCATAAGCCCTCTTCTCTCCACCCATTCCCCAATCACCCCCTCCCATTTCTCTGTCCTGGTACTCCCCTACTATGCTGGATCAAGCCTTTCCAGGATCAGGGCCCTCTTCTTCCTTCTTAATGGGAATCATTTGATATGCTAATTGTGTCTTGAGGTTTCAGAGCTTCTGGGCTAATTAGTATCCACTTATCAGTGATTGCATTCCATGTGTATTCTTTTGTTATTGTGTTGCCTCACTTAGGATGATATTTTCCAGTTCCAATCATTTGCCTAAAAATTTCATGAATTAATTGTTTGTAATTGCTGAGTAGTATTCCATTGGGTAAATATACCGAATTTTCTGTATCCATTCCTCCATTGAGGGACATCTGGGTCCTTTCCAGCTTCTGTTTATTATAAATAGGACTGCTATGAACATAATGTATGTATCCTTATTGCATGCCAGGGAATCTTCTGGGTATATGCCCAGGAGTGGTATAGCAGGGTCCTCCGGAAGTGTCATGCACAGTTTTCTGAGGAACCACCAGACTGATTGTACCATCTTACAATCCCACCAGCAATGGAGGAGTGTTCCTCTTTCTCACATCCTCGCCAACACTTGCTGTCTCCTGAGTTTTTAACCTTAGCCATTCTGACTGATGTGAGATGAAATCTCAGAGTTGTTTTGACTTGCATTTCCCTAATGACTAATGATGTTGAATATTCTTGCCCACCGAATCCAAGAACACATCAAAACGATCATCCACTATGATCAAGTAGGCTTCATCCCAGGGATGCAGCAATGGTTCAATATACGGAAATCCATCAATGCAATCCACTACATAAACAAACTCAAAGAAAAAAAAACAAATGATCATTTCATTAGATGCCGAAAAAGCATTTGACAAAATTCAGCATCCTTTCATACTTAAAGTCTTGGAAAGAACAGGAATTCAAGGCCCATACCTAAACATAGTAAAAGCAATATACAGCAAGCCGGTAGCCAACATCAAACTAAATGGAGAGAAACTTGAAGCAATCCCACTAAAATCAGGGACTAGACAAGACTGCCCTCTATCTCCATAACTTTTCAATATAGTACTTGAAGTTCTAGCTAGAGCAATTAGACAACATAAGGAGGTCAAAGGGATACAAATTGGAAAGGAAGAAGTCAAACTATCACTATTTGCAGATGATATAATAGTATACTTAAGTGACCCAAAAAACTCCACCAGAGAACTCCTACAGCTGATAAACAACTTCAGCAAAGTGGCAGGTTATAAAGTCAACTCAAGCAAATCAGTAGCCTTCCTATACTCAAAGGATAAGCAGGCTGAGAAAGAAATTAGGGAAATGACACCCTTCACAATAGCCACATAAAGTACCTTGGTGTGACTCGGACCAAAACAAGTGAAAGATCTATATGACAAGAACTTCAGGTCTCTGAAGAAGGAAATTGAAGAAGACCTCAGAAAATGGAAAAATCTTCCATGCTCATGTATTGGCAGGATTAATATAGTTAAAATGGCCATCTTGCCAAAAGCAATCTACAGATTCAACACAATCTTCATCAAAATCCCAACTCAGTTCTCCATAGAGTTAGAAAGAGCAATTCTCAAATTCATCTGGAATAACAAAAAACCCAGGATAGCTAAAACTATTCTCAACAACAAAAGAACTTTAGGGGGAATCAGTATCCCAGACCTCAAGCAATACTACAGAGCACTTCATATCTTAATATTTTTCCGTTTAAACAAAAATTAGAAGCACCACCAGTAACATCTCTGAATAGTGTGGGAAAAAAATCAAAAACTCAAATTCCTTGCTTTATTCCACAGAGTGAAATCCTGATCAAGTCCTCATCCTTTCAACATCTATTTCTGACTTCCTTTTCTATGTATTTGCATTATGGGAGTGGTGCTAACACTGTCATCTTTCCATCTCGTGTTCTGAATGTTTTCTCAGGTTTTAAAACAAAATTGCAAAATATTAAAGCAAAATCACTGTAGTTATTGAGTAGAGGTCTTCTTCCAGCAAGTGTCCATGTGGAACCTCTGACTTTATTTGGAAATTGAGTTTTTATAGATATAACTAAATTTAAAATATCTGGATGAGCTGTAAATTCAATCATGTCATTATGAGTAAAGCTGAAGGAATTAGAGAAAGAGAAGGGAAAAGGGGGTAAGACAGAGGCAGTGTTTACAAGGGGATAGCCATGAGACTTGCTAAAGGGACAGTCACCAGAAGACAGAGGCAGAGCACATGCCCAGCACCACCCAACCACCCAACCACCCAACAAGACAAGAAAGTCCTCTCTCTCTCTCTCTCTCTTTTATAGCCATCTGTCTGCAACAATTCATTATGAGAGCCCCAGGAATGTAATATCCTGATATGTACATAGAACCCGACATGAATGAAATAATTTTAAGGAGCTCCCAGTGCCATGGCATGGTTTGTCAGGATTTTTTGTTTGTTTGTTGTGTTTATAAGGTATATAACTAATCACTACCAGTGCAGCCATTTTCCTGAATATTATGTTTAACAGCAAAAACTGTACTTCCATATATGTGTAGTCATAATGTGTACACAGATATGTACACACATGCATTACATATATGTGTGTAATATATGTACACACACACACACACACAGGTTGAAGTGCTTCCATGGGTGAATAAAGATGCTTCCACACCTGAGCTCAACACCCAAGACTACATAGGAAGGAAACCAACTCCTGAAACCTGTCCTCTGACCTACACACAAAGGCACAAACAAGTATGTGCACACACATACACAGACATACATGCACACACACTATACTTACATGTAAACATGGGTGTACATGCTAATATGCACACACATATTTACATAGACCCATGAGCATGGAAATAGTCTCACATGCAGGTGCACACATGCATGCACATGCACACACACACACACACAGAGGCATAAACACACCTATCTGCACACACATACACAGACACACACACACTATGCATGTATACATGTTTGCATACATACTCACATAGACACACAAGCATGCACAAACACACATGCACACATGGACACGCACATACACACTAAATAAATACCATAAAAGGAAAACAAAAGGGCATTTAGAGCATCCTCTATTGCACCCTGGAAAAGTCCCTTTTCTGGGTTATCAACAATATTTGTCAGGAGCAAAATCAGTGTGATGTTGTGGAAGAACCGTTGATTATCTAACTATTGTACTTCTGAAAGGCAATTATCTGCCCTCCCAAGAGTCAAAAACCTTCAAAGTTTCTGTTCATTAAAGTGGTACATTTCTATGGGAAATTATTAGTTTTTAATTGTAGGAATCTAAAAATAGAAATAAAAGCCTCCCTTCTCAAGTTTCTGATGTGAGCTTGTACCGAAAGATTTCTCTTCTTATGATCGCAGTTATGAAGCTAATTGTGTATGCCTGTCTTCAAGCCCTGACTTATTGTCTTTACATAGAATTATTGACTTGCAAAGAAAGCTGAAGAACTTAAGAGGCCCCTCTTCTCCGTTTTGCTTCTGACTACGAGTTACATGACTGTGTTATTGAGGTTCATGCTAGAGAAAACTAGGTAAATATTTTATGCTTTGTCCAAATAATTATAATAGAAGGTTAAAGGTTTTAACGTTCAATCTCCATTTCAATGCCAGGATTACATAAGGAGACACAAAACCAAGAAGAGTATTCAAATTTAATTGTGAAAATAATCTAAGCATATACCTTTGAATCATAAAATCTTGCATCACAGATCATTACATTGCTAGAGGGGAAATCTTCCGCAGATTTCAACCTAATGAGCCTTCTTTTTAAACTTAAATTTTAATCTCACTTAATTATCATTTGCAATATTTTAATGTTTGCATTCCTTCTCAAGAGAGCTTTGTCATCTCTTCCCCGTCTTCTTCCTCCTCCTCTTCTACCTCCTCCTCCCTTCTCCTCTGCATCTTCTACCATTTTCTTCCTCCTCTTTATCCTCCTCCTCCACCTCCTCCTTATCCTTCTTTTGTTGTAGCTGAAAACCTCCATAATGAAATGGCTGAATTTTGTTCCTGAAAATGTGCCTTCTCTCTCTCCCTGTCCTTCTTCTTTTGGGTAGGGTGGATAGAAAGATGCACATTGAAAACAGTTTCCCCTTCTCTTTGAAGGCGTTGTGATCCTTCAGCATCAAGCATTTCTGCCGAGATGGCTGATACTGACTCTCTACTCTTTGTTTGCTAGCTATCTAATTTAATTTTATTCTAGAAACCTCCAGACCGCATGGCACACTGAAATACTTTTATCGGGGGCGTGTTAGTATCCAAATGTTCCATGTGCAGCTGTGTTGTCGGTCACTTTGGTGGCTTACTTTCCTCCTCGTCTCTTCACATTGCTGTTTTATATTTCCATCAGCTCTTGGAGAGCCTCCGGTAAGGCAGCCCTGTCCTCTGTGCGCCAGGGACTCAGCTGGGCAGAAGTTCTCTCCCTGGTGGCTGACTTGTTGTTTGTAACCCACTGCCATTTCCAGCACAAACTTTGTTCCATCTTCCTTTTAACTCTGGATAAATATAGTCATCTATGCATCCGCCTTCCAGGAACACACAATCAGTCTATCACTCTCCTCACAAGAAAGGGGCAAAGTGGAAGGCCCCTTGGTGCCCTTGCCGTTCTTACATTAGAGTTTCCCGGAGGCCGGGCCTCACAAAAATGAGATGTAACTCTGTCCCTATGTTCACCTTTTAGTTCATATGTTGCCACAAATAGTAGACACTTATTGTTTGGAGAATTGCCAGTTGTATATTGAATGCACACAGTGCACACATGCTTGATTTTGTTTTCATTCAATGCCATGTTTTTGAAATCTTGGTGTGCTGCATATACAGATGTATATATACACACACACACACACACACACACCACAGACACCATACACACACACTACACATACATACACAACCACACACATACCACACGTACACACCACACGTACACCACACATACACCACACACACACCACACACACCACATATACATCACACACACACACACATACCTCTTGCTTTCTGTCATTTTCTTTGTGACCACTGGAGAAAAGAGATATAGGCAGTTTGCTCTGCCTTCCTCTGAAACTCTGAACCCCGTGAACCTCTCAAACCAGGCTGAGACAGCTCAGCAAAGGTACTCCTGCTAAACCTTGTGGCCCAACGACCACACTTTGATTGCATTCTTCCCCATGATCGAAGGAGAAAACCAACTCTGGGAGTTTTCCTCCCACATCCTCATGAGTGCCATAGCACATGCACCTACCCACCCACCTGCACCCATTCACCCACCTCACAGATACACCTAAATAAGTGAGTGTGGAGTTTAAAGATCAAGAAACCCAGACACTAATGAGTGCATTATGATGTATTTATGAATGAGTTAGTAGTTATGCTGCTGACAGTTGTGATCACCGGGCATCTGAATGAGCACTATCACGTAGAGGTATTCTGTACGCGGAGCGTCAGGATGTGACCCTGAGCCTTCCCCTTGCCTGTGCTCAGAACAGAAGGAGGTGTGACGGATGAACTGTGCAGTTCTCTGTAGGCTGGTTCTGTGTCAACTCCAGCTGGAGATTTATCCTCTGTTCTTCGCTGTCCTTGCACCCTGTGGATAAAATTAACAAAAGATTATTCATGGGCTCAATGGCCTTATTCGAGATTGTTTCTTTCTGGCAGTACAAGGTATATTTATTTGAAGTCCAACCTGTTCTTTAACCACTCAAGTCATTGACTCTAAATAATTAGCAGTTACTAAATTTACCCTGTGAGAACTGAGCTCCTCAGGAGGCTCTCAAGGCTGACAACTCTTCCCGCACTTCCCTCCACTGTCCTTCTCCCTTCTTTCCCCAGTCCCTTCCCTCCTTTTAGCCTGTCTTCTAGCTCTCTCCCTTATATTTCAAGAAATAGAAACTGGAACCAACATTATGTCCCAGTGTCATCCTTATTCCAGGAATAACTCAGTAAGAGTACTGAGACAAAGGAGCCCATGTATGGAGACCGCCCGGTGCCCTCCTGGGATATTTGCAAATGAGGTCTGAGCAGAGACAGAGGGTATAGAAAAGCATTTCTGAGGGGAAAAAATAACCAACTGAAAGGACTCCAAACCAGATAGTTCTCTAAAACTGATTTCAGAAGTTTGCTTTCACATAAACACAAGGAAACGGGAGCCAGTTTTAGAACTGGCTCTGGCCGCCCTGATCCCAATCTGACCCCCCAAGGAGAACTCCATGACTTGGCAAAGATTTTCAAGCTTCTTCGGGTTCAGTCTCTTCACAGATGCATTAGTGCTAAAAGCAGCTACATTGTGTTGTTGTTGATTAAATGAGTTAATGTTTGTAACACATTTAGAATAGTGCTGGGGTTGTTTTGATTTGCATTTCCCTGATGCCTAATGAAGTTGAGCATTTTTTAAAGATGTTTCTCCGCCATCCGAAGTTCTTCAGGTGACAATTTGTTTAACTCTGTACCCCATTTTTAATAGGGTTATTTGTTTTTCTGGGGTCTAACTTCTTGAGTTCTTTGTATATATTGGATATTAGCCCTCTATCTGATGTTGGGTTGGTGAAGATCTTTTCCCAATTTGTTGGTTGCCAATTTGTCCTTTTGATGGTGTCCTTTGCTTTACAGAAACTTTGTAATTTTATGAGGTCCCATTTGTCAATTCTTGATCTTAGAGCATAGGCTATTGGTGTTCTGTTCAGGAACTTTCCCCCTGTACTGATGTCCTCAAGGGTCTTCCCCAGTCAGAATGGCTAAGATTAAAAACTCAGGAGACAGCAGGTGTTGGCGAGAATGTGGAGAAAGAGGAACACTCCTCCACTGCTGGTGGGGTTGCAAATTGGTACAACTCTGGAAATCAGTCTGGGGGTTCCTCAGAAAACTGGGCATGTCACTTCTGAAAGATCCTGCTATACCACTCCTGGGCATATACCCAGAGGATTCCACAGCATGTAATAAGGATACATGCTCCACTATGTTCATAGCAGCCCTATTTATAATAGTCAGAAGCTGGAAAGAACCCAAGTATCCCTCAACAGAAGAATGGATGCAAAAAATTTGGTATATATACACAATGGAGTACTATTCAACCATTAGAAACAATGAATTCATGAAATTCTTAGGCAAATGAATGGAATTGGAGAACATCATACTAAGTGAGGTAGCCCAGTCTCAAAAGATCAATCATGGTATGCACTCACTAATAAGTGGATATTAGCCTGGAAAACTGGAATACCCAAAACATAATCCACACATCAAATGAGGTACAAGAAGAACGGAGGAGTGGCCCCTGGTTCTGGAAGGACTCAGTGTAGCAGTATAGGGCAAAACCAGAACAGGGAAGTGGGAAGGGGTGGGTGGGAGAACAGGGGGACGGAAGGGGGCTTATGTGACTTTCGGGGAGTGGGGGGGCCAGAAAAGGGGAAATCATTGAAATGTACAATATTGAAATGTAAATAAAAAATATATCGAATAAAAAAAAAAAGAATAGTGCTGGGAGCTCACAGAACTTTGTAAGCTTTCCTAACTATAAGGTATAAGGTGTGTGTGTGTGTGTAGATATGTATGTATATACTGGTCCACATGTATATGTGTGTATGTGTGTGTGTGTGTATATACATATATATATATATATATATATATATATGAGAGATAAATTTGGACAAGAAAGTAAGCTGCAAGGCATCATATTCCAATATGGATTTCAAACATAATTATTCTCAAGTAACTTTGAGCTTATAAAAAATTAGATTGAAAAATGTTGTAATAATTAGCCCTAAATATCAAGGAGAGATGTCTCTGTGAGCAGGCAGGTGGAGGCTTAATGTGATTGTCTTAATTTGTGTGGTAAGACCCGCCCATTCTGATGGCAGCACTTCCTGGCTGGAATCCTTGACTATATAAAGAAGGGATCTGAGCAGCAGCGGGTATTGGCACTGGCCTCCTGAGTCCGGGGATGTGGTAAGCTATATCAAGCTTCTGCTTGCACAACACGCCCATCATGGACTAAACCTCCAACCTGAAATCCAGAATAGAACTTTGGGTTGCATTTGACAAAGTATTTTATTATAGTAACAGGAAGGAAACTAAGAGAAATGGTATAAAGGACAAAACCTGAGAAATGCGAAAGGCAGACTGTTACCGCTACACTAGCAGAATCATGCGCCTGTTCTTTGACGATGATGAGTGCTTTGTAGTATTCTTAATTCAACCTTTCCTCCTTGACTGCTCTCAGAGTCTAAGGGCTTCCTTACACCTCGCTTCCCATGAACCATTTCAAAGCCTGTTCCATGGAAAAGGGGAATAATACTAATTTTAGTTCCAATTGTTATACTTCCAAAGAAGCCTTTACAAAGGGTTGAGATGGACTGTTTTCAAAAAGAAATTCTGTAACAGAAAGTAGGCTCGTTCGAAGACGATTGGTCTTATGACGTGGAGAGCTCATCATGGCCCTATGGAAAAGGAAAGAGGAACTAGTGATGATCATATCTACTCATTCATTGGAGGCTCCCAAAGCACCTGAAACCAACTCTCATTACCGTTGCCTTAAATAGATGAAGCTGGCGAGACAGTGAGTTAAGCGCGCTACCCAAGGTCACACTCTTACTTGCTAACAGAGCGATAAAAATCCAATATCCCTGATAAGTGCCCGCTGCCCACTCATCCCCTCGCATCGATTGGGCATGTAGTGCACAAAGCAGATGGATAGGGAGATCTCGGAAGTATTTCTAACCCCGGCTGGTTTGCTGGGCGCCCCTCCCCCATTATTCCCTGGATTGCATCTCGACAAGCTTTCTATCATCCGCTTCTGTTCCCGCAGAATTCTTGCTAGTTGAGAGGTCAGAGAGGCATGCCTATTTCTTGTCTGCTCTTTTACTCTGCTTTGGCTCTGTCTCATACTTCCAGCTCGTGTGGAAGAAATCAGGTCCCGGCCTGTGCTTCTGGGTTTTGCTAGGTCTTGTTTCATAGATTACTTCGCCCGTGAATGCCTGACCTGTTCGTGGCTCCTTGCAGAAGTCTCTGAAAATTTCCGTACTGCAAAGTAACTTTCTTCAATACGTCTCTAGTGTCTATTCCACTGGCCATGTCCATAATAAAAGCAGATAAATAAAGAGATTCTATGCCATTCAATAGGGTGGTCATTAGCAATAGGAGCCCCATTAACTGAAACCAAAAGTCACAAAAATTAAGAAGTCAGTTCCTCAGTGGCACTGGCCATATTGGAAACGTTTGATCACTCACAGGCTCTCAGCCTTGTCCTATGCCTCTCTAGAGTGAGGGGCTGGATGCTTCAGCATGAAGTGCTAGCACACATGCTCTCTCATTCCCAAGGCCTTCCCTGAGCTTTGGACTCTGACCTTGACTCCTGAGAGCTTCTTTTGGATGAAGCACTTTCTGCTTCTCTCCACTGTGCCTCTTATGCTCACCTAGCATGCTGGAACCAATAGACAAAGAATATGGAAATGTATTCAACAAAAGCTTTGTGTACTAAATATAGACTCCGAGTCTTAAGGAGCATTTTTTCCCTTGTATGAGCATTGGCAGGTGTTTTACTATGAAACGGGTTTCAGAACATGGCGAGGACATGCCCTATTTTAAAATGAGAGATCATCTGATGGGTAGCAATGGTGTTGTAAGGAATGTGTGGCTGTTAGTGAAATCTGAGCAGCTCTGGACTCTTCCTTAATCATAGGATGCAAACTCTTCCACATTTTTACATATAATCTTTGAGCAGACATTCGGAGGAGAGGATGTGTTAGTCAGTCAGAAGCACAGCTTGGTTTCTGATTCATTCTTGTTTTTTTTTCCCCCTCAACCCTAACAGAGTAAAAAAAGAGAGAGAGAGAGAGTGAGAAAAATGGAAGTTACATTTCTGATTTATGATTTTCTTCTACTTTCTCACTACTTGGAAGACTAGCAATTAATTATCCACCGAGAAACACTTAGAAGCCTTAGTTCACAAAGGAAAACAAATGATTAAGAAGAAAGCATATAATGCAAAATTTTTGTCGATGCTCCTTGGAAAGTAAATGTGACAATCCGGTGTTAGTCATCTCAAAAAGAGAAAATGTAGAACCCGAATACGGCAAATTTCCAAGGCACTCATTATATGTGCTAATCGTCTTTTCCTTGTTATTTCAATCCCTTAAGTAGGATGAGTCTTAGCATATGTCTATTTTCCTTAGCTTTCTTCAGGCAGAGGTTCCCCTGGGGGGCGTTGCCTGACAAAATCGTTAAGTAGCGGTTTTATGAGCCTAGGTGGGATCCCATTTGTGGATGACTGATGGC
Organism: Apodemus sylvaticus; assembly: GCF_947179515.1. Lineage (NCBI taxonomy): Eukaryota > Metazoa > Chordata > Mammalia > Rodentia > Muridae > Apodemus > Apodemus sylvaticus. The sequence goes on along the minus strand of NC_067479.1, from coordinate 5,038,650 downwards.
GTGATTGCAGCTAATTGTTTGAGGGACTGGGAAAGTCTCTGACATCTTTAAGGGGAATCCTTTCGCCTGCAATCAATCCATCAGAAGAACTGCCATCTCTCTCCAAGGATCATCTTCCTTTGGGGTGTCATGGAGAAATATTTCTGAGGTGACCTTGGACCAGCTTCCCTCTTTCTTCATTTTTGATGAAAACCATCCCCCTTTGTCACCCAAATTTAATTTATAGTGACCAGGCTATTGCTGGCTAGGATGCTTGCCCTTCAGAAAGATTATTTGAGACCTCTTCTGGTTGCATCTGAGAAATTATGTCCCATCTTTGTCTCATTAGAACCCTGCTGGTCCGAAAGAATCAGAGCACTTAGGCAAGAGGCACAGCGCATGCCAACGGGAGCTTGCTTTTGAACAGAGCTAATTTGTGAGTAAGTTTTGTTAAGCACGTTCAATATTAGCATATCTTTGTGCAGAGTAAAATTAATACTCTATTTTTGGCAGCTATAATCAAACGTTTTGAGACAGATAACTTAAAAAAAGGTTATAGTTAATAAATAAATGTCAACTATTAGACAACATCTATTATTACTGGAATCCTCAGGCACACATCGAGATCCTATCCATAGTTGGCTTTTGTTACATATCTACAAGAAGATGATGCTAGTTTCATAGCAGGTAGTAAGAAACAAGTTTCAATAATCAATTCAATAAACTTTTAATAAGTATTTCTTATGCATTTCATGGCATAACTATCATAGCCACTACGGTGCTGCACACTGACAAAACTTCAGGCATATTGACACCCAGCCTTCCGATTTTAGAAAATGAAGACTGCTTCTGTCCAAACCCACTGGACAGAAGCCACACCCACTTCATGTTATGGATGATTTGGGAAAGAGTCTGACAGCTGCAATCACGAAAGTACAGTTTTGTTGCAAGAAAAAAAAAACCACAGTATAAAAATAAAATGTTACCCATTATAAGGTCAAAACCCTATTCCACATCTTGTTCCCAGCTTCCAAGTTGATCTGATGACCTCTCCAGCCCTAGCCATGAAATACACTGGGTACTGTAGACCTCGGGAAGAACAGACTCTGCTGAAATCTGTGCTCATGGATGATATGAGTGCTAGTGGATGGAGGAGCGGGCGGATGGGGCCTGGATCAGGATGAAGAAATGAGGTCAGAATCTGAGGAGTGCTCTTCATGGCACACGCCAGTCAGGTTCACACTACAACCAACACCTCGGTGAACCCACAAGTCGACAACGAAGTGTTCAGGAGGGTGAAGGTATAAAAGGAGAGGCCTGGCCAGTAGATTCCTGTCAGCCAAGCCTAACTCAGAGAACCTTGTGCTGTTGAAAGAAGCTAGTTTTGAAATCAGATCAGTTCCTTGTTCTAACGCCCTACTGGAAG